>NW_025064569.1:0-1297834 GCF_018152265.1 Drosophila ficusphila
TGATTAAATTCAAATCGTAACGTAAACTAAATTCACGATGTTTGCCTTTGTTTTGCTATTTGCCCTGCGCGGCAACACTGTCATACCTATATTGAAATTGCTAACTTCCTTTTGTACTTTTACTTATCGCTGCCTGGCCTTTATCCACTTCAAGCAGCTTCTATATTAGTTCGATTTGGTACTCGCTTGCAGAAGGCACGGTCGCTGATCGCCTGCCTATACCTTTCGGCTTATTTACTTTCGCGACTAAAAAGGCACAGACAAATCGGTCTGCTTGCCCAACATACTTTCGCTGTAAAAAAGGCACAGACAAATCGGTCTGCCTGCCTAATCAACCCTCGAACAAACATTTACTTGGTATATTAAGGCCTTGGTGCCATTAAAATAAATAAGTGCATATTTAAGGGAAATTTGTGCGGGTTTATTTTATTTGGGCACCACCATAGGTAATTGTTAATAAAAAAGCTCATTGACCCAACAACCATCTTAATCGATCTGTTAGAAAACAATAAGTCTTTTAGTTTTAAAGCTATCTTAATTAAATTTTACCAAAATATAAGTTGGGGCGGGCCAGATCGGACGACTACATCGGGAGACATTGAAAAAAATCCTAGAAAAAAATTATTACGCTTTGTTTTTTTTCTCAAATTTGTATATTTTTCTTGACCGCGAGTTTCCTTAAACTAATTATGTCAAAATTAAGACTTTTATATTATATAAACGTACTTTTCGTTTATTAAACAAACAAATATATTTAAGGTAGGCATAATTAATTAAAAGGGTTTTTTGATGTTTCACAAAACGGTTAATACAATAACTTGGCACAGAACACTCCTACATCACAACTGTATGAGTGGCTGTCCTTGGCGCTCGCGATAGGCAGACACATCTGGCATCAGTTCCTGCCTAAAACGCTCGTGGTTGCGGGTGAAATCTTCTAGCGCCTTGACCTTTCGTCGTTGTCGCTCGGCGTTGGTTTTGTGGTGGATGTTGCTAGCCGCACCCGGATCTCGTGCATCAGGATAAAAAACGCTGGTGGCGACAGAAGTCCCTGGTGTGGGGCGGCGATGTGCTTTAGGCGTTCCACTCGGACTTCCGTTACCGTTAGCATCTAAAATTGAAAAGGGTTTGTAGTCTGTTTTTGGAAATAAGCAACATATTTTGCTCAGAGTGTCGCGAAAAGTCATTTTTTTCACAGCAGCTGGCTAAGCTTAATAAGCTGCGATCAGTCAATGAACAGTTGATCTGGGCTTGGATTGATCTTGGACAACGCAGCCCTTATCTTAGGCTCTGACAAACGGTTCACCCATATCGCCCACCCAATTAAAAACAGCTGGCGGTGACGCTTATAACATTCTTACCCATAAGCTTTTCCTGTTGTAGGCGCGCATTGCTGGAGCCAAAATACCCATTGATAAAAGGCATTGGCGACATTACCACCCCGCCCCTCAGCGAACTGTCCGGTGGAGGAGGGGCTGGTCTGTTGAAAGGATTTGTCCGCCTAGGCGGAGGCCTGGGCTTAGGTCCTTCCGAGGAAATTTGCGGTCCGTCAGCATTACTAAGCATTTCTGCATATAAAAAATACACCATATTAGGGTACGTAAATCTTAATGTCAGACAGGGCTAGCTCACTGTTTCTTGAGTCCTCAATCTCCTGCAGTTGCCGCTGTAGCTCGGTTAGGATGATTCTCTTGTACTCGTAGCCTGCGCAGGTAAGCGCCTTCATCCAGCTTTCCATGCTCTCCTGGTTGTCGGCGGAAAGGACATAGGTGCGGTTGCCGTTGAAGGCGATCTCGAAGCAGAAGTTGTCCACCTCGTTGGACAATTCGATGGTGCAACCCTCTACAATGATTAGACCGAGTGGCTCCTTGTCCACCCTCGATTCAAAGTAGAAAAGCAAGTTGCCCTTTAGCACAAAATATCGTCGTTGGAAGGCCTTGTTGACTTCGCCGCGTTTATTTAGGAAACCTGCAAGGTGTATTTATAATTTACTGATTAAATTTTTGATTAAAATGGGAAAAATGGGTTTCTTCGTATACCTTCAATGTCAAAGGGCGGCGTTCTCGCAAAGACGTATAGGTTTTTTTCGTTGATTTTCATGACCAGAGCGATCTTAGGCGCATTCAGTGAAATTAAACGCTTCGTTTGCTTATTTCGTTTATTTTTTAAGCAAGTAAGAATGTAAGCGAGAAACAATGACGCTTCCCAAACAGCTGATTTCCAGTGTTGCCACACCGGCCGTTTGATTATCAGTTGCTGGCAGTAAAACTACGATTCTCCCGTACTGTGACTCGCAAATTAAAGTCTGGTCAAATGTCGTACTTACTTACGGAAATAGCCCTGGAGATGCTGGGCTACAAGTTCTACGACACTAATGGCATATTTCACCTTACAAATTTCCAAAATAACACGACGCTCAGCGAGTCGCATCCCGACGAGCCCTCGCTGACCGAATTTATCGAGCAGGCCGAATCCGCGGATGGTTTTCCTCCTGGTCAAACTTCTCAGAAGGATGCGGATCCGGTCGCCGGCCCCAGCAACGCTCTTACCCTTGATTCACACAATCCGCGACGCACTCCGGCCAAAGCACTGGCCAAAATCCTAGACTATGAGAGCGACAAGATTGTAAACCAAATAAGTGCCCGTCTGCAGCGGTCGGTGGTGCGACGAGCAGCAGGGCACAGTGAGGAGCTGTTAGGCGAGGTCGTAGACGAGGAGAGACGACTTATCAAGGAAGATGCCGCCGAAATGAGAAAGTTTCGCGAGTTCCTGCAATCGCGCCTGCAGCGACTGGACAAGCGGCCCTATGAAAAGTACGTACGGACCTTTGGCGCGGAGTAGAACCTATCTCGGTACAACACAATAATTTGAAACAAGTATAATTAAGAATTGGCCGTTAAGTTGTTTATAAACATGAATAAAATGGTTATCGACAGTTTGACCACGCCTGTCTTCTTTAGAAGCCGAAAAGTGTTTTGGGGGGAGTTTTAGTAAAATTAGTCTTCTATATTTTTGGTGGACTGTTCAAAGAGATGATGCATTAATAATTCAATTTCGCCTGCTTATAAGTCGTAATTCTGTAGCAAATATAAAAAGATTCTAAACTCAGTATTTTTAAAACATTCTGGTGACTAATAGGCAATTTTCAGGGCCATCAAAGTATCCAAAAGTTGTAAAAATAAAGTTAATCAAGCTCAATACTGGAAAAACAAACACGGTTTGTTTCTTTCGAGGTATTTTTTTTTTCTCGAATTAAAGAATTCATTTAATAATAGTTACTTTCCTAAAGTTTCATATGAGTGGATAAACAATACTTGTGTAAGAACCATTTAAAATACTATTAAATATACTAAATAGTAGTTATCAATATGGTATATTTAGTTCAATTTTTCTTCTCTTCCACGGTCACACTGAACACGAGTAAAGGTCAGCTCTCGTAACTTGTGTCCAAAATATAAAATTATTCCGATTTTTCTGTCAAAATTTAAGCCGTGAACCGTTCCTAACGCTTTTTCCCGTTTCGTCTGCCCCTGCAGGCTCAGCTCAGCCCACAGCTCAGTTGTCAGTTCAGGATACACACCTTCCTTCCGACGGTGACGACAACGGCGCTTGCATAATGAAAATCTGGACGTCAGAGCACATTTTTAACCATCCTTGGGAGACGGTCACGCAGGCGGCGTGGCGCAAGTATCCTAACCCGATGACGCCCTCCATCATTGGCACGGACGTAGTCGAGCGCCGAGTGGTGGACGGCGTGCTGCACACGCACAGGCTGGTGCAGTCCAAGTGGTACTTTCCCAAGTGGACACACGCGCTGATAGGCACGGCAAAGACGTGCTTCGCTAGCGAGCGCTCCACGGTGGACCCGGAGCGCAAGCAGATGGTGTTAAAGACAAACAACCTCACATTCTGCCGCAACATCAGCGTCGATGAAGTGCTCTACTACGAGCCGCATCCGGCGGACGCCAGCAAGACGCTGCTCAAACAAGAAGCCACCGTCACGGTGTTTGGCGTCCCGCTGTCTCATTACATGGAGGACCTACTCACCTCGACTATCAGCACAAACGCAAGCAAGGGTCGCCAGGGTCTGGAGTGGGTGATCGGGCTGATCAATACAGAGGTCAAGGGAATCGCTCGCGGCACGGACGAGCTGATACACGAGGTCACGGAAAGCGCCCGCAAAAGCATGGACGAGATTAGCGTGCAGGCCGCCAAGGCGGCGAAGGCAATGCACATTACGTAGATGCATATGCAGCGGCGGCAAGGCGACAGTGGAAGGTCGCGAGCGGGCTGATTAGTAATGAATTATTTAAGTTGGCGCTAGGTCGCCGTTTTAGTACAACAATAAACCGATGGCAAGATAGATAACCAACAACGCTTGGCTCAACAATTAGTTGTTTTCTCAAGCCTTAAATATATTTATTACCAAAAATCTTTTGAATGACTCGGTTATCAACCAAGTCTGTCGGCTGTTGGCCGATATAAATGGCCCTTAGACCTGGCCAAATTTATAGCGACAAATCAATATTGATAAGGTACATGGGCAATGTACGTTTTGCATACCGCCACAGAAACAGAAAAGCAATTATATTTGCCTACAAGTTTTAAACTAAATTTTGTTATTTTATTTGATCGCTTTACCGCCAAATTGTACTGTTTAATGAATTTCAAGTCCTTGTGTATATAAATAAAACTGAAAAAACCTTATTCTATAGGTGTTCTTATTTTATATACATATATACTTATTGTAAAAAAATATTTGAAAATTCAAAATATCAACACGGTACAGCTAATTTTTGTCCGACTTAAGAAAATAAAACCTTTTTAGACCTTAGTTCTTAAAAGCTATGTTCTCACAAAAACTTCTTTATTTTTTATTATATTTTTTATGTATAAATATGTACGTTTTAACGTCGATCGGGTAAATTTAAATAAACGGTGCCCGCTGTTGCCCAACACTGGCGAGGTCGGCATAGAGTGGTGAAAATAAAGCGTAGCATAGGAGGCAATCAAAGCTGAAGCCTCAAAACGATCGTAGTTCTCAGCTTCAACGCACGTGTGCTCTCTTTAGTTAGTTAGTTGTTTTCCTAAATGCTGCTTTATTAAATCAATCAAGCCCCTGTTTGTGACGGAAAATATGTTTACACTAACTTATCAGCAGATTCTCAGCTAGCAAAAAACAATAACAAGTTGTGACGGCCGTGCAGCGATTGCTGCATGTGATTCGGTTCATCGATGTAACCTGATCGGCGGCTGTGGTCTAGGTGGATTCAGTTGATAACCCTCAGCGTGGGCTCAGCCTACTGGTTGTCAACGGCTTCCCGAGCTCATTTTCGATTCGACGAGCAAGAAGTTCGCACTTCTCTGAATCCGCATTTCGTTTTTTTGCAGCCAATCGACATGGTAATAATCCGCTGCTACGATGCTCAGGCGCACTCTGTGGCCGAAGAGTTGAAGGTCTTGCGACGACTGCAGGAGGAGGATTCCGGCGTGGTATCTGTGCGGATGGAGCGCTGTTATCATCTCGAGTACAACGGGCAGGCAGAGCACTCGCTGTCCCTGGAAGAGTTACTGGTTTGGCTCGTAAAGCAACCCTTGAGGAGTGGCCAAAGCCTGGCCAAGCAGTCCGTTCTTCAGCCGGAAAGCCAATTGCAGTTGCTTCTTGAGATTGGACCGCGCTTCAACTTTTCAACGCCATACTCTACGAACTGCGTAAACATCTTCCACAACCTTGGATACTCCGAGGTCCAGCGTGTCGAAGTCTCCACTCGGTACCTGCTAACCTTTAAGGAGGGCTCCGAGGAGCGTAAGTCGTCCACGTTTGTTCCTCTGCTGGGCGACCGCATGACGCAGTGCCTTTATACCAAAGAGAACATTCCCAAGGACAGCTTTGATGAGCAGCTTCCAGAGCGTCAGACCAAATGGCATTTCATTCCCGTTTTGGAGGAAGGTCGTAAAGCTTTAGAGCAAATCAATCAAGAGCTGGGCCTAGCCTTCAACGACTTTGATCTGGACTACTACCACGATTTGTTCTGCAAGGAATTGGTCCGAAATCCCACCACAGTAGAGCTGTTCGACTGTGCTCAAAGCAATAGCGAACACTCGCGTCACTGGTTCTTCCGCGGGCGGATAGTGATCGATGGAGTGGAGCAGCCCAAGTCTTTGATCCGAATGATAATGGACACGCAGGCTCATACAAACCCCAACAACACCATTAAGTTCAGTGATAATAGCAGCGCAATTGTGGGATTCGAGCACCAGGTTATAGTACCATCTTCCGTAGTGGATCCTGGGCCTGTGTGTCTAAAGACCGTGCAGTCTGACCTGATTTTTACGGCGGAGACTCACAATATGCCCACCGCTGTAGCGCCGTTCAGCGGAGCCACAACCGGAACGGGAGGACGTCTGCGTGATGTTCAGGGTGTCGGCAGAGGTGGCGTTCCAATCGCAGGCACCGCTGGTTATTGTGTAGGAGCTCTTAACATTCCAGGTAAGAAAAGCATAAATAACACCACTAGCATTGCTTATTTCTTTTGTGATTATTCGATTTTTTTTGCCATAATCTGGAAAATACCTTGCTTTATACAATTTAAGGATATCGGTTATTTCTTACCGTTGCTCGCAGAGTAGATCGTTGACTTTATTTGTTAAAAATTATGAAACAATTAGAACGAAACTACTGCGATCTCATAAAATATATACACCCTTGATCAGGGTCACCAGTCGAGTCCATCTATGTCTGCCTGACTGTAAAATTCAAACTGAGATATAAGTTTTTATAAAAATGCTTTGCAAACTTCTGGCTATAATTATAATACCCTTTCTAGGGTATACAAATCGTGGGAATATTGATATAAATTCTGTTTTAACTCATCTTGTAAGAGTATACTATACAGTACACTTAAAACCTTTACCTGCAAGCAGGCCCGTATCCAGAAATTTGTTTCGGGGGGGCTCAAGGACAAAAATCAATAAAAAATGTGGACTTATTCGAATAAATTCAGAAAAAGGCAAATCACACATCAATCTTTAATCAGTACGTGACGTTTGATCTTTTATTATTCCTGTTAGGTTAGGTTTCTTCTACTAAAGACTTTTTAATGAAAAATCTTAAATTAAATTTTTGAATTCAAAGATTTCGGGGGGGGTCGGGCCCCCGGGCACCCTCCCTGGATACGTGCCTGCCTGCAAGGATATACATATAATCATCATTTTCTTTATTATTACTTTCTAACCACCTTATCTACAGAACCAAGTGATTTTCTTAACGTATTGTAAAACACTTTTTAGTTGGCGATTTTCTTGTTATGTAGTTGATACCTATTCACGTTCTTCCGGAGCGTCGTCAGTACGTTTATTTATGAAATTTAAAAGATTCTCTTAAATCCGCCTAGGTTACAAACAACCATACGAGTCTGCGGATTTTAAATATCCAGTGACGTTTGCGCCTCCACTTCAGGTTCTAATAGAAGCGAGCAATGGCGCCTCGGACTACGGAAACAAGTTTGGAGAACCATTAATCTCCGGTTTCGCCCTTTCTTATGGCCTAAACAGTGCGGCTGACGCCAGCCAGCGGGATGAGTATGTCAAGCCGATTATGTTCAGCGGCGGTCTTGGTACCATGCCCGCATTGATGCGGGAGAAGCTACCGCCAGCTCGTGGTCAGTTGCTGGCCAAAATTGGAGGACCAGTGTACAGGATAGGGGTTGGTGGCGGCGCTGCAAGCTCCGTAGAGATACAGGGATCCGGAGACGCTGAACTAGACTTCAACGCCGTTCAGCGGGGAGACGCTGAAATGGAGAACAAATTAAATCGCGTTGTGCGCGCTTGCCTAGAATTGGGCGAGCAAAATCCTATCCTCGCTATTCACGATCAGGGCGCTGGTGGAAATGGTAACGTGCTCAAAGAACTTGTCGAGCCAGGCTTTGCTGGGGCTGTTATATTTTCCAAAGAGTTTAACCTAGGCGATCCAACAATCACGGCCTTGGAGTTGTGGGGCGCCGAGTACCAGGAGAACAACGCCATTCTCTGTAAGGCGGAACACCGGGATCTGCTGGAAAAGATCTGTCGGCGTGAACGATGTCCTATTAGCTTTGTGGGAGTGGTGACCGGTGACGGTCGAGTGACGCTGTTAGAGGAGGCTGCTCCGAAAGATTTAAAACAGGCTTTGAACGAGTTTAATCGCAGCAAGCCTTCACCGTTCGACTTGGAGCTTAAGCACGTCTTGGGCGACATGCCAAAGAGAACGTTCCAACTAAGCCGCGAGCATACGCCTCTAAAGGAGCTTTGTCTGCCGAAAGACTTGCTCGTTAATGAAGCTCTGGAAAGAGTTCTAAGTTTGGTTGCAGTAGGCAGCAAACGCTTCCTGACAAACAAGGTAGATCGCTGTGTTGGAGGGTTGATCGCGCAGCAACAATGCGTAGGTCCCCTTCAAGCTCCTCTATCAGATTACGCCCTAACCACCGTCTCCCATTTCACGAACGCTGGAATCGCCACCTCAATTGGTACGCAGCCTCTTAAAGGTTTGCTTGATCCGGCCGCAATGGCTAGAATGTGTGTGGCTGAAGCGCTTACCAACCTCGTCTTTGTAAAGATAAGCGAACTGAAGGACGTTAAATGTTCGGGCAACTGGATGTGGGCGGCAAAACTACCCGGGGAGGGAGCCAAGATGTTTGATGCCTGCAAGGAACTATGTCAGATACTTGAGGAGCTCCATATTGCCATCGACGGGGGAAAAGACTCTCTCTCTATGGCTGCCAAGGTGGGAGGCGAGACAATTAAGTCCCCGGGAACCCTTGTCATCTCCACTTACGCTCCCTGTCCAGATGTGCGGCTTAGAGTTACACCCGACTTAAAGGGTCCCGGCTCGGGCTTAAAGACCGTTTTGCTTTGGATAAATTTAGAAAACAGCCTTCGCCTCGGTGGATCAGCTTTAGCTCAGGTCTACGCCCAGCAGGGCATAGAGGTGCCAAGCTTGACCAGAAGTGACCTGCTAAGCAAGGCATTTGCAGTTACCCAGTCGATGTTGGGAGAAGGTCTTCTTAGGGCAGGGCACGATGTCAGCGACGGTGGCTTGCTCGTTTGCCTTGTTGAGATGGCCATTGGCGGGTTGAGTGGCCTCAGGCTTGACCTCTCCGAACCATTGGCCACGCTAAAGAACTACGATGCGGCTTCCGCGAAAATTAATCGTCCCGAGCTGGCTCTTCTCTTTGCGGAGGAGTGCGGATGGGTAGTGGAAATATTGGAGACTGATTTGGAGCGAGTTCGATCTATTTACGGTGATGCCGGAGTACCAAACTTCTATTTGGGCATGACCGACGGTTTTGGACTTGATTCCAGAGTGGTCGTCAAACAGGGAGTGTCAGTGCTGCTGGATCAGCCCCTCCGCCTGTTGTACCAACAGTGGGAACGCACCAGTTACGAGCTAGAAAAGCTTCAGGCCAACCCAGAGTGCGTCAAAGCAGAATACGATAGCCTTGAATACCGCAGAGCTCCGCAGTACCGGGGTCCTTGCAATCTGCAGTCCGAGCTTATTCTGAAGCGGTCCAATGTCCCAGTTCGGGTAGCCGTGCTCCGGGAGGAGGGCGTCAACAGTGAACGTGAGATGATGGCTTGTCTGCTTAAGGCAAACTTTGAGGTGCACGATGTGACCATGTCGGATCTTTTACAAGGTAAGCCCAAAAATATATCCGATTTATAATATTAATAATTATTTATAAATTTAGGAACCACGAGGATATCGGAGTACCGGGGTCTTATATTTCCCGGCGGATTCAGCTACGCGGACACTTTAGGATCAGCTAAGGGTTGGGCAGCCAACATTCTCCATAACCCCCGCCTGCTTCCTCAGTTTGAAGCCTTCAAGCGCCGGCAAGATGTGTTCTCCTTGGGCATTTGCAATGGATGCCAATTAATGACTCTTATTGGATTTGTCGGAAGGCCGGGCTGCGAAGTAGGCGTAGAACCCGATGTAGCTCTTGTCCATAACCTATCGCAACGATTTGAGTGCCGTTGGTCCACCGTGCGAATTCCAGTCAATCGTTCTATCATGCTTGCAAGCATGCAGAATCTGGTGTTAGGCTGTTGGGTGGCTCACGGGGAAGGTCGCTTTGAATTCCGGGATGCAAAACTCTTAAAACAACTACACTCGGACGAGCTGGTGACAATGCAATATGTTGATGATGCAGGCGAGCCCACGGAACTCTATCCTCTTAATCCAAACGGAAGTCCTCAAGGGGTTGCCGGCGTTTGTTCGACGGATGGACGCCATTTGGCCTTAATGCCACATCCTGAGCGTTGCTACGCTATGTACCAGTGGCCCTATGTGCCACCTTCATTCGAAGTTTCTCCTACAGAGGCTGAGAGCCCTTGGCAAATAATGTTTAACAATGCGTACAGATGGTGTGTAACGTCGGACCAATAAGGAAAATATATATATATATGTACAATCACATAATATATATATATATATATATTATATATGTACATACACATAATATATATATGTACATTCTATTATAAAATACACAAATCTTTTTAAAAAACAAAATATATACACGTAATGCTGATTGCAACATATTCCAGGCTGTAGTCTCAACTAATGGGATATTTGCAACAAACACTTGAGGTAGTTGACCTTGGCTGCGGGCGAGTTCATATATTTTGAGTTCCAATCATGTTCGTTGATTTGCATCACTTTGTAGCCCATCATTTCAAGGTGTCTCATCTTTAAAGATTCGGGGCCACGCAAGGCGGTCAGATCGTTTTCGCAAAATGAGTCGAGTTTTAGCAGCAGTATTGCCACCCTGGAAATGAAAATTGTACATAAAGTTAATTAATTGCATAAATTACATGAATTGCATATACCGACTTTGTTATTCGATCCAACATTGTAGACTCGACAGGAGGTGCTGGAATGGGCTTCTTATCCCGATCGAAATGAATCACAAAGTCTATTTGATAGCCGTAAGGAGTTGTGTGGTTGCAACGGAAATAATTCTCATTCTGAAGAAGTTTTTGTAGAAGTTGCTTAGCCTCTGTCATCGATCCACTGGGCGGCACAGTCTCTAAATAACATGTAATTAAGAATCTTAAAAACAAAATGAAAAAGCATCTTTATTTACTTTTGCTTATCTGAGACTCGATATAGTTCTGCTGAAACCAGGGCACATTCGCCTCGGGAAAATCTAAGCAAACCGATCGATTCAGCTGCATAACTAGGTTTAGGACACGATCCGGATAGGTCGCTTTTGAGTAACAGACTTGTATTTCATCCTCAATGCGCTGTATAAACTTCACGCAAAATACTTGGTTGATAAGTTGCTCAGGTATTGATTTGTAGAAGCACAACGCTAGGCATGCCTGTATTATTGACAATCCACTCATCTGATCAAAGTCTCTTAAGAATATATTAATAATTGAAAAATCTTTATGAATTTCATTTATGCCCACCTTAGTAATACTTCAGCAGCATGATTTAAAGCCTCGATCGAGGCAGGCGTATAACCTAAATTGTAAGAGCAGGTTAACACTTTCTCCACTGTATCGCCGGTAATGTGCTCATGCTGTTCGGAAATATAGCCGAACATCGACTCTAGAAGTTCGGGTACAAAAAAATGGGAAGCGTTGAAATTGTATGCCATGTCCCGAACCACTCGGGAGCTGAGATCGTTGCAGTGAAGACTTTTATACTGCGACAGAGCTTGGTTGTAAACCACCGTGTTTTTTAAAGCTGTGTGAAAGAAATGTTAAAAGAAGAAAGAACCTTATAGTCCAGAGTCTCGACTTTTAGATTTTCGGAAACTTAATGTTATGGAAATTCGAAAACTTTGTTTTTTTTTTGAACTACCCTTGAAGCGAGAAAAAGATTCACAAAAATCGAGCAACTTTAAAATATAGCCGCTATAGGAAAGATCGAAAAGTCTATATAAGATTAACGGAAATTAAAGGAAAAAATTATAACATCGCTGTTTTTCATCAGAAAAGCATAATAATATAGAATATTAATGACTCGAATTTCAAATTAAATTTTATAAAAATCGGAAGATTATACCATATATCTGCCATATGAACAACCGTCGAAAATATAGAAACTTAATAGAAATATAATACCTTAATGTATTTTGTTCGACATATTTGATGACTGCAAGGGTATGTTAGCTTCGGCTTGTCGAAGCTAGCTTCCTTTCTTGTTCTTGTTTACTTACCTTTGCGATGACTAAGTGTTCTAACAATCATGCTTAGTTCACTGGCATTTAGCGGGTCTTTTTCAGCGCTGGATAAATGCCTTTCTGCACAGCCAATGAGAATGCTGTCCATGGTGGACAGCTGCATGCCAATAAGTGAGGGAAGGTGCTGGCGAAACCTAAGTTCGCAGGCTATCTGCATGCCCCGACTGAGAAGAAAGCAATCTTGGATGGCAAGCTGGGGAGCCATGGCGAGCATCTTGGTCAGCAGAATGTTTGGAAACTTTTTCCAGGCTAATGGAGTCTGGCCATAGGCCAAAACAAAAGCTGCCAGCCGTGCGAATTTCGTCGGCAGCCTGCCCGCAATGTCCTCTTCAACGGCATTCATACACATGCGACTTAACTTTCGTTCCAGATCGAAGTGTCGATACGTTCCCCCCAAATTATTATTGAAGTTCATGTAGCGTTGACAGTGCCTTAGAAACCGCAGGTGAGTCTGCTCCTCCGGGCAGGACTCCAGCTCTCGTACAACCCCCGACCAGTATGTGTTACAGAATCCCAGGTCGGAGATTTTTAACGCACGCAGAACACTGAAGAAGTGTCCGCTTGCATTGGGGAGCAGCCAGCCGTCCTTGGAGTAAAGCAGTTCACGAAAGAGTTGGAGATATTTATCTCTTTGTGTGGGAACGGCGAAGGGAACCGCACAAGATAGAGCGTCGCCAGTGCTTTCAGACTGTAGCAGTTTTTCCGTGGCTTCCTTAAGCGGCTCCTTTAAAGCGGCGGGCTCCTGATGGTGTAAAAATGCACGACACAGGCTCTTTAAGTCTCCGGGTTCCATCTGAATAATGCAAGGCCGCAAAGCTAACATGACTTTCCGAATCAATTGGGTGTTATGTTGTGACCACAATGGAATATTTAGCATGTGAAGCACCTTTAGAAGAGCCTTAGGTGTTGCGCTGCTAAGGACGCCGTCTTGAAGTAGTTTAATTACACGCTGCTTAAAGTTTGTAAGCAGCTCCTCACCAATAAAAAAATGTAGCTGAAATAGACACGTGGACAGCAGCCGCACCTGCTCCTCAGTGTGGCACTGGCTAATGTGATTCTCCAAGTGCGGCACAAAGTTCCTGCACACAAGTGGGGTAAAGAAGTCGCGTTCCAAGTTTATTCCAACCGAGAGGCGTGACAAAGCAGTCAGAGGAGTAACGACGGCTCCATGCAATTGGTTATCTATCTGTTGAAGGGCTCTTACTAGAACGGCCTCCACGACTGGCTCGGAATTCGGTATGTGCATTTTACGCAGATAAAGATAGCACCGACTGAGATCGTTGACCCCCAGTTGGTCTATTTGCGGGCCCAGCATAGGTAGCACTTCTCTGAGCAGGCATTTGGTAATCGCATCTTTTCCTGGCTGTTCTATACCTTGATAATGATTCCACAAAAGGGAGATTACATCCGCCACATTGCAGCTATGCAGGCCTTCACTGTTTCCTAACACTCCCAAAAGAATGTTAAGCGACTCTGCCTCCTCCAACCTACTTAGGTAAGGATCCTTTTCCGGCGTTCCAGCGAAGCTGTCCTGGAGATCTCCGTTTATCACGTGGGAACGACAACTAAGCTGGTGTCCCGTCGTCCGCAGAGAAGTCACTGCCTGTATAGGTGGCTTTGCGCCAATATTGATGTGCCTTCTTAGAAGCTGAAACTGACGCACTTGCAATAGGTATTGGAGGTACTTCCATTGCGCTCGATGTAGACAGTTAATGTACATTGTTATTTGGTCCTTTTATTGAAAAAAGTTAAATAATATCACAATTGTTCCGTAAAAACATGTGAGATGTGCGGCAAACAGCTGGTCTCAGTGTGACCAGGTGGTGAAATTTAAATTTGATTATAAATTGGAACCAACCAGTTTTACCGAAATAATAATTTAAAAAAAGGAAAAGTGTTAAAATTTCTTCAAAATTACACACGGCCGGGACTGGATAATATATCATGTATAATATCTTCCATAACTCTATTGCATTGACATCTGTTCCTAGGAGCTAACTATTTACTATATCTGTTAATATTCGTTTTGAAGAAAAAAGTCACAAAGCGAACTGTAAAACTCTCACAAACGCGTTTGTTATCTGACAAAATAGGGTCATACTAAGCGGAAGGCGTAAAATCAGATGTTTTTCCCTAACAACAATGGGATCCAACGATTCTGATTCGCACAACCAAGTGATTGTGCTCCAGGCTGGTTACTCCTGCCGAGATGAAGAAGACGAAACCGCAATGAGGGCCAACTGCTCCTGTACGTTGGTCCGCTGCAGGGATGGCACCAATATCTTAGTAGACACCATGACGGCTTGGGACGGCGAGCACCTCCGTTCTTTGCTGGCCAAACACGGTGTAGGTGTTGATGAGGTGCACGTAGTAGTGTGCTCCCACGGACACTCTGATCACATTGGATGCAACTACCTGTTTCAGGAGGCACGGATGCACTTGGTCGGTGCGTGTGTGTCCCATCGTGACCTTTACATGGGTCACTTTGGAGGTGGGCAAAATGACGAGGAGCTAGC
Organism: Drosophila ficusphila; assembly: GCF_018152265.1. Lineage (NCBI taxonomy): Eukaryota > Metazoa > Arthropoda > Insecta > Diptera > Drosophilidae > Drosophila > Drosophila ficusphila. The sequence continues at coordinate 14,747 of NW_025064569.1, forward strand.
GCTGGACTCAAACGCCGAGGTGGTTGTAAGAAGGTCGCCAGGACATACCCTCAGCTGTGTTTCCGTAATTGTGAACAACACACAGTTGGGGGGGGCGGGTTGGTATCACCGGAGATTTATTCGAGCGTCTGGAAGACATTGAAGATGATAGCATTTGGAGGGATGCTGGAAGCGAAAATGAGGAGCTTCAACGTCAGGAGCGCAGTAAAATGGCAGATATATGCAATTTCATAGTCCCAGGACATGGAACGATATTTTCCATAACTCCATCGATGCGGATTAAGTTAAGAAAAGATATGACTTCTAATTGCTAAAAGGGTTTAATCTTTATAAATAAATGTTTTCTTCCAAACGAGTAACTATCTTTAAAAATTAAAAAAAATAGCAAATTTTTCAAAGGTTTAAATAATAAAACGTTTAGTTTTGATTTGAATGTATTTAAATTTCGCGGCATAGAGGAACGTCATAACGGAAAATTTAGCAGATGGGTTAAAATTGGTATTATTTGGCGCCTGGGAGTTGGCAACACTATTGCATGAGTTTTGGTGAATTGCATTTAGCACCAAATAAAAAAACTGAGCGGTACAACTATTAACACGATATCCAAATATCTTTTCTGTTCATTCCGAAATGGATCTCCCCGCAAGCCAGGCCGACAAGCTGGCATCCAAGGCGGCAAGCAGTAACTCACTGGACAGCAGCTCCAAGTCAAGTTCCTTGGGCTCTAAGCATGGTGGCGGAGAGAACGGCGTTCTGCGGGACACGCCCTTTAGTTACTTGGCCGGCGAGGAGGACCAGGACCAAAAGAACGACGTTACCTACGTGTGTCCCTACCGCGGGCCAGTGTTCGGGGCACTGACCATCACCAACTACCGCCTGTACTTTCGGTCGCTCCCTCTACGGGATCAGGAGCCGCCCGTGGTTGTGGACGTGCCCCTGGGTGTGATAGCGCGTTTAGAAAAGATTGGTGGTGCCACGTCACGAGGCGAGAACTCATACGGCATAGAAATATTCTGCAAGGACATGCGCAACCTGCGCTTCGCCCACAAGCAGCAAAATCACTCGCGCAGGACAGTGTTTGAAAAGCTGCAGACGAATGCTTTTCCACTCTCGTACAGTGGACGCCTATTTGCTTTCGCCTATTCAGCGGCCAACTCAGTAAACGGAAGCGTTGGATGGGATGGATGGTCAGTGTATGAACCGCTGGCGGAGTTGCGGCGCCTTGGCGTTCCCAACGATATGTGGCGGGCCACCAAACTAAATGAGTCGTTTGCCATTTGCGACAGCTATCCGGCCGTGTGGGCTGTGCCCAAGGCGGCATCTGATGATTTCCTGAGGCGCGTTGCGCAGTTTCGCTCGCGTTGTCGCTTGCCAGTGCTGTCCTGGATGAATCCCCGGACCCAAGCGACTATTACTCGTTGTTCCCAGCCTCTGGTTGGCGTAAGTGGCAAACGAAATTCAGACGACGAGGCCTACTTAAGTTTTATTATGGAAGCAAACGCTCAATCAGATAAATTGACCATCATGGACGCGCGGCCCAGCGCCAATGCGATTGCCAACAAAGCCAAAGGCGGTGGCTACGAGTCAGAGGACGCTTACAAAAACGTAGAAATCAACTTCCTTGACATTCATAATATACATGTAATGCGGGAGAGCCTACGCAAGGTAAAGGAGGCTTGTTTTCCCACTACCGACGACTCAAAGTGGCAGACGGCTATCGACAACACACTATGGCTAAAGCACATTCGGTGCATCCTAGCTGGAGCAGTCAGAATCGTGGACAAGGTGGAGACCATGAGTACTTCCGTGGTAGTACACTGCTCCGACGGCTGGGATCGCACGGCCCAACTGACGGCGCTTTCTATGCTGCTCCTCGATCCCTACTATCGCACTTTGCGCGGTTTCGAGGTACTTATCGAGAAGGAGTGGCTCTCTTTCGGCCACAAGTTTCAGCAGCGCATCGGTCACGGTGACAACAAGCACTCTGACGCGGACAGATCCCCAGTATTTCTACAATTTATCGACAGTGTGTGGCAGGTCAGCCAGCAATTTAACAATGCCTTCGAGTTCAACGAGCACTTTCTAATAACAGTCGTGGATCACTTGTACTCGTGCCGATTCGGCACCTTCCTTTGTAACACGGAGGCCGAACGTGTGTCCGAAGGTAAATTTTTTTGCTTTTGGAATTAAAAAAAAATGAACCAGAAATATCTTGCAGATCTTAAACACAAAACAACATCTTTGTGGACGTATATTAACTCTTCCTTGGACCAATATTTGAATCCCCTGTTTCCCTCATTCACGCACGGGGCTGAGCTGGTACTGCGCCCCATCGCCAGCGTACGGTCTGTTCGCTTGTGGAAGGGCCTATATTGTCGATGGAATCCAGGTCTTAACGTCCCCAAGCATGGCTGTCAGCGAACTCGCGAGTTGCTCTCTAAGCAGGACCAGCTCTTTAAACTCGTCAATGAGTTGCGGCTCAAGTCCAACAACCGCAGCAATAGCATGCAAACAACCACTCGACTGGCCTCGCCTATGCACTAACCGGATTTTATACTTTTTTCCTTCACATTTACGCAAAAATATAGTAAATGTGACCTTAGGTCCGATTTCATATACAAAAAATAGAATAGATATGTATACAATCTTATTAGAAAATCATATATTTTGGTGTTTTGATTTTCACGTACGTCAAATAATTTAACAGCTAAAAGGTAAGTAGAAAACCTTTGATTATCCTAATCAAATATTGTACTGGCGTGACGCCGTATTGCTTTTTATTTCTAAATACATATGTTTACAAAAAAACTTCAAAGTTTATTGCAAGGCCAACAAGAAGAAATCCGTAAAATTAATGTCAAACATTTATTTATTTTGTAATTTTGAAGCAATTTTGTTTATTTAAGGTACAACTAAAAGAAACTCGTGCATGCTTCTTAAATCTTGCTGCAGAGGAGACCAACTGTTGCACGGTCTTGTGATTCATTCATAAAATCTGCACCTCTTTACATGCGCCTGCGCGTTGGACTACGCAAGTCAAGTTCCGAGCACATTTCACACCCCAGGCCAGTAAACGTTTCGGCTTTGCGCCAAAATTAAATTACAGTTGGTTCAGTACGTTTTCGCACGTCCATAAGGGCAGTCGTGTTCTAGTGTCCGTTTTAATTCGGGGCTTGTATTTCGGAAAAAAAAAAAATTGAAACGCTTATAAATCGTAGTATTCCGTAATAGACATTAAGAATGCCTGCTATTCTGTTGGTGCTCTTGAGCTCCTTAAGCATCTGCTGTGGAATAATAAGGGCGGGGGAGGTGCTACTGGTCATCGCTTGTCCCCCATTTCCTGTCCAAGCCACAAATGAGTGCTTGGCCCTATTCGATAGCGTGAGGGAGCAGCATCGGCAACTTAAACTGGCTGAGATCTTCCCCAGTGACTACGTCCTAAAAGTCCATGTGATGCACGAGCGTTTCAACTACTGGACCCTTCTACACGCACTGCCTCATCTAAGAGGCCAATCACGTCTACTGGATGAGCGTACGGAATGGATTATTTGGTGTCAGCACAACACACATGTATCCTCGGTGCGCGGACTGCTCGAGCAGCTGCGTCATCAGGACCCGGGGGAGGTAAGTATTCCCAGCTGCGGCTCAAAGCTGTGCCTTGTACCGCTGTTCTACCCTCAGCTCTCCTTTTACGGCCACGCCCTATACGACTCGGAGGCCACCATTATACACCATTTCTCCAACTACAAGGATCCGCAGTGGTTTCCTTACCCCATGCTTAGCGCCGGTGTAATTTTCACAGGTGGTCTGCTTCGAAGGTAGGCCTTCTTATAAAAATATAAACAAGTTCTAGTCCACAAATGTCCAAATAATTACAAATAAATAAAAAAAAATTATAATTTTAGTCAGAAGTTTATACATACATATATGTTCTTGAATCTAAATCGCAAGAAATTAATGCAGAACAGTGAACGCCTAAGTATTAAGATCGATTTAGATTTAAAATTTGTTTGTTTTATCCCATTTTTGCTCATAGATTGATTTCATTTACATAGTTTGTCTCATTTTGAATGTTGATAACTTACTGCACACTTTATTTAAATTTTAATCCGGCATTTTAGTGGTAAGTCACCGGGTGCTTTGTTTAAAATGTGTGGCTAATAAAAATTGGGAGCCGAATAGCTATTGCAGGTTAGTCTTAAAACTAACACAACTAACAAACTAGCTTTGGCAAGCCGAAGCTTATATACCCTTGCAGTCATTAAATATATCGAACAAAATACATAAAGGCTTAACATCATCGAAGCTAAGTCGATGTTCTTATGAAGTTTCTATATTCTTGACGATTGTTCATAAGACAGCCACGTACATATATGATATAGTCATCCGAATTTTTTGAAATGTAATTCGAAATTCAAGAGTCATTATAAAACTCTATATTCCAAAAAATTATGCTTGTCTGGTGAAAAACAATGATGTTATTATTTTTATATCCTTGAAGAGGGTGTCAGAGGCTGCATCGCAGTGGAGGAGATACCTCAGACCCCATAAAGTATATATATTCTTGATCAGCATCACGATCTGAATTGAAATACCTCTATACGTCTGCCCGTCTGTCCGTTTGTCCTCCTGTCATGTAAATTAGTCTCTCAGGTTTAAAGCTTTCTTACTGAAACTTTCCAAAAAGTTGTGTAGTTATTGCGCGCAGTATATACAGAATTAGCATTGAAAATATGGGATATATGGAATTGTGAAACGTGCTCATTTCTTAAATCTGCATGCTAAATCCCAATAGCGCGGATCTTAGAGTTTCTCAGATATCGACGTTTAAATAGACAGAAAGACGGACACGCCCATAATGCTAGAAGGGATGTTAAATGGTAATACAAGTTCGCCGCGTTTTAAAATGTAGAGTGCAAATGTACCATCCAACTTTTTGTTTCACCAAACTGTGGGCGCGACAGAAGTGGGGGCGTATTAGAGAGCTTTCAGATCATCGACATTCATAAGGAAAGAAACATATACAAACACAGTATTTCCTTTTTTCTACGAATCACAAATAAAATTAAAAAATAGTTGTTATTCGAGAAGTTTGTATGATTGCTTCCTAGCTTACGTAAAGAGCCAATCCTTTACGTAAGCTAGGAATTACGCTATATTCGATTTGTATTGTTTTCCATTTCCACGAAAGAAATTTATCTAAAACATAAAGCAGAGTATTTTGAAATACATAGTAATATACAGGTGACAGATTTTTGACTATGAGTATAACTCATATTAATGAAAGAAGGCATTATAATATTGTTTTTATGGTGCAAAATCGCGGTTATAAATTCCAGCGCACTCCCTTTTTAAAATGATCCGACTCAAAAAACGTATATGGTTTTCGCCATTACAGGCATTCTTCCTTGCAGCGAATTTTATAACGAGCGTAAAATGAAATTCCAGATCTACTACTTTGTAAAGGGATTTGACTGGAGACGTATGTGAGAAAAATTTGTAAAAACTCAAAAAAGACTTATGTTAGATAGAAAACAATTTCAGAAAAGAAAAATAAAAATGTACAATCTATTTATCATACGGGTATACAGTTTATATTTTTATTTTATAGCTGTCTTCATTTTATCGCATTAAAAAGGAGTTCTAGTATTGAATTCTTGGAATTCGCAATCTTGAATATCTCCAGAACACAAAAAGGTTCCGTTTCATATAATAATGAGTCTTCGCCTTCAGGCTTGCGGAACTTGTTGCTGTGAATGCCCAGAACAGCAGCCTCCACAGCGACTTCTCCATCGACGCGTCTCATGAACTAGCGCGCTTTATATACGACAACGTGTCCCCGACCAGCGGGTCGGTCGACCCAGGAATGTCCAGGAAAATCGTTCTGAAAAGTGCAAGCTACATTTGCCCCACCGCCGAATCCGTTCACATCCCAGAGGCTCCGAGCATAGTACCTCGTTGTATGCTGCATGCAAAGCCTGAGGAACCGTTTGCGGGCCTGTCATCGTCTTTTGGGAGTCGGAAGGAGGGTTGTGTAAGTTAGTTTATGCCTTGTTGTAGCGAAACAATACATCATTCAAAGAGCTGTTGATAAAGATGAGGTGTTCGCTAAAGGGCGACTTCTGTAATAAATTTTGTTTTGTCTTAAGCCATTTTCCTTTCCTCTTTGTTTTGGAAATTCATTTTTACATTAACATTTAGTGTTTATAATTTAAATAAGCAGTGTGTTTTCTTTTTAGTTTTATTACATAATTAATTTATTAATTAATTAATTGTTAATTAACAGTTTCCCAAAAACATAAAAAATGTGTATTATAATAATCAATAAAATTAGCTGGTGCTTCAAGTTTAAAGCACGAAGTTCTACCACATTCAAAATTCATTCGGTTCCACATGAAAATTGAGCACCCCGAGCAATTAGCATTTGAAAGCTCCATAACCATAAATTGACTATCTCTCCTGGCCGCCCCACTCACACGAACAGTTGGACACAACCGGATCGCACATATATTTCGCAATCAAAACCTGTGCGAAATTCCATAAGGAACGCATAACAATCATCGAACGCACCTGGGCAACAGACGCCCGCAACAGGAGATACTACAGCGACGTGGCAGGTAAGCATCCCGATGACAATGGGCGGGCAATTAAACCAGAAGAGGGTTCGGCAACGGGGGCAGCCCATACACAAGGGTATGGACCACCACAAAAGCGAAAACAGTATGAGGTACAATGAGAGGTGAACTTAATAGATATGCATACGTACCTGGGCAAACATTGGATTTCGGCAAGTGTGTTTGCCAGTCGTCTACCCGCTCCACAGCGGCGCTTTGGGAGGAGTACTCCTACTTATTGAATAATCATTGATTTGACTTTGCGATTTCCTGTTTCCCGTTCCACATCCCCAACCGCAACAGACGTCGGCATACCGACAATCAGCACTGGGATACCGAATGTGCAGACTGGACATTGTGCGAAGACAATGGCAATTTTACAATTATCCCTCAAGGATATCAGTGAACAAATGGACATACGCTGGCTCATGCTGGTCGACGATGATACGCTGCTGAGGTGAGTGCTTTCCAGGATTTATCTGGATTATCTAAGATCGGATCAATTCATTAAGTTTCCTATTAAGTCAGGTAGTTCTTTTTCGCATTATTACTTTTATTTTATGACTATATTTTCTGAGATTAACCGCTTACTTGGTACATATTTAAATCTTAACTTGAGAGGTATTTTATTTGGCCATCTTTGTCAGACATTCCCAAAAACTGTTTGATTTTTTGTTTATGTTGCTTGCTAATTTAATTGCACAGGAAGGATTTTAAGCAACGATTCGGTGAAAAAGTTAAATCCCCAACTGCTGCTCTCCGATATTTGCGTAAATCCGGCAAGGGTACATATACTTGGGCTTGGCAAAAGCCGACTTCTTTTCTGATTTTCATTTTCCGGCTCAAACGCATCATGGCGCATTCAATTAAAAACATTTTTATTGATATATCCGATTCGTCGGGCACTTGTAATTCCCACATCTGATTATACCCGTTCCAAACAGCGTGCCCCGCGTGAGCGCCCTACTGAGTTGCCACAACCACACGGAGCTCGTGTATCTGGGCCAGCGCTATGGCTACCGGCTGCACGCCCCAGATGGTTTCAATTACCACACAGGAGGGGCCGGCATCCTGCTCAGCCTGCCGCTGGTGCGGCTCATCGTGGAGCGCTGCAGTTGTCCAAGCGCCAGCGCCCCCGACGACATGATCCTGGGCTACTGCCTGCACGCCTTGGGTGTTTCGGCGGTACCGGCTGCCGGCATGTACCAGGCCCGGCCGCAGGACTACGCCAGAGAGCTTCTGCAGCTGCAGCCGCCCGTGTCCTTCCACAAGTTTTGGAACACGGAACCGGAGCACACTTACCGCCGCTGGCGCGAGCGAACTACAAGGAACGAGGTGTCGCCCCACTGCATATGGTTGAGCGACATCCCTGGGGCGGGGGCGTAGGATTTCTACAAGAGACGCGGCTGGAGTCGTCTGGCAAGCATTTGGATCTTTAATATCCCCAGGTGAGTGCTAATAAAAGCAAAAACTCTGCCAGAGACAGTTGGAAAAAGTTGGCGGAGGACCCCAAAATCCAATCTGCAGGCACACATCAACCGGTTGTCAAGTACACAAATTCTCATTTTCTATAGAAAGGGGTGAAGGCTGGGGAATTTTCCTCTGTTTTGCGGCTTTTGTGTCAGTTTAATTAGTAAAAATTCTTAAATACGGCTGTAAAACTACTTGCTGGTGACTAAGTTTTTAATGTCATTGAAGTCAAAATTCATTATTATATAAGTGTGTCTTCTAACATAAAAAAAAAAAAATCTTGTTATCCCGTCTTTTGTAAGTTTTTTGGTAAAAAAAAAACAATGGCCAACATGCAATTTCTGGCAGCAAAAAAAATAACTTAAATCAAGCAAATCATTTTTTTTAGGGGTGAAAATCGTGATTGTTAAAAACTTTTGGGCGAGGGCAATATAATATTCATTATTAATATATTTATATTTATTATAATAGGTATATATAAATATACATAATTAACCCATTTTTTTTGTTTAAGATAAAGATAATTTTTTTATGGTGAAGTAAAACGTTTTTTAAATAAAAAGCAAGGACCATATTTTTAAAGTTTACTAAAAGTTTTTAAAGCTTAGGAATTTTTGTAATTCTTACCGGATCAATAACCCACCAGCAAACACAAATCAGCTTGCATAAAATTTGCATTTGATTTCACTTTGCGACTAAATCACTTTGAGCCCTGAAGTACCTGCTTAACTATACATTTTTTGCACCTTGTGCGCACTTTCATCTCATCAAATGTAAATTTAGAGCAATTCACAGAACGAAATGGTGAATGTCATTAAGTTCAGGGGCATCAGCAGTTAACGCTCGACTGCATTTTTTGAATGGTTAGCTTAGCCCTTGAACGGTGCGGTATTTCCTGTCGCTATTCAAGTATCTTTGAGATATACAAAGGGGTCAATCTGGGCGGGTCCTGACTGAAAATTTAGTTAAGTGCTTTAAAAGGTATTTTCGCAAACCAATACTTCTTAGCCTCCGTCTTATCGTCTCCTCTTTAGTGCACAATGTTCATCTATTATTCAATTACTAATCAGTAGTTTTAGCAGGTCTCCGATGTGGGTGACTAACAGACATTTGCAAACAGTTTCCAGATAAGTGAAAACAATGTGACAGTTTCTAAGTAAAGTCCGTTGACAGCGGTAAATGTCGGCAATCAAGGTGCTCTGAATTATTGAGCGGCTGAGTGAAAGTTATTGTCAGTAATAAAGTTAATATTTCGCAATGCCATATCTCACAAGAAAATAGTTAACATGTAAAAAAGACTCGAAATGTCAACATAAATCTGTCCCAAGTAAGCAAAAAAATTCAATAAAAAGCAAATGAAAAAATTGATTTTGCGTTTAAGAATTTGTCTGTAGTGTTCCTAATTTAAAATTAAAATTCATTTAACTTTAATTTTCTCTGCGAAAAAATATTATCTTCACTTCTCTCCCAAGATTGTGATTGAACAAATATTGTAAACAAATGTTACGGATATCAGCAAATATTCTTTTTGGGTTGAAACTTGAAAGTAGAGGTGTGCATTGTTGGTTTCCCCTCACGGGAAAATGAATGCAATGGAATTCTGTTCATTTGTGCTTGTGTCTGGCTGTTTATTTGCGCTACTAGCCCGTCTCCACATCACTGTCCCCTTTAAGTAGCTTATCTCGCCCACGGCAGTAGAAGCAGCCGAGCACGAAGCCCTGTCGCCGTGTCGTATACGTGCAGGCTCCCCGCTTCCCTTTCGGCCATGCGTCCTAATTAGTTGCGGATTTTTCAATGAACACCGAGCCAAGCCCGACCAGCCAAGCTGAAGTCAACTGCAGCAGCCGCATCGCCATATTGCGACAAGTTGAATTTAAAACCAAATTTAATTAACAGCTTGCAGTTATATGAACGCCGCATGTGGATCGCGTTCCTCTCCAAGCAGTTCTTGCCTAAAACTTGCTCGACGAAACCCCAATTGTCTGGGTCCCAAAAGACTGGGACTTCTTGCAGCAGTATTTGAAACTTGGCTTAATTGCAAGCGCTCTGAGCATGTTTCCCTCTGTTTATGCATATAACAATGGTAATCGGATGAAATTGTCCAAACATTATACATTTTCTCAAAAATAAATATAAGTTTTTTTCGACTCGATAATTAAAATATTTTACTTAAAAACAAAAAAACAAGAGTCATATGTGTAATAAACAAAGAGATCTAAACCATTTAATAGTAGAATGAATGCCCTTACAATTAGATAAAATTAAATGATATGATTTTGATATACAAAACGACAAAAATTTTTAAATTCGCGCTTAACAAATAATGCTATTGGGAAATGCTTTTCAAGTATTAACAGTTTTAATACATGCCGTTTTTGTAAATGAGAATACTTTTTATACTCATTTTGGTGGCTAAAATGCTTTGTAAAATGTTGGAAAATGTGGCGCGTACTATCTTGAGTTGGTGAGACATGAAGAGTTTTCTTTTGCATAAAATTACAGTTTGTCCTTTGGGGTGGTGCGCACACAGAAATGCTTTGCCCAAATTATATGGACACATGGGTGTTGCTTGTGGCTGTTTGAAAGTAGATAATGGCGAACAATCTGACATCTCTCCGAGTTCAACTAGGGTAAGCTCTGTTAATCTGACTTGGAACATCAAGAAGTTAAACCGTAGGAAAATTTAAGTAACCGCCCTTGAGCTGGACAGGATAAAAAAGAAGTCAAGCATGAAATTGTTTAAAAGATTTCTTTACACGATGTGAGGCAAATCCTTGAGGATTTGTGAACAGCTTTCAACATAGAAGAGCGGTGGCTTTACAGATGTGTGCAAAGCACTAGAACCGCTCAAAAATGTGTATTATGTTTGAGACTTAAACATGGACTTATCGAATTCAGCTACTTCCATTGTTTTGTATAATTTTTATAATAGTAAGATATATGTGTCGAACATAAAGGAGATTGAGATTAGTGAATCTCGGCTTCCCCGTCCGTCCACGAGACTCACTAGGTTTTTTGCGTATGAGAAAATATCCACCATAAAAAGTCGAGTGTCATCTGCAAGTTTAATTCAGATTAACTCAAATCAGAGCCTTAGTTCCTAACCAAAATTATGTTACTCTAACAGTATGGGCGTTAAAAATGTACCCATCGATATGCACTCAGGTGTACTTGTAAACTTTTTGTATCAGTGTAGATTGGGGCCAACTTCGGCCTTCAGTTCCCAGTTGTGACGATTGTTTTGTTTGTCTTTGAATTTTGAATTTCTGCACTTGGCGATGAGAAACTTTAATAAACTTTGACGGCAAAGTATGTTAAAATGATGTTAAAATTGGCATATCAAAAAAAAGTAAATACTTGGAATTATATGCAAGGAAGCGTTTCCTTTTAATTAAAGGTATGTTATGTTATTTAAAATAAAGTGAAAAAATAACTAATCATACCAAATCTCAACCTAAAGCTTTAAAGCTTTTTAAACTTTATTTTTATATTAAGGAACCATAAATGATGTCTTAAAAAAGTGACGTGTCTATTTTTAATTTTGATGACCGAAGTCTACAGTTTTAAACATTTTTTCCCATATTGAAGCCTACCAATTAGTTCTTTTAAAATGTAGTGCCTTTAGTCATTTGTCAGCCACAACTTTCGGTGAAGCAATTTAACTGAAAACAAGATCGCATCAGTGTGGGCAGAGCACCTAATCCGTTAGCCGTTAGCTATTTTTTACTCAGTCCACGCCTCAGTTCTCAGTTAACGTGCAATAAATTTTTGCCCATGTCCAAACTTAAGTTTAACTCAAGGAAAAAGCATTTTGTGTCTATCAGGGCGCCTAATCTGCAGTCCAACCCATCTAACCGACTTACCACGTGCAATAAATTCGCAAGGGCAACGTCTGCACTATTTTCCTCAGCCTCAGGACTTTTTCTTTTGCAGCATGGGGAACGGGACAGGGGTGGGGCAAGGGGGCGGAGGGATCCCCTTTCCACTGCTAAGCTACGCGGCCGTACGTGATCTGATAGCGAATGAAAGGCAACCGCAGCCATGTGTGTGCAAAGTTTCGGCCAAGTCGAGCTGCCACATTTGTTTGGCCTTAAGGACACGCACCTGTTCTTCCGAGCTCCAACACAACCCTCCTGGCTTCACCTTTATGCTCATCCTTGGCCGAGCAACTGCACGAAATGACAAGGATTTTGCGCCGGGCTAATTTACTTTAAATTGGTTTTTTGACAATCGGATTGCCACTTCCTTGTTCAAATTATCAATGATAAATGACTACGACTCCTTCAACTGTTGGTGTAGAGCCTTTCCCAAGGGAAGGAGGTCAATTGAAACTGAACGTTAACATGCACTTTAAGATTTTAATTTTAAAGCATTTAAAAAAAATATTGCAATACCTTTCATTTACATTTCGTCACGTAATTGGAATCCTTTGGCGCATCGTAAACTTCTTAAGGGTCCCTCAAAATTCTTTTCCGCTCTGAAAGGTAAATTTGTATCGCTGATGAAATAACACTTGAAGGTCCGAAGTTAATAAATTGGTATACACAAAGTAAGGAAACAGAAATCGCTAATAACCAATTGAACCGAGAAGCGCTGGAACCAACTTCTGGACAATTTTTTTCCGGGCGTCATTTATTTATTTTTGCCTTCCATAATTAATGAGCAAAGTTTTAGAGCCTTTTGTGTCAACTTCTACAGCTACCCCAAGAGAAAGCTTAAGTCCGAGGGAAAATCTAGGGTCTATTGTTGACACGATTGGCTGCTTATCGACGCAACGGCATCGAAATAGGCGTGGCATGTCAACGATACTAATAATACGGTTACCAAAAAAAATTTACCTCAATTTTTTCCAATTACAGTGCAATTATATTTAATGGAAATAATGTTAAGGTATTGTGTTTGGCCAGAAATTCGTCGTAAATATACAACGGAAATTAAAGTATGCACGAGAAAGGAAAATAGCTCCGGCATGTCGGATCATATACGATACGAAAGTATCGTATGTCGCTTTTTTTCAAAATTGAGATTTTAATGCAAAATTGTTAGGTACTTCATGTATCACTACCCTGTGAAATATTATAACTGAAAACCCTATAGTTCCGATAAAAATTAAGTTTCAATTTAATCGTATGTTAAAGTGCTCCTAAGAGATTAAATAAAAAAAGCTTCTCCTATAAAATTGAATTTTTCAACAAACGATACATTCGCGGAAATGCGTCGATATATACTCTAGCAATTAGAATTTAAGTCTATAAAACAGACAAGACATCTGGTTACACAGTTTAAGTCACGTTTATTATTATTATTATTTTTTTTTTGGTCAGACAAAAATGTGTATTTACTAAAAAAAAATTTGTATTATCTTGTAAGCTAAGCGGTAGAGTTTCAGCGTGATAATGTAAAAACTGATACAGACTTAAAAACTGACAAATCAGTATTGGCTCGCATGGTGAAGCTGATTAGGAGAAAATATTAAATAGCTTTTAACGCAGTTGGGACTGGGAATTATTGTCAGATGAATCTTAAAGTCAACCTTTTTTGGGAAATCATCAGTTACGACTTTTATTATACCCTTGCAGAGCAAGGGGATTACAATTTCAACGCAGTGAAGGATACACCTCAGACCCCCTAAAGTATATATATTCTTGATCAACATCACCATCTGAAGCGAAATACGTCTTAAAGCTTAAAGCTAAAGCTACGTTTTAAGGCTATCTTGCTGAAACTTTACCAAAAGTTGTGCACTTATTGCACTCAGTATATACATAAGTATATCGGATAGCTCCCATATGAGAAATTGAAATAAAAAATTCTCACGCTGTTGCTTATAATCAGATCGACTTGATTTCTTCCAGATGGCGTTTTCTAACTGCTATTGAATTTCGGATTACATTTTCTCAAAATCGGATTAAAAAATTATAACATTGTTGATTTTAATCCCACGAGCATTATTTTTAAAACATCAAGTTTTTTAAATAGCTTTGAATCGAAAAAAATTTTTTATAAAAATCTAACTACTATATCATAAAGCTGCCATAGGAAAAATCGATCAACTATATAGAAATAACGAAAATAAAATGATAACATCGTTTTTTTATCAGACAATCATGATTTTTTGAATATAGAGTTTTCTAATGACTCTTGACGTTCAAATTAAATTTTATCAAAATAGGACGACTGTATCATATAGTTGACATATAAATAATAATCGAAAATATGCAAGGGTATATAAGTTTCGGCTTGCCGAAGCTAGCTTCCTTTCTTGTTACATTTGTTTTTATTTTAAACACTTTCAACCGAAGGATGCAACATTTATTAAGGTGTCATCGAAATAAATTAGTTGCACGTGACATCTTAAATATACGCAACATTTTCTATGATTTTCCCAATTAAAATACAGCAACGGAAAATGACAAATACGTTGGTTGATTCGTTTGGGTTTACGAGCTTTTGGCTCCGGAATTGCATGCCCCAAATGTGCGCACATAAATCAAACATGAGAAGAAAACCACCGAATAGCCAAAATTAAAACATAATCAGTAAATTTACCCTAATCTTTTTTTGAAGTATTTTTTGCTTTTCTGTATACATTAATCATAAACACCTTAAATTTAATGTTGACTTATATTTTAAACACCTAACTTTTAGAGTTTTCTACGCTCCAGCAAAGCGAATATTTTTAATGAATTCGCAACTTGTCACTTTTTACATTAATTTGCACATGCACATTTCACTCCACAAACTCATCACCTTTCAGTATCAAAAGCTTTCAACATAGAAGAGCGGTGGCTTTACAGATGTGTGCAAAGCACTAGAACCGCTCAAAAATGTGTATTATGTTTGAGACTTAAACATGGACTTATCGAATTCAGCTACTTCCATTGTTTTGTATAATTTTTATAATAGTAAGATATATGTGTCGAACATAAAGGAGATTGAGATTAGTGAATCTCGGCTTCCCCGTCCGTCCACGAGACTCACTAGGTTTTTTGCGTATGAGAAAATATCCACCATAAAAAGTCGAGTGTCATCTGCAAGTTTAATTCAGATTAACTCAAATCAGAGCCTTAGTTCCTAACCAAAATTATGTTACTCTAACAGTATGGGCGTTAAAAATGTACCCATCGATATGCACTCAGGTGTACTTGTAAACTTTTTGTATCAGTGTAGATTGGGGCCAACTTCGGCCTTCAGTTCCCAGTTGTGACGATTGTTTTGTTTGTCTTTGAATTTTGAATTTCTGCACTTGGCGATGAGAAACTTTAATAAACTTTGACGGCAAAGTATGTTAAAATGATGTTAAAATTGGCATATCCAAAAAAAGTAAATACTTGGAATTATATGCAAGGAAGCGTTTCCTTTTAATTAAAGGTATGTTATGTTATTTAAAATAAAGTGAAAAAATAACTAATCATACCAAATCTCAACCTAAAGCTTTAAAGCTTTTTAAACTTTATTTTTATATTAAGGAACCATAAATGATGTCTTAAAAAAGTGACGTGTCTATTTTTAATTTTGATGACCGAAGTCTACAGTTTTAAACATTTTTTCCCATATTGAAGCCTACCAATTAGTTCTTTTAAAATGTAGTGCCTTTAGTCATTTGTCAGCCACAACTTTCGGTGAAGCAATTTAACTGAAAACAAGATCGCATCAGTGTGGGCAGAGCACCTAATCCGTTAGCCGTTAGCTATTTTTTACTCAGTCCACGCCTCAGTTCTCAGTTAACGTGCAATAAATTTTTGCCCATGTCCAAACTTAAGTTTAACTCAAGGAAAAAGCATTTTGTGTCTATCAGGGCGCCTAATCTGCAGTCCAACCCATCTAACCGACTTACCACGTGCAATAAATTCGCAAGGGCAACGTCTGCACTATTTTCCTCAGCCTCAGGACTTTTTCTTTTGCAGCATGGGGAACGGGACAGGGGTGGGGCAAGGGGGCGGAGGGATCCCCTTTCCACTGCTAAGCTACGCGGCCGTACGTGATCTGATAGCGAATGAAAGGCAACCGCAGCCATGTGTGTGCAAAGTTTCGGCCAAGTCGAGCTGCCACATTTGTTTGGCCTTAAGGACACGCACCTGTTCTTCCGAGCTCCAACACAACCCTCCTGGCTTCACCTTTATGCTCATCCTTGGCCGAGCAACTGCACGAAATGACAAGGATTTTGCGCCGGGCTAATTTACTTTAAATTGGTTTTTTGACAATCGGATTGCCACTTCCTTGTTCAAATTATCAATGATAAATGACTACGACTCCTTCAACTGTTGGTGTAGAGCCTTTCCCAAGGGAAGGAGGTCAATTGAAACTGAACGTTAACATGCACTTTAAGATTTTAATTTTAAAGCATTTAAAAAAAATATTGCAATACCTTTCATTTACATTTCGTCACGTAATTGGAATCCTTTGGCGCATCGTAAACTTCTTAAGGGTCCCTCAAAATTCTTTTCCGCTCTGAAAGGTAAATTTGTATCGCTGATGAAATAACACTTGAAGGTCCGAAGTTAATAAATTGGTATACACAAAGTAAGGAAACAGAAATCGCTAATAACCAATTGAACCGAGAAGCGCTGGAACCAACTTCTGGACAATTTTTTTCCGGGGGTCATTTATTTATTTTTGCCTTCCATAATTGATGGGCAAAGTTTTAGAGCCTTTTGTGTCAACTTCTACAGCTACCCGAAGATAAAGCTTAAGTCCGAGGGAAAATCTAGGGTCTATTGTTGACACGATTGGCTGCTTATCGACGCAACGGCATCGAAATAGGCGTGGCATGTCAACGATACTAATAATACGGTTACCAAAAAAAATTTACCTCAATTTTTTCCAATTACAGTGCAATTATATTTAATGGAAATAATGTTAAGGTATTGTGTTTGGCCAGAAATTCGTCGTAAATATACAACGGAAATTAAAGTATGCACGAGAAAGGAAAATAGCTCCGGCATGTCGGATCATATCGACGCATTTCCGCGAATGTATCGTTTGTTGAAAAATTCAATTTTATAGGAGAAGCTTTTTTTATTTAATCTCTTAGGAGCACTTTAACATACGATTAAATTGAAACTTAATTTTTATCGGAACTATAGGGTTTTCAGTTATAATATTTCACAGGGTAGTGATACATGAAGTACCTAACAATTTTGCATTAAAATCTCAATTTTGAAAAAAAGCGACATACGATACTTTCGCGGAAATGCGTCGATATATACTCTAGCAATTAGAATTTAAGTCTATAAAACAGACAAGACATCTGGTTACACAGTTTAAGTCACGTTTATTATTATTATTATTTTTTTTTTGGTCAGACAAAAATGTGTATTTACTAAAAAAAAATTTGTATTATCTTGTAAGCTAAGCGGTAGAGTTTCAGCGTGATAATGTAAAAACTGATACAGACTTAAAAACTGACAAATCAGTATTGGCTCGCATGGTGAAGCTGATTAGGAGAAAATATTAAATAGCTTTTAACGCAGTTGGGACTGGGAATTATTGTCAGATGAATCTTAAAGTCAACCTTTTTTTGGGAAATCATCAGTTACGACTTTTATTATACCCTTGCAGAGCAAGGGGATTACAATTTCAACGCAGTGAAGGATACACCTCAGACCCCCTAAAGTATATATATTCTTGATCAACATCACCATCTGAAGCGAAATACGTCTTAAAGCTTAAAGCTAAAGCTACGTTTTAAGGCTATCTTGCTGAAACTTTACCAAAAGTTGTGCACTTATTGCACTCAGTATATACATAAGTATATCGGATAGCTCCCATATGAGAAATTGAAATAAAAAATTCTCACGCTGTTGCTTATAATCAGATCGACTTGATTTCTTCCAGATGGCGTTTTCTAACTGCTATTGAATTTCGGATTACATTTTCTCAAAATCGGATTAAAAAATTATAACATTGTTGATTTTAATCCCACGAGCATTATTTTTAAAACATCAAGTTTTTTAAATAGCTTTGAATCGAAAAAATTTTTTATAAAAATCTAACTACTATATCATAAAGCTGCCATAGGAAAAATCGATCAACTATATAGAAATAACGAAAATAAAATGATAACATCGTTTTTTTATCAGACAATCATGATTTTTTGAATATAGAGTTTTCTAATGACTCTTGACGTTCAAATTAAATTTTATCAAAATAGGACGACTGTATCATATAGTTGACATATAAATAATAATCGAAAATATGCAAGGGTATATAAGTTTCGGCTTGCCGAAGCTAGCTTCCTTTCTTGTTACATTTGTTTTTATTTTAAACACTTTCAACCGAAGGATGCAACATTTATTAAGGTGTCATCGAAATAAATTAGTTGCACGTGACATCTTAAATATACGCAACATTTTCTATGATTTTCCCAATTAAAATACAGCAACGGAAAATGACAAATACGTTGGTTGATTCGTTTGGGTTTACGAGCTTTTGGCTCCGGAATTGCATGCCCCAAATGTGCGCACATAAATCAAACATGAGAAGAAAACCACCGAATAGCCAAAATTAAAACATAATCAGTAAATTTACCCTAATCTTTTTTTGAAGTATTTTTTGCTTTTCTGTATACATTAATCATAAACACCTTAAATTTAATGTTGACTTATATTTTAAACACCTAACTTTTAGAGTTTTCTACGCTCCAGCAAAGCGAATATTTTTAATGAATTCGCAACTTGTCACTTTTTACATTAATTTGCACATGCACATTTCACTCCACAAACTCATCACCTTTCAGTATCAAAAGCTTTCTCTAGCGGCTGCTTAGGGGATGTGAGATAACTAACAGTGAGTGAAAAAATATTTTATTTGGTTTTGCTTTTAAATATTAAATTAATGTTTAATTACAAAAATATTTCTTTTAATGTGATATACATTTTATTGGCAGGTATGGCAGATTCCAAAATATAATCGTTATGGGGTCGTCAGTGTCTCCTTTACGTCATTTAAAGCTTTTGATTTAAATTACAATTCCTTCCACAACTCAACATTTTCAAAAAGGTCCACTGTGCTTTATCCTTTTGCTGCATGTACTAGTACTAATTAGTCTAGAATTTTCCATAAGCGAAACAAATTCTCGACTCTCGAGCCAAGAAGGCAGAGTACGTGACAGGTTTTATAATTTTAAAAGTGTAACCCTTAATAGTACTTACACAACAAAAAAAGCATGGGGTCTAAAATTGTGTTTGTAGGAAGCACAAATAATAATAAGCTAACAAGAACAGATATGATAAGTTTATATTGTTTTATTAAAAGTTACGTTTCGTATATTCAATCCTTACTGAATTAAATGTGCGCCATTAAACCAACCCAAAACGTATATACAAAATTCTAATATTAAAAATGATATTCCTTCCTTGAAAATAGAATAATAGCTATTAAATTTTTTTTTTCTCGATTCAAGGGGTTTTTAAAAACTCGGCATTATTAAAATCATGCTCGTGGGTTAAAAACAACGATGTTATCTTTTTTTGCCACTGTTTCTATATACATATGCATGTTTTTCGATTTTTGCAAAAGCAGCTATGTAGATGATATAGTAGTCTGATTTTTATAAAATTTAATTCGAAATTCGATAGTTGTTAAAAAACACACTCTGAAAGAAATCAAGTCATAACAACGGAGTGATAATTTTTTTTTTTGTATGGGAGCTATGCGATATAGTCGCCGGATCCAGCCCTGTTCCGACTTTTAGCTTTAAAACTAAGAGACTAGTTTACATAGAAACAGACAGTAAAACAAAAGGACAGACGGACAGACGTACAGACGTATTTCAATTCAGATCATGATGCTGATCAAGAATATAGATATATACTTTATGTGGTCTGAGGTGTCTCCTTCACTGCGTTGCTAACTTCTGACTAAAATTATAATACCCTCTGCTCTGCAAGGGTATAAAAATAATTTGCCGAATAACCAAAACAATAGTCTGAAACCAACACACACTTATATGCAAATAAACAGAAAGACAAGAGAAAATTTTTTAATTGTTCATTTGACTTTGGAGAATATTGTTTTTCACGAAAAACAAAATTAACATGAAGTTATTAAACATCATTTTCATTGGAAAACTGTTCGCTTAAAAAAAAAATACAAAACATTTAAGTTTATTCCAAAATAACACCATTGTTATTTTTAAAGTTAGGTCTATAACTTTCAATCGGATTGTCGACCACTTTGATCGGACCATCATAACAGAACTAATACTTTGTTGCCGCAGTAAGTCCGTTGTAGTTAAGGGGACGTTCTCTTTGTTTTGGTCGAAATGAAGGCAAAGTTCGTCAATTTTTTGTGGGATAATGAAAAGGCGTACGAACTTCGGGTTTTGCTTTTTGAATTCGTTTATTATTCAAGATTTTTTTAAAATTTATTTGATGGTGAAATTCAAAATGGCGGCTGCAAAATGGCGGCTTTCGTCTGCCTCCGCGCGGCAAACATCGTCCCAAAATTACGAGCCTGCAGCCTCTTGTAGTCAACAGAAATAGAAAATTGTTACCATTATGTAAAGTTAATTAACTTGTGCGAGGCACTAACCTAGTGGCATCAAATTGCGGCCATAAATTGACCGCGTAATGAACGTTCGAAGTTCAAAGTTCGATTTTCGTACATTTTTTTCAGTTAAACCACGTTGAAAAATTATAAATAAATTATTGTTTTTTTCCGGAGTAGGTTAGTGCCCTAAAGAAAAGAATATACTTTCATAAAAATTTTACATGAAGGAAATCGGTTCACAGGATGAAGCTGTGGACGCGTAATTTTGTTGAAAAACATGGTTTCGAGAAAAACGCGTTTAAAGTTTTTAGAGCATACCACAGCGCGCGTGACGCAGGTGTATTCGAGACGCTCTCATTCACAAACTATTCATCGTATCGAAAAATCCTTTCACACACATATTCTACGGATATGTAGCTTTCAATTTTTGCAAAAAAAAGAAAATCGATTTTTTGATCCGAAACAAAGAGAACGTCCCCTTAAATATGCAAGATTGGCCTCGCTTCACGCCAAATCAGATTAAATTACACTGGAGGCCAGCTTCACAAAATCAAACCATATTCAAATTGCATTATTCAATCAACGCTTGATCCCTCGGCGATGACATTATAGAAACATTTGGTGTAGTCGTTGTGCAAAAATTAAGACAATTAGCATCGCAATTAGGGCAAGTTGGTAATAATTTTAATGAAGGATTTATGTTTTGAAATACATATAAAAACCCTTCCGCTTAGAAGAGCGGTTGTGTAATTATCACCATAATCATTCACAAAGAAATATTCCGCCATACACTGACTATGCTTAAAACAATTAAAACTAAGTCTTCAATTAATTAGCATCTATTTGCCAAGCAGGGGACCTAGGCAGCAAACGTGCCTCGAAAACATCCGCTTTCAGCATGCAGCCAGGCCATTAAATAAACGCTGCCTGCACCCATAGGATACAATGGGGATTGTGGGAGTGGTGGTCCTGGATGCAGTTGTGGTTAGCAGTTTTTGTTTTCGGACCATTTGACGAGTACCTCCACACACATACATACACACAAATGGGAAGATGGAGCAGAACACATAGCGAAAAACAAAATCGGACGAATGTTAAATTACGTGCAGAGTTTACAAAAACATTTTGGATTCGCCCGAACTAATGCCGCACTCTACTTCATCTCTTCCCTTCTACTAATGTTGCTTAATTATTTGGCGTTTGCCGTTATAGACGCACATACATGTGATGTCAGTGTGTAATGTATATATAATTCGTGGAAAATACCTTTGAATGCGAGTTCTTTTCAAGCCTAGCGGTTATTAAGAACAAATATTTGGATAAAAGTATTAAATAAAAGCGGTAACGCAAGCATTTTAAAGATACCACAAGAAAGGAAGCTAGCTTCGGGAAGGCGAACCAAATACATAAAGACTAAACAACATCTAAGCTATGTCGATTTTTCTTTGAATTTTTATATTTTCGACAATTGTCCATATGACAGCTACATATATAAATAGTCGTCTGATTTTGATGAAACTTAATTTGAAATTAAAAAGTCATGTAAAAACACTATATTCCAAAAATAAGGTTTGTCTGATGAAAATCAACGATGTTATCATTTTCTTTCCGTTAATTCTATATATATTTTTCGACCTTTATGATAGAGTTTTCCGATTTTGATTTTTCGATTCGATTCAGATCGTGATGCAGATAAAGAATATACATATATACTTTATGGGGTCTGAGGTGTCTCCTTCACTGCGTTGCAGTGAGCAAGTTGTCCACGCAACTGGTCGGCTCGTGAGGAATTACCTCACCTGCTGCTTTCAGGAAGGCACCCGTGGTTTCCCTAAAAGTTGTCCCTCTCTAGGCATACCGGAACAGAACATCCGCCGCCAGTGCCTGGCAAGCCACCTTGCTAGTTTCTGCAGGACGCTCAAGGTTGCGTAGCCTTTGCCGTAAAACCACCTTGCAGCCTCCTCATTGGCCCTCTTATTGATGGCCACCACTCAAACAATGAACTTGGCCAGCGTAGGGTGCGTCATGAGATGCATTACAAAACGTTTAACGGCCTCACTTATGACGGACGGAACGTTTGGCGCGTGTTGCTGCCCAAAGTCCATAATGAGTGTTATAGATGGCGTGTTAGTAAACATCGACATTTTACAAAGCGGAGTTTTCCACCACCACCCGACCGTAGTTGAAAAATCATCATTGTAGAATACATCGTTTTGCTTACTGAAATGTTAGGTCTCCTGACGATAAAAAAGATCGAAAACTTCGAAAATATTTTGCTAAGGCTTTAAAACATCGATGTGGCGATCAAAACATCGATACATCAAACCATTTCAAAACATTGATACTATCGTTTGTGAGACAGATTTTGTTCCAGCTCTATATTTGTTTGGTTAGTTTACGCTAAAAAAAAAACCAAATATTGAAATGGTTGAACTAGAGGGCTATGTCGGTGAGCGATGAAACAAACACTGATAACGCTGTTACTAATTGAGTATTCCATCTAGTGATTCCGCTTCGCACCTCTCCACGGGCCAAATGTAGCCACAGTGTCTACATGCGGGAGCACTTTATCCGGCTGATGGATCCCAACAAACCCAAGGGTCGCACGCTCTTCCTGCTCAACGTTCCGCCCTACGTCACGGAGGAAAGCTTACGAACGGTTTTCGGCCGCGCAGGCAGTATAGAGGCGGTGGAGTTCGCCGCCAAGCCGGGGAAGGATGAGACCATCAAGTGGTACGAGGGCACCGCCGAACCGTTCTCGAGCGCACGGCCGCCCTTCGCCTTTAAAGTGGCCTACATAGTGTTTCAGAACAGCAGCAGCATCGGAAAGGCCCTAGCCTTGAAAAGCATCGACCTCTTCAGCAGCAGCGGCGAGTGCATCATCAAAACCGGCATGGAGCTCTGGCACGAGGAGTATGAGGGCAACTACCTCGTGGAGGCCAAGACGGCAAAGGTGCAGGTCAGCAAATTCATGGCCGGGTACGACAAGAGGGAAAGGGCTGCCGCGGAGGAAGCTAGAACCGGAGAAGCCGATGCCGACGGATGGGTCACCGTGGGCAAGGAAGGCCGCAACGCTGGATTTGAGCAGAAGGCTTCGGTGATTGGACGCTTGGAGCAGAAAGTGGCAAAGCAAACAAGCCAGTCTAAAGAACTGAAGAACTTCTACACCTTCCAGATAAGGGAGAGCAAGATGCAGAACATAGTCGAGATGCGTAAGAAGTTCGAGGAAGACAAACGAAAAATCGAGCTTCTCAAGCAGTCACGTCGTTTTAAGCCATTTTAGTCAGTACTTGTAGGTTAAGCATCGAATAAACTTCTTTTCAAAACGACAACAACCCCAATCTGCAAGGGCCAGCGGGCCTGACCGCAGGCAAATCCTCATAAATTCGCAGTTACCATTGACACCTTGCCGCGACTAAATCCTGGTCACGACAGAATAACGCAGCAATGCCATAACTTATAACCGACGCAGAGAGGGGCGGCCATAAAAGCTTATAAAAAGCGAATAACAAGAAAGCCAGCGTGGGGAATGGAGCACGGCACAACAACAACCGCTGAGCTTATTGTGTGATAATCACATATGGTTTATGTTAATTTGAGAAATGATAAAAATATTTCGCTTATCAATTTTAATCGTAATCGTCGCTGTGCCGTCGTCGCGCCTAAAACGCACTTTGAAACTCACTCCCAGTTCGAACAGCACGCGATCTCTTTGCCCCGATCGAAAGAAGGCTTTTTCGACTCGGTTCAGGGCCGGAGTGAGGTCTCATTGTATCGATTTCAACACAATTAGACGATAATTTTTACTTTATTTTATATTTTTCGTTTACATTGTTCTCTTGTTTAACTGAATTTCAGAAAACTTCGTTATGATATAAGTGACATGACTATGTAACATGTTTTGTTCATGATGAATATGTACTTTAAAAAAAGAAAGAACGATATAGGTATTATTAAATTTTTTGTAGTTCTCAAAATTTAACCTTAAGTTAAAGAATACGCTTAAAGAATAGTATTTGCATTTTTAATGTCTTCAAATATTATTATAAATAGTTTAATTATTGGCAGCTTCTGCTGAATTGATTTCCGTTCATAGGTTACACCGGATCAATCTGAAAAATAAAAGTTCACAATAATAAAATAGCCGTAATAACTTTTTTTGTAATAATAAATGCTTAAAACTCTAAAAAAAAATTTCTCACTACCTCCGAATTCAAATGTTTTTGCATACGGACGATTATATAAAAAAGAAGACAGTTATACCCAACCTTGAAAATATCGGAACAACCAGAGAAAAAGCTTGCATTGTTAAAACATCAATATAGTCAATTTAAAGATATGTTTTTATGTAAAAAAAAGCCTGCTTATGTATGATTTTGTGAACAATTTAAAAGTTTTCTTTTACTATCCGCTCCAGTTTTGTTAATGCCGTAATCTGTAACTGTTCATGAACACACAATCCGGCACCAATCTCATCGCTTGCTTTGTTAAATATATTCCGATTCCGTGTTTTAAAAAATATTGCACAATTAATTGATGATTTTTGAAATCAATTTCATAACGACAGTCATTTTTGTTCGACCTAACGCTTTTTGCACATAATCCGCTCCTGCACTGTGGCTTATGTGGAGCGCATAAGTCTTGGCAGCGTTCCAGGCCCTAGGTAACAAGATACTTGGAGAAGCCTTAGGGAGTGAAATACAAACGAGGTACGCGTCGGTACGCATGCTGACGATGATCTCCGGGTTCTCGGATCGAGTCGTCGTCGGGTTGCAGTGTTCGTGGCTTTTTCTGTTGTTATTGGTGGCCTACTGTGGAGCCTGGAGACAGCAACACATTCATAATTTCTTCCGATTCGTATCGTTTAAACATTTTAAATTGATTAAAATGCGATAAATCATAATCGCCAACGTCGGCCTGGCCCCAGACACCCTGGAACTTGGGAACTCGGGACCATGTCCGGGTGATGGAACGATTTATGTGCCTCGAACATAATAAAGTGTTAACGGAACGAGTTATTAAGGTAGTCTAAATGGGCTTAAGTTAATAAAGGCCGAAAGCAATTTGCATGGACAGTCTTGCAGCGTCTAAGGTTGCATCAAGGCCTGGCTATGGTCCCAGTCTCACTCTCGACTCGACTCGACCATGCATCCCACCGATCGTCGGACACACAAGATGTCGAAAAATATAACATAAAGCGACCACACGTACGTCTCCCATGCCGCACAGCTGGACACCGGGCTGGACGAGGAAAAAGCTGAAACGCCGTGTCTTGTAAGCAGAACAATCAATAAATTTGAACACGTGAGCGGACGCGAATGTGGACGGCACTGTTCAGGACTGGATCGATCGAGCAGCCAAAAACCCAACGAGCACAGCCACGACAATTCAGAGCTATAGGTGATCAATACTCCGTGTCGACTGATTGGGGAACTGAAGTGTGCTGCATTTCAGTTTGAGATTAAAGAGTATGCCTATCAGTAATAAGGCAAATATAGTGAATTTGAGTGATGTTGATACTTGATTCTCAAGATATAAAGCATACAATCACAATTTACGATGTTTTTTGACGAATCTTAAATTCCTTATAAATTTACATATAAATCTAAGACTTGCTCATAAATATTATTGAAATCAAATGATAACACAGCTTTATTAAAAAAATTGTATTGCTTTTTTTTGTTTACGAATAGTTTATTAATATTTAATATATATTTTTTTATTTTATTTGCAGGATCAAAATTGATGCTGAGATCAAAGAGAGGAATCCCAGAAGATTTTCATGTTCATGTTGATACGGTATTGCAACTGGTTTTGGATAAATAATCAAATGACTGTAGGTAACATCTCGGTTTGATCCGAGTTAAGGATATCTATTTTCTAAATCTGTTTTCTAAATTTCATGCAGCTGATCTACACATCATTTTATAGAATAATGTTTTCAAATACACGCCATTACAACTTAATAGATTTTATTTTTCGTATGAAAACAGTTTAAGTTCTTTTTACAACGGTGTTTAATTGTATCTCACGATTAGACTAGACTAGTCCTTTTTCCAAGACTGGATTCATATCTAAATTTTGCAAAGTTGTCAAGTTACTAGGATATATGGTTACTAATTAGTTTTTGTTAACTATTGTCAAAAATGTCAATTTTTAATATTTATTATTAAGTCTCATCCTTTAAAATTGTTTTCTTATATAATACTTAACAAATGCAAATCAATGCTAAAAGAAATTTAAAGAATGTTTTAACAAATAAAGTATAAGGGAAAGAATGCGGTAAACATATTTTAATTGAAAGATATTATATGATATTTGATAACGTTTAATCGTATTTAACCCATAAGTTTTTAATTTTTTGTTTTAAAAGTGTTACATTTTAAATCAACAATGTCTTGAACATTTTGTGTAATTATGAATCACGAGCTCTTACGAGAAGCGGCATCAGGCCGTACTTCTAGCAGACATGAAACTCTCACATTACCATCTACAAGACGTCGCCAAAGCTGAACCACGGAGTGGTGTCGACATCATCCGTAATTATGGGCTCTCTGCGCGCTGTCGCCGGCCCATAAAGGTTGTAGCGCCTGGACCCGGCGATCACCTCACGGTACCGCCTTACCGGGGTCCTGGACATGTGCAACTCCATCAGGTCCCAGTCGTTGACGTCGCGGAAGACTGAGCGAATCATGTGCATTCGGCCCAGCAGCTCGGTCTCTCGCAGTCCCTCGTATCTGCGCCCGGTGCGGGCTCTAAATGTCTTGTAGACCTCGCTCTGCTGTTTGGTCTCCGTTGCCGTCTGAAGCTCCTTGCGGTAGAGAGCCCTGATTCCGCGGCCAAGATGGCGAATGTGCTCAAAGTTCCGGACGTTCAGTGCCACCAGAGACACGGCGTCCAAATTAAGGAGTTTGTGCCCATCAATGTAGTTCTCTCGAAAGGTTTGCTGCAAAGTAAATTTCTTTAAAAACATGGCTACATTCCTCTCTTCGCAACATTAAACGAAAACAATTTTGCTGTTTTAAGCTTTTGTATAAGAGCATTCAAAACTTATTTTCATCATTTACACATTTATAATCGCTCCTGAGAATCCTGCTTGAAAACACCGGTAACAACCCCAATCGTCAGAACGGAAAGTAAATCACAACCACTAAACCCATGCAAAGATTACAATTTTGACTTCACTCAGAAGTTTGCAAAACCAGTAACCACATTACAGCAACAGTCGACATGTCAATCTGTCCTTCTGTCTGTTTCTCCGCCTTTTAGTCTCTCTCTGAATCATTGTCTTATAACTGGCTGCTGTTGAAGGTAATTATTTCATATTAATATTAATAAAATTTCATTTTTAAGTAATTAAAGCCTATATTTATTAACCGCTATTGAACAGAAAAGTTAAACAAAATTTATTAAGAACCCGTCTTAACATGTTATTGTTTGTTATTTTTAGATTCGATTTTTGGTTTCCAAGGTTTTTCTTTCAAGTAGCTCAGCTCCCAGCAACACTGAGATCTTTTTGATTCGATAGAAAAGGTTTGTGGAAATCATATTCTCGAGGTTTGAGTATATTAATCGGAGACTTACAATTTTGTTCAGGCTGTGTAAAGATTCCGTGTAATTTGGAATTTCATATCGGTTTTCAAAATGTTTTAAATACCGATGACAAAATACGACGCCATTACCTACATAAAAATTATTATAAGTTCTATCAACTTTTTAGATAGATATTCAACATTCAGTACCTTATGGATGAAAAATCTGATAAACTGTTTGGGCTTGGAGAAGGAAATGCATTTTGTTTTTCATCAGTAACGTTAACAAGAGTTGTTCAAGAGTCGTGCTGGAGTTGCAATTCAGTTTCGCAACAACAACACAAACTATTTTTTATGCAAGCAAAATAAACCTTCAATAGCCTTATATTAGATTGACTTATAAAGTGAAATACCACGGGAACCGCAGGGAACTTCTCGAGAAATTGTAATTGTAATTCAAAAAGAATTAAATTGTAAACCTAACTACCCCAAAAAACTAAAGACTATATTTAAAGAAGGGTATAGATAACTACATTCAGTACTAAGAACATGCTCTAAATTTTGTGGTTAGGTTATTTAGCTGAGCTCAAATTCCGTAAGCTCTTAAACTGCGGGCATAATGTCAGATTTTCTATAAAAATACTATTAAAAAAGCTTTGTCGGGTTTGCTATTATAGTAATTATTTAGTCGTCCGACTGTGTATATGTTTTCTTAACGCCAAGGCAGTTATCGCCCTCATAACAGTTGATAATATTTCACTAAGCAAAAAACTATAGATCAAAAACTTACAGTACACTTTCCTACTAACACCGGTTACTATTAAGATGGCTTCTCTTGGAACTTTTCAAAAGTCACCTCATATTCCGGATAACCGAAATTGCGCAGCCAGTCGGTCACATCGTTAATGCTCCACTTGAAGACCTCAGTCCGGGCCTGGGAATCTACGACGGCGGCGCAGAGATTGAAGAGGGAGTCGGGTGAAGCTTTGAAAAGGAGCGGCACGTCCTCTTTGTCGTACTCCACGTCCGGAAACATGTAGCTCGGATAGCGGAAACAAAACTCTTCTTCGTCCTGCGGCGGCTTGCAGATGTCCAAACTATCCATTCCACTATTGCTGCGCAGCAGTGGAGACGCCATGGACGAAGGCGAGGGACTTGAGAACGGCTCCATTCGAGTGGAAGTAGCGTACTGTTTCGTGGCAAAATAAATTGAGTTGCCCCACAACGTTTTGGTTGCGGTTTCTCCTCAAGAACAAGTGGCATTCGTGCCTGTTTACATCGTCTGATTGCGTTCCTCTTCTTTCGAGTTCTATTCACTTTTTTATACTCTATGAAATTCAAGAAAAATGTCTCGAAATGTGTAACAATGTAACAGCAAATATTGGCTCCAAATATGTTAATACGGTCCGTGTTCCCTCCAAAATATCAAAAATGGCTTCAAAGCTTACAAAATTGTTAACAATTAACCATATCATGTAATGATTTGTTTAAAAATCTACATTATGCATTATAATTATACTTGCACCTTCAAGGATCGTAATTTTTGCAGAGAATATAAAATGTCACCCTCTCCAACACAATTTTCCGGCTTCACTTCTTGTAGCTGCATTTGCATATCCGTTGTTTTTTGGGTCAATTCACAGGCAGGTGGTGCTAGGGGGTTCCGGCACCAAGTTCACCCGGTGGGGTGGAGCGCCGAAAAGTATGCTATTTAAAGGCAGTCACGACAAGATTCCTATTAATAACACGATTTTCGCTTCGCAGTTTTCATTTTGGTTTTCCTTACTGGGAGGAGCATGCGATAATTTAAGGGCGCACAATGGATTTTCGAGCGTGCACATCGATGATCTGTTCGTGAGCAGTTTTGCGTTTTTTACTTGGGGAAAGCGGTTGGGTTCTTGGCCACCAGCTCTGTTACCCGCATTATGGAAAGGCGGCAGGCCGCAGACAGCGCCAAGCAGGTGGAGTTCGCGGAGATCGCTCAATTCCACACCGATTAGCCGCGGAAAAGAGATGCCGCATCAGCGTGGCCAGTATTTCTCCTCTGGCTCCGCCCACTGGCGCGAATCGCTCGCATTGGCCACGAGTCGCTCGCCATGGCCTCTGCGCGTCGAAACCGGAATCGCTGAGCCGTCTGTGCCTGCGCCTGAGTGGGAGTACGGGAACACATGGAGAAATCGGTAAACAAATCTCGCGGTCGAGGAACAGTCCCCGACTGCGCTAATGACACAGCGGCGTGCCTGTGTGTAAACAACCGAGCTGTGTAGCCAGTTTCCCATCCGTGTAAGGTACAGTGGGTCGAGGTCTGACAGTATTCGTGACGATGAGACTGAGCCTGGATTCACAAGAATAAGTCCTAATCATGAGCCTTTACTCGAATTTTACGTGGGCTCTGCCACAGGCACCATATGGTTAGTTTTGGTTGAGATACAGGTTAAATAAACTCTTTGTGAGCTGTAAGGATCTCATCATTTGAACTTCAAGAGTTTCGAACCACCACAACATCATATAAATAAAGCCACTTTTGCCCCACTGCTCACATCAGGAGCACACAATCTCAGCGAGATCAACCTAACCGCAATCGATCGCTGGCCGAGCGTGCTCCCTAGCGGGTTCCGATCAGTTCTGACTGGGATGCCTTGCAAAGCGGTTTGACCGGAGGCGCGCAGCCCTGAAAGTATTCGCGATCGCCGTATCGAACCCGTATTCCGACGAACTGAAATTCCCGAGCAATGTTACTACACGAGAGTGCCGCCACCATGGAACAGAGTATGCCCGAGAACCTCAGCACTCACGCGTGCGGCGAGTGTGAAGTGAATGCTCCTCTGACGGACTGCCGCGGTTTGGGGGAAAGTGATCCTGAGGTGCCGTCCAAAGGGTCCACAGTCAGCACGTCGCCGCCCAAAGGGTCCGCAATCAGCTCGGCGCCGCCAGCCACAAGCAACACCAAAGTGAAGCTCAGTTTTAGTGTCGACCGGCTACTGAGCTGTGAGCCCGGCGAGCCGCACAGGAACACCTCCTCGTCGCCCTCGGCCAAGTCCTGCTGCGAAGGGGGGCGTCTTCTCCTGCTGCTCGTTTCCGCACTGCTTCAGCCAAGCTGGGGGCGAAACCCGTAAGTTCGGCCATGCTCCCAACCCTGTACCTGCGGCACCCACGTCCACGGCCCCGTACCCTTTCGTGGGACTCGACAAGCTGTATCCCAGCCTGTATATGGATTACAAATCAGTGCTGAGACCCACGCCGATTCGGGCAGCAGACCACGGTAAGAAAATATGAAAGCAAATGCGACTACACCGTGTTCATCGGAAATTAATATCAATACGAACAATCTAACTGAAAGGATTACTTAGAGTTGATTAGAGAATTCCTTATTTGGGTCAAACACGCTTCCTGATATTGGCATAGGTGATATGCAGATTACCACTCAATGGTAATATTATTGTGCTGAATTTATTCCCTATATGCTTTTGTCATAATATACGGATCGTTGATGCTTTCGGGCAACGATTCTACTGTTGGTGAATGCTCTACTTGCTCATAGTCTAGCATGCTAGTAATATAGTTCATCTTTCATTAGGTATCTTTAAAAACAGAAGATATTTCAATTTTTCACCATTACCATTTTCTTACTATATTTATAATTTTTTCCCGATCTTATCAAACATAAATCAAAAAAACTTTGGAAAATGATTCTACATTTGAACGCTGAAAAACAAGCACTTTGTGCTTAGGTACTTATACAATATAGACGCCCGATCCCGTTTGGTTCGACATTTGTACTAAACTGCAATAGGAACCAGTCTTTTAATAACACGCACTTTATACAACTTTCTTTCAAAAACAAAATGGGCAAAGACATTGGCCTATCAATCAATAACTTTTAATAAAACATTTAGGGCTTTGGCAAAGCAGTTAAAAAATAAGGTTAACTAAAGGTAAATTGGTTCAGCTCATTAAACGCTAAGTAACGCGTATAATTAAAAGGAATACTGTATTTGTTTAAGAGAATTTAACAGGTGAAAGGAACCAATTTCGACCCCATAATTATATATTCTCTTGACCAAGATCGTCAGACGAGTTAATCTGTATCTGTCCGTCCGTACGGAGATCTGTCTACAAAACCAGAATATTGCATTTTAAGATGTATAGTCTAATTATCCGTATGCAGAGCAAGATAACATAAGTTTGTCACGCCTAGGATCGAGAGGCAGTCGACTATAGCCTTCTCCCTTTTCTAAACATTATAAACTAGAGAAACAAAAATAAAGTTGAGGAAAGTTAACGTTCCCGGAAAGCAAATAAAGAATACGTATGCCCCAATAAACACATTATTTTTGTTTGAATTATTAGTTGATCTGCATCCATATTGTGCAATATTCCTGTGGCCAACTGTTCCCTTCCTCACGATATTGATGAAAACAATTTGTTTGTTGAAATCGACAAAACAGAGTCAGAAACGATTCGGGTATTTACGTTACTTCCTGCTGCTTTCGTATATCTGGGGACGACGACTTCTCCTGGATTGCTGGCTGGCTGAGCACTTTGATCATGTTTATATGGAAACAGAAGCATAATCTGAAATGTTTCGGTTTTCGAATAGAAATTTTTCATTGTTTAACAAGTTGCTTGGGTTTTATACATGTCGCTTGCCCCACTCCTCATGCATTCAGTTTCATACACATTTCTCATCAAGTGGGTGCTAACGAACTGAGGACTTTAAATGAATGCAAAGGAGAGAATGAAACACAAATTTCTTGCGCTAAATGCGTTTTATTTTTATGACTAGCAACGATTACCTGAAAACAATAGCGGACTAAAATCGGAATTATATTAGATTTTGAAGATTTTCTTTAAAACCAGTAACAATGTTACCAAAAAATGTAAATCTGTTTAAATTTGTTAGCGTTAGGCAATGTGTTTCACAATTATTTTTTCTTATGTGAAAAAGAATGGTTCTTATAAATTGCTATCCAAAAGTAATCCTTTTTAGACTTAAAATTAAATATATTCAAAAAATTTAAACGATTACTGTTAAACCTTGACTGAAAATTTTGTTTTCCTGAAATACCCTCATTCTATATTACGCCGAATTTTCAACCCTTGCCAAAATGAAACTAAATTAGCGCTGTACTGAAATAAATTGTACTTTCCATATCAATGAAACATTAACGAAAATTATCATCAATATTAAACGTTTTTCAAACACATTTGCGGAGGAAAAAATGGGGTAGGCAATTAGTAAGAAGAACAAATTCGACAATAGCTCAATCAACAACAGATCGGTAAAAGAGAACAGACTGGCCTGAAAGGTTTCATCAATCCTTTGGCCACCTTCAACCATTGAAACTTAAAAGACCAAAGTCGAAAATGAACAACAATTTATGAACGAATTAAGAATCACTCTTTAAAAATAAACTTGAGGCTTGCCGGATCGTGGAAATCGTTTGTGGAGAAACGTTTGTTTATTTGCTTGAGCAATTGGCCCGTCATTCATGGGCAGATACAGATAGCTATCCATCTAATTGCCCTCTATAATGAATTGTTCCGCTGGTGAAGCGATTAGGAAAGGGAAGAAGGCAGCAGCGGGGGGAGAGATAACAAGGGGGTATCGACAGGCATAGGTGGAGAAAACTTTGGCCTGTTAAATGCCGCAAATCTGTGATAGATTGGGCGCCACGGGTCCAACCTGCGCGACTCGCCATTCGAGGCTGGGCTGCCGTTGAGGCTAATGACTGGGAATATCTGGCCGATGGATTGATCGAACGAATACCTGAGTCAATGATTGGGAGAAGCTATGCGGTGCTTTTTGGGGGCCAGGCCAAAGGCCAAGTATTTACACAACCACCCACTGCGGTGGCCTTTCCAGGAGGAGGCTACTCCGCGGCTGCCTGCCGCGTCCAACCTGCCGAGCGCAAAAGAATTTCGTGATGGATTGATTGCATCGGATCGCACATCATAAAATCATGGGCCAAGCGAGATCTCTTGGGTTCTTGCACCGACTATTTGTTGCTGTTTGCCTGTCTCGCCTGGTGATGAGTAGCTTGTGGTTTGTTGTTGTTCTCTGGTTCCGGATCGATCGACCAATCGGTCGATTGACGGAGCAGGCCATTGTCTGATATGGAAATTCTGTCTGAACCATAATCCGGCGCCGTGCGTCTAATTAATTAACAATTTATATGTTAATCCAACTGTTAGATGCACTTTGAAAGCGCTCAAAGATCCCTGATAAATGATCGTCTTTGTAAGATCGTTTCCGAACTTTGAAGATTTCACCAAAGTTCCCAGCAGCAGGGGAGGGCTTCCAGTGGCAATGGGGTTTACTATGCACCGAGTTCGCATTAATGTTGCTTTGTATTTGATAACGTATGTGAAGTTAACTTAAAAACTATCAGACTATCAAAAAACAATTAAATATCAGGACGGAGATAATGATTTATATTAACCTTGTAATTTCGAACTAAAAAGGAAATGAGTAAAGTGCAAATAATTTTGTCGTTTTGATCAACAACATGAGATAACTTACAGCGGTCTTACCAGATAGTTTAAAAATCAATTCTTTAGTTAATGGGGTGCTTTTTATTTCCCTTGTGCTGCTTTAAATGTGCTTTCATTTGATTTTAGAGTAGGGGAGGGTGGTCCCATACCGACCGGTCGTACCATACCGACCCCCCCATGTTTCTCAGAGATGGCGATGCTAGCCGAATTGTCGGTAACTTCAGTGAAAAGCTGTTATAACACAGACATTTTGGAGATAGATAGCCACTTTGACTTATTTTGTTTCACTGCAATTTTTCCGTTTGTTTTGTTTCAACGCCTGTGACATTTATTTTTGAGCTTTACTGAACTTGAGCTTAAATTTTTTTTCTCCGCATAAAAATCGGAGAGTAAATTTTTCTGATCGTTGATAGTCCTAGCTTTCACTCACATAATTAGAATTACATCGCTCTTTGCGTCTTTAGTTAATGCCGAGCAGTTAATCAGAAAAGGTCGTGGTGGTCCGAAACCGACCGCTAGGTGATGGTCCGAAACCGACCCCCATTTATTGGCAGCTTAATATGTCATAGCGTATTTTTGAGGGAAAATATGAAAAAGTAAACAAGATTCAGTAAAGAAAAGTAACAGAAACAGCAAAAAGATCAGAAGAAAGCGAAGAGACAGTCATCAACGAGCGGCTTTCGAAAAACAACGCGAAAACAACGCGAAAACTTACTATGAGAAAGAGGACAACTCAGACTTCATCAATTGACTACAGTGCCCTTTATTTCATACATTAATTTTTATTTTCTGGAAAGAACCTTCAATATATTTCTTAATAAACGTCAAAATCATTAAATTCTATTTTATGTTATTAAATTTTTCTGTTAAGAAATAGGGGGTCGGTTTCGGACCACTACTTTTGAGTACGACCAAAAAGTAGAGTTTTATATTTGCCTGAATATCTAACGCTTCAAAGCACCTACGCACTAACTAATCATTTAGATGTATAGTAAACTGATCCCTCTACATAGTAAATTTTTGAACTGAACTGAAAAATTGATTTTTCTCACCTTTATCGCTTTTGCCTTTTAGGGGGTCGGTATGGGACCACCCTCCCCTACACTTTTCTCCGGGCGCAAATTAAGAATTTTGTTTTGTGGTAGCGCTAAATCAGATAATGAATTTTTATTGGCCTTTTTTAAAACATCGCGCTGGGTGAAATTCTTTTGTTTGTGTGCTCTCGGCATGCGCCTAATTGTTTCTGTGGAGAGCGTTTTATTTACTCAAGAAAAACACTATGCATTCGTGTCTATTTACGTTGCAACGGAAATGCGCTCCTACACTTGTAGATACAATTGTATCTCTATGTACATATATCAACATTGCCAACGCCATCTGTGCATCTGCATAGGCTAATAACGCCTTAATTGGCCTTTTTGGCATTTGGTTTGTGTCAACCATCAGGGGTTTGTTATAATGAGTTTTCACCAATTTTCAACACCTCAATGTTGAGCACTGTGCTTCCCTCACAGCGCGAGCTCATTAATTGCCGGTTTTCAGATTCATTTATAAATATCAGTTGCCCCAATCCCGTGGCCCCGTAAATACCTTAGTGAAATGTGTTAACTTCGAGGTGCTATCCTAAATCACTCGGAAGCCTTCACAAGGCACGCTGCATTTATGCAGATGCATCTCGGCAAGGATGTGTTTGTGGGTCGTAAATTTGTGTTGCTGTGTTTAAGTTTCATTCGATTTATTTGCGCGGCTTGCCAGGATACTCCATATTTACGACTTGGTGAATATTTGTTGGTATTTTCGCATTTTGGGGTAAACTGCGAAAATTTGTTTGGATAATTAACAATAAATTCGTCATATAAGTCTTGGAATTTTAGCTCTTGCAGAGGAATTTTAGCTCTCTCAGAAGTTTACAAAGCAGCGAAGGAAACACCGTAAAGAATATATATTCTTGATCAGCATCACTACCCGAATCGATTTATGTATGTCATCATGACAGTTTATTTGTAAGCTAGTGTGATTATTGTTGTTTTCATCACACTAGCTTGATTTGTTAGGTAAAGAATTTTCTAATGAAGAATCACTATAGCTTCAATGCAGTAAGTTATTTACGCATTTTGATCAGAGTTTAGAAATTCG
Source organism: Drosophila ficusphila (assembly GCF_018152265.1). Taxonomy (NCBI): domain Eukaryota; kingdom Metazoa; phylum Arthropoda; class Insecta; order Diptera; family Drosophilidae; genus Drosophila; species Drosophila ficusphila. The sequence continues at coordinate 51,486 of NW_025064569.1, forward strand.
TTGCATACATGGTTATTAAAAAGTAATTTCTACTACTACTATTTCTATAACTACTAAGTCATAAGGCTACCATCGAAATGGGAAAAATAATGGAAAATAGTTCTTCTCGAGTGAGTACGGCCACTTTATCTCTAACGTTGTAAGGATTGAACTAACAATAGATAACGAGAAGAAAAAATCTTTGTACTATAGATTTGTGATGCGTCTAGTCGTTTTATATATTTAAGTTCTAACTGAATGCTATATACGTTCCGGCGCGCCTTTCTAGTTTTTAATATTGTTGTTATAAACCCTAAGGGGTGTAATCGTAATCCATCAAGGAATTTGCGTTAAAAAGTTCGCAATTCGCTGGTAAGTCGACTACTGAGCTAAAGCGTCTAGCTTCATCTAATTAACTGCCAACTGTGCGATAAAAAGGTTCCCCTCTTAAGTGCGAGACATGTGACAAAGAGTGTTCAGTTTTCCAAAGAGCAACTGATTTAGCTGACAGTAAATGGAGAAACATTCTGTAGTCCGACGGTAGCTAAATCATGTTATTTGGAGGAAAATATTCAGGATCTTATGCAAGAAGAACCCCTAGTTTTGCCTGCAAGACTATAAATCGCAGTAAAACCAGTACGAAAGGCATCATGTATCAACATACATGCATATCCACTGTACAATTTTACAAACAGTTTTTTTTTAATTACCTACATTGTTTTATTTATCGAATCTTGTCTCTTCGATACTGACAACAAGTATTCAAATCTTAGCCTAATACATACATTTAATTAGTTAAAAATAAGTTTTTAGAAGAACAGCTCTTGCTATTGTTGCTGGTCCCTTTGCTGGGCAGGTCCCTTTGCCGGAGTCGTGTATGGCTAGTGTTCCAGGTTGAGGAACGCGCAAGCCTATTTGGATGAGCCTGTAGCTTGAATTTATTTCGTCTTTAACAGATCCCACACTTATTTCTCAGTGAATTTTTTCATTCCGTATGTACCAGGGTGCCCCAGCTATAGTTCTCAGTATCTTTGATTAAGCTCTCTCAAACAGTGATCCTATCATTGTTATCCCTCTTCCAACAAGAGACCGACTCCAATTCATTTTTATACCCTTGCAGAGGGTATTATAATTTCAGTCAGAAGGTTGCCACGCAGTAAAGGAGACAGCTTAGACGCCATTTTTCCCCCCGGATATATATTCTTGATCAGCATCACGATCTGAATCGAAATACGTCCTTACGTCTATCTGTTTCTATGTAAACGAGTGTCTCAGTTTTAAAGCTATCTTGCTTAAACTTTACCAAAAAAAAATGATAACGTAGTTGTTTTTTATTCCACGAGCATGATTTTTAAAACATCGACTTTTTAACTACCCTTGACCGAGAAAACTATATCATATAACTGCCATATGAAAGATCGAAAATCTATACAGAATTGACTGAAATTAACGGAACAAATTGGCAACGTTGTCATCATCAGAGAAGCATACTTTTTGGAATATAGAGTTTTCTAATAACTCTCAATATCATATAGCTGCATATGACAGCAACAATCTTCGAAAATATAGAAACTTAACAGTAAAATTAACATAGCTTCGATGTTGTTTAGCTTTTATGTATTTCGGCTCGCCAAGGCTATTTTCCTTTCTTGTTCAATCTTTCCTTTAGCAGCTATCCGGTATATTAGGCCAATTTATGTTCGTTTTGTTCGTATTTCAAAGTTTATAAAAATCATGCGTGTGTGACATTATAACTTTTGTTTGTAATTCAGAGGTCGGTAAAAACAACAAAAAATCACGTTGTATAATGAAAAAGAACGGCATATAATGTTTTATTTTGTTTTTCGACCATTCCTTTCGGAGCGATATAATATCGTCGTCCAATCCGGGCCGTTCCGTCATAAGTTCTAATACAATACCTAACCAGCTTTTAAAAAAGTTTCAGCGAGATAGCTTTAAAGTTAAGAGACTAGTTTACTAAGAAACATACAAACGGACACCAGAATTCGTCTAGATGGATTCAGAATGGCAATGCAGACCAATTAAACTTCTTGGTGTCTGACTTCTTCTCTGCATTGCAAACTCCTGCAAAATCTTTTTTCTAGAATATTTTATTAAAGATGAAGTAGTTCTATTAATCTAGTGCACTTAATAGTTATTACTGCAAGTATCGTATGTTCTCAAAAAATGAGTATTGATAAAGATGTGACTTCGGGTGGCCCTAGCCACTCTCTTACTTTAGATTAAAAACAAGAAAGGAAACAAGAAATTTAATCCGAAATTCAATAGTAATTAGAACACGCCATCTGGAAGAAATCAAGTCGATCTGATCAAAAACAATGGCGTGAGAACTTTTTATTTCGTTCTCTTGTACGGGAGCTATCCGATATAGTCGGCCGATCCGACCCGTTCCGACTTACATATACATATACTGCGAGCAATAACTACACCACTTTTGGGAAAGTTTCAGCAAGATATGTACCTTTAAAACTGAGAGACTAGATTGCGTAGAAACTGACAGGAGGACAGTCGGAAAGAGGGAAAGACGGAAAGACGGACAGACGGACAGACGTATTTCGATTTAGATCGTGACGCCGATCTAGAATCCACTGCGTTGCAAACTTCTGACTGCAATTATAATACCCTTTGCTCTGCAGGGGTATAATGAAGTCGCAATGGAGTTGCAAATAAGCGGTCAATCGAAGTCAGTGTCAAGTATAAATTTAAACCTAAAATATGCCTTAACCTTCCTTAAAACATTCAGAGATGGAAAACTACTTAAATCCCAACCTCGTGTGCCCCATGTCGTGTTCGATCACCTCAAATAAATTTCGGTTTCTTGAGATAATTGTTGTTGTTTAGATTCCCACTAGTGGTAAACAAAATACTTTGCCTGAGCCACAAAATGCTTCAATGATAATTTCCAATTAAGTGAAAATTTTATTATAAACAAACCCATTTAAATATTTTCTCCGTTCACCTTATTGATCAAAATATTTTACTCAAACAATGCAAGGTTTCATAATTGGGCTGCTTAGATTTTTTCTTTGGGGCTGCGATAAATATATTATTTCCTCCGGATGCGGTCTAAATCGAGCGGGTGAGGATGTGGATCATAGGTAATAGTGGACTTCCTATAAAAATAAATTATTTTAGCGCTTTACAATGGGAGGAATAAACATATATGCTCAAACAAAACAAGAGCAATTGAAAAAAGTATGCAACGAGTAGTAGGCAATTGACTTTAGTCTTAATTTCTCCAAATTCTACCGTTCAACAGCCGCGCCCACGTACCCCACTCTGGCCACAAACGCGCTACTCCGCTTCCATCACCACCAGAAACAGCAGCATCAACAACACCATGCAAAACAGCTCCATCAGCAGCATAAGCCCCCGCAGCACAACTCGACGACAGCTTCGGGGCTGCTGGCGCCCCTTCACAGCCTTTCCACGCTGCATCTGAATCAGCAGCAGCGGTTTCTGGGCAAGACGCCGCAGCAGCTACTGGACATCGCTCCCACGACTCCGGCGGCAGCCACATTACAAAATGGTGGCCACCCACAGAAGGCCAGCGGCGGTGCTCCAAGCAACGCCGCAGGAAACAACAACGGGAAGCGCAAACGCTCCTGGTCTCGGGCCGTCTTCACGAATCTACAGCGCAAGGGCCTGGAGATCCAGTTCCAGCAGCAGAAGTACATCACAAAGCCAGACCGCCGAAAGCTGGCGGCACGGCTGAACCTCACCGACGCTCAGGTAAGTGGCTTACCTGCAAACATGGCTGGTCCTTAAGACATCCGCTCCTCAAAGAAATGATTCGCACGCAGTATTACTAATTAGAACGGTCGCAATAACGAATAATGAATAAACATCTTTATCGTCTTCATGAAATCGTCAGTCATTTGACCTCCTGTATGTTTTTTTTTTGGTACAAGCGTAAATTTTTAGATTTAGCAACTCTAAAACTGCTCGTTGAATGACAAAGCTTCATTTATTACATCGGACATCTTTATTATTCAGCTTTCTTAGGAACCTTTGTAAAATTGATACACCATTAAAATACAAGAAATATAGCTTCCGTTTTTTGAGACATACAAAATGTTAAAATGTTAGAAAATAATATTTTTAAAATTTCAGAATTCATAATGTGGCTGCCTTAAGAACGAAAGAAATAAATCAAAATAATTGAAAGTAAATATATTGTAAATAATATGTCATGTAAAAAAGGACATAACATTGTTGTTTAACATACATATTTACTTCAAAAACTGTACACTGCACAATTTACTTCAAAAACTATACAGGGCACCTTATTACAGTTGACCTTATCGGGACATCAACAAGACAAAATCTATAAGTAAATTTAATCTTTAGATGCAAGAGTGTTAAAGTTTCGGTTTGCCGGTATCTCTACCTCTTTCTCTCTTTTCATTAATTTCAGGACAATAGCTTAATAACATAAATAAAACCAATTTGTTTAAGTTTTATTTAAGCTACTTACCTAAATTTCCGTTGATACACTTGCTTGCAACTTCGTCACAGAACAATGGCAAGCACCTTAAGTAGGTAGATATCGTTTGTTTTAGTTTAAAAATAACCAAAAAAAATTGTTTGGTCCTCTTGGTATAGTGTGTCTTTCCGGGTATAACAACGTAAGATCGTAGGTCCCTTGAAAGTCGCTATAACCGGATTCTACTGTACAGTAGAATCCTGTTATAACGACTCCGCTTATAGTGTCCGTCCGGGTATTGCGACGAAAACTCGATGGCTTGATTGGTCCCCAGACAGACTTATACACTTACATCCTTTTGCTTAGTGCGTCTTCCGGGTATAACGACGAAAACTCGTCGGTCCCTTGAAAGTCGCTATAAGCGGATTCTACTGTATTTATTTGAAACGGTTAAAATGGGGCCCGATATGTATTACGTTATTCAAGCCATCATAAAAAAAATATATTTATTTCGTTTATTACCATTGCATCAACTAGGTGAAGGTGTGGTTCCAAAACCGACGCATGAAATGGAGACACACAAGGGAGAATCTAAAGAGCGGTCAGGAGAAGCAGCCCAGTGCGGTCCAGGGAGGCGGAGGTGGCTTTAAGACTTCCACGGTATCAGAAGACAGCACAGCCCACGAGACGCTCGACTACAGTTCCGACAGCTGTTCCAGCGCGGACTTAAGTGAGCAGGCCGACGACGACGATAACATTGAAATTAATGTGGTCGAGTAGACCAAAGTTCTGTAAAAATGTGCTATGTATCGATACGCATGTCAAATGTACATTTAGATGTATTTATTTCAATAGTTACTAACAGTTATGTACACAAATACCGGAAAATGAATTTAAATTATTATAAGACTAGATAAGGCTATATTTTTATAGTATTTATTATATATATTATATTTTATTTACAAAAAAAATACTTAAAAATACATTTTGAAGTAAACTGCAAGTTTGTATGATACCCCTGCGTTATCTTAATTGAAAAAGTTCAGGTGTAACCATCTGCGATATTGTTTTGGATACTGCTGCAGAACCCTCTCTTGGTTTTACAAAAAAATATCAATATCAATACACAATGCTACTGTCAAGCGCATGCGGCAGAAACAAAAATTTAATTAAGGGAATACCGCTGCGGTCAGCAGAATATAAAACTTGGCGACAGCAGGGAGACCTTCTCTAATCTAGACAACGATATAAAACGATACGACAAGTTGGCCAAGCGCAGGGGAGAGGCTATCCAATAGGAAAGATCAGGGAATTGATATTAATGGAGAGAAGCACAGTCGATAGGGTGAGGCAATTAGAAAAACACTGAGAGTAAACTGTTGGTGCACGACATTGAAATATAAGCTACACTGCGTTTATTGTTATTGCCGGTCTCTTCATAGGAGTTAGTAAATTCTTTCACGTAGCTTGAAATAAAAAATAAATAATAAAAACATTCAATTTTAGTTTACACCACAAATAATTAATAATTGTAGATTATATTTTATTTCTTTCTTTATTTATTTATTATTTTTTCTTTCCCCAACTAAAAATGGGCTCCAAATATTTGTTGCTGAATCTGTGAACAATTAAAGAATGCAAATTAAGATTGCACTCGTAAAAATCATATTTAACCCGATGTTCGTTTCTAGGATAGGGTTTTTCGGCAAGTAATAACTCGGCAAGAGCATTCAGTCTTTGTTAAACCTCATAAAGTCACTGCTCAGTTGATGTCTGTCTGGGCTAAATTCGCTCACGTTCAGTTGTTTTCCCCAAAGCCCAGAGCTCAGTTCTGTTTGAGTTTAAGCGTTAATCGTTTGTGTGTGGTGTTGGAGCAGAATTAATCTTTCTAAAGAGGCTTGCTGGCATTATGGGTAATATGCATGCCCGATCTTTTGAGAAGAGCAATGTGCCGAATCGGAGGAGCAGTGAGTAGCAAATCACTGTCTTGTCATCGTTATTTCGTAACCGATTCGAAGGCATCCTGTGGAACTTTCGTTATTCGAGCACAGTGCGTCGTCGCGAAGACTTGGCAGTGATGGTTCACAACTCTAGGATGAGCATAGCCGACTGGTTGGATCTTTTAGAACTGCAACAGTACGAAGGTTTGGCTGATAATCACGCCCCCGCCCAAACTAAAGGATTTGTTTACCAGGAAACCTTCAGGAGTTCAGCATCGTGGATGACGTGGTGGATATTACTGAACTGGAATTGAAGAAATGTGGTGTCCGCGGCGCCCATCGCCAGAGGATGGTGAATAGTCTGCTGGGAGTCCGTGCCAAGCGACGCCAATCCATGAATTTGGAAGGTAACTCACAGACATGCCCCGCAATTTAATCTCCTTAAAGAAAATCTCATTTTCAGCACTCAGCAGCGCTCCACGCGAAGCTCCACGGCGGAAGAACTCTTGTCCGTTGGTTTATCTGGGTGATATGGCGGGAAATGGCGATAGCGGGCCCAAAATGATTACCACCAAAAGCGGAAAGGTTCTTAAGCAGCTCACCTTCGACGAAACTTCCACAATGTAAGTGCCACCCTTAATTTATTTATAACTAGAATTCGCACAATTATTTCCAATATACAAATAAAAATTTGGTCGGCTTATGAGGGTTTAAGTGGGCGTGGCAATATTTTAAAATAAATTAGCGTCTTGTGGGCCTAACCAGAACGTATATGTTCAATCGTAAATAAGATAAAGAACGCATACGTGAATATATCACAGGTGCTTCTGAACTTGTTTTTGAAGTTCAAAGCATAACTATAAAATTTAGAAGTTTTGGTGATTTTTCAGTTTTTTTTTCCAGCCCAACCCTTTGCTTTCAAAATGCGAATAAATATTTTTCATAAAAAAAAATTCAAAAAAATATTTAAAGACAAACAAATCATAACAGTTTGTGAATAGATTTGTTGAGGAAAAAATGGTAGACTTTTGTATTATAATTGTTTTGATAAAACCAAAACTGACCTTACAGCAAATGTACAATGATGCGGACAGCACCCAGCGACGCTTTTTTTTATAAAAGCTTGCTGTAAACAAATTTCAAAATTTTAAGAACCTTAAAAGTTGTGCTTCGAAGTTTGAAAAGCTGCGAGCGCTGTATTTTCTATATCTTTTGTTTTGTTGATCGATAGACTTACCAAATGTGCATGGACATAACCACAGCCGTGCACCTCCGCTTCCTCTGGCAAAAGTCCCGAAAGGCTACTCCGTAGTCGGAAAAAACTGATTTGGTCCCTTGCCCATCTGCCCATTCGTTGGCTAGTGGATTTGTCCGGTCGAAGTCTTGCTCCGCAAACAGGCAATACATTCCGGATGCGAAAACCCGGTACCGCCAGAAACAGAAACAACTTGCCATGATTGCTGTGCCGGCAACCGACATTAAAGCTCTGGTTTCAATTTCAATTAAAAAACGGCCTTCCCCTCATATTTAATGGCATTGGATACCATTTTGGCAGAACAATTTACCATATCTAAGATTTATTTATAGGTTTTTCCCTGCTTTCTAAGCTGAACTATCAAATTCCTCTCTTCCTCCGCAAAATTTTTAATGTTTTCGTCACTTTTTCATTTTGATTAAAATGAAAAACTGCTATTATTATGAACAGCCAAAAACTTGTGATTTTGCACAAAAATGCCCAGAAAACGCAAATAAGAAGCAAATCTAACGGATTTTTTTTTATTTTTCCCATCTCTATATTCTATTTTAAAAAAAACAATGATCAAGCGATCAAATAACGAAAAGGAACATGCAAAAATTACCGTTGTTTTAGTTCGTTGCTATTGCACTGCTATTTTTATGAACACAGCTGTATGTAAAAAATATTTCCAGTAAAAGTTTTGATTTGTGAACAAAGACAAAACTACATATTCCAATACTCGGCACTCATCAAATAATCGGACAACACAAAAAAAAATGGGAAAAAATATATACGAAAATTTAACGTTTAATGGTTGGTTGCGACTCCTTTGATTTTTTATAACATCCTTTTTATAGGAGCTTGGGGATGTGTTTAACCAAACATGGGACTCGGAGAAGTTCCATTCTTATAATATACCTGCTTCAACCTCACTAAACTTGTTTTATTTCTTCTGGAATTCAAAAATGTGTCATGCTTAGTGTGATAAACCCGTGGTCACCACTGTATATATAAGGCATTTTAACAATCCCAAAAATTATTTTATTTCGTTAGTTTTTTATAAATACGGCGTAAATCAAGAAATATTGTACATTTCGGAATTACAGGAAACCGAACGACTGCATTAAATTAGATCTGATAACAAATGGAAGAATAGACATTACATTATTGTTTTTAAGATTGTCACTTATTATGTTTTCCACATAAATATAGTATTACGGAAGTTAACCATTAGTGTCCTCTTAGTTTGGTGTGATGCATTTCGTGTAATGAGTAGAAATATTATCCTAGCGTTTACCTTCCATATTGGGAAGGGAACAATTTCCAACATCGTCCACAACATCCACAAGAGTACTTTTTCCACTTCGAAGGCAACATATGTTTAAATCACACAAATACCGCGCATGCTCAGAGAATTTCCCCAAAAAAGTACCGAAGCATGGTAGAAGTTTTAAAACAAAACCCAAAACAAACTGCGCGGAGTAACGTAAAGTACAGAGGACAGTGAACCACCCTTAAAAGGACACCGCACTCGAGTCCTTGCCGAGGACTTTTCAGATTGGATTTGAGCGGCAAAGAGTGAAGACTGTAAAAACTGAATTGAAAAACCAATTTAACTCCTTTTCTAAGATTAGGTCCGTGCTAAAGTTTCGGTGCGTTCCTAAATGGGGACGCTTTTATATACATTTGTTTATTGGAGAAAATAGCACCACAGCATAGCACCAAAAATTAAATCAGATTAGGGTGTGTCCTGTCCCGAATTGGTTGTCTATAAAATGGGCGTAGCAGGTGAGTAACAGCAAAGAGCTAGTATACTTCCAAATAAGCTTATTTTATTCTGTGTTTTTATTCGTTGCAACGCTCGAGTGGTCGAAATGCCTTATCTCCAAAACACATTTGCTACAACTTGATTTTCAGTTTTTGCACTTGAACTTCACACATATAGTTGTTCATATACCAAGGACCAATTGCTGTAGGAGCGAATTTCCCAAAAGCTGCTTGTCGGTCCACTGGTCCTTGTTTTCCCCAATTTACCCAAAATAAGAGAAATTCACTCCGCCTCTCTGTATTCCTCGGCAGCTACGAGGAACTGAGGCCGCGCTCCAAGTGCAGCAGTCCCCGTTGGGCCACCGAAGACGCCACCATGGAGAGCTACGGGGGCAGCAACGCCTCCACCCCGCTCGCCGCCGCCCAGCCCAATCCCAGCGAGCATCAGGAGGCCATCGCCCTGAAGAAGGCGCTCGAGTGGGAGCTGAGCCTGGACGCCCGCGAGCTGCGCTCCCACGCCTGGTACCATGGAGCCCTGCCCCGCCAGCGGGCCGAGGACATCGTGCAGCGCGAGGGCGACTTCCTGGTCCGCGACTGCGCCTCCCAGCCGGACAACTACGTCCTCAGCTGCCGGAGCAAGGCAGCAGTCCTGCACTTTGTGCTCAATAAGGTGGGTTCGAGGCAGATGGCTTTCGGCATTGCCAGCTGGAATCGACCAGGCTCCCACATAATGCACGCTTCCTTGTTTTGAGCCTCATTGAGTTTCTATCCCCGATTGCAGTTGGTGCTTCAGCCGGAAACAGTTTACGAACGCGTCCAGTTCCAGTTCGAGGAGGACGCCTTCGACACCGTGCCCGACCTGATAACCTTTTACGTCGGCTCCGGCAAGCCAATCTCCTCGGCGTCGGGAGCGCTCATCCAGTATCCCTGCAACCGCACGTATCCGCTCTCCTTCTACGGCCACAAGATCGTGGGCAACCAGCTCCACACTCAGATGCTGGCCGGTCTGCGGGGCCTGAGTCCCCTCAGCTCGCCGATGGGCACGAACGGGGGCGTGGCGGCCGGCGGGGGGCGGGGGCGTGGCCTTCCGATTCGATGCCCAGCAGCAGGAGCTGTCCCCACTGGCGAGCTCTCCGGCCAGTCCCCACTGCTCGCCTCCGCGGGCCCGCAGGGAGGTGCCTCCGCCGCCTCGGCTGCCCTGCAAGAAGCAGCAGCGCTCCCAGAGCCTCACGCCGGCGCAGGCGGTGTTGGTGAGCAACATGAACAAGCTGCAGGAGCTGCAGATGCAGGAGCCGGAGGCAGGGATGGTCCGCTTCCAGACGATTGCCCGGTGCAACCCCACCAGCGAGCACCACCTGGAGAGCAAGTTCACTTCCCACTCGCTGCCCAGACCCAACACCTCCGCGGCCCAGGCGCTGCGCCAGCAGGCGGTGGCTCGGATCTCGAGCCTGGCGAGGAACTGCAGCTTGGACTCGCCGGCGGACTCGCGTCCTCCCAGTCCTCCGCCCAAGCCGCGCAAGGAACCCATGGCGGCGGTGCTGGCTTACCAGGCCAGTGGGTCCGACTCGGGCAACGGCTCCGGGGACTCGGCCCTCGGGGATGTCTGCGACGTCAGCGTCCAGCGGGGTGTGATAATCAAAAACCCACGCTTCATGACCACTTCGGTGTCAAACGGAACGCTGAAGAGTTTCACCGAGTTCGACGCTCTGGCCGCCGAGGAAGAGCTCTTCACCATGGCCATCGAGGAAGTTAGGACGGTGAGTAGTTGGTCATTGGTGCTGTCCCTTTGGAGTAAGTAAGTTAAAACGAGAAGGTTACTTAGAACGAGTTCTCCATCTATCAGATGCATGGGAACAACTTTTGATCAAGCCATATCGGCTTTCCGACTCGTTCTTTGTAGCTAAATAACAGACGTTTTCGAGGTTTATAAATTTTCGAGAATCGTAAAATGCCTTAAATAAACCGTTCTATTTTAGGCCAGCAAGTTCGACTTTGAGAACTTTAGTACCCTGCTGCTGCCAACTGTGGAGAACAAGCCACTGGACGGCGATGCACTCAACACCTTCAAGATGATGCTGCTGGAAACGGGACCGAAGCTGCTGGCGGAGCACATTACTCGCATCGACATTGCCCTGTTTCTGGACGAGCCGGCAAACGAGGAGGACTACTACCTAAGCTGCTCAGGCCTTGAGCTGCTGACCCTGCCCCACGGCAAACTCTTCCGCGAGGACATCATCGAGCGAACGCAGTGCATCAAGCTCATGGTGGCCGTAACCATACTCACCTGTCAGACGGATCTCGACCGGGCCCAGCTGCTCAGCAAATGGATCCAGATCGCCGTGGAGACCAAGACTGCCCTGGGAAACCTGTTTGGGTTCTGTGCCATCATGTTGGGCCTGTGCATGCAACAGGTGAATATCCTCGGGGTGCAGAGCTCGCGATAATAAGACTGAATGAAGACATTTAAAAGAAATAACTCTCAATATGGAATGTTTTATCTATCGTTCAAGTTGAATTTTCTGACCATTTCTGGCGACATTTTTCAGGCAGGTATTTAGTTCATCTACTTTCCTTTCACTTCCAGATTCAGAAGCTTGACCAGGCCTGGCACATCCTGAGGCAGCAGTACACGGACAGCGCCTTCACATTCGAAGCCAAGCTGCGTCCCACGTTGAGCATCATGAACGAGGCCTCCAATCCGCAGGCCCCGAACACAACCGTACCCCACGTCCTTCTGTATGCCCTATTGATCGATCGGCCCGTCATGGACATCCTAAACCACTCAAACATAGACGATCGCCCGGCCCTGTACCACACCTGCATTGCTCCTTGGGAGTCCAAGGCGGACGACTTTGGCATGACCATTAATTTCCTGCACCTGGACGCCTCCCGCGGCTTCCTGAAAAACTTGGACTTGTACCGAAAGAACGCCAAGATCATTCTTGAGGACGCCAAGCCCCGACTAGATGAGCTGTTGGCGGATGCTTTTCGGTAATGCTGCAAAAGACACCTCTTGAGAAGCCATCTAATCCCCATTCCCTTGCAGAACCGAGTTCCATGTGAAGTTCCTATGGGGCAGTTCCGGAGCCTCTGCGAAAGCCGAGGACCGTCACGGCAAGCTGGAAAAGGTGCTAACCCTGATGGCTGACAAGTTCTGCATGATGGCCGAACAGTAGTCTGAGAAGTTATTTAGCCTGTAGTTTCTGGCTCATCAGAAAACCGTACTGTAATTAAATCACAACATTGGTGGTGATTTAGTTAATGATCATCACTCAAAGTCTCGAACGCTAAATTCCACAACACTATGTTTTTAGTTTTTATACAATTATTTAACGAGATGCTAAATATACATTGCTTTATAGGAAGTTTTACTTGTATGGTATTTGGTTGAAAAGGTGTTTCGGCCCTGATGTAAACAGCGAGCAAAAACCAATAAAAATAGTATATTAAGTACGCAGCACACCAGAACTTTCCCAAATGTCTCCGATTAATAAACCCTCCGTAAACTTGAATTTCATACTGTCTCTACCTCAGCCTGAGTATATACATATAATTTCAGCAGAAACTAAAAAGCTCTTTATGTTACAGTTCAAATATCTATTAAACCTTAGTTAAGTGATCTTGGGAAGCGTATGCATATACAAAATGATTTAGAAGTAAGTCTTAAGTGGGCCCTTTGTTTATTATATATTTATGGATTTCTCTTAAAGAGTAATTCCGCCCAGACATACTACCAAAGTTTTGTACTCTCTACCTATTCCACAAAATATTGTACTAAATAAACATTCACTATAGATCAGACAATATACATTAATCAAAACATCATACATAAATATAACACGTAGCATAACAAAAAGAATGCATAATTTTTGCAATTTTATAACTGTAAGGATTAAGCAAATAAAGAAAATACTAAAATATTAGCAAAAATTTTGCTTTTTCTTTATTTTTGATGTGAAAACGATTTTATTTGTTAAACTTTCATTTAAAATTGTCTGTTATGAGTTAGTGTTCATTTTTATTGAATTGTGTCAGATTGTAACAACGCGCTTACTCAAATAATAAAAATAAAATGTTTAGTTGGAATTTTAAAATTAAAGGTACATATAATCTTTCAGAGTTCAGATTTTGAGTGCGGATACCCCAACGCCATCTATGTGTAGAATTGAGAAACATGGGGCACCACCTATGTCACACTCGCAAAGATCGGTGGTTGTATGGTCCCACTAACCGGTAAAAATCATACGTAGACGGAACTCTACATTATTTTTGGAGACAAGGCCTTTATTGATGACTTGCAAATTTTTGTATCCTCCAGATAACATTCCATTTTTTTTTAACTTCCAACTGTTCCTTTGGTATATGTACTTTTCTTATTCCTTAAAATAACATTACATTTCAATTTAAAAAACAAGTTCTTGTCACTCTTCCAAGACCATCAATAAACATTGTGAAAGCAATGTAAGGCAATCTTAACCCAATTAATACAATCAGAAAACACTTCGATTAGCTATAAGGTACTCTAAAGTACTTATGAACTACGATGCCACTTGTGCGGATGACAGATATCAGAGCGAAGAATTCAAATTGAATTACGATTAGCCGGCGAAATGTGGGCTTTATCGGACACTCAAGCAGCAAATAACAGGCTTTATCAGGCCTCCAGGAAAGGCGTGTTCAAAGTTCTCGCCTCAAAATCATTGCCCGTTTCCCATAACACTGACATTGTGCTCCGGTCAGCACTGGCGAGCAGTTGAGAGTTTTATTCAGGGGCCTCACCCTGACCTCGCGAGCTTAAAGCTTCTCCAGTCGATACGTTTTAGACGGTTTCTTCGCGCTTTTAAGCCAGGCCAAAATGGGCAGTGGTTGTGTCTGTAATCGAAAGCTGACGATGGCCGTGAGTGGGTTTCTGATAATCGCGGTGATGGCCCTCACCGTCGGCCTTTGTGTGGGACTGGGCGGAGACTCCGATGCCCTCGAGGTGAGTCGGTGTCGGCCAAGTGGATAGCTTAACCAGTTTCTGGCTAACACCTCTACCTCCAACAGGACCAGCCAAGATTTACGATCGACCATGAGGCCAACTCCTTCATGCTGGACGGCAAGCCCTTTCGCTACGTCTCCGGCTCGTTCCACTATTTCCGGGCAGTCCCCGATTCCTGGCGTAGTCGGCTGCGCACTATGCGGGCATCCGGCCTCAATGCCCTGGATACGTAAGCTTGTTTGGGGTCATTTAAAAAACATCTCCGTGAACGTGCCTAAAGGATAAATGTGAAATCCATTGGTGGTTGTTAAAAGTCCATATTCGTGGCCATCATTGGAAACTTATATCTCGAGATATTAGATCAAGTCACTGTCTCAGATGTATACAAAGTCTTAACCAACTTATTTGTTTCCACTTCAGCTACGTAGAATGGTCGCTACATAATCCCCATGATGGAACATACAACTGGGAGGGCATTGCCGATGTGGTAAACTTCCTGGAGATTGCCCAGGAAGAAGACTTCTACATCATTCTCCGTCCAGGTCCTTACATTTGTGCTGAGCGCGATAATGTAAGTGTTGAATCAAAAAAATTTAGTCAAATGCAATCGTCAAAACCTCTTTTATGCGATCAGAAAGAATATAATGTATGGGAAAACGAAATTTCAAGCGCAAGCACAAACAATTTGTGTTATTACTATAATGGAATTTATTTATTATTTATTATTGTAGGCTTTCTCACAAATGTGAATGTGAATGTAAATGTAAATACCTAAGTAGGTTATAAAGCTTTGTCCTATGTGCACGCCCCCCTGTTAATTTACGATGTTCTACTTTATTCGCTGCCTATAGTTTTTGAACATGTCATTCTTACTGTTATATATTTTTGAATCGAATTTCAGTCGAAGAATTATGGGAAGTTCATCATATAAATAAATAAATAATTTATTCCTTATTTGGATAATTTTTTTAAAGGCAAGTATGTAATAAGAAGCAAGTTTCTTATAGGTGTCCAATTTAATATATTGTGAAATTTTAGTATTGTTCTTTATTTACATCTTTCCTTTTGCGAAAGTCAAAAAATTTGGTGTGAACCCACACAATCAAAGTACAAGATAGAGATAACTTGGACGTACCTTTTCAGGGCGGCCTTCCCCACTGGCTCTTTGCCAAATACCCGACGATCAAGATGCGGACCAACGACCCTAACTACATCGCCGAAGTGGGGAAATGGTACGCGGAGCTGATGCCACGCCTCCAGCACCTGTTCGTGGGCAACGGCGGCAAGATCATCATGGTGCAGGTGGAGAACGAGTACGGGGACTACGCCTGTGATCACGACTACCTCAACTGGCTGAGGGACGAGACGGAGAAGTATGTGGCCGGCAAGGCCCTGCTCTTCACCGTGGACATCCCCAACGAAAAGATGAGCTGCGGAAAAATTGAAAACGTGTTCGCCACAACTGACTTTGGCATCGATCGCAGTGAGTGCCCGGCCAGCTTGTCACGGAACGCAGTTTTCAAGTCGTCTACATTGCAGTCCATGAGATTGAGAAGATCTGGGAAATGTTGCGTGTCCTGCAGCCAACTGGACCCCTGGTAAACTCTGAGTTCTATCCTGGCTGGCTGACCCACTGGCAGGAGCAAAACCAGAGGCGCGATGGCCAAGAGGTGGCCAATGCGTTAAGGTAAGTTAAAACTTCGGGGTCCGTAATCAACAATAAACAATCACCACTGCCAAATGGTGCAAATTCATTTTTTAAGTCTAGTATTATATTATATTTCCCTACTGATTTTTTTTTTTTTTTGGTTATGTGTTCATAAGAGCGAAATGAAAGACAATTAAGTTAATAAAGCTGGCATTGCACTGTGAATTTAATAAGCGTATTTTTTCACTCACAGGACGATCCTTACATACAACGCGAGTGTCAACCTGTACATGTTCTTCGGCGGCACTAACTTTGGATTTACAGCCGGAGCGAATTACAACCTCGACGGAAGCAATGGATATACGGCGGACATTACCAGCTACGACTACGATGCAGTGATGGACGAGGCAGGCGGGGTTACAACTAAGTACGACCTCGTCAAGGCTGTGATCGGCGAGTTCCTTCCATTGCCCGAGATCGCTCTGAGTCCCGCCAAGCGACTGGCGTACGGAAAGGTGGAGGTGACCCCTAGGTTGGCTCTGCTCTCGGCGGAAGGGCGTGCGGCGCTTTCCAAGGGTGGTGCCGTAGAGTCGACCAAGCCCAAAAGCTTTGAGGAGCTCGACTTGTACTCTGGCCTAGTCCTCTACGAGACAGAGCTCCCGGGCATGGACCTGGACCCGGCTCTGTTGAAAGTAGAACAGGTGAACGACCGCGCCCACGTCTTTGTGGACCAGGAACTGGTGGGCACGCTCTCCCGGGAGGCTGAGATCTACTCGCTGCCCCTCAGCAAGGGATGGGGCAGCACTCTCCAGCTGCTCGTGGAGAACCAAGGTCGCGTCAACTTCTACATCTTGAACGATACAAAGGGAATCTTTGGGGAGGTGAGTCTGCAGCTGCATAACGGGGGCTACCTGCCCTTGGAGAACTGGCGCAGTACCGCCTTCCCGCTGGAGCAATCCTCCGTTGAACTCTGGCGACGCGGGCTCAGCGAGCAGAAAGTCCTCGACTCATTTGTGGCCAGGCAGCGAATTCTTCGCAACGGGCCGGTCCTTTATACTGGCAGCCTCGCGGTAACTGAGGTCGGGGACACTTATCTGAACATGGCAGGTTGGGGCAAGGGCGTCGCCTATGTGAACGGATTCAATCTGGGGCGCTACTGGCCAGTGGCCGGCCCACAGATCACTCTGTATGTGCCAAACGAAATCCTTAGGGAGGGCGAAAACTCGCTTGTTATTCTCGAGTTCCAGCGAGTCAATAAGACTTCCACAGGAGAAGACCTGCCCGCAGTCCAGTTTGACGCAGTGGCTCAGTTGGATGGGGAGTCAGGAGATGTTCCACTTAAATGACGAACGATCAATTAAACTTTACCCGATATTTCGTTATTTGAAGCAATTTTTATTTTTTTTAACAACCCTTGTTAAGCTTTGTAATACATTTTCTAAATCTTATCATATATTACCTAAGTAAGTCTATGCTTAAATAATCTGTTGTTTATGTTTGGTTGACTGACTCGTTTTTACTTTCAGCTTGTCAATAATTGACTTTTCCGATCCCAAATTAATGTAATGTTTGTTAATATAATCATAATTGTTCACATCGTTATTTTTTATTAGCTTATATTCTCTTATGTATTTGTATCCACAATGTTGTTGGCAAATGGAGATTCTCTTAATATGTTTTATGTTTTTTTTTCAAATAAAGGTAAGTATATCAGCATTGTTGTAATTTCGATTTGGGATATAATTTAAAGTCTCTTTAAATGTTGAACGGAGTTTTCGTTACAGAACATGTTTACAAATCAATAACCTTTTTTGGGGCGATTAATCGGTGCATTTTGAAAATCGTATTAGTTAGTGTTTAGGCAATACTTGCCATTACAGTAACAGTAGTTAACTTTTCAGCTCATTCAATAACTAAAACATAAATTAAATTTTTGTAGGGCAGTGATTTACATACATATTTTTGTATTGACAACGTCTTCGTTAATTTATTTTAAGACTTCTCCGGACACGCAGGAGTAGTGTTTGCAAAATTTGTTAAAAATATTGACAGTCTTCAATCACTACATATGCTTGCAATAAAGATTTAAAAAGGTACAAGAGCGAATTCAAGTTTGCTTTATTTTAGCATATTATAAGTGCGCTTTTTAAAACATCAATCAGAATTGCGAGTTGCAAAAATATATTACTATTTTATGCTTTACTTTAGGTTAAGCTCGTTAATATTAAAAAGCATGTTTTCTCTTTTTTTGTGATATTCCTACCCCCACACAAAAGGAGGCTCTTCGCTTACAAAAATAAGTATTAACATATTATTTTTATGACAAACATCTGTTGTGCTAGGCAGTATTTTTTCAGATTAGGAATGAGTTGCGTGTAATGTTCGTTTGCTTTGTTGAAAATTGTTGAATATCTTTCTCTGTACATTTCTTTAAAAATATATCACAGCTGCATTTCAAGATACATTTTTCGCTTTTCCTATGTTTTCTTTTACTTTCATTGTAAAAAGTTCAGAAAATCTAATTAAAGTGTTTCGCTTTCGTTTTCTTTTTGTTTTTAGGCAGTGGAAAGCCAACGAGAAATTAGCAACAAATTTGGCAACCTAGTTAATATTAGTCAATGTCCACAAAGACGGAATGTGTTTGCTTTAGTAAAGAGGGTAAAGGTTATGGGTCAGGAATGCATAGTATAGTTAACTAACCGGAGAGTAGATGAGTATCCAAGTTTTTTTGTTCGAAGTAGTGCTTGTAGTTCGTAATAGGATACCTTTTGTTCTCCAAGTCCTTAGCTGCCTTTTATTCTTTTCTAAAGAGCTGTGGGGGCAGCAAGACCCATTTGTCAGTGCCATTTTGACTTCTGCGTATAAATATCGGCGCGAAGGTTTTGAGCGAAGCAAATTCCCAGAATCTGCAAATAGGATTCCAGATTATTAAGATTCTTCAATATATAGAAAAAAAAAACAAAACGAAACAACAAACTAAATTAAACAGACACCTGGAAAAACATCACAACAATAACAGCAGTGGAAATAATAATCAAATTGTGCTCCATCCATTCTTCGCCAGCTTGAACGCAGCCCTTTTCATAGATTATTTTGGACAATTCCATGCCCTGGCAAAGAATTTAAAAGAGCAAGAAAAATAAAGTATAAGTCAGTAATCAACATATTAAACGCAGAAAAACAATTTTAAAACGACTATAAAGAATACTTTACCATAAATAATATACAAAAATTCGACCCAGACTTACGAAACCGCATATTTTATCTTTATTATTATAGCCTATCAGGTTTGTATAGCCCTGCAACTGATATTGCATTTCAAGAAAACTCAAACCTTGGGTGTACAAAAATGAAATAAAATAAACCTTCTAAATATTCCCTAGGTTCGTATATTTAGCAGGATTGTTTATCTTGGTGATTCATCTTGATAATATTAACATCGCGCAAATAGATTGCATTAAGTTTGGAAAGTTTTAGAGTAATTTCTTACAAATGAAAATCAATAATAGGGGCAGGCAGTAGACGTATTGTCGGAAACAACCAAAAATATGACAGTCTCTGGAAGACGAAACCTAAAACCTTTTGCTTAAAAAGTTTTTAAAACACCATAGGGCATATGGCTAAGCTCATATAAAATATGTCGTATATCTATCACAAAATAAAAAAACTACGATGACCGATTTAAAGTGTAAGATAGAATGTACGCGTCGTTTTACTAACACAGATAACATTAGGTGTGCAAGATAAATTTATTAAAATAGTCAAAAGAAAGCGATATTTCTTTTGCACCTGCAGAACAAAGACGGCCACGCAGCAGATCGCCACACTAATAAGGTGTGCTTCCAGCCAATCCTCGCCAGCGCGCAAACAACCACGCTCATGTATGTTTCTATCCACCGGCTGCTTGCGTACAATTAGTAAGTAAACCACAAAATGCATTTTGGGGAGATTTAATAACGAAACCAAAAGACTTACATGACCTTCCTTGCGCACGTCGTAGCCGCATTGTTTGTTCTTGATAAGCTCCTGCGGACGCCGACGACAGCAGGAAAAGGGCACTCCGCACGCCTCCCTGCTGCCGATAGCGATGGAGGAGCAATTAAAGTAATTGTTGCTATCCCAATCCTTCGGCCCGTCAATGCCGCAACACTGCAGCCAATCCTCCTGGATCCAGTCGATAAGGTTTTGCTGGTCTGCATCCTCACGATAGTGCCGTATAAAAGCCTTCAGTCCCTCGGTGGCCTGGTCCTTGATCTGGAAAAGGCAAGTTTTAATAGACTAGGTTGTTCCGAATGTTAATAGTACTCACCCAGCCCTTGTCCTTGAGCACGAAGGCCACAGCACAAAAGCCGATCTCAGCAATGAGCAAAACACTCAAAAAGATGGCGTACTTTAAAGAGGCAGCATTATTGTTCGCAATCCGAGGGATGCAACATGTAGAATACTTACTGCCGCAAGTAGGCAAGTGTTCTCCCGCAAGGCACCAACGCTACCCATAAAACCGAGCAGAGAGGTGATCCCGCCAAGGATGATCAGCACAAACGCCGGGTCAAGCGCGATAAAGTGCAACCTAGTGATGTTGCGGAACATATCCTTCTCACTCCAAGCCCAGATGCCAATAGAAAGGGCTACCAAGGCCGAGAGCCACAGGATCACGTTACTAGCGAACAGAAGGTATTTAAGACAGCAGCTGATTTCGCTGGTCTCGCGACGAAATTTGCGCACAGCAGCTGGCATGGCTCCAATTTTAACAATAATAAATAAGGCTAAAAACATAAACGTATGAGATTCTTTTTACTAGTGTGACCGCGTCTGGACTACTAAGCCATTGCCACTTTAAATATACTGAGACTGGGATATAAAGTTTTGCTGAAAATAGTTTTCACGATGATTTCCTAAGTTTACCATCGGTTATAATAGGTCTTTGGCGTTTCGAAAATTCATTGGAAATAGTTTTATTCGGTTGCAAAATTTGAATTTAAGTAAATCAAGTGTAATTTGCCTGTTTATTTAATATTTATTTGCTATTTAATTAATTTATACCAAATATGTTCAGAGCTGGCGATTTAATTGAAAGTAAGGTATTGACATGGATAGAAAATGCATAAAAATTAAATACCACATAAAGGGTATTGCCGATTAGGATAGCTTTGTAGATTTCCGATAGTAACTTTTTGTTTGAATTCAAGGCCAGTGTGCGCAACGTCGCTGAAATCTGGTATTCTCCAAACTTTTCTTTCTGGCAGCGCGGCATTTACAGCACTTCGACAACGGGTCACACTGGACACATGTAGCAGGAAAAAACGCAGACATCGGAGAAATAAATCAGAAAATTTGATTCGCTCTGAAGCAGTTCGCAAGTGCCGTGGTCGGTGGTTTTATGGAACACTTCGATCATTCAGCGACCGTGCGCGACAACTTCATCCTATGACGACAGTGAGTTTTTCCCCAGTGCTCGAGCAAGTGCGATTGTGTGCGTGCAAGTGTGTGAGTTAGGGGCCCTTCTGATGGCTGAAAATGTTTAATTAGCAGAGAAAAAGTGGTCAACAGCAGACGCCCACCTCGGCAAGGGCTTTAGTTACGGAAAGAACTCAGAAAAAGCGCAGATTGCAGCCTCTACAATGGCCAACGGGGAAAACAACCCCCCGCACTAGTCGAGGAAAATGTTTGTATGTGTGCTCGCTGCTGGCAGCGCCATCGTCGTCCGAAAATCCGTAATAAAAGTGAAAATCCGTCTAAAAACAAACAATTACCCCCGATAGGTTTGGAACCGCCGTGAATAAGTGGAGTTCGGTTAAAAACAGGAACAAAATTCAGTGGCCAAAATCTGGCGCACGAATTGCATACGCCAGCAGACTAGTGGCAGCGCTGCAAAGTGCGTTGCGTCGCTGCCCGGTCGCCATCATAGCAAAAATATTGTGATCCCACGCCTGGAAAATATATATAATGTCGTGGAGCAATTTATAGAACCCGCCGCGATGTTCGGGGAGTTACTTTTCGAAAAGTACAGTGCTGCACTTGCCTTCCAAACAGTTGTCCCCCATTCCGTTCCCAACTCCCCCGCTTGTAATGTGCAATATGGCAGGGCAAATGCGTAAAAGTTACAACGTCAACGTCTACTGTAGCAGGTGCTCTCAGTGGGCAGATTGCACGGCTCCTGATTGAGAAGTAGCTAATATTTGGCTAATTGCGACAAAACCATATATTTATGTACATGCTCGTTTCGGCTGTGTGCTTGTATTCGCATTCGCGTACCTGTGTTTGGCTGTGGCTGTGTAAGCTGCGTGCGAGTGAATGTGTGTGTGCGGCTGAAAATGGAAATTATATAAAAGAAGCTTTCGGCTTAGGCTCTGTTTTCCCGAATGATCGGCACATCCAGACCGGAAAAACAGTTTGCCAACAATAATTTCACCGATTCCAAAACCTACAGTTGGCACGCGTTCACATCAAACTATTATCGCAAACCCCCAGATTAATAAGGAATCGAGGGGAAACAATAATCCGTGCAGCGCAGCATGCCTCTGCCTGCTTCGCTGCCGCCGTTGATGTACTTTGCTCACTTGATACACAAAAACGGTACTCTTCGCTCATCTCTCCCAAAGAGAGGGCTCTTCCTGATCAAGCACACGGAAAACTATACACACACACTTCCCACCCACTTTTACTCCCTTTCCGTCATCGCATTCGGTGGTGGCAGTGGCATGGCGACTCCGAGCGCCCCACTTTTTTGCAGAGTGTGTGTTACAACAACCACCAAAGCAAAGCTCTGTGCCGGCGGCTCCCTTTTGACTAGCTGACACACGTTAAAAATCAGTTTAAAACTTCAAGCGGAACTAAATGTGCAGGCGATTTTCAACATGGCCTCGCTTCCGTTTCTAAATATCATTAGTCGAAATTACATTCTTTTTTTTGGGAAGATTGCTACTTTTATCTCTTTTTTGAAATGTGTATTTGTAAATATGTCCTGTTGGCTCAATGTTTTGAATTCAATAAGTGTAATCATTATGTACACACAGAATGTGACATATGCACATACATGTTCTTATTGAATTTGTAAGTTTATTGGTCGCTATGTTATACATACACACGCCAAGGCAATATGCCGTGTCCATGTCCGGGGTTGTGCTTGTATTGCCGTGCTCCACTTTTGTATGCAACAAATTCAGTACTGCTAATCACAGCTGCAATCTCTCTCGTTCTCTCTCTCTTCGGGAGAATTCATACCCCCTCGAAAGCAATAATACGGTGGTGCATTACTTGTGCTAGGTCCAGTCCAGGTACTTCGATCTCGCCAGAAGAATTAAATAGTAAATATATCAACAAAAACAGGCTGAATTCAGTGACCGCACTTGTCCCGAAGCCAAGTTGTATACTGTTTGTTTACCTGCGAGGGTTGGGTTCATCAGCACAATATATACATACACACAGGTGTGCGGTGTTTTGGTAGATATGCAGTGGGTCAAGCAATTTCCCACATCGATCAATAGAAGTGTTTTTAAAAATTGGAATTTGAATATGGTATTAGGGTATCAATATTTATTTATTTATTAATGACTAAAAATTAAATCGAAAAAGAGCCTTGTAAAACATCAAAAAGTTAAGCCAAGAGGCAAAACAAAAGATGATCTACAAAAATCTTTCATTGGCTTAAAAGTCAAACTCTAACCACTTTTTGCCGTTGAAATATTTTTGCCAATATGTCAACGGCTGCTTAAAGCTGAAAATGTCGAAAAAATCGACTACAGAAGCTAACCGACTAAATATAATATAAATAAATTTCTGTATTTACAACTTTCTTTCAGAGTCGAGGGCAATAAATCTAATCTGAATTCATATTAAAGCTATGTCCGCCAAGACTGAGGCGGACAATACGACGACCGCCAATTCCGGCGGCGGCAGCGGAGGAATCGGCAGCGGCACATCCTTTGCCGGAGGGGCATCCGCCAACGGAACAACCACTCCTGCACGTAGACTGCGCACCCGCAACTCGACTGGAAACGGTACAGCCAGCGGAGGCGAGTCCGTAAAGAAGTCAAACGCCAGCGATGAGCCCACGACACCAGTCAACCCAGCAGGGGCAGCAGGATCTCATGGCCTTGCTCCACCAGCTGCGTCACCGTCAGTGGTAGAACGGCCAATGCCCAGTGTCCCAATGAACCACGCCAGCAGCAGCGTGTCGGCCAGCAAGAAGTACCACAACAGCTGCCCTCATCCCACGCCAACTCCTGCGCCGACAGGGCATAAGAAGACGGTGCACACACAGCCGCACAGTAGCAACAAGTTTGACCAGGGAAAGAACGAAGAGTTCCATTTCGACACTCCACCGGAGTGCCCTGTATTCCGGCCCACGATTGAAGAGTTTAAAAACCCCTTAGCTTACATCAGTAAGATCCGCTCCATAGCGGAGAAATGCGGAATCGCTAAGATTTTGCCGCCGGCCACCTGGTCGCCGCCATTTGCTGTGGATGTGGACAAGCTGCGCTTCGTGCCACGCGTGCAGCGGCTCAACGAGTTGGAGGCCAAGACTCGCGTCAAATTAAACTTCCTTGACCAGATTGCTAAGTTTTGGGAGTTACAGGGCTCCTCCCTCAAGATCCCAATGGTGGAGCGCAAGGCCCTTGATTTGTACACGCTGCATCGCATTGTGCAGGAAGAGGGGGGTATGGAACAAACCACCAAGGACCGTAAATGGGCCAAAGTAGCCAATCGAATGCAGTACCCCTCCAGCAAAAGCGTTGGCGCCACCCTGAAGGCGCACTACGAACGGATCCTGCACCCCTTTGAGGTGTACACCTCGGGCAAAGTTTTGGGTCCCACCCCAGCATCTGCTGCAGCTGGTGGCACGCCCGTAAAGCTGGAGGATGGAGGCGGCACCGACTACAAGGCACACGAAATTCCCACTCGGCAGCAAATTGCGCCGCCGAACGAGACAAGCACTCGCCGCTCCAAGCGTTTCGGAAACTCCAGTGCCAGTTGTGGTCTGAGCGGCGTTGCCCCCAAGCCGTCCGCTGGCGTGTTCGTCAAGACGGAGACCAAGGAGGAGTTTAAGAGAGATCTGCTTAGCAGCTTTAACGCCGTGAATACTGGCGGACCGGCATTAGCCACTGGCGCGCCTGCCAATACTCGTGGCGCCAGCCAGAAAAAAGGCGAGCCACCGGCTCTTATTGTTGACCCGCTGATGAAGTACATTTGCCACATCTGCAACCGCGGCGATGTCGAGGAGTCGATGTTGCTCTGCGACGGCTGCGACGATAGCTATCACACCTTTTGTCTGCTGCCGCCTCTAACTAGCATCCCCAAAGGTAAGTAATTCATAGAGCGTAAAGTGTTTTAGTTTTAAAAGGGATTTAAGTTCTAAAATATATTTGTTAAGCTTACATATACACATAGTACCAAAACGCACCCAGAGTGCGCGATAGGCTGCACTTATTGCCGAAAACTTGGTGATTGAATATTGGGTACCTCTTTAAGCGTTAACTAGTTAACATGTTGATGTTTTTGTATTGGGGTTCACGGGACCTAAGTAGCGCGCTTTAATAGCACTGTTGCCATCTTTTACCAATTACACCAATTATCTGAGTAAGTAAGAAGGTAAAATATTGGGTTGCATCAAACCATTTCTGTCTGAAAAAATAAAAAACAAGCATATATCCATCATATCAATAATTTGCACGCTTAGTACGAAAACATTACAATCATTTTTCACATCGCGGATTGCAGCGTTAGAGTAGATGTCTAACCATTTTATATTTAATAACATAAATAAAATCCGCTCATCAATCCCAATAATCTAGCTCCTATAAGGCTGGTCGCGAATGAAGTCTAAAAAGAGCGTTGCACTTTATCGTAAAATTATTATATATATATTTTATATTATTTTTTACTTATTATTAATAAAATTGAAATTTGTTTTTTTTTTTTCGATTTAAGGAGAATGGCTCTGCCCGCGCTGTGTGGTCGAGGAGGTAAGCAAACCTCAGGAGGCATTTGGCTTTGAGCAGGCTGAGAGGGAGTATACTCTGCAGCAGTTTGGACAGATGGCGGATCAGTTTAAGCAGGAGTACTTTCGCAAGCCGGTGCACTTGGTGCCCACCGAGATGGTGGAGCGCGAGTTTTGGCGCATCGTATCTTCCATTGATGAAGACGTAACGGTCGAGTACGGGGCTGATTTGCATACAATGGATCACGGCTCCGGGTTCCCCACTAAGAGCTCGTTGTACTTGCTGCCTGGCGATCAGGAGTATGCAGAGTCAAGCTGGAACCTTAACAACCTACCGTTGCTGGAGGATTCAATTCTGGGTCACATCAATGCCGACATTAGCGGCATGAACGCGCCGTGGATGTATGTGGGCATGTGCTTTGCCGCATTCTGTTGGCACAACGAGGACCACTGGAGCTACTCGATCAACTATCTTCACTGGGGAGAACCAAAAACCTGGTACGGTGTTCCGGGGTCTTGTGCTGAGCAATTTGAAGAAACCATGAAGCAGGCAGCTCCCGAACTTTTCTCCTCGCAGCCCGATCTGCTTCACCAGCTAGTGACAATTATGAACCCCAACATCCTGATGAACAACCGCGTGCCTGTGTTTCGTACTGATCAGCACGCCGGTGAATTTGTGATCACCTTTCCCCGGGCCTATCACGCAGGCTTCAACCAGGGTTATAACTTTGCAGAGGCCGTCAACTTTGCGCCCGCCGACTGGCTAAAGATGGGACGCGAGTGCGTGAACCACTATTCAATGCTTCGTCGCTTCTGCGTATTTTCGCACGACGAGCTCGTTTGCAAGATGGCCCTGGAACCGGCGAAGCTTACATTCGGCATCGCTACCGCGTGCTACATCGACATGGCCGAAATGGTAGACACGGAGAAGAAGCTGCGCAAATCACTTCTAGAGTGGGGCGTCACCCGAGCAGAGCGTCGCGCTTTCGAGCTAGTAAACGACGACGAGCGCCATTGTCAGGAATGCAACACCACATGCTTCCTTTCGGCAGTGGCCTGTGAGTGCAACGACAAGCTGATTGTCTGCCTTCGGCATTACACTGTGCTCTGTGGCTGTGCTCCCGAGAAACACACCTTGATCTACCGCTACACCCTGGACGAAATGCCGCTGATGCTGCAGAAGCTAAAGGTGAAAGCGCACAGCTTCGAGCGCTGGCTTTCTCGTTGCCGCGACATCGTCGATGCACACACGCCGACTTCGGTGACCCTACAGGAGTTGCAAGAATTGTGTAAGGAAGCAGAGACCAAGAAATTCCCCTCCTCGCTGCTGATCGATCGCCTCAATGCAGCAGCCATAGAAGCGGAGAAATGTGTTACAGTCATTCAGCAGCTGGGTATCAACAAGGTAAGTCAACATTTTCGATTTGCAGTTCTAAAACTAAAACTAACTATTACGATTCTCGATCAGTTGGTAGATAGAGTATATTTTTTTGTGGTGGATTGAATTTAAAAAATTAAAATAAACCAACTTTAGTTTATACGCAATTGTATCCGCCTAATGCGATTCTTCTATAATAGGTACGCACCCGCTCGGATCACAACCAGGAGGCGGCTCAGTACAAGCTAACGATGGAGGAGCTAGAGTTGTTTGTTCAAGAAATCGATAATCTATGTTGCATTATTGACGAGGGCGCATCGGTGCGGGAACTCCTCGTTTTGGGAAAACAATTTGTGGAGCGGTCCGAGAGCCAGCTGCAGCTGACGCTCGAAGCACTGGAGGAGAGTGAGCTAGAAACGTTGATAAACGAAGGCAGCTCTCTGCGCATAGAACTGCAGCAGCTCGACCTACTGCAAAAGCGACTGAAGCAGTGCAAGTGGTACAAGCGTTCGCAGGGCCTAAGGGAGACGAGCTCGAAGCTGACCTACCAGGACGTGAAGAACCTGCTGCACATGGCGGCGGCTGACCTGGACCCCACGGACCCCTACGTTGACAAAGAAATGCGAAAACTGCAGCAGATTGGGGCAGACATTGAAGCCTGGGAGTCGCAGGCGGCAAAATACTTCCGGCGCCTCACGCAACAGCACGAGCTGGGAGAAATCGAACAGTTCTTGAAGTCGGCGGCAGAGATAAATGGTCAGGTGCCCTCGCATGGGCTTTTGAAGGATGCGCTTAGAAAGGCTCGTGAGTGGCTGCGGGCCGTTGAGCAGCTGCAGCAAAATAACCACGTTACATATTGTCACACACTCGAGGCCATGATTGAACGCGGTCTTAACATACCCATCCAGCTGGAGGAACTGAGTCGAATGCAAGGCCACCTTAACAGCGCCCACCAGTGGAAGGACAACACAGCATGTGCCTTCCTGAAAAAGGGCACCTTCTATACCCTTTTAGAAGTTCTCATGCCCCGATCAGATGCCATTAATATTGACTCGGATCTCAAGCCGCGCTTCCAGGTAAGCACGGCAATGCAAAACTTTTCTTTGTTTTCCACTTATTATTATTTTGTTATGCAGGATGACTTTTTGAAGGAGAAAAATCCAGCGGAAATCGTCGCCAGCTTCAAGCACGCCGAGGAGCAGGAGCTGCTTGACATGCGTGAACTTCGGCGGCAAAACATGACCAAGAATCCGTTGCGCGATGTGTTCTGCTTGTGCAAGTCCGAGTTCCGGAACCTAATGTTCAACTGTCAGTTGTGTCGGGACTGGTTCCACGAGGACTGCGTCCCACCGCCCTCGACTACGAATGGAACTATAAGCGGAGGGGCAGGAGCAGGGACTAATCGCCCCAAGTGGCTCTGCCCCAGCTGTGTACGCTCGAAGAGACCTCGCCTAGAGACCATCCTCCCGCTGCTCGTCCAGCTTCAGCAACTGCCAATCCGTCTGCCCGAGGACGAGGCGTTGCGCTGCCTGGCGGAACGAGCGATGAACTGGCAGGACCGGGCTAGAAAGGCGCTGAGTAGTCCAGACGTCAGTGCGGCCCAAGAAGCAATCATGGCTCAACAGCAGCAAAAGCGGCGCTCTGAGGGCGGAGGAGCAGGGGTGGGCAACATCAATAGTCCACGGAAGCCACGTCGCCGTGGTAGCCTTGCAAAGGAGGCGAGCGGGTCCACAGAATCTGATGCCGACGACGATGACGACGAGGACGAATGCCGGCTTCGTATCGTGGAGGATAACTTTAGCAACGACGAGGACGAGCACCGTACAGCCCCCGCGACCAGCACCACCAATACTGATCTCCACAAACTGTTGTCCGACAGCGAAATTGAAAACCTTCTTGACCTGATGATGGAGGGCGACCTGCTCGAGGTCTCACTAGACGAGACGCTTGAGTTGTGGCGCATCTTGGAAACAATGCCGCCTACGTTGCTGCAGGCGGAAGCCATAGAGCGAGTAGCCCAGTATTTGCAGCGTCAGCGACAGCAACATACTAATCCTTTACCCACATCCGGCGCCGAAGACTCCAATGATAGTTTGCTGATGCAAAATACCAATAGCAACAGCAATAGTGGTGGAACGACGGCATCTGCGAGTAACAGCGGACGCAACAAAAAGAGGCGCTCCAATGATACCAGCGGCAACTCAGCTGTGCCACGGAAGAAGCAGAACACGCCGAAGCAGACTCCGGCGAAGAAGGGATCGACGGCAGCGGGACGCAAGAGCGATGCCAAAGCTTCCCCGGTAGCATCAGCAACTCCAGGCGCAGATGCCGACGCTGAGAACAAACAGGCCAATGGAGGAAACACTAACTCTAGTACAGGGGCAGGGGGTGGCAATTCGGTGACTACCACGCCCACTCCCGGTTCCACGCACAAGAAGCGAAAGCGAACCTCCACAACCGCAACCAACAACAACAATAACAACACAAACAATAGCAACAGTAGCAGCAACATCAACAGTAATAATGCCAGCGCCCAGGGAACAGCAAGCGGAGGCAACTCAACCGGCGTGCAGAAGAAGCATGCGCAGCGATCCCAGCAGGCCGCGCAAGAGGACGACGAGGAGGAGTGCCGGGCGGAGAACTGCCATAAGCCCACCGGACGGGAGGTGGACTGGGTGCAGTGCGACGGCGGCTGCAACGAATGGTTCCACATGTACTGTGTGGGTCTTAACCGCAGCCAGATTAAGGCGGACGACGACTACATCTGCATCCGATGCACCAAGACCGTTGCTATCGGCACATCGGGATCTGGTCACAATATGAGTGCGGCGTCCACGACGACGCCGGGCAAACAGCGGGCGGTGCAATCGGCGCGGTAAAGTAGAATGAAATGGAATCCAGGGGTTGCCGGGTCGATACGTTTAAGATTTTGCAGTAACAGCCGATTTGTGTTTTACGCATGATGTACTACTACACACGATGAAGGCCGAATAACGGTTATTACTAAGTTTAGAAGTCACTTGAAAGTTTTTGTAGTACATATTTACCAATTATCGCTATATTTACGCATCCGCAACGTAAAACACAACTGAAAACAAAAAAAAAAAAAAGGAAATACAAAGCAAAGGAAATCAGAAACAAGCATAGGGATTATCGATTAAGTGAAACAAAAAAACGCAAACAAACCCACACACTATTTGTTTTTGTACAATTCAGCCCATTTTTTACGTTCGTTAAACGTTCTTTTATTATTATAATATATTTTACCATTACCATTACCTGCTATTATTAGTTTTTGTTAATTTAATTCTTTTTTGTGTTCGCCCTTTGAGTTTCGTACAATGCGCACGCAAAGTTTTCTTTATTTTATCTTAGTTTTTCCCTTGACCGAAGGCAACTCTCGTTTTACTTTTGTACATTTTTGTTTACTTAAGGTTGCGAGCAAATATCCTCAAACATTAAGAATCTTCCAATTTCACGCGTGGCGCCTTCAAACACACCTTTTCTTTGTATGTTCTTGTTTATTACCCCAAGTTAAACAAAAAACTTAAAAAAATGTTAATAAAACGATCATACAAAACAAAAATTCAGTATAAATCTAAGTTTACATTTAAAATACAATGAAAAATGTATAATTTTTAATTTATAATAAGTAAGTTGACTAGAAATCCAGCAACTTGGCAGTAACAAAAAATTAAAAATGTCAAAATATCTTGATAATATCAACGTAAAACAATAAACAAGCTTAGAACTATGCAATTAAAAGCCAGATAAAAACAGAAAACACTTTGTAAAATCATTTTTTAAATGTGTATAGAAACTCAAAGCTTACAAACGTGCAGGTTCTAAAGAAAAAAAAACAAGATAAAATATTAAGCGATAACGGAAACAAAACAGAGCCCTAAACATATTAAGAAACTTTTATTTTAAGCAGTAATGTACGGTTTATTTCAATGAAGGATCCAAAAAATCATAAAATTTATTATCCTCACGACACCTTCCCCCCAACAAAATATATAATTCTATAATTTAAATAAATTATATACATAGTATTTAAAAGAAACATTACCTTGCTGTTTATTTAAACAATGTTTATTTAGCAGTCTGGCATAGTCTGAGGAGTTTCGCTGTCCACTTTTAAGCTACCTTTAGCAATGCCGGGCGGCCTTGCACGATTCGCCGAATTGCAAACCCGTTCGTCCTGACTATTGGGTCTGGAAATAGGTCGCTATTAAATACATTAATAGCCGCTTTTTCTGGAGCCGTTCGCAATAATAGAACTAAAACTTTTTGAGTAAAATTTTACTTTCTTTTAGATTTAATTTTTCTTTTGGTTTTTTCAAGAGACGGACCTTGTTTTTCTTGATTAAGGGGGGGGTAAGGTTTTAAAGGCCAAAAAAAGGGCCATGTTTGATTTTTTTGCGGCGAAATGAGTAAGTTTATTTTATTGAGCTTAATTACATGTTATTGTTTAACTATTGAAGAGTATTAGAAAAAAAAAATTATTAAAAAATATTAAGAAATAAGCCTGTGGCGGTTAATCTTCCGAAGCGCCTAAAGAAAAAGTTGTTTTGCGGTGAACATCATAGGGCGTTAACGGATCATCTTAAAAATAAAATGTGATATGCGTTGTAAAGATAATGAATTTCCCGAGGTAATCAGAAAGAGTTTTTTTTAAATTTATTTTTTGTCTATTTTTGGGAGCACTTGAAAGTGAAAAGTGCGATTTTAGCTTAAAAAATCGCTGTTAATTTATTTTTTAAAAATAGAAAAAAATTAAAAAAAAAAAACTCTTCCTGATTACTTGCGTATTTATGTTGAGAATTTGTCTTAAAAATTTGAAAAGGATCGGTTCAGTAGATTTTGTGTTCTGATGTTCACCGACTTTCAAAATAACGTCTTCGGCAAAATCGATTCAAAGTATTTTTGTACGTGAAAATACATACGTCCAAATACGGTTGTTTAAAACGCTGTAACTCCGTTAGTTTGACTTTATTTGACTCAAAATTTTTACACAATGTTCACGACATATTGGTCATTCAAAAAAAAAAAAAAAAAAAAAATGTAAAAAAAAATTTTTTAAAACCTTACCCCCCCCTTAAGGCTTCTACAAAACGTTTCATAGAAAATATTTACTGAACTAAAAATTAAATTAATACTCCTCGCATTTATTTCTGAATCAAAGCTTAACAACCACACGCAGATGCAAAGTACAGCTCGCCATACAATTTATTTTAAACGGCTAAGTACCATACACAAGGCTATTTTTATAGATATGCATACTCGTATATTCTTGATCACCATCTGAATCGATCTAGACATGCAAGACTGTCCGTCTGTCTTTTCCTCTTTAAAGTAGTCTCTCAGTTTTAAAGCTATCTCGATGTAACTACCAAAAGTGTCGAGTTTGCGAATCGGATTCCGATTTAAAGGAGAATTTTCCATTGTCCAGCAGTTACCTTTTAATACCATTTTATAACCACATTTCTGTCGTTTCAAAGGTGCTTATCGAAATTGTTATCAATCGATGTGCCCACATGACGTGAGACATGCAATCAATGCGTTCCAAAAAAAAGTAATTTGTCAAATTTATTACAATAGGATATTACCATTAATTTATTATTTTGCTCACAAGTTTCAAATGTAGTCTGTATATGATGCAGCCACCCCTGGCCAATCACTTGTCATTGACAATATTCTTAGGTAACAGTTTTAGAGGCTATCAAAAATATTAGTTGCTTGGTTGTTGATTAGAGGTTTACTGCCGTTCGGGGTGGCTAAATGGGACAAAATACACGGGTTAGTGGCTTTACATTTATGATTTGATAGCAATATAAATATTTATCGAAAATACTAAGACAGTAGTATAATAGGACAAGTATTACACACTAGATTTAACAGGCTTTCCAACTTATGAGGTAACAATTAAATAAAGCGCTCGAAAGTGTTCCTTAGTACGGCCAACGAATCAAACAAAGCCCACAGTCTAGCATTAATACCAAAAGTATATACACGTAATTGTTCAATTCAGCCGCTGCGAGTGTTTAAGTGCCTTTTATCTAATCATTAAAGATTAGAAGGTTCTGTGTATTTGGTTGCTCCCTTCGGTTCTTCTCTATCCGCTGTAAATGTCTCTACGATGTATAAAAAAAAGCCGCTTTAGGTCTAACGCTGAGATTACATTCATAACAGGAAACCTTGAATTGCATCGATTACTTAGGACGCCAGGCCGCGCTGGCGACGTTTCACGCGGGCATACGGTCCCACCGCTGGGTCCATGATGAAGTCGTAGAGAACCCGGGTCCAGCTAGTGTGTTGGGGCATCGTGTCGTAGAATTCCTTGGCGATGCGCTTCACCTCGGGCAAACGGGAGCCGGGCACAGCCGGGAAGTCGTGATGCTCGTTGTGGTAACCCACGTTGAAGGTGATCCAGTTGAGCGGGCCATAGTAAGAGTAGGTCTCAAAGCCTTTGGCAAACATGTAGTGCTCCGAGATAAAGTGTCCGGCAACCGGGTGCAAGCCCATGGCTAGAATGCTACCGATCAGCAAATAGGCAAGGGGCTTCCAGCCCAAGAAGTATACGATCAGCGCATTGAAAGTCAGTTGCACCACAGTGTTAATAATCTCCAAGCGCGTGGGTGGCTTCGGGTTAATCACCAATGGACGGAAAATGTAGAAAAACGGTTGCAGGCACACCCACAAAAACTTTCCGAATGTGGTATCAAAAAGGCGCGCCTCCAGTAGGGTGGGTATGTCAGTGTCAATTGCCTCATCCCCTTGGTAACTGAAAAAACCAAACGAGTCATTTTTTTTGTCAATTTAAAAGATGAATGCAAACATAAAAATTAAATTTGTTTAGTAGCAACGGAAAACTTTTTTTAAGAGTAGGATTAGCGCCAATTGAAACTTGTTATTGGGAAAGCGATGGCGTTGAACGACAATCAACGATTCTCGCACCTGAGAGATAAGATAACACGCGACTAATGTTTTAGTGAATGTGGTGACTGTAAACATAAATACACAATTATGTGTATGTTAAAAAAAATATTTATTTTACCTTCGGCACTTTAATTCGATTGGGAACTTTTCGCAAAAACAAGGCGATAATAGAGTGACTCAAGTTAACTCGACTTGCGGAATCTGGAGTGGCAAATCGCAGAGCTACGTGACCAATTCAGAGCCTTATTTGGATACGCATATTGCTATAGCTTTATCTTATCGGGGCAATTTAGTCGATGCCAAGGAAAGGGTAGAAAATGGGAATTGACTCATGGACGAGTGGGGAAAAGTTCTTGTCAAACAGAATGAGAATGTATCAGTGTTGGGCAACAAATTCCAGCCACTTAATAGGCAAATTAAACGAGGGGTTGGACAAATGACGTTTTCACAATTTACTTTGCGATGACGCCCTAGTAATAAGATACGCGCTATGTGTAGGTGAAAGCGCTATTCACCGGCATACGTGATGTATCTACTGGAACTGCACGTACCGGTGGTGCTCCAGGTGGTATTTTTTGAACGAAATACTCATTGGTAGGCCGATGGGCAGGTTGCAGATGAAGCCCAGGATCCGGTTGTGCAGGGGCCTGCTGTGCCCGAAGGCCAGGTTGTGCGAGATCTCGTGCACGGCCAGCATCAGCGAGTGGTTGATAATGCCCCCGAAGCAGTAGGCAGCCACGAGGAGCCACGACCACGACAAGTCCTTCACAACGAACAGCGCCAGGATCTGGGTGAGGACCATCGCTCCGGCCACCCACTTGAAGTTGGGGTCGTGACCGAAGAGCTTCTTAATCTGCGGGTACTTCTCCAAAATAAGTTTACGCCGCGAGGCGTGCGGCTCCTCCGTGTAAACCCACTCGAAGTCGCTGCGCGAAACTTTTTGGCCCATTTCGGATCTTTGGTTTGTTACGGATGACGAGCTACAGGTCGGCGTCAGTGGGCTGACACTATCGACCGGCGCGAGAAAGAAAACTATGACAATGTCCAACTGGGCGGATTGAAAAATATAATATGACCTGACCAGTGTTGCCAGGTTTTGAAATTTTAATCGACTAACCATGAGTTTCCCCTAAAAAATCCAGCTTACACCTATCACCGCATCACTGGCCAAATAACGTTAGCGAGTGCACCTACCAGTTTAAATGGTAAAATTGACGTGTTACCCATCTCCCTATTCAAGCTTTTGTTTTCGCATTCTTGCCTTTGGTTTTCCATTAGCTCTTCATTTTCTTCCAGGAAAATGCTTATTCGTTTTGACCTGGTTTACCCTTGCGTTGAACTTTGGCCGTTAGAGGCTTCTCAACTTTATAAGACCTCATTCCTAGTATTTTTAGTATTAAAATTTGAATCCTAATCGATTTTGGGTCAAATATTTAAGCGTCATTTTTTAATTATTATCAGGGCTTTTAAAAATCTTTGAAGCTCGTAATCAGGGACGATTCACGGAAATGTTGACGCATTGTTAAGAAAAAAACGTACAAACGATACAAAAACAAACAAAATTTTTAAATTTTTTTTAAGGCCTTAAGAGCTAGAGTTAGTTGATGCTATAGAAAACAGTCTTTATAGTCAGATCAAAATATTCCGAAAAGCTTATGCAAATTATAAATTGATCTATAATGATTTAAAACTAAAGGAACCTAATTTCTAGTTAAACTACATACAAGGCTTCGATAAATTTAGGTTAGCCAACAATTAAGGACTGCCGATTTCACCACGTATAAGGTTAAAAATAAATACAGTTGGTACTGTAGGATTCAGGAGTTCCGAAAGTTTGCTGGCCATGATGTTTATACTCGTGCTACATTTTTTATCGACATCTACAGCTTTCAGTTATTGCGAGCTGATAATTAATCACAATAAAATCCTCCGATCGTACGAGCTATGGCATATACATATCCATGCTTAAGTGGAAAACGGCTAAACATAAAGAAAAGCAGAGAAATTACATAAATTATTACAAACTATAAGCCGTGGAGTACATCATAGGTAAAGCGCACTAGCAACCCAACCCAGAAATCTCAATGTGGGGCTTTGTGTAAATTTGCTTCGTTTGTCAGCTGTTTCTTAGGAGTGGTATATTTAAACATAATGTGTACATATGTAATTTGTTTTGTTTTTACTATATTTTTTATCAATATTTCTAGAAAAAGCTAAAACAAAGTGCGGCAAAAAGATGTTCTGATATTGTGGCTTTTGCGTAAAGTTGCTTGCTCTTTTTAGCAAGTGACTTGAAATATTTTCTTTAGATAGATGCAAGGGTTTTTGTTTATATATTTGTATATATTTGTTGTTGCTGGTTGACGACGCAGTTTTAAAATTGATGATACACAGAGAAGAACTAAATGGATACAGAGGATGCCCGGCTTTTTGGCGAGATTTTTTTAGCTCCTGCGGCTGCCAGATGTTGTTGCTGCCGTGCTCGCTGCTGATGGTAGTGTAACTGCTGCGCCGCTGCTGCTGATGGTGTTGGTGCTCCGTCCGTCTCTAGTCCTTGTAGTTTAATGGTCGGCTGCCTTTTTGAATTAATAGTTGAATAAATATATAATTTTACTTTAATTTTTGCTGGTCTTTGAATAATTTATTTTTGCGCTCGGTTGTCGACTTCGCTGTTCTTTGTTGCTGTTTTGCTCACTCACTTTTTGTTTAGAATTCTTTCTTAGTTGTTTTGCGGCTCAGCAGAAAATATTTAAATCAAATCGGCAATATTAGCAGGCATTTCCTCAATTGTTGTATGGTAGAACTGTTCAATATCCTTCAGGATTCGTCGATCATCATCTGTAATGAAGTTGATCGCAACACCCTTGCGACCGAAACGACCACCGCGGCCGATTCTACAAAAGAGTAAGAGAGGAAAACATGTTTTAAGCGTGCTTAGCATTAAGCTTTTCTGAAGAGGTGCCCCTACCTATGAATGTAGTTCTCGCGGTTCGAGGGTAAATCATAGTTGATGACCAACGAGACTTGCTGCACATCAATACCACGCGCCAGTAAATCAGTGGTAATCAGGACACGCGAAGAGCCCGAACGGAATTGTTTCATAATGACCTCGCGGTCACGCTGCTCCATGTCGCCGTGCATAGCCGAAACGGTGAAATTGTGGGTCGACATCTCTTGGGTGAGCTGATCCACCTGAAGAAACCAAAAGTAATAAACAGTTGATGAGTTTATTGCATTACTACATTAGCTTTTTCAGGCAAATGTTGACATCGATGATTGTAACCATTGAAAACCGAATGCAAAGAGCGGCAAACAATTAGTGAAAATACTAACCTTGCGTCGGGTGTTGCAGAAGATAACCGACTGGGTAATGGACAGCGTATCGTACAGATCGCATAGGGTGCCCAGTTTCCAGTTCTCCTGCTTCACGTTCACGTAGAACTGCTTGATACCCTCAAGAGTCAACTCTTCTTTCTTAACCAGGATGCTGACGGGCTCACGCATGAAGCAACGGCTCACTTCAAGAACATCCGGGGGCATGGTAGCAGACAGCAGGATAACCTGTACGTCAGGGGGGAGCATCTTGAACACGTCCTGGATCTGGTCCTTGAAGCCACGCGACAACATCTCGTCGGCCTCATCCAGCACGAAAAGCTTAATGTACTGGGTGCGCAACACCTTGCGGTTGATCATGTCGTAAACGCGACCAGGGGTTCCCACCACCACATGGCAGCCGGATTCCAGGATGCGGGCGTCCTCGCGCACGTTGGTGCCGCCGATGCAGGCGTGCGAATGCACCTTCATATACTCGCCCAGCGCCATCACCACACGCTGGATCTGCGTGGCCAGCTCGCGGGTGGGAGCCAGAATCAGGGCCTGGCACTCACGAATGGACGTGTCGATTTGCTGAAGGATGGCAATCGAGAAGGTGGCAGTTTTGCCAGTTCCTGTGGTAAGGATTCAGGTGAGCGTTTGTTGGGAAATTGTTAAAATGGAATCAAGTAAGGGGAAAAATTTAAAGCGTTCTGGGCTTGCTGTCTTTGGTTTCTTCCCAAATTCATTTTTGTTTAACCAAAGAAGGTCCAATTTTTTTAACAATATTTTTTTTATTTACTACCAACATTTTTGTGAGCTCAAAGGTATGCGGTTAAAATCACTACCTAAGCTGACAAATTTTCGAGGGTTGGCCTGTACATTACTCCCCGCATGGATTACGAAATGCAGGTGCAAGAGGAATACAGAATAAGGGTGTGAATAGACTAAGTTTCATGGAGCCTTCTGAAAGGATTTCTTCTGTAGGTTGCCTTTCCCACAGATCAATTTAAAAACGGCTAAGCTGAAATTTGGCAAGAAACAGACAAAAATAGGAAAGAAAGTCCAACAAGCGACCTTCTTTCTGGGAACTTTCTTCTGCCTGGTGCCGTTGTGAAAACAAAGTGCAGCTGGCCAGCAAAAAGTGGCGCGCAAGCGCAGAGACGCCGCGAAACGGACGGAGCAGCGAAAGAGAGATAGAGAGCGAGAAAGAGAGCGGTTTTTACAAAGCATACAGGCGCAGCAGCTGAGTCATACGACTTTTCGCTGATTTTGCACATTCGTTTACGAATTTCTTTGTCACTGATCGAGAGAAAAAAAAAGGGGGAAAACATGGGGGACGGGTCGAGGTACTCACCCGATTGTGCCTGGGCGATGACATCGCGTCCCTTGACACAGGGAATGATGGCGCGCTGCTGGATGGCAGACGGCTTCTCGAAACCGTAGCCGTAGATTCCGCGCAGCAGCTCCTCACGCAAGTTCATGTCATCGAAGTTGTCGTACACCTCGTGCCAAGTGGACTCGATGACTCCCTCGGGGTCCATGCCGGCGGGACCATCCTGAGCTATTTCACTTCGGTCATCCCTGCGAACGAGCGAGAAAATTCATTAGTGGGCGCGGAACAACGGCCCCGACTTGGAGGGTAAAAATTTTCCAACAGCATTTGTTGGTTATGGCGAATCGCGCTTGGCAACTGTCGCAGCGGCACTCACATTATCAACAATAAAGAATTGACTACGTAAACTTATATCCTGAATTTCGACGGTTTGAGCCTGGTTCACTCAATCAACTTATGCCGTCTATGTCTAGAACGAATGAATAACACAGGGAATTTGAGTGCCGCCTGTGTTGTGTTTCTCCCGTCGAAAGCCGAACGTGTTTTCAGAGCGTTACGTTTGCGGTGCGAAGCGTTCACGTATTAAACAAAAACGAGACCATCAGTTGTGACGACGGCTAGGCGGCCTTTTGAGCGATGAGCGGCCGCCCCTGAGAGGGTGCGAAAGGGACGACCCTGTTGTCGCCCGTGTCAATGTCAACGGGAGAGAGCAGTCTCGCAATAATGTGCACGTAACTGTGAGCCAGTGTTGTCTAACGTCGCTCGCAAATAGTAGTAGCCGGTTAACAACGGCATTAGGGAAAATCTGGTCGACAAGCGAATTTTTTGAGGCGTGTGTTGAGTTGACCAAAAATCGAGACGGAGCAATGCCAAATCAGCACACGATTGCGGCATTACTCCAAAGATAGAATAAGCGGTCTGCGTCATGGTCCAGTCATGAGTCAAATAGATGTGTGTGTGTGTGTGCGATTGAGTTAAGTGGCGACAGACGTCACCGGATTTCAGCAAACTCGGATGTTCTAAAAGGCTGGAAAACCACCAACAACTCTCTTGGAGCAACCACTGGGCTCTCTCTCGCTGTCGCTCTCTGCGTCTCGCTCCCACTCCCTGCACCATCATTCGGGCGTGTAATTTTTTTCTTTTGCGTTCCACTCATTTTGACCGTCAGAAATTTTCAAATCCCTTTTCTACATTGTTTCACATTCGGATAGTCCCAAACCGTTTTCAAATCGATGGGGCGCGGTTTCCCCTGACCACTTTTCACTTTTTAAACGCTTAATCTACGAAATATACTAACATTTTCTGAAAATTATTTGGCACTTTTTATACACGTGCTGCTACTGATTTGTTAAAACCAAGCAAAAGAGGCTCCATCTTGCAAAAGTTTTAGTGATGTAAGATAACTTCGCCGACTATCGATAGCTCGATCTCGAAATATCGGCAATAGCAGGGAGAAATCCGGTGCTTTGCACCAGATTTCGATGGCAGCAGTCTCATACGAGAGGGGAATAAAATCGTACATAATTTTATGCGGATTATACAATTTTTGGAATGTATTTTTATGAATAAGTAAGTGCCTATTGATTTTGGCGCTGTCACTTAAATCCAGGGCTTCATTTTCCATCAGCGTTGCCGGACTGGTCTGACAGATTTCTTTTCAATCCCTTGGCGAATATTTCCCAATACTTATAATATGATTGAACTAAATCTTAATGTATTTAGAATTTTTAGACAGATTAGGCAAATAATAAGTTTATGTTAACCGACATTCGATTGAAAAGAAATTCTAGAATAGTCCTCCTTTATGGTTTGAGTCTGCGCTATCAAGTTCTCGTAAGTTGTTTTGAGAGTGAGGGATGTATTGAAACCAATGGTTAGTCGAAACTCTTCCGCCACGGTCACTCTGAATTTTTACCGCAGCGTGAACAGTGTGAGTGTCGCGGGATTCCTGGATTATGTTTAAGTAGAGACAAATTGCGAATTTTCTGTACGTGTTGGTCAGAAAATCGATCGACGCACAAACTGGGTAAACGGTGTTAAAAACTACTTTCGTTCTGAGAGCAGTCCTTAAATGGCAAAACGCTACACATGTACGCGCAACTTGGCCAACCGCGTTGGCTGTGCGTCGTCGTAAGCGTGTGTGTATAAGTGTGCAAAAAGTGAAGTGGTATTCGGGACGTATTAGCTTTGTCAACTAGCCAATGCTAAAACACATATTGCGGGTGCAGCACATCGTGATACGTGAGATTCGAGCACATATAGGCGTTGAAATTAAAGGCTATTTTTAATTTATGACAGTTACTCAGTGCCGGCCAAGAAAGAGTCGATTCATAATACTCGGGTGTTGAGTCATCGTCGCTCTCACTCGCTCATTTGCATTGTCCGCAGCCGGCTGATTAATAACGGCCCGCCTAGTACGGCCGTCTCCCTCTCGCACACGCTCCAGCCGCGCCGTTGCACTCTCTCGCTCCGGGTGTCGAGAGAGTGGTGAGTGAGCGGGTGACTCACGGCAGCCCCCTGCAGCGCCCTCCCGCTGAGTGAGTTTATCTCAAACTCAAAATTCTCTGTTTCTTGCTTTTCCGCCGGTAGAGGCGCTATATTTTTGTGGGCAATCGACAATCGAATTGATAAAAGAGTATTTAAAGATTTTAGGGTATCGCTGTTTAACATTTGCAGCACAGCGGCAGAGTTTGTCTGTGCGACGGGGGAGATTTGCCGCTGCTTTGCAAACCTTTATCAACGTTTTCTCTGGTATGTTAACTCTTCTGTTAGGCAGATCTGTTAGCCAACAGCTTGTCGAAAGCGCCTCCAGCGGACGAAACTCACTTATCGAAAGCGATAAAACACAATCGAAGAAGGCATTACAAACTAATGGCCACATTCGACTTTTGAAATCCGCCTCGAACGCTTCGAAAATTTGTAGCGAGTCGGACGTGTGTGTGGAGCTGCTGGCGTACGGTTTCTGTCTGTCTTGGTCTCATCCCCCGTGTGTGTGGCTGTGCTTAGTGTGTGTATATGTGAGTTTTTTGGAGGAAGAAAATTCGGTTCTTAGTGCGCTATAGCGCTATATTTATATTGCCATTCCGGACCAAAATCGCACCGCCACTCGGCCTTTGTGTGTATCAAGGGCGGAGGAAAGCAGCCATCGATACGAAAGGGCGCCCCGTTTGCAAATTTAACGGGGGCGACGATTGGCAATACAATGCGATACGAAAAAAGTTAATTCTGTCTACCTCTCTCTTTCTACACCTCTCGTTGCAGTTGGAAGAAATAAGTTTCCCCA
This sequence comes from Drosophila ficusphila, assembly GCF_018152265.1. Classification (NCBI taxonomy): domain Eukaryota; kingdom Metazoa; phylum Arthropoda; class Insecta; order Diptera; family Drosophilidae; genus Drosophila; species Drosophila ficusphila. Next base: position 93,673 of record NW_025064569.1, read on the forward strand.
AGAAGAATCGTCGGCGTTGCGGTTTTTCTTTGTCTCCCTGCAATCTTCGTGTGACCCCCGAAACGAAAGTGCGACTCGCCGTGCGGTAAAGAAGCAATCCAGCCAATACTCAGCCAATCCAATTTAATCCGCACCCACGACAAAGAAAGCAACATGAGCTGGCAAGATTATGTGGACAACCAACTCCTGGCCTCGCAGTGCGTGACCAAGGCGTGCATCGCCGGCCACGACGGCAACATTTGGGCGCAGTCTAATGGCTTTGAGGTGAGTACGAAAAACGGTTGGAAAACAGCGGCTAGTTGACAATGAATTTTCGCAAGTTCAAGGGTGTGACTCGCTCTGTCTCCTTCTCTCGGCCGCCATGATAACTTTCGGTTGATAAAAAGCAACTCCCACCCTCTTTCTCTCTCGCGAGTTCACCCCCTGCAGAGGGGTTCCTGCGCAGGCTCACTCTTCTCCCCCGTCCACCCCCGCTCAAATGTTAGGGGAGTCTGCGTGATCGCGAGGAGTTGTGAGGAATCAACTTTGCCAATAGACCAATTGGCCGGCAATTTAATCTCTTCTGTCTGTCGATTGATGACTAAAGCACAGTTTGCACTTGATACGCTGTAAGAGGGGGATGGGGGAAATCTGATATCAGCAGCCGGGTCTGATGTCTGCGCTGTGCAACACTGGTTCCTGATAATGCACACTTGAGCCCCTCCCCTTTAGTAGCGCACGCCCTTATCGCACTTAGTGTGGTTTATTTTTTCAGGCTTTCTGCTTTCCAGCTTTAAACTGTTCGCTTCATCTGCCGGTCAAAATAAATGCTTGTTATCGGAGCGAAATGAAGAGAAATACAGAAAATATCTTGAGCAGGCAGTGCCGCGTCACCAGCAGAGAGTGAGTGAGTCGGCTACCTTTGAATGCTCAGAGTATTTTCATATGCGCGCCACGTTTTTGCCCCTTCTGTAGATATCGTGTCAATGTATGTGTGTGCAACTTCCTGCCGGCTCCATGTGTTCTTATCCTGCTCTCTCCGTTATCCGCTTCCACTCGGTTCAGCCACTCCCTTTTGCTTTGTTTGTCGATTGGAGTTTTTCTCGAAATGTCGATTGTAGTGTTAGATTGATTAAAATCCAATTTTATGTTGCTGACCAGTACTTTGAGTTTTAATAAGGTTGCGACGTCATCATCCCTTTCATCTCGCTCTATCGTCGTACTTTCCTCACCTGCTATTTCTGCAAGCGTATCACTTTCGTTTTATCATCATTCTACTTCAGCATCTGCCTTTATTATTTTCCCCTAATTCGCATTACCCGAGCTTCCCGCTTTTGAGCTCTGTTTGTATATTTGGTGGCATGAATCATTGTCAATGTTTTAATCAGCGCTTGAACAGCTGCCGTAGGCCTTTCCAGATTGTTTTCAATAATCAATTTGAAGGTTTCAGCGAACCCCGATTCTTCTAGTCTGGCTTATCAAAAAATGTATATTGATACTTTTGTGAAAACCGGCTCTGAAATGTAAAATTTTAGTTATATATGGATCTTCCAGTATATACACCCAGCCAGCCAACCACTGCAGTGCATTGAAAAGTTCCCATTTTAGGTGAGCGCAAATGATGTTTTAGCACTTGTGGATTTTCGCTATTGCCATATAATAGGCACTGCTTAGTTTATAACGTTTTTGGCAAAGCTGTCTACGCAAAACCGGCTTTTCGCGACTCCTCCGCTCCGCTCTCCACATTTCTTTCACTCTCGCCGACATGACGCTCAATGGAAACTTCTCGATTTCGAGTTCGAGCGGCATTTCGATGTGTCACCGATTGGCAGGCTGCAAATGACTAACTATAAATTGTAAAATACTTTCAAATTAATTTCCCACCTTGCTCCCTGGTAAAGCAGCTGTTAGTGAGATGGGCTGCCAACTTGCTCAGCATTTGGCCAAGGCTAATGACATTGATGCACTCTTTCGCATCCTCTTCCTCTCTTATTGCCACTCTCTCGCTCTCCAGACGGATAAGGCGCTCAAGTGTGTAAAACTTGTTTTTGAAATCCGAAAATCAAGGCGGGCTCATATCACATATCCCTGTGCCAGCCACAGCCACCGAACGCCACACCCCTCCATTCCACCCTGAAATGGAGTGGACCACATTTGTTAATAAGTTGGCCGTCAGTTGTCGATGTTGCCAACTGTTTTCAAATGGGTGGTGGTTTGCTGGCGGTGGTGGGTTTGCCTTTGTGTGCGTGGGTTGACTGCAGCTGATTAGTTTGATGTTTTAACAGAAATTAATGCTTAATACACCAAAGATAGTGTGGTTCTCGAATTTCCTTCTGATCCTTATATAAAGGTGAAATTCCCTTCTGGTTAGGATATAACTTAGTCTTAGCAATAATTTAGTTAAATGCTTGAAAGCTTGATTAATTACCGAAAATCCATTTCCGATCTTCTAGGTGACAAAAGATGAGCTCTCCAAACTGATCAGCGGCTTCGACCAGCAGGACGGGCTCACCAGCAACGGCGTAACACTTGCCGGCCAGCGGTACATTTACCTCTCCGGCACAGACCGCGTAGTGCGTGCCAAGCTCGGCCGGAGCGGAGTGCACTGCATGAAGACAACACAAGGTGAGCCACGTTAAAATTTCTACAATTCCGATAACTGGGCTACTATTCTCGATTCGGTTTCCTATAGTTTTGTATGAATTGTTGCAATATGCTTCTAAAAGGTGATACATCTCCGACCCTATGAAGTGATATGGTGCGAAATTTCGATGTTTTAATGATACATAAATTCTTATTTTCTCATCTTGGGGAATGAAGATCAAATGATAAATTTTATGACTAGACTATTTGAATGGGCGAGGTATCTTGACATTCATTTTTAGATGTCTCAATTTTTTTTTTTGATAAGTAAGCTTATTTAAACAAATATCTGCAGCCATCTGCTGAATGAAACAATTGCTTTGAAATCATGATTTACAAGTTTAATCAACAAGCAAAATTGTCTTTGTTTTGTCACTGAAAAAAAAGTATTTTTTAAGCTGATTAAACTTTTTGGAGCAGTTTTGATTTTAAAAACTGTAAAAAAATAACCTCTTTTGCAATGTCAGCAAACCATTCAAGAAATTTTTTAGATATAAAGTTTTAAGAAATGTTTATTAACCGTAGAGAGCTTGGGGCAGTTAAAACACAAATTTAAAGAATTCTAATTCAAACATCGTATTCTGCCCAGTTATTTCGCCACTGAGTGTTATCGATGCTTTGTCTGCCGTACCTTGATAACTGTTATCAGGTTTTTTTTTATAGCCGAAGCCAAAGCAAACACGAAAAGACGTTTAAATAAAAATGTTAAATGCTCCTCGTTTTCGCAGACTTATCGCTGGTGAAAAGAATTTAATCCAAAGCCCAACTCACCGCCAACAGATAAGTTCTGTCGTAAAAAAATTGGAAAGTTGTATTGAGCGTTTTATTTTTGGTTTTTGGCGAACAGGTTAAAGAACTTTTTATACTAACGTATTTATTTTGTATATGATGTTCACTGAACTATACCTAATTTGTGGCAATTAGCACGAACAACTAAAAGAAAATGAATGTTGTAAAATGGGCTCCATTGTCGTTATGGCTTTACGTCGTCGAGCATCGTTTATCGTTTGCTCCAATTTTAAGGTCAACGAAAGTAACGTTTTATTAGTCAGCATCTTTAGCTGCCTTAATTTTTAAGAACTTTTCTCGCTCTTGGCGTTTCTAGGCTAAACAGCCGATTTTTATTCTTCGTTTTTGCCTTTTGCATTTACGAGCAGTTTGTTTGCATGAGGCGTCAGCCGCACTTCCATATTTGTACAGTTTTTGCGGCAACTGTTGCGCACTGGCACACACATTTTCACGTAAACACAGACGTTTCAGCCCACCACCACCACCCTCCGCAAACCGCTGCATCTACGAGCTCAAGGTTATTGCCGTAATCCATTTCAAGTGTAAATGTTGCACAGTACAGTGCGTGTGAGTGTGTAAGACAAACCACAGAGGCAGTGGCGTAAAAATAGAAAAATTGGCTAGAAATGGCAAATGTCTCTGGCTGTCGGCGCTTTCTCTGGTTTGCTTTGGACCTGGCCAGCTCGAATACGGCGTCGGGTAGCTCATATCTTTTGGCCCACAGGCCCACTCCAGCTGATCGGGTATTATAGCATTGCCACAATCGTGCAAGGTACACCATGCGACTAGAATTACCACCTGACCGACTGACTGTCCGAATGGGGTGGCTTTTGACGGTCAAGACTAGCTTGAGCGTCAGTTCGCCGTCCGATATTGTTGGACGGCATCGAGCTTATTCGCTTTGAATGTGTCACCTTTAAGTCACTTTTGGGGTGATCACAGTTTTAGAAAGCCTTGTTTGTCATGCCCAAAAACCTGACGGGCTATAAACGAAAAGTAACAATGTAATCTTTTCAGCCGTTGCTGCTGCATCTGCTTCATTTTTGGTGTACTGCTATATCTGGAAAAGAGTCTAGATTGGTTCTTTCACTTTTGATTTGACAAATTTGGGCTTTGAAAGTTTAACTTTTCATTTTTTGTCATTTTAAGTTGACTGGTTATCAAACTTGAAATAACTCTTCGGGGACTGAGGCATTTACATGTTTCAACTGTGGAAAGCCTTTATTAACGAGAGTTGTGAGCAATTATCAATAGATAGGCCTTATAAGATTTCGGCGCATCATGATGTTAGTGGTTTGAGGGTAAAAGTAGAATGTTTCTATGATATTGAGGTCATGGTATAATAAGTACAAGGTAGTCTCGTCGGCTTTTTTTTTCCCCCTATCGACACTACAATTAGAGCGAGAGAGAGAGTGTTTTCCTATGGGTTCGGGTCGATAGGGGGAAAAAACCCGAACGATTTTGCAGCCGACGAGACTACCTTGTATAATTCTACCATGATTGAGGTATTCCGGCTTTTCGTTTGCAAAGGCTCTCAGGCCAGACCCGGTTTATTGACCCCCGGGCGAGCTCAGTCTGACACACGCTTCGATTTGATTCGAGCGTGCTGTGAGTCGCAAAGCTGCGGCTTCATCTTAATACACTAACAATTAAGTGTCCGTCATTTTTCTGCTCATTTGATTAATGTATTAGCCACTCAACTCAAGACTTGTCATTCGGGTCCATTCTCGTTGGCTCTTGAGTTGCCTCTCCTCTCCAGCCGTTCATCCAGTTTTCACCTACGAAGCGCCGTGCTCACGCGCTCTTTATTGATCGCCTTATTCATAATTTCCAGCTGCCGAAGAGCAGATACACCTGTTGTAAAAACGGTTAGTTCTTATTTTTCCGCTGCAGACAGCTGCTTTCTCTCCGCTTTTGAGGCATTGTCAACCGGATAGATGGTTGAAAAATAATTGATGTGACTATGGCAAGGAGGCGCTTTCCACACAGGGGGCGCAGAAAATTATAACAGATCGACTAAACCGAGTGAATTTTGATATTAATGTGTGAAGGGTTGAATAATTGTAATAATGTGTTCTGGACGTAGTACAGAAGTTTAGTTTAGTGTTAATTGAAAGGTATTAATTCTACTAAACATTTATTACTTAGAAGCCTGCTCACTTTGTGTGAGTATGTATGAATTTACGACTTGAAAGTTAAATAAATTAGATGCATTTCACGTTTTTGGGAGATATTTAAGTATTAGCAGATACCTCCGCTTTTGCTATGCAAAAACACTTACTAACATATAATTTTTAATGAATTTATTGTAAACTCAAATAATTTTAGTGTTAACACTACGAAAAAAATTGTAAATAAAAATAAGCATGGAATACTGAATATGATTAATCATTAATAAATATATATATAAAATACGTAATAAATATGCCATTCATTCCGTACTCTTTTACCTTTGCAGCCGTGATCGTTTCCATCTACGAGGATCCCGTTCAGCCCCAGCAGGCCGCTTCCGTCGTAGAAAAACTTGGAGATTATCTGATTACTTGCGGGTACTAGGAGAATAAATCAACACAAACACCCCATCAACCACAACACACACACACCAACCACTACAACAGCAGCAACAAATTTGATAAGGGAAAACCGTAAATGAACTAATAACACATAAAAAGTAATTATTAATATTTAAATTTATGAAAAAACCAACGGCCAAGAAAAATTTGCGGTTTTTTGTGTGTAACAGAAGAAATGGAACGAGTAAAAACGCATATGCTTGAAAAATGTCAAAAAACGCAAATAATTACCCAACTACAACAAAATTATAAATTTCTGCATTATTATATTTAAAACTTTTTGGTTTATACGATAAAAATAAAAAGAAACAAAACTATAAAATGATCCATAATTAAGAATTGAGTCCGCAGCTTTGAACTTATTTAGCATTTCATTTTGTCAGAAATTGTAAGAATTAAGAACTGCAAATGCAAGAATAGCAATCCAAAATTTAAAAAGATTCAAACCACAACGCAAAGCAAACGCAGGCATTTTTTTGAAAAATTTTATAGCAATATTTACACAACCGATACTCTATGTATGTTTATACATAAACACACACACGCAGGTTTTATAAAAAAGAGTGAGTGAGAGAAGATTTGGATTTGACAGTCGGACGGAGGGCAGCGAAAAAAGACAGAAAAGGAGAGAGAAGTACACCAACGAAACGAAGCAAAGGGAACTGAGAGAAAAGAAAACGGAGAAAATACCAACCAATATAAATAAATATATCTATATATATTTGTATATGTGAACTATTTGGAGATCCGCGATGCTCTATTTTTATATGGTGGAAGGAAAAAACCAAAATGGAAGAATCGTGAATACCAGCCACAATGGTTGATTTTTTATACAAGCTGATATCGTAGGGAGAAATTTAAACTTTTTTAAACGCAAAATACAAAACGCATACTTCATCGATAAGTGTTCATACTCAGATTCCGTTTCCCACTGCAAGTCATAAAGTAGGTACTTCTCTCACTCCTTTCAATGTGTCCGCTTTAATTTCTGTAATTTTTCACATTGTAGCTAAATAAAATCACTTGATCGGTTTATTAGCTTGTCAGTTTGAGTCAGTTATGTCTCAGTTAGCACTTAAGGAATACTCATTATTGCAATCGGGAATCCGCCATTTTAATTGTTTTACTACTTTCCCAACGGTAGCATAAAAAGTTTCGCTAACAGTTACAATTCAAACGCCATTCTATTTTTAGGTAAACTCTTCAAAAGTCTTTTCGCGCTCTCTCACATACTCCTCCATTCCCAATAACCCCCTTTAATTCTGATTTCGATCCCTGAAAATTTCCGTAAATGCTTAAGAAACTTGAAATGAAAACAAAGCATAAATATACGGATATAAAACATATATAATACGATACTTTAATACTATTAAAATGAAAAATCAGAGTGAGACAACTGAGAAAGCTCCTCATAAAAAGTATGCAAATGCCGCATTTTCCTTCTGGGCGGGGGGCTATCGGCAATCGATAGGTCAAAGAACTCTGCGCTTCTACATATATTGTTTTCCCTAAACATTTCATGGTCGCGTTAACAATTCTTTGTGCATTTATGGTTTCTTTTAATTATTTTTGAAAATATTGCTTTTCGTGCTGACCATTTTTGGTCTGCGCGAACTGCCATGTTATTTTCGTCGTTGTAGATTCATTTGAAATGGCTGACGCAACTGCGCAATCATTTTTCCACCAAATATTCATAAATAAAACGGATACTCATTTTATAATGCTTTCTGTGGCGGTTTGGCCGCCAGCAGAGCCGTGGGCACTCGTCCACTTCACAGCTGCTTTTTCTTTCAGTAATTGTCGTTCTTTGCATATTTCTTGGCTCTCATCTGGCGGAAAGACATTGACCCACATTATCCATCCAATCCCGCCGCCAAGTGTGAAATTTTACAGATATTTTGGACGGTACACATATGTACATATATGTATACATGTAAATAGGTTTAAACATTAAACATATGCTCGTCGTTCACTTTCGCTCTCAAAATACTTGGATTTCGATTTGCCTACTTCTAGTGAAAACACAAATTATTTAAAGAAGGAGCGGGTCAGAGTGTTGATCAGGACGAGGGTGCTGGACAACTTTTATTAGCAGTAAAACTAATCACATAACATAGTATTATATTATTATTATTTACTATTATGGTTGTTTCTGGCCTCTGGCGCTCGCTTTGGTCCGCAATTTGATGCGCGTGTGCTTTATTTTCGTATCTCTAACGGCGAATTCAAATTTCTTTCACCGCGGGGCGAGAGTAGCTTTCAAGCTTGTTTAGTCAATTAAATATGCAAATTTTGGATGCCACTGTTTCTTTTCAGTGCTTGCCATGAATCAATCCGAGACTGCACTCCCAGTGAACTATTGATCGCTGTATTCTTTATCTGGGCTTTTTTGGAGAATTTGATATTGAAATACGTTTAAATACTAGCATGTAATTTCGTCTTAACATAGAAATATTACAGTCACACATCTTAGAGCAATAATGTTAGGCCCAAAAAATGTTTTAGCTTTGACAGAAAGGTACATTTTTTGTTTGTTTTTGGAGTGTGTAACAGGTGCAAAGAAGTACTGCGATCCAATAAAAAATATATGTATACAGTCAGTCACAAAAGTACTCGTTGCACAGACCGGTAAAGAAAAAACTTATATTTTAGAACTATAAAATTTCGAAGTGGTTGAAATGGGCTTAAACTTTCAAAGATACATATTTTATCTACACTATAAAAAAACCATGAAGAAAAAATTTGAATTGAAGTTATACTCAAAAATATAAAACTGAGTCCATTTCTATGATCACAAAAGTATTTATTGCACCAAAAAATATAACGCTTTTTAGTATCTGCCATAGGAAAGATCGAAAAAAATATATGTACATATATACATAATAAACAAAAATTATAACGTCGTTATTTTTTACCCCACGACCATGATTTTAAGATCAAGTTTTTTTAAATACCCTTGAATCGAGAATGAATTTTCATAAAAATCGGATAACTATATCATATAGCTGCCATAGGAAAGAACGAAAAAATTATATATAAAAATTCAAACAAAATTATATTGTCGTTGGTTTTTATTCTACGACAATGATTTTAAGAACATCGATTTTTTTTAAATACACTTGAATCGAGAAAAACCAAGAAAGGAACCTAGCTGTGACTGGCCGACGCTTATATACCCTTGCAGTCATCAAATATGTCTAACAAAATACATAAAGTCGAAACAACATCGAAGCAATGACGATTTTCTATTAATATTTAATATTTTCAACTATTGTTCATATGGCAGCTATATGAAATACTTGTCCGATTTTGATGAAATTTATTTCGTAATTCAAGAGTCGTTAAAAATCAAAATCATGCTTGTCTGATGAAAAAACAACGATGTTATAGTTTTATTTCCGTTATTTCTATATAGATTTTTCGATCTTTTCTATGGCAGTTATATGATAACGTAGTCGGATTTTAATAAAATTTTTTATCGGTTCAAAGGCTTTTAAAACACTTTATATTTTGAAAACCATGCTCGTGGGATTAAAACAACGACGTTATAATTTTTTTCCCATTATTTATATACTTATATATTTTTCGATATTTCCTATGGCAGGTATATGATAGAGTTATCCGGTTTGGATCAAATTTAATCAGAAATTCAATAGTAGTTAGAAAACAGCACCTGGAAGAAATCAAGTCGATCTGATCAAAAACAACGGCGTGAGAATTTTTAATTTTATTCCCTTGCATGGGGGCTATCCGATATAGTCGGCCAATCCGCCCCGTTCTGTCTTATATACTGCGTGCAATAACTACACACCTTTTGAGAAAGTTTCAGCAAGATAGCTTTAAAACTGAGAGACTAGTTTACATACATATGTAGAAACAGACAGAAGGACAGACGGACAGACGTCTGAATGAAATTGTAATACCCTTTGCTCGGCAAGGCAATAAAAATCATGTGTTTATTTGTAAAGTACCTCGCAACGAATACTTTTGTGACTAAGTGTATGTGTATTCTGGAGCAGCATTGTCTGTCTGCTTATCTTGTATGTATAAACATTGAGATATCCGAAACTAATAGGCCTATAATTTTGGGATTGAAAATGTAGACTCCAATTATTTGAACGTACCGCCAGATTGTCGAATTTTTCTGTTTCAAAGCTGAGAAAGTAGTTTACATAGAAACAGGCAGACCGACAGGTCGATATCAATTCAGATGGTAACGCTGATCAAGAATATATGTACATATGTACCTATATACTTTATATATGTATATCTTACCCTCATCAAGGGTTTGAAAATGTTTAGCTTAAAGCATTTTTAACAAACTTGCGTTGCGTTTGTCTTACAATAATTTTGCTCTCATCATTTCCAAAATCTTCTAATATCATGGGAACGAGTCCATTTTATTTACAATTATAAAACAAAAACGATCCCAACTAAAGTGGAACTATTCGAGTTTTAGTCAGCCAAATAAAACGATGTCAAGCATCTAGCTTGTTAGATATTGCAGAGGACTGGGTTGTTGGGAAGTCAACCAATTCAACTGTGCTTTTCAAACTTTTGTTTAAAATATATATCAGAACACATACACCACGATATTACAGCATAAAAGTTATAGTATCAAAATCCCGCCTGGCCCTCCCACTGGCGCAGCTGTTCGACGGACAGCCAAAACAGAACTGAGAAGGGTCCGAGGCGAAACCACGTGGGCATCAGGCCCTTGTACAGGGTGAGGGCGCCCTCCTCCCGAACGAGTTTCCTGACGCAGTCCAGGGAGTTCTTGTAGTAGAGGTTCCTTCCGCTCTCGTCCACCGGCTGGTTCATCATCCGCGACTTTATCACGTCCGCCGGGCTGCTGAGCACGGAGGCTATGAGCCCGGCGCACATCGAGGAGAGGAAGCGCAGCGGGAGGCCGTCCTCCAGGCTCAGCAGCCGCTTGAAGGTCCGCTTGCTGAGGTCGTAGCTCCCCACGTCGCCGGTGGTCATCAAGCAGGCGCGCAGGCAGCTGGGCCCCACGCCCTTCCACATGCTGGGCAGTCCACCATGTCGGTAGATGTCCGTGAAGGCCTGCACCATGTTGTTCACCCGCGCCTCGTAGCCCAGCTGCCGGCGGCGGCCCTCCGTCTGCATCCGCACCTTGACGATGTCAAAGGGATTGGCCAGCGCCTGGGCAATGCAGCCCGCCGTGAAGCCGCATCCTAGCGAGTGAGGCACCCGGAGCACCTCCTCGTTCCGCTCGTTCACGTGGAGGAACGGGCGCCGGAAGACGTCGTACAGGACGACGCGCAGCGAGTTGAAGATCAGGTTACGGGTCACCATCGCCGAGAAGCCGGCGTAGAGCGATTTGAAGCCCTCCACCTTGATCATGTTGCTGAGGGTGGCCCGGAATGTGGGCATTTTGGATCCCGACCTCCTGGCCTCCTCGCCATCCACCTGCATCCGCGTCTTGGCCACGTCCAGTGGATACACGCACGACTCGGCTAGGTTGGCGGCGATGAAGGTGTTTATGTACAGCTGGAACAGGTTGCGAGCCGTGAGAGGCTCCACCATGTTCGTGGGAGGGAAGCGGGGAACGTCCTCGTTGTATATGGCCCGCAGATGCCAGTACTCCCGTTCATCCTTGTCCATTGTGCACTCGAAATTTGTTCAGCAGAGCTACAATTTATAACGTCACGTTGTTATGTGTGTTGTGGATTTGGTGAAAAGTAACTCAAAAGAATCTAGAAAGGTTTTCAATGCTGATGAAGTTTTTATTCAATAAATGAAAACATGGTTTTTATAAAATTAATGGGTACTTTTAAGTTTTTGAGTCGTAAAAACATTGAACGTAGTTAAGGAAGCAAATTCACAAAACAAATAAACTATATCTGGGGGCATTAATAGGAGATTTAAAGTTATGTTTGGGTGACAACTTTACAATAGCCTCCTTTTAACTTTTCGCACACCTTAGCTATTTTTATACCCTTGCAGAGGATATTAAATCTTTTTTTTTCTGTTGGGAAAGTTTTATCCAAATAGTTTTTAAGCTGAGAGAAACTGAATGCATTTAAGCTCCAACTCGCAATGTACATGGTATTTTAGGTGTAGATGGTAAAGTAAAATTTATCGAGTGAAAGAAAATTTGAACAACTTTATTAAACAGCTACCTAAAACTATGTTCAATATGTTCAAGATTTTAAGATTATATTATGGTTGTGGCAATATATTTTTTAGGAACAACATCCCTTTGACAACATCAAACTTTATTTCGACAATTCTTTAGCTTCCTTCTCTACATCTGCCATCTGCCCACTCACTTCTCCGTTAGAACTCCCAAACGTGCCGTGTCAACATGTTCGGCGATTACAGAGCCTCACAAACTCACAAGCCCCAAACTCCCGAATATTTAAGGAAATTTGTTAATTAGAGCACCAGGAACATATGAGGAAACAGAGCTGACGTAACCTAAAGTCCCCGAAACACGCACGCTGCAATGGGTGTGAAATCATAATTGTTCATTAGTCATCAGATGGAACTGTAGCTCAGTCCCGTGTTGTCTTACATTTGGGTCAGGTCAGTTACAGTGAAGTGGCAAACTATCTAACACTCGCTGACCAACTGACCGATTTGCACACCGCTTTGGCCAATGTTGAGCACATTGCGCCGAGTTGTGCCATATGTCCCAGACACCCTCTAAAAGAGCTGACCATTGAAGAAAAGGCTGAAACCCGAGGAGTTTCTTGAACTGTCCAGCCGGCGAGCTGGACAAAAATGCTTGCCCACATTTGCTGCCATCAGCTGAAATCAGGGCGTTTGAAAGACTCAGAAGTGTGGATGCGGATGCTCTATTATAATCATTTGGTTTAAATGTTTTCTTATGGTCAGCGTTAGGATCTCCTCTTTTAATTTTAATTAATTGGTCTTCTATGTAATTCGATCTTCTTTCATTCATCATCATCTTTCACGTAGGTTAACCAATAAGAAGGGATTTATGATGAACTAAAGGAAGTAATTAAAAATATGCTTCCACCTCGATACCAAATTCTATTAACTTCTTGCGCGGAAGTGTATTCCAATAACGTTTCGAACCCTATTGGCCAGGTCCGCTCAAAAAGTGGCTCTGCAGTGCCTTTTATTCAGTGATGCGCTTTTCGAGCGAATGAAACTCCGGTTACCAGTGCAATAAACCAAAGCCCGGCCGTTGGTGGTTAACTCAGAAAAGAACACAGATTTCGAAAGACCGCTACGGGGAAATCGGTTGGGTAAGTTGTGGGAGTTTGTCGGCTATCCGAGAGCAGCTCTAGCTGATCTTCCTCCCCAGCAGACCGCTAAAGAGTATAAAAGCGCTTCCCAGCCGCAAGCGGAAGTTAGTGAGCGGAAGAAGAACATGGAAGCCGATCCGCCGACGCTTAAGCTGCTGTTCCTCTGGACATGTCTGGCCCTCGGCCTTTTGTCACCTGCAGGAGCGAGTGGAGCAGGGCAAGTGGCCAGAGGCAATTCCGGCGAGCAGCTGCACCGCACCAAACGAACCATGACAACCATCTGCGTCGAGATCAGACCCAGTAGCCCGCAGGACGAGCCCTACTATATGTGCCGGGGTGCCAGCTTCGGAGCCGAGGGTGGCCAGCAGCGGTGCGTGGCGGTGAAGAACCAAGGCGGCCAGGAGGAGCCCTTCTTCATGTGCCGCGGCTCCGAGTCCGCGGGACCCGCTGGCCAAGACCTTCCTCCGTCGGAGCCTTCGCCACCGATGAACCCCCACCCAGCCGCTCAGCCCGAGTCCGCCTACAACTTTCAGTTCCTCCCCGCCTTGGGGGGGCGGGGCATATCCACAGCAGCCCCTTCCGAACGTTCAGCCAGCGAGTCCGCCGCCGTACCAGGAGAAGCCCCCCAGCCAGCCTCCTCCTGCGCAGCACCAGCCCGCGATCCCCTACGGGTTCTACGGACACCACGTGGCTGCCCCTTCGCCTGCACCTGCGGCGCAGTCGCCTGGCCTGCCGGGACTTTATCATCCAGCTGTGGGTAGCCCGCCAGCAGCTCCACCGGGAGCTCCAGCTGGCCCAAGCCCAGCGGCCCCGCCCGCTCCGCATGATCCTGCAGCGACTCCGAGGTCGTCGGTCCGGTCCAACGGGTTCGGGGTAGTCGGAAGTAGTCGCCATCGAGTTGGTTTCGGAGAAGACGTGCTGGGCGCGCCGGGGCTGGGATTTAAACGGGACGAGCTCAGCCATCAGTACCGCAGGCCTCTGAGTGAACCCTACCAGCAAGATCAACTGATGTGGGTGCCGCTCTCCCACACGGAGGACCCCGAAAACGATCCTGTTATGAGAGCTTTCTACGGCAGTTTGGCCGGAGCGCGGGCCCCAGCCGAGGAGGTCCCACAACCGGTGGGAAACAAGCGGGAGCACTCGGACGCGATGGTGGGACAAATGGCGACCGCCTACAGTCCCCACAATGGCCAATACCCGGAACCTGGGCCTCCGCCAACGCTGCCGCCTCCTCCTCCGACGTACTCCCAACCCGAGCCCAACCCGTACTGCTCCGGATGCGGCGTCCCTTCTCCCCCCTCCAGTGCCCAGCTCCACCGGATAACGGGGTCAGCTACAGCACCGCCTGCCCAAGCTTCCAGCCGGTCATCATCACCATGCCCTGCTATGGACAACGGCCGCCGGCCCCCTTCTTCCAGCTGCCCAGAGCGCCTCCAGCCATGGTGGGAGCTCAACCCATGGGCCCCGCCTTTGGACTGAATTCCGCACCTTTGGCGGCTCCCTTCGGAGGCGGGTTCGGCGTGGGGAGTCAGCTGCGAAGCCCCTTCGGAGTGACTCCCCAGGGCTACGACATGGAGCACCAGGTGGGCGGGCCCTTCGGCATGGGAATGCAGTTGGGCATGGGCCTCAACCCGTTCGGCCCCTTTGGAGCCCTGAATCCGTTCAATCCCTTTAACAGAATGCTGGGAGCTCCGGCTCCCACGGCCCCGGAGCCCAACGGAAACTTCTTCCAGCGGGTATTCAAGTTCGACCAGAGCGATGCCAGCTCCACGACCACAGAGGCGGCACACTCCTCCGAGGCTCACTCCGAAAGATCGGGGAGACTGAACTTCTCCAGCAGCACCCCATCGCCTGCCAGCCGGGAACGGGATCGGGATCAGGCCGATGCCATCGTGGGCGACGCTGAGCAGGGCACTGAGGACGAGGACTCCGACGAGGCCATCGACACGGAGGAGGACCAGGCGGTGACCACCCCGGAGGCAGACGTATCTGGAGGCGACCCCAAGGTCGAGGACCTCGTTAGCAAGGCGGCGGAGCTACTCAAGAACGACAAACGCAAGCGGCACAACCCGCGTTCCAGCGGACGCGTTCCCCAGAAGCACAGGTACCTGCAGCAGCTGTAGCCACTTCGCTCGTAAACGGATTGGGTGACAGATCCCCTGGGAATAGCCGCCACATGGGAGGAGTTCACCACGACACTGTGTGTACAACAATTGTGCTAGATTAAGTCCCTTGAAGCAAATAAAGTGTAATTTATATTTGAAACATGGATTTCTTTCTTAAACAAAAGCCCACAATGTAAAATATCCACAATACTCGTACGTTTCGAAATAGATCGATTCAAAGTCAGAACAAGAACTAATTCCAAAGATGTTAATTTTGACAGAACATTTTATAGCGTACTATTATTGTAAAATTAGGTTGAAGTTTAGAATCATCCATAGAATCATCTATAAATTTTCAGCCAAGCTTATATAATTTGATTCGGATTCTTACACTTAGGGACTGCTCTATCAGTTTTTGATATACCATTTTATAGGACACGAAGAAAGGCTGACAAAGTTTAGTTGCCTCTTACGTGATTAGTTTTTGATTTAATTTTCAAAGTTTTAATCGTTTTGGCACAAAATATTATAATACTTGGTTTTTCTTATTTGAACTGTAAAAATTTTGTTTTGACTTTGCGCTGTTTGTCCATACAAAAAGAGATGTTAAATATGACAAACTTTCATATCGCATAACATAGATAGATAAAGACATTTTTATCAAAACTTTAAGAGTCAATTTGTAAGGAGCTATAAAACTATATAATATCAGACAAAGCATTCTCCCTTTCAGGTTCTTTCAACCTGCATTAAAGAACCAAACATTTAATGATGATAATAAACAAGAAAAGAAGATAGCTTCGGCAAGGCGAAACTTATATACCCTAGCCTTCATCAAACATGACAAGCAATACCCATAGAGCATAAACAACATCGAAGTTATGTCGATTTTTCTATTAATGTTCTAAAGACGATATGACAGCTAATTGATATATCCGTCCGATTTTTATGTAATTTAGTTCGAAATTCGAGAGATTTTAGAAAACGCTATATTCCAAAAATGATGCTTGTCTGATAAAAACAACGATATTATATTTTCTTCCCCTAATTTAAGTAAATTCTATATCAATTTTGCGATTTTTTTCTATGGCAGTTACATATTATATATGATAACGGAATACGATTTTAATCAAATTTTTTCGCGATTCATGGGTAGTAAAAAAACTCGATGCTTAAAAATGTTTTCGATCTTTCCTATGTCAGCTATTTGATATAGTTATCCGATTTAGAAAAGATTTAATTTAATTTGGAGGAAATCAAGTCGATATAATCAATCTCTCTTATAGGAGCTATCAGATATAGACGCCCGGTTCGGCCCGTTCCGAATTATTATTAACTACACAACTTTTGCTAAAGTTTCAGGATAGCTTTGGGACTGACACACTAGTTTATATAGAAACGAACAGACGGACAGACGGACAGACGTACAGACGTGCTTTTAGTAAGACATACTGAAATGACACTCTATTAAAAAATATGTTATAATTTGAGCTCTGATCGAATTCGACCCAAGTTAAAACACGGAAGCCAGGAGTCATTAGAAGATTTTATTTACAGATTGGACAACCGTCAACGATCAGTAAGCTAATAATAGTTCTGGGCGCCCAAGGCCAGCCGGTAGTTGTACTCCGCGAACAGTTCCGGGGCCACTCGGTACGGCTGGTCTATGAGGGACAGGCGGATAGGCGTTTGGCACGAGGGCGTGGCATAGTTGGGCGTGGGCGGTGCGGAGGGTGGCGCCGGTTGGTAGCAGGCGGGCTGCGGCGGTTCGTAAACGGGAGCAGGTGCCGGTGGTTGAGGGGCGGTCGGACTGGCGTATCCCTGGACATCGGTCTCAGCCTGGACGGATGATCTTGATGCCAGTGGTGTGGACACGTAGATTATGGGTTGGTAAACAATTTGTGCGGGTGGGGCCCCGCCGTATTCCCGGGGAGAGTTGCTCTCGGGCTTAGCGTAGCTGGGTGCGGGCGGATCATAGCTGGGAACCGGTGGAGCGGGATTCTGGTAGTTGGCAGCAGGAGCCTCGTAGGAGGGCGCTGGTGGTGCCGGAGCTTCGTAGGAGGGAGCTGGTTGGGCCGGGGCCTCGTAGGTTGGAGCGGGTTGTGCCGGGGCCTCGTAAGAAGGAGGTGCCGGTGCCACGTACCCGGCGTCGCCATCTCCGGGACCGTTGTACTCTGTGTTGGGTTTGGCATAGGCACCCTCCGGCGACACCGCGTAGCCGTCGCCCCCGTAGGAAGGAGTCTGCGGTGCCACATAGCTGTTTTGCGGCAGAGGCAGCTGGCCGCAACTGCCGCTGCACTGCGTGCAGGGAAGGGGGGAGGAGAAGAGGTCCGGAAGCTTCTTGAGGAGCTTCATCTGCTTGAAGGGGTCCAGGTCGTCGAGCTGGAGGCCATTGCAGTTGTTGGTCACGGGAAGCGCGGGGGCAACTGGCGCCGGTGGATACAGCGCGTTGTTGTTGCAGCAGTTGTTGTTGCGGGGAAACAGGTCATCCCACCACTTGAGCAGCGAGCGGTTCGTGCGTCTCAGAGGTTCGTTTGGGGTCACCAAGGGACCTGCATCCGCCATCAGATAGTAGCGTGGCTCACCGGGCGCCGCGATCCGGTTGGACACGCCCTCCTCCTGGGCGAAGGTGGTCAGGACAAGGGCCATGACCAGCAGACTCAGACTCCACGATCTTACTCCGAAGTGCAGCATTTTGCGGCGGTTGCGTTAGTAGCTTTAACCTCGCGATGCGAACAATAAATCCCAACTACCAAGTCCGCTGGCTGCAAAACCCAGCGGACACCTAGAGTTTCAAAAAAGAATGCAGGGTCAGCACATCATGACACCTTTGTTGGGGTATAGTAGGTTCCTCATGAGCCACGAGTTTTTTTGATTTAGCTACAACCTAATATTCTTTTGTTTGCATTTCCCATTTTTTTACAACTAGTAGTTAGTCTGCCAGTTGGGATCTGTTTTTTTTAATTTTATTTTTTATTGTTACAAAAATAAAAAAAGAGCATTTAATGTGCTTTTGCTTTAAAAGTTGCTTACGAATGACTCCTAGAGTGAGCATATTTAAACTGAATTTTGATAATTGCAAAACAGGGGTCTAACCCAGTTTTTTTTTAGCCCCAAACAACGAGTGCTCTATTTAACCGATTCGATCCACATTCATTGGCTAACTCCTCGATTAACGCATGATCAGCAAATGGCTTACCTTTACTTGGGTGAAATATTCAGCACAATAACATTAAACTAACTATTTCTTAATACATTTTTTCCCTGAGTTGTAAGTCAAATAATAAAAAAGTTTTATAAAACTTGTTAAATACATAAATCGCATTACAAGTTTTTTTTTAAACCAAAACCAATTGTTCTTTCTTTGAGCTTTACAAGTCCGACGAACTCCTTTGTATTGTAAGACTTAACAGGTTATCCCTTTAAATAAAAAGTTCAGCAGTTCCAATAACCTTACTTGGGGGCCATTGACACCACATTACTTTTCCTGTATGCAATGCTTTTTTTGTTTTATTTTTTGTTTATTGAAATTGTTCTGTTACGTGTTTGAAATTGGTAATCGGTAGTAAAACTAAACTCAGGTCTCCTGCTTGGGTTTTGGACCGTAATTGCCTTCGCTTAAAATGGATAATAAACCTGGCCAATCGAAAGCAAATTCACATCACCGAACGGAAGTGTGGCGGAAAAAAAAAACGGAAAAAGTATATACGTACATAAAAAAAATATATAAATATATACTTCTGTAAAACACTTCCTAAAGTTTTGACTGTCTTGTTCATTGGAGATTGGCTTATTCAGGTCTTGATTATTTAGGAAAAGACTGTGCGGAAAGCAATAAATGAGAAAGGATACAACTGTCTGAATAACAATTAGCATTTAATCCAGAGAACCATGCTCGCTAAGAGTCGAGGAAAGAGTGTGCGTGATAATCGGCAAAACTATAGCATCAAAAAATGTTTCCTAAACATCAAAGTTTATGTATACGTACTACAAATAATGTAAAGATACTACTGTTTCTTTAACAATTATTAATAAAAATAATAAACATTATAACATGACCGATTTTATTCTGAGACCAAAAGCTAACTGCAAACTCAAAGTGAATGCAAAATGATAGTCTCTTATTATTTCTTATCGTTTATCGTACAAAAGGTCCATCATTTTGGTTCTACTGCTTTACAACATCTATCCCTAAACTTATTTTGTTTGAAATGGATAAACATATGTATAGTAATATAGTAAAACATCAAAAAATACGTAATGCCGGATAAATAGTTTCACACCTTGTTTACAAAGTTGGAAGGCTATACCACTTCATAAGGTTCAATTTATTGCCTTTGTGCACTTTTCGTAGCACATTCTTTTGGCAACAATATCTGACCGGGAAACAGCTGAAATAAGTCAGTTGGTTGCCTGATCGCCAACTGTTTCTTTTGCATCTCCGATTTCGTTTTCGAACTCAGATTCCATGACAAATTACAACCATTAAACCCAGACTTCCTCCTGCATGCGGGAACCAGGCTGCCTCAGCAAATGTGATAATCACCCAGTGATTATCCACCCAGCCATCCCGGCCCAGAGCCAGCCCATCGTGGCCATGACCATGACCAAGTGAAAGTGGCAGCAGTCCGCACACAACGCGCCACTTGTGGGCCGCTCCCGTACAGTGAGCACTAATGTTTGTTTTACGTCCGCAGCGGCTGCTTCCTTACTTTGCATGTGGCACGCATTCCTCTATCGCCGGCGATCATCGCGTGCTAGTTTACATAATCCCCTATCGCCGTTGGATGAGCGGGAAATATAACTAAATAACTGGCGGACGCTCCCCTCCAACACTGTTGCACTGCACTGAAGACTTCGGCAAACGCACTCTTCCAGTGGGGGTTGAGAAGATGAATGTATTTTCATTAGGGTACCCAAAGAAAAATATGCAAAGTCTAAAATAAAATATGTATATGCCTTGATATAAAAACCGTTGAACTTTGACATCGACGGTTTTTTGGGATCAATTTTAATTTTAATTCCCAAATCATTGATTATTTTCATGACCCAACTAATCTGATCAACTTTTTTATTTAAATAAAATTATATTTTATTAGTTTATGATAATGGAATAAAAAAGGTAAACTGGTAACAATGTTTTTGTATGTCAACAAAACAAAGATAATTTATTTTATATTTTATTTAAAACACGCAGAATTTGTTGATATTATTAGATAGTTTTGAAAATCCGTTTGAACTGGTTTGTGTTTAAACAGGCGGATGAAATCGACCGTAATATTTGTGACAGTTCCCAATTTTATAGAATTTTCGAAAAAACAAGAAAGGAAGCTAGCTTCGGCAAGCCGGAGCTTATATGCCCTTGCAGTCATCAATATCGAAAAAATACAAAACAAAAAAACAACATCGAAGCCATGTCGATTTTTGTTATTTTTGCCAGTCTTAAAAGTTTTGAATAAAAAGAAAAATGGGCTTCAATTATATGCATGCTCCATACCAAAGCTATGTTTTAAAAACCATATAGAAAGTTTAATTTTTTAAGAATCGTGCGTTGAAAATGAGAGTGAAGAATTAACATAGCTTTTTCATTCCGAGCAATTTCTTACGTTTTTAATGCCAATAAAAATTGTGCTGATGTTATTCAAAAGGCAGTAGTTGTAATATTATATTACTACCTCTAGCTGAAATCAACAAAAGGAGTTCTTATTTGTGTGAACTAAACAAAAGGACATGTTTTTCCTTTGATTCAAAACTGACGCACAACTAAGAAGAAACAAATGAAATATAATATTTTGTAGTGCTTTAAAATTAAGAAAATGGGTTGCACAGAGGGAAAAGTTCAGCTTCCACCTTTCAACACTTTATCATATCTTCTTATAGGATTTAATCGGACCATTCTTTTTTTTACCGCCTTAAAACATTAATTGCGTTTAGGAGATTTTTTGGGGCAATGATAAATTATTAATGTACAGGGTCAAGATTACCATATTATTTGGTTGGTAGAGTCTTCTAATTTTCTGCAAATCCAGCTCTGTTTCTTCAAGTTTGTTTATTGGTGTGGATGATGCAGAAGCCGGGTATAAGGTGTAAACAACACACGGGGGCTTAAAATTAATTAGTTAAATCATATTTTATACAGCAGTAATACATACATTAGGGATTTTAAAACTGATAATAAAAGAGTTCTAAAGAAATATAAGCAGTTCAACATACTCATTCACGACGATCAATCGCAGCCCAAGCAGAAGAGGTCGGTTTGGTATTAGTTGATCAACAATTTGATAAGAGAGACATCAGAGAATGCGAGCTGATGTGGCTTATATTAATGTAGGGCTCATTCATAAAGGTCCAGAAAAATCATTTAAATATGGAAGCCAATACGTTGATAGGGGCTGAAAAGCCACAAAAATTAGGCTAACTGTAGTTATGTAACTCAGAAGCAGATTTTCCAGAGACAATTCGGAACATGGTCTACGGATCCCAAAAATTAACATCGATTACTTAGCCAAATAAACAATCAATCAAAGCCAATACCGGCAGGGCATTTCGAACTTTGTAAAGGTGTCCAATTGCATGACCCTTCTTTATGTTGAAGTATTCTCCTATTTCTCGAGGAACAATAAAAAGTTGCAAAGAAGAAAGATCGGTGGTGATATACCATACCATATAGGTAGTATTACCTACAACTGAAGTTCGGGGACGAGCCTCATTCTTAGATCCTAAAAACGTTTATATTAAATATGTCACATTTTAATTGACCTGTAATCCGTCGCAGATCGTCATTTCAATAGCGTAATTTCTTTGCTGTGATGTTAGTAAATTGTCAAAGAGGTCATGTCACACATCTTTTAGAAAAGTACGAAGAAAGTTTATTTATTATTATTTTTTCTACGAATATGGAATAGTTGATGAAGCCGATCTATCGGTATTGGGTAAGTGTTAAAAAAGTATTATTTTGATCAAAGATATAAGGTTATAAAAGGTTATGTTTATACATAGAATGGACCCGTCTTTACAACTGTCCTTTACCCAAGTCAAATCGAATTAATTAGCCATATTAAATCAAGAAAGGAAGCTAGCTTTCAGTCATCATCAGCAAAATGGACAAAAGCCAAACCTCATCGAAGTTATGACAATTTCTTGTATTAATTTTATATATTTCCACCGATTGTTCGGTAGACAGTACCGTCGCACGATTTTCATTAAATTTAGTACGAAACTCAGAAGTCGTAAGAAAAGGTTTTATTTAAAAAATCATAGAAAAAAAAAATGATGGAAAACAACTTGTAAGATTTAAGATCACATCTGGTAGCTGTCTTTGACTTGTCATGTTAAGCGGCATACATTTAAAATTCCAGGTTTAACTCATGCGATAAAAAAACTACATAAAAAAGGGAACGCGCACTTCTACTCCCACCACTTTAAAGGTGCAATGCACTAAATTTCCAGCATATTTTCTCAAACTTAAGCGTTTTTCGGCCCAAATGGCCCAAAAAGCTGACGTTTGGTATAACTAAAGTCAGCGGTATACTTTTAACATTGGGCTGATAGAGCAGAAAAGTAATCAAGCCAAAACGAAAAATAGATCTAGTCATTAAGTTCTGCACAGAGTGCCAACTAGACAGATTGGTTAGCTATAAATAATAAGCAGCCGGGTGGGATTGGCATCAGTCACCTTTGGTAACTACAAGCAGCTCCACCAGCACCCATCCACCTCCAACTCCAACTTCGCACTCCAATCAAGATGAAATCCTTCGTGTGCATCGCTCTGGTCGCCTTCGCCGCCGCCGCCCTGGCTTCGCCCACCAACGTGGCCTCGTCCACCCCCACCGGAGCCACAGTCTCCCTGACTGCCCAGGAGGGCGAGCTGGAGGGAGTCGCTGGACAGGGCTTCGGGGACCTCACCCGCCTTCGCAAGTCCGCTTACGGCGGCAGCTCCGGCGGCTACGGCGGCTCCAGCATCCCGGCCCCTCCCTGCCCCAAGAACTACCTGTTCAGCTGCCAGCCCAACCTCGCCCCGGTGCCGTGCAGCGCCCCAGCCCCCAGCTACGGATCCGCCGGCGCCTACTCCTCCCCGGTGGCCACCTACGTCGCCCCCAACTACGGCATCCCCCAGCACCAGCAGCAGCTCTTCAGCGCCGCTTACGTTCCCCAGACCAACGGCTACTACTACTAAGTGCCGCCCACGCAGCTAGAACCCGGCCACGGACCACGCCCTCGATTGCTGAGAAACATAATTATTAACGGATTTCAAAAAATGTACAAAAAAATATGCATTGCCATTAAATCGCAAAAAAATCCTAATCCCTTTCAAGTTGTTTTATTGTCGGCCTTCGAATCTTGGGCTTTAAACAGAACGGTTTATTAAAAGCAACATTAAGCGAATAATGGATGGGACATAGTGGGTATATATTTTTTTGCACTTTAAATTTATTTAACGACTATTTTATTCATACATCTTCTTTATGAAGATTAAGTTGTTAAAATTGTATGCATGTAATATTTTTGTGGCTTAAGTCTTCCGACTCAATTTTATTTTTGTTTCTATGAAGTCTTTAAGTTTTTTAATCCAAACTTCCGTCACCCAAAATTATGCGTGTGTGTTGATAAAGAAAAAGTAATAAATTCCAATCCTTTTAAAATGTTCAACAGAAGCTTAGACGCAGTGAAAGAGACACCTCAGACCCATAAAGTGTATATATTCTGGATCAGCATCACGATCTGAACCGAAATAGGTCTGTACGTCTGTCCGTCTGTCCGTCTGTCCGTCTGTCCGTCTGTTCGTCTGTCCTCCTGTCTGTTTCTACGCAAACTAGTATCTCAGTTTTGAAGCTATCTTGCTGAAACTTTTCCAAGATAAGTGTAGTTATTGCACGCAGTATATAAGTCGGAACGGGCCGGATCGGCCGATTATATCGGATAGCTCCCATACGAGGGAATGGAATGAAAAATTCTCACGCCGTTGTTTTTGATCAGATCGACTTGATTTCTTCAAGATGGCGTTTTCTAACTACTATTGAATTTCGGAAATCGGATAACCCTATCATATAGCTGACATAGGAAAAATTAAAAAATCTATTAGAAATAACGGAAATTAAGAATTAATTTAAATAGTTGTAATATGAACATAGTCAAACACGAGTATATGGAAAATTAATAGAAAAATCGTCATAGCTTCGATGTTGTTTAGCCTTTATGTATTTTGCTCGACATATTTGATGACCGCAAGGGTATATATGCTTCGGCTTGCCGAAACCAGCTTCCTTTCTTGTTTTTTTTTTTGCTTTTGTGCCGAGATCTTTTGCCCTTGGAAGAAGGAAATTGTGGTGCATAAATAAGTTTATAATCAAATTTATATTTATTAAATACTTAAAAAAGGTTCCAAAATGAAACTTTTCTTAGTACCTTAATATGTGTTACATAATTGTTTTGCAGTGATGCCTAAGCAAAAAAGACGAAAATACAACCGAGAATTGATTACCTTTTCTTACCAGAAATCAGACCACAATTGCAACTAATCATTTCCAGAATTTTCTTTAAAGACTCGTTTTTGAATCCATGTTTAGGTCTCTGAACCTTAGTAAATGCTGCAGCAAGCCAATTTGTAAGCTATTACGGGCGGATTAACGAAAAAAGAATTAATGCTTGCGACACTTGACAACGAGCAAAGCGCAAAAGTAGAAAGTGCAAGCGATTGTGTAATGCGATATCGGATCCCATCAAATGCTTGGCTGAACGGTCAGCCTACACGCCGGAAAAACAACAACGGACACAATGAGCTGACCTTCGGGTTTCAGGTTCTCACAATGTATGTGAGACCACAGGCCCTGCCTGCGGATTAGCCCTGGCTTTTGCCCCACATTTTCAAGCGGAGTTTTAACTTTCCAGTTCGCCCCAGCTCCGATTCAACTTTCCCTCCGGAAATTAAATGGTCTTCCATTTCCAATATAGGTACTATTCAGTGGCGGATCCAGGATTTTGATAAGGGGGGGGTCCAAAATTGTTTAAGGGGGTGGGTTTAGAAACTTTTTTTTTCCTTGAGATATATGCATAATTACCACGTACAGTGGCTCGAAGCTTATTTCGTGCAAGAACAAAATAAAATTTCAAATCGACATTGCTGCCAAACTAGAAAAGATATCAAAAAAATTTAAACGCAGTAATTTAAGGAAACTCTTTATTAACTATAATGACAAAGAAAAATTTACTAATCTACAAAAACAAAACAACTTTTCATATAAAAATAAAAAAAACGAGGCATTAATTTCATAAAGATTTCAACATTTTTCTAGTTGTCTTAACGGGTATTTTAGCCCACTTCTGCAGTAAAGAAATCTTTAGGTCATTTTCGTTGGAAAATCCACTTTTTCGAATCTCTAAGTCCAAAATTTTCAGCAATTGTTCAATAAAATTTAAGTCTGGAGACTGTGTTGGCGTATTAATCCCATTGGGACAGTTCTAGATCAAGAAAGGGCTACAAAAAAGGGCCGGGTTGCACCAAATCAAATATTCAACGATCTCGAGGAGCGCTGTTTTGTCCGGAAAAATAAGGAACACCTCAAGCTATCGGTTTCAAAAATTGCTGCTCAGATTAAGATCGAAATTGTCAACAAATTTTACCCAAATACAGTTCGGAACATATTGCACCACCATAACTTTAATGATCAAGTTGCATGAAAAAATATTTTCAAAAGTATACAAATATGATGCCTTGGGTCAAGTTCGCAATGGTGTTAGAAATTCGGCCGATTTATTTCGGGAATGACGAAATTTAAGCAGACGAATCAATTTTTAATTATTTTGGGTGGTTGGAAGACGCTAAGTGAGGAGATGTTCCAATACGAAGATGGAAACTAAAAAGTTAAAAGCAATGCATTGGCACGGCGGTGACCATATCATGGTTTGGGCTTATATGGCTGCATCCGGGGTCGGGAACTAAGTTTTTATTGCCGGTATCAGTTTGGTGAAAAGTGTCAATAACTTGGCTAAATGGAATCGATTTAGATTCAACCAAGAATATGACCCAAAGCCTATTGCTAGAAATGTATGTTTTGGTTGATCTAAAACTGTCCCAATGGGTTTTGGCGGTAATACCCGTTACCACAGCAACTCCAGAACGATCATTTTCGACTTTGAGGAGAATGAAATATTATCTGAGAAACACGATGGGTCAAGAGCGTCTCAATGGTCTTGCATCTTTGAACATTCATCATCGCATAACTTTGACTGAAGACGAAATTCTCAGAAAGTTTTTTGAAAAACCTCGGAAATTTAAGAGTGACTAGAACCGTTTGTGGATCATATATAATATTTTTTCTTGATTTATTATTCGAAAATAAATTAAAATTTGTGTAAAACATTCAAAAAATTACGAATTTTTATTAATAACTTTGTGTTTCAACTCCACCAACATGCCCAATAAAAGCATAAAATTTGTAAGTATATGATCCCATGGGGGGGGGTCCGGACCCGAAAACCCCCCCCGTGGATCCGCCACTGGTACTATTTTATTCTTCGGATGAAGGGTTGGAGCTCTAAAAACACCTAAGAACTGGGCAATAAGGTCGTACCAAATTCCAGGTCTATGTTCCAAGCGGAGTATTTTTGAATTACTACCATAGTTCCAAAAATTCTGCCTAAATACTTACCACAAAAAAAAAAGTATATCTAAAATATTATAATAATAATATATATATATATGTATTATAATATACATTGCAAGATTGATGCGTTTAAGTTAAGGGATTAGGCCAATTTTTTTTTTTTAATTTTTTAATGTCTATTAAGGGGTTATATACCTTTTTGAGCGAAAAAAATGAGGGAACTTTGGATTTTTTTTCAGGTGTGTAGCAATTATTTTATGATACTGAGGTTATTATTTATTGATAGTACATGTTTTTATAGACACAACAAACGTTTGTTCTTAAAAAAATATAAATAACTTTCGAAGTTATGGCAATTCTCTCATAACCCTTTTTTTGTTATAGCGGCTTGCGGTGACCACGATGGAAGTCCAGCGGGTCAACTAAAATCAATAAACCAAAAAATTTTTATTAGTTTAGTATTATTTCTAGTTCGTCATTGAATTACTTCAAGAATATTTGGTTTTTTCTGCAGACAGTAACAATTTTTTCAAAAAATTGATTTTTCGAGCTCTAAAAATTTTATTAAAAATTTCTTATCTGCAAAATCGAAATTGCCGCAGAAAAACTGATTCAATGGCGAACTCGGCACAATCATTACGAATGTTTTAAAAAAAAATTGAAGAAGATCGATCAAATAGTTCTTGTGCAATCGCGGTCACAGCAAAGGCACTTTTGGAAAAAAACGACTTTGAGATAATCGCATTCAAAGTTTTACGTTGCGGTACAAAGAGTGACGTACCGCGCCTCAAAACGCTGTTTTCCTATCGAACTATTATTTGGATGTCTTCAAAAATTTGGGAAAATGTTCTCTAGGGGATATACTTTAGGATTCAGCTTAAAAAAATTTTTCGTTTTTTTGAAAAAAAAAAGGTATATAACCCCTTAAGACCCCAAAAGTGATGTTCCAAAAACTGATGACCGGATTTTTTTTTCCGAATTTTACTACTAGGCTCTTCTTTGACGAGCGGTCAAAATTTCAAACTCAGCAAATAATGTTGATGATTAAGGCAAACGGACAAATATCGAAAAATTCAAACATACTTTTATAGCTGTTATTATATAGAGTGAAGCTTTTATTATATAATATTAAATTACACGAGCTCCTTGTCCCGCCCTGGATCAAAAAACTACAGCACAGCTTCCGTTTTAATTTATAAAAGTTACTATGGTCCTACTATCACAAATGTAAATTTGTATGCTAAAATCGTTACTAAACTCAAAACTTATTTTTAAGAGTTGATGTCTTAAATTAACAAAGCTGTATTTTTCTTAAAGTTTTTTCTATTTTTTATTTATGGAAGCAATATGATAAAGGCGTCCGGTTTTTTTTTTAGAATTATAGATCTTAAAAATTATTGTTGCTTGCCAAAAAACTACGACGATATTACTCTTCTCCATTTATTTTTCAATTCAAATGATTAATAATATAAAAGCTTTATAAGAACTGGCAATCAGAGGGGGTAAATTTAAAATCCAAAAATGACAAGGAATATCAAACAAATGTCTAAAATAAAATTTAGAAAATAAGTAAAGGGGTTTTATTTGATATTTAAAAGCCTTAGATCTAAAATAAAACTTTTCAGACTGCATTTTTTGCTTATCTAGGGATTCCATTTGCACCCCCATCATTGGCATTGGCATTTTTTCATGACAAAAGCTGCAAACTATTTAGAAATCGAAAGGCCCCAAACAAAAAGTCTTTTATCGTTTTTTTATAATTGCATTACTTTATTGATAGGTTCAATTGTCCAGGTATTTCGATCGGTCCTTGGCCCTACAGTTCTCGGACGAAGGGAACGGCGTACTGGGGCACGTACTGCGAGTAGGCGCCGGCCGATCCGTAGGAAGGAGCTGGGGCGGAGCAGGGCACCGGCTGCAGGGAGGGCTGGCAGCTGAACAGGTAGTTCTTGGGGCACGGCGGCGACGGGATGGAGGCCGGGGCGGAGTAGGCGGGGGCGGCGGGAGCGGAGTAGGCGGGGGCAGCAGCTGGAGCCGAGTAGGCGGGGGCAGCGGGGGCGGAGTAGGCCGGAGCAGCGGGGGCGGAGTAGGCGGGGGGCAGCGGGAGCGGAGTAGGCGGGAGCAGCTGGAGCCGAGTAGGCGGGAGCAGCGGGGGCAGGTGCAGCTCCATAGCCGCCGTAGGCAGCTCTCGACACACGGATGTTCTCGGCCAGCGGCGCCGGGATGAGGATGCCCTGCGTGGGCTGTAGCTGGATAGTCTCCGAGGACACGGCGGACAGGGCCAAGACGCCGGCGATGAGAAGGTGACCAATGCTGAATGCCATTGCGGATAGTTCTCTAGTGTTCTCTGCTTGCTGCTGAAGTGGCGAACGAAGGGTGACTGTTGATTGGAGCCTCTGGGCAACCCACTTTATAGCCCACTCCGAAAACGCTGATCACACTGCCCGAGCAGAACGACAGCGGGCAGAAAAAATGCACATGGAAGCACCTCAGCTCGAGAATTGCTGACGACCTGCAATCAGGGGGCGACTGTGGAGCAGGGTACTGGGTACCGGCCATTGGCCACCTATCTCTCTTCGCAAATGGCTAGGGCGATGGCGTTCTGGTTTCTGGTCTTACTTCTGGTGACCTTAAATCCGACCTGGCTCACCTGGAGCGGAGGGGCCGCCAAAGCCACTTCCGCATCGACGTTCCAGTTTCTAGAGCGACCCAACGCCGAGCGCGATCGGAGCTGGTCCCACCTCCTTCCCACAAACTTCTACTCGGAGATGAACCAGCAGTACTACAGGAGGTTTCGACGACAGACTGGCATGATGAACCGACTTGGATCGGGTCAACTTTGGCGGTTCCCTTTTGAGAACGACCGATATGTATAAAATAAATGCAACCAAAGAATCGATTTGTTTTCATTGATTCAATGGCAAAAGGCAAATCAGGGTCTCAACATGTCCAAACAGTTCCAAAAAAAATCAGAAACCACCGCAAAAGGGAGGGAATTTTAAAAGTAAAAATTAAATAAGTCATATAACTTTCTCCACAGTCTAAGAAATCCAATTTTCAACTACATATGTACAACTTTTTTCCAAATACAGACGATGTTTTTATATCAGAAGTTCTAGACAGAAGTCGTTTCTAGTGACTTGGTTATTAAAACTAAAAAACGACCAATTTTGTTGCTACATAAATTTTCTATTACTAAAAATGTAGCATACTAAATATGTAGATTTTTTAATAAGGCCAACCTTATTATCACAAATATTATTCGACGTAATCGACAGATGAAAAACCGTTAGCCGTCAAGGAAAAAAACAGTTTACCGATACATATGTGACTATCGATAAGCCATCAATATGAGGGTAGCTACGCATGACCGTGGCGGTACCTTTGACGTCACCAGGACGAAGGACACAACAAAGCAGGACTTAAAGGGCAACACATAGCGCCTCTGCAAACAACTGGTTGACTTTAGGACACCGCCATGAAGCTAACTTTGCGGAGGTACTCCTGGGTGCTCATGCTCCAGCTTGCTCTTTTGGGTGTGGATCTATTCTTTAACGCTTTCGGACCTTCGCTGGCAAAAGACCGACTGCAGACCGCCGTATTTTTCTTTGTGTGAGTATCCGAGAATGGAGCATTTTCGGTCATTGATTTGAACAAAAAACATCACAGCACTCAAGACGCGCTGATCATTGCGGAGTACCTGCTATTTACCTTAGCGCTGCACTCAACCTGCGTCTACCAGGTTGGAGCCTCCCACATAATCCTGCGCAACTGCAAGCTCTTCATGGCCAGCATCACAATCTACTTCCTGCTGTCCGCTTCCCAGCACTTCTGGATTGTCTACCAACACCGTCAGGCACCAGGCGAAGACAGCCGGACCTTGCCATTGGGTCTGATTGCTTTATCGGTGGGACAACGCATTAGTAAGCCCCGAAAATATTTCTTTCACGATATATTGCTAATATTGTACCCTTTTCACGCAGTGTCGGTGCTCTATTACTACAGCTCTAAGTCCACTGCTCTGACCATGGCCGATCCCCGCTTTAAGGAGGAACATCTTGACTGGATAGCAGAGCAGTTGGGGGATAAGTAAATTAATTTGACACGATTTTGCTTGTAGCTTAGAGTAATTGATAAAGTCAAGATAAAAGGGTGAGCTTCTGACACCGAAGCTTAGAATCTATTGTTTGTTAAACGATATTTAAAGATATCTAGGTTATTAATTTAGAGACTTGGCGAATCTGTTGCCTAAACCATTTTTAAAAATTCAATCAATAATTTCCAAAACAAGGTGACAATACTTTTAATAAGCTAACTTAAAATTTAATTTTTTGAGTTATCCCAAAACCAGCTAATAAAATTCTTGATAAAAAGCTTTATCTAAAATTAGGAAGCGTATACACCCTATGAAGCTAAAACTAAAACTGTAAAACTCTTATTTAATAGTCGCTCGGCATAAAAAATATTTCAAATATTTTTTATCTTTGAGCTCAATATTGTTTGTTATTTTTTATTAGTTTTTAGGCATTTAAACTGTATATACATATAATAAAAAAAATTCTTTATTTATGATTCAATAAAAGTGGTTTACTTGGACACACCTTAATACAGCTTTTTCTTTAAACACCATTCTAAAGTGCAAACGATAATTGCACATGACAATTGCCAGAAAACAAAAGTACTTCCAATTAACATCACTACGTAACGTACTTCGCTCTCCTTGGAGACTAGGCTTATTGTGCAGTCTTGACTTCAGAAATGAATAAAATTTACAATTTTGTTGGTTTTGTAAATAAAATATATTGCAGAATTTCAAAAACATAACCTTTTACATTTATAAATATTTACATTTTTGTCTTGGGTAAGCACCACTTTTTGTAATTGAAACACCCAGCCTAGACAATAGGTTAAGTCAATAAAACTATTCGGACATTAAATAACATAGTCAATAAGATCAACAATTCTTAATTTTGCACAGTAATTGGAACAGGCTAATTTTTTTTACTGCTGTAAGAAAATTCTTACTAGTTGGTCCCTCGGATAGCGATCTTTATTCCGTTCCAGAGAGGCTGAATGGCACGCCAAAAAGCTGCTCCCATCCTTCTCCGATTACACTCAAACAACACGTGGCGTGCGCATGCGTTTCGAATAGCAAGTGCCACACCTCGCTTTTATTTTGCGTTTCATCGATAAAACTGATCGCATAGTTTTGATCTGTTATGCGTTCCACTTCCACCAAATTACTCAAAGGCTGGTTGAGGCTTTGTTCATGGTGTTCTAAATTTTCCTGCAATTTGTCTGACAGGCAGGAGAATTTCCCTGAGATGTACAAGTGTGACTCTGTGATCAAGAGCAAACAGGGATCGAAGCTGCTCTTCTCTTGCTCACAAATCCATTGGCAGCTAGGAAGCAGGGAGCACATCTTAACTGACTCGGATGCAACAGTCTGTAACTGATTGCTAAGTGTGGGCGATGGTTGTGTATTTACTTTGCAATGAACTGTCGTAGGGTTATCTGGAAAGATGCATACAATATAAAATTATTTGATAAATTAGCTAAAATGTTGTGATTTTCACTTACGTTGCAAAAAGAGAAGCAAGCTGTCGGTCCTCAGCGGGTCGTGCAACAGCAACTTAAATCCTCCCCAGTCCCTTATATCGAAGGAGAGTCCCAGCTTCCAGGGCAATTGTTCAATTGCCACTATCCGATTGACGGGCACACTGACGACCTGCCGCAGCCACTTGGCCACGTCGTCTTGGGGTACTGCGAACGCCTCCATTAAGTAGCACTTGCAGTTGGACACCACCACGAGACCTTCGCTCAGGCCCTGGGTTTGCTCGTTATAGATGCGACCCTTGACCAGACACGTAAAGTGTTCGCCATCCTCCTTGAACTTGCGCTGGTAGAAGTAGAGCTTTAGGCGGTGATCTATATCGTTGAAGTCGCTGTAGTTGAACTTATAAGGTTGAGTGCCTAGCACAGTAGCCTCCGACTCTGTTATCTTTTTTGAGCTGGACATCAGAAGGGTGGTTGATTGAAACACGGATGCGAAGGGTAGCAGACTGCTGTCCTTAGCTTTTTTCAAAGAATTATTTTTGTCTGCATCTGAGTTACTAATATGGCTTTCTGCCGATTTGGTTAACTGCGAACTTGGCAGAGTTTGCTGAGGATCCATCCCCTGCTGCTCGTAGGTGGTGCAAATGCTATCAGTCACGGATCCCGAAGAGCTGCTTTCCGTGAGCGGAAGATGGGAAACAGATGAAGTTGCGGGAGCTGGGGCAGCAGGTATGGCAGCCTGGCCCTGCTCTGCCAGCAGCTGGTGGAACTCTCGTTCGATGAAGTTCTTAGATTGAACTATTTCATCGCTTATCGTCTCAAGATGGGGCAGCTGGGATATGCGCCGTTCTTCTGATGTCTTTCGACTGTTACTCAGCACGCAGTTCGGATCCAGAACCTCTATGCTGGACTGGCTCGGATTGGAGATGATATCCACATCACTCTCGTTGGCTCGAAACTCTATGTCACGTTCCGTGTTTGAACTGCCCACGACGGACTGATTGGAGTCAAAGGAGCTCTGCGAGTTAGTAATTTTTGAACAGGAGCTGCTCTCGTTTAACGAATTAGCGGAACCTATAAAGTAGATACATTAGTGTGGTGATTTTTATATTTTATTAATGGAAGCAGCATTGTCCGTTCAAATTTTAATAAAGCTTTCTCAGTTAAATTTTGAAATTTTTACTGTGTTTTACAGCTTAATTATGAAATGTTCAGCTTCCAAAATGTAGTTCCAAATATGAAAAGTAAAATGCACCAGAGCTGATAAGTGTGCACCACATAAGTTAACACCACTTTCTCCAACAAATATCAGTGGGCAGTTAGCTCATTTTTGCCTCATGCCAAAATGCTGCTTCACATTACAGGTTAAAATAAAAGGCAGTTATTTTTTTAGTAAAATAAAAATGTATACAAATTGGCATATTAACTTTTTATGGCTTGCATCAAACTCCTACGCTTGGGTGTGTTTTTAGCTGTTGTAAGCCTGGAGTTGGCCACTAAAATATTAATTAATTTTTTACATCACAACAATTTTATTGTTGCCGGTTGGTGGGTAAGAGAAAAAGTCCAAAAGAACAATGTAAATACATATACAAAAGTTAGATTGGTTTTGCCATTTTCGATTTGTGTTTGCATGCAAAAGAAATAAGAAAGAAATAAAAATAAAATTAATGTACAGTAATGATGTCCAACACAAACATAAAAATATCAACCAAATGGAACAAAAACCAAAGCAAATAACAATAAACGGCCGGTAACTACAGGGAATGCTTTAAAAACCACTACAAATAAAATGTCTTTAAAAATTTTCCAGAATTTGATCAATGTAAAAGAGGAAACTGGCCAGGGACTTGCCAATGCTGTTGTTTTCCTCCTTGCTTATCGTCCCCACAGAAAGATCCACTGGCGATTCGTCCACAATCATTGCGGGTGACAGTTTTGGCTCTGCCGCCCTCTCCACAGAAGGTTTGTTCAAAGAGGTTGATAATTCTGTAACTTCAGCCACGTAGACGCTGCGACAGTCCGGACATCTCACATCTAAGAAAATGAGAAATTCAAATAAAAGTTTCTTACTAAGTGATGGGCTTAAAATTTTCTCTTGTACTGTAGGGATATCTAACAAAAAATAATTTTTGCATTGCAAACTTCTCACTAAATTATAATACTCTTTTGCTCTGCAAGGGTATAAAATGCATGAACCTATGAGATGCCAATGTGGTCTTGAACGATTTTAGTCAGGACACTGGTAAGCAGATCTTAAACATAGCTTCACAGTTTAAGTGATTTTTTGGCAAAATCTTTGCCTGTACTTACCTTTTGCTTTATATCGGCTGCTTCTCTGCTCAATTGTGAATTGAGTTAGACAATTTACACAGCGATATATGGATATGTTCATTTCGGTAAGATCACGCTGCGAAAGGATGTCTCGTAATTTCTTTTCCAACTCCTTTATAAAAGCACAAGAAAGAAATAAGTTGGCGCTTATATGTACTTAATTATTAAACTTACCTGACACAAAGTATTTTCCACACAATATATCCGCTCCTGCTTATCCTTTCGCATTGTGTCGAAATTGATTTTTATTGTATTCGACTTTACACGCTCGCATGATTCCAGAATTTTCAAACTCCATTTGGTTTTCGTTCTGATAAAAAAAAGTAACATGTCTTAGAAGTTGTGCAAACTTAGTTGACCAGATCAAATCCACCTTTCGCTTAGC
The DNA here is from genome assembly GCF_018152265.1 of Drosophila ficusphila. Classification (NCBI taxonomy): domain Eukaryota; kingdom Metazoa; phylum Arthropoda; class Insecta; order Diptera; family Drosophilidae; genus Drosophila; species Drosophila ficusphila. The sequence goes on from NW_025064569.1 coordinate 128,878, forward strand.
GTATCCTTTTCGCGAATAAAGTTTGAGGATACGGTGAGAAACAGAGCTTCACTAGGCTTTTGTTCCAGGTAGACTATGTAGGTTTCTTCATCGGCCTCCGCATCGGATACTAAAAACGTCAAATACAACTTTATTTATGGAATTACTGGATAAGTAAGCCTGACTTACCCGGATCCTCATCATGACCATCATTCGAGCTATTCGCATATAGGCTCAGGAATTCCTTATGCTTATCAGGCGGATGTTCCTCCTCCGGTATTTCCTTGCTGGTGCTGGCTATGCTCTCGTAATTTGTCGCCTCACCTTCAGTACAGGTCTCGTAAAGGCTTTGTCCACTTGTATCGTTCACATCCCCCTTAATTGGGGTCAAAGTGGTGTCAAAGGTGGTACTTAACAAAGTTTTGTTCGAGGGGGTAGAGCTAATGTTTAGATTCGTCGAATCTGCTAAAGAATTTATTCTTTCGTTTGATTCCGATAATTCCCCTAAGAACTCATTAAATAGCTTGCGAGCTTCGTTGCGCTCCCTTTCAGTAGGCTGAGCTAATTCAATTCCCAGCATCCGCTCAGCATTTCCCTGTTTCAACCATTCACTGCCATAAGTGAGGCGAAGCGTCTCGATTTGCTTCTTGGTCTCCAGGTGGGAGCAATCGTTTGCATCTTCGGGGTCGGACAGAGTCTTAGGAGCGGAAGCAGGATCCGTCTCTGCCTCATTCTCATTGTTCTCCTCTATGTCAACTGTTCTCATCTTTTTAGAGCTTAATCTTTTGTTGGATTGAACAGTGTCCGTTGCCATTGACTGCTCCGCCTCCGACTGGCTATCCCTGCTCCTGATCGTCACCGAACGCTGAGACCCGAAACTAGAAAATTGGGAGCCATCACTGTTGTTAATGGAGGCATTGGAACTGTTAATGGACACGGAGCTACTCCTGGGCAGACGATGGTTGAGCGAGCCAATGTAACGCCACTTCTGGCTGCCTGTCAGTGCCTTCTCCGCCTTGGACAGAGGCTCAAAGTCCAACACAAATTTCACCGTCGTCGAGTTTTTGTTTAGATACTGTGCAGTCGCCTGCCTGTGTTTGGGATTGCAGGCGAGCGGATTCCCCTGCAGGTTCAGTATAGTCAGGTTTACCAGGGCACTTAAAGGCAAAAGTTGAGAGTGCTCCAACAGGCAGTTATCGGACAAATCTAAGCTGCTTAAAGCGTCAAGCTTTGCAACGTCCAACAGCTCCTCCACGTAGTTGTTGCTGATGTTGAGCAGTTGCAGCCGCTTGCAGGCTTCCATGTGGAAGTGCGGAAGGTGCGTAAGGCAGTTGTAGCTTAGGTCCAGAGATTTTAAGTGGGGCAGCCATTTAATAGCGGCCACGCTGGTTAGCTTATTGTGTCGCAGGTTGAGGTGCTGCAGGTGCTGGGCAAACTCCAAGGCGGAGTCTACGCTGCGCAGGCTATTGTAGCTAAAGTCAGCTGATTGTAGTTCATTCCACACAAAACCGTTGGAGTTGTCGCCGCCGCAACGTGTTATTATGTCGTCCACGCTGGTCAAGCTTTTTACGCAGATCAGGTGCTGCAGTTGACTGCGCAGCGGTTGGATACCGACCACCTGGCCGATGTTGATTTTGTTTACCTCTAGCCGACGCAATGCCCGAAACTTGGAGATGTCGATGGCTCCCTCGAAGTAGTGTTCGCTAGGAAAGTAGGTCAGCTTGAGAAGCGTCGTCTTCTGCACAAAATCGTGCACCAGCTGCAGGTCAGGGAAGACGCTGGACTTTGCGTTGATAGGTTTGACCACTTGGAAGGACTGGTGATGCAAATGGGAGCTCACGCCAGACCCGATCTCAATGTCCGCTATCAGTGTGAAGGAGTCGTTTAGTGCTCGAAGAAGGGAACCTGTGTAATAAATGCAGAGCTAAGAGATCGGAACCAGAATGGGACCCAGCATAACCATGACCGGCATCAGGCGACAGGTGCATGTTCTGCCTTTTGCGCGCTACATTTGCTTGGGCTCGTTTACGTCTACTTGTAGCTGTCTCACCTGATAACGTTAAGGTAAATTCTGAGCTTAATATTTTGTCACCGTTCTGGCGGAGCAGGTTGGCCAGCTCGGTGATCTTCTGGGGATCCATGGCGGCTAATCCCTTTGTTTCTGCCTTATTTTTATCCCATGCGATTGTTTAAGAATCGATGTTCCTGCAAATATTGAACTATTATCAGGGCTTACGATTTCAATATGAGGGGGCAGATCAGCAAAATGCGTTAGGCACAAGTCTTTATTTTCGCAACTAATATACATATGTATGTACATTTGTATATGCAGCGCATCGAAAACAACAAAGAGATTTTGTATGACTACTACCCTGTGAAAATATCTGCGATTACGTCCGGTTGATACTTACGTTGCGGTTTGGTCTGATTTAGTCATATATTCTACAGCTCACAAGCATTATGTATCATCTCTAAATTTGTTAGGTCAATTATGGCGTAGAAATCTTCCACCCTCAAAATGGGAAATATACTTTTGTTATGCCTCTTCTTCTTTATAATTACACATTAACGGGAAACGGCAAGCACAGTAGAAGTGGACAAGAATCGATTGCATATACATCGATTGTATATTTCGCCTATCGAATTATTATATGATATTCGGAAAATAGGCCGATCTCACCGCTGCGTTACATGTTTCAAAATGATTAAATGCCTTAACTAAATTCAATATATTATTCTTTAATCCGATTTCTAATGCTTATTTAAGGTTTTTGTGGTATACATGCGTGGTAAATTTGCGTGAAGTTTTGATGTACATTTTAAAATTTGACAAGATTATTGCGATTGTTAATTTTTTGTTTTTCTTTTAAAACAATTTAAAAAATTCTCCTAAAAAACTCTATCTAATAATGTAAGTGTCATGCTTTAACTTTATTCTCACGTTATGCCCACAAAACGCACAAATTTGTCGCCCGCAATTTGCATGTAACAATAACTGGGATGATTTATTTGAATTCTTCTCATGAACACGAAGCGAATCTATTTCCTCTCTGTATCTGGTACTTAAAACTTACCCAATGCAGGCACCTAAGACAATGCACCCACTTAAGCCTATGCCCCCACCAAAGCATTTGCAGACACCTAAGCCAATGCATTTACCTGGCGCCATATCTAAGAAACAGGTCAGGGCTCCCCTTACAGTCGTTCTATAATTATACCCCTGCAGAGCAAACGACTCTTGAATAACGAATTAAATTTTATCAAAATCGTTAGAAAACTCTGTATTCCAAAAATTATGTTTGTTTGATAAAAAACAACGATGTTACAATTTTAAAGTTATACAAAGTTTAAATTGAAATCTGCTCGCAGCATAGGAGACACATAAGACCCTATTCATCATTATCGTATCGATTATAAAATCTAAAATATAGTCATTCGACGAAAAGCGAATTTAAAGTCATAAATATGTAGGCAATGGAGTTCTTTAAAATTTGTCACGCCCACCTTCTTCTGGGGCAATAAGTCCTACTGTATGTCGTGGCGTTCTTAATGTTTTTTATTTAATCCTCCAGTTGTCTAACGACCATTTGATATGATTGCTTACAAAGTGGCCTGAGAGTCTGCTTCCAAAAGTCTCCTCTGCAGAGTACCCATATAGAGTGATAGATAGTAAATCATACTTAAATTAAAGAAAATGCTGTATTTACAACTGCGAATAAGAAAATATTGGTGTTTGGGTTCATAACCCTTTCCTTAACCCTTAATGCAGTTGGTATGAATCAGTTTAAAATGAAACTGATTTTTTTAACTTGCTTTCAACATTTTTGCGTTTTTTTTTAAATTTTTTTTTGAGTAATTGTTTGTTTTTGCAAGTAAAAAACATTTAGTATTGTATTAATCAAATACGTTTAAAAATTAAAATGTCTTAAATAATATTTTATTGGTTATCAAAGTCGTCTGATTTAGTTTTATTTTTGACGGATTTTCGCTGAAAGCTGAATACAAAACAAAATGGAAAGCCAAAGTACAGCTTTGTCAGTTAAGGCAAAGCCTTTTCAGGATTCCCCGTAACGCCTCGTAGAACAAACCTTTTGCGGTGGGTAGATTGCATCCCTTAATTCTCATTTGATACACCAATTCCCCTCATTTTAGTAATTTTAATAATTAAAAATTAAATGTTCATAAACAATAAAAATTACAATTTTTAGTTGATTTTTTTTTGTATTTAACGAAGTAAAAAATGTAAAACCATTTTTTTTGATGGTTTTAGAGGTTCAAGCACTTGTCTATCTAATTATCAACAAAATAAATTCTTTCCGAATTCGATGTGTTTCATAGTCTTCTCGTAACCCTACCCACCGACTTGATAATATGTGTTTTTAGACAACGCGCTTTAAAGACTCAAGAGACTGTATTTTCTGAAATAATGTAACATATTTCTGTCGATTAAAGGTTAATTGATTTTTTGAAACTTCCCGATAGTTCCCGAAAGTTGATTGAAGTTTTAAGGTTCTTCAAGCTTCTACTCAGCTTTTATTTATGCAACAATCATTTGGTAGTTATTAAATTTTATTATCTACGCAGTATGTTTAAAATTAGACTAGAATTTTCTCCACTTGCTGCTTCGAATACCGCTAATACTCGTGGCCACACAAATTACAATATAGTTGTTAGGTACTTGCGTTTGTTTCTTGGCTAGTAAGGGTTAAAAAAAACTACACTTTAAAATTAAAGCAGACTTTGATTTGGTTGTTAGTTGTTCTCCGTGGTTTTGTGGATATGCGTGGATTTGATTTTAAAAGAATAAGCTAACTATTGCAACAACCTGTACACAAATCTCGTAGTCAGCTGGTTAGGTAAGATTCATTGAGTTGGATTTGTTGTGCTGAAAAAATACATTTAATTTCTGTGGTGCATAAAAAATGTTAAAAACGTTCTCGACTTCCTTAGAGATTTACAAATTTTGCCTGTGAAATAGAAAACATGATAATTTTATAAAAAAGGTAACAGCAGCATATCCATGGTAATTAACATAACGTTTGTTATAAAAAAATCAAACGTGCTTGGTTAACTGAAAATTGCATAAAATTTTAAAACTTTGGAGTTTCTTTACGTACTTTTTTTTTGCCGATTTGAGTATGCCAATTCTTTTAATATAATGAATAAGAGACACGATATGTGGTATGTAGAAAAACTTCATATGTATTTTTTATATTTATTTTAACAATTCCAATTAGGTTCAACATTTATGACACTTGGTTTGGTTCTTCGTTTGATCTAACACTTAAACACTTTACATATTGAAAAACACTTGCGAACAAAAAAGGATATTTAAATGCAGTTGGCTTGGAACTGACATTATGCACTTATATGGTTCTTTCTATAAATGCCGGTTTATATGCGTTTGTGAGGATGACTTGTGTTGATTTGATCTATGCGGGTAGGTATAGTATTTACAATATACATTTGACTGATCTTGTTAAGGTGTAACACAGTTTAAAGTTTTGGCGACGGCATGATGGACGTATCCCTATGAAAAATAATATAAAAAAGAGAATAAACTAATTTTTAATGAAAGAAAACAACGGCGTTAAGTATTAGCAATGACTACGGGATGAAACAAAATAAATGTAGGAATAATAATTTGAACATAAATGAGGCTGAGATGAATCGGGATTATGAATGAATTAAGAGAAAGACAGCATTTTTAATTTGGGAAAATTTTGAATTTCGTTTGAGTTTTATTGTTTAGCTAAAGTTAAAGAAAAACTTAGTTTAGGTATTAATTAAGTTAATGTTGGGAAGCAATAAAATAATAACAGGAACAGAAGGTGCATCAACATAGTTTAGGACAAACTTAAATTAAAGCAACTAAAAAATACAATAGTAAATCAAAAGATTGAGGAGGTTTGGTGAGCCGGTTTCGGGGATTTATCAGGAAGGCAAGATAAAAGGATAGCGGGGTGCACAGGCGCAAACAAGACATACGAACGCAAACAAAACACTTACATATGCTCAGGGTGATTGCGTATGCAATCAATTAAATCATTAGGTTTAAGCTGTTGTGTGCATATTTTGTGGATAGCGGTGAACAGGGGGAATCTGTAAACGATAAAATTCTTTTTTAATTTACGAAAACCATTGGGTTCAAAAATAATTCGTACTTGTCCTCTAAACCCTTGTTCTTAAGCATGTAGTTCACCTCCTCGGCAGTAGGTGGGCCTTGCAGCTTCTGACCGTTTAGCATTTCCTTTTCCAGTTCCTCAATACTTTTACCGGACGTCACAAATGCTTCTGATACTCGGCGATTTCGGCCACCTTTGAGAGAAACAGATTTATAAAACTACTAGCTAATAATTAAAGTTTACTAAAACTACGTTTTTTTCGATTTATTATTATAGAGTCTTGCTCATCGATTTTTTAATATGATTATTAATATTAAATGGACTAAACATTTTTTCGCCATATAGATCTTTCAATGTGTCTTTCAATTTCTCCTAATAAATTTAAAGTAGGAGGAGCAGCTATATTTGCTGATCTTAATAAAAATCATCATAAAGTTATAGCAGGTAAAAAATTTAATAAACCCTTATTAATTAATAAACTTCGACTTCCTATACGCTCATAAGACACATTACAAGTTTGGGAAACACTGCGTTAAACAATTACCTTCATCAATTGCTATGGGGGGTTTAAATGCTTAGTGGTGAGGTTTATTTAAAACAAGTAATATTGGACAAAAATAGCGTCCCCAAACTTAGTTAGTTTTTCTTTCCATGGTTCACTAAGGTTTGGAATATCTCAGTTTTGACCTGATGATTTCCATGTCTAGCTCTAATACTTACCGTAACATGTCGTAATCAAATCTGCTACGCCACAGCTCTCGAAGAAGGTTGATAGCTTGCTTCCGGTGTAGAAGACGTCAACAAAGCGAATCATTTCCATGAGACCCAGCCGGATTACTGCTGCTTTGGTGTTGTCGCCCAGCTTAAGACCATCGACAAAGCCCGCGCCGCAGGCCACGATGTTCTTAAGGGCGCCGCAGACCTCAACGGCGTCCGCGTCGTCCACAACCACCACACGGAAGTGGTTTGCTTGGAAGAGATCCCTCAGAACCTTGCCATACTTTTTGTCCGTGCAGCCGATGGTTGTTTCGCAGAAGTTTCCCTCGGCCACTTCGTTCGCCAAGTTGGCGCCCATCAACACGGCGCATGGGATCTACGGCGAAGAAGTAAAAATTGGATAAGGTTTTCGAATGGGGTCACCTCTGCCACTCATACATACCTTCAGGTGACGCGTGATGATGTGGGAAATCAAATCAATGCCACCGCCCTCAGCCTTGTCAAAGCCCTTGATCAGGGAGATGGCGATAGCGTTCGGTTTAATCTTGCCCAGGAGCTGTTTGCAGAAGTTGGGGATAAACTGGTGAGGAACCACGAAGATCAGGATGTCGGCGTTCTTTGCGGCTTCAACCAGGTCGGGCACGGCGACCTGCGAAGTGGGGAAAATGAGTAAACTTTTCTAATTACTGTGATAAGAATAGCACAAAACAAAAAATAAAACTCTGATAAGCGAGCTGAAGGTTGAATGAAGGAAACTGCAGACAGTTTAAGAAAATCATTTTCCAGGCACGTGATCCACTTCAACTTTTGGAGGCTCGCTTCGCAGCTGTCTAGACTATTAAAATCGCGAGCTCGATCGGCTGAGCTAGATAAGTTGCTTTGTACATATTTGTTATAGTCTCTTCTTTTTTGTTAGCTTCTCAACCGGTTTGTTGCCTTAGAAATTAGATAATTTTACCCATGAGTTAATTTTTTTGTTTTGAGTTGCCAAATGGTTTTAAGTTTAACAATGTTAGGGTTAAAAAAATGTTGACATGCTTTTCTAATTTACAGCTCTGCCAAAAAACAAATTTTGTTATAGATGTTAAAAGTAGGAAATTTTATTCCAGTGCAAATCAAGACAAGAGTATAGAAACATTTAACAATTTTGAAATTATTATTTTTCAAGCTCATTGTCTTGCTGGCTCATTTTTGATGCGTTTGCCTACTTTATGCATATCTGACATTGGTCTTGCTTATAGAGTTTTAGACTTATTAATTTTTTTGGTTTTCTGTTGTTATAATTCTTCCCCTCCATCAGCCACCATAAGGCTTCTGAACGTTTGCCAAATTGGCAGCCTATATGTACTACATATTTGTATGTGTAGACTATAGTGACAAACAAACAACAACTCATAGAAATGTCTCGCCCAAATTTTGTTTGGCTTTTTGTTTTTTTTTTTACGTTTATCAATTCATGCCGCCAACGCATGGTTCTAATACACAATTATGAAGGTGTATGCATAGGTTTTTTCCTAAGCAAAGTGGTAATCATTTGCGCCTAACAGGTTGTTTACAGGGCAAGCAGAGAACTTGTAGGTGATGGGCTAGTGACCCTCCAGCTGGGGCTGCTATGTGAATGGACTTTATCACCCGAACCATACGAGCTTATCTATAATCGCATACAGAACAGTTCAAGTGTTTTGTGGAGCACGTACATGTGTATTAACGCTGCTGAATTTAGAGTGGATCGCCTGCTTATCGCCTGCCCAATTATTGGCTAATAGAATATTGACGCAACTGGGAGCCCTGCGAAGGGGTGGCCATCGGCCTTGACCTACGTCAAAGGCATTGGGCTCTCTGGTGCGAGAGCGCCAAAAAGAGCGGCGAAGGTGATGCCAACCGTTGTTGTTGTTGCCGCTGGCCCTGAAAACTGCAGCAAGAGCGCAGTTGGCAAGTGCGAGAGGGAGTGAGAGCGGGGTGTAAAAATAGACGGGCATTCGGATTAGACTGATTAGATAATTTGGCGCTGCATGGTCAAGATCAAGGCATGCAGCCTTTTATGTAAGCAGATGGTTGTTAACAATTCGCATGGCAGTTACATAAGTTCCAGTTACGAATTTCGGCCACAAACTGGCTATTACAGCTAGAAAAGCGGAAGAGGTAATGACAGTTTACTCACCACATTCGGGGGCAGCTTATGTCCCTTCAGGTACTTCACGTTTTCGTGGGTCTCGTTGATGATCTCGGTCAGCTTCTTGCCGTCAATCAGCTCCTCGTAGACGAACATGGTCACCCGCTCCTCGAATTCCGGCAGAGCAGCGGCGTTGGCTCCCACAATTTTCGCTATAGCCGAACCCCTGCGGGTGCAAGGTGAAGGTGATAGTGGGAGTGGAGATCATTATGTAAGTGAGTCGGCTGACGGCTAATTAAATGCACTTACCAGTTGCCGGAGCCCACAATGCACACATTTACTTTTTCCGCCATTCTGCTGTGTTTGCTTTTCTTTTTTTTACTCTGCGTTTAAGGTGCTACTTCACTTCGCTTTGGCGCAATTAATAAATTGTATTTGGAGCTGACACTGACACGTTGAATCCACGGCAACTAATGATTCTTGGTTTGCACTCCGCACATGCTAATATAAGCAAAACAAGCACTGCGCCAACAACAATGCGTGGCGATTGGGAGAGCGTAGAGCGGACCAGTGTGTATGTGTTCGTGCGAGAGATTCAGGAACTGGAAACCAGCTTACTATCTTTAGGGATGGTGTGCGCAGGCCATCTAGGAGTTCTCATGGCTTAAACAACCTTTGACTTTAAGCGAATGTCCAATCTTAATATTTTATTCCAGTTCGAGAAATTCGGAGCAATGCAGCCCTGGTTCGAGGCCAGTGCTGTAAAACAACTTCGCGCAGGCGAGCCATTCCGTTGTTTAGGGCTGCAAACACATGGAAGACCGCGAAATTTAAATAAAACACCCGCTACTAAATTGAGGCATTCCTTGTGAGAAAGTTTAATAATCTAAAAAGGAATAGCAAGAAATGTATTCCTTAGATGATTGAATAGCTGACTTGTTGCCTTTTGATCAGCTACTTTTCAGCTGTTTATACCTTTGGCTTTACAATTAAGACATCGTTTTTATATCTTTGCAGAGGGTACTATAATTTCAGTCAGAAGTTTGCAACGCAGTAAAGGAGACACCTCAGACCCCATAAAGTATATATGTACATATATTCTTTATCAGCATCATGATCTGAATCGAAATACGTCTGTCCATCTGTCCTCTTGTATGTTTCTACGCAAACTAGTCTCTCAGTTTTAAAGCTATCTTCTGAAACTTCCCCAAAAGTTGTGTAGTTAAGTAAGTAAGTATGGGATCACGCCGTTGTTTTTATCAGATCGACTTAATTTCTTCCATATGGAGTTTTCTAACTACTATTGCATTTCGAATTAAATTTGATCAAAATTGGATTCCTATATCAAATAGCTGCCATAGGAAAGATCGAAAAAAATATATATAAACCAGCAAACCCCGGCGAACTCCGTTTCGCCACCAGATGGCAACGTACCCTTCTAGTATTCACTGTACTACGACCTATGCTCCAATAACGTCGTCTTCCAAACATGACTTTATAATTTCTGTACAAAATTTACTCAGTTCTAGACTTATGTATAATTACCTACTGAGTTTGCAATGTACATATAAGCGAAAAAATCAAATTATAAAAACATTAAAGTCCGTTTAGGAGGAGTTCAATGACTAACACACATACAAAAGATTTTCCGTCACACAGGAACGCTGTCAAAATGTTACATAAAACGAAGCCATTACCAAAACCCCAAAAAACTTGACTTCACTTCAATACACCAAAATCACAAAAATTGAGTTAAAATGCTATGTTAGCGTGTGTTTGTCAGTGTGAAAAGGGTAGTAACTCACTTTATATGCGATTTTTGGTATGTCGAACAGGATTTAAGAGGATGAAAAATAGATGTTGGCCGATTCTCAGACCTGTATTGAGTAGGTCTCACAAAATTTCATGAGAATCGGTATAGCCGTTTCGGAGGAGTATGGTAACAAAAACTGTGACACGAAAATTTTCTATATATAGAGATAATGAAAATAAATGATAACGTCGTTGTTTATTATCAGACAATAAAGATTTTTGGAATCTAGAGTTTTTAACGACTCTTGAATTTGGAGTTAAATTTTATAAAAGTTGAACAACTATACAATAAGCTGTCAGGGGCGGGCGCAGGGGGGGTGTCCGGGGGGTCCGGACCCCCCCCCAAAATCTCAGACTTTTTCAAATTTCCTTATAGCACACGGCTTTTTAACCATAAAAACTAAAATTTTTGTGGTCGGATCCCCCCAAAGGAACAAATTTTTTGATCGGACCCCCCCCAAAATTTTTTCCTGCGTCCGCCCCTGTAAGCTGTCATATGGACAATAGTGGAAAATATGGAAGAAATAAAAGATTAATCGACAAGGCTTCGGTGTTGTTTAGCCTTTATGTATTCTGTTCGACATATTTGATTTTTCAAGGGTATATCAGCTTTGGCTTGCCGAAGCTAGCTTCTTTTCTTGTTATTCTTTAAAAAGGTATAATAAGTGTTAAAGGCATTTTTAACCATTATAAAGTATTTATCTATTTGATCAGCATCGTTCTTCTAGGATTTAGAATCAAAAGTTTTATTTCCCGATTAAGAAAAAATTCTTGTAGTTAACATTGTTAAATATCGGATCAACTGATTTTTAAAGGCTGGGATGCTTTAAGGTAGGTGTGCAAACTGTGACAAACGCCATTCGCTGCGTATTTATCACTAGATTCCAAATCATGCAACCAAAATCGTGTACCATAACAACTATGAAGGTGTGGCGATTTTTGAATAACGCCCTTTGCTGCGTGTTCTTAGAATTCAAATATAATATTCAAATGGTTATTAGATGAAATTGGATGGGTTAGCAAAGTGTAGAAAACTTGAATAACATAAAACCAAAATTTTAAATCACAATTCCAGATCTTTTAGTAGCCAAGACTTCGACTGATGATCCTGATTAGGAGTATACCATATTTACTTCTCACGAATATGGTAAAACCTTTAGAGAACTCTGTTGTTACTCAAGGCAAGCTTTTTAACAAGTTTTCCCGCAGACTTCAACATTAGTCTTCTAACCATTTTCTTTCCACCCAGATGTTCAACCAAACTGTCAACTTTTTGACGTGAGATGCAGGATATGCTAAGCGTGTCTTAAAGGAAGAAAACCTTCCAGTCTTATAAAGTACTACAAAGTTATCATTTACTACATTTTATTTTAGACTAGTTCTTTCCATTTCTTAGCAATCAATGCGTATCTAATAACTCTTTAATTTTTCAGAATTTCGAATGTATGTAAATGTAATTATTAGTAGGTTTTTTGACCGAGACGGTTATTTATATTATAAAATATTTTAAGGCTGTTTCTCACCTTGTGGGAAAAAAAACGATTTTTTTTGTTTTGGCTTTTCCCATAGATATATGTTTTAAAAATGTGATTAAAAAATTTCACATCAAAATTTAAAAAAATTACAAAAGGTTCAGGCCTTTACATGGTGCACATTTTGAGCACCGGTCATCTGAAGCCAAACTTTAAACGCGTTTTTCCTCAAAACCACGTTTTTGGACCTTAAATGTTCCTAATTGTTTCGTTTAACAAATGAGCTAGGATTATCCAAAAATATTGAAAACTGTTAATTTGAGAAAATAATTGGTGGAAAAAACGCGAAAATCGTAATTTTTTTCAAAAGCTAATAACTTTTTCAATTTTAATTTATTTTCTGATCCTAGTTCATTTTATGCACAGTACTGTACACTTTAAGAATCTTTTCGGTTTTTGTCTCACAAGGTGAGAAACTGCCTTAAATGTTCTTCATCTTAGCTTTTTGTGCGAAGCTTGTCAAGTATAATTGGATTGGGTAAGACGTTTTTTAGGTAAAACCCATGGTAAATCGAAATAAAAATTAAATTTTATTAATTCATTTTTTTCACGTTGCTGTCTGCCTATAAGAGTATCTTAAAGTTGGAGAACTTGGGAAAAGCGTTCTATATTGTACTGTGTAATTATTTTGCCTCTCTTAATTGTTAGATAATTAAATAAGCACACGCCTTAAAGTAAGCTGTGGAGAAGCTATAGCTGGATTGTCCACCTAAGCAGAACCATGTCCGGACTCAAGATAATACATTGCCTGCCAATTTTTATTATTTTCAATGGTCAGTAGCATTTTCAAATTTTTAACAAAATAACAGCTTATTTTTCCACTTAGCCTTTTGGTTTGCCGACTTAAAAACAGTATCCGAAACAGTTCACGATCGGCTGTGGCATGCTCTTTCTAGTGTAGGAATTATTGTTCAGTCCGGTGGAATGAGCATGGAAAAGATTGGAGAATCGTTGGCAAGTCTGCAACACGTACCAAAGGCTAAGCTACAGACTATCAAAACTTTGATGGGCCAATACGAGAAGGAAAACGGCGCTCCTGCCCAAAACAAAACGTGTAATGGCCTTATAATGTGTCGAGTTAAGGGTATTATTGGCTTTTCCAAAACAGTCCGAGTCTCAGTTCTTAAAAAAAAATTTAAATGATCAGAATTAAAAAAAAAACATTGTTGTATTAAATATTGAAAATGCTAAAGTTACCCAGTAGCAATCAATATATATGTTTTATAAAAATATATTCATTAGATACCACATCTTCACAGTGAAAAATATACAAAAACTTGACAAACAGCAAAGAATGCTAGCTTCGGCAGGCAGTGACGTTTTGATTTTTTCTGAAAAGGTATAAGAAAAGTCCTACGATCCCGGTCGTTGGTTCCGGACTACCCGGACCACCCCCCTGCGTCCGCAGACCTCAACATATAAAAAAATGCTTCACTGCATTATTAACGGTAAAACAACGTTGTTAGTCCTCTAACAATTTTCTTTCTACTCAGATGTTCGACCAAACTGTCCACTTTTTGAGGTGAGCTGCAGGATGCTAAGCGTGCCTTAAAGCCTGGAAACTTCCCAGTCTAATAAAGCACTACAAAGTTATTCAACATTTAATTTTACACTAATGCATATCTAATAACCCTTTAATTTTCAAGAATTTTACAGGTAAATGTAATTATTAGTAGGTTTTATGACCAAGACGGTTATTTATAATATAAAATATTTTTAATGTTCTTCATCTTGAGCTTGTTTTTTGTGCGCTGCTTGTCAAGTATAATTGGATTGAGTAAGACAACGTTTTTTAGGTAAAACCCATGGTAAATCAAAATAAATCTTAAATTCTATTAATTCACATAGTTTTTTTTCTACATATGTACGGGTATTTAGATTTGTTTTACAAGTTACGTTGCTGTTTTCACCTTGCTGTCTGCCTATTAGAGTATCTTAAAGTTGGAGAACTTGAGAAAAGCGTTCTATATTGTACTGTATAATTATTTTGCGTCTCTTAATTGTTAGATAATTATATAAGCACACGCCTTAAAGTAAGCGGTGGAATAGCTATATCCGATCCGGATCCGAAACAGTTCACGATCGGATGTGGCATGCTCTTGGTAGTGTAGGAATAATGGTTCAGGGCGGTGGAATGAGCATGGAAAAGATTGGAGAATCGTTGGCGAGTCTGCAACACGTACCAAAGGCTAAGCTACAGACTATCAAAAATTTGATGGGTCAATACGAGAAGGGTCAATAAGACGGTGCCCAAAACAACACGTGTATGAATGGCTTTATAATGTGTCAAATAAGGGTATTTTTGGCTTTTCCAAAACAGTCCAAGCCTCGGTTCATAAAAAAAAATTAAGCGCCATAGACTATGTGCGTTACACAATCCATTGCATTTTTCCATACATCAATTCAATATATTTCAATATATATTGAAAAGCATGTATCAGGTAAAAGGAGTGACCTGCAACTCCATTGACTAAATATGATCTTGATGAGGATCATCGGAGTTCAAACGCAGCGCAAGATTATTAAACAATTTGTTGATATTTCTTGAAGCTTGGAAAAATACCATTAAGTTGAAGTATTATCTAACGTTTACTGCAGTCGGTAAAATCGAAAATTTGTTCAGGGAGTTTAAACTGTGCTTTCGGTCACTTTGACCAGTAGACTTTTTGTGTTTAGATGTCCTGCAGGACATCTCCGGACGCCCGCCCAGCGGGAAAAAACCTGTGGAAAATATGCTATTTTCCAGTGGTTTCTTCATACAAGCGGAATGTGGAAAATCCCCTTTACCCCTTACAAATCTGCCGTCTCTCCTTTCAAAATACACGGGGGTGACACACAAAAGTAAGGGGTAAAGGGAAAAATCCAGTGGACCCAAAGCTGCTCAATGCAGGACAAAATCCACTGGACCTACAGCTGCTAAATGCAGGACAAAATCCAGTGGACCTACAGCTGCTGAATGCAGGGCAAAATCCACTGGACCTACAGCTGCTAAATGCAGGACAAAATCCAGTGGATCTCTAACTGCTGAATGCAGGGCAAAATCCACTGGTTTTTGGCCTTCCCGCTTTACAGAATTTCCACAATAAAAAATAATACTTTTTAATTTGGTATATGCATTTATTAATCTATTTACAGTCCAAGGGCCTTTATCATAAGTATTGTTGTATGTTATTATTTGCCTTAGTGAACGGTGAACACAGATCATCTTGATATTGGGGAAGACTGTAATTGTCGTTTCTGAGTGACTCTGAAAATAAAAACCATAATACATTAATATATTACATATTAACACAAATAATAAAAATATAAAAAGTAATGGGAAAATTATAGAAATTTAGAAAAGTAAGTAATAAACATAGTAAAAAGCATGGGAACACAGGGCTGTTGAAACTTATTAAAAATTTAGCGAGTACTTACAAATGCTTCTGGATTGGCTTCGGCATCGGAGTCCAAATGGCCGAGTTCTTCAAATGACGAAATCGGAATGTCCGCTTGCGCACGTTCAGTTTTGCCGTTAATATTAACACAAGGGCCAGAATCTTTGAAGTCGAATCTATTACAAATTCTAAAAAAAACATTGTTTGATCTTGTAAAATTGAAAAATAAATTTAAATAAAAAACTTACTTACTTGACAACCGCCTCTGGTGGCTTATATATAGTTTTAGTAAAAATGCCTATGCTCACCATATCCGTTACGCTGAAATAAGGAAATACAAACAAAAATATTTATGTTATAACTTACCTTTATCTTGTTTTTTAAGATTAACACAACTTTTTTCACTTTTTACACTTTTTGCACGAAATTTTATACTGATGTGACCGTGTATCATAACAACATTCCGAAGAAAGACAATAATTAGTCACAACTTCGTTGTAACTTATGGTCATATTCAGAAACCCACCCCATTTAGCGGTCCGAAATTATTTACCCCTTCCCAACGCCTGCCAAAAGAAGTAGATTTTCAACTATCCCTACCCCTACGCCTGCTAAAAGAAGGAGGTTTTCCACTCAAATAAAAAACCTACTTCTCACTTTCCCGCTGGGCGCGCTTGATTACGTATACATACACACGAGTACATACATGCAGCCGAGCCGTCTGCATGGCGTTGACCCGTGCAGCGATGTTACGGGCTAATACCTCCATGTGAGCAGGACCACGTGCGCTCCTCTCTCTCTCTCTTGGCCTTTCTAACGGTGTTTGGGGGTGGCTGGGTGGTCTTTCGAGTGGTTTGGCGAGGCCGTGCTCGGGGTTGCTCTAATTCCACGGCCGCATCCGAGACTGTTCCTGGTTGTTGCTGCTGTGCACCCGTAAAATTGATTGCGGCGAAAGCTGGAAAGCTGCACGTTATGCTCGTGGCCTGACTTGCTATCTCTGGTCTGGTCTGTTTCCGTCGGATGCCAGGATGCTAGGAAGCACAGGAGCTGGCGTTCTCCACTGTGTGCCTGCGTGGGAGGTGCAGTGGCACTGGGAGGGAGATGCGAGGGCTTCGCTGGTTTTCTAGACAACAATGTGATTTTTTGTCGATTCCCTCGCTGCCCTTCGTTCCTTTTCTCATTTACTGCATTTTTTTTTAAAAGCTATCCCATGGATCAATTAATGTATTTTGAAACCACAATAAGCTAGACTTTTACAAGGCAGTTTCAGCGACCTATCAAACCTTGCATTTCAATGTGAGCAATACCTTCTTCTAAAATATTTTATATTTCATTTAGTTCTCTTAGAACATTTTCCCTTTTTTTGATTTAAGGGTTTTAAAAAAAATTTAAGTTATATTTTAAGAATATAGGGCAAGTAATAAAAAATTGTTTTATATTTCCCTTGTATATGAATGAATTGAGTGTAATGTCACAAAATTTTTGAGTTCTCAAAATTTAATAGTAAATGCAACAATTATTTTTGTTTCTATGTTTGAATGTACTGTACTCCACCAATTGTGCTCGAAACCTTGTTTAACGCGTTTAATCACTGACTCTTTTGGCTCATCTTTTGCTGCCTTCACAGATTACAAGCTTATAAGTGGTATTTTCCCCAAACTCTCTGCATATGTGAATCGCTATTGTAGTCCTAGCCTCACTAGGCGTATGCAGAAACTCAAAATTAGCAGGCGGCTATCAATCCTGTACTTTGCTACGCCGGCCCACGCTCCAAATTGGATGGACAAGTGCCACAATTCACATCATCAAGATTGCGTGGATCTCGTACTCACATACTCGAGCATATCCCATAACCCATAACACTCATCGCATTTCCCATATGCAGCCCACCTTTTTGGCCACTGCTAATTCGCATGTCATGCTGACGATGTCGGCGGCGGTGGAGGCCTGGGAGCGGGGAATTAACCCTTTTGCTGAGCCCCTCTGTGCCTGTCTGTGTGCTCAGCAATGTGTCTATAAAAAACAATGATGGACATTGGGATCTTGGGCATAGAATAATAGTACATCAAAAATTTTACAGCAACGAAATAAAATCATTTACGCAACAAAAAGACCCAAAAATAAATGGCAAGAAAGGAGTAAAGAAAACGAAATATGCTGCCTAGTATGAAGTGACACTGGAATGCTCTTTAGAGATTCTTCTAATCAAAATCCGGAAAGTAACTCGTCAAATCCGTCTAGTTAAATTTTGTTGGGTAAATTCAAAAAACAAATCGAAACTAGTTTTGAAATGTAAATACTAAAAAAAATAAAAAAGCCTTATCTGTATTCCATTATACTTTTTTTGCGAATAACACAAACTAGACCCTCTTCGTATTGCATGTTAGGGTATATCAAGACTATAGGAG
The DNA here is from genome assembly GCF_018152265.1 of Drosophila ficusphila. Classification (NCBI taxonomy): domain Eukaryota; kingdom Metazoa; phylum Arthropoda; class Insecta; order Diptera; family Drosophilidae; genus Drosophila; species Drosophila ficusphila. The sequence continues at coordinate 146,941 of NW_025064569.1, forward strand.
GACAACGATAAGCGGATGTAGCACGCTTATCCTTTTACACACTCCCACTCTCGCAGAAGGACAGCTGGGCATTGGGTTTTATTTTTGCCTTATTATTTTTACTTTATTTAAACCACACAAAATACTTAAGACGATTTTGTGTTTTGTGGCCCAAGACGTATTGCCCATGGCCAGCACCAAAAAGAAAAGTGTGCAAAGAACTGGGAGCGAGTGCTAAAAGTTTTCACCAAAGAGGTGGGCGGAACTGGAGGCTAAGACGAACTGAAAGGGTAATGTGCAACATGTCCAAGCGGTTTGTGCGGCTGTCCCTCCTCAGTTTGAAGCTCCAGGCGTTTGCATATGCAAAATAAGACTTACTCTATACCTTTTGCGAAAGACATTTGTCTCAGACAATTGAATCGGGCTCTTTGATGACAGGAGATGCTCACAAACTGGACATCAATAATAGACACATGTCGCACAATTCTTTTGTAAAGACGCTTCCATTTCGACTCGGCTCCGCTGGCAGAATTTATGACAGCTCCACTCCACTTCAGTACACTCACGTGAACCCATCCTTGGACAATGCTTAAGCATTGTGGAATATGCGACAGCATACAAATTGAGGATTTTTATTTTCATTACGGTTTTTATGATTTACATTTTTATTTGCCGCTCGCTTTGTTCTGTAAACTGTTTTTGGCACTTTTTTTTGATGTTATTTGCTTATCATCTTTTTTGAGCCCCCTTTTTTACTCGCTTTTCTGCTCTGCAAATAGTGTGGAAGCACTTAATTGCTTTAATTGTTAACGTTTTTTCTTTTTTGTTTGGTATTACTTCCATTAAAAGAATTTACTTTGGCTTACAAGGATTTTGTTTTGACGCTCCTATTTGTTTAGTTTCAGTAAGCTTGGCATGTTATTTCCTTGCATTTGGTGTAGTTTCGGGGCTTTTAAACGGCCTTTTAGTTTACTTTGTAGTTTTTTAGCTTAAAGATATAATAATATATAATTATCCCAATCCCAAATATCTTGACCTCCATCTGGACAGAAGGCCTGAAACGCATAAGAGGTTCGTGAACTTAGAAGATGTCAAATTATTGGATAATCATAAGATCCTAAAAGATGACACTTTTTTTTAACATTTATTTCGCTGCATATTCATTATTCTATCTGCTTATTTTTTATGGTTTTTCAGATATCGATATTCAAATGAACAGAAATGATGGTGATTGTAGATTTGCAAGTTTGCGTGGCACAAATTTAGTAGAACTTAACAAACTACTACTACTACAAATAACTTTATCCTACTTGTTTAATTTTATTTTCTTCCTGTAAGAAAGGTCTCGACGAACATGTGAAAGGTTAGACTTATATAGCTAGATCGATGTGCTTTAGGTTTCTTTCTGCCTGGTTCATACTTAATGACTAAGTTTTGGATGCAGGATATCCTTTTATCCTACGAGTTATTAGCACAAGACAGAAAGCTGGCTTCCCTTGAAACTAGGTTTATTACACATACGTGCAATTTCGACTCAAAAAGGTATGTTAAAAACAGAATTTAAGTCGATTTTCTTATTCATGTTCAAATATTTCGCATACCCCTGCAAAGGGTAATTAATAATTTCATTTTGCCATAGAAAGTATCATATTATCGAATCTATGTAAAACAGGATAGAACAAGAAAGGAAGCTAGCTTCGGCAAGCCGAAGCTTATATACCCTTGCAGTCATCAAATATTTCGAACAGAATACACAAAGGCTCAACAACATCGAAGCAACGACGACTTTTCTATTAATTTTCATTGTTCATATGGCAGCTTTATGATATAGTCGTCCGATTTTGATGAAATTTTATTTGTTATTCAAGAGTCGTTAGATGATAAGAAAAAACGATGTTATCATTTTATTTCCGTTAATTCTATATAGATTTTTCGATCTTTCCTATGGCAGCTATATGATATAACATAGTTGTCCGATTTTTATGAAATGAAAATATGAACCAAGGCTAGTTAAAAAACTTGATACTCAAAAAATCATAGTCGTGTGATGAAAAACAATGACGTTATCAATTAATTTCCATTAATTCTATATATATTTTTTGATCTCTCCTATGTCAGCTATATGATAGAGTTATCCGATTTCGATAAAATGTAACCCGAAATTCAATAGTAACTAGAAAACGCCATGTGGAAGAAATCAAGTCGATCTGATCAAAAACAATGGAGTTATCCTATATAGTCGCCCGATCCGTCCCGTTCCGACTTATATACTGCGTGCAATAACTACACACCTTTTGGGAAAGTTTCAGCAAGATAGCTTTAAAACTGAGAGACTAGTTTGGGCAGAAACGGACAGGAGGACAGACGGACAGACGTACAGACGTATTTCGATTCAGATGGTGATGCTGATCAAGAATATATATACTTTATGGGGTCTAAGGTGTCTCCTTCACTGCGTTGCAAACTTCTGGCCAAAATTATAATACTCTTTGCTCTGCAAGGGTATAAAAATAGCTTCGGCGAGCCATACGTTATAAGGGTATATATCATCACAATTGTTTAGCATAATGTTCCATTAATTTAATAAAAAGATTTTTCGATCTATATGGTATAATTAACTATATTGGCTGCGGCTTGCGAAACTCTTCCAAGTATTGGAATGAGGTTAGAAAAAAATCAAAAGTCCAAAAATGTATTGTTATATATTGTTATTACATTTAATCAGCTAAATTAGCATTATGTTTTCCAATATTTTTTTGTTGATTCTACCCCTTAAATCCGTAATACAAATTTTAATGTTGAAAAGGCCCTCTCTATAGACTTCTGTGTGTCAGTAACGGCATAAGCAATATACGAGAGATTTTTTAAGATTTCACAACGGTAGACATCCTGAAACTTGATAACCAGGGCTAACAGAGTTATGTTCTTAAAAACGTAAAAATATGTATGGATTTATGGACGAAAAAATAGAGAAATATGGACGAAACATGGACGAAAAAGTTGACAAATATGGAATAAAATGGATAAATATGGATAAATATAGGTAGTATAGACGAAAAAAGGGATAAATATAGGTAAAAAAATGGATAAACGTAGACGATTATATCGATCATATTAACTTTTTATGACAATGGACAATTAGAAATCGCTACAAACAAACGTGCGCCGTTTGTCTCAAAGATCATTGCGGAACAATATGACATGTTGTGTCAGATTAGTAAAAACAAAACTACGGCGTTTGTCACTCAATATGTGTTTATATGATGAAAATGAACGCTCAATTAGTAAAGTATAAGGAAAACGACAGAAATTTCATAATATTTGAGGCAAAAAATTCTTTCTATAGGTTTTCAGACACTTTAATGCTCAAAATATGGATTTATTCAAGTGATTGTGCAAAATATGGATTTATAGGAAAAAAGGCGAAAATATGGAAATAAATATTTTTTCATTTAAAAACATAACTCTGTTAGCCCTGTTGATAACATATTATTTCATTTTGATGTCACCAAAGGGCTTAATGGTTCAAATGATTTCTTAGACCTTCTATGTTAGTATCAAATTTGCTTAATTGATGTTCATTTCCATTAAGAACAGAACTTGTGCTTTGAACAGAGGTGTTCATTTCGACTTATCATTAAAGACAAGCCTTTGTCTTTGATATATTTCACCTAAATGTGCTTTAGCTTAATTTTTTTGTCCTTTTGTTAAAATTTTTATCTAGGATCAAGAAAAACAGACAATTTTATATGAACTTCATTAAATATGTTTCATCGCTTTTCCAAACATTTTAAGGAAGCTAAACTATATTCAGATAACGATTTTGAGGTCTTAGAGCGTAGAGAAAGCCTGCAAGGGTATAAATATTCCAATGAGTTTCAGAACCCTGAATACAACAGACAGATTTTTATGAACTTCATTCTTAATTCCATCGTATCCCGTTAATATTTTGATTCCGATCTGGCCCGCTCTTTGTACACACTGAATGCATGAATTTTGACTGCAATATTTAAATCGACTAAGATGGTTATGCTGATCAAGAACATGCAAGGGTATAAAAATCTGCAATGATCTTTAATTTCTGACGCTTAATTTCATTAGTGATGAATCTGATTATTTTAATTTAATTAAGATCTTAAATTTATTAAACAAAAATTTCCTTAATTGATAGAATTCTTTACTACTTTATCTTAACCTAGTCAATATTTCGAAAACAAAAGAACCTAATATCCACCGATATCCATATTATCGTTTATTTTAAGGGCGTCATTACATACATTGATATCGATGTAAAAAGGTTTATTTATTAAGGTTTGAAGATTACCAATCTGGATCCCTAATTACCAACTTATAAAAAATGATCCATTACAATACCTGTAACTTTTATAGTTTTTTTTAGATTTCTCTGCAAACCTTCACAACCTTCGTTTCACCATTTTACAAACCTTATCTGTTCCTGGGTCCTTACTGTTTACAACCCTTACTCATTGAGCGAAATAATATTCTGGTATGATATTTGTTGAGATGAAATAGGGCGAAGGAAGCACTATATTCCTGATCAGGATCTGATCGACTTTGGTCTGTCCTTTTGTCCGTCCAAAACTAAGAGGTACCATATTGAGATTAAACGTTTACATTACAGCATTTTTGGTAAACATTTTTAATTTAAATAATGAATAGCAATAGCAATTAAATCTGACATATATGTTATTAGCCCCTTCACCGTTCGATGGAAATGAGGTAATTTCTAACAGAAAAATCCAAAGAATCTAAAACTTAAATGTTGTTTTTAACAACTTTGCCAGATATATTAATACATTAAAACGAAACTTACGTTGTTCGCTGGATTAAAAATTAAGCAATTATTTAATACATTACAGTTAAGAAACAACCTTAAATGAGCTATTTTCTTTGTCAAAAACAGGAAGAAAGCTGGCTTTGGCGAGACAAAGATTATATACCCTTACAGTCATCACAAATCTATAGTAACATTATTATGTCCTGTTGTTTTCTATTTTTAGGCATCAGCTATAAAGTGTAAGGTTCTTCTTAAGTTTTGCACATTATCCATTAATTATTTCATTTCTGTAGGAGCTATACGATAAATAAGTTTGCTTTTTATTCATGTCTATATCGTTTCCAATGTAAACAAACAGTATACGTTTCTTAAGTGCTCCGCTGAAAATTGCTTTATTTCCATTCCACGCTAAACGGTTTAATATGACAGTCTCAATTATGCATGTAATTATAATTATTACGATTAAAATAAATATATTATTCTTGCAATCTTAAGAAATTCAGTTCATAAACTGAAATAACATACAACCGCAAAGGAAAATTCGAGCACAAAAAATGCACAAGGTTACTTACCTTCATATGATGCACTGGGTGTCTTACAGGACCTTACTTTTCCAGTAAGTTAACTTTCAATTTGTTTTCTTTAAACCGCAATTCAAATAAAACGTCGTATTTATTTTTTTTTTTTAATTTCAGTTTATTTAAATTCGCAATATCCCCATGATAGTTATTGTTTTTGCTATATCTAGTTTTATGTTCTTACCGCTTTACGAATATCAATGTGAAAAATCAATTATAAAGCATAAGGCTTTCATAAACAAAGCTTTTGTCATCGCGTACCGCATATACATGTTCAGATATATTGATACATATGCGGATAGTTGTGCATTAGGTGAAACTAACTGAAACACCAAGCCGGAGGGCCATTCAACGAGCCAACAGTAACAGTAAGGCATAACATGCAACATAAATTTGGTCGTTTGACCTGCGGCAAAGTTGTTTTTTCATTTTCACGATTTCTAAACGCGTTATCCGGAATGTTACCCCATAGGAAAAAAAGGAAAACTAAGGAGAAGGTAGAAAGGTATAGCAAAAGGCTCGTAAATAAAGGGTGGTCGTATTACCTTCGATTTGAAATACCCTCTAGTATAGCCAAATCAAAACCGTAGCATTTTCCTAGTTAATAATTTAATTTTTAAGGCCTAACAAGTTTTTCGCTTTAACTCCATTGGTAAAGCAGAAAATATTGATTCAATTAGGTCTAAAAAGGAACAAGCTTAAATCGCACTTGGCAAATATTAGAGGGTATTTCAAAGCTAAAGCGCGAAAAAAGGTTAACAATTGTGCGACAACGAATTCGGTATAGTACGTATATCTGGCATTTGAGTGATTTGTAAGTAAGGACATGGACATGGACATGGAAATGGGACTGGGAATGGGAAATGGTGGTCCTTGCCAGGTTGAAATAACATGGGGAATTTTTAGAACAGCGACGACAAAACGTCGAATGAAAGATAAATAAAGAGCGCCGCCCAGGCAGTCAAAAAGAAAAATCCGGGCAAAAAGATGAAATAAAATAAGAATAAAAATGTTAGAAAATGAAACGAAAGTAAAGAGAGCGCGACGCATTGCTGACGATAAATCAAGGCGTGGGAGGGGCGGTTGCGGGGGGCGTGGCCAGCCCCCTCCCCCTCGAAGGGAGGACCGAGCTTATACATATCTATTACATGGCTCCCTGCGAACTGTCGCATCTGCAGCTGCTGTCCGGGCGAGTTGGCCAGTTTTTGGCATTTGGCATTTCCGTTCGCGGGGAATCTGAATACTTTTTGGGTCGCACTCGAATACAAATATTTTCGCAGGTGGCAACGACCGATGCCGCTTAGAGGCTGCGGAGTGCGTTTTGATTACTGTCAGGGTGGCCATCCGGGTCCCATCACCGCCATGCACCGCCTCACTTGTCCACCTGGGCCGGCTCCATGGTGTACATGTCGCGCAGCAGCCGGGCAATGGGCACGTTGCCGATGGTCTCCTTGAAGAAGAGCGCCTCGATGGTGGCCGCCCGGATGGTGCGCAGCGAGGGCAGCAGGAGCAGCAGCCTCCCGAAGCGGGTCGCCTGGCGGGGGTAGCGCAGCCGCACGTGGTCCGAGAGGATGCACTGCGCCTGGTCCTGCAGCATCTCCACCGGCTGCACATCGCACAGGCCGGCGGTCTCCGGGGCGAACAGCGCGATGGCCTTCATGCAGCCCACCTCGCTGCCGTCGGGAGTGATCTGGCGGAAGCGGCAGAGTATCTCCTGGATCGTCTTCATCTCCGTCTGCGTGGCCTCGTCCTGCAGCACCCGCTCCCGGATGAGCGGCGAGTCGAGGATGGGCGTCAGGTCCAGGGGAATGGTCCACTGCGCCAGGTTGAGCAAGAAGAGCTCCTTCCAGGACTCCTGCAAGAACACCATTTTAGAGAAACGTTCTATAAGTACTAAGAAAACCAAACAATGCTCCGACAAACGTTTTTGGGCCGAAAGTGTTGATTGGATTAAGCAAAAGTTACTGGATGTTACTTTATGGTGCTTTAGTAAATGCAATGCCTTAACGAAGTGGTTACTGTTCATTGGTTTTATAAGTTTCTTTTGTTTTTTGTATTTTAATAATCGAAATCAAAATCTCATTTACTGCAAGTAAAAGTTTTCTTGGTGTGTGTTTATGTTTTTGTTAGTTACAGTCAGGGAATCAATAACTAACAACATTTTATCCGCATATGTATTATTTTTTTAGATCCTAAGCTTAAAAGAAAAACACAACGAAAGATAAAAATCATGTTTTCGTTTATAAATTCAAAGTCATCTTCAAGTCGAAGTTATCAAAACTCAAAAGAGATCAACTTCATAAATGCTAAACAGCATTTAATACTATTTCTTCAAGTAGATTGTACTTTAAGTTTCTCAGGCTCCTAATAATTACAACAATATTTTGTACTTTGCATAATTAAATCAATTTAGTTGTCGTAATAAAATCAGTTCTAAGTTCCAGGAAGATGTTGAAAAGCACACAACGTTCGTACTTCAAAAATGATCAGTCAAAGTTTGGTTTGTTCGAGTTTTGTGAGTTCGACTGTAGATGTCTGGGGGTTAACCGGGATGGCGTGGCCATAGTCCTCACCTGGAGAAGCAGGTGCTGGTCGTTCTTGGAGAGCGTCTGGAAGGGCATGAGGCACTTGACCCAGCGCACCGCCATGAAGAGCAGGCGCGCCGTCGTCTCCTGCAGCATCTCCCAGGAGAGCAGCCGCGAGTCGAGCAGCTGCTGCGGGAAGAGCAGCGTGTTGTGCTGCACCTGGTACTGGATGAGCTCCTGGCACTTGTCCGGGCTGAGCAGCAGCTCCAGGAACCCGCTGGAGGCCGTCGCCCCGGGGCAGGATCCGCCTCCTACCGCCCGCGGGGGCGGCGGAGTGGGCGTGGTCGGCGTCGGCGATCCGGACGTGAAGCTGGCCTGTTTCCCGTGCTCTCCGTGGTCCCCGTGCTCGCCGTGGTTGTTGTTGTTGGCGCGGATCAGCAGGGAGGCGGTGCTGGGGGGCGTGGTGGCCTCGCTGAGGCTGTGCCGCGACGTCTGGCGGGGCTGCGGGGACCCCGAGGAGGTGGTCAGCGTGGGGGCCGGCGAAATGCTGCCGGCACTCAAAGGCGGCGAGGCAGAGGGCGAGGGCGTCTCCGTCTCGACGTTGACCCGCGGACTCTCGCTGCCCAGGCTGAGGCCCTCCTCGCCGGCGCCGCTCCGCGATCCGATGCTCGAGATCGACTGAACCGAGTTGCTGGGCGAGGGCGAGGAGTAGTTGTGGTTGTTGCTGCCGGGCGACGCCGCCTGCGCCGCCGAGGAGTACGGCGTGCTAGTGGAGGAGACCACGGCGGCCACGGCGGTGGCGGTGATGCCCGGGAGCTTGCTGGCCGCCTCCGCGATCAGGTTGTGGTGCAGCAGGTGCGGGGGGAAGGGCAGTGCGGCGCCACCGACGGCGGATCCCGAGCTCGAGATGGAGCTGGCGGTGCCACTCGCGTTGCTGACCAGGCCGCCATGTGGTGCGGCCAGCGGGTGTCCGGGATGCGCCGGGTGGTGGAAGGCCGTGGCGTGCTGCTGCTGGTGTCCGCCGGCTCCCGGGTGGTGGAGGTGCCCACTCGGGGCGGCCCCTCCCGGCTGCTGGCCACCCGAGGCCATGTGGAAGCCACCGGGAGGCACTCCCGCCGCGGGCGGGTGCGTGGAGATGTGCTGCGTGTAGTTGAACGAGGCCGAGACGTTCGTCACCAGGGAGTCGGGGAGGTGGCCGCCGTGGTGGTGGTGGTGCAGGCCCGCCGACGCCGCCGCGGCCACCGCTGCATGGTGGGCGGCCGCTGCGTGGGCGTGGGCGTGGTGGTGGTGGTGGTGGTGGTGGTGCGCCGCTGCTGCGTGGTGGGCAGCCGCTGCAGCCGCCGCAGCGTGGTGGTGGTGGTGGTGCAGTTGCGGGTGCAGCTTTGGCTTCCGAGGACCGCGCTCGTGTTGCACAGCTGAGGAAGGAGAACGGTTGGGAATCTGGTTTAGTAAGTTGTTTTGTGGTTTTTTTCGTTTAAATTTGTGAGCCCGGAATTTCGTAACCCTCAAAACTTTTAATTCTGAGTTGGTGTTAAAGAGTGGATATTTTTACACATCCTTCCGAGTTGTTAATAATGAGATAATCTTTCCTCTCCCTGAGATAAACTTCAAAAGTGGTGGAGTTCTAGGTAATATACAAAATAATACTGAAAAATAATATTTGATCTTTAGCGTTTACAAGATTGTTTGAACTCCATTTTCCCTTTGTATCCGGGGGACCAATCAGGTTTGCATAAAATCTCTTCAAGTGTGTAATTGCGATAATCTGCCTCTAAGTAGTTAAATAAATAAAGTTAATTTCGGAGATTCTCTTAGCTTTTCTTTCTTCTTCTTTCCCTCGACTCCCTTGAAACCTGGAAACTTTTTGGCAAAAGGTTTTTTGGCGCGGTCCTAAGTTTGGGCTCTCCACGATTTGGGTCAGAGGTGAGGGACAAGAGGGTCGAAATAATAAACCGATTATTTGAATGCCGAGATGCAGAGATACGACCTATAAAGATGCGGAGTAGCGGATAGATGAACTGTCCTCGGGCGTGTGAACTGTTGCATATGCCTCGAGCTAAGCCCGAGCGAAAAAATGGGGGTTGAGGGGCGCAGCATGTGTGTGTGGCTGTCATGACTTTTATTTGTTTGTAATTAAATGTATCTATAGCGGAGCTGCGTATCTTGGAGATGGCATGACGCTGCGCAAAGGGGTGACATTTTAATCCCAGTTAATCGCATATGTGAGTGCGTCTCTCTGTAAAATTACTACAGTCACTTGAAGGCCCTTACCCTCGCCCCCAACTCGCCTCCTTGCCGCCCATCGATTCGTGAAACTAGAAAAAACGCCGCCACCCAGAGCCGGAAAAGTCTCAAAGCTTTCAAAAGATCACAAATTTCAATTAAAGAAAATGCCAAACTCATCAAATTTTTATGCTGCGGGTTCCACAAACTTCAGACCCAATTTCCAGCGGGACTTAAAAATTGTGGTTCAGCAAAATAAGAAAGAAAAGTTGAAAACGCTCCCTGCGGAACTCAAACTTCAACTTAACCCTTTGCCTGTGAATCCGAGCCCCTCTCTTTTCAAACGTGTTCAGACATACAAAGGCGTGAAAAAGGCAACAAAATTAGCAGCCATGGCAGGGAATCTTAAAATATTTGTATTTTTCACGTCCTTTTGGTTTAAGCTACACTTTTCCCTAAGACGATGGCGATTTCCTAGAAGAGAACTTTGGTTAAAAGGCAACGAAGAGCAAAAGAACGAAAGTAAGTTGATGAGCAAAAAGTAACAATTGATTCACTTCTAAGTTATGAAGATGGAAAATGCACAAGTCGTGTCTGCCTTTTACACAAAACAAGAAAATAACTGGAGGCGATTTGAGTCAGCCCACTTGGATGAAGTGGCAACTGCTCATTCAGCCACTAAACAGTGGTTGGGGAGGTAAGTACGATCTGAAAACCTTTAAAAAAATTTTTTCTCTAAATTTGTTTTTGAATAACTTCACTAAAATAGAGTGTCGAATCTTTATCCTCCAAAATCAAAGAAATGATGATTTTGCTGCCAAAAAACAAACTTGTTTGGTTTTATTTGCTCTATTTAAATTAAATAAAGTATATATACCTATTAATAACATGTTAATATATCAAACACTTAAGTATTCCGAATATTTAAAATATAAACATATTACTGGCTTTATGTATGTTATGGAGTGCACCAATATATAATATATCGAAATAATTTATTACGGGTAACCGAACAAATTTAATTCTATATTGTTTGATGATTAATTTCTTTATCAATATTTACTTTTAAGAGAACGCATAATAGTTAAATACATTTTGGTCTTTTCCGCCATAGCGGTTAGTATATTTTCAAATGTTAATTTGTTATTTTAAAGTTATTTTAAAAGTTATTAAGTCTGATCTGAGAAATCTGTGTATTTTATCCCTTATCTTGCTTGCGCAAATAGACTTCATTCACGGATCACCGCAGCTAACTACTCGACAATTGCTCAATTCTTATTACTTTGTTTGCCCGACAATTGTGTGGGTGTTTGGGTGCTCGAGCAGCCCAAGAGCCGACATAATGTGGTCATTATGGACTATTAAGCACTCCGCAGCTAGTCCGTGCAACCCCTGGCCGAATCAAAATCCAGGGTCTACGGAAACACCCCTGCTGACACCATCTCGGGGCACATCGAATCACTTCAAGTGTTTTCCTAATTTCACGGTTTATATACTTTTTTATTATATTTCGGTCTTCGGTCTTCGGTTTCGTTTCGGTTTCGGTTTGGGATTCGGTTGAGTGTTACGGCTTTCACTCCCCATCTCGCAATTTGCAAACGTTGCCTTATTTACTTTTAATTTGCCTGCAAAACAATTGCAATTTGATGTATTCCTTTTTGGTAAATTTTGATTACGACATTATCTGTCGGGCGGGACGGGACGACTGGATGCCCCGCATGAAGAGCGAGGGCTCTGCTCATTACAGCTCGCCGATTTATTTATTTCGATTTCAGGGGCACGCGTTGCGCTTTTCAGCTTATGGGCGGCAGGGTTTTCTTCGTCCTTTCCACGGCCCCTTAGCCGCTTTCAAGCCCGACGATGCTGATGATGACCATCATTTGGGATTTTGCGTGTGGTATCGTCGTGAAGTCGTCGTGGTCGTGTGATGCTGTGGGAACAGAGCAGCTGCGTTACAGCTCGCTTTTCCACTGCCACTTATCATTAATTTTTCCGGCGCGTTTTTCTTTGCCCATCCTGGCATCAGGACGGTCCTGCCTTTGTCTGCGCCCTGCTCCTTCCCTTCTCAGCACCCTGTGAATACATGTATTTTGACATAATTGTTTTTGCTTTCACGGAAACGGAACTTCTGGTCCGCTTCCTTCCGCACCGCCCTAATTAATTGATTAACTTCAGCAAATCGGTCAATATGTTCGCTCTGTTGCCCTTTTTTCATTTGTTTCGCTCCCTGCTCTGCGGAGAAGGGTGCGATCCACGTAATGAGTTGCTAATTAGATTTGTGGATTGCAATTTTTTCGCTAGCGGGCGTAACTTTTTGTTCCACATTTCGGGAAAGCCTGAGAGATTCTCCAGGTGCTTCCCAGCGGAGGAGTAAGAGGTTGCCTAGAGGGGGGGACGAAGTGGCAACTCCTTGATTTCCGTAAGAGTTTATAAGTCAACTGTTAATTGGATTTCATATTCATGAGAACTAAATACTTGCCTAGAAAGTTTGCTTACTTGTTCACGCAAAACTGAAATGGAACATTGTTCGGATTATTATCAAGATTCGATGCAAGGCCAAATTTGTACCTTATCTATATGATGATAATGTAAAATCTATACTTTAAAGAGCATATGTGTCACTTTTATCCATTTATACCGTTAGAGAGATTTTTGCAATTTCGGTCAGACATTTGCAACACAGTGAAGGAAACACGTCCGACCCCAAAGTATTTACACATTTTCTATCAGCGCCACCGTCTATGTCAATCTAGATCATTTTACCCGTTCGTCCGTCTAATTGTTTATAGGAAAACAGGTCTCTCAATTTAAAGCTATCTCGGTAAAACTTTACTTATAGTCTAAAAACTATGTTTGGTGAATCTTACACCTTGTAGACTAATTTAGCTTAGTTTTCCAATAAGATAGCTGGCCCATTCCCTGATCTGATAAAGCTATGTCATGTGCTAGGATCGAAAAATATGTTTTACTGGCGAACCTGTTAAACCTTCGTGGTGAGGATGATTTCGAAAGTTTAAATCAGGCCGACGGTATATAAATGTAGGAATGCAATTTATAGAGCAACCCAGAGGTTATAACTCCTGTTTCTTTTTTGATCCCCGATCCCGACTTGGATCTCCGCCTGTCCGCATCCGCCAGTCATTTAGTCGGCCCATTCCAAGCAGAACATGATGAGGCCAACGGCTTTCCGCCTCTGACTCTCATTCGAACTGCGCTCGCCCAGTGGGTAAGTGATTTTAAATCCGCTTTTAATGTTGACACTGACACTTTTGACTCACCCACGCACACTGCCACACTGCAGTGCAGGCAGCGTAGTGTGGGTGGATGGGGATGGGCAGGGGGGGTGGAGTGGTTCGTGTCCATGACATGTGCAAGCCAGGCGCATTTACATGTCGCACAGTCCCCGGCGAAAGTGTATGCACATATCGTAGTAGGCTATAATGTCAATTAAGTAAAACACGCAGCGCACTTGCGTGTGTGCGTGCGAATTTGCATGTGTGGGCGTGTCCTGCGCTATGGCTTTCTGTGCCCTGCAGCCATGTGTAAATGAAATTGCGTATACGTAATGTGGGGGAGTTCGACGATAACTCAACCGAACCTGACGGCTTAAAGGCTGCACAATAAATATCACAAAGTTACATACAGACACATACATTTCTGTACACGCACATATGTACACACATATACATGCACGCCTTTTGTATGGATGTGGAAATGTTTATGCATGAACATCAGCAAAAATCAATACGTTAAAATGTGGTCATGAAATTAGCCGAGTCTGCCTTTTGCGCCAGCGCCAAAAAGTCGTCTCCGGAATAGACATCAACAACAACAAAAATTTACATTGACACCGTCACGAGCCAGTAACACAGACTTGGCCCGAAAATGAAGCCAGGCTGGGGAACCACAGTCTGTTGACAAAAGGGCTTAAGAGCCTAGAAGTACGCAACAATATACTTGTACAATGTACACTCCTAGGTGCGGTCACAACAGAACTGAAACTAAGACAACTTCCATTTCGCAGTCCTTTTCGATAAGTTTACACTCGGCTGAGCGTTGGAGATGCTTTCAGCTTGTCCGCTTGCGATTGTTGCTTCTGTTTGTCTTAACGTCTTGCCTTGTTCAATCCTTGCCACAAACAGAGAGAAACGGAGGAGGAAGAATTGCCTTCCAGCCTTGCAAAGCGCTGGAGTTAAGGTTAGTACACAAGAACCGACAAATAAATACCGGAGTGAGTTGCGTCTCGAAACAATTATAACTGTAAGATGTAAGAATGGATACCACTCAGCTACTTAAAAAAAGTAATGTTCTAAGTAGGAGTGTTGTTTTCATTTCTTCATCAGCTGCAAATGCCCATTGTCAATTTAAGCTAAATGCCTTCATTGAAGCGCGAGAAAATCTGTTTTTATAAATTCACATATTATAAATTTCATTCTAATTTTGCAATTGTAATGGTTTGATGAACTATAATAACAGTTAAGTTATAACTTTATATTTCTAAGTGCCTCCGATTGGACAATTTTTCGAGGCGATTGTGAGCTCCATTTCATACCACTGATCGGCTCATCACGCACCCAGGGGAATAATGACCCCATCATTATAGCACCCTCACTTTACAATCGTCGACTGAAAGGCGTTTTTAAAGAACGGGATTCAGGAAGGGACACAAATCACTCAAAATGAGAAATCCGCTTAAATCGCCGCGTAAATATTTGCAAAGAAAAGAAAGTAAGGACGGTTATGGAAAGGAGGCTGCTACGTGTAGTATGCGTGTTGATGATGCTGACACTTTGGTGTATACAAATGCAAATACCATTAAATGTGACAAGTGGCAACATAATTTGTAAGGAGAGCTTTTGTCGTCTTCTTTTATTTTCCCTCAATTCTCCAATTCGTACCCTCCTCAGGATATTAGCATAGAAAAGTGGCCAACATTTGTAATTCTGTCAGCAGCATGGAGGGCGTAACTTTAACAACGAAACGTGCGACGCCTGTCATTTTTTCCCATAATAACTTATTTGTCAGCTCTAAAGTGCCGTGGCGTGCTTATTGGTCAATGAGAATACTGCCATTTAGTCGAAGACGGATTAGTGAAGCTAGTCATTATATCCCAACGTGGTACAGTAAACAAAAAAACTGTCTCAAATCATGCAAGCAAAAAAATAGCAGTTGGGCCTGGTAATTATAATACTTGGACTTAGGGAATAGCGCATTCTAGTGATCCCCTCGCAGTGCAAGTTTTCTATTTCACAGTTATTTACAAGATGAGATTTAGTAGAAAAACATTCTACTGGCAAACATTTTTTTTTAAGGTAGGGAGTATGTTGGAAAATGTATAAGAAATGTTGGGACGTTATAGCTCTCCCTTACGAACGAAAGTGAATCGGCTAGGGTCGATTGTTTTAAATAAATAGACATTTATTCACCACCGTACTCAAGTTCATACGAATTTTTAAAAAGTAGGGGGCTTAGTAAATGATCTTATTAAAGTTAAGCTTTTGCTATAACAGCATTTACAACATAACTCATTTTGTCTTGGCAATATCTTTTTTAACCTTTCTAAAAATCGAAACAACACCCAAATAAAATAAAATATAAACTTAACAGCAGAAAGACAAACTAAGAACCACTAACCTTAGCCGTAACTCATTTTGCTCGGCGAAATCCCAACAAATGTAATCAGCTCCAGCGGCCCCCAACGACTTTCCCACTCGCATGACCCTCTGGCCCAAACTCACAAAAGGTTACACAAACGTGCCTTGAACGATTTTTGTGGCTTTTTTGCTTTTTGCTGTAAACACAGAAGCATTTTGTCTGCGAAAACTACAATGGCGTTGGGGCGGAGCGTTTTTCCGGGGGTTTGAATGGGGTGGGTGGGAAGGCAGAATGGTGTGGGGTTTGCGGAAGATGTGTGAATTGTTTGGCGTCCAAGTGTGTTTGTTGTTTATTTGAGGCAACCAGCCAAGAAAAACCCCAAAAAGGCAGCCTAACATGGGGCTTTGTAGCGGCAAACTAAGAAAATATCACAAGGAATTTAAGGAACATGTACAGCTCATACCACTCTCACATCCCTGCCATTTTTGTGTTTTATCCCAGGCACCCGGGAATTTTGGTGGGTGTCTCGCACTGGGGTTTAAAAATAAAAAAGCCATGAAGCGTATAGCTGGGAATGGCCAATTCAATTCTTTGTTAGTCCTCCCTTCAACTACATTTCAACTTTAGATTATAGAAGCCCTTTTCACACTTTTTTAAGCTAATTTGCTGGTTTCAAGTGTTGTTTGGGCTAAACAAATACTGACATGTGGGGTTGGCGTAAAACAAAATGTGTAGCTAATTTCTCTGTTGATTTCAGGGCACGCGTCTACTTAACAAATTTGGTAAGTGCTTAGATTAACAGGCATTCTGACAATTCCAAAATAAAATAAATAATAAATTGAATAATAGATTAAAATATAATCTACTAACTCGTTTAGGAAAAGATAATAGCACAGAAATTATAAAAAACAAGAAAGGAAGCTAGCTTCGGCAAAACGGAGCTTATATTCCATTGCAACCATTAAATATGTCGAACCAAATACATAAAGGCCAAACAACATTGGATTATAAAAAAAAATTCATAAACATCGGACAACTATATCATATGGCTGGCATAAGAAAGATTCAAAATCTATATAGCATTAACGGAAACAAAGATAACATCGTTGTTTTTTCAGACAAGCATAATTTTTGGAATATAGAGTTTTCTAATGACTCTCGAATTTCGAATTAAATTTCATAAGAATTATACGATTATATCATATAGCTTCTGACTAAAATTATAAATACCTTTGCTCTGTAGGGGTATAATAAATAAAAGACAAATATATAAATGTTCATATAATTATTTTGAATAAACCAAATAAAACGAAACTACATTTTAAAATTAACACACCCATTCAAAACGAAATATAACATATATTGTAAAAGACCCATCAGGTCAAGGTAAATATTGGTTAAAAAGTTACTACCGCAGCTGGAGGATATATTCGTATTGATTTTTGTGCGGTTAATCGGCGAGAACTTTGTAACTAAGGATCTAACAAAGTGGAATAAACCACGTGGATTAAAGCGCTAATTATGAACACAAAAAAAATTGTTTGTTTTTAACGTTTTTTTTTTTCAATAAATCTGTTAATTTTTATGAGTTTGAATCGTGTTGCGAATGGCAGGTTGAGCAACGGGTATTTCGAAGTAGTGCTGTTTTTGTTGTTTTTTGGAGGGCGGAGGTCCTTTTCGTGGCTAACACTTTGGCGGTGGCTAGATGTACATGGACTCTCCCTTTTCTAGCGTCCATCATTACGGTCTACAAGCCACCATCGCTGTAAAGGTCCTTGGGTTGACTGACGTCTAAGTTCGAGCTTTGGGCATCATCACTTGATTGTCAATACATTTTAGTCGCATTTTCAGCGAACGGATAATGCGTGTAATCCGCTATTAAGTGCACATTGTCAATCGACCCTCTCCCCAGTGCCCCACCCCAAAAGAGTGGCCCTTGCGTGTGAGAAAATCTGCAGCGATTCTCACGCTGCTCTTGTCCCTTGTTTCTGTCCCGGCTCTTCTGTGCAGTGAACCCATCAATGGTAGCTTCTGAATGCCGAATGCCGAATGCTGAACACTGAATCGAAAGCCGGCAGCTGTGGGATGAGTTTGGCTCCTGGATGTAGTCGTAGTCGGCTAAAGCCGCAACCCCCCACAGTTGATATCGAGAATGCCCGTCGCTATTATGTGTTTTTATGCTACATTTAATGTTGGCTTAAGAGCTTTAAAGCTAGCATTGTTGCGTTGATCTGTGTATTCGGTTTGATTATGGCTATCCGATTACCGATTACCGGCTGGATGGGCTCCCTTGTTCGATATTCAAATTTGTTTATCGATGGTTATTGCTGCTGAATTTTAAAACAAGCTGTACTTAATAAGAAACCAATATACATATATATTTAAAATTCTAATTATAGCGTATAAAAAATGTATCTGAAATATCTTTGTAGCTTAAAGATGTGCAGCAAAAACTGTTTTGTTCTTATAAAATAATAGAACTGTTTAATCTGTTTAATTTCCTTTTTTAAATAACAACAAAAATGTTTTATTTTTTACTTTTAAAATATTATATCTACTATATTTGATTTTTAAATATAAATTTGTCTTATTTCTGTCCCTGGTTAAAAACTTACCAAGAGTTTTAATTTCTTGAGTTGCACAACAATAGACATGTTTTTCCATTTAGAATGAAAAGCTGGTGTTTTTTGTGCAAATTACAGAAATTATTACAAAAAATCTTTTCAAAGTCTACTTCTTTTAAAATTTAAAACAATTCCACCAAATTTTTTTTTCGTGTTGCCCATAAAAATCAGTTTCAACACTTCTCCCCATTAAGTCTTTTGCCCCGAAGGCACAACCACAGGATTGGGGCTCGCATAATTTATAATCAGCTTAATGACAAATTCAGCCAAAACTCAAGTGGCGCTTTCCCCAACCTGATCTGAGTTTCAATAAAGGAGGCAGCCGGCGGCATTTTGGTTTTCGAGTTTAATGTAAATCATGCCCAAAAACCTTGGCGAAAACAGGATTGTTGAGCTAATTTGCTGCATAATTAAGTGTACTTGGAAAGTAAAACAATACTTGTGGGCCAGGAAACAACTGCGGAGTTGGCGGAGCTGTGGGGAATGGGGTGATTTCAGTGTGCTACTTACCATCCTTGTTCATGGCCGACTGAAAGCATTTGGCCAGGCGACACGCGCGACACTGGTTGCGATGGGTCTTGTCCACAGGACATCGACCCTTGAGATCGCCGGTGGCCTTACAGGTGTAAATCCGATTTCGATGGATGCTCCGCTTGAAGAAGCCCGAGCAGCCTGAAAGGTATTAGTTGAGCTTACACCTCTGATAATTAATCCATTCTCGGACTCACCATCGCAGCTGTAGATTCCATAGTGCTTGCCGGAGCTCCGATCGCCACACACCTTGCAGGGAATATCTAACAGGCGATCGCCCGCTTTAAAAGATACCAAAGAATATAATTGTATTAAATTGCATGGCCAAAATGTTTACATTAACGGATCAATTACAGCATTTAAAATATTAATTAATTTTTGAAGTGAAAACTTCTTTAGCGGCGCTGAGCAGGGTAAAAACATTCAAACTCGCGTCAGGGTCCCGTTATACTGATCGAAAAAGCGTAAGATCGAGGGGAAGGGAGAGGAACTAGTATCTCCCACTCTTTCTACCGTGCCTGAGTCTATGGTAGAATTATGTAAGGTAGTCTCGTCGGCTGCAAAATCTCTCGTGTTTTTTCCCCCTATGCGCTCCGGATTTCGAAGTGAGAGGTTGTCCGTGGATGATTTTTTGTGTAAAAACCGAAAATTTCGGAAAAATTAATACTCATGGTCATATAACAGTCCTTTTTAAACCCCGTGCACAGAATAAGGGTAAAACGACATCATATTCTTCTGTTTCTTTCGCACTTACGGGAAAACACCCTTTCACTCGCACTCATTGTAGTGCCCAATAGGGGGAAAAAAAGACGACGAGACTACCTTGTACTTACACTTAAATAGGTTCGAATCAAAACTGTTTGTTTCTTACTTCAGTTATCATAAACCAATTGTATCAGTTGTAAAAATTTACGATGATGATTCTGATAATAACGATGGTGTAAAAGTCGTCGAAATTATCGATGGAAGTTGATTTTTCTGAGAGATAAAATTTAATGTAATATATAAATAACGATATAATATTATAAATAACAACATATAAATTGCCATATTTGTGTACGATAGCGCAATAAATAAACATTGTAATCTACCTCTCTCATAAATGATAGTACTTTTATACTTATAATTAAACACAACGTTAATATTGAAGTTTTCACTTCTGCCGGCACTCCCGGAGTGCTACCGGTGTTTTTTTTTTTTGTGCCTGCACGGACTTAGTTGTTTTTTCATGTTTAGGATCATCGCCGCATGGGAAGTCGTTATATAATATAAGACTCTATTCTTTTTGATTTTGGCAACACGGTTTTTAGTTTATACTTATTAAATTGTAAAACAGTCAAGTGCCTCGAATATTAGGTATTCGTTAATCAGATACCCTTTTCAATATGCATGAAATCTTTTTAACGTCTCAGCGTCTATATAGACAGCAAGGTTCCCGTCCAAGAGACTAATAAGCATGCCTTCAAGGCTTTGGAAAATATTAAACTTCTTTCGCCGAGTTTTCATGTCACTCATGTAACTTAACAAGCAAATAACCTAGCTTTGGCGAGCCGAATCGTGAATACTCTTGTAGTTATAACTAAAATCTATAAAATAATTATAATCATAAAAATTCAGTAACAACAAGGTTTGTTTGTATTGTTAGTCCGATCCTTACAACGTTGGAAATAGGTACACTATACTCTTTAGTTAAGTCAAATTTTCCGTAAATTTGAAAATTGTTTTTGGTATATGTTGGTAGTACTTGTCGGAACTGCTCGGATCGGACGAGAATATCATATAGCTTCCATAGAAAAGAAACAAAAAAAGCCTGAACGAAGCCTGAATTATAACGTCGTCGTTTTTATTTCTATCTGCACGATTCTTGAACTATTATTATTAATAAAATCGGAAGACAATATCATACTGGTGCCAATTGAGTAAACAGAAAAATTATAGAAAATTAGAAAAATTTTGATAATTTGGATGTTAATAAACATTAATGCACTCGTCTTAAAATTAAGCAATTATACATTAAAAATAAATATTATACCATGAAAGAAAAAAGAAAAGTAACTAAAAATACGAGTTAACTTGGGAAGTAATATACTCAACTTGTTGTTGACATTCTAAACTTCTTACTAACAAAAGGAACAAATCGTGTTACTAGATTCGGGTTATATAAGCTTCCGCCGGTCTACCTTTTTTATTTTATATAGGTTTTTAATAGGACTTTCCATCACTTATTTAACAACTTTAGTAGTCAGTAAATGTTTGAAAAATGAGAACCCACCGTTAAGGTCCGTGCAAGTAAGTGCATTTAATCATTGGCATATTTAACTTTTATTAAGTACTAATCCTTCGTTTCAGCTCGTTCGCCCTAAGCAAAACTGCGAGTCACGCCCAAGAGAAGTTGCCTACTTTGTGGCGCTGCTTCGAGTGTGTTTGTCGCGGATTAGCTTGTGAAAATGGCCCAATCGCCGTCCCACCCCGAATGTGTGTGAGCAGGAGAAAAGCCCTTTGGCTGGCACGCTTCGCAAATTAAGTTCAGCACTCGGCACTTGTCAAAATAAAACGCTCGCCCTTTGTTGTGGTCCTTTGTCCTGTGACATTTGACATATTGTCGCTGGTGGAGTTCTGTCGGTTTTGGATTTGGGTCGGAGTTTGGCTGGCGCGTGTTGCCAATTTTCACACCCTGCGCACCGGCTATTGTCCGCAGCGTGTTAACACCTCTCGAGTGGCCGGGCGTGTCCTCTTTTTCTGGGGTTGCATCGGAATCGGAATCTGAAGGCCCTCTGACACCTTCGGCGGACCTTTTCCCGCTCTTTGTTTTCTTTTTTAAAATTTGGAATTGTTGATTTTACATATTTCTGTTTGTTTATGCCATCACTTTTTACTTTCGGACCCCTTTTTGTTTTAGTTGGCGGGTATAAGGGTTATGTCTTGATATTAACCACGTATAAAATATGCTTTCTGATTTTTTATGGAAATCTCGGACATGTTTAGATAGGCAAAAGGCCTCTGGGTTGTTGGCAAAACGTGAGAGTTTTGCATTATCGGCGTAAGGGCTTTAGGTTATCTAAATATCGGAAAAACTCAAGAGACTAGTTGGAAAATGGAAAAATAACTAAAAGCGAACTAAGTTGCAAGTAGAATCCGATTAAGTTGTTTTCTTGACCATTGGTACTGCACAAATCGGTTTAGAAAAAATTCAAATAAATAAACTCCTACAAATTTTGTATGTTTACATTACCCTAATTCTTACAAATATTTGGAAACAGCGAAGGTAGGTACAGGCCAAAAGTGAACTTTCAAGTTTGAACCGGCTATTTAGGGTCTTCAAACTTTTAAGGTGTCAAAATAATAAAACTAATATTGTAAAGTCTTAAAGGTTTAATGCTATTGATCGTGCGAAATTTTTAACCATAGCCACACCGAGAATCATAAGATGGTGGCAGCATTAATTGTTGGATCATGTCGAGATCACTCAAACACACACACTCAATAAAAGGACCACTTAAGGGGTTATATCCAGTTGCAAACCCGAAAAAATAGGCTTTTTTGGTAATTATTTCTGGAGAGGCTTATTATTGTACCTATATATACGTGTTATATGTGAAAAGTTAGATAATTTTTTCAGAATACATTTTCAAAAAAAAAAAATGGATTCCGTTCATCTTGTAGAGGATTTCCTGAGGGCCCACTTCATAGAGGGGTTTTGCGGTGAGGAAGATATCTCTGATCCAAATTATCAGAAATACAAAAAACCAAAGGGATTACGTAAAGAATAGACAAATACTGGCATTGATACGGGGAATTTTCACAATTTTGATTTTAGACAAAATGGCGGCTTCACAAACATAAAACTTCGTTTTTGGCACAACAATTTAAACTTTGAAGTGACTAAAAAATCTAGATTTTTATCGGAGCCAGAATTCCCCGCGTCATTACCTGAAAAAAATATCTAAGAATTTCAAGTCCGTCTGTCAAGCCGTCTCGGAGAAATTTTCCTCACCGACTTTGAAAACATAGTTTCGAGAAAAACGCATTTAAAATGTAGGCTACTAGTTGAACTACTTCGGCGACGTCTTTAAAAATACAGTAGAATCCGCTTATAGCGACTTTCAAGGGACCGACGAGTTTTCGTCGTTATACCCGGAAGACGCACTAAGCAAAAGGATATTAGTGTATAAGTCTGTCTGGGGACCAATCAAGCCATCGAGTTTTCGTCGCAATACCCGGACGGACACTATAAGCGGACTCGTTATAACAGGATTCTACTGTATACTCATTATTACAAAACTATTTACCGGAATACTTTGAAATTTTCAGACAATATTCTTAAATATACATATGTACATTCAAAATAGGCAAAATAAAAATTCGATTTTTTCAAAATCTCAACTGGATATAACCCCTTAAAGAAGTATAAAAGCACAGTGATCCTTTGAGGTAGGTTATCAAAAACACCGGCGCTTTCCGTTACCTGTGCCCATTTTCCGTTGATGGAAATATTTGAACCCTAATGTATCCAGTTTGCTTAGATTTACGTTCCGCACAGCGCACTTAAAATTTGAAAGAGTAATCGACTGCGGCGATTTAGTCAGAACTTTTCGTGTCACCAGAGCACAATGTCACTTCGTCCTCAGTGAAATGTTTTCAAATCCCGACGCGAATTGCTGCCGCTGGAGCCTGAAACCTGCTGCGGGAGCAATGCAATTGCGAAAACGGATCGCCTGGGCTGACGGACCAACTGCGAATGAAACGGGAAGCTAAGGCTGGCAGAGCCAGCAGCGAACAGACCGCCAATTACGAAAGTGAAGCTGCCAAGGAGAGGTCCTTTTTTGCAGTCAATTTGACAGGAGGGCGAGCCAAGCCAAAGGCAGTTACCACCCGCACACCCACTCCCACCCCCACTACCACCTCCGCCTCCGCCTCCGCCTGGTACAAAGCCACAAGCGGAGAGGCGGGAAACGAAGCTGAGGCGGGAAAGTGAAAGGCAGCGAGCGCCGAGCATTCTGAACCGAGAACCGGGCAAAGCAAAAGCAAAGCAAAACGAGCAAAAACAAACAAAAAAAATGGGAACCAAACGAAAGTCGAAAATTTACGAAAAGCTACCAAATGTTACATTTCATCCCTTGATAGTGGACCAAAAGCAAGCGACCAGCCACCCACCCACCCGACCACCCACACATCCGGTGTGGAATCGACAGCGTGGTGAACACACACCAACACAGAGTGCTCAAAAAGAGAGAAAGAGAGTCGAGGGACCAGAGCGAGGAGTGCCGGGTAACCAACCGGAAAACGCCCTTTTTTCAGTGCTCTGGCCTGATGCGATTACAGCAAATGAGGAGACTTCCTACCGTCCACCATTTTTGTTTTTTCCCGCCGAACGGCGGCACACCCACACAAGCGCAGTGGCGCTCCGCACGCACACTACCGTACATTTCCTGTGGCTTTCGACAATTCACCACAAAATGTCAAGAATGACGAAAAGCTAGCCGTGGAACGACTGCGAGCTTGTATTGGTATGTGCTGGTGCTGTCCCGCTCCCACAGCTTGCCTTTTCGCTCGCCATCCTTGCGTTATCCTGCTCCTGTGCTTGGTAAATATCCTTCGCCGGCAGAGAGGTCGAACTCTCATGGCTTCTCTCTTTTTTCTACACTTTTTTGCTCTTTGTTTGGAGGAATCCGGCGCTTGTAGGCTGTCGGATTATTAGTTCTAAAGTCATGACCTCTTTTGGCAAAAGGGCTCTACAGTTGTGGTACGTTTAACTGCTTCAGTCTCATATTTCGCTAGTACGTCCTATATATTATTCGGTAAGCAATGTACCTCAAATAGTAAACTTGACGATTGGTAACTCTATAAGATCTAACAAAACATTTCATTTTAGATCGCTTTCAAACATTATAATATTAAAATAAAAAAGAGAAATTATTCAACTTAAAAAAAAAAAGAAATAGACGTACTTGCTACATCGGAATTTACATTCTTGTCATTGGTTTATATATATTTTTCGACAGGATATTCCAAAACAAAATTATTTAAACCAATTTGATGAGGAAGTTTTTTAATGGTACCTGTAAAATAAGCAATAAAAGAGTGGTTTTTTTTCCAATTTTTATCGCAATTAAAAATAGAGCACATCATTATTTACGTTAGTTGAAGCATTAGTTATCAGTTGTTTAGTTTATGATCGCTTAATTTTGAATTTAAGGCTATGGCAATGTGAGCATTGAACTTATTGTTTTATGCTAGAGTGCGAAAATAATCATCAAAAACTGAATGGAGCGATCAACACAGCCAAGGCACATGGCACATGACCAAGAAATATATACACTTCACCTACACCTACTCCGACATGTGCCTTGGTGTGGGTCCTGTCTGCAGAAGTGGTAGTGTCCACGGCGATTCCGCAATGGCGTCTCCCCAGCTGGCACTGGCTGAAACGGCTACGGCTATCGAAATCGCAATCGCAATCGGAGCTCGAGAGGTCGGATGGGATGGGGCCGGTGTTGTCGGTATGTTGATAGGGGTTGATTTACTGACTCTCATCCAAATTGAAGTGACTTTTGCGACAGTGTGAGCGGGGAGCTCACACACACGACCGCGCAGCGGAACGTCTTGCACATGACACTCGGCTTAGAGGGTGGAGTCTTGTAAGTCGATTCGGCGAGGGGCTCAGGATAAGCCCGTGTCCATTACACAGCCCATTTGGCTGACTGCGGTCACATGGCCGGCCCACTGCTCGTACATAACGCCGCCCCACGCACATCTCCCGAATCCCGAATACAATCCTGCGGTTATATTAACCAGTCAGAGCGCAAAGTCATTTGCAGCAACGACGCCAACGTCGCCGACGGTCGTAACTCAGCCAACCACCCACCCGCCAAGCCACCCACCCCACCACACCTCCCCCACTCCGCTCTTCGCACACATGGCAAATTTGCGGCATCAAGAAGTCGCATTTTTCTATGCCCCCTCCCCTCTGGCTCTCACTCGCGCTCTCTCGCTCTCGCAAGTCCCGCCGGCTTTGATGTGTGCGTGAGCCTAGGCCACGCCCCCGAGGCAAGGGAAACTCACCACTTCCGGAAATCCCGCACATGCGCTCGCTCAATTTCGAAAACGAGTTTCGAAAAAGGAGGCTTTGGACCTTCATTTCTCAGTCTGTCGACGCTGAAGTTGTAGACGGCTCATTCGACTCGGCCACTCAGAACAGATCGGAAGTCTGCTAAGCAGCATTTTAAGATATTTAGCTGATTTGTCAGGCTCAAGAAAAAATCAGGTAAGTTTAACAAAAATTCAGGAAAACAGTTACGCAAAAGTGTTGTTTCCAGTGAGCATGGACGGCTTCTGCAGTAACAACGGTTGCAGCTTCAACAGCGGATACTCGCAGTACCCCAAGGGAAGCCGCTCTGGGGCGTGCTGCAATTGCCCCGGGGGCAACTGCCCCCGCATGGAGGCGGGGAGCAACGAGCGCCGCGGCATGAGCCAGCTGGGTTGTCCTGGCGGCAACTGTTGCCCCGGCGGACACTGTTCGTCAGGCAGAAGCCGCTTCAATCAAGACTGGCGGAACGGTGGACGCTAGCACTAAAGAGCTGGCGATTCCACGCCTGTCGAATCCAGCACCTTAAAAATGCGCTCCAAGCTACAAAACAACAAGTTCATTCCATAATCCTTAGTATTTAAACAACTGTTTAAAATGGAGGATGCTTTTGTCGAATCGAATCGGATTGAATTGTCACCCACAAACTCATCCAGCTACCCTTTGAACTTGAAATCCTGCATAATATCTTAATGTACTGTAGCCCCTGCGCTTAGAAAAAGAAGCAGATTTAGAAAAATAATACCGATTAAATTGCGTGTAAAAAGAAAATATAACTGATATCCTAAAATCCTAAGTATTTAGGACATAAGAGTTATTTTATGCAACACTTTGTTTTTATGGCCATTGAGAGATATAACACTATCTGTAAATTAAGACATTGATAATATGTTATTTGTTGAAAAGTACTCTCGACCCTAAAAATTATATATTATTAATTCAGACCGGTTGATCTCGCCTTCTGTTCTTCTTTTCGAATTTCTTTCCACATAATCGGCAAGAATTTAAAACTGATAATAGCAAGATTAACAGTCCATATATGAGTGGTTTAAAGTTTCCGAGATTCTGTCATTCATCCAGACAAGCAGACTTGGTTGGATCGGCTATAATGATGACCCATTTTCACATATACTCCGCACCTTGAAAAATTGTTTGTAAAATAGGAATAAGTTGTGAAGAACAAAATATGTACATATGGGAAACTCTCTGTATAATAATTAGGCATTTGGGATATCTGTGTAGATGATTTTAGGAAAAACAAGAAAGGAAGCTAGCTTCGGCAAGCCTTCATGCAGCTATGTATGATGATTTTTCTATTATTGTTTATATTTTCGACTATTGTTCATATGGCAGCTATATGATATAGTCGTCCGATTTTGATTATTTTATTCGTCAAGAGTTGTTAGAGAACTCTATATTCCAAAAATCATGCTTGTCTGATGAAAATCAACAATGTTATAATTTTATTTCCGTTATTTATAGATTTTTCGATTTTTCCTTTGGCAGCTATATAATAACGTTGTCGAATTTTAATCAAATTTTTTTCTCGATTCTAAATATTTAAAAAACTCGATGTTCTAAAACTCACAAAACAACGACGTTGTAATTATATTTTTCGCTCTTTCCTATGGCAGCTATTGTATATGATAGAGTTATTATTTTGATAACATTAAATTCGAAATTCGATAGTAGTTTAAAAACATCATCTGAAGGAAATCCAGTCGATCTGATCAAAAACAACGGAGTAATAATTTTTTTTTTCAATTTATCGTATGTCAGCTATCCTATATAGTCGCCCGATCCGGCCCAATCCGATTTTTGGCCTAAATTATAATACTCTTTGCTCTGCAAGGGTATAATAACAAAACAGAAACATTAAAGTACCATCAAAATTGTTTCAATCCCAATAGTCGACCGTGAAAAAAAAGCGCGACACAGCATTTTTGGTTTGTGGGCATAAAAGTGAATATGCGAATTTGGATTACTTAATTAATTACGTTTTCAGACGTTTCTTTATCAAACAGTTTATTTATTTTTCTAAGGTCTATGACGAATTGGTGTGTAAACCCCCACCCAGCAATAAAAAGCGAGAGCGATTTAACATATTTCATTTATTAAATTGTATGCTTTAAACTTTGCATGTAGTAATGTTTATGCTTTCTATCTCACGCACTAACAATAAATATATATATACTCTATTTATATGAGTGTTTTGTAATTTATTTAAGTTGTTAAGTTAATACAGGTTGATCTTGTGTTTGCGTGGTGTCCTCTCTTATTACAGATATCAAGATTTCGATTATGTAACACTGCTCGTTCTGCTTTGAACTGTAACGCATTTAAAGTTTTTGAGCTTTATAGTTCATTGAAATCTTTCTACAAGATGGAAAATTACATTTTTTTGTCTTTAGTGCTCGGAATTTTCTTCAACAGACTGAAAAGAATACAATTGCATTAGTTGCTCTTACCGCGACGTTCATCTTCTCGTTTACTGCCACCCGTACATAAGTAATATTTGTAAATTATTATCAATGCAACATGTAGATTTTCTACAAAATACGGAATGTTTTTCTACCATGACTACCAATAAATTTATCTAATTTATTTGCATTACTTGTATAGTTTCTCATTGTTTTTCACTTTTATATTTACATTAATTTAATATTAAGGGCCTCTTGTCGTAATTGGTGGAAGGAATTAAATGGTTTAAAGCTCTGAACTTAAATAACAATTTTCCAACTTGTTTTTTTTAGAAAAATCAAATTTAAGTTTCAGCACAGTTGCCTTGCTTTCCTTTGTATATGTATTTATATCAATAATTTTGCAATATTTTTTTAAGGTTAATTGCAATTTGAAATATTCCGTTTATTACATTCTTTGCATTGCTTGTATTTCTTTTCGCATTTCGCAAAAAAGTAATTTTGAGAGAATCTACTTGCCTTTAGTTTAGTGTGAGGTTGTAGTGTTGTGTGCTAAAACATGTTTTGTAGCCGCAAAAGGTGCGACGATATTGATCGTGATGTGTTTGGTCTTATTTGATAGAGAATTGTTTTAGTTTTAATTTAATTGATATTTCTGGCGGTGCTTGGTTTGATTATTATTGATTTATCTGTCGAGGGCTGCTTTCTGTGAATCGATACGAAAGACACTAAGCTTTGAAGGGACTTTCGATTTTTGTGCGCTGGCCATGTTGTTAGGCTGCTTCGAAAGTCTACAATAAATAGTCAATACCTACAAAATTGTACAACGTCGTTACATAACTATAAATTGTCAATGCATTCTAAGTATAAGCAATATTACGTTTTAAATCAGCGTTTAATAAATAGTTATAAATACATAAGTGTATAAATTATATTGCAACTTGGTTTGGTATAAAAAAATTCGAATTAAAGTGTAAAATTAAATATAAAATCATATAACAGCCTTTGTTTGAAGTTAGATCAACTCATTTTGGATAAAACTATTGTATCGAAAAAATAAATAGAAGTTAAAACTACATTAAACAGTTACAAATAAACACAGTAATATGATTAACTTCCAATGGCGTACATATACATTCCGTTTAATTTTCCTAATTTTCCAATGAATTCGTCCGCAGTTGACTGTAGCATGCCTGGCACACCCTAACTGGCTTTAGGATTCGAAGACGAGATATTTCTGACTCGAAACGACTGCACTTGTTGCAAAACACTTGACCGCAATTGCGACAATGGTGCTTCCTCTCATAAAGTGTAAATCTGTAATAAATATTCCGGTTAAAAGTTGGACTCTTCACTAATTTGTTACTTCGAGGACTCACTTGATGTGGCATTTGACACATTGATCAGCTCCTTCATCTTTTAGCCAATGATCAGCCACTCCGCGACCAGGCTGTTCTGTAACGCTCCACGAAAAGATTCGCCCGCGTGCATCGCCTTCAAAATATTGAAAATTTAATAAATATTCGAGATATTTCTATGTGCAGCTTTATTGAAAAACTTACCGACATATAATATTTTGTGATCTTTTGATACTGTTAACGCAGTAATGCTAGCTGGTTCGGCATTATCCTTACGATCATACGCCGTATGCATGGTTAACTTTGAGCGGAACATTAATTGACGTTGCCATCTGAAGCCTAAAATCATCGGAAAAAATATATCAATAGAGACAAAGAATTTTTGTTAACAAAAGATTTTAAATCTCTATCAGAATTCCAAGTTGATCCGAATAAGTAAAACTATATAATTTAAGTTGTTTTCATTTTAAATTTGTAATTGTTAATGATATTTGTATATAATACATATAGAACAAAAAAATATATATACAAAAAAATATATATATGTATAAACTGCCAGTAAGGGCTATTGCTATTGTAACATAATGCTTACCTTTTCTTAAAACTTGATCGCCTTTATGCCTGTCATTGTCGATTACAACAAATCCATCAGTCAGGCTTGTATCTGATTTGCTCGGCCTTATAGAGTGTTCATCTGGGGTAATATTTAGGTATTAGTTTACGGCAACCAAAGCCTTGGCCATTCTTACCCTCATTTGACTTGGGATCACAGCTGCTTTCTTCCGCTTCTACAGTAGCCGATTTCATTTCATGCAGGGACTTTGCTCCCGATAGGGAGCTCTTCCTGTGTTCTCCTTGCAACTCCGCTTTGGCACCTGTCTCTGCTGACTTACTCGATTCACGGCTATGCTGGGATGCTTCTGAGATGCTACTTTCGGAGGCGGATTTGACTATTTCTGTGGAATAGAGATGCAGCCTTAGCCAGGTTATATACTAACGAATAAAATGGATTTATATGTAGAATAATAGCAGCTACCAATTACTTATAAAATCGTAAAGCCGCTGTTATACCAAATAATTAAATACATTTCTGATTTATGGTCACTTGGCTTTGAAATTAAAAATCATTTTGCACAGAGAAAGCTACATGAATTCTCACGAATATTTAGCAATAATTCAATTTAAAGTATGTAAATAATGCAGACATGGTATAAACCTACCCAACTCTTCCTCTGATTGGGAAAGGCTTTTTATTTGTTTAATGAGGCTCATTTTGTCGTCCTTAGAATCCTTGCCATCCGAAGAGGCAGTGTCTGGTTTGTCCTGCGAAGACACCTCCATTCCTCTCTTCAACTTGCGATCAATGGGCACCTGTGTGTGCTCCAAAGACCACATCTGCAAGAATGCAAGCCTCGGATTATTATATTTATTGCTAGGCTCTGTATACTTACCCTCACTACACCATCGGTAGATCCAGTGATGACCACATTTTGCTGGTCCCACTCGCGGGTCTGGGAGAAGGCCACACAAAGGATCTGCTGCATGCGATCCGCACTGCCCACACACGTGTTCACCATAGCCAAGGCGTCGCCATTGATGGACCACACGTGCAGCCAGGTGGCCGAGCAGGTGGCAATGTCTCCGGTCAGCTCGTTGATGGCCACGGCAGCCACCACTCCAGCATGTCCTCGCAGCTGGCGCACAAAAGTGAACCGGGTCATATCCCAGACGATGGCAGTGCCATCCCGGGATCCGGACACGATCACATTGTAGGCAGCGCTGGCGGCCAGACAGGTCACGGCTTCGGTGTGGCCGTGCAGCGAGTGCTTGACGGCGAGGCTCTTGCGATTTGCGTCAAACTTCCAGATGGTCACCACCGAGCTCGTTCCGGCCGTGACAATCATCTTGGCGTTGGGGCAGGCACAGGTCAGGATCTCGCCGGAGTTCTGTGCCGATGCCTCAGATACGAAGGACGCCCGATCCGTGTCGTAGAGTCCCACGCGAAGAGAGTGGTCGGCGAAGCCCCAGGCTATGTACTTCGTGTAAGAGGGCGGCATCATAACCTTGTTCTGCTCCACAGCAAACACAGTCTTATCGGGCTGCAAGATTTGACCGACGGGACCTTTCAGCTCCTTGATGGGCTGAAGACTGGGCTTCAGGTTGTCCAGGTTGTGGAAGAACAGTCGGTCGGTTTGCAGCACGGTGCTGTTGCCCTGAATCAGAGCTGTGGGATCGATTAACGCCGAGTGCCGCGAGCTGCCCATCTTTTTAGCAGGATGCGCCTTTTTAAACAGCTGCTTTGGAATCTGGCCAAAGTTGTTAATGAAGCCAATGGTGGCATTCTTTTTGAGTGGATCGTCAATGCTGCGACGAAAGAATGCAACGGAATCAGAAAAAAAACATTTTTCGTAGTTCGTTTTGTATTTACTTGTAGATATCCACGTTTCCCTCGTAAAAGAGATGGTGGAACACGTTAACGGCATCGACGGCAGCCGGTCCTTGTTGCTTGCAGCCAAAGATTAGGTCGATCCACTGCAAGTAAAATCGTTGAATGACCCCAAATAGTAAAAAAAGAACAATCTACGCTTACCAGATGTAAGTGCTGGCTGACATAGTCACACTCCAGAGCGCTTCTGTGCAGCCGGATGAACTCCCTGGGATCGTGCTTGGCCCACGGCGGCAGGATAACGTGGTTGAGGGTCTCCCCGTTCTGCTTGGTACCCAGGTCGAAGCTGTTAAAGTTGCTGAGGAACTCGGGCAGGTAGAAGAACTCCGGGATTAGCTCCTTGACATCGGCCATGTTTAGTTTGGAGGCAGAGAGCCAGGCCTCCTTGATGCTGTGAAACATGCGGTCCGCTAGGTCGAAGTGTCCGCCCTGCAGCTTCAGGAACGGCTGCGTAAAAGGCTCAAGCCGCACCAGATACGAGCATACGATCATCGCGGAGCTGTAGTGGGTGCCGTAGTGGTAAGGGGGCGTCTCGCCGTGCGGATCGTCCCACTCCTTGAAGCGTTTCTGGAACTGTTCCAGACGCTCCTCCGCTTGGCCGCCCATGGGGCGCGAAAAGTCTCGGAAGGTCTTGGGATTGGTCAGGTCCAGCTCCTCTGAATCGTAGTCGGCCAGGATCCAGGGGAAAACGGGATACTGCATCAGGTCGTTGTAGCTGCGCCCAGCCAGAGTGTTCAGGTGCATAAGGTACTGAAAGTTCGAAATCTCGCCACGCACCCAGCGCTGGGTTACCGAGGTCTCGCCGATCAGGCCGCTGAAGATGCCCGCAGTCTGCTCCACGCTGGCCGTGCGCTTTTGTCCCGCCACGGATTGCTGCGCGTTGTCATTCAGGGCAGTGGCCAGAGCCAGGAAACGCTGGTTCACCTTGTTGCGCACTTTTCGCGGAAAGCTCAGCAGATAGTTGCGTCCATCTTCAGAGAATATTTCAAGTGCGATGGGCTGAAGCAGGTATCGCCGCTTGTGCACCTCGCGAATCTCCTCGTAGGCGAACTTCGAACACTGCCTCAGCTTGTGGCTTACGGCTCGTGAGGTTGTCGAAGAGGTTCCCCCGGAGTTGGGAATGATAGGCTCGTAAGCTCCTGGCGGCAGCGTGTCTATGTCGCGAATCTCGCGGTTTTTCAGCAGCGTAAACCCATCCACAATGTAACAGTGCTCCTTGCCAAACAGCAAAAGCCCTTCGAACGTGTCCAATCCCTGGACTCTTGCACATCGGAACATAAAGCTGATCTTCTCTTGCTCCTCAAGTAAGCGCAAAAAGGTCGTCTCATTGTCGCTGTTCATCGAGGTGTCCTCCTCCTCCTCGTCGTCCTCCGGGGCATTGCCGTCCACTGACTCCTGCGGATAGGGAGCCGACCCATGGCCCACGAGCTTCGGTAAGGCCAGGGGCGGTGGCGTGGAAGTGGAGCTGCTGGCCTCTAGGCGGTGGGAGTGCACTGCTTCCAGAGAACTCTGCTGATGAATCACATGCTGTTCCGCCGCCTCGGCCAGGATGCGGGGCTGCTGCGGACCGTGCAGCGCGTACGTCTTACTGTCCAGGCTGGACGCCACTTTGTACTTCAGCTGGCGGTTGTCGGCTAATTCCAGCTCCGGTCGGTATGGGTAGTGCAGGTAAAACAGATCGTTGCGCATCGTCTTCTTGCGCATCCGGTGGGGTCCCTCGGTGGTATCCAGAATCCACTTATCCAGTGAGCAGCTGCCGGTGGTCTAAGTGAGTTAAAAAAATTAACATTAAATAGGGTTTGAAGTGAGGTGGGGTTCCAGGCTTACCTGAAGATCCATAGTGGGACAAGAAGGTCCCCACAGTCCCCGCTCACGGGTAAGCTCCGTTTCCGACTGCACCCAGTCCTGGTAAACGTAGCGCTGCGTGTGCAGCAGCATCTGCTGGTACTGCTTGGCGCGCAGGTCCAACAGATCCTTTATCAGCTGCACATGGATTGCAGTTGACTCGTAGGCGGCCTCGCGGCTTAGTGTTGACTTGGTTCGTACCAGCTCCTCCTTCTTGGTTTTGGTGCGGCTGGTCAGGCGGGAAAGTCCGCCGGTTACCTTTTGAATTTTCGACTGGATCTGCGTGTGCAGCTCCCAGGGGGCGCGGTAGGTGGCCTTGCGTTCCGCCTCCACATAGTTGAACCACAGCTTAGAAGCCAGCTCCATCACCAGTTCACGCGTGGTCTGCAGGTCAGGTGCCTTGGAGTTGGGCGGTGGGGCCGTAAGGGAGACCTTGAAAACTTCCTCGATGGCAGGCTTCTTGCACACGTACAGCTCCTCCCAAACCCGAAAGGCAGCGCCAACGATTAGGTTCCGACCTTGCAGCTGATTGAGGTCCTCATCTTTGGGCTCTGTCGTCTCCGTCTGCGGATTAACGTGCCAGGTGGTGTTTCGGCTGGTGGCCGGCTCCAGGATGATTTTCATGTCGGCTGTCAGCTGCAGCAGGCAGTAGGTGAGGCATCCAATGAACTCCAGCTCGTGGTTGCCCGCTCCGAAAATGAGCAGGCGGTGCTGTATGATCTTGTGCAGTGCCTCAAGCACACTCATTTGGTCAGCCCGCGAGTCGTCGGTGGGGCGGGAGAGCAAAAAGAGGATGCTGCGGTTCAGCGAGTGGTGCAGATGCTCCAGCGACAACGACGAGGAGCGCCTTTTGGCCTGAACTATAAGTTTGATCACGAAGTCGAAAATGTCGTGGGGGTTACGGGCGAGGCAGCCCTGCCACAGCTTGTCCACGATGCGGGCGGTTAGGTAAAAAACGTTCGGAGCGATGTGCTGCATCTGGCTTTGCAGTAGAGGTACCAAGGGCAGGGCAGCCTGTTCGCCTACAAGAACGTCGGCGGCCAGCAGGTGATCCATTAGCGCAATGATTATCTGCGTCTGGTACTGAACCTGTAGAGGCAGTTCCGCCGAGTCCGGCGCTGCATCCAGCACAAGGTCGATTACCGGCGCTAGCTTGCCCTGCATGTTCAGGCCAAGGGAGTCCACCACGATTACGCGCAGGAAGTCAATGATGCAGTTGCACACCGGATGAGTGGTTAGCTTGGGCTGTTGGGCTCCATGCAGGGACTCCGGTGGTGGCAACGCAAAGCTGCTCCCGGCATCGTCCGTCGGGGTTGATGCTCCACTGTTCGGCTCTGATCCCGGATTACGAGTCGCCAATGGAAAGAGCACGGCCACGAGGGAGGTGACTACGTCGCCGGCCATCATTACTGGCGCAAAGTCGCTGAGGTTCTGGTACAGGCTGAAAAGCAGTTGGATGATGGTTTCCGGGTGGCTGTGCAACCAAGGGGCGCACTCGCCCCCGTGAACGATTCCGCGCACCATGGCCAAGAGGACGCACACAGCCTCGGGGCAAACATTAAGCTTGGGCAACTGCGTGTTGGCGGAGACGGGAGCGCCCCAGAGGAACGACCACACTCGGTCAAGGTCGAACTTAGTGTGCTCGGTAGCTAGCACTTTTACAGGCTGCCCCATGATCAAGGCCGTTATTAAAAAGTACAGCTCCGGGACATCCAGGTGGTGATGCATAAGCCATTCCAGGAGCTGGAAACCTGAAACACGGTCAAAAAGTACACATCACAAAAAGGTATTTAATATGGTAAACAAATGTTTATTTATTGTTATGTTTTTATTAAAAAAATGGAACGAGATTACCCAGTATGTCAAAATTCAATTGCGACCAGAATTTGAAAATTGACCCTGCGATTTATGTTGTTGAAATCATTTACTAAATTGAAAGCTTTTCTCCACAAAATGTTAAATAATAAATATTGAAATTAATATCAAAATTTTAATTTTAAGGGCTACACCACCCTCAAGGAACGCAAATGTATTTCGGTCTGAATCTAGTTATATGCTCACCTGGTATATTCAAGGCCGCCGCTCGCACCTCGCCTGCGATCTGTGTGGGCAGATGCTGTATGGTGTTCTGTGGGGTGGCTACAATCACTGTGCCAGTGCCGTTGGTCGGGCGCTGGTTCAGCTGTTGGGCACCTAAGCCTAGCATCTTCCGTTGGGAAACCATCTCCGTGAAGCGAAGGTAGCCGCCGTTGTGGGTGGCGTCCCTGAAGCGCACAAGGAAACTTTCGTTGGCACAGACCACGACCAAGATGCGCACCGCGATGATGACGGTGGTAAAGTGGACGTGGGGCTGCATGAAGAGGAGCAACCAGTCCATGCCCAGGGTCTTGGAAATGTCGTCGCAGATAACATAGTTCACGGTGTTTCGGGGCGTGAAAAGAAGTCCGTGGAGCAGGGAGAGACAGCGATTACGCAGATAGATGTTCTGGGCCACACCTCCATCCTGGTCTTCACTTGGGTTCTTCATACTGGGTAAAAGCACAGCCCGCTCCTGTCCTCCATTATGAGCCTGTGGTAGCTTGGCCGCAACATACTGGCCAAAAAGCAACAGGTCGGTGTGCCTCGGCTGCCCACCCAGTAGAGTCTCCAGCAGACTGAAGAGGATTTCCCGTGTCGAGTGGTCTTGGATTTGAGTGATGATGTGCAGCAGTTTGACCAGGAGCTGCAGGTCCCGCATTATCTTCACGTTCTGCTTTTTGTCGCTGGACTCTACCACTAACTCAAGCAGATGCTCCAGCAGGGAGCGGAGTAGTCCGTTCGGTGCGTTATGCCAGATCTCCAGGTCACACAGTAGGTCCTGGAAAGCCGTCACATTCGGAATGGCCGACATGTCTTGTCCGCTGCTCACCGTTCCCACCAGACCGAAGGTCAGGTGCAGAATGTGCGAGTTCAGTAGATGTTTTTTCTTCTTAAAAAACATGCCCAACGTCTGGTAGCAACGTTTCCTGTCCATCTCTGCTTGGGCAGCACGATTGCTCCGCACCACGCAGGTCAGCGCCTTGACTCCTGCATATAGGGACTCCACGTCTTGAGCCATGGCAATGATGCCGAGGAGCACGTTGCAGCCGCCCACAGTGTCGATCATGGCCGAGACGGGATGTGGGCTGAACACTCTTACTCCCAGGTAACCCACAACCACGCCGCCTAGGGAGCGACCAGCTCCTGCCAGGTGCCCAGCAGAGTTGTGCAAAATTCTGGAAGAGCAGGTTTATCAGGGTTGTTATCGAGTTCGTTTCTTCATCGTTTCACTTACTTTATGGGCGTGGCATTCTCATGTGAGTTCATGTTCAACTGCTTGGCGATGCTCTTGTTATCCGCCCGGCTGTACACCTTCCGGATCTTCACCAGCGTCAACTTGGAAACCGCTTTAGCGTTAAGACCCAGGAGGACGCGGTCCTCGGGCACCAGGGGTGCCAACGACTCCGCCTGCTTGTTTAGCTGCGGAGCTTGGAAGCGAGCCCATGTAGTGGGGTCCCAGTTGGTATATGGTCTGAACAGTCTGCTGCGTGAGCACATCTTCGATAAGGTGGCACACGCCCTGCTTCCAACAGAGTCGGGAGTAGCGACGCCAGATTGGGGGAGTACCGATGTATCCGAAAATCTGAGTGGCCGACGTGAGGCTGGCGTTGCCTGCTGCCGGGTGCTGGGCGATGTAGTGCAACTTTTGCGTGTGCATAGGCACTCCGTCCAAGTAAAGGAACAAACTCGAGTTCTTCAGCACGGCTCTGTTCAGCACGACGACTAGGTTATGCCACTGGCCCTCGTGCAGGAGATCGGGACACCATATGCGGGCAATGCCGTCATCCGATCCTTCGGGCTCCCAGTCACCAATACCTAGAAAGTAATCTTTTTTTTAATGCGATCATAAACAAAGTTTAAAGCATAATTTATTTTAAAAGAAAATGGCTAGACATCAATGTGTTTTTTAGGTTTTTTGCATTTTTAGGTTACTTTGCATTGCAATTACACTATTATTATCTAAGGTCTAAATTTTCATCTAAGTGGTTAACAAAGACGAGTAAAGTTTGAGGAAACCAATACCCTTACTTACTTTTTCTTGGAGTGACCAGGGTCTCCTGGGTAGATACAACAATAGCCTTGTCCCGCGCCGACAGCAAAATTGACAAGCAAGCCAGGTTCTCCTCTCGGGGATTGTGAATAGTCCGCACCAGGGTAAGAAGCCGGACGCAGTGCGGGTCCGTCTTGGGGTCTGAGAACTTTTCTACGCAAAACCAGGTGGAGTACGTGAGCCCTGTTTGAGGCGGAAAGATGCGATCGCCGGCTCCGATGCCTCCGATGGTGTTGGCGTCGATGGTTCCGCCGGCGGTGGCAGTTGCCTGAGGCGCCAGTGAGGGCAGGTAGAGGCAGCCGAAGCCCTCGGCAGACATGTCGAGCTCCACGAAGGGGGGCAGCGTGCTTGATCCATGAGCTCGAAAATCACGCGGCGTTGTCATGGACACCAGAGTCTTTATCCGGGTCAGCGGGACCGGTCCGCCGAGCTTGTAAGGCTGCTGGAGATCTATATCCGCACAACAGAGCGGGTCGCCCAAGCGCAGGAACTGGCGCAGCTCAGTGGGCTGCAGCGCCTGGGCAGCCAGCCGTTCCAGGATGTACTGCATGGGCACGTGCAGCGGATGCGATTCTTCCGCCAGAGCTCTCCGCGTCAGCTTGAGCAGCTTCTCGGCCAGTCCGTGCTCGCACATGATCTGCTGGTTGCGTTCGTTGCGCACCAGGGACTTGATGACTTCGCTGAGGTACACCTGCAGCTGCACGGCCTGCAGAGGAGCTGAGTCGTGTTCCACAGCGGGCAGGAGCTGTAGCATGCAGATCACCACACCCGGGTGGACTATCCGCGGCTCGGGACTGGGCTGCGTGAGATTCAGCTGGCTGGGGTGCACCGGTGCCGCCAGCTCCTTGCTTGGTGATCGCAAAAGCGCTGGAGGGTCGCTGACAAGCGTTATCACGCCGCTCAGATTTGGTACCTCAAAATTGTCCAGCGCAATACTGTAGAGCAGCCTAAATACGACGCAGACGTAGGACAATGGATAGGGAACGTCTTCAGAGAATCTAAAGGAACAAAACATATATTGAAATATGTTAATAATAGTAAAATTTCATTTCATTTGCGGAATATTAGTTCACTTTAACTTATACTTTAAGAAGGCCTGTAATAGACACGCTACACTCTACTAGCCTGGTATAAAACGCACCAAAGTCGCTACGCCGGCTAATAAAGTTGTTGTTGTTATTAGTGAGTTTGCATTTAGATGACAATATCCTATAGTTATAACCTATCTGATACCTTGAACTTTTTTCCCGCAGTTATAATAAATGAAATCGATAAACTATTAAATTAATCGGTAAGGCAATATTTAAATAGAAGTTTATTCAAATTCGTAAGACTATTTCTTTGAGGTGCCATATATCTGGTTTTCTTTGTGAAAATCATAACAATCCAACAAAATCATTTTCAAGATCTGAAACGGTTGGGAAAAAAATGGACTTGCTTACCTGACGCTCAGAATATCTCCGCTGAAGATTTCATGGTAATACTTTAGCAGCGGTTGCTGCGGCTCGTGCACGCCTGAAAAGTCCTGCAAAACAGAGGACTTTCCAAAGCACCCTAGCAGCCGAAGAGTATCACACAATGAGCTGCTGCTAATCTCCTGGTGAAAGAACTTGGCGTTCGCCGGCTCAAATCGCATGGCTGTGGCCAAGGTCTGAAAGACGATTTGCAGTAGCAAAATGAGATCCTGTTGTGGAATGTCCGGTTGCGGCTGGGCCATACTGCCGTCTAGAGACACGAACACACTGGTGACGTAAACGAAGCCGCCCACTTTGCGGAAGACGGTCCGAGTGCGGTGCGAGTCCTTTAGGCATCCGAGCAGCATGTTGAGTATCTGGATCTTGAACTCCACCTGCAACGGGCTGACGCTGTGCATCAGGGAGAGTATGTGCAGCATGTCGTCGTCTCCGCCGGCGGAGAGAATCAGCTCTCTCACAATTCCGAGAGCCTGTGGTCTACAGTGTTTGAACTTCACTAGCTCGTGGACGCTTTTTGCGCCACTGTACTCGCGAAAGAGCTGGGCATTGCTGCTGGCCCCACCGCCAAGGAGCATTGTAAGCGCCTCCAGGACATATTTGCCCATCGTGTCTAGCAGAGTTTCCTCCGTGTCCCCTTCCAGCTCGACCACTACTGACTCGTCGCCCTTGGTAATCTGCAGCACGTGGGCTGCGTATCGAGTAAGGCAACCGACGAAGATTTCCAGAATACCCACTTCGCGGTAGACGTCTTTGAAGACAGTGTTATGGCGCAGTATGTTCAGCAGGGTCTTCAGACATAGAATGCTGCAGGGCGTTGATTGGTTGTGCTTGAGTAGAAGCGAAAGGCTGATCAGCTCCTTGCACGGGACGAAGTTAAGCTGGAAGACGATGAACTCCAGAAGGTCGTAGAATTTTTCCTGGATTTGCGGGCTTTTTAAGTGGATTCGCTCCGCGAACGAGCTAAGGGTATGCTCCGATTCTAGGATGAAGTAGTTGGCGTTTTCCGAGTGGTACACCCGCGAAATAGCGTCCAGGATGGTGCAGCAGAGAGCCGGCGTCGTAGACTTGAGGAATACGTTTTGTAGCACCTGGAAGGCGTACACATTTCGCACGCAGGTCTCTCGAGAGGTGGCCTGCGGGAGCTGGAAGTTCTGCAGCTTAAAAGCCGTGTTGAACTGCGAAGCTGGCGGTCGAAGCTCGTAAAAACCACACATGCACAACGAAGAGATCATCAGAACCAGGTTGCGAATAGCCGCTTGAATCTCCAGAGATTGGCTGCGGTTGTTGTCAAACCTTGAAATAAATATTGCTTAAGAGGAGCTTAAGTTGGCAGGTTATTCTCTTACTTGAGAAGAAAATCGCTTAGAAACACGTAACCCTGCGAGGCGCGAAAATCATCCATTAATATCTGCGAAACCTGGCTAGAGTCCTTGAGAAAACAGAACACGGTGACGAACATTTCGACGATTTCCAATGGATTTCCAAACGTCAGGCGTTGCATATTGTCTACACAAAGAGCCATGCAGCCCTTGGCTAAAATAATTGTAACAGGATTAAATATGAAATTGCATTGATATTCGATCTAAATATATATATTGATATATATCGCTGTTGTTTTTTTTATGAGATGTTTTCTAAACATTTAGTTATTAGTTACTTTTTGTCTGTTCGAATGAAAAAATCTTTTATTTTTATAGCGAACATTCAACTTTATACTTACAATGTATGTAGCTTACGACGGCATCGGTAAGACCGTTTCTTGATATCGTGGTCAGGATTTCAGCAGCGTTCTTGCGCCACACAATATTGTGAATGGGACACGGCGATGTGATGGCCGAAAATAGCAGTGTCAAGTCGTCCATGCGGGCAAGTTCCTCGGCGGGATAGGGGTAGGAGCAAAGCTTGACCAGCAGCTGCACAAACACCTTCTGCAGGAGAGTGCGTCTTTCGTGGGCGTTAAACTCACTCACTGCCCCTCCGTCTACAGTTGGCTCATCATCCTCGACTATTGGCAGATCGAAGAACAAATACAGGCACTTCACAAGAGTCGAGGGAACCGCGGCGGCAGTCATTACCTGTAATCGCAAGAAAAATATACCTTTAAAGTGGCTATGATATATAATAAAGCTAGTGCTGTTTTTTTTATCAATATACCAAGATTTTTTCTTAAACATATTAATATTAAAAAAAATTCTATCTTATGTGTTAGTTAAGTATTCAAAAACTTCCTCTATTCTACATGTCAATAATAAAAACTAATATAATTTTTTTGAAAGAATTCCTTTCTAAATTTCATTTACAAATTGTGTTTTTATGACAACTATGTACCTGTAATTTATTACTATAAATTACAAGAGTGTAAGATTAATAACATTGTGGTTTTAAACATTGTGTTGTCAGGTCAAGTTGGTTTATTTTAGGCTTTTTCTGAGTCACAATACTTTAGAACCAAAACAAAATCCTACATATTGTCATATTACAAACAACATTTATTCTGTGAAATGAACCAGGTTTGGGTGTTCTTTAAGCTAATTGAGGTTGTGCTGGGCATTATGTGCATGTTTTTTCACATGCGGGGCTCATCGTACTGGCCCGAGCGAATTCCGCACATCATCCTGTACTGTGCCACGTTTCTGTCCTTCGCAGTGCTCGCAGCATTGGGAGCTTTTCGACTGATGCTGACCCGGAGTTCCGTGCTCTCCTCGCAGCTCCTGCTCACGCTGAGCGCCGCGATCGCTCACTACTTGTGCGGCGTGCTGATAATGCGGACCGCGATGCTGGACCCGCACTTGACTGCTATGAACTCCAGCATCGAGTACCTGGAGCACCCGCACTTCGCACACTGCAAGCAGCAAAGCATTGCTGCGCTGATCACAGGCACCATGTACCTGATGCACATGTTCCATGTGTTCGACCTGCTGATGCGGATGGAGCCGGGGGACTGGCGGCGCCAGGCGACAGGACGAATGGTCTCCGTGAAATTCGAAGCCACAGCGGGCCGTACCGCCGGTTTGTTTGTACTTTCCAAGCCGGTGGACGACCTTCTGTGCCGCTGCTGCAAATGCTACTTCAAGTTGGCCCACTCCCAGCCACTGCGCTTCCGGCTGAACGCCGATGTGGATCAGGTGAACTTCGTGGCTCGCATGTGGCAGATCTTGGAGGATGCACGGATCAAGTTCTTCACCCTGCATCATGTCGAGAGCGACGAAAGCTTTCTGTCCACGCCGACGATAACAAGTGACTCTGAAATTTTGCCAGTCACTTCCGAGTACGGGGCTTCAATGGAGGAGGGGGATAAAGGTCTTCGAGCATCATCCATCTGGCGTGGCCCCAGTGATTCTTCTAGCATATGGGCCCAGATCGAGGACAGAAGCACATTTCACGTCGCTTCAAACAGGTCGAGTTTGAGCAGTGAAGCCACTATGAAGCCGGCGCAGATGGATCGCAAGATCAACCGGCGGATATCTGGTTGGGCAGACAACGACAGAAGGGAGAAGTCTGAGATCCTGCTAGTGGAGCAGGGGTCGAGCTATTCCCGCCTCAGAGCGATGAGCAATGCTGAACTGCTTCAAAAACGCAAATATGAAGAACAAACTAAGGAGGCTGGTGAACAACCACAAAAAGAACCAAAAGCATCAACTCGTAATGCTAATGTTACTGATGAAACCAAGATAAAAGTGGAGGGTGCTTCAAAATTGAACTATTCTTCTGACGACAAAAATGATTTAAAAGAAGTATCTGATGTCAGTTCGAGGACAAAGGATTGAATTAATCAAGGCACGTCGACTCTGCAAGCACCAAGCAAGTAACTTGCTGACTACTTAGATACTTAGTAAATTATTGTTTTAAAATAGCTCCTTTTGAATTAATAGAGTTACTTGTGGGTGTATGATTAGTTTCATTTAATGAGTATACATTTTTGGTCAATCGTCTGCTATTTCTAAACGTACATAGCCAGAAGGATTTAATACCTTTTCAAATATTATTTTTAAGGCTTGATTTAACTCTTCAATTTAACTTACTTGTATAAGGGATACGTCTCCGTTGGCCAGTAGGTTTAGGGTTGCCAGCAGCATCCAGCCGCTGCTCGTTTCCTCAGTGGTTTCCACCTCGAGAAACTTGACGATGGCAAT
Organism: Drosophila ficusphila; assembly: GCF_018152265.1. Lineage (NCBI taxonomy): Eukaryota > Metazoa > Arthropoda > Insecta > Diptera > Drosophilidae > Drosophila > Drosophila ficusphila. The sequence continues at coordinate 190,684 of NW_025064569.1, forward strand.
GGAGGCCGCCTCCGTGCTCTGATTTGAGGCTCTCTTGCGGATTTCGCTGACCATGAGACGGGAAACTTGCTGGCAAAAGGCGACCACATCCCAAAACTTTTCGCTCATGTCGTTTGCTGGGCAACTGCTGAATACCTGCAAGATGGGGAGTTAGGGGCGATTTTCACCGACCGAAGCTGTTCACTCACTTTGCAGAACAGCGGCAGCATCTCGTAGAGCTTGTCGTCGCGCTCCTGCTCGCTCAGCGGTTCCCTTGGATGAGTGTACTCGTTGAAGAGCTTCTTAAGCGTGCTGAGGCTCACCAGAACTCGAGCGTCGATCAGGGCCTCCTCTTCGGTCCGTCCGTTTGCCGCGGACGAGGCACCGAGATCCATGGCGGACCTGTTGCCTCCGGGCAAACTGTTGTTGGCGGCCCCAGTGCTTCCGCTGCTGCCACTCCCGCTGCCTGCGGTAGCCGCTCCACGCAGCTTACGCATAACGTTCATCTTTGTATGGATTGGTAAGCAGTGTGATTAGTCTGCAAAACCCAAAAAGAAGTTAATGTCAGCATAAGCTCTTTTATAAGTAAAGCGTTCTTTTCTTAATTTAGAGGTTGGTATTCAAACACATTGTAAGTAATGCCATTACAGCCATTTTCTTTCTCCGATTTATGATTAAGAACATTTTAGAAAGTGTTTTTCTTTGGCTGTAAAAAATTTTGTTTTTTGCCTATCCTGCGGATACAGTTTTTAGACTTCTAGTGCTCTTTGGCACTAAGTGTACAACTAACTGTCCACAGTAATTTAACAAAATCATGACTTTTTCGTTCACGAGTTATATCTCTTTACTTGAGAATGTCACAGATTATAGTATATGAACATATAATACTTATATATACATATATATATTTACTAATATAAAAAATCTGAAAACTTATAATGTAATCCAGTTGTAAAGTACATATGTATATGTATATCTAAGCTATTTGTGTGGGGCATAACACTTCAGCGATTTATTTACACCACACCGAAACTATCACAAACACTTTAATAAAGCTGCTTAAGTCGTTTCTAAATCACATCATTGCACATTGCAAAGAGCGTTATTGCTTGTTTTCGCAGCTATTCTATTTCTGCTGCCGCCGCTTAATTAGCAGTCGCTGGAGGTGAATCACGCAAAAACTGCCATTATTGTATTCCATGCGATTATTTACTTTTCGGGAGTGAATGAACGTACGTTGGCGTTTCACACCAGCACAACTGGGGGCGACAACAGCAACAGCAACAAAAAAACAACTGTATAGTATTTACATTGGCAGCTAAAATTTATGTTTATGAGCGACACAGCTGTTCGAGGTTTACTTATTGCGCACTTGTTTGTTTACTTCAACTCCTTTTTGGAGTGGTCTTTTGGCTTCACCGTCTCTTTTCGGCAAACGCATTTGGGGCAGTTAACGGCCGCTCTGTTGCTGCTTTTGCAGGCTTCGTTTAGCTCACTCTTTCGTAGTCGCTCTTTGTTTTGCTCCAGTCAATCGCGATTCCACTACAATTTTATTGATTTTTCTTTCTCTCTCGCGATGATTCGCTCTCGCTCTTTCTGCCACCCGCCTCCTTCCATTTACAGCAGACAGGTCGAAGTTGAAAATTTTCACAGGCAGTTTTTTCAATTGTTCGATGTATTCACCACTTACTTTTGTTTACCATCGAAAGCATTTTGCTTAGTGTGTAAGTTTGCACTAATTTTGGCTCTTAATTCGCAGGTTTTACATTTTGTTTCTTGGTCGAAAAATTGACAAGATTTTTTCTCCAGTTAGACTCTATCCTCTCTTTCATGCAGTGTTGGAAAGCGTCGTCGTCGAACCAGCTGTTTAGAATTTCTCACTACCTCCACCAGTGTTGTTAACTTGAAGTCCCTAGGGTTGCATTTGGATATTAAATCGGCGGTTTATTTTAATGTCAACAAAACTGATAACAGTGATGTTGCGCCCATTACATATAGGCGTTAATTGAGCATACGATTCTAAATCCGAGGTAGAAAATGTTATTTCTGAAATGTAATGCAGCCACGAGGTCGTATAATATTAATTATATGATTACTGCTTTATACATTTTTTATACACATTTTTTTTACTTACTGGGTTACTTACATTTTTCCACAAATAAGAAGGGCCATAGAGCCATTGCAACAGTTTCCTCTACTGCATGGTAGAATTATACAAGTTAGTGTCGTCCATGGTACAATTATACTTATTACTTATTATATCATGCTCTACTGTTTGTACATGTTGCCTTCCACAGGTTAGCCAGGTTAGCTTATTATAAGCTAGTTCTAGCATATTTGAAACTAGAAAAGCTTGTAAAATTTTCATCTTGCTTATAACTTAAAATATAGCTTATTTTAAAATTCATTTAGCTAGTTTTATATGTATTTGCGACATCAACGGTTTGTTTTGAAAGAAAAAAAGGCTCTATTGCATGAAAATATCGGAGCTTATTCTTTTTTTCCCGATGGTTATGTCCATTTCATATGATCGTGAATTTATGTTTAATCAATATGTTGGCTGATCAATCATTTGGAGTTGTGAGTTTAAATTAGGCGTTTGCTAAAAAGCCGAAAGTGAAAAAATACGTCATGCTTATAAAAAAAAATGCACTTTTGTTTGCTTGCTTTTTAGCACTTTTTTTTTTTAATTTTAGCTTCATCTAGCTTATTTTTTTCAAAAATCTAGCCTATAAGGGCGATCAAAACCTGGCAACACTGTTAACACGGGCTATTGCCACTCATTACACTGTGCGACAAAAAAATGTTTAAGTTGATTTTTTCTTATTTTTCAGTTCTACTAACCAAAATAAGAATATAAGTTTGTGGATTTGTTAATATCAATAGCCAATCAGCTTTTACGCACACTCAAATGTCCCAAAAACGCGCGTTTTTGCATATTTCACAGCCTTATAATCACATATTGGGAAAATATTTTTTCACCGTTATAAGCGTTAATGCAAGTTCAATATCTATTAATTAAAATGTACTAAGCAAATATACCGTTAGGCTTTTATTACAATGCTTTAAAAAATGGAACTTGTTACGCGAGCATACCTCTGAAAAATCAAAAAAAAAAATAAGGAAACAAATTCACTTTTAAAAAAAATAATAGTTTATTGGAAGTAAAAAAAAATTATATTTTGTGTTAATTATTTTCATAATAATAATTTCATACAATTTACCATGAAAAAAGAAATCGTATCACTTAAAATGTGGCATAAATATTTTTGTGCATAATTTATGCACCTTAACAGAAAACAATCAAAAAAGTAACTTAAACAAACATATTGTTAAATTTTGTCGCACAGTGTTATTGCTGGATCTCTTAGGAGTTCAGTTGAAGAGTATAAAAATCAAAATAGTTTTTTGGTATAAATATGGCGAAAAATTATAAATGGTATTTTTTTCTAAATGATTATATTAGTTGTATTATTATATAAGTTTTATTATAGGCCGAGCAATAATTGATAAGATCGAAAAAGTACGAAAATAAAATAAAATTGAATTTCCGTACCGTAGTTTGTTTAAAGTATTGCAACGCAGACATTTCAGAACTGACCTCTATTTGTTGGATTTTCTTTTTCTCGCAAACTGGTTTACTTACTGACCGACAACTCTTATTTTGTACTGCATACTTTCGGGCAAGGACTAATCGCTAACACAATAAGATGAATAATTAGCTATAGCAATATTTAAATATTACCGAAGAAAGTTATTTTTAAACTTTCAGAATACTTGTGTAGAAAAGAATTTTTTGGCATTTTGCACATTTAAATTGAAATATAATGTAAGTCATGTGTTATTTTGCTGTTCACAAAGTTGTGTTTGTGATAATAAAACTAATTTTCATTGTATAATTACAGAGTGGTAAATAGTATATAGTATGTAGTTCCGTCTGGCACAGTGAAATCTTGTCGACCTAGCAGTCTGGGATTCTCGAAATTCCGTTGCATTGGAAAAAGAAAAAGTACGAACCATTATTTATCGTTGCTGCCTTTTCCATTCTAAGTCATATTATTTTGGCTCACAGGTATTGTTAATTTGATATTTCTCTGGGTTGTTCTGATGTAAGTAACTATTAAATCATTAAATTTATACTTCGTTTGATACTGGCTGTAGTTAAACTCGAAACTTTTCTTATCAAAAAAGTTTTACAGAACATACAAAACCTTGTACAAATTCTAACTGTAATGCTAATATGTTCTTTTAGTTATAGTTCTTTTCAGCAAATTCTCATCTTTTTGCGTAAATGGTTTTAATAAGATGCCTTGCCCATGTGGCCTGATATTAACAAATTCTTGCATACATGTGAGAATGAGAATCTTTGTTGAATCTGATTTGGGGTTATTAATATTTGTGTTTGTATTTTCACCCGTTATAATTGTCAGCATCAACAGAGATACATAATTCAGATATGTCAACACAATTATTTGCATATTGATTGAGCACTCAATGCCGAACTTCATGCGTTGATAATGATTCAATTTGGTGATTCATTTAAGGAGGAGCCTACTTGGTCCACTTGGATCGTATTGACAAGGCAATTAAATGCAGCGCACGTCCAACCGTTCCAATTTCAGAACACTCTAAGCTAATATCCTCTGCCTCAAATTTAAATGCAGATTAAATTCAGCGTTTGAATCAATTAGGGGTGCGAAGGAAAAGGCGTGTCGTGCTAAATATTTACCCAGCTGTCTGGACTCCGGGGAGAATTATCCTGATGTCCGACTGTCTCGCTCCCCAAAAGTAGTTTGCCTTTGGGCGTTGGCCCCGCCACGCCTTTTCGTGACCCCATAGACCGGTTGCGTGACTCTCGTATCCACCCGCTGCCATATTCCTTATTTTTCCAGCTAGCCACGGCTCCCTAATGCTTATTTATATGGGAAAGCATTTGGGATTGGCACTCCTGGCTGCACACCTAGCCAGGTACTTTGCGCACTTTCCTGTCTGCCACCCAAAGAGATTTCGGGGAAGGGTTGAGGCGAGAACTGCGTCTGCGGCAATATTCTAATGGGTTTTTCGTTTCAGCTATAAATAGGCGTCTAACAACTGACAAGAACTGAAACAATATTTCGGATACTAAGAAGGGGTGTCCCGACAATCCGCCACAAGGTAGATTAATGGTGGAGCACTGTAAAAACAAAGGACCACATTTCGGAAATTGCCACAAAGCACCCAACAGGGAACTTTTAATTTTAGAGTTAAGGCTTGACTTTGCAGACGGTTTCGGAAACCACGATTTCCCTAGGCTCCTCAGCTTGGAATTGAAACTTCTTAATTACTGCATTAAGAGAGAACAAACACAATAAGCAAGATAGCATTGTAGACAAATCCAATTCACTAGATAAGATTTCATCAGATTATATTATATTACATCAGATGCCCATGAGCTTATAAAGTAAGTACTTCATAAAACGTTAATGAAAACGGATTTGATGAAGCCTAAAGAACAAAAATACAAAACACCTTTTCAACCGCTATATGCCTTATTGAACCGGCAATAACTTGGCTAGCGCATTTTATTATTTTTTTATGAGTACGATGGATTTACACCAGCACCCTCTTTTGGTTCTAATGGAAAACCCTTTTTAAAGGGGATTTAAGGGGACTCACAACTCAAGTATGTATATACGTACTACCTTCCTATAGTCTTGTGTGCTTTGTCAACCTTACCACCGCTAAGTTCCCAAGCCTTTCCTGCGATGGCGCCTTTCGGAAAATTTAAAAGTGTAACCCCAACAATCATTTTCGCAGCATTCATGGGGGACTCATTAGGCGGGGGCTTCCCCCTTTTTTTGTTACGGATAACTTTTATTTCTCATTTCAGCGTCTCCCCCTTTCATCACTTTGCTGTTGTTGACAATGAGCGAAGCATTTGCGTATCGAAATTGGCAGGACCCAGGCCATCGGGCTGAGGATAAGGCTTTTTGGTCCTCCGCTCCCGAAAGACATGAATATTCATTCTTCGCAACGCGGGTCCCAATCGAAAAAGGAAGATGCTTCAGGTTGCAGGGGCTTTTGGGATTAACATAAAATTTCATTTGATTGTGTTTTGGTGAAGATTTTTATGGGATATAAGGGATTTTATATGGCAGCTAACTTGTCTGGGATCCGATACACGACGCCTAGTGAAATCTCAACGGGCCATAAGATTGATGGGAATTGTTTTTATTGTGGACAAGGGTGAGCCGATTTCATCGCGTGGATTCATGGATGAACTAAGTTTATTGGGTGTTGATGTGTTAAATTTTAAGTTAAATAACTGCCAGCTGATTTAAAATTCATTTAATTGCGGCAGAGCACCACGATAACTAAGCAGAACCTTTTTTAATTCATGGATACAAATAATTGAAGGTATTTATATTTGAGCAATTGAAATCCAACAATTTGGTTTTATGAAGCTAAGACTTTCTGCGTTTTATTTTTCCGAATTTTATGCATATTGGGAACGGTCATGAAAAGTGGAATAAGTGCAGAGCCCTCAGATCCCGACAGTAAGTGTGTTTTACGATGCAATTCGCCCAAGTTGGTGGTATAATGTAAAAGATTGATGAGCTTTCTCAATGAGCGCCGTCAAGGTCGTTCCACTTTTTTCGATGCCCTGTTCTTGTTGAATCTTTGCTCTGATGAGCGTATTTGCCTGCGAAAATTTCGAGCAAATATGAGTTGGGTAAACAGTAGATAATGTGCTCTGGCTATAAAAAGAGGAATTCTCGCCAGAAGGAGACACAGTTACAGCATTGATTTCATCATGAATCGATTGGTGGCCATCCTCGGTTTTTGCCTGCTCCTCATAGCAGGACACTCGGCAGAGGAGCCACAGGAGACCCAGGTGAGTGGGATTACACATCTAGCGTTGAAGATAAATGATGCATTTTTAATTTGTTCTGGCGCGAATTTAAACGCAGCCAAATAGCTGTTGGTAATATAAAGTTGATTGTGAGAATTAATTAGGTTTAATGCATTTTAGTTAACACTTTATAATCAAGAACATAAATTTAAAGTTTTTCCCTTTTTAAGTAAATACTCCTTCTACAAACTACTCGATTTGTAGGTACTAATGTCGATTATTTGACACTCTTAAAATCATTACCAAACACTCCCTATATGCACTCTTTTTGTCGATGTCAAATCTTAGTCCCAGGAATGGCTTGATACCACCACCCCGCTGGTCGACGAGGGCTTCCCCAGCGGATCACACGAACTCCCCGAGCTGCCCGAGCCAATTGTCGATGGTGAGCTGGTCGAAGCCCAAAAGATCAATTGGCTTCCAGTCTGGGAGGAACAGGAACACCCGAGGTTCGCCCGGGCAGTGGACGAGGTACCCTCCGTCCCGACCCTCACTGGTGGGTCATCGACGCCCAAGGACACTGTGGAGGATGTGCTGGTGCCCAAGGATAACAAGGATTGCCCCAACGACGCCGACCGCGGACTGACCAATCTCATTCGGGTGGCCCGTCCTCTTTTGCCCGCCGCTCGGCTGAGAAACATCCTGGCCAACGCTGCAGAGGACTCCCAGGTTCGGGACCTGATCAAATTGCTTCGCAGCGACGGCCTGAAAGCTCAGGTGCAGCGGCTGAGGGCCACGAAACAGCACCAGGTGCTCCACGACTTCCTCTGCCGGCGGCTCAAGCTGGACCCCGCCTACTACGTGGACTTCGCGCGGCTCTTCCTCGACGTCCACGTCTCGGAGCCGCCAACCAGCAAGCTGCCCAACCGCCGCCCGGGCATCCGAGGCCTGCTCCTGGACCTCCGCGACGCCGTGCCCCGCGCCACCCTGCGGGACATGTACCTGCGGCTCTACTCCTCCGACTCGGAGCTCGCGGCCGCCGTGCGCCTCATCCGCGGCTCCGAGTTCCGGCGGCTGCTGCGCGACCTCCGCTCCCTGAAGGAGTTCCGCACCCTGGCCGACGAGCTGGAGAAGGCTGGAGTGCCGCTGCGTCAGGTGCAGCAGCTGGTGACCAACGCCCTGGGCTGGAGCACCGTCGACTTGGGGGCCGAGACCCTCATTTGGAGTGTTTAGATCGGCTGGGTCTCCTACTTCTAGATCCGATCAATCTGAGTCCTGGGCTCCGAAGAAGTGTCTAGAAATTTTGCTCTTCCATATTTCATGTACGATTTTACAAACAGCGAAGACATTTCTGATTTCATTTCTGATAAAATTTAAGTTATATTTCAATTCGTTTTTAGAGTTCTACAAAATAAATAAACCAATTTTGATTAAACCCAGAATGCAATTTTATACCTAAGTTGTTTAAAACAGATATTTTTTGGGAAACAAATCATTACTCGATAAGGTAAATGGTTTTTGTTTAGCTATTTGTCAACTAATATCATTAATAGCCAACTTGTCGTTAAAGAGATGACTTCTAGGGATCTTTAAGGGCAGGGGACTTTGAATATATTATAACTTATAATTTATAAGTCTTTTGTAATACGTAACTTTGATATGAATAAAGTAGTTTTAAATACAAAGTATATTATTGGCAAACCTGTTTATTTATGTGATCATAACACAAAAGTACAGTAAATAGTATGGGATAATTATAAAAATTCCTTAAGTTGTATAAATATAGATTGATCGTTTCTGAGTTTAATTCGTACTTGTTCAATTTTAAATTCTTTTACCCAATACCGCTCCCCGTTCGGGAGGGGAAGGGTTACACTTCCCCAAGATCAGAGCAACAAAAACAACTGGCGGGACTCATTCTCTGCAGTTACATAAATAAATACACAAAGGCTACCGCACTGATGTGTTTACGTCTTTCGAAGGCGGGCGACAGAAACCACTTCAAATTCGTTCAGGGTCAGAATCATTAGGGTAGATGTGGTAGTCAGTTTCGATGTGTTCTAGTCCGCTGTCGCCGCATGTTGCCACCAATTGCCGGGCGTCGGGTAAACAACAAACAACAAACAACTCGAAAACTGCTGCCACACATGTAGTCGTCTCCGAAGACTTAATCATCCGCGGAGCTGTCAACGCCGCCTTCCAATCGAGGCAACAGTTGCTCCAAACAGATTGCAGACGGATCGGACAGACAGTGGCCAACGGTAGTGGGTATAAATATAAATAAGACTCGGAAAGGGCAAGCCCATCGCCGCTTACGGAAATCTCGTGTTTGATTTACTCCGCCAGAGCTGCGTCAGCAATCGGATACGCAGCCGAACGTGTTGAAATAAATAAACAATTTGCGGGGATAGAAACCAGATCGATAAGCTTGGCCTGGACTCCTATAGAACGCTGCTGGTGGATCAGCCATGTGCTCCAATCGGGCTGAAATCGAGCCACTTTCGTCAGATTGCAAATCGCAACCGATGAGCCGGTGGCGAAAGCGATGGATGGATTGATGGTCAGTCTTGTGCAACGCTTTTGGATAGCTCCACATTGTGTCAATCGGATATTCTAAGCAATATAGGTTTGAGCTTACATGGTTTTATAGTTCTCCTTTATTATAACCAATTCATAAGCACTTATTGATCACCTTACAATCGTTAGTCTTTTTTCGAATTCTCCGTAATTTGGGAGATTTTAGAAAACTCGCCTCTATTAAAAAATCTTGGGAAAGTTTACTTGTAAAACATTTAAATATCATGCGAGATACAATTAATATCATATATATACATAACAAATAAATTATTAAATTAAAAAACAGCATTTTAAATGTTTAACCATCGCGTACATTTGGGTACTTCCGACCTTCGAGAACTGTGTGGCTTTCTTGGAAATATTGACACAACCAAATTTAATTGAATCTTTGTTCTTTTGTTAACTTGAAGGGTTTTTCAACTATTCAGAATATATGGCCGGAAGTAACTAAGCTTGAGTCCCTGCCAACACTTTGAAAAGTAATGAAATTGTGAAACCATGTTCGAAAGGCTCCATTAGCCTTGTGACTTGAGTCGTTTTTTGAGCTTTTGCTCAAGACTTTTTCCTCTGCTGCAAAGTTGAATTGTTGGCTGAGGAGTCGCAAGTTTTTCATGGGTCAATCTCCATGGAAAAGCGTTCCTGAAAAGTCCGACAATTGCTATGCGAAATCACTGCAACAGCAACGTTTCAACCTTTGTTGCAACATTTTCGTTCCGCCATTCAAACTCAATTAGGGAGAGTCGTTCACCTTTTTTGTCAGTCAGTTGTTGTTTGGCTTTTGTTGCTCAGAGCCCTTCCCTGTGGAGCGTACAACAGTCAGAAGCGGGCAGACTCCCACACCAGTCCTCGGTGTTGACGGTTTGTACTCTTAAAAAAACCCCCATTAACTTTAATTTTCTTATATATGGTATATATATAACTAAATTATGCAATCGTAAAGAAAAGCTTACATATTTAAATAAGTTTAAAAATGTCAATTATTGGGACTACTTACCATATGTTTGGATAAACATATATAAGTGACATCAACCAAGTCTGTCAAGTCGTTTCGGCTTGTCCGTCCGTCTGTCCGTATGAACTTCCCTATTTCGTTATGAAGAACTTATCTATTGGTGTCAATGCGGCAGCGAAAGTTTGCTTAACCAAGTGGTTATAGCCCAGGAATGGTCTCGGATTATAAGTTTGTCTATGCAGAGGTGGTATCAGCCCCAACTTTGCTCTCAGTGCAGCAGTATGCTCCACTCCACTTTCAACTTTACGCTCCGTGCCTCGAGTTGTCGTAGTCGTAGTCGCCAGCAATTCCCCCTTTCTGGGCTGCACAATTGCTGGAGCTGCAATTGCTGTTGCAGTTGTTGGCGGAGGGCGGCCATCCGAGCACGCTTGGCCGAGCAGCGCTAATCTCGCAACTGTTTACCCACGCCAACTGTGCGACTGGCTGTCCGTCGGACTGGCCAAGGCCAATAACCCCCTGTACTCCAAATAATCCGCGGCAATCCAACGCACTTACCCCGCACAGCTGACAACGCTCAGATCGGTTTTTGGGGCCAAGAACGGGGGCCAGTTTTGGCCATCAAGCGGCCAAATGATTCGATGGAATCGTATCAAAGCGGAGGGCAGAACAACTCCAGCCACGCCAACGGAAGCCATTAGAGGCTGGCCAAGAACACGGACCGCAGTTTTCTGGGAGGAGGCAGCGGCATTCCAAGCAATTAATAATAATTTCCGCTGCCTCAAACAAAAAGCAACTTGGAGCTTTTTTTCGTTCTCATCGCTGCGCTCATGACTCTATTTTGCAGATGGCTCTGGGAAATGGAAGGGGAGTGGTTGCTGGAACTCAAGTTTATCTTTCCCGAGAACCAAGTCTTAGTCTGTGATGTTTGTCTTCTCTGGGCTTGTCTCTGTTGCTAATTTGGACAATCTGAAGGTTTGAGGCCTCAGATCTTATGCTAAAGTGCTACACTACATGCTTTTCTAGTACATTAAAGTTTGTTCAAACTCTGCTAATCGTTTTTAAACACGCTTACATTTTTTAGATCCGTTTGCTTTGAAGGCCTTGTTATTTAAAGGTCAAGTTTTCCAGTATCTGCCACTACATTTTCTTCTTAATGTCTCTTCAATAACCGAATTCCTGGAGTCAGCTTTCGGGTATTTTAATTATTTAATTACATGGCAGATACCTCGGCTAGCTTTCTTCGGTTTAACAGCAACCCGTATATTAACTACTTAGGACTGGGCGTTACCCATCTCGACAATTCACACTTAATGAGAGGGCACCACAGATGCCCATAAATCTAAGGCAAACCGAAAATGAAACCAAACCACATATCAAGTTAAAATTCCGAAAATGCTTTATATGTGTAATGAAGTGCCTGGTCATTCATTAATCTCAGTGGGCAGCTAGAACCTCTCCTCCAGGGAAAAGGGAAAAGCTTGAACTGAGTCGATCTCCAGCAAACGCACCGCCATGAAAACAAACAAGCTGAACTCTTTGCTGCTACGCATGACTTGGCGTCTGCTGGAGCGCTTAACCCAAATCCAAGTCCAATTTTTAGGGTGGCTTACATGGGAATAGCGAACGATTCGATGTAAAATATTGAACAAATGAATACTTCAGCAATTTAATATACAACATCATTTATTTATGTATTTAGATAATTTGTGAGAATGTTTTCTCAAATTTTGTGGTCTCCATATTTAAGCTAAGGCGCTTTAAAAAATGATGATGAAAATAATAAATTAAGTTAAAAGAGTAATCTCAAGTTAACTAATTTCATAAAGTAATTTCGGTGAACTTTGAGGATTTGTTTAGTTCTCAGGTTACGTAAGATTCCTTCTGAAACATGTGCACCCGATCACCCTCAGTTTGCACGATGCAAAGCACTTCGACGACAACAACATCCAGAATTCGAAGTGAATATGGCGCTGCGAGGCCCCACGACTTGCTTTCATCAGCGCTTTTTGATCTAGGAAAAACAATTGCCGGCCGGCACAATTCGACCGAGAAGGGGTACCTCTTCATCAGGCCCCCTTCCTCAGGCTCCCCTTCCTCTGGGGCCCCCGCTCATCAGATCCCCTTCATAAGGCCCCCTTCATGAGGGTTATGGTTGCTCGATTACTTACTTCTTCGCCTGCACACAAAAATTGTTTTGAAAACTTGCTGAGTTTTCAGTCGGACACAAAGAGCGTGGCAGGAAGGGAGCCCCCTGTGGTTGGGGGTCTCCAATTTGTTTGGTCAGCCCGCTTCACTTCAGTTGGGGTGCCCAGTAGCCCAGTAGCGACTGCCGATTTCATTGTTTGCCAGTGGCTGCTGGGGTACTCAGTGGGTTAAGTGCGCTTTATGGCTTGTTGATTCAAAGGCTGCCCTGATTTCCCCTCACGGGTACATCGATACTTACCCCGGGCTGATTAATTTTGGCTGTATATAGATATTGTTCCAGCTATTCCGGTTCTTCGATTTGATATCTACAAATATTTGGAATTCGTTTGGATATGTTCCCGCTGGCAGAATACATTTATTCCGAAACTCATAATTATTTAAATATTTACTTAATAAGTCATTATATTTTCAATGTGGCATGCAAGTTAATTTCTTCTTAAACACACCATATATCCCTTGCCTTTTGTTCAAGTAAAACGTTACCTAAATAGTTAAGTTGGTGTTTTACCCGAATGGAACGTCTCTAGAATATTGTTGACATGGAGATAAAAGTGTTTACAAAATAAGATTTAGTTTCCCTTACTAAATATATCACCTTAACCCCCGATCCCTTCTCTGTTCTGAGCACTTGAAGCGGTAATAATGTTAGCCACAAGCTCAATTCACAAACTGCTTTATCAATGAAAACCAAAAGGCTTAAGTCGAGTTTAGTAAATTAATTTTGTTGTTTGCCGAAGGTCTTAAGTTGTTTTCAGCCAACGCGCTGCAACGCCGTTTTTCGAACAAGCCCACACAGAAAGACTAGTGAAAAACTAGCCCCGAACGCGGCTCAAACCCCAACAAAAACCACGCGTTTTAATAAAGGTGGTAACAAAATCATTCAAGAGAGTGGGCGCCAAAAAAAGGTTGCCACGCGCCAACCTGTCGAGTTTCCCATTAATTAGCCGAAATACAGGCTCGCCACCGGAATCGTCTAGGAACCAAAGCTGGAAGGGCATTTGCCACTTTTTACCATCCATCAAGTTATGTAATTGGAATTAAAATCGGAAACTTATGTCATCGCCTCATGCGCGGGCGGATGCCTTCGGCTGGGCCATAAAACCAAAGATATGCTTTAACTTTTATGAAGTGTTCGCGTCATAAATGGCACCAAGTTGACGACGAGCACACATCGAACGACAATGCCCGATATCAATAGTTTTACAATTTTTCCCTTGTGCTGAGCAGGCAAAGATTGTACGGATAGTAAGCGAAACAGCTATTCCACTGTAAGATAGAATAGTGATAAACACAGTATCCCTAAGAGGCCATGGGTCAATGTCTTTACCTAGTTTTGTTTCAAAGCATATATGTTTTTTAATTTAAATGTTCTTTTAATGTTTTTAATTCAAGTAAACCATAGAAATTGTTTAATATGTATTAAATCCAATCAAATTACTTTTTTGTAGTCATGCAATGAAATATGTTTATAAAGGGTACATCGATTTTGGCGAAAGGTATAGAACGGCTAGTGGAAAGCGTTTCAGACTCTACGAAGTGTATAGAGCCTTGACCAGGATCACCACCCGTGCCGATCATGCCACGTCTGCTTGGTCCTATGCTTGCCTCTGGTCACTTCCCCACAAGCTGCAACTGATACATCAACAAGTAAACCTGAATGTGTGATGGAACGGTCGCATGCCAGTAAAATCGAATTGAATTTCAGGGCAGTGTCGGATGGTAAGGCAAGTTCGAGTGCTCCAGGGGGCGTGACGAGACTCCTCCCACTTTAAGGCGACATCATCTGCAGCCCATTGTGGCATGCAACTGGCGGGCCAGACAATCGCTGGCAGCTGCTCAAGTATCTCATGGCTCCACCGCCTCGTGCAGTCGCAATTGTGTCAACGCTGCACATTTTCGCTTTTTTCTCACATTACCAGTGCCAGCGAGTCGAACTGAGTAACTGAATAATACGAGCGACTTGTTGCCTGGCTTTCTATCGCCAGGCTAATTTGCAACTTTCCACATGCCACCAAGTACGCTTTATCTCACAGATTCCGGTACTCGCACCAGTGAGCCAGTGGGTGTAGTCGGCTAGAGCGATGTGAAAATGTTGATGTTATGCTTGATTTTTTCAGCGATTTATGTGTCATTGTTTTCGCGTTCGAAATTACCCAGACTCACTCTCATCGAGGCGGATTGTGGTCGCCGAAGCCGAAGCCAATTGTGATGTGGTGTTGATAACTTTCCCTCCTCTCGATTATTTCCAAGTGCGTGGCGAGCGGAAGTTGGTTTCATGGCTGATCTATGCAAGATGATGTAATGATAGTAGGCGATGCTTCTGGTGATTAGCCGAATCAGTGCTGCCTTTGAAAAGGAAAGTTCGCGCCCGAGTAGCCACCGAAAATCGTATCTAATTGAGCATGACCCCTTCGAGTTTTTGCCTGCCTTTTCGGATACATTTGAATTGGGTATTACATGGCAGTAAACGTTCGTTAAACCTTTGTTTTGATACTGAGTCGGTTTTGCCTAGTTTGTTTTAAGTGGAAGACGGCAAAGAAACTCAAACCCACTCAATGACCCTTCGCCCACAAGCAGACCACCGCCAGTTTTTCAGACTTGATTTCAATTTATATTCAGAAGCTAACAGCCGAGAGTTTAAAAGTAAAAACTTTGAATTTGTAATTAAATAATTGTATGAAAACATGGTAATATATTGTTGACTAATGTGATCTAATACTCAGTTTCTCACTTGTATAATGCATTGTAGTTTTTGTGAAAAGGTGAATGGAGCTATTTCGATTGCAGTGGAATGCTGACTTGAGGATTGTTGATTGTAACACTGATTATTAAAAACTGTGGCAACTATACTGACAAATGCAAATGAACTGCTTTCGATGAGTGACTGTCGTTACCTGTCACTATCTATCGAACATATCTTACGACACTGTCTTCGAAGTCTTTATATTCCAGGTGGCTTTACATTATATATGTTTCCCTGTTCAATTACAGGCGGGGGCTCGTTAGGCTTTGTGGGCTATGACAGACCGGTTATTATGTCATGCTGGCCCCAATTCGGATCTATAATGGACCTTGGCACGCAGGCTGCCGAAAAGGCCAGAAGTCAATTAAAAGTCCATTATCCACACCATGGATGCTGCCTATCAGAACTGCCTGTGGATTTGTTTAATAAACAATTTCCGCCCAGATTTATGGCGCATGGGGGTGAGGAACCCCCCGAATAGGAGATAATTAACCCGACTGTTCCAGGAGCGGCCAATTATGCCAGCTCCAGTGTGAAGAGTCACCCGCTGCTCTCCGAACGGGCTGATTGATGCCCCAGGCTCAGGTGTTTTTGCCGGCGTTTTGATAGGAAGTCGCGGCTTCCTTTGCCGGTCGCCGTGCACCGCGTTCTTAGCGGTTCGATGCCTCCGCATTTTTCGCGTGTGCTGCGACAAATTAGCCGGCAACTTGCTCCGGCTTCCTCCCCACAGCCCACCGACTGTGCACCGCTCCTGTTCGATCCACTCGAACTGCAATTGGCAGGCGGCTTCGATTGGCATTTTTCCTTTTAAGTTGAAGCCGACAATGCTGCGTCCCAAGAAGTACGAGTCGAACAGCAAATCGATGTCATTGAAAGGTATCGAAGGCATTCAGTCGCTTAACCCACTGGGTTCCCATGAAAACAAAATTGGTTGCTCGCATAAATTTGATAGCACATTGTTATATTTTAATATAAAATATTACACATTATTTCGGTTGTTCTGTTCAGGGCACTAAGCTGTCATAAAAAAGATGGGGATAATTAATGAGGTATATCTATTCTTCTTCGAGCACTGCAAAAGATAGATGAAGCAAAAAGGTATAGGAAAGGGACTTCCCCTTTCGTCGGGGCAGCTTCCACCGGAAAATATTTGCTTCCGTTCTTCGTTCTGTCCGTTCTACGGGCTGGAAAATAAATTACAATTAAATGCAACAAACATGCAACACAATTATTCCCTGCGGAACGCGGCGGATGTTTACTATCAAGTGGATACGCAGCGACAACATCATTAGCCCCGGTCCCTGGCCACTGGCCATCCATGGAACTCCGCGCCGCGGTTCTCTCGCTCCGCCCTTTTCCAGATGCAGCGACAGTAAAAGTGGCCGGGAATGCTAATCCGGAAGTAGGTCGTTTTCCGAACGCAAATGAAAGCGTGTGCTCGATCCGAACTCGAGTTGAAAAGCGTCGAAAGCCACAACAAAACATATGAATGCTGTCAGTGGGATGCGCTACAGCATGGGAAACCCAAACCGAAACTTCAGTGAAAAGCCAGCTCCGAATTAGAGTCGCAGACTGAGTTATAGTCACCATAATATGCCAATCAAAATGAAAAATAAGACATTATCTTTTTGTGGTAATGGCGGGCAAAGAATAGCTAAGAGATATATATGTCTCACAATCCAAAAACATTTAAGCGATGATAGGAATATTGAAATTAGAATGTGGATGACATGATATTCTCGAAGGACTGCCTAGGATGGGATAGCTGAATTGTCTATTTATGAATAAAGCTATCTTGATTTCACAACTATTTCTTACTTTTATGTATCGTGTGTTTTTTAGTGGTATTTAGACTAGGTATAGAGGTTAAATTGCAATAAAACAATGATGGATGGAAGTTCAATTTCGATGAGTTTTCCAACATTGTGGCCGCATATCGGCAATAACACGGCGAATGTTGTCTTCAGAATGGTCAAGCGCTTGTGGCTTATCCACATAGTCCAATGACTGACTTTACAATAAAAGTATTCCGCACATAACCATTATTTTCGGAGTAAAATTGCACTATTTGCAAACGTTGTTCAGGCGTGAGTCTATTCCTGATGAATTGCCAAACCAAACTGAGAATAAATCACTTGACAGCTGTGTTCAGTCGGTAATGCCAACTTAAATTTCTAAACCTCGAAAAAAACACCCTATATATTAAAATATTTTCTAATAGGGAGAAGTTTTTGTATGAACTCAAATTTAGATTCAGAGAGCCGTTGTGTCTGCATGGAATATAAAAATTCATTAGCTTTTATAGCCTCAAATATTTTGGCAGACATGCATCCAAAAATAGGAGTTTGAACTACATCCAAGTAGCTAATCTCTGATTAATTCTTACTGGCCTAGTAGGCTCCTAATTGAAATTTAAATGCGTGTTATTTTATAAAATTGTTTACCGTTTTCCTTTTAAGGTGAATTCCAATCTACGAACAATACCAGGCCAAAGTTGGCGTGGATTACAAGGCAGTAACGACTTTTGCCCAAATGAGGAGCAGCGGCGTACCGCAGACACCACGCAAAATTCGAGCAACTTGCGCATAAATTGGTATGCTCTCGACAATTAGCAGGGGACACCCACTGAATCGAGGGATCCGATCCGCAGAGTGACCACTCGCCCACGAGACGGCCATGCCATAGTTTTACGAACCCAAGTCCCACGTCCGATTCCGCTTTCAATTTGACGCGTGCGCAGGCGCAAGACTTCATTTTCATATTCCTCATGTGGGCGACGTTTAAGTTTGAATGTTTCATTCTACTCGCAGTATCGATGTTCGAAAGATTTCTGAAATGCTAGTTGCAGTTTCACTTTCCGGAGACAATGGTTCGCTTTTCAGGCGTACGGTTGTACTTTCACTTTTATGATGGGAACCCCTTTTGGTTCAGATCAGGCTATATGATTGAGGAAAGAAACTTATGTGCAGTAAGAGAAAAGACTCAAGCTAATTTTAGATACTATTGAAACCATATCAAAATGATTTTCCGCGGAACTGCTTTTCAAATCTCCCAAGGCCAATATAAGTTGGAATAAAAATTTTGCTCTATTTAGTATTTGATTATGAAAGGGCTCTCAATATGGATTGCATTTCGTAAGTCGTAGTTTAATACATTTGAATAACTAAGAGCAATATTTTTATTTAGTGGCTTGCTGTTTTGCTACCGAGATAAAGGATACAGCTCCAAGGTTGGCCGATTCTAAGGCTGATGTGGTGACGGTATCTTTAAATGAAAACGGATTAAAGAACCCGGTAGGGGAACAAGGGCTGCTGAAGCGAATGCAGTTTGATTTGGCCGCACAGTTGAATATAAACGCACGTTTAAAATCCGAAATACATGAAAATGCGGATCTATTGCAGTACATCATCCAAGGCGGGAAAAAAACCATGGAAAACTGGGTTGCAACGTGGAGCTCAGTGATGAAAACCAAGCAAATACTGTCCCGAAAGAAAATCAATCTCGATTATAGTTGGCTGCTGATGGAACGCTGCCACAAAGTGCAGTCTCGAGATGAGAAGATACGACGAATTGCCGATAGGCTGGCCGTCCAAAAGGCCGAAGATGTCCACCCATTGGCCAGGAAGCACTTCCTATCGAAGTACCTTCGCCTCCTGAAGAAGTTGGAAGAGGAGGTGGTCCTAGAAACCCGTGTCAGTAAGGGGCTCTCCCAAGTGCGGATGATTTAGTTAAGCCCGAGTCAGATAAAAGTTTTTTGAAGTCCATTACTTTTTCTTCAAATGAATTGAGGAAACAAAAAATTATTTCTTTTTTACTTCTTCTTTGGACAGAAACAAGTCTTGTGCACTAAAAGTCAAGCAGAACGAATCACGTCTTATTACAACTTACCTTATGTAACCGAGAGTATGTCCGTATAAAAATGAAAAAAGGTCTAGTGTTTTAAATAGTTGTTGCAAAGCTTTTTTTCGAAATGAGGGTCCTCTTGTTATGCACTGTACTTCTGTGTGAGTTGATTTATCCCAAGAAACAATTCTATATGCCATTTTTTGGTAGTTCTGTTTATAAAAGGTGCAGAATGCGCAACCCCAGAGCAAAGTAGCCCACCTGTGAGTGACTTTCCCAAAAACAATACATCATCGATCAGTTCCCCACTGGACAATGTACAAACAAATGCAACAATTTCAAGCGTTGTCCCCGAAAGCAATTCGCAGATAGATGAGTCAAAGAAAGAGCTAAGTAATTCTTCGAAGACTAAAAATGTTTTACCCAAAATTGATTCCCCGCTGTATACAAATATAACTTTAAACGCGTCTCTACCGCTGAATAGTTCCAGCATTGGCTCACGGGTAAACGATGTTCCAAATAATAATCCTCCCTTAGACGGAACATCGAAAAAAGACTTCGAACTAATTGTACCAAGCAATATGGAAGAGGGATCGCTTAATGGTTCCCCTGCATCTGGGGTGGAGGCTCTTCAACAGAGGCTGTTGTCGGAGCAGGCCCAGACCTTGTTGCTTCGGAACCAGTCCGCGTATTTGCTTGCGGAAATCCATTCAAGAAGATCTGCGGTTCAAAATGCCCAGGAGCTCAGCCTTGGTATGACCGCAGAACTGAACGACGTGAACCGCAGGCTGCTGGAGACTGATGTGCAGCTGGAGAATGTGCGAAAGCAGTTGAAGAGTTGCCAAGGAAAGCTCTCAGAGAACGAGCTGTTCCGGCTCGCCGGTATCGAGGCCCACAGGATTCTGAAGGAGGAGCGGGAGCCCATTGTCAGGTACAGCCATCGGAACAGGTACCTCAAACTCCTCGGAGAGATGCGCCGGAGAATCAAGGAGGAAATCCTGAAAGTGTCTTCACTCGTGGCTGATACGACCACGACCTCGAGGCCCACCGATGGGATCCTTCCCACTCTCCCTTGGAGATGATCATATATTACATATGCATAAACAAAAATGAACCCAATAAATACCGATGGTATTGAGTCACAGTAAAAGCCTCCAAGTTGTACGCTTACCCGATGACATTAGCCGGTGAAAAATCGATTCTTAACGCTAAGCTTAGCAGGCTTACTAGCTGTTTTAATTCCTTACAGTCTAAAAAACACTTTTGAATAATGAAGATCATCGTGCTGCTCAGCGTTTTTTGTAAGTCATAACAGTTGTCTTAGACTATTTAATTTCCCTTTTCCCTGTAAATTACGCAGCCATCATTTGCCTCTGGCATTCCACCGAATCTGCTCCTTATATAAGCATCAGCTCTAGTTCAAGATCGAGGTCTCAGAAAATGGTAAACGGCCATTTGAAAACTGTCTACGACTACAACGTTCAAAAAAATATAAGTAACATATCTGGAAAAATGCTTCGCACTAGATTGGCAGAAGTGAAGTCTGATTTAATGAGCCCGGAAGATCTACAAAAATGGCAAAATAAAATGACCAATGAAGAAAAATAGATCTGCTTGCATTATAAAACTTAATAAATACAATATAGTAAATACAATATGTTGCATGGAATATTTCAAATAAAGAAACGAAGCTTTAACTATCCTTAAGTGATAAACTTTTTAAGATACGGGGTATATTTTGAACAGCGTGGCTTATTGCCCTGCTCCCCAACACTGACTGGACTATTAAAGCCAAAAAAATATAAATTATTAAGCAGTATAATAGAAAAATGGGAATTTTTTTTTTTTTTTTATTCATGTGACATATTCCTATCGCTATGAAACCAATTTTGGGTTTTAAGTATTTGAGGGACATTTATACAAAAAGTTACTGTGCCGTTTTCTATTGCGTAGTTTATTAAAAAAACAATCCAAAACAATTTATATTCAAAATGCGTAACCGATTTTTCGTAAACACTGCAGGAGCTAGTTATTATTAGTTCGTATGAAAGGATTGCTTTTATATTATTATACTTATACACGATATTCGGGAAGGCAAATAATATATTTGCTCTTAGCATCTACAAACTAGTCGATAGAGCCATTTCATTTTAAACATTTCTGATATAAAGAAAGAAATTGGCTTTTAGTTTTACCCATAAATTTCACAAATATAAAGACCTCTGTTACAGAGCTTTTGATAGGGGCGGGCGCAGGGGGGTGCCCGGGGGGTCCGGACAGACTTTTTCAAATTCCCTTACAGCACACGATCTTTCAACCATATAAACTAAAAAAATATTTGCCGGACCCTCCCAAACTAAAAAAATTTTACGATCGGACCAACAACATCGAAGCTATGACGATTTATCTATTAATTTTCCATATTTTTGAATATTGTTCATATGGCAGCTATATGATATAGTTGTCCGATTTTGATAAAATTTAATCCGAAATTCAATAGTAGTTAGAAGCGCTATCTGGAAGAAATCAACTCGATCCGGCCCTTTCCGACTTATAAACTGCGTGCAATAACCACACAACTTTTGGGGAAAGTTTGCTCTGCAAAGATGTCCTTTACAGAAATAAACAAAACAAGTGAAAATGTATTAAGACGCGAATATTATTGAGTCTACCTGGATGTCATAAAGAATCGTCTATACTTGTTTTCCAATGTAATAAACGGTGCTATGGCGCCTTCAACATAAATTTTATAGGTTTGTCTAGAGATCTTCTGACCCACATTTACCTGTTTTAGCTACCTGAATATTTATGATATGCTTTCACTGCTCTAATTTACTAGAAGCTAAAGAGAGAAATATTACCTAAGCTGGAATTTATGATAGGGTGGTACTTTAGTTTAAAATTTCTTTGTGCGACAGTTTTGTGCATACTTTCCTTTTGAGGATCGTACCCTTTTCTTAATTTTCTCCCTGCAGGAGTTCCTGACATATTATTAAACTCAACAAATATATAAGGAAAACAAAAATTTTGGGGAGCAACCCTGCGGATGGTTTGGGTGTAATTTTTTTGTGTAGCTTCCTCTAGATTCTTCCTCATTGCAATAGATGTTGTTCTGTAGTATTCTACCAATTTCCCATTATCCAAATATGTACATTTTAATATAGATTTTCGCAACTCTAAGGACAAGTCATGACTGCGAAAGACTTTGTTTCTAGTAATTCGAGTATATGTTTATGATTAAAATCAATTATGATGTTATGCATAAGGCAACAGATTAACGTAATCAAATTATATATAATACATATAATAAATAACATTATTTTTCTAAAGGGAAAAATTAGGATTTTATTTACGAAGTTTTTTTTTTATCAAGGGAACTTAACAAAAGCGTTAGTAAAAAAGGAAAAGTTCCTAAAAAATGTAAGACCAAAACACAGTGTTTTTGGTGTTGGCAATAAACATATAATATCGCAATTAAAAAATCCTTTTAAGAGTTTATCAACCAACAAAACCTTGAACCCCTTTCTCGAATGTTCCGGTTCGGCAGAAAGGCGGATTTTTACGACCACAACTCAGTAATTGTGTCACGTAATCAAATATGGAAATAAACGACAAAAATGTATATAAACACATACTTAGATGGAAGAGAGATATTTATATTTAAGGCACATGACGAACCATTATGAACATAAAAACAAATAATCATACATAACAACACATTTTTCATTTTTTTTATATATCTCGGCTACAAGACTGTAACCACACAATAAAATTATTCGTCCAAACAAGAAGAGTCGCTTTGTCATTTTGGCGATGGATTCGACACAGATGGGATATGCTAAACAGTTCTTATACCCATTACTCATGTAGTAAACGGTAAGCTGTGCCTGTTAAGTAGGTAACAGGAAGCACTTGCGCCCTTATAAAGCTTACATTATATATTTATTAGGATCATTAAAAGAGTCGATCTAGTCTGTCTGTCCGTTCGTATAAACGACCAGATCTCAGGACCTAAAATGGCTACAAAATAGAGTTTCAAATGTAGGTTATTAAACGTTTCGGCTTAACAGGTATCTGAAAGTCGAGGAAGTTAATTTTAAAAGACGATAACTTATGATATATCTATATATATATATATATATATTATATAGATATATCATTTTAAATTAGCAAACGAAAAAGTGTTGAGTTTTTCGTGTGAGGTTTTGTTTGAGGTCTGTTTAATTAATTTATGTTTAATGTCAATATTCCTTTAAGAAACTAGCGTTGTTAAAGTATATTATTATTATATTGGGATACATCTGAAAAATTCTCCACTTGAGCGGTGGTTCTTGTTTTAATGTTTAATTTTGAGTTATCTAGTACAGAACATGTAGAGTTTGCGGTCATTAATAACTTTTATTTCAATTTTGATGATTCGGCCAAAAGCTACGGGTAATTTTATGGTGCCTTTTAATTTGATATTAAATCCTATCCCCTTTTGAAGTTACCACTCTTTGATTTCTACCTGAGTCGCGAGTGAAGTGAACACCTGGCCAAGGCTGCAACGGCAACACTTCACTGCTGAGTGTGCACCACTCAGACAACTCTCACACTGCGTTGGGTACTCTCCAAATGACTTTTGTATCGATTGGCAAATGACAATGGAAATTAAATCACATTCGTTTCAACGCAGGACAGGAAACGGAAACAAAAAACTGAAACATCGAATCGCATTCACTGGAGATATCCTGCAGGGACTTTGTGCCGCTTGTAGGGAATGCCGACCTATGAATGAACTGAAAACGTACCTGTTCGAAAACACATTTCCACTTATTGTTTATTCGAAAACGATATACCTCAAGCTGAGACTTCCTTCAGTCGCTAGCCGCTGAGTTTGGCTGGAAAGACAAGTCTGATTTGTTCGGCTAGCTGCTGTTACCATCTTCTTTTAGTTGTATAATTGGTTAGTGAACAATATAACACCGTTATCCTAAAAAAAATTCTAAAACAATGTTGTGCTAATAAGCATTAGCTTTTTGTTAGTTCTTGAGTTATCAATGGAATATAATCTTAAAAAAACAAGAAAGAAAACGAGGTTTGGAAAACCGATGCTTACTTACGATATGAAATTCTAAAGAACTTTTTTAAGGGTAAGTGGATTTATAAATGTAGTACTTTTAGGAGCACTGTATAATAATTCTCAAGCTCAAAATAAGTGTTTATATTAGGCAACAATGATGTTATGTCAATTTTTGTATAACAAGTTACTTATCACTGCAAAGATAAACGGATCTAACGCTCTTTTAAATTACATAAACCGAAAAGATGCAGTGCCTTCTTAAGAACGAAATAATTAAAGATAGAAAAGAAAGAGATTAGTTGTAATGATAGAGGGCCCATATACTGCCAGAGAATAATGTTTTTTAATGTTCTTCTAATGTTTAACGAGTAAACGAGACAGTTTTAAACCTATAATATAGGTATATTCAATAAAAATAAGAAATATTAGGGCTTATTGCACTTCGGCTTGTCCGATGGGCACTTTCCTTTGTATATTTTGGTAAAGGCTGTAGGGATAAAAATATGTAAAATATTTCACAAACAGCTTAATTCCCTCTTACGTGGAGATCCTTTTTGTTCTCGCCGACAAGAAACACGTTCGACTTGGCAACGGTTTAGAGCAGTGAACACACAAGTGCCATCAGAAACCTCTCCACAATGAACTTCGTTACTCCAATCACACGTCGGACACTCTTCTTCGGCAACGGTGATTCCCAATATTACCAAAACTTAAAGTAAATGATAAGTAACTGACTTAAGAATTATATAATATTGGTGGAGGCTAAGGACACACCAATTATGAGATGGATCTTCATGTCGATGTTTTAGTTGTCGAACTACGCAAAGAACACACAACAATTTTAAGCGGATAACAAAAATTAACTACTGAAACATTTTACATTTGCAACAGTTAACATTTAAAATAAACCAAATTGAATATTTGCATAACGATTTTGGCTTCTTAGAGGCTTTATTGCCCCCGTTTGTTAGAAACCGGAAAAAATGGTCAGGAAGCGGAATTTTTATTACATTTTTTTTTTTTTTTTTTGCATATTTATTTACAATCTATCTAATTAAAGATAATAAGTAAATTATATGACATAGGTAATGACAGACAATTTTTGTTTTCATGGGATTTTTATTACATGGAGTACAAATTAATAGTATAAAATGTTTAATATCATTATTCCAATCCTTATATTAACAGTTGTAGATCTTAAACAAAGGTACAAAACTTCAAATAAGAACTATTTGGTACTAAATAGATCAGATACCTGTTAAGCAAATAAACCGTTTCATTCGGCGTGACGGCTTTTTTAAAACGTTTTATTCTCATCTGCAGGTTCAATGCCACAGACCTCGAGATGTAGTATACACACAGCTAGAATACCAAAAATGCGCATACCAGCCATAAAAGTAGGCGTGGCGAAATTAAAAAAAAACACCATTTGCTCTTTGTGTTATCTATTAGTAGATATTCATACCTAATTTCTGAGCCCTTGCCTTTGTACCTTACCGAAAATTATACAATTCTCTTAGCCCATGATACTTTAGCGACCCTTCACACTGACTTATTACTTTAGGATTCGTAGACATCCAAAGAAAAAGCTTTTTAAAAAATCCCTATGTAAAGGCCCAACTCTTTAGCTGATTTACATACATGCAACGAGACAGTAAAATAAAATTATTTGTAGTTAATTGATTTTATGGCTACGTGCCCACGTTGATGCTTTGAAAGTGCGTTATAAACGGCCAACCCAACAAATCGAGCTCATTAAAGCAAGGTAACTGTGCAATAGCCATGCAGCTGTCGCAATTTCTTACCGGAAAGGGGAAGCTTCTGAAATTCTTTGGATATTAGGACTTATAATAATTTAAACAACCTTTCAGTTTTTGCCTACGCTATTCTAGGGCTTGGCAGGAACAGGATTTACGGCTCAGCTGAGGAAAATAACAAGTATCCATGGATGAAAACTTCAACCCACAAAGCTCCATATAAAATATCTGGAGATATTTGATATAACAAATAAAAGTAATTTAAGTGGTCTGCCGCTCCAATGTTTGGCTCATATTAAAAATTTTGGTTTGTTTATCAACTCTAAGTGACTATTATTATGTGGTTATTACATGCATTTATGTCTTTTTGCGTGTATTTTTAATCAATGTTGGCAAATTTAATAAAGACAAACAAAAAACAATTATGTAGTAAAGGAAATGTGTCTCCCTAAATCTTTTTGTTTTTTTTTTGAAGTTAATTCGGAATTAAAAAAAAACCCAACACTACCTGTTGCAATGAGATCATCACATCACTGAACTCTCTCTCTTTTAATCAAATTCCAAGTTCTTCTCATACTCTGTATCCCTGTCGGTTCTAAATGTTATTTTTATACCCTTGCAGAGCAAAAGGGTATTATAATTTCAGTCAGAAGTTTGCAACGCAGTGAAGGAGACACCTCAGACCCCATAAAGTATATATATTCCTGATCAGCATCACGATCAGAATCCAAATCCGTCTGTACGTCTGTCCGTCTGTCTGTCTGTCCTCCTGTCGGTTTCTATGTAAACTAGTCTCTCAGTTTTAAAGCTATCTCGCTGAAACTTTCCCAAAAGTTGTGTAGTTGTTGCACGCAGTATATAGGTCGGAACGAGCCGGATCGGCCGACTATATCGGATAGCTCCCATACAAGAGAATGAAATAAAAAATTACTTACTCCGTTGTTTTTGATCAGATCGACTTGATTTCTTCCAGATGGCGTTTTCTAACTGCTATTGAATTTCGGATTAAATTTGATCAAAATCGGATAACTCTATCATATAGCTGCCATAGGAGAGATCAAAAAATATATATATAAATAATGGAAAAAAATTATAATGTCGTTGTTTTTAATGCCACGAGCATGATTTTTGGAACATCAAGTTTTTGAAATACTCTTAAATCGAGAAAAAAATTTCATAAAAATCGGAGTACTATATCATATAGCTGCCATAGGAAAGATCGAAAAATCTATATAGAAATAACGGAAATAAAATTATAACCTCGTTGTTTTTCATCAGACAATCATGATTTTTGGAATATAGAGTTTTCTAATGAGTCTTGAGTTACATATTAAATTTTATCAAAATCGGACGACTATATCATATAGCTGTCATATGAACAATATGGTAAATAATAGAAAAATCGTCATAGATTCGATGTTGTTAGCCTTTATGTATTTTGCTTGACATATTTAATGACTGCAAGGGTATATAAGCTTCGGCTTTCTTTCTTGTTTTTATAACGGAAAGGTCCTCTAAAGTGTACCAGTAGAGCCAATAAACTGTAACTTTAAAACACGATTAGTCCTTTTTCAAACCAACTCTTAATATGTGAAGAAATGGAATGAGGTTAACGTCATTCGTGTCTATTTTGCTTCTATGAATGCATCTGTCATAGAAAAGATCCGTAGAAAAATTAAATATAAATTAAAATAAAATTGTTTAAAAAACTGGATAAACATTTTAACCGAAAGAATACGTACCGATCGAAAATTTCGCGGGTGGTTATATCGACAAACTCTCTCTGTTTATCCGCATTTCCTGTTTTGCAAAGAGCTTTGCTTGCAGTTTTAAGGTTTGTTTATTCAGCTGTCAGAATCTTCTACAAGGCACATTCTTCCTGGCACAAAAACTAAACCCTAATTGATTATTAGAAAACAAAGAACAGTGCGAACTTAAAACCATAAAAATTAGCATACCAGAGAGCATGGCGAGCAATGAAGCTAATTGATTTTTCCCGCGGTGCGACTACTGCAGCAACAAAAATCGGTGGCGACCTATAAAAGCTGACCCGACTGGCGGAACCTTCAGTTCAGTCCGAGGACCATGAAATTCCTGACGGTATTCGCATTCGCCAGTGGTAAGTAGACCCCTCGAAGTGGCCAACGTCTGATAAGCTAAAAATAGTCGCCGTGTTTCTGTTAGTGGCCACGTTCGTGGTGCTCCACAGCGCCTACGGCTCTCCATTGCCGGAGCCGGCTCCCGGTCCGAGTCCTGCAGCCGATCCCAAGCCCGTAGCGGACCCGTCGGCCGATCCGGAACCTGTCGCCAGTCGGTCAGCCGATCCAGGTCCAAGTCCCAATCCCAGTCTGGACGCCAATCCCATCCCGCTGTCGGCAGCTTCACCGAGCGGACAGACGGGACCACAGGCCGCCGGGGGCGATGACAACTTCGTTGCCCTTTCCGCCAACGCGGAGCCAATGGGTCCAGCCCCAGAAGCTGCATCCCTGACAGCGGACGATCCCCGAGCTGGTCAGTAGGAGATCGTCTTTCAGTGCAGCACCAGCGGCAGCTTAATTTAACACTAGCCTGCACACCCACACACAAGGAGACACACACGCATATATCCTTATATCTGGTATATTATGTATTCCAACATCTAGCAAGGGCATTATTAAAATGGCAAAAGAAAACCACAGAAGGGTTTGAGATATCTTTAAAAACATGGGTTCTTAAGACATTTAAAGGCTATATCAGTTATTTATAAAGGAATGTGACAGGATCTTCTGCTAAGTGAAAAATGCGTTATCAAAGTTGGCAAGTATAGTAAACGTTCAGTTGAACTCAACCAGCTGTCAAACTGCTACGAGGTACTTTCTTCCCAAGTCCACTTCCCATTATAACTTCCGCCAAGAGTCCACTGGGCCATGGCGGTCCCATGACATCGACACCGGCCTGGGGAAAGACCACTGACCAAAAGACCTGCACACCAGCAGACCAGATCCGGCCGACCAGATTTGCGTTAAAAAAGTGCCACCGAGACTGCGAGAGAAAAAATCACTCACAAAGAGGAAGCGACAGCTCCAACGAGTTTTATGAATGAAGTCGGTGTAAGGTTAAGACAAACAAACGCCGCCGACCACAGAGCCCATGGCTTGGGTGCCAACCGGCATTGGAGGAAACAAAACCACACGAAAGCTCCATTGATCGGGGCATCGACGGTTAATCCATTTGTAGGGCATCATCACCAAGTTCATTCGTCGCATATATGTAAATAGGTTTATTTACATTTTCTTTGCCTCTTCCGACGATCGTAAATTTTACCTTTGAGTTGCGTCCGTTCTCAGTCGTTAAGGCAATGAACAATTTTGAGATATCAATTTACATGTTAACACAGCCGGAGTTTCTCAATGGGTGGATGACTGACAAATTGCCAAAGCTGGCTATGAATGAACGAACAGGCTAAGAAATTCATTGACAGCTTTTTCACCTTTATTACAACTTTTAACGTGTGTTTTAAAGGCCCAAGATGGCTTCTTTTAGATGTCTACGTGGGAATGGTTTGGTCTTCTCCTAGATTTTGCAAACATTTAAAATAAATCAAATGGGTGCTGCGTAGCGTAATCCATACTCAAAGACTTTACTTAAGCTGTTTGTTAAACTGTTGGTCCCAGTATGGGAAGTGCAATGCGTTTATGGAAATCGTACCATTTATGCTTTCCTTTAGCGACAAACATCAAAGATATCCCAACAACAACTAGGGTTGTACATACAAAATGTTAAGAGCTATTAATAATGACAAAGTTACAATTTAATACATTCAATTACTTATGAATATTGAGATCTTCATTGCCACCCCCCAGCAGCAATGGATATAGTTATACTAGCTATGTATTGAATACTGTTAAAAGCACTTTTGAAATTGGATGCAGCTAATATAATTTGCTAATTCGATCCCCTACTTAACATATTTAACTAAAAACCTCAAAGAAACCTATTTTTATCGTTACTCTGGGCACGCCTGTTTTTATTGTTAATTGCATAGAACATCAGAATGACGTTATTTTTAAAGTCGGTGAACATCAGAACTCAAAATCTACTAAACCGATCTTTTCCAAATTTTTAACACAAATTCTCCACATTGTAAATACGCAGGTAATCAGGAAGAGTTTTGTTTTTTATTTTTAATTTTTTTCAATTATTCAAAAATAAATTAACAACAATTTTTTGATCTTAAATCGCACCCAAATATATCGCAGACAAATAAAATTTAAAAAAACTCTTCCTGATTACGTCGAGAATTTCATGATCCTTACAGCGCATATCACATTTTTTTGAGATGAGCCGATGAGATTAACAGACACAGGCTTATTTCTAAATATTTTTTAATAATTTTTTTTTCTAATACTCTTCAAAAGTTGAACAATAACATGTAACTAAGCTCAATCAGCGAAAGAAATTAAAAAGAAAAACCATTCCCAATGACAGCAAAAGTAAGTGCACGCGCAGTTATTATTATGTAAATATTTTGGATCGACGATTCAGAACTGAAATTGTTTTCAAAAACGTTAACAACATTTTCCACACCCATTAAAATTTTTAATCTGAATTATGAAGTTACCTCAAGTTATATTTTAATATTTCAATAAAGCGATCAGATTTCGCCAATAAATTCAGCCGCAAAATCAATTGTGGCATGGGTTATGAAAAATTATAAAAAAAACAAATCAAAAAATATTTTCCTTTGCAACCAAATATGTGTCAAACAGAACACTAAAAGCGACGCAATTTTAACCCTTTATATGGCAATAACTCCGATTTTCTTGATTTTTTTTGTTTGGTAGATAAGTGAAAATAAAAAATACACTTCTTTTTATTTTTTTAATTTTTTTGGTTTTACATTATTTTTTTTTATGTGTAAAGCTATTTTAATGCATATCTGCAACAAGGCAAAATTGTTGTATTATAATGCAACAAACACAAAAACTCGAAAATATATAACTAAATATAATTTTTACCTGTTTATAAATATAAATTAAATTAACTATACATTTTTTTTTTGATATTTATATTTGGATGAGAAACTGCACAACCAGTTCAGATTTCCATATTTACCAAATTGGCGGGAAAAGTAATCATCTGTTGAGTATTGGACAGAATTCTGAGTGACTAACACTTGTTATATAAAAAACGAAAGTTTCTGAACTGCATCAAAAAGATTTCAGACAGTTTTGCAACGCCCGTTGAAAAATAAATGAATTTGAACGGTATGTTGCAGATATGCATCACGGCCATATAAAGGGTTAACCAACCGCCTTACATAATTATTAAGCAAAAGTAGAAAAGGAAAAACAATGGAAATAAGAAAGAATTAATTGGTATGAGAGGCAGCTGGTTACACATTAATTTATAATTATTTGGGCTTCCATCAAAGGGTTAATCAGAACAAGTGCCACTTGGTTTGAAGCCCAAACACAAAAATTCTGAAAATGAAATGTAAATGGAAATTGTATACTCTTTCATGAGCATACTTACATATGTACATAAATATGAACTGATGATGATATACTTATTTATTGTCAAACAAATATTTTTTAAAAACAACAGTATGCACATATTTGCAAAAACATAAAAACTTACGTCTAATTAAACAAAACGAATATGAAAAAATTATTATAAGTTTAAAAGGTAATAGCCGTTTCCTAAGAAAGAGTATGGAACATCTTATCGACTCATGTGGCGCGCATCTGAGAAACAGAAACAGAAGCCCAATTTTATTTTGTGGTCTGCTGACTTTTTGATAATTATTTTCGGGCAGAAACAAATTTGAAATGAATTTCCCTACTGTGCGGGTGCCGAAAGAGGCAAACGGCAATTTCTCCGGCGGAGGAATGGGTACAAAACCCGGACTCGAGACGAGAATTGCATAAACAGGCTCGGCAATTACATATCGACATTTACATACGCCTGTCGCCAGTCGCCCGCCTCATTAGAGCTAATCAAAATGAATGCTCTAATCAAAGTGGTTTGATTGCAAGCCATTTTCACTCACACTTTCAGGTTTTCACTTTCAATCTAATTGATTGAATCGAAAGAGGGGCGTGTGAAGAGACCCGATGCCGCAGAAAACTGCAAAACAACGAGCCAAGAAAATGAATGCGGTGAAATTAGAAAAACGTGAATCAGAAACCGCACACAGACAGGAAAAGCAGCCTGCCGGAGACAGGCGTGGGAGCCGAGTTAGAGAATTGGAAAATTGACAATCGATTGAATTTGCTCGGTTTCCCGCTCAAAAAACAATGGGATGCTCCGAACTGAGTGGAAGCTAGGAGTACACGTCTTATCGGAATTTCACGCTCGCGTGACTTGTGTGTTTTGCGATTGTTGAGACAATTAAAGTTTGCTCAGGTCAACTTGAGCAGAAGACCACGCACAATGCGAATATTTCGCCTCGTCGTCGACGACCTTAAATTAAACAATTAGCTGATTAACTCCCACATTTGTAGTCCCCCAACTACCGCCACTTACGGGTGCAAATGTACTAAGCTGTATTTAAACAATAGAAACTTGCCCAGGCACTTACACGTCCAGATGTTATGTTCCATGGTCTCCTTTTCCAAAATACCAATATATAGGAAATTTAGTTGGTTTTTCCGAGCCAATTTTTCAATTTTTGCATAATTACATGTGGCAGAGCTGTCGTTGTGATTTCAGTTCCTTTTGGAGTATGCTTGTAAATAACGAAAATGCTTCCATGTTCGAAAACAACAAACTTACTACAATGTTCATAATTATTTTTCTTTTCTTTCTTCGGTAATACCTATATGAGATCTACCCATCTACCCAAATCTTTGGTTTAAAATTGGTGGTGTCTTTTTTTATACTGCGTTTCAGTTTTACTAGAACTAGTTATCACTTTTAGTTTCGTTTAAGGTCGAAATCCGAAAACAGGCTATATGTGCTTCTCAAAATGTATCTTTAACCGCCTTTTTAATTCAGTTCCTGTGGTTTATTTGACAAAGGAAGTTGGTCTTATCTGAACGATAAGTAAATTAACGGCTCTGTGTTGGGTGGCTAGAATTGTTTATGTCTTCAAGACTTTATTTATTATTAGCTCATGATAATTGTGTGCCATTTCGAAAAGGAAGAGAATATGTGAAACGATGTGCTCAGGAAAAACCGATATAAATCAAATTTTATCGCTCATTTCATCGGAAGGGCTGCAGCTAAGTAAACACATTGTGCTTGTGAGGTCGGTAAACATTATAACTTGGCACTGATAACAAACACAATTAATTAAAGACACACATTTCTGTTTAGCAGTGAAATCAGAGCTCTTTTGCTTTTGGGTTTAGAACAACTTTTTTATTTATGATTCGATTTTTTAAATTAATCTGTTTTCTAATATTGACATCGAAAAAGCTTTATAAAAGCTTTATTACATTTAATTTTTTAACGATTAAGTGTTTGAATTTTTGTCATAGTAAAAGCTCTGTAGCCAATTTTGTTGTGTGTAACAGTCAAATATAGTTTTTTTAAGTTTCTTCAAATCAATCAATACTTTAGATTTAATACAAATTACACCTACTTATACCAACAACGAAGGGGGTTGAAAAAGTGATTAAAATGAATTCAAGCTGATCGGCACCATTTCTTGTGTAGAGCTTTTGCAATCAGCTCAAATGAGTTATAAATTGAAAGCCACTGTGCCGTTTAGGTATTGTTAAATCAACATTAGTTACATATATGCGAAGCAATTTGACTAATATCTGTCGTACGTACCGATTTTTTAAAAGAAGGCTGTGATAATATTATGTAACTCATCAAAAAACAAGAAAGGAAGCTAGCTTCGGCAAGCCGAAGCTTATATACCCTTGCAGTCATCAAATATGTCAAACAAAATTCATAAAGGCTAGCAACATCAAATCTATGGCGATTTTTATATTATTTTTATATTTTTCATATGACAGCTATATGATATAGTCGTCCGATTTTGATGAAATTTAATTTGTAACTCAAGAGTCATTAGAAACCTCTATATTCCAAAAATCATGATTGTCTGATGAAATACAACGATGTTATAATTTTTTTCCGTTATTTCTATATAGATTTTTCGATCTTTCCTATGGCAGCTATATGATATAGTAGGGGAGAGTGGGGCATTGTCGTCACTTTTTTTTCAATTGCGAAATTTGTTGATAAAATAACTAATTTTTATCATGTAATATACATGGTTGGATTCGGAAAAGATCTGGCTATAAAATGCAGTAAGTATTTCGGACATCCTCTCATTTGTTTATTAATACGAAACTGTTATCTGAAAGAAGGCAAAATTGGAAAATTGAAAAATCGTGGGGCAAAGTCGTCACCCCCCTGGGGCAAAGTCGTCACATAGAATAATGAATGCAAATATAGGTACCCATGTGCACAAAACTATTTCAACTTGTCAAACACACATTTATTGATATTCATACATATAACAAGAAAGGAAGCTAGCTTCGGCAAGCCGAAGCTTATATACCCTTGCAGTCATCAAACATATCGAACAAAATACATAAAGGCTAACAACATCGAAGCTATGACGACTTTTCTATTAATATTCCATATTTTCGACTATTGTTCATATGGCAGCTATATGATATAGTCGTCCGATTTTGATGAAATTTTTTTCTTGGTTCAAGGGTAGTTCATAAAGTCGATGTTGTAAAAATCATGCTCGTGGAATAAAAAACAACAACGTTATGATTATTTTGCCATTATTTCTATATATATTTTTTGATCTTTCCTATGGCAGCTATATGATAGGGTTATTCGATTTTGATAAAATTTAATCCGAAATTTAATAACCGTTAGAAAACGCCATCTTGAAGAATTCAAGTCGATCTGATCAAAAACAACGGCGTAATAATTTTTATCCTTTATTTTTTTTGACCTCTTGTATGGGAGCTATCCGATATAGTCGGCCGATCCGGCTCGTTCCGACTTATATACTGCGTGCAATAACTACACATCTTTTGGGAAAGTTTCAGCAAGATAGCTTTAAAACTGAGAGACTAGTTTAGGCAGAAACGGACAGGAGGACAGACGGACAGACAGACAGACGGACAGACGGACAGACGGACAGACGGACAGACGGACAGACGTACAGACGTATTTCGATTCTACTCGTGATGCTGATCAAGAATATATATACTTTATGGGGTCTGAGGTGTCTCCTTCACTGCGTTGCAAACTTCTGGCCAAAATTATAATACCCTTTGCTCTGCAAGGGTATAAAAAAGTGGAACACTATACCTATTTTTTGCAAAAATTTGACACATTCAGATCTAAGTGAAGGATAGAAAGCAAAAATCAGAATTTCTTAAAGATTTTTCTTTGGGCGACCTCTTTTTTAAAATTTTATTTTTGTTTGAAGAACATTTTGGAGAAATTATATTTTATATTTAATACTTTACATAAACAATCACAAAACAATAATAAATTGATACGAGTTTGTATTTCAGTCTGAGATAATACAGTGACGACTTTGCCCCACCCGTTGAGTGACGACAATGCCCCACGCGACATTTTTTGATAAAAACATGAATAACAAATCGAAACTCGAATCAGCTGTTACACAACCTACCATCTCGTGTTCGCCAAACATTTCTCAACAATAATAACTTACCTTTATACTTCTTTGATCGAAAATGTACTTGGAAGAAAAACAGTTCTGCGCCGGAGAAAAATTACTTTTGAGGCTCCGAAACACTTTCTGATGAATAAATAATTATACATAACCCATAATTCTACCAAACTCCGTCGGTAATGTAGGAATAGTGCAATACACTTACGCTAAAAAAATTGGGTTGGTAGCCCTTTTATTTTTTAAAATAATAGCGAGTGACGACTTTGCCCCACTGACGACATTACCCCACTCTCCCCTACTCCGATTTTTATGAAACTTTTTTCTCATTATAAGGGTTATTAAAAAACTTGATGTTCAAAAAATCTTGCTCGTGCGATAAAAAACAACGATGTTATCAATTTATTTCCATTAAATCTATATAAATTTTCGATCGCTCCTATGACAGCTATATGATAGTGTTATCCGATTTTGATAAAATTTAATCCGAAATTCAATAACAGTTAGAAAACGCCATCTTGAAGAATTCAACTCGATCTGATCAAAAACAACGGCGTTAGAATTTTTCATTTCATTCCCTCGTATGGGAGCTATCCGATATAGTCGGCCGATCCGGCTCGTTCCGACTTATATACTGCGTGCAATAACTACACACCTTTTGCGAAAGTTATATCAAGATAGCTTTAAAACTGAGAGACTAGTTTACATAGAAACAGACAGATGGACAGACAGACAGACGGACAGACGGACAGACGTATTCCGACTCTGCTCGTGATGCTGATCAAGAATATATATACTTTATGGGGTCTGAGGTGTCTCCTTCACTGCGTTGCAAACTTCTGACTGAAGTTATAATACCCTTTTGCTCTGCAAGGGTATAATAATATCTACCGCTCTCTCCTTGTGGCCCCGAAAAATGGCACTTAAAAAAATTTTTTTTTTTGAGAAAACGGTTAAAACTACAAGGCTGAAATTTGTTTCTGGATTTACAAACAACTTTATTTTTAGAAAAAAATTTGATATTGACAAAAATCAAAAAAGGGTGGTTCTAAGATAAACGTGTGCTCCATGTAAAGACCTGTAATTCATGTAATTTTTCAAATTTTTATCTGAAATTTTTTAGTAAATTTTTGGAAAATATATCTATACGATAAGCCAAAAAAAATATTCGATTTTTCCCCACAAGGTGAGAATCTGCCTTAAAATCAAAACTGCAAGCAGACAAAAAGCAGTAAAAGTAGTCTGGTCCCATAAATGTTTCTCAATAAAATAAAATTAAAATGATAAACAGTTGTGAATTGATTCTTAGATTGGTATTATCATTTATACATGTATATAAAAAAAAATCGAAAAAAATGGCACCTTTCGTGTTTCGTTTAGAAAACCACTTAAGTTCAACAAAATAACACAGTCATTTAATAGGGAGTTCCATGAATCAGCTTACCT
The DNA here is from genome assembly GCF_018152265.1 of Drosophila ficusphila. Taxonomy (NCBI): domain Eukaryota; kingdom Metazoa; phylum Arthropoda; class Insecta; order Diptera; family Drosophilidae; genus Drosophila; species Drosophila ficusphila. The sequence continues at coordinate 227,684 of NW_025064569.1, forward strand.
TACGCTATCTTGATTTGTAAACACAATTATGAAAAGAACTTGAAGTGAAAGAAGTCCAGAGAGGATGACAGTATATGAGTTATGTGGGCTAAGCGATGAACATCCTTATTTGGGATACTTTGACGCCTTTTCGCTTGACCTGGCAAAGGCGAGGACACCTGGCGACGATATGGCCAAGACGTCGACGGAAGTCCTGCCGTCCTGCCGTCCTGCCGTCCTTCGGCCAAAGCCCCTGTTCATGTCTCGGCACCAACTGCTGATGCCACCTGTTCGGGTCCTCAAGCTGTCCCCTTCCAGCTGCTGAAAGTTTCGTTTTTTATTTGCTCGGGCTTAAATAAGGTAGTCTGTCTTGTTGCTGTTTTTTTAACAGCTAAGCCGCTCGTGGCATTTGCCACTTGGGCAGACGCCGCAATCGGAAGTTCTTGTTTATGATATGGACACCGAAGCCATCGCCCGCTGATATCATCTCCCAAGCTGCTGGAGGTTGATTTATGGCCACCAGTTCATCTGTTTTCGATAAGGCTAAGTGGCGTTTAGTCCACAGATCGAAAGCTCTTCGGTCTGATTAAATAGAGAGATCGAACTAATTAGAAAGTCAATCATTTCGGTTCATCTTAAGCGGCTTTAAAATGCCTTCACTTGGTGGAAGCCCATGCCCTCTAAAACAAATCGTTTGGGCGCAGAATTCTATCTCGGTTGCCCTCAACTTGATATATTGTACGAATAGCAGCTCTAGCCTCTTTCTGCCTCTTCTCGCTTTTATTTATGGTTTTTAGCTACTATTTATAGGAAATGTGCCCGGCCCGCAAAAAGTTGGTAACGAAGGGGAAGTCGGCATCCCCACTTGACAGACCTGGCAGCCATCCGGAGCAGATGCAGTTGCAGATGCAGATCCGGACTCAAATTCAGATTCAGAGCCAGCCGCCACCGAGACCAACACAAGTTTGTTTCGGGCCAGCTTCAACATTTTTGTTTACAATTGGAGCACGTCTGTTTTGGCTGCGGCAGCTGTTGACCATTGGCCATTAACTTGCAGCCGGCCAAGCTGAGTCTGCAATTACGACTCCATACGCGTACAGGCTGTACCACTTGTGCTGAACCTCACAAGTTTCATTTGATTTAAAATCCCATTTAAGAAATATTTAAACAGAATTTGCTTACAACATAAAAGCAACAGTTTCAGGAACTTTTAATTTAAGTCCCTTGCATTTGACGAAAAAGAGCAAACGAGTTGAATATTTTCCATTAGGGTTTTCAGCGTTCCATCACACACAGGTTTGTTGGTTTCACTGTATTTGGGCTGAACAAACACTGTGTGTGTGCACGGCGCACCGACTTCTGTAACTGGAGCACACCGTCGCAACGTCTTCGTCTTCATCTCGTGCATGTTGCGCCGCACAGTGACCAGCAAAATATGTTTTGGAAATACATAAATTAATTATAAACAGATCATATATACTGCACAGTTCAGATCCTCTTTAAATCCACCAGTAATCTTAACTCGTATAAATTACATCAGAATGCATTAGGTTTTCTATCGGTATAGAGGTTTGTTTGTTAATAACTGTTTATAACTATTAGCATCCGATATTGCAAAAATCAATGGTACAATAAATCAATTTCTAAATCAAATGGCACTTTGTTGAGGATTAAGGAAAAATAAATATTTTTACTTGAGAAACCTGGGAAAAGCTGGGGATGGTTGCTTGGCCACTGTGCGATGCCCACTTTTTGCTACCGACCAACCTGCAACAGAAAATCCCTCTTCCGACCGAGTTGGTGTGTACTTTTCACACGGCTGTGTGAAAAGCGTGCTTTGATACCATTTTCATGTCCGAACTGTTCTTTACAAATATTTAACCGTTCAGCAGAGGAATGCCATTTAGCTGCAAGATGTAATATTTTTTGCCCGAAGGTCGAATACAAACTTTGATACTCTTCAGAGTGTCCAAAACAGGGACATCTGAGGAGAACTGAACAGCAAGTAAGCGTTACTTATTTAATTTCATTGCCACGATCTCGCACCTTCTAATAGCTTTTTATATTCGAGGTTCTGTCTGCTTCTGTGTTTGTCAAGTTGTTAAACGGCGACCTCTAATTAGGGTCTGATTCATGAATTCTTAATTGCCGCCCCGGGTCAGTTGCATAAGTCTGCCGTGCTCCAACTAATTAAATCACTCTCAAAAAGCAAACAAATAAAATTGGTTCCGCATTTTTCGTTCAGTTTTTCACAACTCCGCGAATCCATCACCGTCATCAGCTCCCCATCTTCATCTATCAAAATCTAATGAACTTTGCACATCCATTCGTTTTTTTTTTTTTTTTTCGGTGCGCAAATTATCGAGCAGACAAAAATTTTGTTTTTGGTTCGTTGACGATAATTTCACTTTCATTACCAATTTTCGGACTTTCTGACTTTGTCATAATTAATTTTTCAACTTTTGATTTTCTTTGATTTTTTGTAGCTTTGTTTTACCTAAATCATAACAGAAAAGCAAAACGAGCCAAGACATTTTTGGAATTAAATATATTTGTATATCGTTTGGCGTTTGAACTTTCTTTTTACTCGTTTGGATTTGCATGAGGCCAAAGTTCACGGACGATTGCATGTTAATTGTATCTAAAATGTTTGCTGGGCTGGTCCTCAAAAAATCGTATTGGTGGAAGGATTCTCTATAAAATGTAAAAGGTAGCATGTAATACGCGAACTGGAAATAAAATCCCAGAATTAGAAACTTAAAAAAAATCGGTCAATATGTGAAATTCGCAATTCATCTTACATGGTTAAGCTATATGGAGTAAAATAAGTTATTTGTCTGGTATTCGACACATACTCTATACTAATAAGCTTTTAATGCACGCAATAATAATAACTGGAATTTCGATTGACGGAATTTCAAACAATGGACTTCTGATGAACAAAGTCAGAGCCTACTAAGCTTGCTTCTGGAGAAACACAAATATTAGTTAAATACAAAAGTTTTCAGAACTCCTTAACTTACTACATGCTTTTATGCCCGAAAACTCTTTGCCGCACCCCCTTCAAGTTTGGTCATTTAGCTCTGCCCAAGCCCATCCGGCGTCGCTCGACCACGACTTCCCCCTCCTTCTAGCCAACCATCCCAAGCAGATTTTCACGAGGAAACCCACATGCCGGCCAAGTCTGATTGGAAACCAGTTTTCCTCTCTCAGAAGTGAGCGAGCGCGGCCAGAACTAGTTCGCCCGCTCACTCGCCCACGGCGGCCCACTCTTACAAAACGTGGCCTTTTGCCCAAGCTCACACAGAGGACACTGTTTATAACGTTTTCTACCGTTTCTAAAAATCCTTTATTATAAGGGGTTTATAGAGATGAGATAAAAATTCAGAGAGTTTTGAGTGCTCTCCTAAACCTCAACCAAGACTTATTTCAAAATCTGCACTTTTTTTCTTTTAATATTCGATTCCCTATTTTTTCCGAGTGCAGTCAGCGTACTCACACACACCTACGTGTTCCAGAGAAAAGCCCTTGGTTCGATCCGCTCTCCGCTAGCACGCCCCTCTCTCTCTCTCTCGCTCTCTCTTGCTCTCTTTCGACTGAACTCTCTCGGCGGGTTAGACCTCGCAGCGCTAGCGGTGCGGCTCCATTGAGTTCGCAAACACTGCTGAACGCGGTACCGTCGCTGCTCCGCTCCGGAATTTAAGATCTTGGTAAACTAGCTGCTAACGGTAGCGAGTCTTCTGTTCGAACGAAAGTGAGTGCGCGCCTGGTTGTGTAAACAAAATTTGTCGCCAGCCGAAAAACAAGTGAACTAAACTGATCCAGAAGGAAACCGAAAGTGCATCGCTAAATAAAATCACTGCACCTGCCGCCGAGTGCACCTGTTTCCCCAAGTGCCGTCGCCCTCCGCAGGGAACACGTACACACACGCACCTTTGACAGTGGATACGCGCAGAAATGCACGGGGAATGTGAGGTGCAGCGGAGTGCCTGATAACTTAATGCCAGCCAAAGGGCCGTAAAAAGCAGCGAGGCAGAAACAAAAACAACAACAAAAACAAAACAGTGCGACCTTGTCTTGTCTTCGCCGGACTTCTTTTCCGCCATCCATCAAAGTCGGACTGCTCTGTCTTGGGATTACACACAAAACACATTTGGATACCAGCCCCATTCGCTCAAAGGTAAGCCCCAGATCAGATCTTGCTCCACAGCCCACTGCGGTCCATCGAGCGAGGCCCAGTTTTCGCTGCGGCCCAATAATTTACTCTCTTCCTCTAGAAAGTTTGATTGGTGAACGAGATCTAGTTTGAATCGATTGGTTTTCTACGCGCCTCGGCGAAAGTCCAGAATTTTCCCAGCACCTTCCCCGGCTCTTTAACTACCGATGTGCGATAAGAGCTCTAGACATTTTTGCTGGTCAGAGTTGATTGAACCCGCAACGGTGACCAAACTGTTGGCAACTCATTTCCTCCATCCCCGAGGTCATCTAGGCGGTTGTAATGCAAATACCGACTTTCTGAGTATCATTGTCCGGTTCTCGGCCCCGACAACTGCACATCCGTAAATCTGCAACTCAACAATTTGCTCAGCATTTTTATGCAAATACCTCGAATTTCCATTAGGGGCCACACAGGCCGACAAAAGACCTTCCCAGCTATATTCAAAATGCATAAACATTTCATGTAAATTCCTCGCTCGAGTGCCTACCTTAATTAGTTGGAGTTGTCGGGCGGGCCGATTATAAATGACACTAGTTTGGCTCTGGACTACAAAAATTGAATTTGATGAATATCTCGTGGACTTCTGTGAGAAAATCAGTCTCTTTTGTTTTGAATACTGATGTATGGTGTTTCTCGGTTTAGAAACGCGCTCGTATGTGCAATCCGATTAAGGGCACCTTAAGCTATGTATCGAAAATTAAGGTACAAAATGCAGTGAAATAGCAACAGTAAATGAAATTGCCAGCCAGACAGCCCAGTAACCAATCTCAAGTTATGAGCAGGGAAATTCCCGATGTCTGAAAGCGGTTAGGCTCGATTATAACATTTTCAACTGGAGGCGCGCTCAAACTTCACTTTCTCGCAATTTTCCGGCCGGTTTGATCGTAACCACTGAAAGCCATTGCTATCGAATGAATTTCCTGTCTTCACGGAGTATTTCTCGTAGGGGCAGACGATTTCATACACCGAGCACGTATCCCCTGCACACTTTGTACAAGTTGCTGTCTTTGTTAGGTTCTATTTGGCTAATTAAAAATCAGGAAATGCACGAGAACAATGCGCCTCAGAGGGCTCGACTGCTGCGATCCCATCCTGTATTTGGGAAGCCTACGTGAGAAGAGTATGGGCTCAGAGCCTACCTGCTCGTGTGCTCCTGTCAAGTGCGGTTTCCTCGGTCTAGCGCCGCTTTCTTCCTCATTGGTCACAGGTAGGAGTCTCAAGTCCGTGCTTTACGGATATGTACTCTATTGAGCTAAGGTACGTGAGCCATGAAAGGATATTCGCCTCATTTAGTCGTTATATTGCACCCACGTACTTACCAGGGGCGTTTTAATGGGAAGTAGCTCTCCGAGATTCACTGATTGATGGTTGGAAGAGGGGTTGGAGAGGAAGCTGAGTGTGGTCTACTAACAGTCAATTTATCTTTCGCTGGAGATCTTGGCACTTGACTAGAGAGCCATTCGATTCGTACTAAGAGTTTGCTTTGAAAGCCATTTTTTAGATTTCTTCTGAATACTCGAGTGTCATGGTATTATCATAGTTTAGTTGTTCTTTTTTATTAATGTTAGACCTATATCGCAATGAACAATCCAAAAGTGCTTGTACAATTTGTAATCTATTCATGACTTAATGGCTTGTGTATGTGGCTTTGTTTCTATATACAGTTATGTACACTGTTCAAACAAATGACACACCCGCGCAATCCATACAAAAAGACAAAAGCATTCTTCATTTGAAAAAAACCGGACACAAATCGCTATAATAATAGGCGAACCGGTTTCTAAGCGGAACTCCTAGCTGTCCCCACTTTTGACAATATCCTCTCAGCCCTTGCAGACGGATCTATAATTTAAATCCTAAAGGATGCACTTTTACACTTTTAAACCTTTGCCAGCATATAACTCTTTTAACTTGCTTCGATAAGGTTATCGTGAAAAAATTACACAATTCATATCATATAAATGCTGGGTCGATGTGGGGGTTTTACTAAGTCATTAAGCATTGCGACCTCGTTTAACGTTTCTCGCTAACTCGACTAAATTATAGAGAAAATCACTCTGAGTCAGCGTCTTTTAAATTGTAAATTCAATAAACAAGTTCAGCAGCGAAATGAGAGAATATTATATATGACTTCTTTATTGTAAATTGTGGCGCAATGTCAGCAAAAAATGGAAGTTGGCGCTTTTGGTTTTTCCCTCTGCCGCTCTCCGTTAATATTTTTTGTTGACACTTCGTTTTGTTAACAATTAATTAACAAAAACAAAGCACACAAAGCCCGTTAACTGTTTGTTTGCACTCGGCAACCAGTGAAATGGAGTGCCGTAAAACAATTAAAACGCCTTGTGCCCCAGGTTAACTTCATAGCTTCAGTGAACGGTTCGTAATGATCAGACATCAGGGAATTGGTGCTAAGTGATTTGCTGGTGATTTCGGTTTCAGTGAAACTAGCATTAGTCACTTGTCAAAGACTTGAATTTTAAACGAATTAATGCGAATTCAGCCAGTGGCTTTGGATGGGCTCGCTATATTCTGCTAGTGATGATCATTCAGTGATTAAGAAAATCAGCTCTTGGAAAATGCCTTTCTCAATTTTTCTCGCTATCCGCTTTTGTCTTCGTAGATCCCAAATCTTGTTTACGACCAGAAAATGCTTATTTTGAACTTTCTTCGTTTTAGTGGGGTTTCTTTATTTCGCTCTTCTCACTTTCCAGCAGATCTGTTGATCCATTAGGGCCAGTGGTTACCTTCTGGTAACCACTCATTTCTGGCTGAGGCCTCGTAAAACTTTGATTCGACCAAAAGCCCAACTGCGAAATGTATCTCACGGCGTGCACCTTATCGGGTGGGAAATCGTTCTCGAGACTTACTTTCCGCCGACGTAGGGAAACACGTGCCTCCACTCCGCCCACCTGAGGAAGCGAAAGACTCTCACGCCAGAAAGAGGTTTGCTTCTCATTCCGCTTTTGTAGCTGTTCAGCTGTTCAGCTGGCGCAAGCCGCAAACCACAAAATGCAACCGCAAGTGATTCTGTTGCTGTTGACTTTGCAGTTGCTGGCTGCTTCCCAGGTCCTTTCCTGGGACAGGAATGTGCTGCCTCGGTCTCTGGCTTAATGCACTGTGGGAATGCGGAGTGTTGGGACCGAAGTTGATTGACTCACTCTGGCTGCCCCCCGGCCGTCGCAAGTGGACAAGTTGGGATTCATCCACTGCCCCTGCAACTGCAACTTTTACTCGCCTTTAAATCGCTGCTAACCCCTGATTCCCAGCTCGTTTCGACTACCTGGTAATCAATATGCGTGTAGCACCCGTTGGACGGGGGCAAAGGAGCTAAAGGCCGGAAACTCGGCAGCTTAAACCGAGCAAGGATTAAAAAACAAAGACTGGGCTAACGAAAAAACCGAATCGCTCGCCCGCTTTGGAGCTCTATTTGAGCGTTATTAATTTCCGTACATCAGTCAGTGCCATGGCGGCTAAGTGCAAGCACTTGGCAAAAATCCCGTCCCGAAAGCCAGAGCTGGAATAAAAAACTACAGTGCCGACACAATTGCATTTTTTGTCCGCTCCCTGTCCCTCCGCCGCCACTAGTCATGATAAATTAACCAACTTAAAGGCTGTTACTGCCGCTCCAGCTGGACACTGGGCCACTGCTGCCGAATGACAAGTTGACGTCTTCGTCGGCCCATCATGCTCGCTGCAGGAAGCTCCGAGGGGAGCGCTCCCAGGCGACTTAATTGTGCGTTTGCAAATTTGTGTGAGAATCGGTTTGGGCAACTCTCGAGTTTTTCGTTATTTCGTTTTTTGTTCCTTCTCTTCCTTTGACGTTTTGGCCCGCTGGATATTGGCAGTTAACAGTTTTCAGTGATTGGACCGGGTCGGTTTGATTTGTGTTCTGTGGAAGGACATTCGGAAGGCGGCTGGCCAGCTAGCTGTGACGATATCAGCCCCGGATGAAATGCACATTCATTCTGTATCGAGTGCCTTGAACCTCATTCCATAAATATAACTGAACCGCCCACTGCGCTTATCATCCGTTGACAGCCTTCTTAAATGAGAACAAGGCTTGCCACAGATCCATCTTGCACTCGCTTTCCCCGAAAGATAAACCCCATATCACAGGGGCCTCTTAATAAAGAGAGGCTGCTCAACATGAAAACAACTCGACAACCACCGCACTCTAAAAAACAAAGCGAGGGGAGAATGCAGTCCAGAAAGAACAGAAGAAATATGGAAAGTATTAATTGTCGGCGCTTAAGTGGAGCCTCCTCCAGCTTTTCAGCATATTTATGGAAAATGCGAGAAAGAGTGCCACCAAAAATAAATATTCCAGTCCCCGGTTGAGCAGTCGCTTCCCGCAGCTCATAACTTCATTAGGGCGAGGCAGAGTTGCTCTCGGAATCCGCTTTTGTTTCATCCAAAGTGGGCGAGTTGCAGTTGCATCAAGGGCTGCTGTTTTTTAAGGCCAAGCGCATTTATTTAATGATTAGTTTGGGGCTGTTGTGACTGGGAAGGCATTAGCGGGAAAGCGCTTCAAGTGTGGGAGAGCAATTTGTGTCGTATTTTTAGCTGATTTATCCGAAACAAATGTGCAATTTGTATGGGGGAATTCGGCTTTGTTCGACTCCCACTAAAGACAATAAACGACCTTGCCTTGGGCCAGTCAAAAATTTCTAGTGAGAAAATTGCCTTTGTGTAGAATTTGAATTGGCTTGCAGTTTTAAAACATCCGCTTAAATTCACCTCAGACGAGCATGGTCACCAATCTAAAATTGATCTAAAACCAACTAAAACCAACAATTTATTGACTACCGCAGAAGCCGAAATACAATACCTGGCCGGCTTCCATGAAAAACTGAAATCGAAATATCGTTTGCTTTGTAATTGTGAAAATCAGCTAAAGCGGAATAAAAAGAACTGGGCACTTTTGCTCTGAATTTATAATTTCCGTCCAGAGCGGAGCGCTTCGTTCAACTTTTTACACGATTTACCCTCGTGGCTTTACATTTTTGGTTCTGTTTTAGTACATTTTTAATTTATGAAGCGGCAAGCGTTTTCAGTTTTCAGAGTGTTTGAAGGGGGTAAACTCGATGAAATATTGCAGGATTTTAACAGATTTATGAAGCGCTTTTTTTTAAAACCAACCGACAAAAAATGCGTAAAATGTTTCAACTGGCGTAGGGAGTTTATTCAGTTAATTACTAGGAGTATGCATAATTTTTAAAATTGTAATTATATTCAGCAATATGGGATGACCAGCTGGTAAAATTTTATGCAAATCAAGTGCACTGAAAAAGGTGGTGCTAGTGAGAATTAAATACTCTTTTATTGTTTTAAAATTCGGGACTACTGTTTGGTGCAATTAATTAATAAATAAATATAAAATTGCACATGATGTGTTTTTTCGTTAAAATCAATGTTAATAAACCAACTTCCGGGAAATATACACACATTTTTCCATTTAACTGCAAAAGTCATTCAAGTACCAAAAAATTCTGTTCTGCGGCAAAATAAATTACGTTAATGCGCAATATGAAAAATGCATAATTGATTAATTAATTGAACAACAATTGAGTTTAATTGATTGTCACATCGAGATCTCCCCGCAACGTTTTTATTGTGGTTTCCCCTGAATTGAGCGTTGTTTGAACTATACGTGCCCGAGAGTGTGTTGGTTGGCTTCCGAGATGGCCAGGAAGGTGCCGGGGCCAGTAGCTTTAACGGTTAATGCATCACTGGCTAAAAGCCAGCATGTTCGCACTAAATACCGGAGTGGCAACTTTTTGCCTTGGCCGCATCAAGTCGGATGCTGCAAAGTCACTAGCGAGCGTAATAGCAACTAAATTGCTGGGGCCAATCACCTTCTGCAAAGTGTCCCAGCAGCTGCAACTGCCACTTCCCCCCCAGTACTAACTTGGCTGAGAGAGGCGGCGAGGGCCACGGAGCCGCCGAGTCAAAGACCGCCACTGAATGCATCAACCTGCGCAAGTTACTAAGATCTGACGACTGCTGCGGCGCGTGCTTCAGCAACTTCGTCAAAGTGTGACAAATAGCCGCTGGATGGAGATGTTTACTCAACAACTAACCCCCCTTTCCCCCTTTCCCCCTTTCCCCTTCCCTTCCTCCAGCATTCCGCACTTAGTCACAGGTGTACTTAGTCAGAGGTCTAGACTCTGCAGATCGTGGCGTGCCTTATCGACATTATTAAAAGCGATATCCGGTGTTTATGCTAATGTGCTATCTTTTCAGCAGTTTAATTTACCTCTACTCGCATTGAATAATTGCTGGAGTAAATATCATTTTCACTGGCTTTCTTTTAAGTTTGTTTTGTAGTTAAATGATAACTCCAATACAAACAATAATAATACATTTAAAACCTGTATTTCATAGCCAAATAGCCCTTAAAAGAAGTAATAATACAGGCTGGATGCATCTTCTTTTAATTCTCGTTTTACATTGGGAAACTTAGGAAAAAATTCTTTCAGAATCCATTGCACATACTCCGAGCGGTGTGCGTAGTTAGAATGGTTTTTTACAAGGATTTTTTTGCTAAAACGGGCCAATTAAAACAATACAGAAAAAACTCCATGTTTCCAACAGAGTTGGCTGATGTGTTTGCTTAATTTCCAGCGAACTGCTTCCGTGGCTGCTGGAGCTCAGTTAGCCTGGCAACTACTGTGGAACATAAGTTGAAGATAATCAGCCAAAAACACAGATAGCGGGGAGGGGCAAGAGTGTTTGTATTAGCACGCCATACTCAAATTTAATTTGTCCGCAGTTCAGGTTCTGACTAGCTAAAGCAGCTACTTTGACCAGCGTCTAACAAATTTCCTGCGTAATTTCATTAGTATTTACCAAGCAAAATCTTAGCTCGTCGTAGATTTTTTATGTAGGAATTCGGGAAACCGAAAACCAGTTTGGTTTAGTTTGAAGTTCCCGAGAAGACGGCGAAAAGGCTCTGCCAAAGCTTATGACCGGAGCTCATTAAAATACTAGAAACTAACTAGTGCCAGTTCGGCCCTCCAGCAATTCCCGACTTCTAGTCATTTTTGGCCGTATGAATAGCATAGTTACACAAAACACATTTTCTGTGGCCCAGACACAATCAGCTTCCTGTACAGTGGAATGGAATGTCTTGAATACAAAGGAATCTGTCCACTCATGCCGACAAATTGCCCAGTTGACAAAACGTCGCTTTCCAAACATTTTGTAAATGGTTCATAAATTTCTCCTGATTTGCCACTGAATGGGAATAAAAACTATTGCTGGATCTCTTTTGTGGCCATGGCAGGAAGTGCCCCCAAAAATATAACAAGTGTGAGAGCGACTAATTGATAACTAGGAAAGGAAGAATAGAAGTGGATGCTGATTCACTCTCTTCCTTTGGGCTTTGGCTTTCGTAGCTAAGGAATCTGTCCATGAAAGAAACAAATTGTTAAAGGGATAAGCTTACGGATATTGGGTGATGACAGAAATATTCAGACATGACGGAATTATGACTGGTCAAAATTTAATACATTAAAGTTTTCTGCTAAGGCTTTTTAACGAGGTATTAAAATTATATTTTAGTGTCTAGAAACTTAGGCCAAAACTGCCTTTGAAACCTTACATGTATTCAATTATTTACCCCCGATAAGAAGTCAGTATTTCTGAGACGCCGGGATCTCTGTCAGCTCAATCGACCTAGGCTCTTATCGTGGGCAATGTATCAACCTGAGCCTCTGACAACACGGCCCTTTCCCAAGAAAGATAAGACCACCTCTTTTCACACCTTTTGTTCGGGGCTGTTTGCCGTCCAATGGTGGGCGTTAGCCCGAGACAATGGTCGCACAATACGGGCTAAACGAATCTTGTCAGCAGCGTCTGACCCTTGAACTCTGTCGGTCCAGGGATCTCGGGAAGACTCAGTGGGGCTGAGCCACATCCGAACCGGAAACGACATTCGGATCCAGCAAACTAAAACCAGAGCGATAAAGAACGCATTTAAATGGCTCCACAATCAAAGTGCCCACCGATTTCCTTGAACACGAACCGGATTTCTGAATGCTAGAGAAACATCATCGACATTTCCTCATTTCCATGCCGCCTTTTCCACATGTTGTGCACATGCACATCCAGCTATCTGGTATCCGCTATCTGCTACCTGCTACCTCAGGAGATCTCAGCGGCGAACAAAGGCAGCTGGGACTTGCCTCATTTTCTCATAGCGAAATTCCCACACCGCACTATTGCTATCTATGGATGTGGATGCAGCAAAGGACTGCAAGTCAGCTGCCAGCTCGGCTTCCACTCGCCGTATCAAGTGAATCTCGTGGATGCGAGTTGGCGTGGCCAAAGCATATGTGCGTGGCGAGATTGTTTTGCGACGCTGCTCAGAAGAGCGTTCTCTGCTCGCCGCTTTTTGTTGCTGATTTTCCCATATGGTTTTTCATAATGCGCACCAGCGGCAGCTGTCGCGTGGCCCTGGGAAACTGGCCAAGGAAACAGTGGCAGGTTGCACTTTGCATGGCGGGCAGACGTCCGATTGATTAATGTTGTGGGAAATCTTCGAGCACTGTATCTGGGCACTATTAGAAGCCGTATGTTCCCCAGCCAATCTATTTACTTTTGTATGAGCAGACAAATTGTTGCATTGCTAAAAAAAACAATCCCAAGATGCACATGTCAGGAAACTTCAAGAGAGTTTCAAGCTTGGTAGTATCTTTAAACACTACAAAATCCTAAGATCGTAGGAAATTACAAAATATATTGCCTTAAAAAGTTGTATTTATTCCTTTTTATCGCTGCTTAGCAGTCACATCTTTTTCAACAACTGCTCTGAGTTATCCAACAGTGAACTAACACAGAGTTCTCCTCTTAATTTCCTTTTCGCTGAAGGCAAATACAGCTGGTATCTACTTTTATTGGGCGGGAAACTATTTATAAGGTAATTCGAGCTGCTCAGCGAAGCTACAGGCGACTTGCCCGAATGCTTGAAATAACAAGACAAATAAAAATTAATAGCTGAGATGGCGGAGGTTCGGAGGTTCGGAGAAGGCAGCGAACCCCCTTTTCCGCACCGTCTCCTTCCTTTTTTTGCCCCAGATTTCGAGGCTCTAACTTGGGTTTTACGGCTCCTTTGGCGGCTTGTTTACCTTTGAGTCGGGGCTTTTCCCTTGTGTGTTGGGCTCTTTGTTGGTTTTCTTAGGATAGCGGGCCAGGCCAAAGTAATATGCAAACCTTTGCACGTCTGTATGTCTTCCCAAAACGTTGTTATATACATTTTGCGTAATGCGACAGCGGTTGAAAGCGTTGCCCTGCTTTTAATAGTCTTAAATTCCTGAGCAAATAATTTGACAGCAAATAGTGCCCGACGCCAATGGCCAGAAAAAATTCCGGAGTGTAGGAGGTCCGAAAAGGGAAACAGAAGAGCATTTAAAGCGCGCTTTAAATATTTGTCCTTAGGGTTTTTTTCGGCCGCGCCTGAAGGGCAGAGCATTAAGTGAATGAGTGCCTCAATCTTTAATTAGATAACTTGAAGGGCTGTGGCCTGAGCTGCTGACACTGAAATCAAAATGGAAATGTGGTTTGGTTTAGTGGCAGACAAGCGACACGTTTAAGATAGGAAGCCGTTCCCCTTTCTGAAAGCGTTTCCCTGATGGAAAACCTACAGTTAAATATACAGATATTCTCATTGCGTCTAATTGAATTTCCGTACTTCAGCTGGCACTATTAATGTTTGCGTTTCCTGTTTTCCACACGCACCAAATGCGTCGAGTAGAAAGCAGTGGTAAATATATATATATTTGTTTTCCCCTCCTAGAATCTCAGTTACTTGTGACTGCAGCCAAAACTCATTAACGAACTAGTGTCGTTTTTGTTGGAGAAATTCCTTGACTACCCCCCGCAAAATGTGCTTTAGCGCCGTGATGGAGGCATGATAAGGTATATATACCAATCAACGATAAATCCCAAATGTAGCATGCATGGTTTTGGTTACTTTCCCATTTCAAAAAAACGTCAGCATAGCGGTTCGCCCGTGGGTGGGCGCCAAAGAGCCGTGATGTTGCATCCACCCACCGCCCATTTCCAATTGTTGGTACGTGCAGAGAGACACGTCAATTTGAAGAATTTCCAACTCAGCAGAAGCCGGAGGATGGGCGACAATATGAGATGTCTTATCCAGAAGTGCCAGCTCCGAGGAGTCCAATTATCCCGCCTCTGATTGCTGTGCCAAATGTACAATCGAATCAGCATCCCCTCCGAGAACCGCCCCCTCAAAGCTCGCTCCACACACACGAGTAAACACAGGCCACAAGACAACAATTTAAATATACATATATCCAGCATAGCTTAGCATAGCCATGGAATTTTCTGTTTTTCTTTGTCGGCTACCGGATGCCAAATGCATTTCGAACCAGTTTCCAGCACGGGCGATGCAAAAACCATCGGAGCAGCTATAAATTATATCGAAAAGAATTTATGCGGCAGGCAAATTCCTTGGCCTGGAACATGTTTCCACTCAACAGGTCGCCTGCATCCAGCATCCAGCGGAAGTGACTGGAAAACACACTCAGCCGCGCCTCCCATCCGCTCATATTTTCATTTTGTCCTCTTCGGCTGTCTAATGATTGGGAAGTAATTTCTTCCACTTCCTGTTTGGTTCGCCTAGGATGCACTCTAAGAAGGCGCAACCAAATGCGATACCCCTCATCAATCTCGTCATCGTTTACTCAAAAAAGAACTTCAATAATTTGTTGGTTCTAAGCTTATGCTTTGCGAACCACAAATACGAAACCTTTCTCCTATCGGAAAAATTATAACTTAATATCCCTGAAACGGCGTAACTTATGCCAACAAATCGTATGCAATTATTAGCAGAGCGCTAAATCTCCCGTGCCACGCCCACCTGCATCCCATATGTTGCAGGAGTGCGAGCGGAATTTATGACGGGCCAAAACTTTTCGCCCTAAAGTATGCAACGGCGAGTTGGGCGTTCCTCCTTGTGTGTGTGGGTGTGTGTGTGTGTGAGCTGTGCATGTGTGAGCAGACTAGGAGAGTGTCTGTGGGTGCACGTGTGGACTGCATTCGATTCAATTTCATAGTTGATTCTCTCACCTACGCAAAATTTACGACACTTTTAAAATGTGCAATTTATGAACGGAGACGGCAGACGTTCAGTCCTTCCGATCCTGCCCTTAAAAATAAGGAAAACTCCTGCGCTGAAATTGTAATTCGTGCATTGTGTAGGTTGCCTTCGGTTTCGTCCCAAAATGATTTACAAAGGCATGACTAACGAAGTTTGCCCAGAAAGCCATGCAGCTACTGGCCAGCAAGGTAAATCGGGAAACAATGTGTTGATTTAGGAGCTTTTACGTCACACAGTTGAGCCTTGATTTCCGCCCCGTTATCCAAATACTTTTTATTATCCGGTGACATTTGCATATGGGCCAATCCGAAACCATCTGCCCGTCAATTAACGGAATTTTCGAGTGGAAGGAGAAAGTGTTTATAATAACACAGGTCGCTTTAATCCTAAAGCAAATGTGTTTAAATAAAATGAAATTTAAACACTTTGATCATTCGTTATGTAATTTATATGTGGTTAAAAATAATGATTTATGTATATTCAAAACACAAGCTAATTTAAAATAAAATATTTCAATCTTAAATAGGGAGCCTGGGTGGCAGGGGAGCACCCCAAATGGGGAATTTATCGATCTGGGAGTGAATTCCATCCGAAATGCCGCAATGTATGCAAATGATGAGGTGACAAAAACCCAGCAATGCGACTCTACAACAGCAACAGCGCGGTGTCATTGCTGTTAGTTGACCACAAATTTTTAGCACTATCGCCGGGTGTAATGGAACAGGGATGCCCGAAAGTATGCTCTAAATAATTGGAAATTATTTCTGCTGTCACTGCCGACATGCCACTTCCCCTCCTCTCCTCCTCTTCACCACTGGATGTTGCAGGTGGAGGTGCAGGATTGCGAGTGCAGTTTTGACATGGCGACAACACACACGCATCCCCGAGTCCTTGAACAAATGCTTTCCCGCTGGGCACTGCGCTTACCCCTCACTTTATGCTTACGTAATTCCAAAACATAATTTCCCAGTGCGCTTATGAAGGGACTTGCTGGCATGTTAATCTGCTCGCTCTTGTTTTGCATAATAGCTGGGCGGGTAGTTCGCTCCTTAAAAGGGCGCCGCCCAAATATGCTAAAAACTGTGCCCCCAGCACTGAATGTGGGTGCTGAAAAAGACGGCGAGTGATGAAACGAATTGGACAGAGGAAAATGAGGAAAATTTTCTAAAAAGCCAAAATATTTTCTTTCGTTTTAAGGAACACATAGTCAAAAGGGAAAAAATAGCTAGTCTGGATTTTGGCCAACATTGCGCTTATCAATTATAAAGAATGGCGAAACAGCCAAGTCAGTTAAGTCAAGAGGTATTTTTTGACCTGTACTCTCCCCATTAGAGATGTTGTAAAATATGTTTAATTTGCTGCGTCGCGATAACTTGCTCTTTGTTGTACGCGCTACTCTTAATTTCGCTTCAAGCTCGACTGGCGCACTTTTTGCCCTTTTGACTCTATTTTGAGCGGCAGCCTTGGTGTTAGAAGCCTGCATTCTGCATTCTGCATTCTACATTCTTCGTTCTGCATCCTCATCCCGTCCTCTCCATTCCGCATTTCAATCCCTTGAAGTCCGAGCCAGTTCTTCTTTCGCAGTTAACATTTTAATGAGCAGCACCTCGCCGAGTGCAACGCGTTTTAAATGCTTTTTTATATAGTTGAAGGGAAACAAAGGCGTAAGTAAAACAAAACCGAACCCACCAGTTTGCCAATTAACAGCTTAAAGGGATCGTTTCCGGAAATTAACCCTCTGCTGGCAAAGTTGATTAAAGTGAAATTTAATTTGGATGTTGTTGTTTGACTTCTGGAGGCCCTGGCGCCTCTCACTATGCAACACTTCTTAATGGCATGAAAAACTGGGCGACTAATCGGCTTACAAAAACAGGCAGAAGGCAATAAAAAATGGTTAAGGGAGGCTCAGCGCCACCGAAGGTAAATAAATACCCCGCTTAAGCATTGCAGTTTAAATGTCAGTGCGACGGAGAATTTTTCAACAAATTTTTTGCCCACTTTTTTGTGGCTTTAATTTTATGGAGGCACTACGAAAATAGTTTACACATTTTTGTCTTTTTTGCTTGTACAAGTGCGCGCGGCTGGTAAAGTACGAAAATTATTTTATGTTTATGGGTGGTTTGTTTCGCTTATTATTTTAGTTGACGCAGTTTACTGGCGAGAACGAGCTGGCCGTTAAAACTATATACCCATAATCACCCGCGTTTCATATTGTTACTTAGCGGTTTTCCATAAAGCTATTAACCCACACCCGCCTTAAATGAAAATATAGCCAAAGTCAGTAATAAAAAATTCATCCGGACGGCGCATAAATTAACCGTAAAGCGAAACACCTAAAATCACTCAACTAAGAATACGCAGAGTAAATGGTGAAAAAGAGCGGCTAAAAGCAGCGAAAGAAGCAACCGGCCTGAAATCTCTGGCCACGCTCCGATGGATATCGGGGCAAAATAAGCTAGAACAATGTATCCAAACGGGGGTCCAATCAAAGGGTCGCTCTCAGCGGACCGTTCTCCATTAAAACAGTTAAATTAATTGACTTTTGGAAGTCAATTTGATCAATTAAATAGAGGAAAATGCAAACGCGATTTATTATCGAAAGCGGCGGACCTTTCCAAACGAATTTCCTGTCATATGGCAGCTGCATTAAATATGCAGGTGAGCACACATGAGCATATGTAAACGCGGCATATGATTGGGATCCATGGGAGCAAGGCTGTTAAAATATTGACTTATGGCAATTTTCAGTCACAGTCAAACAATTTCAGATTCACTGTGAATTTTATTAACTGGATACGCACACAAAGCGCTTCAGTTTGTACATTCAATAAAGCTGCTAGCTTTAATGAGTTGCCATGACTGTCGAAAGGGTTTCTCATGCACGTAATTAACCATTGAAATCTATTTGCAAGTTACACTGACTTTAAGGGGCACACTTTCTGGCTTACAAATTATGTTCGCTGTTGCCCTTCTCCCTCTCGTAAGTATTTTGTCTGTAATTTTTCATCTTCTCCACGCACTTCGCCTCGCCAGTCTGACAATGGCAACGATTGCCTCGAAGTCGATGGCCACATTTGGCGAATGCTTTGAGACTCCTTGTCGTCCGACCTCTCGGCTTCTGTCGTTGATTAATAAAGAAAACGTAACATGGCAGTCAAATCTTATCAGACACGTCAGCAGAGTTATTCAAGGAATCCGGCTGAAAGGCTGAAAGAACCGAGCACAAACGCAAAGCGTGCCTTTTTCGCACTTAAAGTATCTTTCCTTGTTCTTCAGCACAATGTTCTCGGCAGCAGGCATTTTTTCAGACCCTTTGCTCGGCCCTTTTTCTAGTCTGCTGGCCATGAAAGTATTTTCTGGCTCCTGTCGCTGCTGGGGCAGTTCAATCAATAATCCTTTGGTCGTTTGCCTCTCGAATGTGTGAAAATGATAAAGGACACAGCCCCTCTTCTGATAAAGTTTCGAATACGTATCAGTAACTGCAAAGTTTGTGCTCCTCAGCAACAAGTTCAAGGACATTTATTCCCAGTTGAATGTCACGGTGCAGCTTTATGACTCTTGAAGCTGAAACGAAAGGCCTGAGCGGTACGTGTCATGCTTGAGGTGGCAGTTGGTGATATTAGTGATGTTGGTGATGTGGATGTGAAACAACACAGTTCGGAGCCCGATACCTGATACCTGATCCGTGTCCGCTACGTTTTTATTCTACTTTGATGCTCTCAGCGCCTTTTGGCATCATTTCGATTCTGGGGAGTGGTATCTGAAAATTCAAGATGAGTCTCCAGTGCGGAAACTAGGGGAACTTCCCTGCGTGAGCGATGCTGTCATCTCGCCAGAAGGAAACGTTTACGATTTCCTCGCCCAGAAGTTGAAATTAAAACATTCCTCGCAAGTTCGAGCATCTTCTCCAGCTTTTTGCTTCCGACTCCCGCCGTCGCAGCTGCTCCTTATTGCCTCTTTTGTTTCTTGCCAGCAGTTGTAAGTTCTGCAATGTCTGTCTGGCAGTTACTTACCGCTCGTCTCGCTCCGGGCCCCTTGCCACGTTGTATTGCCTTGGGGAATTTATGCGACTTTTCCAGCACTTTAAGGGCTTGAGGTTGAGTGCAAGTCAGTGTGGGTGTGCCAGTGGGGGCTGCGACCTTCGCCGGCTGGTATCAATGGCATAATTGGAAAAGTTTGGCACCCACAACTAGGCTAATCAACTCAATGAGGGGTCAAAGCTAGTTGTCGCTCGATGACGGCTATAAATCGCCCACTAATATCCACTTACCTGGCTTCTTATCCCACCTTTGACACCTCAGGTATATTAACATTATTCGGTTGGCCAGGGAGGCTGCTTAGTTATTCTTGTCCTTTCAACTTGCTGTCCTCCCCAGAGGACCCAAAATGTTATGCGAATTTCTAATTCAATTTCGCAATAAATATACTTTCTTGATTTCCTTCTGTCACTTCTTCTTATCTTCAATTTCTACATTTTTATTCGATTTGCTTTCATTTTGGTGTTGTTTCATCCGAGTTGGGAATTCATTTGCAGTTGGAGGGTCCAAAGTGCTTTAGTGGCCCTCAATCCGCACAAAAGATTAAGTTGCAGGCTCTTTGTTCCAAGGGATTGGGTTATGTATTTTGATAATCACTTGATGGTGTGAAAAACAGTATAAATTCAACATCAGGAGAGGGGTACTCGAATGGAATAATTTGTGAATAAAATAAAAAGCCACCTTCTGAACGGTTGGAATTATTTCTAGAAAATTTAATTTCCACGCAATTTTCGCAGTACCCGCGATTAAGATGAAGTCGTCGAGCTGGAGAGTTCAATTTGGCAGTGACCCGAGTGCCATCATGGCGTGAAACTCTGCAACATTAGCCGCTAATTGCGGGAACACCAGACGTCAGCACTCAAGCGGGCCACCCGCCCCCCTGTTCCCCCGTTCCCTGTTCCCCCGTTCCCCCGTTCCCCCGGTTTCCTCTTCGCAGTCGCCTCTCGGAGTCGCAATTGGCGTTGGTTTGCGTTGCCCCAGCGCTCGTTGAAATTTTATGCTGGTTCGCCGCGGCTCACTTGCTCCAGGGACTGCCAGTTGGATCGCAGTTCCCGCAATCATAACCAGCGCTTTTCCAAACTTTTTACATTCTAATTAAATGCTGTTCGCAGTGATTGAGCGGAGAACGTGTTTGCCATATGGCGAGCACGAAAACGAGACGCCCACACGGGGCAGAAGCACACACACACTCGAAGAGATGTGATGGGAAGTGGGGCGGGGGAGGGGGGATTGCATAACCGGATGTTGAGCTGCGGCGATCCCACCAACTTCCGCCTGCAATCACCCCACAATGCGGCACGCCTCGAGTGAATCCCGCTGAACGGTTGGTCGGGGGTCTCGGAGCAGGGGCAATGGATGGGGAGCTCGGGGTCGGAGGCCTAGGTACGGCTTTCAATCAAACGTCAGGCTCCGATTTCCCCGACGCACGCCCCATTTCGTCCATTCATGGCTCATTGTCACCGCCATGGACGAAGCAGCGAGGTAGTGAGGCAGCGATGTGAGACTGCGACACTGCGAACCCTTTATTAATTTCAATACATCATCCCTGCTCACCGCCGTTCGCTTCGAGAGACACTTCGGCTGAGGACCCTGCTCCTCGATGGCTCCCCCTCATTTACATGCTTCAATGGGCAGTGGCAGTGCCTGGAAGTGGCTGCATTCATCGGGGAAATACGTACCCTTAGACGATACGGAGGGGCATGAGCAACAGTTTTTCCTCGAAGCCTTTATGTTTTCGTACACAGAGCGCGTCATAAATTATTCATTCATTATCTATTTAAATTTGTACTTTTCCAGGCCTGCTTAAATGGCTATCCTTGCTTCATTTCTACTGCAAATTAAACACCTTTAAGTGTTCACTAATTCAGTTAGACCCAATAAACTTATTTCTTCTAAATAAGTACAACTTAGTTCAGAACTGCTCAGTAGTCAGATATGTTTTTCTCTCCGTGCACTCACTTTAAACCAAGCCAAGCCGGATGTGGCAACTTCATTTAAAGTAGCAAGTGCTCGTCGAGTGTTCCAGGAAGCATCCATAATAAATAAGACAAACTTCGGGGTCTCCGTGAAGCGTACTATATGACTAACCCGCATTTCTGTTCCTCCCTTTCAGATGCTGAAGCACGTCCAAATCTCCCCCCTGCGCAACCGCTCCGACTCGGTGTCCCTCCGCTCCTCCGGCCACGCCTCCTCGTGTGCCAGCTCCATGTGCGGCAGTCCGGAGCCCCCGGCGGAGCTGCAGAGGACTCCGTCCCGCGCCTCCAGCTACTCCAGCCTCAACGAGCAGCTGCCTCAGGTGAGTTTTGGGGTAAGCACTCCGAGTGGGCCTCAACTAATCCGCCTCCGCCCGTCCACAGACCACCATCAAGGTGTACACCAACTGCCTGAAGATCGACATCGAGTACAAGACCCTCGGGATCCAGTGGGACACCACCAGCAAGGAGGTGATTGCCCAGCTGCTGAGGCGGTAAGTTGTTTGCTGATCCGCATTGCTTGGCCCGCTCTAACTCTACTCCATTCCCGGACAGCCTGAAGATGCGGCACCGCGACCCGCGCCTCTTCTACCTCTCCATGGAGGTGGCCGTGCGGAGGGCGGGGGTGAAGACCATCCTGGTCCTGGACGACGACACCCGGCCGGCCATCATGCAGGCCTGCCACCCGAAGGGCGAGTCCCGCTTCTGCCTGCAGCTGAAGCCCGGCGGCCTGATCCGCGTGCACACCTCCGCGCTGCAGCCGAGCTCCCAGTACAAGTCGCTGGTCATCAGCGAGGAGACCACCAGCGACGAGCTGCTCCACCTGCTGCTGGGCTGCTACGGCTCGCCGGAGCCCGTCGAGAGCTTCTCGCTCTACGAGGTCTGCCCCGGCCAGGAGTGCCAGCGCAAGCTGCACGCCGACGACCTGCCCCTCCGCGCCCAGATGGAGCGCATGAAGCGCGGCGAGGGCTGCCACTTCCTCGTACGGCGCACTCCCAACTACGCCCGCCGCCGCCAGCTGCTGGCCAGCCTGAACGAGGCCATTGGCCAGGCGAACGAGGCCGCAGAGGACGCCGCCAGCCTGCTGGAGCTCTCCCTGGAGTCGGACCTCTCCCTCTCCGAGGACCTGCGCAGCTGCAGCAGCAGGGGCAGCAGGAGCAGCAGCGAGGACCCCGAGGACGAGGACGCGGACGAGTGCGCCAGCAGCTCCGGCTCCTCGGACAACTCAACGGAGTGCGCCCTGCGCCGGGACTTCTACCTGCCCTCTGCCCCGCCCTCGAATCCCACGCCCCCGCCAACGGTCGCCGTGTCGCCGCCCGTTCGAGCCTACAACCCCGTGTACAACATCCGCGAGATCCGCACCGCCTCGCACTCCTTCTCCGCTCTGGGCAAGGACAAGAAGCTGCTGGACATCCACATGAACGCGCGCTTCGCCTCCGCCGGAGTCTACCGCCGGCTGGTGCCGGTGGCGGAGGCGGAGGCCCAGGAGCTGAGCACCTCCAACGGGAACAGCAGCGGCAACGGCAAGCTCTCGGCGGAGGCCGTCAACAACAACCCGGCCAAGGGGCTGGGCCACTTCGTCTACCTGTAGTGGAGCTCGGATGGAGTCCGGAGTCAGGCGGAGGAACGAGGCGTTTGGACCAAAGATGCATTTGTAGTTTAGGCACTCAGGGTGCGCAGTGTAAATAGAGGTTTCATCCTCGCAGGATGTACCGTAGAATAAGTCGAGTAGTACGTACGACAGTGAAGAAAGAGTTCTTAACGCAAAGAAACCATCTGCTAACAATCCCAAATGAAAGGAGTCTTTAGCTTAGTGCTTTAGTTCCGCAACTAAAGCTTCGATAAGAGTAAGAGTCTGGAAGGCGTGTGGCTTACATATGTTCTTGTATAAACCAAAAGATATTGTAATAATAAGCACTAACTATGCAACCGAATCCGTTTCTTTAAATCCGAGGGAGCTCTTTAAGGATGCGGATGGCTCCCACCTGGGTTAATTCGAGCGGGGATGCACCGCCCGCCCCTGCATTTTAATTGTATTTAAATCAGGTTAAACACGTGAAGGCGGCGGCAAACGGCCAGATAAATAGGCCGCAATTAATGCGGCCCGCCACGCAATTTGTGTTTCGGCGAACGCATGGTCAGGGCTTTCGTCCTGTGGCTCCTGTGGCTCCACCCGGTTCCGTTCCGGGTGCCGGCTTACGGAGAA
Source organism: Drosophila ficusphila (assembly GCF_018152265.1). NCBI lineage: Eukaryota > Metazoa > Arthropoda > Insecta > Diptera > Drosophilidae > Drosophila > Drosophila ficusphila. The sequence continues at coordinate 251,220 of NW_025064569.1, forward strand.
TGATTTATGCGGCGTATGCGTAATTTGGAGCCGTAAGCTTTTCTCTTTTAAATGAGCTTACTTTACATAATGATCAATGGATTTTCGCAGGGACAGACTTTCCGGAACTCCCACTTATCGGGTGGCCCTTGCCCTTTGGCTCCGCCGTCCCTTTTGCTAATTTATTTAGAGTGGGTCGCTCTCGGGTCAAATTAAAAATCAACAAATTTCCCAATCCAATCCAATCCATTCCATTCCACTCCGCAGCGACCTAAAATAATAGCTGTGCGCCGGGGCGAAAAGATCGGCAGGAGCGCCGAAAAGGGTCTCGCTAACCAGATTTGAGGGTCGAGAGTTTGTTTTGTTCTCGTCTGCTCATTAGGCAGAACTTTAAATCTGAGCCCCGCATCTAAATTGAATTGCGAAGCTCATGAAAAATGCAAGCTGAGTCGAGTTCGGCTGCCTAGTGCCCAAGCTGTGCAAACGGAAGCGGAAATGCTAAACTGCTCTGCTCCGCTGGCCAGCGTAATAACTTAAGCACTTTATAAGTCGAATTTAAAATGTTGAGCGCTAAATTGTTTTGGCCTGGCTGCAGTGCTGCACTTAAATTTCGGCACAACTTTGGGGGCTGTTGCATCCCAGATAACGGCTGTCTTTCAGGGGTTGGGCACTCAGATTCTCAGATGCAGAGTGGCTGGGCCATGCATATAGATGCAAATGTACAAAAGTGGCCACAGCTCTGATTTCTTGTCGTTTTCCTGAGAGCCTGCTAATATTCCAGTGCAGATACAGACTTGGCAGGCCACTTGACCTCCCAACTCCCAACCCCAATTCCCCAACTCCAAAACGGAGACCTTCGGAACTAAAAAATGCGAAAATATTCGAAAGAAAAAACCTTGTACTAGGCAATCAGAACTGGCTGCAGGCAGATCCATCAGGTGAACGGAATTCACTCCGGTCTGGGCCAAGATGCAATCACTCTTGCCCGAGAGCAAGACAGGAAGCTTCTGCAAGTTTCGTTTGTCTTTCGCATTACACTCAATATATTTCATTCAAATTAATTTCGAGAGCACACACAGAGGGCCAGGCCGGCCTTACAGTGACTCTGCTGTCGGCAGTTGTCCAATCCCAAGTTGTCCTGTCAAATTCAATGCCACTTGTTGGGGAAACTTGGCACTTAACTTTTCGCATGGGCTCCGGTCGCGGCTGAGTGCAAACTTTTCTAAATGGCTGGGATATGCGCAAAGTTTCTGTTTGCGCAAGATTGAAACCCGAACTAGGAGGGAGCTGAATAAAAATAGCTTAGCTCCGACCACAGCCTCTTGTCTAATCACCCACGCAACGAAACTCGCACAAAGCCGAATCAAAGTTGCATCCTGTAACTCTTTCGACTAATTGCCATAAGCCGTTAGGTAAATTTGGACACGCTTTTTTCTGTCCCCCGGTCAACTGCTATTTTTGCACAACTAATCGGATTAGTGGACAACCTTCCCACCGCCGCACCCAAGCACATGTTCCCCGGATCGTCGTTCCTCGTTCTTGACGTCCTCTTCGTCCTGGGCTTTGTTGCAATTGACTTTGGTGACTGGCGCAATTTTTCACTCCAACGACTCGTAATCCATTCTGCGCGCCGAGCTTGTGTCAATGGCTCTAACACACAGCAAATTAATTTCCACTGGCCCAGAGAAATTATGAATTATCAACCCCTATCCCCCAACCCAACCCCCCGCTGCTCCATGCCGACATATTCAAATAGCAAGTTTAGTGTCAATGAGTTAAGCTTCCTGGCATTTTAATTAAAAAGCCATTGCATAATTTACTGAACATCTGCTTCGGGTGGGGGCCGTACTCCAATCAATTATGCTCCGAGCTCGTTGAACAGTTTGCCGCTGCTTTTGAGGTGGTTGGAAGGAATTATGTGTCTGTCTGTTTGAACTTACGAGCCTCTTAATTTAGCCAAATTGTAAAAGGATTGTTTAGCTTCGGGGATAATTGACATCTGCCTCCAAAACCTCTGAAACCTGGTTGACAAAGAAATGTTTACCAAAAAATAGGTGAGCTTTGTACTTTAGTAAAATCGATGTCCGAGATGAGCAAAGTATGCACTGGCAACTCGGCAACCATTGTGGCAAACACCAGAAACTACGTGCAGAAATGATATATATGATTGTATATGATTGCAACTATTGAAAAAGGTAGTGGGAATAGGCAGTGAGTCAAAATTGGACCTATTTATTTTTTATTATGTCTTCATCTAAAATCTTTCTTTATTTCATACTATATTTTTTTATTCAAAGAATTAACAATAAAACAAAATTGGACACACAGTCTTTTCTTATTACCCTTTTAGGCGGGTTTACATTCAATAGTTACAAACATCATTTATTTCTGCACGTCACTGCAAGTACGCAACCTACAGGTTTTATAATCGGAATCATTTGGTGATGAAAACGAGGCGGTTTTCCACAGTTGTGTGTCATGCGGACTGCAATTGCTTATCAGAGTAATGGTTACCGATAATCTGGGGTTTTTATAATGTAAGAATATGTACTACCTACCATTGCAACAAACTGTTGATAAAGTTTCAGCAAAGTATCATAAAAACGAAAAGTTTGATTTGCATAGAGTCGATAAAAACTTCAAAACAACAGACTGACTTGTTGATATTGACTCAACCGCTAAAACTGATATACAAAAGTTCCGAAGAACAATATAAAAAAATATATTTTTCAAGCATACTTTTAGACACCTTCTTTATTTATCACAAATCCAGACAGATCTTCGTTTCTATTTAATACACAACCTCATTATATGTAGGGGAGGGTGGCCCGATACCGACCGGTCGTACCATACCGACCCCCCCATGTTTCTCAGAGATGGCGATGCTAGCCGAATTGTCGGTAACTTCAGTGAAAAGCTGTTATAACACAGACATTTTGGAGATAGATAGCCAATTTGACTTCTTTTGTTTCACTGCAATTTTTCCGTTTGTTTTGTTTCAACGCCTGTGACATTCATTTTTGAGCTTTACTGAACTTGAGCTTAAAGTTTTTTTTCTCCGCATAAAAATCGGATGGTAAGGTTTTCTGATAGTTGATAGTACTAGCTGCCATTCACGCTATTAGAATTACATCGCTCTTTGCGTCATTAGATAATGGCGAGCAGTTAATTAGAAAAGGTTGTGGTGGTCCGAAACCGACCGCGAAGTGATGGTCCGAAACCGACCCCCATTTATTGGCAGCTTAATATGTCATAGCGTATTTTTGAGGGAAAATATGAAAAAGTAAAAAAGATTCAGTAACGAAAAGTAACAGAAACAGCAAAAACATCAGAAGAAAGCGAAGAGACAGTCATCAACGAGCGGCTTTCGAAAAACAACGCGAAAACAACGCGAAAACAACGCGAAAACTTACTATGAGAAAGAGGACAACTCAGACTTCATCAATTGACTACAGTGCCCTTTATTTCATACATTAATTTTTATTTTCTGGAAAGAACCTTCAATATATTTCTTAATAAACGTCAAAATCATTAAATTCTATTTTATGTTATTAAATTTTTCTGTTAAGAAATAGGGGGTCGGTTTCGGACCACTACTTTTGAGTACGACCAAAAAGTGGAGTTTTATATTTGCCTGAATATCTAACGCTTCAAAGCACCTACGCACTTACTAATCACTTAGATGTATAGTAAACTGATCCCTCTACATAGTAAATTTTTGAACTGAACTGAAAAATTGATTTTTCTCACCTTTATCGCCTTCGCCATTTAGGGGGTCGGTATCGGGCCACCCTCCCCTACCATAAAGTATAGCCGTCCAGTCCCAGCCGTTGTTACTGCCTGCAATAGTAAATATTCTTCTGCTTCAAATCTGAGAGACTTATAAATAACAAACGATGATAAAGAATAGTACATATTATCATACGAGGCTTTACTGCGTTGCAAGCTTGTAACTTTGCGTTTATTGCTAGTCAAAAAAATATTAAATAGGTACTAATTTTCTTTATTGGATTTTATTGATTTTATTTTAAAGAGGATAGCAAGTTAGCATCGGCGACCCGTCAGATATATCTAAAACCTATCGCAATGACAGCAAATGGTTATCTGTATTTTGTAACAGGTAAAAAGAATGATTTCCTTCAAATGTTTGTCTGTTTGTCCGTCCGTATAAGCACGGAAATCTAAGAAACTACAAGAACTAGAAATCTAAGATAAAAAATATAGATTCGAGTTACACGTACGCAGCGCAACTTGGTACCACGCCGGGACTTTTCATAGGTGATGCAGAATTTAATAACAAATGTTTTAATAACTCTCCAAAGTTTGCCCGGCTTTCTAGTTGCACGAAACAAACTATTTATTGCAAAACGTTGAAATAGTTATTTCGTATGGCAGCTATATCCGATCCGGACTCTTCTGTCATATAGCACCAACATTTCAGGAAAGCTACGGCGGTACGTTTCGATTCTTACCTTCGCAGTCATTTTCAAAGCTCCGAGACGACTGAGAAAAATGTGAAGCCATCTTTTTGCATCCAAATACGATTCGCGCTTAATTATGAAATATCTCACGAACTCAAAAGCCTCACTTGAAGCGAGTCTCATCCGAACTGAAGTGCTTTGACAGACGTTTTTCGCCACAGTCCATGGCACGCCCTTTGCATTACAAAGACTTTTAAAAAGGGGGTCACAGGATGAACAAGAGGCGCTGGGAAGGACAACAAATGGCGAAAACAAACAAAGAGTTCCCAGAGATATTGCGGGATTTTGTTTTTTAATTTACGCCAACGTCAGTCCGTCCTGGTAATTGAGTTTTCCCTCGTGAATTTACTGCAGTGCTTCCCCAGCTGACTTGCGAGTCCGACATTTCCAGCGGGGCACAAAATGCTGCGCTTAGCACAAAATTCGACCAGTTTAATGCAGCCGGCAGCCGGCAGACCGCTCCTCTGTGTGTCATATTTTTTGTTTTTGGCAGCCGCAGCGAAGCGTGTTCTCCGGCTGACCATAAAACCCTTGTCATCAGATATCGCAAGTCAGTTCTATAAAGAGGTGGTGTATAAATTGCGAACGCATTCGGCGGCTTCCAACATGCAATTTGCGGAAATCTATCGATTTTCGCCTTTAAAATCGTAGGAGTCGAGTAGCGGAGTAATAAATTACCAACCGGCAGGAGGATTGCGGTACCAAATATTCGCTAATGATATCTGCTTTTGCTTTATTCGCTCATACTGAGTTACACTTAAAACTAACTCTTAGGCTAAGAACTTGACATAGCTTGGTATTCGCTTAAGGTAGGCTTAGTCTATCAATACAACTCGGCACCGGTGCACCGGCCAGGAGGCAGATCCGCTCGCTCGATCCGGCGGCAGGTCCTCCGAAATCACAATGAGACAATGCTAGCAGCGACTAGGAGGCACCAGGAGGGACCAGGAGGGGGTGCCTCCCCGGGGGGGCTGGGTCCTAGGAGCGCCGCCCGAAGAGCTTGAGGGGCCTCCGCCAGCCAGTTGGCCATCATAGCTGCTCGTTGCCAATGTGCGTGGTGTCCGTGGGCAGCGAGTGGGTCTGCGGGAAGGAGAAGTTGGAGGTGAAGGGGGAGGGGTGCCATCTGGTCGAGCCGTGCAGCACACTCACCTGCAGCGCCTTGCGCTTGTGGTGCATCGAGGAGTTGGAGGAGGACTTGCCCTTGCCCTTCTTCCAGGAGCAGAGCAGCAGCTCCTTCATGCCCTTGCGGAAATTGCGGCTGAGGAAGGCGTAGAGGAGGGGATTCACGCCCGAATTGAAATACGTGACCAGAAAGGTGAGCGGCGTTAGTAGCGCATTAAAATTGGAATCACCGCGATACGAACGTGACCTGCAAATGCATATACACGGAATAACTATCTGCATTTATAGCTGTATATTATGTGGGCCAAAATGTGTGTTCTGCGTGTATGCAAATGAGCAGCTGTTGGCCAAACAACGAGCTGGGCTCTCCGCTCCGCCCCGCCGCAAGGTATGTGGACTTGGGTTCTCGAAAGTAAAACTTGGCAGGTCTAAAGTGTTCTGTAATTCTTAATCAATCCCCCGCTCCGAAGTGCACTCAAGCGAAATCGCTTTTGCATACTCCGAGCTTATATTCTATTCTCCGCGAAAACCACTTAAAATAAACCTTTTAAGTACTAACATTCTTGTTTGTCTTATTTAAACACCTATTATTTTCGCAATGAAATGTATATACAACTAATATTATAACTAAATTATAATTTATACACATATAATTTTGTCAGACCATTCAGATCAATTAAATATACTGTGAATTAGGAATTTTGCTTGTCCACTAACTAAAATTCAACACTAGGTGATAAGCTCAAACAATTTTCAGGAATAGCTTGAACTTATCAGCAATATATATGGTGACTTCAGAATGGTCTTTTGGCGTAACCAGAAAACCTTTGTCCCCGAAAAACTTACGAAAGTGAGAGCCCGAGCACGCCTGTCTGACTTTTGACCACTTTGTTGTGCCCAGGTGATTAAGTTGCTATTGGCGGTATTGTTTTTCTAGCACTCAAAAACTCGCTAATGGAGCGGGGAATTCGGACAAGAGCAAAGTTTTCGCCGCCTCCGAGTATGCAACATAAACTTTGCCCGAAACTTTCCGTGCAGAACAATATTTAAAGCAGAAAGTGAGGTGCTCTGCGTTTTTTTCTCCTTTTTGGCCCAAGGCAGGCGAACTTTGTACTAACTGTCAAATTGTCGCACAGTTGTTGCTCTCTGGAAATTCGGCTTGCACTTGCAAGTGGGCCAGTTCACTAGAAGAGTTGGCCAACTGATTGGGCCCCTCCAATGGCCTTCGCTTTGTTTTCCTCCCTGCTTGAGTCCTGGAGTGGCCGTTTGCCAACGGATTGCCAGAGCTGCGCGAAATTTAAATGCCAATCCAAATCCAAATCGGGGCATTAAATTAAGAGCCAGCTCTGGGAGGCCATTTGCCGGCCCTGTATTCTCTAACGAGCCGTAGTTGCCAACTGCTGGCAGTTGACATCGTTATCGTTATCACCGGACAAAGAGGTTCTGGCTAATAATGAAAACGTGGCACTCCACGACTCCGAACCTTGTTGAGTTTACGCACAACAGTTGCCGGGAAATGTGCGCGCATGGCAATTGCTCGGACGTGTTGACTTTGCGTAGCAATAACAGCCATATAATTATGTGATTATGGAATCAGCTTTATCCGCCATCTTGGTGATGGACTTTCCGGGAATTCGTGTGCCAACCCAACCCAACATTTTGCTATGGGGTTAGACTTACTCCCTTAACAGACTGCATTAGCCAGCTGATTGATTTATCGCTGGTGCTTGGTTTTTCGCCAGTCCAACCATTTGTCTTGGTTAGGGTGTCAGGTAATAAGCGATTTCTGCTCAGCGCCCAAGGAAACCCATGAAAATCGAAGATACCATCGCTTCACTTATTGATGCCTATAAAGAATTTATACTGCTATGTGAAATTATGGGATTACGTTAACAAGCCAAAATGCGCCATTCCGGCCAAGTCCTTGGAAGTCGGGCCCATACGCTTGGCGCTAGTGCACTGTTTTCTTCCTTTGGCGACGATTGTTGCGTGTATTCGAATTTCGACTTAAGCATACTTTCGGAATTATAAAAGAGCAACAATTTTAATTAACTTGCGCTGCGTACGAATAACATGAGACTAAGCTTACAATACCAATATTCTATATCTTATAATCATGATTAAAAACATATTTTTCTTTTTTACTGTCTGCAAAAAAATATGTATGACCAACACGCACCAGCTATTATATAGTAAGCCTCGTTTTAAAGCCTCGAATTTATAAAACAGTTATGCGGATTTTTTGAAGTCTCCCGACTCGGTTAGTTATGTTTTTGGGTATTTTAAGAAAATTTGCAAGAACTTGGTCTGATTTTGTATCGTATTGTAGTCTCTAAAAAATAGCGATTGGCAATTATAGCCATACACTATCTCATAGTCGTCTTTTGCAAGATTTCAGGTTTCTATATCTTTGCATCGAAGTATATATTTTGACCACTTGCCCACGCCACCGAATATTGAGGTTGAATTTTGTAACAATGTGTTATTAAAAACCTGGCCGCCGATTTGCTACTTTGCACTTTTGGCAAACGCCACGGAAATTTATTCGAATTTTATTCCCATGCCACGGAACCATAGCATTCTGCCCGCAGTCAATTTGCACAAATGTAAAATGCATTGCGGGAAAATAAATGTACACATACTCGTATGTATAATTCTATCCAGATACCAAGCGAATGCACTTTAGCCGCAGTCCCAGTTCCCCGGCGGTGCCATAATTGAGATTTATGTCTAGCTTGACTGGGCGTCGAGAGTTGTTTACTTGTCTGGGTTTTCAGTGTTTATTTATTTGAAGAATCGGCTGTCAGGGAATGTTTTTATTGCAAGATGTAACTTCTGCAACGGTTGTCACAGGCTGCTTTCCTTTTGAATAACCTTAAAAAATGTACAAACTAGGCACTTCTTGGCAGCACAGCAACAATTTTCAAAATCTTATTTTTTTCACTTTTACGAAAAACAAAAGATTAAATTTACTAAATGTACTATACTAGATATTCTCAGATGACGATGCTGATCTACGGATAACGAATATTATTACCATGTCGAATTCTGCGTCAGCGAAGTAGCTTTTGATCATAAGGCGGTTTTACAGAAATTAACATTTTTGTATAAACAATGTTTTTTAAGCGAAAAATCATATTGATTCGTACCGAAACGTATTTAACCTGAGATATACTCTATTTTGACAATAAGTGCTTATAGCTGAACTTTTAGACTGGTATTTTTAACGTCTTCCCGAAGAACGAACGTATGCATCCGAAACTTGAGCAGCGTCGAATAAAGCTCCTCTTAAATAATTAGTGTGCCGTGTTCTGCGTCGAGGTGCGTGAAGTTGCATCCGAACATTATTCTCAACTTAGTTGAGGTCTTTGTAGCTGTTCCCGGAATGAAATAGTGCGGGCACACAACTACACAAAGTTAAAAAGACTACGAACAATAAAAGTTTCAGCGGCTTGGAGCTTTTAATTGTTTCTAATTTGTTTTCTGCACTTATGCGCGAAACTCTGTGTGCGTTTGTTTCTTTGAATTTGTCTTAAGCGAAAAAACATAAATTATTGTGATCATTCACTTGGGGAAGTAGTAAAAATATATTCTAAATAATATTCTAAAGTCAACCTATCATAACTTTAATTTTTACAGAATCTGTCTGTCTTGTCAAGAAATACAAATTTAATCATATTAATAACTGACATACATAAATAATATTAATAATGATTTCTTTGTGCAAAAGACATAAATACAGTAGAATCCGCTTATAGCGACTTTCAAGGGACCGACGATTTTTCGTCGTTATACCCGGAAGACGCACTAAGCAGAAGGATTTAAGTGTAAGTATAAGTCTGTCTGGGGACCAATCAAGCCATCGAGTTTTCGTCGCAATACCCGGACGGACACTATAAGCGGAGTCGTTATAACAGGATTCTACTGTAATATTAATAATAATTTCTTTTTGCAAAAGATGTAATACTAATATCTTACAATTTAAGGATCCCTGAAAGTGCCGAATGCCAGAACCAGGGAAAATGTGGTTGGTACTTAAAGCGCAGTATATGAACTATGGCTTGCTTGCAAACAGCGGGCTAAATTCATTTCAAGCAAAACATTTTCGTTGGCGTTGAGGGAGCAGTGAGAAGCTCGCTTAAGTGACCGTTTTTAGCTTTACGGAAGGACCAATTAACTCCTCCTCGATTTAGCGCGTCGCTCGTCCGCAAACAACTTCCCTACCGCCCAGTCATTTTTAATGGACCGCCCACGAGTTACCCGAACGGAAAAGCCGGTCGCCTCCATTCAACTCCAGAAAGGCGGCCACCCACTCTAAATTTTGCTCCGGAAGCGGAACTGCTGGCAAAGGTCTTAGCTCCGCTTTGAAAGGGGAGAAGAAGGCGAGTCCTCCGTCTTTAGAGCCAAATTGGATTGAAAAGCGAGAGTGCTTTCGAATCGATTTGGCCACTGGCAAAGCCGGCCAAAAGCTGCTGGAATCGGGGACCCCGATTGATGACTTAATTGTTTACCAGCCCCGATCCAGCAGGAAGCCATCTCGGGCTTATCTGCCCATTCGCAGATGTTAATTTCCCGACCTGCGGCGAATATGCAAATGCCGTCGATTCCCGCTGCAGTGCGCCGTAAAATATTGTTTGCGCCGTACAGACGAGTTGGGTGGGTGGATGGAGGCGTCTGGGAGGGGGTAGATGTGTGTGGGGTTTGGGTGTTGGGGTGGATGGCTACTCACCAGTACTGCCACATTTTGCGGGCGTGATACGGCAGGTTGCAGAGGGCGAATGTCAGCACGAATATTATCAGCATGCGAACGACGCCGCGCCGGGCGCGAAGGACGTTGCTGGACGAGTGGGACATGTGGCTGGCTCCGGCCCCGCCCCTCCGACACCGCCTCCTCCGCCCCCCGAGGCGGTGCCCGAGCGCTGGTGGTGCGAGTGGGAGTGGTGGTAGAAGCTCGTCTTGCGGCAGGCGCTCACAATGGGACGATCGGCCTCCAGGGACACCTGTGCGGATTAACGGTGTAATGGCATTAGGATTGTGGCCCAGCAGCCGCGCAGGGCGTTATCTTATCGATTGCTACTCGGTTATGACCTACCTTGCAATTATCAAGCTAATTTGTGGTGGTGTTGTGTGTGGTTGTTAAATTTGTGGGTTGGTTGAGAGGGGGCCAAACAGAGTTATTGATCAAACGAAACGAAGAGAGAGGAAAGTTCAACGGAAAGATAGTTAAATTGATAGGCACAAGTTTCAGGATAAAGTATCGATAAAATATGTGGTTTTGTAGGTGCTTGATCGAGGTGTTATTCGAGCTAAAATGTGGTTACCCCTTAAATTATAAGCTGCATCTAAAACATAACACTGTTAGATAAACTTACAATATCATCAAGCTTGTAGTTATGGTATTTTAATAATGGTTGAGATGCATGTGAAGTCTAAGAAATCTTTTCTCAGTATCTATTGAACACCGTTTATTACAAAGGCTGCTGCGGAGGTGTGACAGCCAGAGCTCCTGTCAAGTTTGAAAATACAAAGTCTGACAAAGCGAGCCAAATGCTCTTGACCAATGGTTCCCGTTGTCTGGTTTCAATAATGGAAAACACTCCTGTCATAACTTCTGCGTCTCCGGGCAATTCCGCTGGCTGGTTTATTTCTTCACTCCACCAGCTGTCATATAACTGGCTGAGTTTGTGGCCAGGCCGGCAGTGGCCTCCATGCGAATTGGCACCTGCTACGAGGAGCCTGCCCTTGGCCTCGTGGAATTGCGGGAATAAGGTGTCCGGGAAAAGTTTTTACGACTGGGAGCTTTGTCAGAGCGCTGTATCTAATAAATTAGCAGGGGTCGGGTATGGATGAAATTTTCAAGAGCCATTATGGCAGGTTCCAAGTGATTTTGCCGCAGCAGCACGTACTGCCCCAATCGGAGTTAAAGCCGTTCTGGCCAATTAGGGAGCAGGGCTCGACCCCACTTTCCGCCTATTTGCTGCCCACATATTACCATTGTTGGGCTTTTAACCAGGGACCGCAAATAATTATTATGAGTTTAAAAAATTGAAGCCCAAAACAGTCTCCAAAAAAATTGGAAAAAATTGTCATAAGTTAAATTTTCATGGCGAATTCAAAAACAAGATAAATTTTTTTTTCAATTTTTACGAAAAAAATTGATTTTTAATACTTAAAATTAATTTTAATAATAAAAAATTAGTAATAATTATTAAGTATCAATTTTTATATAAAAATTACGCAATAACTTTTATTTTCAACTTTTATTATATAAATTGAAAAATAAAAATTATTCGATAACTTTTATTTTACAAATTGGAAATAAAGATTGAATCTATATATATATACATACTTATTATATACCATCTGAAAGGTATTGATGTGTAGATCATATATATACATACACATTGGATCTGGCTTCTATGGATCAAAAGATATATTAGATATATATATAGATTCAATCTTTATTTTCAATTTTTAAAATAAAAGTTATTGAATAATTTTTATTTTTCAATTTATAAAATAAAAATTGAAAATAAAAGTTATTGCGTAATTTTTATATAAAAATTGATACTTAATAATTATTACTAATTTTTTATTATTAAAATTAATTTTAAGTATTAAAAATCAATTTTTTCGTAAAAATTAAGAAATAACTTTTATTTTGTAATTTTTTGCTTTTTTAATTATAACCGTTACAGTCCCTGCTTTTAACGGGAAGAGTTCCCCTTCCCTTTCCCCTTTCCTCTCCAATTAACCTGCTATTTGTGCTGCCCATTTCGGAAAAGCTCACCTGACTCTCCGTGATGCTGACGCCGCGCTTCTCGTACTTGCTGCTCTGCTTGCGGGTCAAGGAGGTGGTGCTGCTGCCGCCGGAGGCGAGCGAGGAACCAGCCCCCGCCTGGCCACCCCCTCCCGCCTGCGCCCCCTGGCCCACCGACGCCGCCGAGGTCAGCTGGTGGTGCTGGAGCGGCTGCATCTGGTGGTGCTGGTGGTGGTGGTGGTGGTACATGCTGTTGTGCAGCCCCATCCCGCTCTCCTGGCAGGACGCGTGCTGCGGATTCTGCTGCTGATGCTGCGCCACATGCGGTGTCAGCCCGCGCGAACTGCGCCACAGAGCGATGGCGATTTTGCTGTACAGCACCTGCAATGCAAACGCGCTCGGGTGATTTCATTATTCAAATTTCGCCACACGGCAAGTGAGCAGGAAAGTGGCGGCTTTGTTCGTATCGCACCGTGAATACCCTCACAGAGGGTGACTCATTTTGGGAACAAGCTACAGGATCTTATTTTAATACGTCTATCTTGATTTGGCAACTTATTCCTATATATAGCTCCCGCAGGAACAATCAGATTTGGTGGTAACGAAGAAGGTGCAAGAAGGTTGTTGCAAAAACTCTTGTAAGGTATAATTGATTTTTCAAGGGGTACAGAAAAATGGTTGACTATACAAAAAATTTGGCAGAATAATATCTGGAAATAATTTAATTGAGATGCTAGGTAGCCTTGGATTATGGTAAAGCTTAGCTTCCTTAAAGTTGAAGATGTCGATTTATTTGTGTTTAAATATTGGGAAAAACTAAAGAAAAAAGTACGGCAACTTACCGTCATTACCAGTAGCGGCATCACATAGAGCAGAATGAAGTTGATCATGTCCAGCAACTTGGAGTTGAACATCTCGCGGTCCAGCACACAAATCTCCTCCTCCTGGCCGTCCTGGGTGTGAATATTTTTAATGGTCTTGCTAAAAACAAACTTGGGCGTCGAGTAAACAGCCGATGTAATCCAAACGGTGACAATGACCATCTGCAAGAAACACGCATTGACGATTTGTTTTGTCTGCTCGACTGCCAAACACGCAAACAATTTGTTAAATTGCGAATAAGCACACAAATTTGCATGTTAATGGATGTCCCATTTCGTTGTCTTTATGTCTCTTGTAGTTTAATTAGGACAATTGTCATTAGCAAAAAGTATTTCTTTGTCTGAGAGCGAGTAAGCCAGCCTGAAATCGGAGTGACCGGGGTGTGTTTGTTAATTCCCTGGGAAAAGTTCTCGCAGCCGCAAAGTTATTCTTATGGCTTATTAAGCCATTCGAAACTGCTCTGCCGCCTAATTTGCATGCCCCCTCCAGCTCGTTAATATGCTTCATTAGTTTTCAAATTGTATTCAAATTACCTTGTCAAAGTAGTAAGGATGACTAAAAAACATAAACTAGCTGGCTTTCGAGCCAGTTAGCATGTTAAAACAAATACCTTTGGTAATTTCATGGGCTATGCTGTACTACCAGACGATTTAAAGAAACTTTTATTTAAATTGAAAGTATAACTACCTCCGCGAAATTATTTTTGACCTTTCCGAAATATATAAATGGAGTACATAAATACTCTTTAGACTCGGCATAGCCGAAAGGGTATACTCAAGAAGTCAAACTAAAACATATAGGAATATCACTTATACGTTATGTAACATAACTAAAGGTCATACAAAGGTGAAAGGGTAATAGCTGACATTGTATTAGCTAAGCTGCAAGGGTATATAACCATAATAAATGACAAATATGGCTTACGAGATCATTTTCTTGTTTTTTTTTTTTTTTAATTAAGACAATTATGACTTTTATTTTATATACCTATTAAAACAAATATAAAAAAAAACTTTTTTATAAGTAGAAGAAATTGTAATTTCTTTGTGTACATTTTATGGCTTAAAACACTTTTCAATAGTTTAAAATAAATGGAAAAAAAATACTTTCGACTTATAGCAATTAAAACAAGAAAGGAAGCTAGCTTCGGCAAGCCGAAGCTTATATACCCTTGCAGTCATCAAATATATCGAACAAAATGCATAAAGGCTAAACAACATCGAAGCTATAACGATTTTTCTATTCATTTTTCATATTTCCGACTATAGATAATATGGGAGCTATATGATATTGTTGTCCGATTTTGATCAAATTTAATTCGTAATTTAAGAGTCGTAAGAAAACTATATATTTCAAAAATCATACTTGTCTGATGAAAAACCACGATGTTATAATTTTACCTCCGTTATTTCTATATAGATTTTTTGATCTTTCCTATGACAGCTATAAGATATAGTTGTCCGATTTGAATGAAACTTTTTCTCAATATAAGAGTTGTTAAAAAACTTGATATTCAAAAAATCATGCTCGTGGGTTAAAAAACAACGGTGTTATCAAATTTATTTCCATTAATTCTATATATATTTTTCGATCTCTCCTATGGCAGCTATACGATAGAGTTATCCGATTTTAATAAAATTTAATCCGAAATTCAATAGTAGTTAGAAAACGCCATCTGGAAGAATTCAAGTCGATCTGATCAAAAACAACGGCCTGAGAACTTTTTAGTTCATTCTCTCGTATTGGAGCTATCCGATATAGTCGGCCGATCCGGCTCGTTCCGACTTATATCCTGCGTGCAATAACTACACACCTTTTGGGAAAGTTTCAGCAAGATAGCTTTAAAACTGAGAGACTAGTTTGAAGAGAAACAGACAGACGGACAGACGTATTCCGACTCTGCTCGTGATGCTGATCAAGAATATATATACTTTATGGGGTCTGAGGTGTCTCCTTCACTGCGTTGCAAACTTCTGACTGAAATTATAATACCCTTTTGCTCTGCAAGGGTATAAAAATCATCAGAGAGGCTATCATCTCTTTCTGAATTTATTTCCTGTTTTTTAAGTTTGCGTACAATATTGCATAACTCAGTTTCCAATAAAGCCACTTTTGGCTGTTATCACAGATTTGATTGCCATTGTTTCAACATTTTCGAATAATTTTGTATACGTTTTTTAACAACTTACCCTCAGGCGAGCTGCAGTTAATATCTGTTTGCAGGTTATGGGATGCACGATGGCGAAGTAACGCTCCATGCAGATGACAACCAAAATGAAAATCGATGCCGTGTAGCTCAGCGAATGTACAAACTGGTACATGCGACACAGGAACTCGCCAAAGACCCAGCTAAAAGGAAAAACGCACATGCTAACGAATTAATATTTATTTATGGAGCAAAGTTTCGCTCTTTAAAGAGCTGCTGCTTTCCTCGGTTCGAAGTGTCAAAGCCAAATTTAAGGCCAGTCACATAAACTTTTATTACACGCCCACAAAACTAATGCGACGTTAAGGTGTCTTTAGTATTTTATGGGGCGAAAAGCTTTTTATTTTTTATTATTATTTCGGCTGAAATTACATTTGGAAATCGTATTTGTGTAAATGAGGGCACGGATCATTGTATTTGCTATTAGCAGAATCACGTAATTTCGTTTGTCGCCGGCGTTCTTGGCTACGTTAAGTTAAAGAAAGATTTACGGCAGAAAACATTTGGTTTTCTGCTGCTGTTCGCCAAACTGGTTAATATAATAAAAATATGTTCTGCAAAAAGTATATTTATTATTTAGGATTTTAGTCGTATACCTCAAAATTAAGACAGGTTCCTATCTTAACACAAAACGGCCTTTTAGAATTTTAATTTGCTTAACTTATCGTTTTCGTTTGTGTCAACTTAATTCATTTACTGAAAGTATTTCCACCGTAAAGTATGTTTACAGTCCGTAGGCGATTCGGCCAAAAGTTGATATTGTTATATATAATTTCCAAAATAAATTTTAGCTAGGTCAAGAAATTTAAAAATTTCCTGTTAAAGAAAATTGTGTGCTGGCCTTTGCCTTAATTATTATTTTCATAGCAAATTGCGTATACGAGTATTTAGCAATACCAATTTTATGTTTAATAGCATGGGTAAAAGCAATTTTCTAGTTAAATCTTCCACCTTTGCCAGATTTGCATTTTTTAATTGGTCATTATGAACTTGTGCGCATAAATTCAATAAATTATGGTCAACGAATTTTCATACCTATAATTCAAGCGTTTTACCACAGAAAGCTTATTAGAAAATCAAAATATGGGAACTTAATGCATATAAAGTACTATAGTTGAGTTTTATTTTAATAAGTTCTGATTCTTCGAAAATTCTAGATTTCAACATAAAAGTTCTTCTATACCCTTGCCAAATATAACAATTATCTTTTATTATAGGTATGCTACAGTTCTCTGGTCTTGCCGTTCCGACATAAATATATACTACCTGGAATAAGTACTCAACTTTTGGTAAAGTTTTAGTGAGATAGCTTTAAAACTGAGAAACTGGCTTGCGTGGAAACAGACATTCGTACAAACTGTTTTTGTTTGAAAACTGCAGTATTTGGCTGCTTTTTTTGAACCTAAAGCCGAACTCCACTTTTTAGTGTTTGTTGTCCCCACTTGCATTCATTGCGCTTTTTATTTGTGCACGTTGCTGCGACGTGTTTTAAAGAAAGCTAAGAAATGCGATGCAAATAAACAGGATTGGAATGGGCTTTCTCAGGGAAAAAACGTGTGTAAGCAAAAGGCTTCACAATGGGTCGTGCGGATGTTTCACGGTTGAAAGGTTAAACTTTTGTAATGCGTTCTTTTCGAGGAACCTAGAAGCCTGACGCCTTGTCAACCAATGAAGACTTTGACTAACAGTTTGGGTTTCGTCCTGATCAGATGTACATGACACATTTAAATATTTAAACTAAATTCAATTTTATTAGAAAAGGAACACGTTTTGCCATTAATTCGTTATCAACACCAATATTTTCTTCTCTCCAGAAAACATTTATCCTTTATTAACAGAAAAGTATTCTTCCATATAGGCAAACTTAAGAATTATATTAAAGGAATTATTGTGGGTTTATGATATATATTTTGAATTTTATAACTTATTGAGGATATTGTTAATAAAGTTTTTTTTCTCACCTTTCTATAAGATAAATGGATAGGTTCTGCATCACACAGAAAAGTCCGACGCAGAAGTCTGCAAACGCCAAATTCGCCAGAAAAAAGTTTGTGATTGATCGAAGTCGTCGCGACAGTGTGACCACTAAAATAACAAGTAAATTACCTGAAAATGTTGGATGAGATTATAAAACTGAATTAACAATTTGCGTTCGCAAAAGGTATCTTGAACTTAATAAATAAAAATTGATTTTAACTGGACCCACAATAAATTTTTAAATTAGTATTACTTTTACAAAATAAGAAGCAACCTAATTTGAATATATTTAGTTGTTTTCCGTCTAAAATCAACCATATTAAATCAAGTGAAAATCAACAAATCTTGAATAAAATCATCAACCAAAAGACATGTGTTTTAAAAACAGCGGGGGTCACAGAATTTCACGGCTCACGGCTGCTTACGAGCCAAAGGAATCCACATTTTCCATCGCAATTAGAGTTCTCTTATAGTTTCTATGAGTTCGAAGATAACTCGTTCATGAATATTCTTATAATATATATATATGTATATATATATATATCAGGCTTAACACGCATTATTATATATAACAATATATATATATAACTATGTGCCACCGATTTCAATTTTTTTAAGCCGAATACCCTCGGAGACAAAAGAACGTTTCTGGGTAAACTGTGTGGATATTTTTAAACTACATATTTGGTTATAATTGTATTTGAAATCTTAACTTTCACACTGACAGTTAGCTGACTTAACTACACGTTTCTTACTGGTGTACAGAGTAACCTATAACCTTCAATTGAAAATAAATGAATTTGTTTCTTAATATCATTTGTACTTGCAAATTCAAGAATTATGTGAGCGTTATTTTTGGTAATTCCTATTTTTATAGGCTGCCTCATTTGAAAAATTTATGGTAAGTAATGATTTCACCAAACTTTCCCCAAGTTATAGAACACGGGTACAAGAGTTACACGTGCATTACAGTTTAATTTAACGTCAATGGCGATTGTGGTCAATAATGCACTTTAAAGCTTACCTTATTTGCTTTTCAGCTTAAAGTGCAGTAAAATAAATGTCCTCACTAAATGAAATTTGGACACAATTTCAGGCTTAACACGCATTATTCATACAACATAAATTTATAACGCATTATTCACACACACTTCCGACTTCTTCCAATCCAATTAATTTAGGATGCACTTTTGTGCAAGCTTTAGAAAGTTAATTAAAGCAATAATTCAATGCTTTACATGAGTAAGTGGCAATTCATTTACTCCTTTTAAAGTCCCATCTAGTGGATTAAATACAGAAAGCACAAAGCAATTTTATGTCCTTGGTTAAATGGGTTAAATGTTAGCCTTCTAAATGGGAAACAGCATTTATCTTATTTTACAATAATATGTTCAAATGTATCACAATAATCTTTTAGGTACAACACGGCCCGTAATTTGTATTGCACTTGAAGTTTTTCACAATAGAATAAGTCGGAACGAAACATTTTATTTTGGGGCCTCACATGGCAAACAAATGTCGAGAAAAACTTTTTTAATTACACCGGGCAGGGTGACAGGAAATGGGAGAACAAAAAAGGAAAACAAAAAGCAAGGAGGCTGCCAGAAAATACCAAAAACGTGCAACACTCCAAGGCGTGCCCTGAAATTCAATACTTGGGAGAGCGGACTGCATCAGGATTTGTAAGGGGAGTACCAGTGGAGAGCTCTTAACTTACAAATACATATGTGTGTAACAGCCATACATAAGAAAGCAAGAAGTCTTTCGTTTGTTTTATTAATTTGTATTGTTTTATTAAGTCAGTCAGTTAATCTTTAAAGTACTTTTAAGTGGACACCATCTTAAGTTTCAGCAATACCTTTTTGATTCACTCAAATCAAAAACAAATCTGGGACTTTCTGAAAAAAACATGTGTTTATACCAGAAATTTAATTACCTTGAACAAAAAAAGCAATAGTTAAAAGAAAACATTATTTCACTTGAATTTCTAGTGGCAACCGCAGGCGGTTGTTTTAAAAAGCAATTAGTATATATAGAACATATAAAAAGTCTGCTAGTATTTAAGCTCAAAAAGAAACTTTGCATACCAAGACTTTAGTTAATTATGTGTCGAAATTGTAAATGAAAGTCAGAATTTAGCTTGATCCCTTGGTGTTGAAAACCTGTTAAAATTTTTTCAATATTATTTTTTTGTTTGTATAAAGAACCTAACGGTTTTACAGTAATTTGCTTGTTCTTAACAAGTTAGATTTTTCTGCGCCCAAATATTTCTAATATACGCTGTACGCTGCCATTCCATAGTTTATTTGCATACAGTAGATACAACTTAAGTCAAAGTCTTCTGTACATACATTTTCCAAATACTCGACTTATATATAGCCCTAGAGTTCGTTACTTTTGATGTGCAACTTTTTTTTTCAAAATAAATCTATTACGTTAATCAGCTCTAAAATTTCGTTTTAATTTCTTATTAACAATGTCTGAGTTACAATATATTTATATATATTAATATACCTATATATATATATATATGTATATATATATATATATTTAAAAGCTCAATTTAATAATTTAAAACAGCAAAAACTAGTTGAAGGTGGTTTAATTTATAAAATGTTTCTACCTTGTTTTAGAACTTCAATTTTTCAACTTATTTGTGCAGAGCAGCTAAATTAGTTAAAGCTAACTCCATATTTTGAATCTATAAAAACAACATTTAAAAAATTATTTCTGTCATTTTCATATTCCAACTGTCCAACTTTACCAGAAATTGCAATGAAATGCTGGCGGCGTTTAGTTTTTGACGGTATGCGAATTCATAAATTGAAAAGCGAGATGACGTAATATGCAGAAAGCCCTCTCAATATACATATATACATATTGAACGCCCGCAGAACTGTATTTAAACGATTCCCAAGGCCACAGCAATTAGTGAAGGACACAAAAAGAACCATTGCCGCTTACTCAAAGCTTTGAAAGTGGCAATAAAGTAGCATGTTCGAGTGACAGCAAGAAACAAATATCCCAACAGCAGACAAACAGGAGCTTTAAACGTGACTGCACCATGTAAATTTAGAGGCAGAGTGCGGAAGCTGGGCGCCCCTCCCCCAAACTTCCACTTCCACATTCCGGTGGCCTGTGGGTCCGAATAAGTTGCTTCCATATTGCAATTGTCTGCCGACGCCCCTCCACGCCCCATGTCTGCGTCTAATGGACGGCCATTTGTCGCCATTTGGAATGGCGAGTACACATGTTCCCCTCTTTTATGTGGATCCTGTTGTCACTGCGGGTCATAAAGCCTACAGCCAGGATGGCCGAGATTGGTCAACCCCCGAAGCACCCAATCGAACGACATAATTGATTCTAACCGTCCTTGCCAGATAACACGCGAAGTTCAGGCCATCCTATATTTATGTGTGTCTGCAATTAAGCATTGCAGAAACAAATAACAAATGGCTTAATGAGTGGTTTATATTAATGGCTGTTATTTAAAAGCGCGATGGTGTGGTAAATCCTTGAGTTGCAAAATACAGACTTGACTTTATTGCTGGCCAGTTTTATTTTATATATTACACACAAAGAACTGGTAAAATAAAAAAAAATGAAGACCCTTTGTCTGCACTGAAAACTTTTTTCTAAGCTGTATTACTTGTAGGGTGAACTGACCATTAGTTTTATAACTAATTCAATTACCAACTCATTCTAGTTCCTAGCTAGAATTGAACTTATAAGGAAAGCGATTAACTTGTACTTAATCTTAATATTTGTTAGGTCCTGAGTGTATACTTTGGTAAGAGCTTAAAAAACTTTTTTATCCTATATAATAATCCTATATTATTCACTTGCACAAATTAAAAAATTATGTAGTAGTAAAAACTATGTATAATATGACCTGCATAGCCTAATTTTGAATACATCAAAGGAAGTCGAGCTGGACACATTATTCATCAAGTCCGACAACTTTAACACAATACTCGAGTAAATCTACTTATGCTTATCCAAGACATTTTCTCATGCAAAGTGTCTTATAAACAAAGAAGGTATAGACTAAGGGATTTTTCCTCAGCGGACGAAGCGAATACCAAACTATTCAACGTTTCAATTCTTTTAGGATAAACAGGATAATAGCTCTTCAGAAATATTATCTCTTCGCAGAAATAAAGGCACAAAAACAACTGTAAACTACTTTCAGGCAGTCTTTGCCAGGATATTCGATTATTCCGAGACTTTAGCCAAGATCTAAAATCTAATAATAATCTCGAACTTCGGTAGTCATTAAGGGTACTAAGTTGTTGGAGCGAACGAAAATGAGGCTGTTACACATCAGGAGGCGCCTGAATTATGAGTTATCTAAGCAGAAACCCTTCCCCCAAACCTCGATGGCTAAAAAGATACACAAAATCCCCGAAATTGCTAAACGTTGCCCGAGAGACTGAACAAAAAGAACTGCACATTCCAAACAGCTCGGCGTTGAGTAATTGGCAAGTCAGCAGTAAATTCACACTCCCCGGTGAGCAAAAATGCTGCTGTTTCGGTGTAATCAAACATTAATTTCTAGCCAGGCCTGATTTAGTAAGCAACTTGCCTGGATTAAAGGCCCTGTAGACCTACATTCCCACCACAAACCCCTGACGTTTTGGAATGAAGTTTGTTGGGCTCACCAAAGAAACAGCAGCAGAACACCAGCGTGTAAAGGGTGATGAATATTATGCGCACATCGGTGCGATCGAAGATGTACTCGCTGGCCTTCTCCGCATCCTCCTCGTCCTCGTACTCCCCCCACCCCCGACCCCCGCATTCCCGGTGGCCTGCGCAGGAACCGACGGGGTGGTGGGCCCGCCGGGGAGCAGGACGTAATCTGTGCCGCTGCCGTTGACGGACAGATTGCTGGTAGATGTGGTGATGGTGGTGATGGTGGTGGTGGTGCTGGTGGAGAAGTTGGCGGAGGACAAAGGGGCGGAAGCCGCAAGGAGGAGGAGCAGCACTGCCCAGCCGGAGAGGTGGGGTCCGGCGGGCGGGAGTTGCGGCTCCGGCTGTCCGACGGCGGAAGTGCTAAAACTCGCAGAGCTGTTTTGGCCGACATTGTTTTGATTATGCGCCAGCCCGTGGTGGCCATCGTCATTATCACTGTTATCGTCGTAAGCCGCTGATATGTTTGCGCCGACAGTTTGCCTTCGTTGTTTACGATGCTCTACTTCCGATTCCTGTCGCCAGGACCTCCATGTCGTCGTCATCATCATTACGTGCGTACGACGTCGACTCCCCGGAGTACAAGCAATGTGTGCAGCTGCAAGGAGAAAGCAGAGAAAGCGGGGAATTAGTCCGTTGGAACAGAACAACCTATTCAAGATTATCTCGCGACCATCGTGAACATTATTTACAAACACAAACGGTATCACTCAATTTCCGCCAAATAGCTGTTGTAAGGTTACCCGAAGACATATGCCATATGTCAAATAGCTCCCAACCAACCCCACTTTATATAAAGAGAAATTAAAAACGACGGTCAGTATGCCAAAGTTAACTTCCTTTCCCGACTTTAATCGACTTACTGGCATCGAGGACTGCGCTGGTTCATTAACCACAGAGTCACGTCTCTTGTGTCTTTCGGCAATTAAACTTGGATCTGAAAGGAAGACGTTTTATTCTGTTCGTGCCGCCTACGCAATTCACGGCTATTTCTACTGCCTACGCCGATTCGAGTGGACTTTTTAATTAAGCCGCCTTAAATAATGAGCATAATTAAAACATTTGTGTGCCAATGCGGACACGAGCACTCGCCTAAAAAAGAAATTATGATTTTCCATTTGCCACGCATGCAAACACTGGGTTCCCCACTTCCGATTTCCACATCACTCTGCTGGCTGCTGGCTGCTGTTTTTAATATGCACTACGCTTTGTTGCTAATTACGCGAGTGCAGTTGGCAATATCATAATACTCTCCACCTCCTCCGCTGTTTGTAGCTTTGATTATTGCTCTCTGGGCTTGTGTACGTGCTCTAATTAATAAACACTCGCGTTTAAACACACAACATCAAGCATACGTAAACATAATGACAGTCGAGTAATTAACGCTGCTGAATCGTAAAGTCCCCGTGCAGCAAGATGTGTCAACTATATAAAATGTCCACCTAAACTATTCACTGTTGTCCCAAATCTGAACTAACCTCTGTGGTACTTTGTGATATTATGCAGTTCAGGTTGTAATCCAGTTTCACAGGCATTTCTTGTGAGGAAATCAGGAATTTCGGGATGAACGTGAACTGGAATAACGCGACATATTCTAACAAGCCTCTTCTGAGAAATTACACTTTATAACTCTACCACCATATTTTATTTTGCATTTAGTGACTTTGATTCTACTGATAACTGCGTGTGTCTTTCAAAAGTTTGCCACGTCCACTTCTACACCCACAAGTCTTGTAGACGACTCCGCTTTTCTATCCGTATAAATGCCTAGTAATAAATACTTGACGAAAGAGTTTTCCCTAGAGTGTTTTTCTAATCCTAGATCGTATCGAAAAACAGTGTCTGCCAGACACACGGCACATATGTATATATGTAAAGACCACATAACTTCGTTATTTTTATACCCTTGCAGAGGGAATTCTAATTTCAGTCAGAAGTTTAAAGGATACATCTCAGGCCCCTAAAGTACACATATTCTTGAACCGATCTAAAGCCTTTACCTAAAGCTGTATAGGTTTTGCAAGCAGTTTATAGTCGGTCGAATTTTCTATGAAACAAGCACTATTTTTTGAATAACCCGTTTTATAACGAATCTCGAACATCAAATTTATTTTTAAGAAAATCGAACGACTTTATATAGTTATCATAGGAGTGATCAGTGAATCAATCAATCAATCAGTGAAGATATACAAAATGAATAGAAAAAGTTTTGAGTTAAAACATTACGCGGATTAAGATTTTTTTGATACACTTTCAGTAATATCTTTTTAAATTACGTACTCTTCCGTTTACATTTTTGTTTGCCAAAACCACACTTTTCTATGTTTATGATATAAAATTCCATTTTTGGTCAGTTGCTTACCAAAAATGTAAGCAATAAAGAAAGAAAAAGGAAACACGCTACAGTCGACTGTCATAAATATATCATACATATAGTATACCAAAAAAAAACACATGTGTATGCAAACACATTTCCCTGCTATCAAAACTTCGTGGGCATCACCAGAATCTGCATACTAACCCAACCATAAAACCATAGAAACTAGAAAGGCATACTGTAACGGCTATATACTTCTTGGTATTTTTAAAATTCTTACTGAAATCTAAAAGAACTTAGCATGAACAAACAAGTGGTTGCTTCAAATAGTTAAGTGGAATTGCATAGTAAATTCCTTAGCAATATTCTCCGTTTGTTGCTTGGTACTTTGATTTTTATTTGGCTTCCCCAAATGCATTTAAAACGCTTTTCATGAAAACGAAAGCGGAGAGGTAATGTGAGTGCGAAGGGATTGTCGCGCTGCTGACGACTTCCGGAACGGAAGTGAGGAAATTGTTTGGCGCTTTAATGAGCCAAGCGGCTTTCAGTTTGACTGGGTACTTGGCGCTCCTAAGGAGCCATAAGCCTGAGACAAATGAAAACTGGCTTTCGCCGGGGCTTTGACGTCTAAATTGATTTGGCTGATACTGATTTAATTAAAAACCAGCAGCAAGTGCAATAAAGGCTCCCCATTCGATATGTTTTATTTCCCCAGGGCTTTTTATTTATACTCACCAAGTACTCGTGCTTGAGCTAACAGTTTAAAATTATTCCTTGGCACTCCACTTCCGGAAAATATTTCAATTCAGTTGACTTTTTATTCTTAACAAACCTAAGCTTGATGACTTCTGTTAAATGGTTTTCCTTTTTTTATTTTATAAAAATAATTATTTCATAACCATATAAAGATGGTAAAAAATATATTTTGTTTTTGTTTCTTTGTATTTTTATTTACTGAGCGCTTAAAGGGGAATAGTAGTGAAAAGTATCTTTTTCCGGTTAATTCTCAACAAAATTTTTAATTTTTTGATGAGCCGAAAAAGTGGCGTTTTATCACACATATTCAATGCTATTCTACTGAATCCCAATGTAATATGTAATTTTCTAAAAAATATAAATTTACTTATAAAAAAAATTTAAAAAATGATGCTACAAATGATACAAATGCATTCGAGTGTAGATCAAATTTTTAAAGACTTACTATAGACAATCGTGTTTATTCGATTATTTAAAATAAAATAAGAGAACAACGAATTAAAGATATTTTATTGTGCAAATAGGTTTTTTACAGTTGTCGGTCTGAATCGAATTTCTAAGACTGCATTTTCAATTATAAGCACAAAAATACCCCAGAGAATTATGTAATGTTTTGTTCAGCCAAAGACCATATCCGAATAAAGGAATCTCATTTCAACTGACCCGCACAGCGTACAAAAAGCACAAAAAATATTATTTTTCTGTTTTTGTAGGGTTGAAATCAGCAGCTGAAATTGCGGCATGCGAATTCATGTTGCATTCGGTTGGCAGCGGAGCGTGGGCATTTGGAATTCGGGTCCCATTTTCCCATCTTGCAGCCACTTTCTCTGCCAATCCGCATCCCAATGTTTGCGTAAATTGTGCTCGGGTAAGGACATTAGGTGGTAATTGAGTGTGCCGACACGAGCCAAGTGAAAAATGGCTGCCACTGAGTCAGCTCTTGTCCTCTGCCAGACATGTGAGTGAGCACCAAGTGAGGAAGCTAGGGCTACCATCGCAGAGGAAATGCAAGGAAGCCCTCACGATAGCTTTGATTTATATTCCGAAGTACTTTTAAATTTTTGGCAGCCAAAACTATGAGTTGCAACATCGGGCTTGGCTGCCTTTTAGCTTATTATCTTTCCACAGAGAAATATGAAAAATCAGCTCGATGAATTTCACATAGTGTTGGTCTGTTCTTTAAAGGTATTCCTTACATGCCAGTATTTTGATAAGTAATTCTGATATTTTAACAAGTTCGAACTGCACTAACAACGTAGCTCGTAGATACAGAAAAGGAAACGATGTATCTTAATTTTTTGTTTAGCTGTCACTACATTCTTTTTGTCGTTATCGTTTGCAATTTTAGACTTGTTAACATAAAAACTGATACAGATTTTTAAATAAATTTTAAATTGGATTATCTATTTGTGTCATATTTGTAATTTATACTGAATCTTTAGGACAATTGTATACCGCCTCAACGTCAAATAAGAGTTTTTTGGAATCTCCTTTATTTTATTTGACAAAAAAACGAAACCTTAAAAATCGGGATTTGTATATGGCTTGTTTTAAAACCGAAACTTTAAAGGTGAAATTTTTACTCTTTTGAATCTTTACTAAGTCTACGGAACTTTAAAATGTTTACAGGTGTTCACAAAATCGGTTTGTACCTATCGCAACAAAAAAATTCGATGAAAAGACAGGATAGTTTTAAAACTGGTACGGACATAATTTAAGTGCGAATCTGGGAAGAATTGCAGTGGCCGTTTGTTTTTTAGTTCTTTTTAGATTCTGTGACCCAAAGACATTTTTAATCGAGATACCTTTCTCGTTTCCACGCAAACAAACTTTAATGTATATATTAACAATGTATTTTTTATATGTAAGAAACGAGTTTTATTTTTGGTTCAACCAATGAAAACCTCGAAGCCCAACATATCAGTCTTTCCACTACTTTCATGACCTTCTCAAACTTTAGAAGTTACAAGTTATAAAGAATTACCATACACCGAGATTAAATGTTGCATGAATTTATGCAAAAAGTTTAAGCATGCGCGCACCACATTTCTTCGATTACTCATGAAAGTATGCTATGAATTCACGCATCAATTTGTGAAAGGAATATCAAACTTTTTTCTATGTCTACAAATATTAGATTTGCCTGAAAGTGCGAAAATTCGCATCACATAGACCTGGGCTTTTTCATACCATTGCATAACCTAAGAAAATAAAGTTATTCATGATTTGGATATCTTTCAATTGACTTTCCAATTTCTTGTATTACTGTTATAGTCAAGTCAATGCAATTGTCAACCGGAATAATGACTGAAGACGATTAAGAACAGAAAATAACATATAACAAAAGATAAAGTTGTGAAAATATTCATTTAGGGCTTTTGAGCACCTTTGGTTCGTAGAATGCCGTTGCGGGGGAACTTATAGTATAAACTGAGTAAATAGTCTCTGTTTCCTCCCTTCGTAGATTAATTAGAGTAGAAAGTAATCTAATTCTAAAGAAAACGACACCGCCTGAACCTCATTGGCTACTTCCCAATTGTAAACTTGAAAGATAACATTTATTTCTGAAAGTAACTAGTGGGTAAGCAATATATAACAGAATTTATATCATAACATAAAATGTCCTTTCCAACATACCCAAAACCCACGTAGTAATGTCGCTGCTAGATTAATGTTAGCACCTTTTGAGCCGTAAATTCGAACTCACGTGTTCGCTTCCACATTTCCGTTGGGGATTTGGTTCGCAGTCCGGCGATGCGGGGAAAACCACAGCCACAGTTTTGGGGGCCAGCATTGCAAGGCGACACCCGCTCGAAGGTGGCGCAGGAAAAATGCGTTTTCACGATTTGCCACGCTGTGGCTGCCGGAATGTGTGCGGCCCGACCTTGTTCACCTTTTGTCCTTTGGCCAGCCGAGGCATTGTTTGCCAGAAATATGCTGTGGAACTATTGTTTGCAAACGGGCGGCTCGGAGGGGAGTGGAGGGTTTCGAGGGGCGGGGGCATCAAACCTCTTGGCGTGGTCCACGCTATTGGAAGCCAATTTAGCAGACAACATCGGCTCAAATGGCGGTATCGCGACGGGCGTCCAATTTGTGCAACAACAGTGCTGCAAGGAGTCGGCGACGCCAGCTGCTCGAGTTGCATATTTATGGGGACCTCGGAAATTAACGTGGCTCGGATTGCGAACGGAGAAGCGACTTAAATGGCAATTGGCAGCCTCTCTTCCCGACAGAATTCCTTAAATTTGCATTTAACTTGTTCCTTTAAGCTGCGCACCAGCGCCGTTCGCTTCGACAGCGAATAATTTATGACAGCCGCCGCAAGATATAGGGGAAGATTATGCAAAGTTTTCGGCGCCTGCTCGCGCCGTCCGCAGAACAACTTTTCCAGCGGAAAAGTGCCCACTGGAAAATTTTTATTGAGACTGGAGCAACTTTTGGCTTTGGGGAATTCCGGGGCTGACATATATGGGCGTGAGAAAATTTGGAAACGAGGGCCGGAAATGACAGCGATATGCGCGGTGGACTAAGCCGCTGGATTTCTCAGCGGGAAACCAAAAACCATCCGAAGGCCACTTTAAAAAACATTAAAAATTCCAATTTACCCGGAGTTTCGTTACGGAATCTTTTCACAGGCCATCCTTTCGGACCGAGCCACATCAGCTTTAATCTTAACTATAAATCAATTCCGAATGGAAATTGAGAAAACCCTTTTGGAACTATTTTTATCTTGGTTTGAATGCAAATAGAATCCAGCTTATAACCTGTAGTTTACGCAAGCAAACATGCGAGCTGAGGTTGTGAGGGAATTAAATTGAGGTGGCACGCCTGAGCCGACCCTTCATTTTCCTGGCCCTTCACTGGTCACCAGTATTTCAGCCATGTTATTCAAGTAGAACAAAATCGTGCAAGAGGTCCTGATCGAATCCGGCCCGACCCACTCCAGGTTTACGCAGCACTTAAGGTGATATAAAACACGCCAGCAAAAAAGCGAATTTCGAAAGCGATTTCACTCCGAACTGCTAAGGTATAATAGGCACTTTCCTCTTATGGGAATATTCCCACAACACCGCCTGACTCGATTTTAAATGAGTCCTAATGCGACAGCTAACATGGAGCAACCCGGAGAGGCTGGCAGGCGAAGTCCCGGAGGCATCGACACTTGTGTGGTGCCATAACGAGGAGGTGGGACGGACGGATGGACACGCTCAAGTGTATTGTGATTTTGCCGAGGAGAAAGTGCGGAAAACGAGAGCCCCGGGAAGCCTTCAGCTCATTAATTAGGCAAGACCACAACTAAAGATAGGAATTGAAACAATGGCCTGGGCGAGCCTTGAAAATATGCTCGGGACATTCATCATCCTCAAGTGTCGGTCAGACGGACAGACGGACAGACTTTCCGGCGGCAGGCAGCCACATAAATATTACATTATAATTATGAAGGCTAGACAGCCGGGGTGAGCGATTGGGGGGTGGAAAACTTTTTGCTGGAAAATTAATCAAGCACTTGGAAAAAACAAGACCAATACTGAAACTGCTCTCGGCCACTCATAATTTTGGATGCCGTCTGGCGCAACTTTGCCGGCCAACTCATCGAGGGAAGAACAATACGCACCATGTGCAGAGCTCGGCGCGACGAAAGTCGTAAAATGTGTAATAAAGTCGTTTGCATAGCCAAGAGTCCATCTGGTCGTCTTGTAAGTTACACTAATCAAATGGCCAACAATTAGTCCAACCAGTTCTCCCAAGAAGAACACACACGTTCGCGAGGAACCGATGTGGCAAACACTCTGAGGTCAGCCCGGCTGAGAGTAATGCGATTGACATTTGGCAACACCACGGGACTCAGTGGCACTCACAGCAAATCAACCTCTTCGCAATTGCGCCAAACTTTCGATGACCCTGCTGCCTTCCGATGCCAAGATGCCGAGATGCCGAGATGCTGAATAGGTTAAAACTCACCAAATGCCAAGGAACAGCGTCACGTATGCGGCATTTGACAAGTTTTTCACACGACGCCGTGCTGCCATGGTTAGATGATAAGCCAAGTTTCGCCATTCGATTCAATTAATAGGGGATTACCCGAGCAAAACACGAAACTTTCCGGGAAATTGCGCAACTTGGGGCTTACTCATTTGAAATTCAAGAACATTATTACATCCAAAATCTTGCAGAGTGTGCACAACTTCCGAGGTTGATGCGGATTGTCAGCAAGTTCTGAGCAGTTTCCACAAAATCCTTCCAGGCCAATCAAGAATCTTGTTAAATTATTTTAAGGTCGTTATCCAAATCAACCATAGAGGTAATGTTGCATCGCCGCTTTCATTTATCATCAACAGGTGCAACACCGTGTAAAAGAGTTTTGGAATTATTTAAAGTAGAGAGGGTATTAAGAAGTCCTATACCAAATGTCCCTGAGCGTTCCTGCCGAAATATGCCCCATCTGGCGTTAAAACCCCTGCTGATGCGAAGGCGTTGCCCCAAGGCAGCTCGCCCTATCTGCCAAATGCCATTTTGTGTGCGCCGCTGCTATCTGCGTTCATAATCATTTGTCCTTGCGGCAAAGATCCTTTAACCAGCTCCCCGTAGCCTTTCCGCCTATAGACACCTACACGAATACCCTCGGGTTGGGAGCTCGTAAGTTTATCAGTTAAGCGCCATCTTCTTGGCAATTCGCTGAAAGTGCAGGTAAAACTCGGAGGCGAAAATTGATTTTGTCTGAGCTCGTCCCCTTCCACTTGTGGGCTGACATCGCTGGCGAACGTTAAATTTAATTTATGCCATGGAATTCAAACACACAAACGAAAAATGTGATTTACTCGCCGAGTTTATGTTGTCCACGTTGTTGTAGCGTTTTATGTTTTCTCCTCCCGTCAAGACAGCAATTTATGGGCTTGCATAAGAGCATCCGAATTGATAGCCTAACATTAGCCCCACTTAGGAAATGGAGCAGGACAATACGCCAAAGATCTCAATGCCCCTTAAGATTGGCTAGGAGCTATTTTGACAAATTTTAACAAATATATTACCTCGCTTCTTATGATTGGATTTATGAGTTCCGGGTTTGTCCGGGAGTTTGTCTTTACATTGAAGTAGGAAATATTTAAGCACTTTTTGGGGTTTTTTCGAATTCTGGAGATTGTGAACAAGGTGAATGAGTAGATTTTGTCGCTTTACCCCGCTTAAATTATGCCGTTGTTGATCTAAGCATTATTTTTCATTATTTCTAAGCAAATTAGTAAAAAGCATTACTCGTAAAGTAAAAGAGTATCCCGTATTTGCTAAAGACCCAAAGGTTTATACATTCTCTGTAACTTTTCCGACATTGAATTTTTACACCTCAACTTTTACATCCCGTGTAAAAAAAACGATCGTGATCTGTCTTAATCAAAAGTATTATATTGTCCGGCCATTTCGTTTTCCTCTTTCAGCCAGATAGCTTTAAACAGTTGGCTGGAAGTTTCGACTTTAAATGTTATTTTTTTTGGTACCAAGACCAATTGTCTTGACCGAGGACTTCATTTCATCATCACAATGCTTTCCTGAGTATATGTCACTTATTTTTCTGGAGTTTAACATGTATCTTCATCGGAATTGCCACCTCCCTATTCGACCATGTAATCATTCTAACTTTTTGCAGGCCCTTTCGATTATCTGGCAATTTTCATACTCAATGCGATGGGTGAAACGTGTTCCTGGCCACGCCCTGTAATCGAACAATTGCACCTTGACAGAAAATGCAAACATTTTAACCATCGCACAGGAAAACCTATTTTTTCTGGCTTTTTTCACCCACTTGCCACACATTGCGAATCATGGAATGCCCGCTTGACAAAATAGTTTTTTGTTTTCCACAAACTTTTCTTTTTGCGCTCGCTCAATTCAAACCGCTTGACTTGGTGTCCTGTGTTTCTGACTGCTGTCGACCGGGGGAATCGGGTTTTTCTGGGCTAGCTTGGATTTATTGTGTCAGCTTGCCAAATGGAATAAAATCACATAAATGAAGAATAGAATTTTAGATAACTCGTGAGTGCTGTTCATTGATTTACAGCAATGAAACTGTGGAATGTTGCAGTGTTTCGACACTAATTTTCATAATTATTTTCATAATGGATGGCTGAGTTCTTAGCAGAATTCGTTTTCAACCAAATACCTTTTTTTGTTAGACTAAACAACTCGTACTGTAAAGGACTTCACCCTAACAACTAACTTTGGGAAGCTGAAGCGTAAACACCCTTTCACTTAAAACTGAAATAAAAAAAACTTCTATTTGCGTTCGGATCTTTGTGCGCGAAGGTGATATGAAACAGTGTTTTAGTTTAACGACAAATGCAACGATAAACTTTTCATACAAGCGCAGATAAATATAATAAATTAAATAAACTATCTTTTATTTTTTATAAATGGTTCCTTATACTATTATCTTTTAAGTTTAACTATATTTACAGCTAATAAGGCTTAGTAGCTCCAAGTTTTTGAGTCCATCTTCCGTCCTTTCGGCTCTCGCAAAAAAAATTCAAGCGGCAACAACTTTTTTAACCACTTTTTTGGCTTACCTTGTTCACCATATCCCTGCCAACATTATTAAAGCGTTCTAGCCTCGTCGCGAAGTCCTCAAGTTGTGTGGGCGGAAATTGTTTTGACGTTTGTTGTGGTTTATGCCCCAGCTTATTTGGCATGTCTCCACGTTCGCCCGTTGCTGCCGCAAAAAATCGCTCATCTTTATTGTTACTAGCAACAGGAAGTTATGCCCATTTCGCCCCGATCTGACCCCTTTATAGTAACCATAGCTATTTGTGTCGAAGTTCTGTTTTTTCCTGTGCAAATGAGATTGCGGTTTCGTCGCTCGGCTGTTGTTCCAGTTCGTTAGCATAAATTTGTGTTGGGCTGGGTGAACAAAACAAAATTCGCCGCCGACTGCCTGCATTAAGAGTCGAGAACCTAATTATCCTCAGTAGCAGGGAAAGACTCAGCTTTCCATGCAAATGAGTTTAAAATTGCGCAAAAAAACCAAGAAGCAGCAAAATGCTTAATGAATGCATTGCGCAAATTACATTGTGGAAGCCACAGGATTGCGTGACGTCGGGGACCAACTTGGGGCAGGGCAAAGTGGCTGGTGTCTCCGGCGGTTGGAAGTGGTGGAGTAGCTTATTTTTACGCTTTTCACGCCAAAGGTCAATTCGAAGGACTTGACCCTGACTTGAAACTTTAGCCGATTCCCTGTTGATTGTTTTGTAAATAATAAATAGAAAAATAATTATTTCTTCATCACGATTCGTTGTTTTGCTATCGATTTAAAACAAATTTAAAGTTCAAAGGGCGGTAACAGCCGGATTAGGGATAATTTTTTTAGACACGGTGGTATTCGTTTGGTTGCTTGCCTTAAATATTTTACTTGGAGCATAATGAGCAGAAACTATGTAGATTTTTGCAATTCATACCACGTTTCGGTCCAAATTACTCATATAGTTTTCGGATTGTTAATTTTAAATTTTTTTGATGTGGGTATGCAACGCAACTGAAAAAAGGCAAAGTTAATTCTATTTATTTTGCATCCAGCGGCGTAATATATTTTCCCCACCTTACAAGCGAGTAATCATATATCTTTAGGCAACTGACAAATCGCCCATTAATATGCACAACGCGAAACCCAGAGTTTAGGACTTATGACTCTAATAGCAAACCACACAGTAGGGGGCTTAAAAACAACAAACATGTTTATTTGGGTCATTATGTAAACTCTGCGATGAATAATTGACCCCAGACCAGTAAATATGATAAATACCAGGTCTTTAAACCGCATATATTTTGCACCGGGAGTTTGGGGATCAGTTTGGGTAGGACTGCAGAAAATCTTCATTCCGTGACCCAGAAGTCAAAACGAGCTGGAAGGGAGGAGTAATGAACTGATATTAGATATTAACTAAACCCCTTTACCAAACTCAAAATGCAAATGGCGTAATATGTAAGGTAAATTCCAAGGAATTTGGTTTACGACTTAAATAAGCAATAGCACCTGCAACGTAACAAAATACTAAAATTTATTCCTTGCCTCCATATTTCACCACAAGTGCCAAAACACATGCTACGGAGTAAAGAAGCATAACTTGCCAGAAAAGCGGAGGAACCCCTACTCGTAACTTCTGTCGACTCTACCACATGAAAGAGTTTTATTAACTTGTTTATTGAAAAAAATATTCCCTAGGGGTTATATATATATATATATATATATATATATATATACATATATATGGTTAACATAAAATTCGTGCTTTGGCTAGTTTTGCTTTTAAAAAGGCAAAACGTGACTTTCCATTCTAAAAAACTAATTTAAGATGGCTTTTTTTTCAATTTTTTTATGACAGCACACCAAAATAAATATATAT
This sequence comes from Drosophila ficusphila, assembly GCF_018152265.1. Lineage (NCBI taxonomy): Eukaryota > Metazoa > Arthropoda > Insecta > Diptera > Drosophilidae > Drosophila > Drosophila ficusphila. The sequence goes on from NW_025064569.1 coordinate 285,775, forward strand.
AGGGCATTAACTTCTTTGAGATTTTTATTTAATTATATTCGTCCTACCATCTTTTGATACAATATCAGATGTAGATAGTTTTTCTAAGAGGACCTTATTTAATGTTTCTTAAATTAACCAGGTAACTGGTCTAAACCGAATATTTAGAAGTTGCTGAAAGGACTTTTTATGTTCTAGCAGATAATACTACATTTTTTTTGGAAATTTTCGATCAATTAACTTGTTTGATCAATTGACTTGTGCGCTCCCTTAATCGTGACTCGTTGTTTACTTATTTAAAATTCAAAATGTAGTATAAGATGACCATGTTTATTACAATCGCTTAATGCGATTAAAATTAAAATTATTTAGGGACGTATATTTCGGCCACTTATGTTTTCAATTAGAACCTATGGTTCTTTCGGATGCTAGGTTGTTTTAAAAGCTGTCACATATTTGTCAAATTTAATAAAGATATGGTATATCTTTTATACACAGAATGCAAAGATCCGTTTTCTGTATTAACTTCCTTTTTTCGTTTAAGTATACGCACTCTGCAGCTAAGCTATAAGTTAATAGGATATTTTCCCACAATTTTTGTCGTTATAATTAAATTAATTCGTGACTTCCACGAAAATCCATAATTTCAATGAATGACTTGATGGCCTGACAAAGAAAGCGCAGGCCAAAATTAATTTGATGCTGCTGTGGGTGTTCAAGCAGCCTGTCGGAAACAGAGAGTGCCATAGAAGAGGACCTTCAGGGCAGGAGAGGCAATCCAGCACCTACATAGTCCAGTTGACAATGTTTGCTGTTTGCGCTTCATTTAGTTACGGCCGATTGTCGACTTGTAGGCGATGTTGAGGAGGCCTAAACCAGACGATGATGTTTAATCCGTGTAATGACGCGCAATCGTGGTCTTAACTGAAGTACGCTCATAAGCAGGATTTAGCGGAAATTAAATGTGCGCGTTTTGAGATTTGTATTTGCCCAACAATTAATCTCAGTCAAAGTATTGGTGTTCCAGTTTTGCGGGGATCTATTTAAACAATATAAATACCTAATTTAATTTTTTATATTTTGTTGTTCTTTTGATTTCCCATACTGATATGCGATCTGAAGCAATAAGTTGTCCTCAATTTATCAGATATTTTTATAAGCATCAAACAGTATTTTGAGAATGATGTACGACCATAACACTCAAGACACTTGAACGAAGTACATAACACATCAGATCTATGTTATTAAGTAATTCATTCCGGACACACTTAATATTTCATGAAGGGAGACCCAAACCAGTTTAAGACAACATGTATGAACACGTGTGTGTGTTCACAGGACGCATGTCAACACATTTTTCAAAAGGTATCTTAATGAACCGCTGTCTATCTGATTGTAGGTTGTGGCCTGGTGGCCTGGTGGCGATGGCGAAAATAGGCATGGACCTGTACAAATACAAACCTGCTATTTGTTAATCGAGACACGCACACGCAAATCCGAATCACAAATAAACCAAAAAACAAAAACGCAATCCTAATCAAATGGTCTAAGGCACACCTGCGACAAGCTGCCATCACTTTTATTTATTCTCTTCAGCATTTCGAAGGAAAGCTCACAATTCGTGTCTTCACGAGCTGGAAGTCAAATTTCAGACTAGGATGGGGGAATCTCCGTAAGAAATGCAAAGACACAAGGATGAGTCTGTTCTGGGATACTGAAATACCAAGGTAATTACGTTGTTAAATTTAAACCATTCTTACCTTGACTGCTAAAAAACAGTATTTTTGTTGCAGTTTTGAACTCTTAGAGTTATTGGTTTGCTTCTTTTTCGATCTCTGCTTATTGCAGAGACACGTATATGTAAAGTTTAAATTGTCGTCATTAAAGCTGTTGCTCCGCTTTCTGGTTGTAAGCAATTATATTTGCAGTATTTTAAATGGTTCGACAAGCACAATTTCATTATTACTATTTCTAATGTAAGCCCAATTGATTTAGTCGCGAAATAAGAAAAGCTCTCCGACGGGCTTTTACACCATTTATCGTTAAATTTAATTTTGTAATTTTAGAAACAGAACGCTTTGTGCACTTTGAAATATGGTTTTTGCCCTTAATGCTTCATTTATTTGCCGTCGCGCTAGTTTTACCGCGACTTGTTGTTTACTTATTCCAAATTCAAAATATTGTACAAATTGCTTTTGTTTTCGCAATCGCTTAGCGCTTAAATTTATTTTGGATCTCCAATTTGGTTCACTTCTATTTATACAACAAATATGTATTTTGGAAAAAAATATATTTCACAATTTAAATTACAAGACCGGAAAGTATTTAGCAATGTAAAGAAAAATACGAAATTAAACTTACAAAAATTACAGTAATTTTTGTAGTTAATTTTATTTTATTATAAAAACATGTATATAATTAATTTATATTTTATTATTAATTATTAATTTTATTATTAATAATTAATTTTTGTGTCAATAACGTTATTAATTCTTTGTGCAGAGGTAACACAAGACATTTTCACCAAAGGTTAAAAAAGCTTTTACCCACGAGATAAAAGTCCTTTAAGATCCCACTTAAACAGTTGGAAAATAATTTTTTTGAGTTGTTCAATTAAGTTAAGTTTTTAAGATGTTTTAAGTATTTTGAAATGCATTTTTATACTCAGATAGTTAAAGGTTTCAACATTGTTCTTTACTCTAAATTGTATTTATCCCAATACTCTTTATGTTGCGCAGTTTTTTGGATTTTAGTTTACCCAAAAAACATTTTCCAAGCATTATTAATATAATTTTAATTATTATCAGGCATTTTAATATTACAATTAATATCGATTTCGAAAAATTTATTTTTCATAACTATATTTGAAGAAACTTTTAAGATAATTATAGTTTTATCCTTTTAGTTATTATTCCACTTTTTAAGACTTCGGTGCACTTTCAAAATGATTTACTTCCACTGGCGATATCATAAAAATTCCGGATTTCACTTGAGCATTCGGTAAGGCGAACTGACACAATCGCGTGCGGTTGCCCCGATTATTTAGTCCGAAAGCGAATGAAATACTATCCAAAATTCACTCGGAGCACTGGGGCCGAATTTCCCTCCGATTTTCGCATTTCGCGTCCGATTCGTTTGAGATGCCGCGACAGTCTGCCGTTTCGTTCCAAAGAAAGCGGCCAACGAAATCGCGTCCGAGTCGTCGGCAGTCGGCCGCCGCTGCTGGCCAAGTTAACAGGCCCTGTTAACGCTCTTTATTATGGTGGGAGGCTTTCCCACATTTGCGTCACGTGCTGCTGGCTGTTGTTGTTGCATTGAACTTGAACTAGTGGCAAAGTTGTTGTCGTTGTGGTTGTTATTGCACTTTTTCTGTTGTTCTGACATTGGCGCGCGTTTTGCCGGCTGTTTATGGACGGCTTTCGGCAGCTCACTCACGACGCAGGCGCCCTAAAATAAGAAGACCATATTTTCCTAATGTTTTGGTCTCAGATTTCACTCGATTCGATTCGACCGCTGCTGCAGTTGCTGTGGATTTGGAGCAATGGACAATCGAAGTAACTCGCCATTCATATAAGCAAACAATTTTGAGCCCCTTACAAATTTTTATGTATGGGCATCTTTACATAAAACAGAGAAAAGATGATGGGAAAACTGGCCCACGCGAGTTTGAAAATTGTTTGTTGAGGTTTGATAGATAAAATCTGGAACCCAACAACAATTGAGGTAGTCGAACGTCAGGTTAAGTCACAAAAAGATTTTTTTTTAAAGGCAGGGGGATTTTTATATATTTTTTTCGCGCGTAGTTCCACGGACCACCACCCGCCCAACCAACCGAGAGGCGACAGCCGTGTATCGTACGGCACGATTTAAAGAAAAAGGAAAAAATTTAAGGGGAGGGTAAGGTTTTAAAAATTTTTTTTTTATTTTTTTTTTTTTTTTTTTCTGAATGATTAATATGTCGAGAACATTGTGTAAAAATTTTGAGTCAATTAAAGTCAAACTAACGGAGTTACAGCGTTTTAAACAACCGTATTTGGGCGTATTTTCACGTATAAAAATACTTTGAATCGATTTTGCCGAACACGCTATTTTCAAAGTCGGTGCCCCTCATAACTTCAAAACTACTGCACCGATCCTTTTGAAATTTTAAACACTATTTCTGTACATATTTTACGAGGTAACGCTGTCGAGTTTTTTTTTTTTGTTCATAATTTTGATTTCGCAATGACAAATTAACCGATTTTTTCCCAAAAAATTGTGTTTTTCACTTCAAAGTCTTCAAAAAAATTAAAAAATTGCAATTTTCAAAAAAGCTTTACAGCGTTACCTGGGGCGAACTATTATCTAACGAATGAAGTTTCATTTTTTGATTTGAGATGATCCAGCACCGAGTTATGAGGGGCACCGCAATTCAACTTTTTTTGGCGACACGTCCGGACAATTGCTACCATTGCCATATTTTTTAATATTTTTGAAGTGAAACTTCTTTAGGCGCGTTATGGATTTTCGGGGACGGAGTAAAACCGATTCATGACCGTCACGAAAATTACCGTCACGAAAATTGCCGTCACGAAAAAGCGAGGATCCCCATCCCTTTCTAACCGCTGACGAACGATGTCTCTATCCTCCTCTATCCTTTCTCGCTCTCAGCGCGCTCGCACAAAGTTGCAGTTGAAAAAGGGGTGAGAGGTGTGAATGTCAAAAGGAATTCAAATCGAACAGGTTGCATACAGATATTAATTGGCACCATAATTTCTATCCATTTTATTTGACCTAGAAATGAAAACACATATCGATATGTATTTGTCTTCTTCTTCTTCTCAATCGGTTTGTTAACTTTTGAGAGTCGCCAGCACATTTCGAGACCTCTAAAATGAAGCGTATAATAAGGCTTTTATTCGGTTTCCTACAGAATTTCAATTTTAACAAGAAAGGAAGCTAGCTTCGGCAAGCCGAAGCTTATTTACCCTTGCAGTCATCAAATATGTCGAACTAAATACAACAAGGCTAAACAGTATCGAAGCTATGACGATTTTTCTATTCATTTTCCGTATTTTCGACTATTGTTCAAATGTCGACTATATGATATAGTTGTCCGATTTTGATCAAATTTAATTCGTAATTCAAGAGTCGTAAGAAAACTCTATATTCCAAAAATCATACTTGTCTGATAAAAAAACAACGATGTTATAAATTTGTTTCCATTATTTCGATAAAAATTTTTCGATCTTTCCTATGGCAGCTATAAGATATAGATGACCGATTTTTATGAAACTTTTTTCTCAATATAAACGTTGTTAAAAAACTTGATATTCAAAAAATCATGGGATAAAAAACAACGATGTTATCAATTTATTTCCATTAATTCTATATATAATTTTCGATCTCTCCTATGGCAGCTATATGATAGAGTTATCCGATTTTGATCAAATTTAATCCGAAATTCAATAACAGTTAGAAAACGCCATCTTGAAGAATTCAAGTAGATCTGACGAAAAACACCGGCGTGAGAATTTTTCATTTCATTCCCTCGTATGGGAGCTATCCTTTATAGTCGGCCGATCCGGCCCGTTCCGACTTATATACTGCGTGCAATAACTACACACCTTTTGGGAAAGTTTCAGCAAGATAGCTTTAAAACTGAGAGACTAGTTTGCGCGGAAACGAACAGACGGACAGATGGACAGACGGACAGACGTACAGACGTATTCCGATTCTGCTCGTGATGCTGATCAAGAATATATATACTTTATGGGGTCTGAGGTGTCTCCTTCACTGCGTTGCAAACTTCTGACTGAAATTATAATACCCTTTTGCTCTGCAAGTGTATAAAAATGAGTAGTGATGAAGAAGTTTCACTTCTGTCGTGCGTAGGCTGGACACACCCCTTTTTTTTGTAAAAATTTGATAAAACATTCTTCTAATGTCATACTTTAATATACCGTTGATTGAATAAATAAATTTTAACTGTGTCGTCAGGAAAAAAATTACAAAAACATGGCTTTTTTTGCACGATTTGACATTCCCCCCCTTAAAGCGAAAAAAATTTTAATTTAATTTTAATTTTAAATTTAAAGGTCTAATTTTGTGCCAGAAATGTTAGTATTAATTGTTTACGGAGCTGCAGAGAATCAGTAGTAGATACTATAGAAAACAGTCTATTGTAGTCAGAACAAAGTACTCTGAGTACGTTACTCATGCACTTTATAATTAGATCTACAATGATTTATAACCAAAGGTACATAATTTCTAGTTAATCTACTTGGTACCAAGAAATTTAGTCTACTCAACAAGTAAGTACTGTCAACTTCACCACAGATTATAAATAAACACAGTACCAAGCATCGTTCTACGATTAGCAAGGGAGGGAAAGTTAATAAGGAGCAATCTATTAGAATAGGAGTGTAGAAAAAGGTTTGCATTCCAGTTTAGGCGGCGTAGGGAAAAAATTAAAAAGCTTTTTTGGGCTAATTCTAAACGATCAGCGTGTCCTCCGTATTGAGGACTCTAAACGAGTGCCTCATACTCAAGGATTGGGCGGACCAACGATATGAATAAAGTCTTGGTAACGTAAGGATCCTCAAATTCCTTCGACCATCGTTTAATAAATCCAAGCATTTCCCTAGCTTTATTAACCATGTTCGAAATATGAAGTGAGAATTTAGGTTTAGGGTCCAAGAGAACGCCAAGATAGTCAACAAGCGTTATGTTGTCGGGATTGGCCCGACAAAACGTCATCGGCTTGCACTTGGAGCTGTTTAAATTAACTAAGTTGTCGTGAATCATTTCATCAAAAAACATTTTTTAACCAATTTATATAACATGATTTTACAATATCGGATGGATACAACCCTGCGGAGGAATTTAATATTTAATGAAGAAAACTAACGAGGAGTACTTTACAAAGCTGATAATAAAGTGGGCTTTATTGAAGCGGAAGTGGCCTGTTGTACAGCGGTAATTCCGGCAGCTAAGTGCTCTTACCCGCGCTGCGGCTTTTCCGTATACGTGGAACCCAAAAAAAAGGGTTTTAAAATCGTTTTCAAATAAAGGCTGGCAATTAAATGCTGTACTTTGTAAAATAAGTCTTAATTGCAACATTTTTGTTTGGGTCAATATAGCAAAGCATAGCTGTACATTTTCTCGTAGGCCGCAATGCTTTTTTCTTCATTTTAAAGATAAACTCAAAAGATTAACTAAAAAGGCAATAACCATTTTTACCAAAATTTAATCCGTTATAATTACTATAAATATATCAATATGTTTACTTTTTATATTATAGTTATGATCAGACATGACAACCTTGTCTGTATATCCTTGTGAAGGAAGAAAACTTTTTAACTATGAGAGAACTTTAAGGATTCGAAGGATGCCATGTTACGAACACTTATGGACCGCGAAACTATGGGATGGGTACACAGTTACCCGTGATGAATACCCACGGGAATATTTATTTCAGAAATTGACAAGCCCATTTTTACGACCACAAGTTAAAATTCAGTGAAGCCAACACTTTTGTTCGAGCATCATAAAAGTTAATCTTGCAGATTTTTGTAATAAACATAAATGATGTCAAAAATGTACTCGTCCATTTTTCAACAGAGTTAACGCAAGGCGTTCCCCTTGAAAATGGTTATAAACTTTCTTTTTTGATTGGGAATATCAGATGAGTTTATCTAGCCATATTCGGTAATCTAAAAATCATAACGTCGATAATAAAACCTAGAATATTAGGATGGAACATTAAAATTCTAGTGATGAAAACACAGAAAAAAGGCAATTCTAAAATTGTATTCTTCTATTATAGCAAAATCGCAGTCTCTTAAATTTGAAGCTACTTCGATGACAGTTGGCCAGAAGGCTGGTTGCTATGGTTGCTATTGTTGATATGTATGGATATTTGAATATGGGTATTTGAATATGGATATTTCTGTGTTAAAGATATATTCGATTCCCAGATTAACAGCTTTTGTTTTAGTGCACTCAAGCAGACTCATAAAGAATGAACGCACCGACAGAAGACTATGGTAATTGTACCGAAGCTGTACTATTGAGCAATGAGTGTATTCTGTGGCAATCTGTAAGATAGTCTACTGACTGTCTAAAAGATTTGCTTGCATTAAAGTTTTCCAACGAAAAACAATCTACGGCTGTTTATATGGTTGAGGATTTCCTGCAATGTCACTTGTCTTTTAAGGACATCGACCGACGCGCCCAAGTTTGTAGACTTTAAGTTTGGATCCCTGGAAATAGTTTGCGTTTGCACTGGTATAATCCGAAGAATAAAGACGGATTTTCGCTCTTACAAAAAGACAGAAAAATTGTAATGCAATTCGCGTTTTCCATCGGTCTATTCATTCCGTCATTGGCAAACCGAAACCATCGCCAAGTTCAAGAGGAAAAGTAGTCATAAGTCGAAGACAGCACATGGGTGCGCAAGTACTTTGGAAATGAAGGCATTAAATTGTGGCCGGCAAGCTTTTGGCAAATAAATTAAGTATGTGTACATTGAGCTCAGAGCTTTCCAAAGAATCGCTCAAAATGGAGTGCACAAGAAAAAGATTAAAAGTTACAAACCATTTTGCATGTAAATTTAATTTAAGTCCCAGCATGACGTGTGGAATAGAAATTTTAATCAATTGTCTCCAGAACTGGAACGAGCCACAAATACTTCTCCTCCCATCCAGTCACAATTCCATTGAAATTAATTGATTTTGCCCCAGCAATCGGCAAACATAAATCGTCAATGCGGTTTACCAAGTCCGCTGGAGAAGCCAAACAGATTGAACAGTAGCTCATCAAAGGCAATTAATTTCCCAACACAATTAGTTCAGAGGAAGATCCACACGCAAAAACAAGATAAGAACAAAGTATTTTAAGTTTGACATCATGCTGAAACGCAGCTTTTTTTAAAGATATGCCATTTAAAATCAGAAGCAAAATATATAATTGGTAATGGAACTTTGCAGGTTTTTAAAGCCGTCGCTTGTAGGGTGCAAGAGCATACTGTATTTGTTAAAAAGTATGTACCAGGTTGCAGTTGCAACCTTTGCTAAACAATGATATCCCCATATTAAAGTCACAAAGGTTAATTGTGTAAACGGATAGGTTTTGCTTTTCGAGGGGTATGTTTATTTGGATATCTTATGACTTGGCTTCTTATCACTTTTTCTAACATCTAAAAACTGACCATTTGATACATAGAAAAGGTGTTCCTAAATGCTAAAAATATGTGTTGTGGAAGACTTCGAAGTTTCACAATTGAAAATAAACAGTGAATTCAATCAGCCACGAGGCTTTAAGGCGGCAAGGGTGTGTGGTAAATTTTAAAGAACTCCAATCTTTGTGCACTTGCTACTTTCAATAACCATTTATTCGAATTTCTGCAACTTTAAAACTGGCCTACCAAACTCTATTCATGTTCAAACGTGTAAGCGATTGGGTCGTTTCAAAATATTCTTTACATAAGAAACATATTTATGGATTTTTTGTAGGTTTCCCGAGGCCTAATAAAGATTATTTAATAGATTATTTAAAAGATTATAATATGGTTTTAGGAATGAATATTTGAATTAGTGCTGTTTACAAGATCTAAAACTTTCCAAGAGGCATTTCAAATCGCATACAACTGACCCTTAGCAAATATATGTACAACTTTAGCTAGATGATGGCATTTAGTAGAGAATAGATTCCTTTCAATGCCTCCTAGACTTTAGTGCGTCCAGTGTTGATAAATTGCAAAATGTCCCCGACTATTTCGTTCCGCAATCATCACCTTCCATCAAATGAAACTTTGTTAACGGGGTGCGTAAATTCTTGATGCATACGAGGGGGAAATATTTTAGTATTAAAGTCGGTCGCCCACCATTTAAATCATATTCAAGGATGCCGAGCCACGTTGGTCGGGACCTGATGCGAAAATATCTTATGGGCAACCTTCAACAATGAAACTATAAAACCGTGTATGACTCACCCACTCCAGTGTTCGTGATATCTATCTCAATGCGGGCTGTGTTCGTTTGAGCTTTATGGGCCTTTGCCGGCATCAGCATCGCCGTTCGCCAAAAGGTTCATTAGTCTTTCCAGCGACAACATCAAAGCCAATGAACGTATAAAACGCAGGGAAGGAGCTGAAAGCTGAAAGAACGGGAGACAGCAACTGCAGCTGTGGCGTAAATGGCACAAGCGCAAACAGCAAATTCCAAACAAAAGCCAAGGAGCCAGCGCAAAATGAAAGCAAACGTGACACACGACATTGGGACAAATTGCGTTGCCAATGCGGCGCAAAGTATGCAAAGCAGAACAGGCTGCAAAAGGATGGGAGGGTCAATATCCACCCGGAGGTCCGGCTCCTCCGGCGCAAACTTTGCCGACTAGACATGAAAGTTTCAACTAAAGAGTGGAACCGGCAGTAAATCGTTTCTATAATTGTCAATGCCTGTGGAAATTCGGCATGTGTATTCGTTCTGTAAGGGCATGCTTAATTGCCTCACGCACTCTGAGCTTAGGGTTATATCCTCCTGCCTTTTTTAATTCTGCTTGCTTTTACTAACAGTCAGATAAAGAGTAATCCTGACTGTAAGAGTAATTTCCGACTGAAAAATTTCAGATTTGTTAACTAGTCCAAAAATGTTAGGTAACAGAATTTCTTCCAATTGTAGGTGCTTTAATCACAAATAAAAAATATCAAGGTTTTTTGTGTGTTGCTTAAAGAAAATACTTTTGGGTAATTTAAAACGAATAGGAACTTCGGGGAAAAAGAAAGCACATCTCCCCAAAACACAAACCATTGATTTCAAAAAAGGCTTGGCTCCTCTTAACTAAAGCCGATAAAGATTTTTCTAAATTTGTTTATGTTTTTTATACATCATTTAAAAATTTGGCAGTGAGCACTGTAGAGCCTCTTAAGGCTATCTATTTGAAAAATGAATCCCCCCAATTTAAAATACATATCTTAATTCCAAGTATTTATTAAAATTTTATTTTTCAAACGCGATAACCCAAATGACACGTATTTGGAATGAAAAGAAAACGCATATGTGCTAAGGTTAGCTAATATTTCTCAGATATTTCTGACACTGATAACTTTCTCGGACTCACACCTATATCCAATACTTTTTTAATTAGTATACCCTACTATTATTAGGATACCCTTCTACATTGGTTAAAAGTTTGAAACAGAAAGAAAGATATATTTTTTGATCTCAATCATTAGAGAAGTTGATCTACCCATATGTATCCGTATAAACAAGAGGAACTCGAGCTGTTAGGGTTAGACTATTCAGATTAAGCAAGTGGTTTGGCTAGGCACACTTTAACTTCCGCTAGACCAAAAAATAATTAACATATAAACTATTTAGCTTTTAAACCAATTTATTTTTTACAAAAATGTTTTAAAGTATTAAAGAAGGTAAACCTTTGGTAAGCATGCAATATAAACGTTTTTGTTACTTGTTAAAGTTGATGTCAAAAATGCCAATGTCAGTGTGGGCAGATGGCGTTACGCTTCCGTTGCTCAGGACGGTGTTCAATATTTACATCGAGCACATTATTTATAATTCAATTATTTTGATGTTTTGTCAAGAGCGCAGGAGATGACACTCATGCTCAATAGCCCGCGGAAGTTATAATTACTGCGAACGGACGGCGTCCCTTTGGTTACAGGTGGTGTTGAGGGAAACCCTATCGTCGCCATTATTGGCCAGGGCACGTTTCGTGTCAATAACTTACAATTAGCACAGGGAAGCAAGCAGGGAAGGCGAAGGACGACGGACCAAGACCAGGGGCGTGGCCTTTCACCCACTTGGGCCATAAGTAATAGATAATAATGACATGCCCACGTCAAAAGCTGATGATATTGAGGTTCAGTGGCCTTCTTCTCAGAATTCTTGGGATGGACGACAAAGTTCACTGAGCTGTGGGTTGTTCTGAACATGCAATTCCTTTATATATATTAATCAAGAGGTACTAAGACTATTAATGGAACAACTTAATAAACTAATGGCAAAAGAAGATAAATTCTGCACGCCAAGGCTAATGAAAAATGGTTACTTTTGGAAATGAGAAATTGAAGGTTCGCAAGTTAGAAATTCGCAATACAGACTTCTTACTAAATAGAGTTTAACTTTATCAACAAATGAACCTGCACAAAAAAAGCATTATAGTTATTGCCCAAATAACTAACTAACTAACAAAGTTTAGAGGCGATTCTGAAATTGAAAAGTTTGGTTGCTTCACTTTAGTTCTGCTGTCTTTAAGGCACAAGTAGTGCACAAATCTACTCAAAAATCTTTCAAGCTGTTTGGCTTAAAGCTCTTTAATTTTATCGGCACGAAATAGGGTAAACAAAAATGTAAAAGATATATGGACACTCCACACCTAAAGGCGGGGCATAGCAAAATATTTTTTCAATAAATAAGCACTTCTGTTAAGGCGTGGAGCCTTTGGGGCAAAGCATATTGAAATTGTCTCTTTGTAGAAACGGTTCAATGCTCTTGGTCGCCTATGTAAATGAATTTAAAATCTTGCAATCTGGCCAAAGTTTAATGGTCAGTGTCAGGAAAAAAATCAACTCCCAGGGTGAGTTTTTCCAAGCAGTTGGGTACTAATTTAATTGCCAAATGCAAATTTTAAGACAATAAGACAAAGAATTTATAGAGTTGCCTGGGGGAAAATCTTTCGTGTTGCTCATTCGACCCTAAAAATAAGCATTTTCAGCAGAAAATTCGTTAATAATTTTTTTTATATGTACACATAATAATAATACCTAAGGCGCAATAATAATACTTATTATAAACATCATTTTAACTAGAGTACTCATAGGATTTATATTTTTTACACACTTAGCCTAATGGAGAACTAGTAGGCCTATTTTTCATAGTCTGTAAGGAATTGTATTTGAGCACATTCCAATTTTACTTCTTTTCAAGTTAGGAACAAAAAAATCTAAAAGATGCCGGCACAAAAGGTAAGAAAAGCGTTTCTTTGCTTATAAACCTATGCTTAATAAACGTATTTACTTATTTTATTGGAAACCTACAGCCCCCTGAAATCAAGTTTCCGATGCATAATCTGCACTTGAAGCAAACGATTGGCAACGTAAAAGTGGCTTGTACTCTAGCCTTGATAGCCCCACTGATTCTATATGTCTTCAAGAACAATCCACGGAAAAGGAAGTACAGAAACTTCTATTCCAAATATGATCCTCTTGATGCTTTTGACCGTATGATGAGTGGAGGCTACCTGTCTTCCTGTCCACCGGGTAGTGGTCCAAAAAAAGACGACAAGAAGGACAAAAAGAAGAAATAGACCCTACCAAAAATATCTGAAAATTACAATATAGATGGAAGCAAACCGAACACAAATCTGAAGCAACTTTATAAAGCACACTATGTTTTCCAATATTTACCATGAATCATGACTGAATGTTTTAAATTAACCAGCTTAATATTTCGCAAGACTCCCGCTTAGCACTCATTTTTAGACACCAGACTCTTAAATGGATTTCCAAATTCGAAAGATGTAATGTTATCTTTTACAGTTGTAGATCCGTTAATACATGAACACGTATTAAAAAACGGAGCATTGCAAACTATTTACTAACGTTAAATAAACAAATGATTTAAACTTAAAAATTATTCAAAATAGATGGTTTTCAAAAAGCAACAGAGCCACCTAAATCGATTTATACCTCAGATCGAGAAAAAAATTTCATAAAAATCGGAAAACTATATCATATAGATCCAAAAATCTATATAGAATTAATAGAAATATATTGAAAACTCCGTTGTTTTTATTTTGCTCTGCAAGGGTATAAAAATCTATATAGAATTAACGGAAAGAAAATTATGCCATCGTTGTTTTTAACTAGACAAGACATAATATAGAGTTTTCTAATGACTCTTGAATTTCGAATAAAATTTCAGAAAAATCGGAGAACTATATCATAAAGCTCTCATGTGAACAATCGTCGAAAATAAAGAAACTTCATAGAAAAATCGATGTTGTTTAGCTTCTATGTATAATGTTCGACATATTTGATAACTGCAAGGTTATATAAGTTTCAGCTTGCCGAAGCTACCTTCCCTTCTTGTTTTACGTTTCAGTAAGAAAATCGAACGAGTAAGTCATACAGCTGCCAAAAAAACATTTAAATAGGGCTTGAATAAAACCTTTCAGTGTGGAGCTTTGGTATTGTGAGGAATACTTTAAGTAGTGATTTTTTATAATTTGGCTCACAAACTTGACCTTATTCACACTTTTGGTTATTATACATATTTGGAGGATTCTGCATAGGGTAATAAGTGCATCCCCAGTTTCACTTAGTTTGGTGTCCGCTATACAAACTCAAATATCATATCTCATGTCTTGTCAAAAAAAAAGGGTCTTTACTATTTAGGAATTTAAGATCCATAATCATTTTAGCTCAGATTGACCCATTGAGGATTACTAAATTTGACAATTTGTTGTCAAAAGTGTACTGTTAAAGACTCATGGAGAATAAACGGAGAACAGATAGCTCTTAAGCAATTAAGCCACATTGAACCAAATAATGATGATGGCTGCAATCGCGGGGCCTTCGCTATCGAAGGGCCTCCGAATAAAAGTTGTGAGATCAAGCGGCAAGCCGAGCAGGATGAAGGCAGGCGGCTGACAAGCGAGAAACCAGCAGACAGTATCGAAAATTAAACTTTTTGGGGGCATCGGGAGCACATGAGCCTGGTGTACAACAAAGGCGACCGCATATAATGCAGGAATGCATAAAATTTCAATAAACTCGCTGCCTGCATACTAAGAAAAAGAGCTTCGCGGCCCCACTTGACAATATGGATGGAGGCAGGGTTCCCGTGGCAAATGTGCAGCGTCAGTAGAACGGAGAACTTTATTGCAGCCGCGTTGACATCTCTGCCGGCATTGTCACGCCAGCTGAACCTGGTGGTGGATCCAGGGAGTGGGAGAGGGAACACCCAGGAGGGGATCCCAAAGTGCACTTTCTGCTGCCTATCGTGGAACTTGGCAATAAGAACACCACTCCGCGCTCGTGGGCACGGGAAGCATGCCCCTAATTATCCTCTTCAGAACCTAAGGCCAAAATGTTCTTTATCCAACTTGACTTAGGGAATGGCGAACTTCTGGCATTTGGGAAAGCCTCTTAGTCGTTGCGCTGGCGATATCTAGGCAAACACCACCCCTGCTGAAAAGTGGCTGGGGCACTTGACTCTGCTGCACTTTTCGGCCTTCTGGCCAGAACTGCCAGCTCCGACTCGCCAAACAACTCGTTCGTGGCCTCAACGAGACGTGAGTGGCTTGTAGAACACCTCGGGTAGAAAGCCGCATAAACCGCAAAACGCAGCATCCAGTGGAGGCTGCGATGGAATTTATTTATTCTGAAGGCGGTATTTGAAGGTACTCTGTTTTGGCAGTTATTTTTTAAAAGCTTCTAAAAATATAAAATATACTTGCTTATTTGTAACTATTTTTTTTAATTCTTTGTAAAATATGCTAAATGTAAAAAATTACATTTTATAAAGCCGAAGATCAAGCTTTTGACGCTTTATCTGTTTTGCCGAACTGGAAACTTACTACAACAATACCCCTCAAGGTAAACAAAAAGTTGAGCACTTGACAAAATCCGTCTTGACTTCTTTTTCGAGGGTGGCGTGGGCAATTTGCCATGTTGCTGCCACCTGGCCGCATAAACAAAAATTTTTTTGGCCACGTCCTGATGCCCGGATTTTTTGCGAGGCATGTTTATAGCTTTTTTGGGCCATAGAAAAACGGGCATGCTAAGCGATGTTTACATCTCTTTTATATCGCTTTCGTTTTTGTTTCGTATTTAATGTAATGTGTGTTTAAGTAAAGCGAAGTGTCTTCAGGGCATGTTTCTAAGTGACCCATTATTAGCCCCATTACGTTTTATTGGAAACACTTAATCATTTCAAATTTAGCTCGGGGCTCTGAGCCGTCACATCAGCAGTTAACCCTTCCTTGTCGCCTCGATCCTGGACTAATAGAGCTGACAGCTCGAATTTTCTCCCATTTTATAAATGAATCTGTGTGCTTGCAGCCTAAAGCAGCTGGCCCGTTTTGATCATCCGAGAAATGTATGTTTTTCCGACACACAGTCGGTCGATCCGAATTCGAAAATAGAGAAGTCGACTATTAGATGCTGGAGTAAATGCATAATTGCTACTTAGCAAGGCTTTGACTTGCACAGCTCATTAAACCCTTGTTGTGGCAGTCCTGCAAAGTTTGACAAATTGCATGGGGCCAGCAATGATGGCCCAATCGAGCTTCCCCGAGACTGAGCGCCTGGCTCCATGCTCCGATAAATCAAACTGGCAAAAGGATTTCCGCCCTGGCTTCGACTTGGTGCACTTAATGGGCGGTTGGCAGCACGAAGGAATGAATTTTCCCTGTGGTGGCAGACGAACTGGTCCGTTCGTTTGGAAAATTGTAGTTTGGCAGCTCGGAAGTTTGGCAATCCGCTTACACGTCACGACAGCCAGGCCGAGCGCCAAAAAGTAGACAACATTTTACATTTTTCTTCATATTTATGGGCCAACCAGCAGAATGTCGCTGTGCTCGGGCAACTTCTGGGGCAGCTCCGACTTGCCCCAAACAAGGCTCCCAAATGAACACGCAAAATGCTGATGAGTGGAGCCCCATTTCGAACAATTGAACTTTTTGATTGAGTTCTGGGGCCACACGATTTTGCATTTAAAGAGACGTAGCGGAAAAACTTTGAATTTGCACAATGGATGTTAAACAACTGGGAAGACCAACGGCCTAAGGAGGCAAATCGAGTTGCAGCTGAAGTGCTACTTAGCGTCTTCACTGCAACAGGAAACCAAAAATGATAACGTTACATTTACATTTTAGATTTGTGCCAATAATATACCTCTTGGCTTTTCGAATTTACTTGACTTAATTTTAAATGTAACAAAAAAAATCCGATGTGCAAAATGATCAATTCATGCCAGTGGATACTCAATAGAGTATCATGTCTTTAACTTTTTACGATTCCATTAGAATTTTATTGGTAGTTAAATCTTTAAATCTTGGTTTCATGGCAGTTGCCTCACTGAATAAACCTACAGCAGAAAAAAATGTTGGGCTTGGAATATCAGTGCCATAGAAAAGATTGAAGAAATTTTGAATTCTGGACCCTCAAACATCAAATGAAAAATGCATGAGCGTCGCCGAGAAACTTACAAATACAACCACTGTGCAATGCGGCTTTCGAGAGACCTTTCTACCTTTTTACTTTATACTTTTTACTTTAATTTTTTAATTACGGTGCGCTGACACAAGCACACCGGAGAAAACATCTAGAGCACCGGCGAGTCAGCCAGATAATTTCATTCCCGCCGAGTTGTTTTCATTGTCGCCACTACTCCCGTCGAGCGTTGAGAAGTGATTGCCGCCATGACATTTTAATTTAAAAGAGCACTATTGGCCAATCGCTGCACAATCTGGACAGCTTTAATTCGGTTAACCCGAAAAATAACAGTGAAAATTATTGTTGTTTTCCCTGCCGTAGGCAAAACAAAACTTTTCGAGCCGGCGGACGTTAATAGCACTGGCATACAAACGAATAAATCGAAATTTCTGATTCCGTTTAAGGTTTATTTAAAGGTCAGAGGGTAAGCAATTTAAGAAATAAAATAGTATAATATTTCAAAAGCTACAACTTAAAAAATGCAATACTTATATTGTTTGTAAATACCTTGATAGTTTTTGTACGAAAATAAATATAACGCCTTTCCATGCTGTTGCTAGAAATGCATTTGTTTTTGTTGGCAAGTGTTTTGCCACACATCACGGTGAAAAACTGCAGCGATGCATAGTTGACGAGACAGGTAGCGTGGATGTCGGGTTTCGAATCGAGAGAGGGTAAAACAATTGCAACACATTGGTTCATGGCGAACCACCAAACCACTTCTTCGCCCACCTGCCAACAAATGGCGTATTGTTCTCGCAGAAGCGCTTATGCGATTTAACAAATGGAAAACAGGACGAAAAAAATGGAAGGGACGAACCCAAAAAGAACTATACCTAAGGGCTAAAAAAGGATGAATGAATAGATTATGAGCACTACGGTAAACTGCAGTCAGAGTGAAATAATTTGCGTGTACTTTTATTTTTACACCGTAAGCGTCCCTTTCTTTTCATTCATGCCTCCGCACAAATGGAAAGCCACATAGGAAAACCCCAGAGAAGCGGCCCACAAACAAATACTTTGAAGACGCTTTTATTAACCCTCCTTTCTACATTTGTGTCCTTTTTTATGCAAAGAGGCAGGAATTTAAGGTTGCCCTGCCTACGGAACTCTTTCAAGTTAAATCAATGAAGACCTTTTTCTTTCTGGCCAATGCTGGTTTCGCAGAACGCTCTATGCCAGTCATGAGCTTTGATGTTTCAGCTCAAGCCAGTGGAAAAAGCTGAGGAAGCAGCCAAATTAAGCGAGCGTCATGTGAGACCGCAGAGTACCATATGAGATGCAATCCGGGCTTAAAACCCTGACCCATAAAACACAGGCAGAGCGTTTGCCCCGAGCCGTTTCCATTTGGGTTTATGGCTTTAAAGAAGGAGCCACCGAAAGACGGAGCTCGACGTTAAGCACTTCCCACTTTGTAGCAATCTCCCTGAAAACATGGCGTATGCGTAGCATGCGGCACATAACTCAAATCGCCGGCCATATTCATCTCCATATGCAAAGTAGATTTATGTCATATTTTTGTACTCGAGTTGGCCCCTTTTCGGCCCGCTTCAGCCGTTTGATATTCCCAAAGCTCGTCGACGCATTTCGCGTGTTTGTTGATTAAGGTACAAGTTCTGTCGCCTATGAAGAGGCATTTTGCCAGCGCAGCGTTGCCTTTCATGGAACTTAAAGTCTGCCTTTTGCCTTTTGCTTATAAATGCTGCTTACAAGTTTCACACTCTGGCTGCGAAGCCACGTTTTCTATTCCTTTTCTTTGTCCTTTTTTAAGGGCTATCTAATTCTGGTTTGCATTATTTAATTGCTTAAAATCCAGTTTGACGTTGTGCAAACACTGCACGTGCCTGAATTTTTGAATAGAACTTTTCGAGAATAATGGAATTATAAATTGAGCCCTGGAAATTTAGAAGTTTGGACACGTTCGAAAACAACATATTGTTAAACAACAACGGAAACCAAACGCTTGGGCTCGACTTTAATTCTCACTTTTTAAGCTGAATAGTGTTATAATCTCAGTGCTTATAAATTAATCTACATCTAAAATTATAATGAGCCTTGCAGAAAACTTGTCGTAGTAACCTTAATAGTAGAGAACGTGAATTGTCATTGTCGAGTTTTGGCAAACAAAACAACTTCAGGCCATGGAATTTTTTCTTTAGCTACTCAAAGTTGAAGAATTAAAACTAATATGTTGGAGCTGACCAGCATGGAAACAAAGTTGCCAAAACTGCAAAAAGAATTTTAAGTTCTTTATTGCATTTCGTGAGGAAAATGTCGGATAATGGATATTGTTAAATGTTGGAAGTGAAACTGCAAAAAAAGCTGCAGGCCACAGGCCATATGGCTTAAAAAATCCACGCAACGCAGGCAGGAATCTGGCTAAAAGGGCTTCCACTGTTGACACAAACGAAAACCCGGTCGCAGGGGATCTGTACTCGTTTTTGTGATTTTGGTTGGTCTGCCCACTTTGGCTGCTTTTGGGCGATGCATTCCATAAGTTTAATCACAGTGCTGTTGTGGTTGTGTCAAGCGATAACAACAATCCACCGAACGCTCTTACGCTCGATGCTATTCAACGTAGGGTTTGTTTAAAACAAAAAATTAAAGATCAAAATATACGAAAAATTCTTAACGAGTGGGAGTCTTAGACATGCCAGGCGTTCCAATGAATGTGCCGCTACCGTACAGGCATAAGTTGAAACATCTCAAGATCCACTCTATCGTTTCCATATAAATTAATTAAAATCGAGCCCAAGACAAGCCGCATCGTTTTGCATACGGACAATTGTGTCCCAACATGGATAGAATATAGGTGATTTTTGGCGTAAAATTAACACACATTTTTCACTCAATGGAACTGCGAACAAACAAAACTGCCGCTTTTACACTATTGAAAAGCCACAAATAATTCATGACCAAAGAGTGAATGTTTGGTGTGGCTTGCAGTTAAAACTGTTATTTGACCTCACTTTTTCGAGGACGAGCGATCGAAGCTACTTACTGTCATGATTACCGTTTTTTTTAAACCCAATTGTGCGTGAAAAGCGGATGTGTAACTTTCGATCGATTTATGGAAGTCATTTTTCCTTGCTCGCCTGATATCAAAAACTGCTGATTTTGACTGGTCACAGCGTTCACCCGATCTGTATATATTATACTGATATTTGGTTATCAAAAAATAAGGACAGCATTTGAACCAAATAATATTTAAATAGTAGTCAATATTTATCTCCTTATATAAAAATATTATACTGATATTTGGTTATCAAAAAATAAGGCAGCATTTGAACCAAATAATATTTAAATAGTAGGGGAATGTTGTCAGGGTTGGGCCATTGTCAGAGTTGGGCCATCTCAATATTTCGAATATTCGTTCTAGTACCTTCTGTTAGTGGGTGTCTAGAAACTTCTATCGGTCACTCGAAACTTTCCACGTGACTACTTATGTATTTCGGGATTTCATTTTTCTACGTGTCGTTGCCCTGTGAAAAACAAGTGCTCGAAAAAGTTTTTTTAACCTGGCCGAAAAGGTGGAATAACACAAGATTACAACATGTCATCCGCAAAGTGAGCATAAAAATACGTTATATACATATGTATGTAGTTGTTATATTACAAAATACTAAGATATAGTTTCAGTGATAGATATAGTTTGGCTATATCATACCATAATAGATTAATACCGCATGTCGTCAGGGTTGGGCCACTTTTGTAGTCAGGCTTGGGCCATCAAAATTTGTACATTTTATTCGTGTATTTTCGATTTTTGTTGTAATATTTAAGTTTTTTGTAGCAAAAATATGAAAAATAAATTAAATAGATTTCCTTAAAAAAATATTTCGATGGATTGAAAAAAGATGAATCATTTTTATCTTTTTCTTTAGTGTTTCTCGCTACAAACGAAAAAACAACTCTGAATAATTTGATAGGTATTGATATTTTTTTTTTCAAACGCCTATAACTTTTTTTGTTTTTGTTTTTTTATTCTCTATTTTTGGTGAACACTTTCTCTTGATTGTACCTTTCCAAAAATGTATAAACTTATTCTGAATTGTCATTCGTTCAGAACTTATGGACATAGGTCAAAAAATGGCCCAACCCTGACAACATTCCCCTAGTAAATATTTATCTCCTTGTATAAAAATAAATACCTGTGAAAAAAAATTCTAAAATTCTAAAATGTAGATGGCCCAACCTGTATACCGTAGAATCCCGATTATCCGAACATCGATTATCCGAACATCCGATTATCCGGACTCATTCGTTCGTTAAAAAATTATAACAATCTATAAATTACATAGGTATTGTGTAATTCATTATCCATCGTTATAGCTTGTTTTTTATATATCGTATTATCTAATTAAAATCCATTCCATAATAAATAATTATTAAAAATCTTAAATATTATTTGATTTGCTTTGAAATCGGTTATCCGGATTTTCGATTATACGGAATACCCGTGGTTTTAATTAATCTGGATCATCGGGATTCTACTGTATATGTAAATATTTTGTTAAGTATCACCAGGCAATTACATCTGTTCATATTAAAGCAAATTTGTCTTTTCATTTTAAAGATGACTGATAAGTGAAAATGGATTTAAATTATTTGGAAAGGCCTACGCAACAGGAAAAACAGGAAAATAAAACAAAAATATTTAACATTAGAATGAAAAAATGTAACTTTGGGCACTTAAAAAAATAGTTCCATTAAACTTAAAGTATTGACTTATGAGAAGGACAATGACGATAGGCATCAACAAAAAAATTAATGTAAGATTTATGCTTTTAAATTTATTCTGATTTCTATCCCACTTTAATTTTTTAAATCGGTTTTTAATATATGCTGTCAAAAAATTTTAAATTTTAAAGCTAATATTTTTTTCTTTATTATTCAATATTCATACTATGCTGCATGCATTTTTCTAAGGGCGAAAGAATGCGCGTAAAAAAGAACAAAACAAAATTTCCGCAATCGCACGAAATTGAACACATACGCATCTATAATGGCATATATAAATGAATTGTATTCGGGAAAATGGCCCAAAAGGCATGAAAAAAGACCTTTCTGTATTTTTTCATATGCATCATTTGTACCACTCTATACGCCACAAATTGTTGCATTTTTTAATATATTCGGAACCATCATTTTTTTGTAGTACATAAAAAACTTTAATTCCCAGTAGATCGCGGCATACATAAAAAGTTTTGGTACTGCAGGGACTAAAAATGTAGACCACATAAACGACAGCCACAAAAATCAGAGACTGGTCAAGACGGGACTCTCGCCCTTGGGCTTCCCCGACTTACCATCTGACACCCCGCCCAATATGTTGTCTTGGCCTTTTGAACCCTTGCAGACGGTGTTTGTGTTATTGGCATACGTTTTAGTCTGCACTTCCAGTGAAAGGATGGATTTCAATAAGGAAATCCCTATAGACAGTCGTCTTCATAGTGATAAAAGCGACTACTATGTTTATAAAGTTTCTGTTTCTGGCTAAGAAATATTCAATTTGAAACTTCAATAAAATCGAACCAACGATACCGTCAATAACATTTTAGGACCATTTTAATCAGATTTTTTAGTTTTAACTAAAGTCTTCTTATGAGTTTGCTGTTACCAAAATAAGACCACAGATCTTGACTTTGTCAGGTAGTATCTGTAAGCTACATACAATAAAAATTCATGGCACTTATCGCAAACAGTTTGAAAATTCTCAAATTCCGTATATTTTTTAGTACATATTTTCATACAATATGTAAATTTAGATCTTACTCGGGTAACAGTTTACATGGTGTTAAAATGGTTGGACATGCTCCTGAGCGGATATCTGTGAAAGCTACAATATAAACATTACACAATGTATGAGATGCAATAAAAGTTTTATTACCAGCATATTTTTTACGGGTCCTTGCGCAATTTATATTCTTCATGAAGCAGCTATTCCTTGCTTCCTGATAACATTTGCCGTCATATCCACAGACAGGACGATAGTTTCTGGAGCAAAGTCCCTCACAGCTCATAGCAGAATCAAACCAAAAGACTACAGCAACTAACTTAAAAACATTCATAGGTCTTGAATATACGAAACCATTTGGTGAAAGAGAAATAAAACTGAAATATGTTTGTCATATATATATGAGGATTTATAACGGTTAAAGATTTTAGTCAAGGTTATTTTAGCGCGTAACGTAATATTAAACCAATAACAAACAAGAAAGGAAGCTAGCTTCGGCAAGCCGAAGCTTAAATACCCTTGCAGTCATTAAATATGTCTAAGAAAATACAAAAAGGCTAAACAGCATCGAATCTATGACGATTTCCATATTGTTTATATGGCAGCTATATGATATAGTCGTCCGATTTTGATGAAATTTAATTTGTAACTCAAGACTCATTGGAAAACTCTATATTCCAAAAATCATGATTGTCTGATGAAAAACCACGAGGTAATACTTTTTTTCCGTTATTTCTATATAGATTTTTCGATCTCTCCTATGGCAGCTATATGATGGAGTTATCCGATTTTGATAAAATTTAATCCGAAATTCAATAGCAGTTAGAAAACGCCATCTGGAAGGAATCAAGTCGATCTGATCAAAAACAACGGAGCTAGAATTTTTAATTTCATTCTCTCGTATGGGAGCTATCCTATATAGTCGCCCGATGCGGCCCGTTCCGGCTTATATACTGCGTGCAACAACTACACAACTTTTGGGAAAGTTTCAACCAGATAGCTTTAAAACTGAGAGACTAGTTTAGGCAGAAACGGACAGACGGACAGACGGAAAGACGGACAGACGTACAGACGTATTCCGACTCTGCTCGTGATGCTGATCAAGAATATATATACTTTGTGGGGTTCGAGGTGTCTCCATCACTGCGTTGCAAACTTCTGGCCAAAATTATAATACCCTTTGCTCTGCAAGGGTATAAAAATACAGTATGAGCCAAATTTAAAAAAAAAAAACATCATATAGGTATTTGAACTAACCTTAAATTAAATTCTTTTTACAAACAATTAATGAACTGTCGTAATGAGGATTTTAAATTAAAACGAATAGATCTCGCCTCCGACCAAGTGGCAGAAAACGACAGATTGGCAAAAAAAATTCCTTTTGTTGATGTCAACAATCATAATATTTTTAGTGTGTTTCCTTTTTCGATTGAAAATATACCACATAAAATATTACTATAGACAGGCACTGCCAACCACCTCTGAGTGTAGATCCTTTAAAAATACATATAGTACACGGCATTTAAAAGTACATTTCGCAAAGTCTTTTTTGTCTAAGATGTCTGGGGAAACCCGTTGCACTATAAGTAATTAAATTTAATTTTCAGACTTACCCGTGAAGAAATCGGAAAAGCACTTTGTATAGAAACGTCATAAAGGTCAACAAGTTTCTGTGAGTCGTACAAGCCCGAAACATTCATACAGTGCTCTGAATGCGAAATACAGGAATATTTTCCACACAATAAAATTACAGCGTAGTTCTAGTTTAACCCTCCCCCTTCGAGGGCACGTTTCCGCCTTGACGCTGTCAAACAAAAGGCACCCGGGAGGCCGCAAGCCGAACAAAATGTCGAGCCGCTGCTAAAATAAACTGACTCTCGCAAAAACACAGACCAGCTCACGTTCACACCATCTACACACTCGTGGTGTGCCGTTGGGCGTGTGAAATGTTCTCCTTCCGCTTGGCATTTTGCGGCCGACTCTTTCTGGGCTCAGTTTCATTAATTTAATTTGTCACATGCGCCACAGTTGGGGCGTGAATGACAAGTATGAGGAATTCACTAATAAAGTCGATTTTAAGATGATCTCAGAGGGCGTTGCATTTTTGTAAAAACCACATGGAAAGGGTTCAAAGGGTGCAGAAACATTTCACTTTAAAATCCTTACTTAAAACCCGCGTCCAAATATATATTTTTTTTATCTAATATACTATACAATAGAAACAATTTTGACATACCCACATGTCTTTCCAACAAGAGTTTTGTAATATAGTTTGTATCTTTGTGGAAATACGCGTCTAACATTTTATTTGTCGAAATTGAATTTTGTAACTTTTTTTACATTTGTATAGAACCTTGCATTGCGAAAAATGTCTGTTACATATCACATATTGATCAGAAAATATAAAATAAGGAGCAAGTAAAACATTTTGCTAAAACCGAGCTGAAGGCCCCCGTTGCCATTGCTCAACATCACCGCTACCTATTAATTTTAAATTACTTGGTAGCTCTTCATAAATAAATAAATAAAAAAATTTTGCTAAATATTTACAGAAACGGGATTTTCTAACTAGTGCTACTTTCGTCAAACAGTCTTCGTCTTTATTTCAATTGGAAGTTTTCGACTTTTTTGACAACATATACTGTTCCTGCAGAATCTGGGAATGACAAAAAGAGAGCTACATACCTCGGCAAGACTAAAAAGAAAGAATGCGAGTCTTTAAAGTATATATATAAACAGTAGAATCCGCTTATAGCGACTTTCAAGGGACCGACTAGTTTTCATCGTTGTACCCGGAAGACGCACCAAGCAAAAGGATATAAGTGTATAAGTCTGTCTGGGGACCAATCAAGCCATCGAGTTTTCGTCGCAATACCCAGACGGACACTATAAGCAGAGTCGTTATAACAGGATTCTACTGTATATCATCAGAAGAGTTAATCTATGCCTGCCGGTCTTTGCGTCAGTATACTAGTTATTAGTTATAAGTATTACTAAAGCGTTCCCTTATGTTTTTTTCGGTCGTCGACATAATAAAGTCATAATCGAAATGTCGATATAGGTTCACTACCCAAGTAAGCTACAAATTATGAATGATTTTTTGATTTATAGATTTTTTGACAACTCATTATGAAACAGTATACATACAGTAATTAAAAAGAAGTAGAACAACTATTTAAAAAATGTAAAACATTGGGCATTTTTAAAACCGTTAAAAATTCCTTGTAGTTGTAAAGCCAAAAAAAAAACAATTTAATAAAATATTAATAATTTAATTGACTTGCCCCGTGATGCTGATCAGAAAAATATTAAATGTGAAATAATTTATGATATAGAAAGTGCCTCCTTAAGGGGGGAAATACAATTAGAAATTTTTTTTTTTTTCGAAAAAATTTTTTTTGGGGTTTATGTACTCTAAATATGTCTGGGAATAGGCCTTTAAAGGCATAAAGCCGTCCGGTACTTATTTTCAAAGTTATACGCAAATTAGGGAGGGTGTGTCATATGGCGGACATGCACAAAAGTAAACTTTAAACGCTTCTCCTGAAAAGTCGTGTTTTCAAAGTCGCCGTGCAATGTACAGGTCAGAGATTTTATTTTAATCAAATGCGGTTTTTTGCATTATGTTTGAAATTAAATTCTCCACACCATGAATATAACGGTTTTTCATATTTGTTTGTTATAACACGTTTTTTTGTTTACAAAGTCGAAAAAAATCGTTTCTTTTGAAATTTTTTTTTAATTTCAAATTTTTTAATGGAAAAATAATTTTTTTTCAAATATGGAATAATTTATTGTGCGCTGTTTCTTTAAGTTTAAAGCCCAGTTGCTGTTTTTTGTTTAAGTCGAGATCCTGGACCTGCAGACTGCACGGCGCAAAGTCCTTCCCTAAAAACACGACTCCACATTATTGATCATAAATGGGCTTAATTACAATATTTTTCAAAAAACTTGACTGATTTTTATTGCTCAATAATTACCTAATAATATTCAAAAAGAATCGCTAAGATTCATTTAATACCCTTCTTGCAATCCACTCCCAAAGATAGCGCTCATTTCAGGCCTTCTAATTGTATTTCCCCCCTTAAATGCGTCGGCTACATTTGACCCTAAACTAATAAGAATCAGTGTTCAAAAAAACAGAAAATAATTCTACAATCCGTAATGTCTTGGGAATTTTGAAGGTTTCCGGTTGATTGATATTTGGCAAAAGTGACAAAAAATACACGTCAAATCCATTAAAAAATTAAAGAAGTTTTTAACTTGTAAAAATATAAGAATTGAAAAGGACTCATTTTGCCTTTATTATTAATTATCGAATGAATAGGCTTTATATAAAAGCGCCAGAGGCCATTGAGCTTGAATTTTGAAACCAATTAAATAATTTGTGAAAAGTTTAATTGCTTCTTCCCAGGGCACCGATATAATGAATTATAACGTGCAGCATCGGAGAGGGAGAAGAAGATAAAATTGTTTTCGACATGCTACTTTAACGTGGCAAATGAAAATTTATGACTTCAGTGCCGAGTAAAATCATATTATACGAGAACAAGTATGAAGGAAATTGTGGAGAGCAATTTGATCCTGTTGCCATGCCTTTCTGCTATTAGGTCGGCAACCATTAAGCCAAAAATTAAAGTTGATTAAGCTAAGCTCAATCAGCGGATAAATCCATTTATAGGAGTATAAACACGTAACAATTATTCAAGCAAAGTTTAATGAGTCTAAAATGACCTGGGCATTGACTTAAGGTGTAATCATTAACCTTGAATCTGTATTTAAGAAAGGAAAGATACAAAGGTATACAGTCAAAAAAATGTAAATGTAAATCCTGGATTCTTTAAGTGTTCTAAATATTTTCACCAATGCTTAGCACACTGAACAACACTAAATCGTTTAATTTTTAATATCTTAAGGGCAGTGGTAAAAAATATCTTGAAATTTTCGTTGAATTCATTTTTTAATATGTTGCCATCTGCTAAACTTGATAGGACACAAGCTTTATTTATGTAGAAACAATGGTCGGAACAAAATGAAATTTCATGCTTGGCCAATCGCAAGAGTTTAAAAGTTTGCATCGTTTTCGTGACATCTCCACAGAGCGTGTGGATCGCCACAATACGCAATTAGTAGCGCACTTAATCCGGGAGGCAAACAGCAGCCACCAAAGCGGAATGACACCCCGATTAGCGAAGGCTATGGAGGGGCTAATCCCCATCCGTGCCGGGAAATTGGATGAGAGCTCTTATTCGCTTTAAAATGCAGCGATTATTAAATTTAGTTTCCGGGCACTTGATGCTGACTGAGATGCGTTAAGATACAAAGTCTGAAAGAAAGGAATCTCTTCAAGGAGTTCAATGTCGACTGATTGCTAACGCATGAACCACTTCAATTTGACGTTATCAAATCAATAGGGTTTTGTTTGTATTTTCATAACTTAATTAAAGTGAATCATTTCACATGATAAGATTCACTGAACAGGTCTATATAGTCTTGACCGTCTGTCCATCCTTCTCTGTACCATTTCAGTTTACGTACCCTACGCTGATTGTGATTAATATTTAACATTTTAATATCTTGGTCTTGCTTAATCCATATCGGAGGTCTACCAACATAAAAATTTATTAGTTTGATATGTATATCTTGGATTAGTTGAACTATTAATGCATCTGTATTTAATAGCTCTCATAAAAAATAAAACTAATATGCTTTACAGTCCTTAGTAAAAAGGTGGGCAAAAAGTGTTTAAATGGGTCTCAAATTTCGATGTTTTCATTAACAAATTTTTCGAGTTCCCTTATATGCAAAATAACAATTTTTTAATTACATCCTGGAGAGGCTCAAAGCTTTTATAAATCGATTAAGTCCTCAGTTTCAGTGTAAATCTTCGCAAATTCGTCATTAATAAAGAGAATTTGATGAAGAAATTTTGTTTTAACTATTTCTACGGCGTAGACACTAGTAGAATTTGCATAACAAGTCCATTATTTTACCTAGAAAAATGTAGTTGCCAAAGAATTTCACGATTTGTAAGCGCGAATGAGAAATAAATTTTCGCTGTTTATCCCCAGTGTTTGGTTGTGGCTCTCATACTTTCCAAGATTACGATATTAATACGGACAGACAGACTGGCTATATCGACTAGTTTGATAATCCTGATCAACAATATTGGTATTAACCTTTTTACGAGTAGGGAAGCGAATCCGTTAAGCGCTCCTACTCCTTGTCAGTTTTTCGCCAATATGCACTGCATTATATATTAAACATTTAACAATATATCTTTAATAGAACGTGGATACAAAAGTACAAAAACACTATTTTTAAAAACCTATGTTTGACTAGATAAATTGCTATCTTTTCACTACTCAGAGTCTGCGGAGACATCTAAGTTAAGGCAATTGGTCCAGAAGGCATCAATGGTATGGTACAAATGGGGCAGCGCGTTGCCGATTCCATGGTTCTCATCAGTATAAGTCTAAAAAAGATGTACATGCATTTTAAAGTATTGTGACCTAGGTGCTATGGGACCAATTGCAGTACCTGCTCCTCGAACGCAATATCGTGTCGTTGCAGCAACTTGGCCAGCAACAAGGAGTGCTGGTAGTGGACATTGTCGTCGCCGGATCCGTGAATAAGCAAGAAGTCGTGGCTTTTGAAGTTCTCCAGATTGCCAAACACACTGCTCTCATTGTACTTCTGCAGGTTGTCCTCCTCCGTGGGCAGACCCATGTATCGCTCGGTGTAAATCGTATCTAGATGGGAAGAGAAACTCGGTAACTTTCTGCTTTTCAAGGTGCTCAAGTTTTACTTCACGAACCATAGTACAGCCACGAAGTGACCGGGGCCACCGAAACTCCGCACTGAAAGATCCCAGCGTCGTCCTTCTCGATGGTCTTGGCCGTCATGTAGCCGCCATAGCTCCAACCCCATATGCCACATCGCTCGGCATCCACGAAGGGCAGGTTCTGCTGCATCCAGCGGGTGACGAACAGCTGATCCTCGACCTCGTGGTCACCCAAATCGTTGTTCACCGAGAAGAGCAGCTCCTTGCCCTTGTTGCCCGTGCCTCGGCCGTCGATGTAGGCGTAAATCGTATCCCTGGAGGTCGTAACGAACGCCTCGTAGCCCACCGTGAACGCGTTGGTCACCCGCACCGAGTTGGGTCCCTGGTAGACCACCACGATGAGCGGGTACTTCTTGGCCGAATCGAAGTTGGGCGGAAGGGCGAGCTTGGCGTAACCCACGCTCCCGTCGGCCAGGCTGACGTTCAGGAAACGGTAGCTGGGGCGCAGCTTCTGCTTC
The DNA here is from genome assembly GCF_018152265.1 of Drosophila ficusphila. Classification (NCBI taxonomy): domain Eukaryota; kingdom Metazoa; phylum Arthropoda; class Insecta; order Diptera; family Drosophilidae; genus Drosophila; species Drosophila ficusphila. The sequence continues at coordinate 316,014 of NW_025064569.1, forward strand.
AAGTTCTCGCGGTACGCCGTGTTTGGCTCCCACTCGACCTGGAGCGTTTTCGAGGTGGCCTCGAAGATGCGCGTGTAGCTCGGATTGGGCCCGTTGCACGAGAGCGTGTAGTAGGAGAAGGACTTGCTGAAGGTCGCCGATACGGACCGACAGGCCACGCCGTCAACGTCGATTTGACTGCAGCTGAGACACTCGTCGTTCCCAAACACGTGGTACACAGAGGGATCTCCGGGCAGGGTGGCTTGGTAGTAACTGTTTAATAGGAAAGATTCAGCCTTAGTATACCACGAATAAGGTGCCTGTTCCGTGGAATTGATCTCATCTAATACTACCAACTATATATCGATATAGTATATAAATACTATATTCCATACTCACAGCTTGTCCCTCGCTTCATCGTATCCATAGACGGTCAGAACAGTGAAGTTACCGCGCGACTGCCAACTGTTGACTCCCGTCTCCAGGTCCAAGTTCCACACCTGCTGCCAGTTGTCGATGAAGTACCCGAAGATGCAGCTCTTTCCGGTGCTGAGGCACTTGGGCGTGCTGATGTCCACCCAGCCGAGCGGCTCCTCCAGCCTCTTGACCTCCGCGCAGACGCCCTGGTAGCTGCAGCTCTGAATCGAGGCGATGTTCTGCCGCCGGTTCATCCAGGTGACGAGCAGGTGGGTCTCGTTGGACCAAACCACGTTCTGCAGGATGTGATCGCTGCCCACCACTTCCACGGGCGCCACGATGCGCTGCATGGTGGGGTCGTTGTCGGTGACGTCGTAGACCCGCAGGCTCACCAGCGGATTCTTGGAGCCCGACTTGGGGTACTTGAGGTGCTCCTCGTGCGGGTACTGGTAGAAGGTGGTGTCCCCGTCGCCGTACAAAAAGTAGTTGAAGGTCTCCACCTCTGTGTCGTCGAAGAAGCCCACCGCCAGCTTGGTGGCGTCCGCCGACCACCACAAGGCGCTCCCGCTGCTAAGGACCTCTTCCTCGTAGACCCAGTCGGGCACGCCGTTGTACACCACCCCGTCCACGCCGTCGTCCGTAATGCTGACCTCCATCTTCTCGCTGAAGTGGATGAACACGTTGTTGAGGTAGACGTAGGCCAGGCGGTCCCTCAGCGGGGACCATCCGCAGTACTGCAGCTTCTCGCCCTTGTGGATCTGGACGGTCGTGTTGCTCTCGATGTCGAACACGTCGTACTGCGCGATGTACGAGTGCCGGAACTTCTCGGTGAGGTTGTGCCGGATCAGGATCTTCGTATTGTCCGGCGAGAGCGAGAAGGTGGCCCCCACGTAGTTGTTCTGAAAGTGGACCGCTCTTATCGCCTGTGTTTTCATAGGAGTGCTAAGTACGTTACCAGAAATGAGGAGTTCTGGAAGATCACGTCCGTCTTGGTGGCCGAGTTGAATTTGTGAATGGATCGGTCGGAGGCAGTGTAGTAAAACTCTTCATCTGCAAGGGGTAGAAAAAACCAGTTGAAATTAACATTTTCAAACGCTTTTGTGCTTAATACACCCCTCTTATGCCAAGGCTTATACATTTGTAATGCTTCGATTCATGTAGTTGGTTTAAGAATGATGTTTAATAATATTTTTAATGGTACTACTTTTAGACTTAAGATTTTGAAACCATTCGTGAGGGCTTGAAAACCCAACTTTCCACTCCTCTGACAGCTTCTTAGCTACAAACATAAAAGAATGCCAATTTCACTTTAGCTGTTTAGAGAGAGGCATACCAATGAATTTGATATCGTGCCAGAAAAGGCAAACTGAACATTGTCTTAGTTAAAAGTCCCAAAACAGAAATGTGGAACAGCGTTAGGTTCTTTTTTGTTTCCTAAGTTCAACCTGCCATACAATCTTTGCGTCGAAAATCAGAACAGGTGCAATTGTCAATTATTTTTTCAGAAGTCTCGTCGGAAACTAAATTTACTTTAAACTTGCCACGAATATGAAACAAAACAGACTTTTTACCTTAAAGTTTGAAGTTACAAGATGAGTTTGAAACCATTGAGACAAACGAATTGGCTGCAATTTTAAAATAAATATGTATAATATATATATGTATATGTATGTCTTCGATCAGCGATCAACAAATTTTATCTTTCGCTTCCAAGTACCAAGTTCTAAACCAGAATAAATCGAAAGCTTTCAAGCATTATCTAAACACTGTCATTATAGTAACAACAGGTCGGTTATAACGTGCAGCATCGGAGAGGGAGAAGAAGATAAAATTGTTTTCGACATGCTACTTTAACGTGGCAAATGAAAATTTATGACTTCAGTGCCGAGTAAAATCATATTATACGAGAACAAGTATGAAGGAAATTGTGGAGAGCAATTTGATCCTGTTGCCATGCCTTTCTGCTATTAGGTCGGCAACCATTAAGCCAAAAATTAAAGTTGATTAAGCTAAGCTCAATCAGCGGATAAATCCATTTATAGGAGTATAAACACGTAACAATTATTCAAGCAAAGTTTAATGAGTCTAAAATGACCTGGGCATTGACTTAAGGTGTAATCATTAACCTTGAATCTGTATTTAAGAAAGGAAAGATACAAAGGTATACAGTCAAAAAAATGTAAATGTAAATCCTGGATTCTTTAAGTGTTCTAAATATTTTCACCAATGCTTAGCACACTGAACAACACTAAATCGTTTAATTTTTAATATCTTAAGGGCAGTGGTAAAAAATATCTTGAAATATTCGTTGAATTCATTTTTTAATATGTTGCCATCTGCTAAACTTGATAGGACACAAGCTTTATTTATGTAGAAACAATGGTCGGAACAAAATGAAATTTCATGCTTGGCCAATCGCAAGAGTTTAAAAGTTTGCATCGTTTTCGTGACATCTCCACAGAGCGTGTGGATCGCCACAATACGCAATTAGTAGCGCACTTAATCCGGGAGGCAAACAGCAGCCACCAAAGCGGAATGACACCCCGATTAGCGAAGGCTATGGAGGGGCTAATCCCCATCCGTGCCGGGAAATTGGATGAGAGCTCTTATTCGCTTTAAAATGCAGCGATTATTAAATTTAGTTTCCGGGCACTTGATGCTGACTGAGATGCGTTAAGATACAAAGTCTGAAAGAAAGGAATCTCTTCAAGGAGTTCAATGTCGACTGATTGCTAACGCATGAACCACTTCAATTTGACGTTATCAAATCAATAGGGTTTTGTTTGTATTTTCATAACTTAATTAAAGTGAATCATTTCACATGATAAGATTCACTGAACAGGTCGATATAGTCTTGACCGTCTGTCCATCCTTCTCTGTACCATTTCAGTTTACGTACCCTACGCTGATTGTGATTAATATTTAACATTTTAATATCTTGGTCTTGCTTAATCCATATCGGAGGTCTACCAACATAAAAATTTATTAGTTTGATATGTATATCTTGGATTAGTTGAACTATTAATGCATCTGTATTTAATAGCTCTCATAAAAAATAAAACTAATATGCTTTACAGTCCTTAGTAAAAAGGTGGGCAAAAAGTGTTTAAATGGGTCTCAAATTTCGATGTTTTCATTAACAAATTTTTCGAGTTCCCTTATATGCAAAATAACAATTTTTTAATTACATCCTGGAGAGGCTCAAAGCTTTTATAAATCGATTAAGTCCTCAGTTTCAGTGTAAATCTTCGCAAATTCGTCATTAATAAAGAGAATTTGATGAAGAAATTTTGTTTTAACTATTTCTACGGCGTAGACACTAGTAGAATTTGCATAACAAGTCCATTATTTTACCTAGAAAAATGTAGTTGCCAAAGAATTTCACGATTTGTAAGCGCGAATGAGAAATAAATTTTCGCTGTTTATCCCCAGTGTTTGGTTGTGGCTCTCATACTTTCCAAGATTACGATATTAATACGGACAGACAGACTGGCTATATCGACTAGTTTGATAATCCTGATCAACAATATTGGTATTAACCTTTTTACGAGTAGGGAAGCGAATCCGTTAAGCGCTCCTACTCCTTGTCAGTTTTTCGCCAATATGCACTGCATTATATATTAAACATTTAACAATATATCTTTAATAGAACGTGGATACAAAAGTACAAAAACACTATTTTTAAAAACCTATGTTTGACTAGATAAATTGCTATCTTTTCACTACTCAGAGTCTGCGGAGACATCTAAGTTAAGGCAATTGGTCCAGAAGGCATCAATGGTATGGTACAAATGGGGCAGCGCGTTGCCGATTCCATGGTTCTCATCAGTATAAGTCTAAAAAGATGTACATGCATTTTAAAGTATTGTGACCTAGGTGCTATGGGACCAATTGCAGTACCTGCTCCTCGAACGCAATATCGTGTCGTTGCAGCAACTTGGCCAGCAACAAGGAGTGCTGGTAGTGGACATTGTCGTCGCCGGATCCGTGAATAAGCAAGAAGTCGTGGCTTTTGAAGTTCTCCAGATTGCCAAACACACTGCTCTCATTGTACTTCTGCAGGTTGTCCTCCTCCGTGGGCAGACCCATGTATCGCTCGGTGTAAATCGTATCTAGATGGGAAGAGAAACTCGGTAACTTTCTGCTTTTCAAGGTGCTCAAGTTTTACTTCACGAACCATAGTACAGCCACGAAGTGACCGGGGCCACCGAAACTCCGCACTGAAAGATCCCAGCGTCGTCCTTCTCGATGGTCTTGGCCGTCATGTAGCCGCCATAGCTCCAACCCCATATGCCACATCGCTCGGCATCCACGAAGGGCAGGTTCTGCTGCATCCAGCGGGTGACGAACAGCTGATCCTCGACCTCGTGGTCACCCAAATCGTTGTTCACCGAGAAGAGCAGCTCCTTGCCCTTGTTGCCCGTGCCTCGGCCGTCGATGTAGGCGTAAATCGTATCCCTGGAGGTCGTAACGAACGCCTCGTAGCCCACCGTGAACGCGTTGGTCACCCGCACCGAGTTGGGTCCCTGGTAGACCACCACGATGAGCGGGTACTTCTTGGCCGAATCGAAGTTGGGCGGAAGGGCGAGCTTGGCGTAACCCACGCTCCCGTCGGCCAGGCTGACGTTCAGGAAACGGTAGCTGGGGCGCAGCTTCTGCTTCAAGTTCTCGCGGTACGCCGTGTTTGGCTCCCACTCGACCTGGAGCGTTTTCGAGGTGGCCTCGAAGATGCGCGTGTAGCTCGGATTGGGCCCGTTGCACGAGAGCGTGTAGTAGGAGAAGGACTTGCTGAAGGTCGCCGATACGGACCGACAGGCCACGCCGTCAACGTCGATTTGACTGCAGCTGAGACACTCGTCGTTCCCAAACACGTGGTACACAGAGGGATCTCCGGGCAGGGTGGCTTGGTAGTAACTGTTTAATAGGAAAGATTCAGCCTTAGTATACCACGAATAAGGTGCCTGTTCCGTGGAATTGATCTCATCTAATACTACCAACTATATATCGATATAGTATATAAATACTATATTCCATACTCACAGCTTGTCCCTCGCTTCATCGTATCCATAGACGGTCAGAACAGTGAAGTTACCGCGCGACTGCCAACTGTTGACTCCCGTCTCCAGGTCCAAGTTCCACACCTGCTGCCAGTTGTCGATGAAGTACCCGAAGATGCAGCTCTTTCCGGTGCTGAGGCACTTGGGCGTGCTGATGTCCACCCAGCCGAGCGGCTCCTCCAGCCTCTTGACCTCCGCGCAGACGCCCTGGTAGCTGCAGCTCTGAATCGAGGCGATGTTCTGCCGCCGGTTCATCCAGGTGACGAGCAGGTGGGTCTCGTTGGACCAAACCACGTTCTGCAGGATGTGATCGCTGCCCACCACTTCCACGGGCGCCACGATGCGCTGCATGGTGGGGTCGTTGTCGGTGACGTCGTAGACCCGCAGGCTCACCAGCGGATTCTTGGAGCCCGACTTGGGGTACTTGAGGTGCTCCTCGTGCGGGTACTGGTAGAAGGTGGTGTCCCCGTCGCCGTACAAAAAGTAGTTGAAGGTCTCCACCTCTGTGTCGTCGAAGAAGCCCACCGCCAGCTTGGTGGCGTCCGCCGACCACCACAAGGCGCTCCCGCTGCTAAGGACCTCTTCCTCGTAGACCCAGTCGGGCACGCCGTTGTACACCACCCCGTCCACGCCGTCGTCCGTAATGCTGACCTCCATCTTCTCGCTGAAGTGGATGAACACGTTGTTGAGGTAGACGTAGGCCAGGCGGTCCCTCAGCGGGGACCATCCGCAGTACTGCAGCTTCTCGCCCTTGTGGATCTGGACGGTCGTGTTGCTCTCGATGTCGAACACGTCGTACTGCGCGATGTACGAGTGCCGGAACTTCTCGGTGAGGTTGTGCCGGATCAGGATCTTCGTATTGTCCGGCGAGAGCGAGAAGGTGGCCCCCACGTAGTTGTTCTGAAAGTGGACCGCTCTTATCGCCTGTGTTTTCATAGGAGTGCTAAGTACGTTACCAGAAATGAGGAGTTCTGGAAGATCACGTCCGTCTTGGTGGCCGAGTTGAATTTGTGAATGGATCGGTCGGAGGCAGTGTAGTAAAACTCTTCATCTGCAAGGGGTAGAAAAAACCAGTTGAAATTAACATTTTCAAACGCTTTTGTGCTTAATACACCCCTCTTATGCCAAGGCTTATACATTTGTAATGCTTCGATTCATGTAGTTGGTTTAAGAATGATGTTTAATAATATTTTTAATGGTACTACTTTTAGACTTAAGATTTTGAAACCATTCGTGAGGGCTTGAAAACCCAACTTTCCACTCCTCTGACAGCTTCTTAGCTACAAACATAAAAGAATGCCAATTTCACTTTAGCTGTTTAGAGAGAGGCATACCAATGAATTTGATATCGTGCCAGAAAAGGCAAACTGAACATTGTCTTAGTTAAAAGTCCCAAAACAGAAATGTGGAACAGCGTTAGGTTCTTTTTTGTTTCCTAAGTTCAACCTGCCATACAATCTTTGCGTCGAAAATCAGAACAGGTGCAATTGTCAATTATTTTTTCAGAAGTCTCGTCGGAAACTAAATTTACTTTAAACTTGCCACGAATATGAAACAAAACAGACTTTTTACCTTAAAGTTTGAAGTTACAAGATGAGTTTGAAACCATTGAGACAAACGAATTGGCTGCAATTTTAAAATAAATATGTATAATATATATATGTATATGTATGTCTTCGATCAGCGATCAACAAATTTTATCTTTCGCTTCCAAGTACCAAGTTCTAAACCAGAATAAATCGAAAGCTTTCAAGCATTATCTAAACACTGTCATTATAGTAACAACAGGTCGGAGATAAGAAACAAAATATAATCGCGCTATCGAGGTACGAATTGATGGTCATAATTCATTGAAGATTAGATTTCCACTATAAAGCTGAAGAATTTGTACCACTAGTGTAAATCATACATCTTGATCCGGTCTTGCAAATCGTCTTGAAAAAGAATGACTTTGTCGTTAAGCTAAGGCAAGTACAATATACTACAGAATGTCTTCTTTTCTCGGTGAGGTTCTACGACAGGCGAAATGAATGGCCCAGCGCAGTCGAAACATGAAAAAACAAGTAAATTAGCTCGTTGATAAGGTTCAATCCCCGCCGACGATGAATGCGATCTCTACGGGTAGGAATTCCCCGGATGATAATTCCCCGCGGGAGATTCCTCGGATGATGATAACCGCCGAGTGACAAGGCGATGGAGCGGAGGGGGCGCGTTACTGGGTCATCGAACCGCTCCGATGAGCAACCAACCTGTTATCCAGGTGCCATTGAAGCTCCGGAGGCCCGAGGTGCCATATAGGGCTTCCGTCAGTTCCCACGCCGATTGGTTCCCCTCCCCTCCCTCCGATCGTCCGATTGACGCCGCCGAAGAAGGGGCGAAGCGAAGGGCTGCGAGAAGCAGGCAGAGCGCGGCGGTCAGCAGAGTCGTCGCGTGCATGGTGGATACCGTCAAAACTGAACTATCAAAATTTCCACTTGTTGACAAACCCGCGAAATGTAACCCTCGGCGGCTAAAAAGCGACTAAAGCGACTGAGCCAGAATCAAAAATCAATTGCAATCACACCAATTAGCGCTTCCGTCGACGTTGCCGTCGACTGCGGCAGAGCGAGACTGCCAGCGCGTGAGAGAGCTGCCAGTGGAGCTCGTAGCGGCCTTGCCAGATGCCCGGAGTTTTACAACACTCTTAACGAAAGGCACAGACCCACATTGACCTTAGTTTAGCCTCAAGATTAAGCCCATTAAACTCGGTGTGGTGTTTCCCCGCGAATCGCCAAAGGCACATCAGAATCGTTCCATTATACAATTGAAGGGAACAAGAGCATTGAAAGCGCCTTAATATGTATCTTCAAAAGCTTATTTGTTTTTAGACAGCCTGATCGCTCTTCACACTTCAGGGTCTCCACATGCATGGAAATCAATGGGAATGTACATTAATATTTTATAATCTAGCCTGTATAGCTTGTGGTATCTCAATTGCCTCCTTTTAAAATATAATAACTTTTACGCATTATGCGTTTGAAAATCGCAAAGCAGCAAAAAAAAAAATGCTCAAAAAAGGCTCCTTTTGCAAGAAAATATATTTTGATCTTTTCTTGCCTGAAAGTATGCTTTACACGATCGAGAGTTACAAGCTTCTATAAAAAACGATTGCGTCTAAATTTAGTGGCTTAAATTTCTGAAAAGAAACCAAAAAATTTTTTATTGGGTGCAGAGCTTTGAAAAAAAAATTTCTTCGGTACCTTTACTATTTGGTCAGTACTCATTAGTAAACTTAAAAAAAAAACAAGAAAGGAAGCTACCTTCGGCAAGCCGAAGCTTACATACCCTTGCAGTCATCAAATATGTCAAACAAAATACGTAAGGGTTAAGGAGCATCGAAGCTATGACGATTTTTCTATTCATTTTCCATATTTTCGACTATTGCACATATGACGGCTATATGATATAGTCCTCCGATTTTGATAAAATTTGATTCGGTATTCAAGAGTCGCTAGAAAACTCTATATTCCAAAAGTTATGATTATCTGATGAAAAACAACGATGTTATAATTTTATTTCCGTTAATTCTATATAGATTTTTCGATCTTTCCTGTGGTAGCGACATGATATACATATTTATCCGATGTTCATCAAATTTAATTCGAAATTCGATGAACATAAATGCGCATGAACTAAATAGGGAACATTTTACCACTTCGCTTCTTTTATTTTTTGTGGGTTTAGTTTCATAGGCTTACCTGTGATCCAAGTTCCATTGAACTCTATTAGTCTTGGACCCCATTGGTATAAAGACTCCTTCAGTTTCCAGGGTCTTCTTATTCGTGCCATCTTTATAACACCTACTGGTGAGATGTAACGAAGTGCCAGTTGGAAGATAAACAATGAAGCACTTAAGCTAAATCCACAGCCCATAAATAAGCGGGCGTAGCTAAATCTAACATTCATCTTTAACGTTTGGGTATAAACTGATTTAGCTGGGTCCATACAATTACATACATTGAATTTGAAAGCAAGACATGAAACACCGTAACAAAAGACCCGATTTAACCATAAAAACAAAAAGAAGAGGCAACGAAAATTAAACAAAGTTTACCTGGTTTTATACACCTTAAGCTGAGCGCTGATATTGTTTTCTGTTGTTTTTGAGAGGCGGTGTTGTTAAGGACAGTGTGATTAATTTACAAACACTTTATCTGATGTGTTTTTTTCATTCTTGAGCCCCTTAAAACGAATTTTCAATTTTTAAGTCTAGAATACTAAGTCGATTTTCTCATCAAAACTGAAACCAGAAATTTAAACAAAACAGGTCATTTCGGAATTTAAAATTTTTTTAAATGCGTTAGTGACTAATCCTAAGTCTTGAAATAAAACTTGTTAACTATTAAAAAAAAAAATCTTATCTTATTTTTTAGCTTAATAATTTCAAACTCGTTAATAATATGGTAAGAGTTGTTTAAACCAAATTATACCCACCAATCGAAATCACCTATAACTAAAGTAAACAATTTAACGGTATTAAGTCGTTTTGCGAATTAAAAATTTTAATTTTATTATAGTTGAATGTAAAATAACTTTTCTTTATAAAACAATATTGTCTTGATATTTAAACTTTGTATATTGAAGGTACGGTAGTCACAATTTTTTACCCTTGCAGAGCAAAGGGTATTATAATTTCAGTCAGAAGTTTGCAACGCAGTGAAGGAGGCACCTCAGACCCTATAAAGTATATATATTTTTGATCAGCATACTGATTTGCGGAGAAACGGACTGATCAAGAATATACATATATACTTTATGGGGTCTGAGGTGTCTCCTTCACTGCGTTGCAAACTTCTGACTGAAATTATAATACCCTTTTGCTCTGCAAGGGTATAAAGATATAAGTCCGAAATGCGAATTTTCCTTACAAATTCTGTAATATAATAAAAGTTGACAAATTTAAAGAGCTATTAGATCTAGGATAACTTTTCCACGACGCATCGGATTTTAGGAAACGGAACCTCACTGCCAATGCAACCAGAACAGAGCAGAACTCGGAGTATTTTAAGACTTTGGTGAACTCTTTTAAAATTTAGCTTTATGTTTAAAAAAAAGGAATATACATGGAAACCAATAAATAACTTTTTAAAAAATGTGTTCGTTGGGCTCGCTTTGGCAAAATAATATTAATAATATTACGAGTAATTGTAAATATATTTTCCCTTGCAGCGTGACGACTAAGAACATTTTACCTAGCCTGTGAGCATCTTTTACTTTAGATATGCACACTCAATCACCTATGTTGATTGCAACCTACGCTGAGAACACTGCTCTACTCACAAAAAGCAAAAGTATATCAGCCGCCATATATTCACTGCAATAATATCTGGATGCGTATCATCAACGGGCTGCGATTCGAAAGGCGCGCATTAACGCAGACAAGTTAGCCAATGTGCCCTTCACAAACACCAAAAGGCTGTTCTGGCGTCATCCTTAATGAAAGGCCAACCAGCTCCGTTCAGGCGTTAAATACCTTGGAGTCACCCTAGGCAAAAACCTTACCTAAAGCTCCTTCAGTACTCTTCAGGAGCAGAAGGTTATTTGGATATCATGGCTTATCACTAGAGCTCGGATAGTCATGTAAATGCATGTGGCATGCATATGGTGCATATTTCTTTCCTTAGAGCATATTTTGATTGAAAGTTGAAAGTATGTTCAAGCATATTTTTATATTTCAATCATCAAAACTGATAATAATTTAGCTGTGACATATGAAAATCATTCTGTTACGAATAACAACAAAAAACTGAATACATTCAATAACAAATCTATCTAATTGTTTATAAGATTATTGCGTGGAATTGAAAGTAATTTGACTTTCAAGTTGTCTATTTTCATCAAATGATCATTACTGACTCATTAAGGTACTCTCAATGACTAATAAAAAAAACGCTTTATTATACATATTCTTAAATTATCATTCGTCCGTGGCATTCAAAGTTATCAGTTGTTTCAAAATTCGTCAGAATGATTAGAAAAGAAACGCGCGGTAAATTTATATTGCGTATGAAAGTCGGATTTCCCAAAGTATTTCGGTCTTATGGGTCAAAATAATGACCCAACGTTTGTAAATGTGCAGTTCAAGGCAAAAAAAAATATTCCAAGTAAAACAGCATATTGCATCATAGAAACACAAAGCTGCCAAAGATAGGAGGAAGAAAAAGCCGATCAGGGAAGCTAATCGTTAATATCGGATTTTAAACCAAAACCAGGACCAAATTTTATGGAGTTCAATGTACATATGTAGATCTGTGCATAACTTTAGGTTTGAAATAAAGAACCTTTTCCAACATATTTTGACTATTTTTTGCATGATTCTTTCATATCTTTTTGCGTTTTTAAATGCATATTCTTAAGCATATTTTGCTATTTTTTGTGCATATTTGCATGGATCTTTTTGCCTTTTTTCGTGCATAACTTGCCGAGCTCTACTTATCACACGACCTCCAGGCTTAAGGCCCACCACAAAAAGCAGATATAAGTAAAGTAGTAAGATCTTTTGAGCTTCTTGGCTAATGCGAAACAAAAACATCGAAAGAGACCCCAAACATATCAGCATATCTTGAAGAGATTCATGTGATGGCTTATAGTAACAACCTAGCCAGGAAACTAGAATCTGCTGCTATCAACAGTGCTGAGCTCCAGAAAAAACTCAAACTAGCAAAACGAACCGAACCGGGCTTCAACCTTATTTTAACAATAACTAACAGAGTTATATTTCAATATTTCAGGCTTACTTCATTTTCAGGCTCAAATTGTAACCCTAAGTTATTCTAAATTATAGGCCAAATAAAAGCCGTTGTTTGAAGTCGTGTAAGATTAACCTGTCATATGGGTGAAGTGCGATAACCAAATCATAATAAAATTAAAACATTTGTAATTAATAGTTATGTTTATAACCTTATGTTATAAATATGTCGCCAAGTTAGCTTAATTTCTTCTTTATTTAAACTTACGACCGGGTTTTTAATTACTCCGTTTTCAAATAAAATGCATATGCATATTTATAGACCGGAATAACTTTTCAAGAGCGCTTTCGATTTTAACAACTGAGATTTCATTAGATGCGTATTTTTGACAAGATTACAATGAAATATGTATAGCTATAAAACGGGTATAAATCGAATTTTTCGGAAACAATATTAGCGAATCAATGGATTAACAAAAAATTAAGTTCTCATAAGACGCGTATTCTCAATTCTTCTAGTCAGTTTTCGGTAAAGTCGTCACCAAAGAGAATATAGCATTTCTTGAAATTATTTTTATTTATTAATTAAGTGTAGTCTTAATTAATCTTAATTAAAGTGTTGCTTGTGTTTTTTTTAGGTTTTAGGGTACTGATCAACACACACAAAAAACAAAAGTTTATGCATTGCGGTCCAAACTTGAGGTTTAATAGTCCGAAAAGGTTTTCACTGCGGCCGCTGAGTCGGAGGAAGCTGCTGTTGCGACTGGAGCTGCGTGAAGTGGCTAAGGATCTGCGCCTGCTGCTCGAGACACTTGGGAAAGAAAGTCTGCATGAGGCCGACCTTTCGCTCCTCCAGCTCTAGCCGCTGGCGACAGATCTTGGTCTGCTCGTAGAGTAGCTGGTTCTTCCGACGAACCTCCTCCATGTAAAGGGCCTCGAGCGAGTCGGCGTGTGGCGGATTGACGGATCCATACGGCCGCCCACGCTTTCGTGGCACGGGCACTGGCGAAGAGCCAACGCCGGGGGGATTGCTGGTTGGGGCAGCAACAGCGGCCGGAGCTGAAGCTGAGGCCTGGACTGGCGCCGGCATGCCTCCGTTCGCATTTGTGGCAACGCTGATTGTGTTGTTGCTGCTGTTGATGTAAGCAACCGCCGTGATTGGCTGGTGGTTAATAGTCGAGGTGGCTGCTACGCTGTTACCGCTGCTGTTGTTGAAATGGGCCGGCTGCTGTTGAAACTGCGGCTCGTAGTTCTGTTGAAATTGCTGCTGCTGCTGCTGTTGTTGTTGTTGTTGTGGCGTTTGCAACTCGAGCAGCTGAGCCGGCTCGGCTGGCGAATACTGTTGCAGTGGCTCCTGAAAGGGCATAGAGCGGTAGTCGTCGTCCTCGTACTCCTGCTTGACCACTTCGTCGTACTGGTCTGTGAACAGCTCAGTGCTAAAGCTCATGCCGCCACTGTGGTTGTTGTTGTGGCTGCTGCCGTGATTGCTGTTGCTGCTGCTGTTATAGAAGGTGGCAGCCGGCGGCTCGGCGGTCAGTCCCAGACTCTGTTGCTGAACAGGTTGCTGCTGTTGTTGTGGCTGCTGTTGCAGCTGATCCGCAGGTGCATCATCTCGCGGCGGTGTCATGTCGCGGTTGTTGAGCAGCGCCTCTGGAGGCAGCGGATCAGCGTTCTTGGGCCTATGCAGGTTCTTGAGGATGCGGTTGATTATGTCGTACTTCTTCCAACGCGTGGCGTAGCTGGAGGGGTCTGCCTGCAGTTGCTTCTTCACCTGCCTGTGAAGCAAAGTAATTTGGAATAGCCGAAAGAAGACCCTCTTAAGAAGACCTACTCACCTGAACTTGGCTCTAGTCTGGTTGACCTTCATTTGGATCTCCTCGGGCTTCACGTCCACGGCGAACCTGTCGCGCAGCTCCTCGGCCCAGCGGCCGAAGAAAATTGTATTTTTGCCGGTGCGCGTTAAGCGCCAGTTGTCGCGCCCCCAGATCTCGTACAAGCGCTCCTCCTCGCTGGGCGTCCAGTAGCGACGCGCCTTCTCCTTGGCCCTGCCTTCGAGCAGCTCCTGACCCCCACACATGGCCGGATCCTGTTCGGCGCCGCTGCCACCGCTTCCACCACCTCCGCCTCCTCCACCGGCTATACTGCCTCCGCCTGCGTTCAGCGCCAGCTTCTCGTAGTCCATAAGCCGCACTACTGCCGCTTCCCTGCTTTTTTCTCCTGAGTGTTCAGTTTTCTTGGATAGTACTCGAGTTGCACAATGCGATGCGAAGGAACAAATTGCGGAAAACGGGGGAAGCCAAGAGTTTTCTGCACAAAAAATCAACAACAGCTCTGATACACAGAAGAGAGTGACCGTGCGCGGTAAAAACGCCAGGGTGCCAGCGTTGCCATGCTTCAAGAAACTTGTATCATGGGAAACACGAAATCTGAATACAGGCGAATTCCATAGCATTTCTTTCCTCAATCCTGATTTTAGGAAAAGCCGTTTTTAAGTCACAACGCTTTTTTGAGAACTGAAATTATTTAAATCACAGGATACTGTTAAATATTACAATTTTAATTACGATAAATAGCATTCTCAAACTAAATTTATCAAGACAACATTAGAGTTTTTTTTGTTTATTTTTAACAGTTCAAAACAAACAAATTAAACTGCGTTAAATATAATTTTGTCTTTAGATATTTATATTAAAGAATACTCGTTTTGCCAGCCAAAAAGATGTGTTCAGTGACAATTTGTTATTGAGAATATATTGCACATTACGATTTTGGCTTTGTCTGCGCAAAAATAGTTGATTCCTCATAGATAATCTTTTTTTCGCCTAACTGAACTAAATTGTGAATGCCTTCTCGCTTTGCAACAAGGTGCTGATTGTTAAAACTGAGCCTTAAGATACGCCTTTGAAAAGGTTTCTAAAATAATTTCTGCGACTATCAAGAATAATGGGAGGAAAAAAAATGTTATTGAGCATCCCTGCTGATATTTATTCAAGGTAAAAGTCTCAGTTAACTGCGCCTAAAAATCAAAATTGTGTGTACTTAAAGGACTAGTGAATGCATCTGCGATCACGGTTGCCACTTCAAAAATTTTTAATGAGCCAAAAAAAGATTAAAAATTAGCCAATTTGAATAAAAAAGAGCCAAATTTTTATTTATTATTTTTTTAACTTTTATCATAAAAAAGTCATATAAAAAAAAATAAACAAAAACATCACAACACATTTTTCTGCAATGAAACTAAGGATTACTTGCTAATTTAAGTAATTCTGACATATGTTCAGAGCTACTATACCAGCGGAATAATTTAGTTTCGATCTGGCACTTTTAGATTTCAGACATTAATCACTTTTATAATTCCACAAAAAATAAATGCATAAATAAAAAAATGAATTCGTTTTTTTCAAATTTAAAATATTTTGTATCGCTAGAGCCAATTTTGGCTCAAAAGAGCTAAATCTGGCAACCGTGTCTGCGGTATACATTGGAATTTTCTCGACGTTCGGTCACACTGACTCGGTCACGTACGAGATGTTTTTATAGCAAATAAGCGGTTTGGAAAATGAGCGGCCAAAAGCACCTTCGACTGCGCTACTACACCTCCTGGGAGGAGGCCATGCTGGTGCGGCTGTGGCGCGTACACCTGCAGGACATTCCCTCCTACACTGACAACCTCCCCATCTTCCGGGATATCGCGCACGGTCTTCAGCAGCAAGGCGTTCGGCTAAACAAGCAGGAGGCTCGCCGGCGCATCAACAGCTATCGCAATAAGTATTTGTAAGCCCTGGATGCTTAGAGTTGTTTTCAGAGCCCCAATGCTGAAAATTCTTTTCTTTTTTTGCAGAAGCGAGCGCAATCGCGCGGGGAGCCTTCGGGACACTCCGTCGGAGTGGCGCCTCTTTTCGCTAATTGACACCTTGTTCCACCCGGCAAGACCTTCGGCAGACCTCCGTCACGTTCGCAATGTCCTCGAGGAAGCCGCTGCGAAGGCGCGGGCGGAGCTGCCCGCCCTGCCGCCACTTATTCACACGTCGTCCACTCAAGTAAAGTTTGAGCGCGACCCAGACGGAAGCGCCTTCCTGGACGCCCAGCCACAAGTTCACCCATTTGTCAAGACAGAGCCAGACGCCTACACTCAGGCCCAGACTCTCGTCCTCGCCCAGGTGAAGACTGAGGCCAAGCCGACGCAAGCGGAGCTGAACCTTGCCGCGGCCCAATATCGGGCGTCTACTGAAAGTGCCATTCGACGGTCCCCACTGACGCCCGCCAACCGCCAGTTGCCCAGCACAGAGGACCCGTCGTTAATGAGCCACACAAACGGACAGCCGGAAATCGAGCGATCTGCGGTCAAAAGACGACGCGGACGACGCAGCATCCTGCCTCGAGCGGGACAGATCACCATGGCCGCGGTGGAAGAGCTGCGGAAGGAGAACAAGTTGCTCGAGGAGCAGAACGACGCTTGCCTGCTGGAACTCGAACAGAAGGAGAAGCAGTTCCTGGCGATGGAGCAGAGCTTTCTGGCTTATCTGGATGGACAGGAGGCCTTGCTGGCTCACATACAGCACCAAGGCATCAAGCAGGAACCGAATCAGGACCTCTAGCCAGCCGCAGGGGCGATTGTGGCTAAGCTTTAAGTCTGGGATATCGCCCACCGTGAATCTCGACGCCCATCCTACGCACTTCATTTCGTTCCTTCCCCAGAAACAGAAGACTAGTTTCTTGATGTACAAAGCAGCATAGCGAGCCGAAGATAGTTTCATTTTTCACCTTTTTAATAGCATCCAAAAAAATTGGCCATCCGGGAAGGTGTTAAATGTGTAAGTTTAGAGAAAAAAACCAATCATTGTAAAAGATCTCCTTCTGGTATGAGTTTGATTTAAAATAAAATTATAGTTTTTAAATAGAAAGTTTACTGTTTGATTTTCCTTTGTAGCGATATAATATGGATAAGCCCACCAACCCTCTTTTTAAGCAATTTTCTCTGTAAAAAAGTCTGCAAAAGTTTTGATTGATAGTTAATGCCGAGAATGTCGATGCTAAGTCCAAACAACAGTTTGTTTTCGGTTTTGTGTGTGGAGTTATCCAATCCCTAGCGATCTAACTGTTCTAACTGCTGACTTGAATTTTAAAAGTTTTCGATTGCAAATGACTTAATTGTTATCAATGTTGTGCCTTAAAGCGTACCGATATAATGAAAAAAATATTGAATATTGTTAAGAAAAAAATGCTCCTAAGTTTCAAAACCTTTCAAAACTCGATCGGAATAGTCTCGTAAAAAAACGTTACTGATTCAAATTGAAGGTATCAGCAGTTTGCATTTTTCCAACAACCGTTAAGCTTGTTCAGCAACCATTTTGGTGGAATAATAGTGTGCCCGTCGTTGGAGAGCGACAATATCTTGAGTTCGCTCTTAGTCCAAGTGACGCTCTCTTAGGCCTAAAAAGTTAGTTGCACAGACTTTTTGGAGGTTTTTAGACTTTTTCGATTTCGAGACTTCGAGCGAAACGGTTGTGTTCTTGCGCGTGTGTGCGGGAGGCGAACGCGCGTGCCAATCGGAAAAAGCCTGAGAATTAATGTGTCGCTTGCCAAGCCAAGGCAAAAGCGAACAGGAGTGAAGCAAGGTGTGAGCGGAGAAAGCCAGCCGCGAATAAAGATCGCAGAACGGAAGCGACGAAAACCGCCGCTTAATCGGGGCTAAAAAAACAAGTGTAGCACACAAATTCAAATGTTTGCTGTGCAGTGAGTGTGTGCAATTGTGTGCGAGCGTCACCCAAATAAACAGCGAAAATTCAATTTGCTGAAGAGAGAAAGAGAGGCTGGGCTGTTGTTGTTGCCGCTGCATGTGGCATGCCCAAAAATCAGCTGGCCCCGTCTGGCCTCTCGCTTGCTCTCGCACGCGGAGCGTGTAGACCAGTGTAAAAGGCGACGTAGCTTTTCCTTTTTAGCGTACATTCTGTACGTTCTGGACACTCGGCCTATCTCTCTTTTTCCAGGGCCACACTGTGCTACAAATGTGAAAACTCGTTTCGTTTTACATCGCCCGCTGATTCGGTTTTTTCTGCTGTCGCGTCACGCCTCGTCTTTTGTTGCAGTTGTTGCTGCTGCTTTTGCTTAATGCCCCTTTCATTCATAGAAAACGGTCAGCGGAAAAACAACAAAAGCAACAGCAGCGCGATTTCTTTTATTTTCGCCCAAACGAGCGGCCGAAGAGCCAACATAAAAATCAACAAATTCAAAACACAAAGCCAAATCAAAAGAAATCAAATTTCAAATTCGTGCGGCCACCGCATTAACAACAACAACCACAGTAAATATCGAAAGAAAGAGAATTATCAAAATCATCATTAGCAGCAGCAGCACAAAATTTGAAAATTGCCTTGCTGTGTGTGTGATGTAAGTTCGATAATAATTCCGTACAATTGAAAAGTTTATTTTATATCTTGTATATTATGTCTAACTTGCGCTATTGTTAGCATTTTCAGCTTGTTGCTGTTGCTGTTGATTTGGATTTTCTCCGGTTTCCGCTTGCTTGTTTAAATTACTTTTTATGCTCCTTATCGGTCCAAAATTGTTCGTAGTTTATAAAATTTAAAAAGGAATAGGCATTCGCTGTCTGGAAAGAAATACCTACTTGAACATTTATAGGGTACTTATCACATATTAAAACCGCCTTATTTGCTCTGTAATTAGTAACTGTGGCTAGTAATATGTTTTTTGCCCAATAATCATGTGAGCCTCCCGTCGCCAATAAACGTGATAAGGTTAACGCAATAATAATTATAAATTTATTGCAAAGCAAAGTCGTTACTTGTTCTTTATCTAAGCAAAATTTCCCGTCGTTCCGAATTTCCCTCGTTTTTTTGATTAATTTGTTTTCTTATCGACTGTTAATTTTCGCATTAACAAAACATTTGTTAACCGATTAAAAGTGTGTTCGTTGTTTGCTTTCTTTCCAAATAGCTCATTAAAAATACCGTGGCCCACATAAATCTTGTGGTTCTGTGTGGCTAAATATTGTCACTGGGTGAATACTTTACGACCTAATTTATCTGCAAGTCGTTCAAAAATAGAAAGGGGACACATTGGTTGACTAAAGAATTAATGCTTTTAAAATAGTAAAAGTAGTTCCTTCATACTTTGTTTGATTTATGTATTTGTTTTCAAATAAAATATTTACCAATTATCCGGATACCTACCTGGGTAGCTTCATGTGATTCTCCCTATTTTTAAATGTTTATATTTGATAAACATTATCTAACCCACCAGTTTGTTAGTTATTCAAACGAGTATTAAACAAATATTTTTCTCAGCAATGGAACATGTGTGTGGAGTAACATCACATGTACGTAAGAGCTGGACCGTTGGAACGTTCTCCATGCTCCTACAGGCTCTATAAAAGACGCCGTGTTGCACAATGTTGATAGGAAATGTAAGGAAAGGGAGTGGCATTTGGGCGGGGCATCTAACGCAGTGCTGTGGTTGAATTACGAAGAACATTTGAGAAGAGGTCTTGATAAGCTTCGCAAGATTTCTAGTTTTCAGATAAACAGCGCGAGACACAATTATTCAAATTATGTACAAGCGGAAGTGCACAAATAGTGTTCTGTTTATACTTGTTGAGCAGAATCAAGAGGTGAAATCTGCATGGCACATTAAAAAAAAAAAAATCCAAAATAACTCTACCTTAAAAAACCCAAGTAATTAAAAGGTTTTTACTTTCCAACTTTGTACCGTTTTTATAGGGGCGTATAATATTTTATTCTTATCCGTCCGTTTAATTAAAACACACCTGCAGTTATTCATCTTTTACTTATTTTATTTTACTTATTTTATTTCAGTTTTAACTGCAAGGGTATATGAGCTTCGGGTTACCGAAGCATCTTTTCTTTTCGTTACTTGTGTGTGTACGCCAGATAAAGCGAAAAGTTATACTCTTCTAGTTGAGTTGTACGAATTCATAAGTTAACTGTTTGTGTAACTGATAAATTGTCAATATAATGCATACGATTTTAAAAATATCCCAAAATTTCAAAGCCATCGAAATCGATTTTGAGCTGTTATCGGTTAAAATACTGACATAGTTAACTTATTCTACCTTTAAAATCAGTTCTAATGTTATTGCAATAATAGGAATAAAAAAGGTCTTAATTCATTTTTTTGTAAATTTATTTTTTTTTCATATTCAAACTATGCTTTTATGTTGGTATTAACCTAACAAAAATATTTTGACTTTTTTCTTTAGTTAAACTGAGACTTTGGGACAAGTTTTGCATAAGAAAAAGAAGTAAATTTCAAAATTAATAACGTTAATATGCCCATCTATTGTTGTCTGCAGTTTCAGCTGCATTATGCTGTGCAAACAGTAGGAATTAGGAAACTGAAATTTTAGTCGAATCGCGGAGTTAAATTTAAAACATCTTTAATTTCATTCTCCTTTCTGGCAGGTTTTAAATATTTGGCTTTACATATACCATCGTCAGCTGATCCTCGGAGCAGCGATTTTAATTTAGACCAAACTAAAAACAGGGGTTTTGGGACAGACTGCTTCGTCATGACAACCGCAGGGCAACAAAATGTTTTCCTTACTTCCTCTTACAATTAGGCACGCAAAACTGTCAGTCAGTCACCCATTCAGGGGCATGGCCAGGGGCACCTTGCCAGATAGAAGGGCGATGGACTGGACTTGGTAGCGGACAGGTGTGCCCCTGCGCTCTGTTCTGACACCTTTCTCCCTGGCCAGAGGGCATGTCATCGTCAGCATGACATGAGTTGGGTCGCTCGGCTGAGCGGTGGCTTATGCTTTCTGGTTGATTGAATGAAGCGAAACAAAACAGGGTTTTCAAGCCGCCCTTACAGTGTGCGTCTGGCTCAACCCCAAGACAAAGGTTCTGATGAATTAGACGAAAAAGTGTTAGGACGGAATTTAAACAACTTGGTGAACCGCATAATTTTGTAAACTTTCGGCCTATTTCTATACAAATTTTTTGTGATAAGGGCTGTTTGGGTATAATTTACATACGAATTCGGTAGATTTGGACATGCTTTTTAAAATTTGTTCTATAAACCTTTTTAACATATTTTTTATAAACAAGAGTAAAAACTTTTAGAGACCTCCTTTGCTGCCCTTTATCATCTTTAGCTTCTAGATGATTTATTCCAAAGATCTGGACGTCTATACGACAGCAGGGCTGAAACTGCCAAAAGGCTGGTGGGCGGCTGTATTTATATTCAAGCTTTAAGCTAAAACAAATGTGTTCTACCACTTTTAATACATACGCTCAGATTAAAGCCACAAATCATTTACTTACGACATTAATATTTTTTTATATTTTTGTGTTTAAAGCCGTTTAGCCTTATGTTCTTTAAAGTAGAGTCAGCCCGATTCATATAAACATGGTCATGCAATTTGCAACGCCTTTTAAAACAATTTGTTTTGGATTAAAGCCTAATATAATGCTTAAATTATTAGACCATGTCCGTTGTAAAATCTGATTCTTCGGAAAGTCTTGAACCTAGTGCAAATTTTTAAAAAATAAGTTTAGCTTAAATGTTGTAAATTCCAAATCAATTTATTAAGACCAGTTTATTATACTACACCCCTATTATTTTGAAAAAATGAGAAACTGCGACGACGATGTTCACGAGGTAGGAAAGTTGTTGTTTTCTGACGACAAATGGTATTTGGAATTAAAGAATTATTGGTCTTGGAACGGCGATTGACGGACTAGACGGTCCTAGAGATGCGAATGAATGCCTTGCTATGCATAAGACACATCAAATGATAGGAAATAATTTAATGCTTTTTTATTATTGTTTCAGATATTTCCCCACAAGGACACCACGCTTCTAACTAACCTCAGGTTACTCCAAACACAAGCGAAGTTTTTTTCGGTAAGCCAACGTTTAAATGCCCTTGCAGACTAAGCTTGATACTACAACTTAAAATTGTAAAAAAGAGTCAAAGTTGATATGAATTCAATCAACATTATCTTATATGTTGATCAAATTTATTTATTGGTTATTATTTATTCCTTGAAGAAGTAAGCTAGTAAGGGACCTGTCAGAGCGAATTTCAATTTCAAGTGCTCGAAAGAAACCAATTTAATCTCACATCGTAATTTGTTAAGCGGGTAACAAATCAAATCTGCAAACTTAGCAAACCTCTGAAGGTTTATATTTTCTGCTGATTATATTTTTGTTGATTACTCAAAAGCCCTTACACATTTACAGACTCACACAAGCAATAACAAAGAACCCTTGCGGCTTTTTAAATCGATAGTACTAAGTTGTCTTAGCTTAAGGCTACATGGATAAAGACTACTGACCTTCGGCTCGGCAATATGTTCATTTAATTATGTTAAAAGGCCTGAGACAAAATCTTTCGATGGTCAAGGCCTCCTTAAATCCGAAATCATATTTGGAGAGAATACCAGAACTCAACATTTTAAAGATTGAGAAAATACATGGCAGTCGTTTAAATCGTTTTCGGGCTTTTTCTTTTTAACAGGGGAAAATATGCCATGTAGTTAAATTTTTTAAAGGACTTGTCCAGGCTTGTCCAGGTACTAATTTTAAAATTAACCACAAATCATATTAGCAGCAAGGTCACCTCAGACCCCATAAAGTATATATATTCTTGATCATTATCACCATCTGAATCGAGATACTTATGTACGTCTGTCCGTCTGTCCGTTTCTCTTTAAAATAGTCTCTCAGTTTTGAAGATATCTTGCTGAAACTTTCCCAAAGGATGTGTAAATATTTCACGCAGTATATAAGTTGGAACGGGCCGGATCGGCCGACCATATCGGATAGCTCCCCTACAAGAGAATGAAATAAAAAATTCTTACGCCGTTGTTTTTGATCAGATCGACTTGATTTCTTCCAGATGGTGTTTTCTAACTAATATTGATTAAATTTTATCAAAATCGGATAATGCTATCATATAGCTGCCATAGGAAAAAGCGAATAAATGATGGAAAAAAAATTTTAACGTCGTTGTTTTTAATCCCACGAGCATTTTTTTTTTTTAAATATGAAGATTTTTATTTTTAACTCTTGAATCAAGAAAAATTCATTAAAATCCGACAACGTTATCATATAGCTGCCATAGGAAAGATCGAAAAATCAATATAGAAATAACGGAAATAAAATTATAACATCGTTGTTTTTCATCAGAGAAGCATGCTTTTTGGAATATAGAGCTTTCTTACGATTATTGAATTACGAATTTTACGATTTTATCAAAATCGGACAACTATATCATATAGCTGCCATATGAATAATAGTCGAAAATGTGAAAAAGGAATAGAAAAGTCGCCAAAGCTTCGATGTTGTTTAGCCCTTATGCATTTTGATCGACATAGTGGATGACTGCAAGCTTCCTTTCTTGTTTTTAAACATGTTGTTCTAATTTATGCCTCTGAGAAACTTTCTTGAACAAACAAATGGCGAAAAGGCTTTAAAGGATTTGCGGTGCATGCAAGATGAAAAGTCCTTGACCAAAATACTACACATTGTGGCTGCTCGCACTTTTTGCATTATTGTTACTTGAACAACGGAAAACGTATTGTTTTCCACGCCGGATATACAGTTTTCGTTTTAAATTGGTGGTCTGGCTTAGGGTCGCTTCACTTATAGCCTTCTTCGATTATTTCTTAACTGTCTTAAAAATGCTTTCACAAAAAATACTTTCAAAAATATGAAACAATCCAGCAGACCATTAGTTTTACGATGTGCGAAAAAGAAAATGTTAAACCAATCAAATTTACCTGAATATTAGAATAGGGATTTTTGAGCCCCCATATAAGCAAGCCGAGGTAGTCCGCCGGTAAATCAAAGTGGCTCCCCGAGAGGAGTTATCCATTAGAACCAACTCACTAGGCACAGTTAACAAGCGAAAAAATAACGACAACATCTGGGCATCGGCAATAGATCCTTGCGCAATCGCTCGGCCGCGCCCAGTGGCGGGTAATATCATTAAAAACAAATTGAGGACATTAATAAATATGAATTATGATTGTTAATATAAAAGTATAGCCGCAGGGACGCGAACTGAACCGAATCGGCGAGGACGAGAATGAGGATGACGGTGGGAGCAGGAGTAGGAAGAGGCAACGAAACTGTGGCATAGTTTCGGGAGTGTTTTCCCGCATGTAGTGGCGTGTGGTGGCACCTACTCGACGTCACGCCCACTCGGGACGAGGAACAATGTACAGAGTTGCCGGCAAACAAAATGGTAAAACACCCTGTGGCCCACAGTCTGCTGTTGCATAACTTTTGACGTTGCACGGAATGAGAATATGTGGCAGACATCATAAATCAATTTAGTTTGACGGAAGCGGGAGTGCAAAGACGAGTGGGTTACGGGCCACAGAGTTTTATTGGTAAAAGTAAAAAACCATTTTTTTGGCATCGGTTTTGCAGCAAGTTGACGTGTTGATAACGTGAAAATGAAGCAACCAAATGAGAATAACCAGATGGTTGCAGAAAGCACATGAGAAAAAAATGGGCAGCGTGATGCAGTTGCAAATTTAACTCCATGCGATGAGATTGCTTTAGAAGCTACCTTTTTAAATGAATGTTGGCCACACTTTTACTTCAGACGCTTTCAAAATTCTTATTACTCGTAAACCACAAAACTTGCACAGAATTTCGCTTCGTTATGATTGAGAAGAATGCCATATTGTTTTTAATTTCCATTGTTCGGTTTTTTTATGGTAATGGGACTTACTTCACTGTATTATTAATTTGATTCCTTTATACTTCAGTGACTCCCATATTTACGATCCTGGTTTTGTATACACATTTGATTAGCCCAGTTTTAGGGATAGCTTTCCTGTGCCTTGTGTGTCGTAAATTATAACTAAGCTGTTAAACAAGCTTTTTCAACCCAGAGTAGCATTTTGTGTCAATAATAATCTCCTGCATTATCTAACGCTTCTTTGGTGGGGTATCGGGCTCATCTACACACCGACTTCTACAATTTCCCACCCTAATTAGGCCTATTGATTGCTGAAGTTAAATCCGATCAAGTTTCCTTACATTACGGCTATAGAGAAAGTGTACCAAACTTTTAAAGCTGCTTTATTGTATTGTGAACTTAAAACTCATCAAAGATAGAAATATCTACTTGAAAATTGTTTACCCGGGAAATCGATCGATAATTTTGGCCTCCAGATGGAGGATGTGTCATACATGAGGTGAAATATATGTAAATATCTTTCGTATTGACAACAGAGCGCTTGAAGCGCTCAAGCGAATGGCTGTCGCGACTGTCATATTTAAAAGCCCTTCGGTTTTAGCCGACTGTAAGTGGCTGTCGTTGTCAGTTGACTGATTGCTGCCTCAGGCACAAATGCGTGTGATATTTTTCAATCCATTTAATTTTAATATTACCTGCGTGAACTCACAGTAACTCCCCAGTCAACTTGCTGATCTGGGAATGAATTATTAAACACCAAATCACAAGTCTTATTTTAAGCTCATGACGCATAGAGGTAAGACCAAGTACTGCCGGGAAAAAACCAACCTTACGTTCGTAAGGTGTTGAAGTTTTAAAATACATAATATATTCCACGTTCTGTACCTTAATCAATATTTTATCCCTCTTCCTTTATTTAAATGAGTCATAACTTCTTAATCTTATCTTTTGGATGTCAAGTATAAACCCTTCAAAATACGTGCTATCTTTTTTTTTTACCATTATCGTTAGAACCGATAATGGCTTTTAATCAAACTTTTAGCTATTGTTCAGCCTTGCAGAGGCTAGACACCAAAAAAAATGTTACTCGATATTATAGGGTAAGTATAGTCTAATTGGGAGAGCAAGAGCTATGAAAAAACCCACCTCAAGTTGGTATCAACTCTTAATTTTTTTGTGTTTTCCCATTCATACGCGTTCAGCAAGTAAGGAGGTACCATATATTTTCTAATATTACTGCGTTATCTTTATCTGCACCTTGATCTAGATTTGAAAATGGCACCTTTTCGTCGTCTAACCTTTAGTTACTTAGATTAGGCTATAAAGAGAGCTTTTTGTTAAATAGCTTCTGAGGTTCGCCAAAAAAGTTGTTGAGTACCTTTTCACTGGATTTGTTTTCAAGTACCATTAAGCCTTGATAAGTTTAAAGCGCTTCTAAGAATTAAGAAGATTGTTCGCGAATGCTGATTGGTTTCTTGTAAAACAAAATTGGTTTTTTATCTTGACACCTTCAGACATCTGTTTTGACGAAATGTAAGAACATTCTTTTGTGATGTCTCTTTTGCCAGATAGCTTATCTGACAAGCTGGTAGCTTTATTCAATTTTCTTTTTATAGAATCGATATGTTAGACACATGTACTTTTTTACCAGTTTAAATTAAATGTTTTAGTTTCTTTTTTTCAGAAATGTACAGTTTATTATTCGTTAAGAAACAAAATTTTGTATTCTTTTTTATATCCATATTAAAAAAAAATTAAGCGGAAAAAGCGACAAGAGGCATTATTTGACTATCCAATATAATTGGGCAGTACAATTTCTATTTACTTTCCCATCCTATCCTCCTGCTTTAGTAAACATGTTTGCTTGGGTCTGGCTGCCTATTTATTTATATGACCCCCAATGCGTTGCCTGTTGTCCGTACTATGTGAGCATACTACACTATATTCCATTAGCAAAGTGACCGCTTCCCTGGGGAACCCCACCATTTATTTGCGGTTTTAATTAAAATTACGAACGTCGGACAAATTTGTCTGCCATATAAATATGTACATGCCGTTGGATCGTCCTGGTAATGTTAAATTAGTAAGTCATTTAGAGGAGGTTCAGTAAAACATTTGCTTGGATATTTGATTTGTAAGGAAATTTTGAACGGATAACACGATATAGAAATTGGCAGGTTCAACTTTTCATTTAACGATTAGAAAGTAAGGCTGTTCAGGATGTTAAAATAAATCCAATCATTTTCAATTTAAGCGGTAAATTCTGTTCTTTGAGGAGTAATTTACGGATAATTGACGACAAATTATAAGAAATAAATTTTCATTTCAAACCTTGTTCTGCCAACTTTATGCATATATTATCAGGTCGAACAGTCAAGTGGAAAAAGCTTGGTGTATCCAGCGCTTCCGAGAGCAAGAATTTTGTGAAATCATCAAAATATCTACGAGTAAAAGATATGTTTCTTCTAAAGCGCTTTAATTGTTTGGTTCGTCTAAATATGATTAGTTATTTTTAAATAAACAGTGATTCGCTAGTTTTGAAGAACTAAATATTGTTTGCGAATTCCCATGTGTGAGCGTGTTGTCATAAGTTGGATGTTGGAAGGCTGTTGTTGGCAGTTAAAATTCTGGCAATGGTTCTTTGGGGCTTGGAATGAGTTATGAGCATAGTTGAGTAAGTTGAATTTACAACTCTGATGAGTTCCTGTATCCCGCCTCCCACAACAAGTTTGCTATACTAACATTTATTAGGCGAAATATTTAGAATGTCTTTATTTGGTTGAAAACTGAGAGCGGTTAAGTTTAATACACAATAATATTACATTTTATGTATTTGATTTGAGTCTCGTACATATGAAGAATTTTATATCTAACTTTATATTATTCAGAAGATTGTAGCACAGTCAATGAGTCCCTTTTAAGTTAATAAGTTACTTTTTATCATCCCTATTCGATATAGCCAAAGCCTAATGCTCTGACGGTCTTTTCACTTTCACTCTTGTTTTAAAATATATTTACCCCGATCAATAAAAAATGTCTGTGCGTCGAAAAAACGCAGTATCTTTATAAAACTGTTGGTCATGATGGTATTCTAAAAAGTTTCCCTTTTAAAAAAGAGTTTCTCATATTCCTACCCTACATACCTCGCTTTCGTGTATGCAACACATATGATCCGGGCTCATTTTAGAGGTTAAAACTTTTCAATGATATTAAAGTATAATGCTGTTGACCCAAACTTACCACACGGCCACAAATTCTTAGCCCATCGACCTCTTCAATGTCGCCAGACATATCAGCTAACAGGCATTGTTTGCTGGCCTCTGAACACGGCCTATCTATCGTCAGCCTTTATCATCACTAAAAAAGTCAAGTGGCGAACAGCAACTGCTGAGCTCGGATAAGCTTTCAAAGGAGAACCTAGGAGTCTTGCGGCTAAGTTAAGTGGTATGTTGGAAAACAACGGTGCTGCTCGGATGAACGACATCCTGCACACTTTAAAAACTTTCGGCCCGACCAACACCAAAAAACTAACGTCTTGATTTTTAATATACATTAAATATTCTTTAAATAAATTCATAATGATTTCCACAGACTTTTTTGCGCGTAAGTTAGTAACTAGTGTTGGTTGAATTAATTCATTTGCAAAAAGAACGCGTTGTTGCAAAATCACAGCTTTGTTTTATGAAATTCATTCAGTTTTAAAATGGACAAGCTTAACGACTTTCTAGGATTTAGCTGAGTAAGCTTTAATCCTTTATTAGCTAAAACTTTACAGCTTGAAGGCACCCAAAATGTACAAGCAACATGTATGTAAAAGAGGTTGTAGTTCCTTTACCTTTGTTTGAGCAATCACCGCCTACTGTTCCCCATTTTCTGGTGCACACACCTGCCTTTGGCCAGGGCGCCTTGGCCAAGCTGCGTTCTAGGGCCTCATGGCAGTGCGGAATGCCTAGACAGGGAATTCGCTCCTGAGATGGGGGAAATGGGTTGGGTAGGTGGGCATGGGCTCTCCACTCTTTGTTTTACTCTCATGCTCCTTTCTTTGTTCCAGTTGCAGCGCATTAATTTTTAAATAGACAAAATGCAGTTGAAATTGCATTTTAAAACGAAGCTTTACAGTTCGTCTGCAGTGCGCAGATTGCCGAAGGCAATCGTTTCAGCATTTTTGGGATAATAAAATATGATACAATGATGATTATTTAAAAAATATCTCAATTTTTATACCCTCGCAGAGTCAGTCAGAGGTCTGCTACATTATTTTTATCATATACATTTAAAAATTAAATTTATTTTATTTTTTTTCTTTTTCAGGAAATAGCAAAATAAAAAAGGTAAGTTCATTATTTAAGTTTCTGGTTCTTAGTAGTGTTCATCATTTTCCCTGAAAAAAAAATATTTCATCTGAACAATAATACACCGAAGTAGAAACATATTCTTGACTTTAGGTTACCCCCGAAATGTAATCTGCTTATTGCAAGAACTGAAAATGAATGATTAAGGCAGGCTCAATAACAGGAGAATAGGCGCTTTGAGCAGATGAATTACGTGACGATTTAAAATTAGTAATATGTATAAAGAAATTTAAACGGCGACAGAAAAGGTACAAGCAAGCTAACACCAGTCGAATGATTTCATAATCAAGTTAAATTATAAAACTATCTTTTTGGCTACATATGATACTATATTAAGTTTGCTGTCCTCGTTGATTACCGCCATCAGTCGGATGTTAAGCTTAAGTTTGTTGAGCTTCAGCTTGTTGTTTTCATTAACCTTAATTAGCTTGTGCCGTTGACATCTCTCTGTATCTACATGCATAAACGCAATTGGTTTTCCCCCTTCTCCTTCGTTCGAAGCCGCCATTATAATCACGATCATTATTGTCATCGTTAAATGAGAGTGATATTTTGTGTCACACGTTTTCCCCGCTTGTTTTCTGCATTACGTTTTCCGCCTTCTGGGATTGGCCAGAAGTCTGCTCCGACGAAGCTTTTGTTAGCGGAACACCAATGTTTTCCAACCAAACCTTCTTCTTTTCTCCTTTTTTATACCCTTGCAGAGCAAAGGGTATTATAATTTTGGCCAGAAGTTTGCAACGCAGTGAAGGAGACACCTCAGACCCCATAAAGTATATATATTCTTGATCAGCATCACGAGTAGAATCGGAATACGTCTGTACGTCTGTCCGTCTGTCCGTCTGTCCGTCTGTCCGTCTGTCCGTTTCTGCCTAAACTAGTCTCTCAGTTTTAAAACTATCTCGCTGAAACTTTCCCAAAATGTGTGTAGTTATTGCACGCAGTATATAAGTCGGAACGGGCCGGATCGGCCGACTATATCGGATAGCTCCCATACGAGAGAATGAAATAAAAAATTCTTACTCCGTTGCTTTTGATCAGATCGACTTGAATTCTTCAAGATGGCGTTTTCTAACTGTCATTGAATTTCGGATTAAATTTGATCAAAATCGGATAACTCTATCATATAGCTGCCATAGGAGAGATCGAAAATTATATATAGAATTAATGGAAATAAATTGATAACATCGTTGTTTTTTATCCCACGAGCATGATTTTTTGAATATAAAGTTTTTTAACAACGTTTATATTGAGAAAAAAGTTTCATAAAAATCGGTCATCTATATCTTATAGCTGCCATAGGAAAGATCGAAAAATCTATATAGAAATAATGGAAATAAAATTATAACATCGTTGTTTTTCGTCAGACAAGTATGATTTTTGGAATATAGAGTTTTCTTACGACTCTTGAATTACGAATTAAATTTGATCAAAATCGGACAACTATATCGAATAGCTCCCATATGATCTATAGTCAAAAATATGGAAAATGAATAGAAAAATCGTCTTAGCTTCGATGTTGTCTAGCCTTTATGAATTTTGTTCGACATATTTGATGACTGCAAGGGTATATAAGCTTCGGCTTGCCGAAGCTAGCTTCCTTTCTTGTTTTTGTTGCATCTGGCCGACTATCATCGCCCTGTGAATGAGTTTTAGGACAGTCAATGATTGACCATTAATTGAGGCAAAGTAAATTCCTAGTTTTTATACCCTTGCAGAGCAAAGGGTATTATAATTTCAGTCAGAAGTTTGCAACGCAGTGAAGGAGGCACCTCAGACCCTATAAAGTATATATATTCTTGATCAGCATCACGATCTGAATCGAAATCCGTCTGTACGTCTGTCCGTCTGTCCGTCTGTCCGTCTGTCCGTCTGTCCGTCGGTCCGTCTGTCCGTCGGTCCGTCTGTCCGTCTGTCCGTCTGTCTGTTTCTATGTAAACTAGTCTCTCAGTTTTGAAGCTATCTTGCTGAAACTTTCCCAAAAGTTGTGTAGTTATTGCACGCAGTATATAAGTCGGAACGAGCCGAATCGGCCGACTATATCGGATAGCTCCCATACGAGAGATTGAAAAAAAAAATCTCACTCCGTTGTTTTTGATCAGATCGACTTGATTTCTTTCAGATGGCGTTTTATAACTACTATTGAATTTCGGTTTAAATTTTATCGAAATCGGATAACTCTATCACATAGCTGCCATAGGAGAGATCAACAAATATATATAGAATTAATGGAAATTAATTGATAACGTCATTGTTTTTCATCACACGACTATGATTTTTTGAGTATCAAGTTTTTTAACTAGTTTTTTAACTAACTTGATTTATAAAAAAAATTTCATAAAAATCTGACAACTATATCATATAGCTGTCATAGGAAAGATTGAAAAATCTATATAGAATTAACGGAAATAAAATGATAAATGATCGTTATTTATCATCAGAAAATCATGATTTTTGGAATATAGAGTTTTCTAACGACTCTTGAATAACAAATAAAATTTCATCAAAATCGGAGGACTATATCATATAGCTGCCATATGAACAATAGTCAAAAATATGGAAAATTAATAGATAAGTCTCGTAGCTCCGATGTTGTTTAGCCTTTGTGTATTCTGTTCGAAATATTTGCGGACTGCAAGGGTATATAAGCTTCGGCTTGCCGAAGCTAGCTTCCTTTCTTGTTATTCTATAAACTGATGTAAAAAATGATTAAATGAAATCCATAAAATTAGTACCTAATTAATAATTATTTTAAATACCTTGGGAACGAATGTGCCGATTTGTTAACCCTTTCATGCCCACTGTTGCCTACAGGCAACATTGACTTTAAATTTAATCTTCGGTTACGATTCAAAATTTTTGTGGATTTTTTTTTAATAGGCGATTCCCCTTATTAATGTTGCTTAATTTTTGGTAATTTTGGCGAATGCAGCTGCAGCGTGTGCTGAGTTATCACTTATGATTCGAAGCGACCACAGCTGCCGAAAAATTTTACCAAAAAGTGTCCGTGCAAATAGTGCGATTAACTAAAATTAGTGACAAATACTAATAAAATAAGTACGTACATATCTTTAAAACAGGTATCTTTAAAACAGGCTATGATAAAAAAAAAAGTTGGGCTTGAAAATTGTTTTATAAAGAGTGTGGATTTTTTCAAAGGCCTAAAGGCAACATTGCAGTAAGGACATACCAAAGGACTTAGAGTATCGAAAATCGATATGAACGTTACTTGGGGTTCCTATTAATCGTTTA
Source organism: Drosophila ficusphila (assembly GCF_018152265.1). Classification (NCBI taxonomy): domain Eukaryota; kingdom Metazoa; phylum Arthropoda; class Insecta; order Diptera; family Drosophilidae; genus Drosophila; species Drosophila ficusphila. The sequence continues at coordinate 348,498 of NW_025064569.1, forward strand.
TGGCGTTAAATATTTTCTATGTGTCCCCAGATTAATTTGGGCATGAAAGGGTTATGTGGTCAGTTTTAAAGGATATTATCGAAACGCTTTTTAAACTCTACAAAAATATATGAGCAATTGAAAAAGAATATTCTGTGTTGCTATTAAATTGTAAGTCAAGTTTTTTCGGCTTGCCTACCTTGCAGTAACACAAAGTTGCCTTTTAACATTTTTTAAAATCTTAGTTTAGATACGCATAAAGATAGCCACCGAATAAAATTTTTTTAAAAGTCGGTAGTAGTCAACAAAATGTAACTATTTTTAGAATACTTTGCAGACAATGACTAATGTAACATTTTTACTCTGTTAAACGTCTTACCCTAGTCAAACGAAATAAATACCAAATCTATAACGTTGACGAATAGAGATTGAACCTTAATGTGGCCAAATTGATTCCCCTAATCTGGCTTAAACCTAAAAATATTTTTGAGAGAGCAGCTGCAATTTCGATCCGCTCAGTAATTATGTCATTCGACTTGGTCGCTTTCCTCGCTTGCTCGCCTTATAAGCGGATTGCAGTGTCGCTGTTGCTCTATTTACTCGCCAATGACAGTGACTTCTATTCCGATGTGTGCCGACCTATCGCTTACTTCACTGCTCACATAGAAACTAGTTTTGTGTAATACGGCTTTCGCTAGTAGCACTCGGAATCTGAACCGCATTGCATGTAGAGCGGTCCGCATGACTTTGAACCCAATAGGTGTCGATTGGTCTGGTCGGTTTTTATGACTAGAGGCGAAACCCAACATTGTCAAGCTGGATTTAAATGAGCTGAACTTTCAGTTGAGGAAACTTTCACGTAGCTCATTTAGGAGGCAAAAAAACTATTTCTCCCTTATGCGTTGTCTGACTTTTTGTCACGTTTTGAGTTCGTTTGTTTTTTTTTTTTTTTTTTGCTTCCTACCTTCTAACTACACGGGTCTGCTCAAGATCTTGGGGCTCTGACTTGGTTTTTATGAATTCTGCCAATGTCTGGCGGCTGGAGGACTGCTTGTCAATAAACTTCTTGACACCTTTACACTATTTGCTTAGATTTCTCTCGAAATGTCTCTTGGTCTGCCTTTTACTGTACTGTTTTTGAGCAAAACCCATGTGTCTAAGCTTGATTGTTTTTCTCCGCGGACTGAAAAATAACGCAAACACGTTTTTAAATTTAAAATAAATAAAAATAAAAAACGAAAACACAATTTTTTCTAACTCTCAGAAATTTGTAACTCCTCGCTTGCATCAAAACGATTTAGTAATTTGTTTTTAATATTCTTTGTCTTGTGAGGGGATGACAATCCTAAGACAGTTCAGACGCATAATTTTAACAGGTTAAAGTTTTACTTTTGCAACTGGAAACTATTCTTAGGATTATATTTTCCCGGGAGCTGTATAAATATGCTAATTTTAATAATTATTAAGAATTGATATTTGAACCTATAAAACATCAAATGTTAAGGATAGTTACAGATGGATAAAATGTGTATCTTATGATTCTGTGTATAGATAATTGTAAATATGTAAAACAATGAAGGTGCAACAAAAATATATAACATAAAATTTGAAGTCGAAACAGGAAAATTTGTTTGATAGTGCTTATAAAAACCATCTCGCGTTTCGTAGGCATTACTATAATTTACATGTTCAGTCATAACCTTCTAGTTTATCTGTAATAGCTTTAACACAGCCTACTGGAACTCTACTTATTCACGGGTAACGGGTGTAAAAACGCGGCAAAAGCGTGGTGCAAAAATAAAATTATTACATGTTAAATTGTAAATTGTTAAAATTGTAAACTGTTTTGGCTTTCTCATTGGTGACTGCAACGCTGGTCACAGCAACAAATTGAAAACGCATGGATGAGCAAAACTCATCATCTGTTTTTTCTTTTACCAAAATACACTTAAAGAAGCGAATATGTAATATAATTACTCTTTTGCGGCAGCATGTTCAATTGCGCAAGCAAAAGCTGCCGAGTGGCGCCTCTTCATCAGTGCAACGGACTACTGGTCACCTCCGTGACCTCTGCTTCAAGTTTTTGCGTTGCGAACGCTTAATTGCTTCTGACTTTAGAGTGCTGTTGTGGCTTCCTTGTCTTGGCTTGTTGAACTTTCAAGGTAACAAGAAGTAGCAACCGCCCCCCTTCCGCTTACGCTTTTTAATTTCCACGAAATAAACAGGCAAGAGAGAAAAATAAAATGTCTAAGATTGCGATTATCTTTTTAATAACATCTCGGGAAGGTGAACACTTCTACAAAAAACGGCGGGAACCTGGTAATAAAAGAAACTACAGAAATCAAGAATTTAATTACCACGCACCCAGATAACGCCCCAAATGAAGCGATAAAGACTCGGAAAACAGCGGTTGGAGCGTCTTACCACCAAGTTGGCATTTGGGAAACAACTTATTCGTGTTTCAGACTAGCAGCTTTGCTTATGTGAAAACAGATTTATTGTTTACCGTTGACTTTGTTAGTTTTTCCGCATGCCTGCATGCCAAAAAGCATGTCTGACCCACACATCCCCAGTCGTTTTGGTCTGAATGCTTTCATGGTCCCCATAAATACGTGTCAGTTATTTGTTTTTAAATCTCAATCGCACATATTCTTTTCAAACAAAGCTAGAGAGGCACTAAAAATAAACTGCAAGTATCTACATAAAATAAAATTTATTTTATTTCACATATAAACTTAAATCGGGCAACAAAACCCAACCCACAATGTGATACGCAATGTCATTGTTGACATTCTTTTGAGAGCCAGACTGTGCCAAAGTGATTTTAAGTAAATTATAATGTCTTGTCCTCGGTGCTCTAGAGATTCGGCATTTCCATTTACTATGCTGTTCAACGTTAACAAATAAAAAAAGAAACTGGTGCTTGCATAAAGTAAGGGCCAAATAATCCCATAATTGTATTTTATGATAGCCGCAGGCAGAACTACTATTAGAAATCAGCAAGAGTTCCCGCTGCTGAGTCTGCGAAGAGTAAGTTTGAAAACTTTGCCAATTGATCGACTTCATCATATAGCTTGCGCTCGCCTTTGTGATTGATACTAATTTAAAAATAAATTCCTCAATTCCACACTTTTTTGGTTTCCCCAAATTACGCTATTCTACAGGGCAAACGCAATTATACTCAATTTATAAATTTTTGGTGCACAATTAATAATTTAAAGGATGTGTAAGGGAACACCTGATGGACAACTTCATCAAAGTCAAATGATCTTTGTTAACACAGCTCTGCCATTTCTTATTTTAATATTGCTTTAAAAAAAAATACTTTTCGACAAAAAGTAAGTAAAAAGTAACCGTTCTTGAACTTAAGGGGGTCTTAATTTTTATCTAGCAATGAGAATAACATTTTCTCCAACTCCCAGTTAGGTTTGTTTGCTTTCGGTTAAAGTCAATTCTTTAATAGAAGTCCAAATAAGGAAAGACATTTTCTTCATTTACCATTGTCTCTTAAGGAACTTCAGAAAGTGTTTATCTAAAATCTCCAGCAAACAAAACAGTCAATCCTCTCATCAAAAAGTTTTTACCACAAATGTCTTTAACTTACGTCCCAAACAAAAATGTAGATTCTTAAACCGGTTAGATATCGAGTAGAATGCAGTTTCTATTTCTACATTTACCATTTCCTAGAAGAGTATAAGTACAGAGTAGGCTTTGCGAGCTTCAATTAACAATGCTGCAGCGAATCCTGAGGATACAAGAGTAGGGTTATCATTTCGGTCTCGCACTCGCTCAAATAAAACAATAATTTAAAAAAATCGGAAACCAGGGAATCAATGAATGAATTCAATTTGAGAATTGCAAGGGTATATAAGCTTCGGCTCGCTGAAGCTAACTTCCTTTCTTGTTTTTTAGATTTTCATGTCAAACCGTTATTGCTTCAATCCTCTTCTCGTTTTTTAATTGCTTATTAAATATATGCATAATATTAATCTATCTATTTGCTAACAATTTGTTTTCGGTGGAATATCCAAGTAACCCTGTCATTATTTGAATCGGTTTTTGGTTATTCAGTTCTTCGAAACCTTTATTTGCTCACTTAAATTTAACTTTAAATTTACTTTAAACGCTCTTCGTTGGATTCATACTATTGCTTTCGCAACCCGGGATTCACAATTCCGAATGAACTAAATCCACAAAAAATTACGGCTCCTCTGTAGTGGAGAAGATTTGACTCCCTACTACTTGGAAAGTGTTTAAGTGTTCTTAGGGGTGTTGGAAAAAATGGGTGCTACTGCATCCGTCCGCCATCCGCTGTATGGACGAAGGGTCCTGGCTCCTGACTCAACTGCTGGCGCAGTTGCTGCGGGGGATTGTTCTGAATACTGGGGGCGGGATGGGCCGCCGGCTCCTGCTCCCCGCCTAAAGCTTGCTTCTGCGACTTGGGCGCCTCCTTCGGCGGTTGGGGTTCCGCTGAGGACTCGTCGGCCGCTTCCGCACCCGGCGGCTCCGGTTCACCCTCGTTGCTCATCAGGGCGAAGTTCTGGGGCTTCTTGAGCAGGAAGCGGGTGTTCGGGTGCTGATTCGTCTCGAGCTCCAGGCGGTCGATCAGCCAGCCCTGCTGCTGGCTGTTCGAGGCCCAGAAGTAGACGGTGCCCTTGTCCTTGGGCCCCTGCACGGCCACCTGCATCTGAGCCTTCTCCGCGTCGCAGCGGTTCTTCTCGTTGGAGAGGCTGATGCCGGACTCCTTGATGGGCTCGCCCAGCAGACCCACGGCTCCGCTGTGCTGGCGGAGCTGCTGGATGGCCAGCTGGTAGCACTCCGACTGGCGCACCCGGTCCTCCAGCCTCCAGCGCATGTAGGCCAGTCCCGAGATCGAGGCCAGTGCCCCGCAGATGCAGATGCTCCCCAGGGTCCGCCTCGAGGGCAGACCGATTCGCAGCTTCAAGGTGGGCATGGCGGCCGAGAATCACTTTTAGAATTTAGCTATGTGTAGTAGGAGTACTTTGAATGCTCAAGCTATTGACAACACAACCAACTCGATGACAGTGATCTCAAATTCGGATCCAGCCCCGGAGACTTTGAGGTTGGCGAGCCAACGAACCTTGGGACCGGCGGGCGTTGCCTCCGGCCAATTGCGACGGACTTCCTCCTTGGCCTGGTCAACTTGGAGAGAAGGCCAGTCCGCAACTATTCGCAACCGGCGGCTCGGTTCAATTTCGAAGTCACCTCCCAAAAGGCGTGGACCTCAAAACGCCGAAGAGGAATCCAGAAAAGAGCACAAACTCGTTTTGATTCTTTGGCTAGCTGTACATGGCAGTGGTCTTTTTGGTTTGTGGGCCAACAAGCGGCGCCACTAATGACAGCCCCGGGGAGTGACGGTCCGGTGGATGGACGATGGACCAGGGGCTGGACCCTAGGACAGACGAGCGGAACCCCATTTGGAGGAGTGGAGTGCACCTTTGTGCCCGTTACCTATTACAGGTTGTGTTGCACAGTGTTGCACAGTATTGCACAGTGAGGAGGAAGCATTTCCGATCACATAAACCTTATACTTATGAACTGCATTCCGAGACGAGTCTATCTGTCCCTAAAACAGAGAGACTTGTTGGTAGGACAGAGCGGTGCAACATGTTGTTGGAAGGAAAGTGGTTGGCGAGTTCCTGGTACTTCGAACCACATCGCCATTCGCAGCGCGGCTATTTTTATTTTACAGGCAGGGCCAGTGAAGAGTGGAGTAGGGAGGCCTTCGAGTGGCCAATGGGTACCCATTCGGGGCGCACATTGCTGTTTAAAAATAGTTTTCGCAGAACGCAGAGTGGGGGAACGCGCACATCTCGGCGGTAATCGATAGTCTTGCCACGCCTGTCACGGCTGGGAACGGAATATGGTACTCCGATGCATCTGATACTGGCCAAGAGTGCGGCTAATCTATCAATGCATCTCCGAGTTTGAATTTCCGCTGCGGCCCGGCTGATGTTACATTTCTGGCCTAAGTGGCCTTTGGTGTGGCTGTCTTTATCGTGGGGGATCATGAGTGACTCTCGTCTAGCGTCGCCAGTCGCCTCTGAACCGCTCTCTTCTGGCCGGCAAATGTGACAATTTCTGTGTTCGTTTTTTAGCCTCATTAAGAAAACCGCCACTTTAAGGCCATTTTGGCTCGCTTATCTCCGCCGTGCAACCGACTTGCCTTTCCATCCTGGGTCTTCATCGTTAGCCATATACTTAACATGACTTGGATGTACTCAGCATGGCAGAGCAAGGTCTCCATAAATCAAATTACCCCGTACGAAGTATATTAAGCTAAGACTGTTTTGCTCAGAAAGTAATTCCATGAGTTTAATAGTCGTTTGAGAGTTGCGGGTTCTGCAGGTGTTTCAGCTGATCTTACACTGCCTCATCTATGGATACACACAAAATTGCGTATAAACTCTTTAAAGGTAATTTGAACGTTAAGTTAATAAGCTGGCTTAAATAACACCAAACTGCAATGGTGTCAGATTCCTATTAGATTTAATAGGAACCCAATACTGGCATGTTCGGTTCTAAAGTTCCACGAATTTAAACAGTGAGTAAGACGACTTTTCGACGAAGAACTTAGTAAGTCGTAAAGATTAATTAATCCCATCTCATTACCTTTTATTCTCATGACGCATAATCCGAGAAAAGACAATTTATCAACTTTTTAACGACAATAAACGAATATGTGTGAGTTTTTTTTGGTTTAATAACCAAGCGTCAAGGCTTTTTAATTAGTTTTATGCTATAAGCGAGTAAATAAAGCTCAGCATAAATTAAGCTGGGGGAAGGTCGGGCCCTGGGCTGAATCATAAAACTGGTTGCTAGCTGCTCAAAAGATGCGGCAACCAAGCAATTGCCGTCTTGTCAGACGGAGTTTTTTTTTAACTCAGTGGTTGTTGATTGATTTTTTTTTATTATTTACATCATTTTCGTACAACGACACTCGACGAGTTCAATCATAAGGTCCGCCTGTTGGGTTTGACTAGCGCCAAGTTCTGCGCTTCCTAAACCTTCATTAGCCCAAAGGCCTTCAAGGCTCACTGGCAAATTATCCATTTGCTTAAAACTTTAAAACACAATCAATTATTGAAGACTAACGCGCATTCATTCGTTCAATCATTCAGTTGCTCGGTCAGCCAGTCCAGCGAACACTGCTATTATTTTCAATAAAACAAAATAAATATGGCAAATTGGAGGGGCCAACATTAGCAGCCGGCGCGGAAAATCGAAGTAAGAGACTGGGAAAAATAAAAACATAAAAAGAAGCAATGGCTGTGCGCCTGCGCAGCACGCAATGCCAACAGAGAAGCCGCTGGCGAAGGCAAAGGCGAGAGCTGCGGCTGCCACGTCGAAGTTAAAGCCAAAGCCAAGGTTTGTGTTTTTGTAATTGCTTGTCTCCGCTCGGCTCAAGTACGGCCAGCAACAACAAAAGCAGAAAGCCAGTAGGCAGCGACATGCGTCTGAGTAATGTTAGCGCCATAAATAGAGAAGGCAGGCAGAAACAAGCTGGAGACGCGGAGAAGCCTGGACCCAACTCGTGTTTAATTGCAAGTTGTAAAAATACTTCAGGGTGGAGCTAATCACCAAGAAAGAAGAGGCCCGCATTGACTGGCCAATTGAAGGGCGAACCAGGCGGTGGGAACACTGTTTTCCGGCTCGTTTTTCGTTGAATATTCTAGCCAAAGTTTAGGAGAAGCCTTTTATTAAACCTTTAAAGCCACGGAATAGGCCTTAAAAATAGTTTTCCACGTTTGATTTAGCTTGCAATATCACATGTTGTTACAAAATTGTGAAAATGAACAGTGATGCCCACAAATGCATCCTTGTATATTTGCACTTCCAATTCTTTAGGTTATGTAGATTTCGGAGGATTCGACTTTCTTCCGAAAAATTAAATAAAATTCAATCATAAATTTGTTAGTGATAAATATTCATATAATTTCACGCAAACTCAATTCGGATAAGTGGTGCTCCAATTGAGTAGAAGGTTCTGGAGCTACGTCTGTTTCTGTGTGGGTGGAAGTGGTTAAAGCAAGTCAAGCCCCGAAGCAATCTCTTCCGCTCGAACTATGGGGTATTATTAAATCTTCTTGCTGCTGGCCACTGTTCCGTTTCGGTTGCTGATACTTCGGCTGCTGTGGGAGCTCGGTTTCCATTTGGAAAATGGGCAAACAATGAACACTGATAAGGTCCAGCGAAAGAGCAGTCAGAAGAGCCACGTCGGCTGGCATCGCTCCTCTGTGAAATATAATAGTCGGGACAAAACACCAGCAGACTGTCAGTCTTTTATTATCGGCTGTTGGACAAGCGGAGGCTAGCGAATCGAAACTGCTTTCAAGAACTTGTATTAAGAAAATGTAACTAAAGCGTTTCCTGCCTAGGAGCGGCTGGCTTTGTTGTCGAATTTATGACACAAGTTAATTGTTTCTTTTCTCTGCAACTAAGACTCGGATTGTTTACACTGTCCGTTATTCGATGCAATATATATGCCTTCGTAGATACGCACAATAAATAGGCTTCAGACTACACACTATAAATGCTGAATTAGTTTACCTACACTAATATGCTTATGCAATTTTACTAACTTTTACTCTGCATAAACTATTGGGATTGAATATATCACTACGTGAGATGGTAAACACATGTGCTTCTAAAAGTATCAACCTGAGTATTGAAAATGTTGACTGAGTTGGTTTTTAATTATTTAAGTACAGAATACAATAAATAAATAAAATAAATAATTATGCAAAATTTGAAACACTTGTTTGCAGCTCTTTTTAACCAAACAGCTATTTACAGGTTGGGAAGTGGGTATCCCAAAGATGCAGAAGTCTTTCCTGTTTTGTTTTAATCGATTTTTTTAGAAGTGCACTTTCTGCACTGCAGCAGAGGCAGTAGAAGGTGTCTTGGCACTGCCTCCTCAGGCTCTCCGAGATGCAGCCACGGATTAGATGACAGATTAGTTAAATGCGCATGAAATGAGAAGCCGTTCTGCCGCAGCCTGCTGGCTGGTAGCATCGAGTGGCCAGAACGCTTCCTTCTTGGCCTTATGACCATATGGGGTTAGCAGAGGCGGCAGAGGAGGCTCTCCTCCGCCACCGGCACGCCTTTCTATAATGTCTTCATTCCGTAATCAGGCGTCGGGCTGAGCACGCGTAAATCGGATCTATTAACAGGCGTTGTAATTGCCGGTTGCATGCAGGTGATTAGCTTACAACGGCCCCAGGGAAAGTTTAGCTTCGGGAGGGGTAATTAGGACGTCGATGCCTTCCCGGAGGAACTCCTAGATCTAGCGTCGGTTCAAAGCTCAAGAGCTACTCTTTATGATGTCACAAGCATTATGGCGCTCATGAAACAGCGCTCTTAAGGGTCGTAAAAGTGCAACATTTCAACTAAACGAACACTCTTTAATGTTCGTCTAGGGTTTAAAATGTTAAAATGTAAAGTGTCCGAAAAGCGGGATCAGAGGTCACCCCTTTTACCAGTAGCTCATTACTTTTGGGCCGTACTTTTTTTATTTTATTAGGATAGTTACATAAATAGACCATTAACACTCTCACAAGAGGAACTCCGCAATCCAGTGCACCCTTTGCCGCTTACAGTCAAACCGATAGAAATCCGAGAACTCCTTAAAATTCGGTTGAAATTGTTAAAGTTTTTAGGGTCTATAGTGTCACGCTGTGCTCTCTGATAAAAACGCCAAGTTTATTGCGAACCATCTATTCTTTACCTTCAAATGCCTATTAGTCATTTTTGGCAAAAATCAGCTTCAGCATACACTTACCAAAACTACGTCTACATTTTTTATACCCTCGCAGGCTAATGTAAATTCCGTCAGAGCTTTCTACCGAAGTGAGGAAACTTCCGGTCCATAAATATATTTATATATGTGTATATATATATATATATTTTCGAAATTAGAATCATCAGCCTAGTCGATATAAGCATGCCATTTTTTATTTGATAAAATATAAAAAATATTATAATCAAGCTGGCCTTTTTTTGGTTTTGCAAAAGATGTTTCAATAATATAGTCGTTTTATAGGTTTTAGTTAGGGTTCATAAACTTCGGCTTGCCGAAGACAGCTTTCTTTTTTCCTTTGTTCATCTGGCTTCCACTTCATTGACTTTTGTCTATTTTATCTTTTTGGTTTTTGTCAAATATGTATGCTTTGTGTGCTGAAATCCTTTCCGATAGGATTACCACACCATTTGCACAACAACATATTGGCACTCCACACCAAATTGTGTAGGATTTCTCTAAAGGCTCTTTATTTATTTTTATACAAAACATAAACAATAAAAACAAAAGGGAAAATATATTATAATTTAACAAGTTTGTTTCCTTAGCAATGCCTTAAAAATTGATACATAAATTTATTATTTTTATACCCTTGCAGAGCAAAAGGGTATTATAATTTCAGTCAGAAGTTTGCAACGCAGTGAAGGAGACACCTCAGACCCCATAAAGTATATATATTCTTGATCAGCATCACGAGCAGAATCGGAATCCGTCTGTACGTCTGTCCGTCTGTCCGTCTGTCCGTCTGTCCATCTGTCCGTCTGTCCGTTTCCGCGCAAACTAGTCTCTCAGTTTTAAAGCTATCGTGCTGAAACTTTCCCAAAAGTTGTGTAGTTGTTGCACGCAGTATATAAGTCGGAACGGGCCGGATCGGCCGACTATATCGGATAGCTCCAATACAAGAGAATGAAATAAAAAATTTTCACTCTGTTGTTTTTCATCAGATCGACTTGAATTCTTCAAGATGGCGTTTTCTAACTGTTATTGAATTTCGGATTAAATTTGATCAAAATCGGATAACTCTATCATATAGCTGCCATAGGAGAGATCGAAAATTATATATAGAATTAATGGAAATAAATAGATAATATCGTTGTTTTTCATCAGACAAGTATGATTTTTGGAATATAGAGTGTTCTTACAACTCTTGAATTACGAGGTAAATTTGATCAAAATCGGACAACTATATCGTATAGCTCCCATATGATCTATAGTCAAAAATATGGAAAATTAATAGAAAAATCGTCTTAGCTTCGATGTTGTCTACCCTTTATGCGTTTTGTTCGACATATTTGATGACTGCAAGGATATATGAGCTTCGGCTTGCCGAAGCTAGCTTCCTGTCTTGTTTTACTTATTTTTTGGTCAAAAGAAATCAGTAAATACGAAAAATGTAATGAGTGTTCTAAACCAATGGGTTCCAAAACTTATATTCTATTCTTATACTCTGAAAAACTCTTTGTCCCGAAGCCATATCCAGAGCGAACGAGTGAGATGTAGTGGCTAATAAAAATGTAAAGCGTATCCCTTACTTTTCGTTCGCAATATAGTTTAGTAAAAATAAAAAAGGCAGTGAGACGGAAAAAGTGAAGACGAAGAATATTCTGGACCCGCTCTGCTGTCTCTTCTCTGTTTGTATGGACGTCGGCATAAATAAATAAAATTCGCAGAGTGCGCTGTGTCTTAACTGTATTCCTGGTTGCCGGCTTTTAGCTGTTTTAGCTTGTTGCCTACTTAAAGGTGCTTTCGGGGTTTTTTTCGGGCATGTTGTCATTATGACGTTATGGCGGAAACGCACTTACCTTTACTTATATAATATTCATGGTGCGTGCGAAGGACGGAATGAAAGTTGTTTTTTTTTACTCCTTGTGAAGGGAGGAAATTGGGCAAACGTTACGAACGCACGTTTGCTTACTAGGCATTCGTTTCGTCAAAAGAACATTCCCTCTTCCCCTATCTCTGGAAGTAATTAGCTCTCACTCAGTGCTAAACATGTAAGTCAACAATTGATCGAGGAAATTCATTAGAGCGGCATCTCAAGTACCTGTTCCACTTGGCTCCTAATGCTCCGCCTTCGCGATTACGTCATTCTCAGCACCCTGCGACCGCTTGGACCAATCCATTAGTCTGGGGGAAATTGCATAATGCATGTAAACGATAATGAAAACGACGTTAGCCCAACCACACGAAAAACTGACAAAGTGAACAGCAAGAGAAAACACCTTAGGCTCTGATATATTTCGCATTCCCTCGAGGAAAAAATACATCGGGAAAAAATTCCATGCTACAGCGTGAATACCCTTTGAATTCTTAGGATGTTAGCAAGGAAGTTAGGAAGTGGTAAATGGCAAAGAAGCAGATTTACCAGTTGCGATTATAAAGACGTGACTGTATTGTAATGGAGATCAAATCGATCCCGAGTCGACTTATACTTTAATACAATAAAATATGTAGGTAGATCCAAATACTGAAATGAACAGAAGAAAGAAAAATAAAATTTTAGCGAAAAAAAAAACAATTTCTACCGTAACCATAATACCCTCGATAGGGTATGTAGGCAAACAAGCTACCCAACGAACAAACGTAATTAATGAAATTAAGTTGACAAACTGGGAGCGTGCCTCGTGCCTGTTTGAGTTCCAGTTTCAGTGTGTGTGGGAAAACGTATCTGAATGGATTGGTTGCGGGGTCGCCAACGCACATCGCGTCAAGTTTTCCAGCTCCTTTTTTCTGCAGACCGACAGTCTCCGCCCGCTCCGCCCACTCAAGTGATAATCGATTCGCACCTGCCCAAAGTGGGCGTGTTTCCGGGTCTGTCAGCTCGGCAATGCCGCCAACTACCGCTCATTATGCGCATTAATGCCACGCATTTGCGTTCGATACTTGTTACCGTATTTTGAATGGGGAAAAAAGTAGGCTTTAAAAACTCATAGTTAAGAGGTTAGAGTATGGTATATATTTGAAGTATGTACCTAAAAACATGGTACCCCCCTTTGCCTCTTTTTGTTTGTTTATCCTTAAAAAATAAAAAAGAGACAGCCGTTTTAGTTAAAATAAAACAGTTGTGTGCATATGAAGTGTGTGTGCACTGAAATGGATTTTGTACTTGGGTGTTGCGAAAATGTATTGTTTACTGGGCTTCGCTTCGACGCTTCGGTTTTTTATATTTTGATCGCGTGCCACATGGCGCCACTAAATAGGCAAAAAAGCGGCTGGCTGGCGATATACATAAGCCCGCACAAGGTTCTGTCTCGACCGAAATCGGCGACCCGGGGCAGACACCCACACACACACCTACACACACAGACACACACACACAGACTTCATAGAGAAGCGAAATCGTGGCGTGTTTGTTTGCCTTTCGCTTTCGCTGCGTCTTTCCTTGGCCGCTCTCTTTTGGCCGCTTCATTAGTGCCAATGCACCCATCACCGCAGCGTTGTTTTTGTCGCCGCCAGTTGGCAGTTGGCACTCAGGGAGCTCCGAATTGTGTTACGCGTCCATGAGGTCAAAACCAATCGATTTTTATCCACTTCTTGGGTCGTTTCGTTTTACTTTCCCGTTTTCGTTCTTCTCACGTTCTTCCGATAAAGGCGGACATGCATTAAAGGTGCTCTGAAAACTGCGCTTCCACGGCACACGTTGCGTATGAGCAATGTGCTCGACCGATTTGCCGCTCTTGCCACTTGAGGTGCCTTTAAATTTCCGGTTACATAACGAGTTCTGATCACATTACTCAACAACCTCGGGAAATGCCAGTTTGTTTGTAAGATTACCCCAAATAGAAAACTCAATCTGGGACAAGAGTTTCCAAAAAATTTTTTAACTGCAAGTTTTATTGAATTTGGCACAATATTGCTTTCATATTGTGATTGCTGCATATACAGTCCATCCTTAAGTAGGATCGACATTAAGAAGTAAAAATGGATAACGAAACTTTTTAACTCATAAATTGTGGATGACTGTATTCTCTGTTATTTTATAAGCTTTAAGACATTAAAATAAAACACAAATATTGAGCTTGAAAATTAAAGCAATATCTGGTCATATAAAGATGAAGCGATGGCTTGATTTGATATTTCCGTGACTGTTGTCATTATATATCTGTGTGGTCAAAATAATTGGCTCTGCGCTTTTGTGTGGGTGCCATTACAGGGTCATGACAAGTAATTTTAGCCGTACATTTGTAAACAGGGAAAATAATCGGAAGTTCTCCAATAAGAAAATTAAAACCAAATCATAGAATTCCACTTTTCCATAGACAATTGTTTTTTATTCTGTACTAAAACCAGCATGCCTTACTCCCAATACTTGATTTCAGTTCGCTGGTCATGATACTTTACCATCAAATTGTGTACGCTTAATGTTCTTGTTTTCATGGTGGAGTGCAGTGATCCTGATCAGAGGTTTACATCATTTATGGCTGATTGTTTTTTGAGAGCTTTTCTTTTTAATTTTTGTGTGGTAAAAGCCATCTGAAAGGGAATCTGAAAGGGAATCACCCACTATGAGCAGCTCCCATATGGCCACACACTTTATTCTACCATCTATCATCAGGCGATCGACCAGATCTATTCCACCAGGACAACCCCGAACCACAAACCTTTTTGATGAATCGTCAGAACCATATAGCACCAACAGGTTACCACCTTTTTCTGCCCCTTACGAAAGCCCTTGGTGGTCTAAAGTTGAACTCAAAAGGGGCTTGGAAAAGTGGGTGACCGAGTTCTTCACAAATAAGGTGGGGGGCTTCTGCACGGGGATATTATGAGGCTGCCATCTAGATGAAAAGCGGCGCATATTTGAAGTAAATCCGATCACGGTAACACTTGAAATAAAATCAAAAAAAGCGGAAGGAAGATTTTTGACAACCTTATAATACTTGATCCTGTGACGTTAGAAAAAAATGTTACCCCCATAGATGATCATAAAATCATTTAGCTTCCACCCTTTTCATCATCATTAAATACAAACAGCGTCAGTGCAGAAAGGCCCCTGGGAAAGATTTTCTTCAGAAAGTAAAAGACTATGTTGACTTCTTCTTGATCGAGCCCCGTCACAAACTCGTTTTAAAGCTGCTAGACCTGAAGTTTGGTGGGCCTAATTAAGATTCACAAACTTTAACCACAGCGTGATCGTTTATCTGAAATCCATCTGCTAAACATTTTCTGATTTCCTAATGCTATTTCATTGGCATGCTAATGAAGATTCTTTGCAAGTACCGTTGGGCCAAATAAAATCCTCTTAAGTTTTACGAGTTGGCATAATTCTTCGACTATATGCAATTTTAGAACCGACCGTGGCTAATTTTCGCTGCAACGCCCTCTGCGACCACTCCTTCAGGGCTCAACGGGTATTTCTCATTTCCCTTTCGTTTTCCCGTCAAAAGAAGTTAAATAACATAAATTGCAGATTTTATGGGCTTTTAGGTCTGTCTGGAATGGTTCGTTTTGTTCCGAGTGTAAATAAACGAATGGCAAACTGGGTGTGTTTATGCATTCATCATAATGTATTTGACAGCTTGCAGAGTATCCTTAACTTAAAGGAATATTAAAGTATGTACCAGCCTTACATCAAGGATTCGCAGCACTTAAATTTTTACATAACTTGTATCCACTTCCAGCAATCAATCACCGGGTAAAAGCCACCAATCGCACTCAAAACTTCCTCCCCAAAAGAGAAACCAACAATGTTTTTATAGAAGATGTTGGCCCATGTCCGCTTCAAAGAAACTTTGAGAAAGAGGCAGAGGCAGAGGCCAAAACGAGGGGGTAATAAGGCATTCCACTCCGCAGAGTCTCCCCTCCGACGGGCCAACAATCTAATTAGACATAATAAGGTAGGCAGTTGGCAGAAAAGGGGCTCTCGGGTTGGAGGGCAGCGAAGGCGAGCGTAGAGTCGGTGGCCAAGCTCCACTGTTGCCAAGCGAAGGTTGGCTGTTCTAGTACTGACCAATCGACCCGACGAACGAGGCCCAAACCCAAACAGGCTCACGAGAACTGGCGATCGGAAAGCGGACCATTCCAGCCATACATTACAGCAGCAATTTCAGCCGACTTTATTTTTGCGCTTTAGTTGCAGCCAAGCAGCGCTGGCTGCTCGGCGGTTATAACTTAATTTTTTATGGTCATGAAAGTCAATTGCAGTTTGGCATTTCTTCGATGGTTTTTCAGTTCGCCCGTGGAAACGCCATCATCATCGTCTCTGTCATTATGACTTTTCAGTTTGTTGCGGCAAGGGGATCTGTGTGGCGGAGAGGAAGTCGAGGTAGCAACTCAGCGCCAACTGCGAGTCCTCTCAAGAGTTGCCGCGAAAACTGTTATGGCGGTGGAAAACGGTTCAAAAGGCAGCACCTCAATCCATTTCTAATTACACTTTAAACAAATGAAGAAGGCATAAGCTAGTTTCCTATCTAAAAAAGAACTTTTTATCACATTTTAAAAAACATTTTTTATTGCAATTTATTTGAACATTTCCAAACTTTTTTGTCGTTTTAACAGTGTGATTTTTCTTCTATCGCACGAGTAAAATAGTTGTAAGTCCTTGAACTCTAAAAACAAAAGCAAAAACTAATTTTCAGCAACCCACGCTCATTGTTTGATAAAAATCATTGTTGCAAACCAACGTGTGTCGCACTTCACGTTCCTTTATTGGGGCACAGAATCTGTGGCTGGCGAATTGAAAACTCATAATTATTCTCACGTTACGCTTCAAATTTTGTAAGGCAAACAATTTTGGGTTTTGCTTAATCACCGCGGCAACAAGTCGCAAACTTCTCCACCAACAACAACAATGGAATATGTAGGCATACAGAAAAAGAGCCGAACTCATGAAGCTCTTGGCTATCGAAGCCTTCTTGAACACACACCACTCTAATGCCAAATGTGATCGTAAAAGAGAAATGAAGCTGTAGACGAGTTGCCAAGCCAAGTTCCTGAAGCGGGATTATTATTATTTTTTATATACTTTATCACACTGCCCGCCGGACAATCCGCAGATTGTTATGCTGTTTCTTGGTTGTTGTTTCAGATATTGTGTGGGATTTACTTGGTAGTTGTGTGCGTAGATTGTGGATAACTCTTGACTTACGCATATTCATCATCCAATAATGCCCTAGAAACACACAAAACCTGTAGCTTTTCGGCTCGACACGTGCTTATTCCGTCTTCGAGGTGCAATGAACCTAAAACGAGGGCCACGCAATTCCTAAAAAAGTTTTAAGTTTCGAAACTCGTGGAGACCCCCAAGGTAAGGTTCACTAATGATTGTGTCCGTCTTCTTTAGGCTTGATTTGTATTCCACTGATCAACACTTTTTGGCCCTCGTTGTTTTCTCGGGCCGCAGAATCGCCAACTTAGAAACCTTTGAATGTAAATCGTGTCGTTTACGATTTGGCGAAATATAATTTTTACTTTGGCATATCCAACTTATGAAAAAAATAAGTCTTAAAAGATTACAATTATTCAATTTAATATCGTAGTTAAATTAAGGCATCTCCAAGTTTTAACTATTAAAAACATTTAATGGGACCCGAATGTGAAAGTACTTTGACACAATCAAGTTAGATTTTCTCAATCTTTTTCTTTTCGATATTATCCACTCAAAAACCACAAGTCGTTGCACTCGCAAATATTTAATTCAGATTGGGTTCCTGAAAGTTATTGCGAAACCTGCGGCTGACTCACCTTGCTTTTGTTGGATCTCACGAACCTGAATTGCCTTTGAAATGACATTGAGTTCCTTAAACAAATCCACACCGCATCTTTACATTCTATAAGAAGAGCAGAGTGCTTGGCAAACTGGAACCTACGTAGGCACTTCCTGTGCGACATTTTGTTACTTTACCTGAGCTGTCTGATAAGAAATCATAGTCTGTTGATAAGAACAGCAAACACTGTCCCAGAAAAAAGGGAAGTACGTACATCGGTACCGTTGCAAACTTGCGAGTAAACTCAACCAATTTGACGGCAAATCCATCAGTTTCTTTTGAAGAGTCGGAGGCTTCGGTCTTTTCCCTCCCAAATGGATATTAATAACAGGCAAGGCACTCATATAAAAAATAATTAAAAAGAGGTGTTCGTTGTGGCTTATCTTAGACACAGAGCAATTTGCTTTATATCGGTAAATGAATTTATACTCGAGAACATTGATCAATTTGTTTAAAAAAGTGACAGCTAAATTACTAAAATTTTAATGAAACATTTGTAAAAAATGTATGCGATGAACAAATTTCTGTAAATTACCAAAACAATTTGAACAGTAAGGAATACATTGCATGTTTTCGGAAATGTTAAGACGTTATGCAAAACATCTCATATGAAAATTAACTCAGCGTGAAAAGATTCGAAGAGTGTTGAATACCATCTAAATTTTGGGTGCGAGCAACGGGTATTTGTTTAACCTCGACCACCTGCACACCTTGTAGGTGATTACCCCATTTATATTGTAGCTCATAAATGATAATATAACCAATAAATAGGCAAAGAAAAAGGGGTATACTTGTTCCTTGACTGTGGTAAAAATTGCAATAAGCATGACAGCTTTTTAAACACTTTTTGAGTAATAATATACATAGTTAACAAATATATATATACCTTATGTGACCAAAAGTACTTGCTTCTCCTGTTAGGTATGTTCTTAAGTAGGTAAGGTTATTACAAACTGATTATTTTCTAACAATATCTATACCAATAGAGAACAATTGCACCAGGCTCAAAAGTCCTCCTCAACTAATTTCGAACGTAATTTGTAGTTGCTATTTAAGTGTTTAAATTGTTTTAAGCTATAAATAAAACACAATATTGATTCAACAATGACTCCCAAACTGTTATGTTTCGATTTTTGATTAACGCCACCTAGCGAAACGTGTGCCTCCCGTTATTCCTCCTAGATGGCGCTGCTAAATAATTCTTATAAAGTACCACGAGATGTCGCTTTGGTAACCGCAACACTTAACGCAAAAAAATCCGTTTAATTTTTTTTTTTTTTTTTTTTTTTTTTTTAGCTTTATCTTTATTTATTGAATCTTCTCTTGAAGAGACTTACAATAAGAATTCAGATCTTAACCTATACTATGTATTATTAATGTATATTATTTATTTGTTATATTATGATGATTATTAATTGGTCAACAGCCCTCAATTGGGCAGGAGTGGGCGGTCGTTGCGCTGTAGACGAGAGTGGCTCCTGAGCCGCCTGAGCTGCCTGGCTAGTTGGTTTGGATGTATTGATAATCTATTTTCGTATTTCAAAACTTTACTATCAATTTCTTCTTTGACGGGTTTTATATCCAGGTCCCTATGGATGTTTGCGTTGCGAATATACCAGGGGGCCCCCGTTATTGTTCGCAGTATCTTCGACTGCACACGTTGGATGATTTCTATGTTGCTGCTGCTTGCGTTCCCCCAAAGTTCAGACCCGTACGTCCAGGTTGGCTTTAGACATGAGTTATATAGTAGAACTTTGTATTCCAGCGGAAGAGGTGAGCGAGGGTTGATGAGCCAGTGGAAACTATTGGCCTTGAGTTTTAGGGAGGTCTTCTTCGCTTCAATGTGCCTTCTCCAGGTAAGCCGCCTGTCTAAGTGGATGCCCAGGTAGGTGACTTCGTTGACTTGGGGGATTTGTTTGTTGTTTAGGGACAGTGGTGGGCAGGTTTCCCGATTAAGTGTAAACGTAATGTGCTTACACTTTTGATCGTTGACTTGTATGCGCCAATCTGCAAACCATTTTTCCACGTCGATCAGATGGTTTTTTAAGTGAGCTGTTGCTGTTTTTGGATATTTTGAGCGACTGATTATAGCTGTGTCATCAGCAAAGGTGGATAGAATTGTTTGACTGCTTGTAGGAATATCAGCCGTGTACAGGACATACAAGATCGGTCCGAGCACACTTCCTTGGGGTACTCCAGCCTTGATTTTGTGGTTTTCAGAGAAGAAATTTTTGCATCTTACAGTAAAAACTCTATCTTTGAGGTAAGATTCAAGCAACTTATGGGTGTTTTGTGGCAAAACGGTCTTGATTTTGTAAACTAGACCTTCAATCCAAACGCGATCGAAGGCTTGAGACACGTCCAGGAATATGGCACTGCAGTATTCCCTGTATTCAAAAGCTGTGCGTATTTCAGCTGTTATGCGATTTACCTGTTCGATAGTTCCGTGCTTTTCCCTAAAGCCGAACTGATGCAGGGGAATCGCTCTGTTGTTTTGGAGGTGTGTTTTTAGGTGGCATGAAATCAGCTTTTCAAATAGCTTTGATAAGCACGGAAGGAGGCTAATGGGCCTGTATGACGAAGGTTGGGATTTGTCCTTGCCTGGTTTTGGTATCATTGTGATAACGGACTTTTTCCATTGCAGAGGAAAATAGCCCCATTTGAGAATTGAGTTGAATATGGTGGTGATGAATTTAACTGCACATGCTGGCAGTTCAATTATCATTTTAGGCGAAATTAAATCATGGCCGGGGGCTTTTTTTGGATTCATCTGTTCTACAATGGCTTTTGTGACTGTACTTGTTTCAAGAATGATTGTGGAGGAAGGCTCTGCTGGTGGGATGTTTGGCAGAGTAAATTGATTCGCCGGCGGATGAGGTTGGAAGACGTTTTGTAAGTGAGAGGCGAAGATGTTGGCCTTTTCCTCGTCACTACGCGCCCATACACCTGAGGGTGATCGAATTGGAAAATCGGGCTCTATAGGTGGTTGAATGTTTGGGTGCGCTCTCCAGAGTGGAAATTTGTTGCTAGTGGGTGAGAGCTTTGCTATATACGCGCGTTGAGCCTGATTCTTCTCAGTTATTAAGGCTTTAGATAGCTTCCGACAGGCTTCTTTAAAACTTTGTTTAGTGGCTGGGGATCGGTGTGTCTGCCAGTTTCGGCGAAGTCTACGCTTTTCTTGAAGGAGCGATTGGATCTGCATGTTTGTACGCATAGGATTTGGGAGGGATGTAGCTAAAGGGTCAGGTGTAGAGTGTTTGGCAGCTGAGGACATTACATCTGCTATGTGCTTAAGTGAGTTTTCAATGTCAGCTTCACACGAGATATTGGGTTCGATTTCAATGTGAGAGCTGATATATTTTTTATACTTTAGCCAGTTTGTTGTATTGGAAGTCAGAAATTGTGGTTGCTTTACAAGCTGTGGGTGTTCAAATAGACAGAGAAGAACAGGCGAATGGTCAGATGACAGTTCAGCCAGTGTTTCAACGCGTACCAGCCTGGGCGGCACTCTCCTAGTTATGGCAAAATCGATAATGTCTGGTTGTTTGTTCGGATCTGCTGGCCAGTATGTGGGCCTACCCGGTGAAACAAAGTCTAGCTTATTACTAGGTTTGATGATAGCATTGTATAGTTGTCGTCCTTTGGGGTTAATAAGACGAGAGCCCCAGTAGTGGTGTTTTGCATTATAGTCACCGGCAGCTACAAAGCAGTTACCTAGTGAGTTGTAGAAGCCCAAAAATTCATTTTCTGGAATATTGAATCGTGGGGGACAATACACAGCTGATAGTGTGAGTGGGCCGCTGGTTATATTGATACGTATGGATGTGGCCTGCAAGTAGTTAGTAGCGAATGCGTCCTGAGGATGATGCTTTATGCGCTGTTTGACGAGAATGCCGGTGCCTCCATGCGCTTTGCCATCTGGATGGTTGGTCGCGTGAAATACATAGCCGGTGAGATAAAAATAGTTTTTATTGGTTAGGTGTGTTTCCGAGAGAAGCATGATATCGATATCATGGTTGTTTAGGAACTGTAGGAGTTCGTATTTGTGTTGGGAAACGCCGTTGGCGTTCCAGAAGCATATTTTTAAGGGATTCATTTAGATTGTTTAATCAAAAGCTCCAAAAGAAGATTTTGGTTTCGCGTTAGGTCTTGCAGGGTACTTTGTATCGATAGCATAATTTTTGTAAGCGTAGCTAGTGTGTGTTCAAGTCCGCTATGTGCTGGTGGGGGGGAAGCTGGTTTTGCTGAGTAGTGGGTTGAGTTGTTCGCTGGGTATTTTGCTCAGGCAGCGAGTCATCTTTTCGATTTGGTATAGGCTGGAGAGAATGCACAACTTCAGGGTGAGAAAGACTTACTGGCACTGGCGATGCTCCAGAGTATCGAAGAGCTCTGGCAAAGGAGACCCCGGGTGTTGTTACTGATGGCGTGAAGTAGTTTGGTTGGACAACATGTTGAGCGGTAGTCGGTTTGCTGCGCCTCTGAGTCAGACGAGTCTTGAGTTCTTTATAGATAGGGCAGCCCCTATAGTTGGCAGTGTGGTTTCCACCACAGTTACTACATTTCCTCGTTGCAGGATCTTCTTTGTTTCTCAGACATGCATCTATGCAGTGCAGATCACCACAGGCGACACAGACTGATCGCAAGGTGCAGTAGCTCCTTGTGTGCCCAAACTCCTGACAGTTAGTACATTGTACCGGGCCGTTTCGCTTGTGTGGTTCCTCTACGGTAATTCTTCGGTGAAGGAGATATTGTAACTTGTAAATAGGGTGGACTGCATTTTTCTTAAGAGGTGCAGTCTCTGGCGCCAGTTCAATCTTAAATAGCGGCTGAGGGATTTTTGCCCTGTTGATTATATTGGTTACATGTTTAACGTCAAAACCTTGCTCTTTTAGTCCCTCGGCTATGTCAGCTACTGGGACGGTTGATTCTATTCCTTTTACTACAACTTGTAGCCCTTTGCTACTTTTGAGCTGGTAGGTGTAGTAATTTACCGGCACATGGTCGAGGAAATTCGTCACAGTGCGGTAGTTGCTTTCATTTTTTATTTGGAGTTTGGTTTCTGATATATTACCTCTTTTTAGGTTGGTAATGTAAAAGTTATTTGGCCCGATTTTTTGTTTAAGATTGTTAATAAGCTCCGAGCAATTGTGTTCCCTAATGTAGATAGGGGGTGGCTTTACATCTTTGGTGGGTTGAGGCGGTTGACCCTCATCTTCTCCAAGGTCACCAAGTATAGAAAATCTATTTTCAGAAGTTGCCTTGTTGTTGTTGCCTGAGGTTTTCGATACTTTCGGCAGGTTTGCATTAGTTTTTTGTGGGCTAAGCTTTCTTTTTATTTGTACATACCGATCGATCCCGGTCTGTACAAGCGTAGTTTGTGGGAGAGAGGCAGCAGAGACACATTTTAATTGCGATGACAATATCGGCCACAAATTTGCCACCGACGTTGAAGTTGTTGTTGTCGTCGTCGAAACAACAGTTGTAATAGAGGGCACCGTGCTGGTCAGCGCAAGAGCTGACGTAGTCAGTGCAATGAGAGGTGAGAGTGGAGATGGGCATTGGGAGCTCCACGACTGGGCCATGGCAGCGCTGCTTGAGCTTAGGAGTGCAGGTGACAGTGAGCGCGCTCTCTCGGGAGCAGTCAATGACATTGCTTTTGTTGTTGCGTCTTCGTTACTTACTGTCTCCGAAACAATTGCTACATAAGCATTATTCCGGGCAGAAGACAGTCGGCGTTCGTCTTGCTTTTGTTGTTGTTGCATTCGACTTTGACTCGTGGCTTTACTAGTTGCACTTATTATTGATTTGCCCGCAGGCATTGTATTTTGTTTGAGATTAGTTGTTTTCTTCACTTTGATCTGTTAGAAAACTAGGTAATGAAGCTAATATGATTTGGCATTGCTGCCAGCGTCTTTTCGCTACTATTTCAGTTTTTATTTCACTTAAATATCGAGCTAATTGACTCGCTTGGCGGAGCGATCAAGAAACACGTCTGCACGGGGCAAAAGTAGAACTTTCCGTTTAATTTAAATGGCGAACAAGGTAACTCCGCTAATTACAACGCTATCAGCATTATCAACGATAATTAATAAGCGTTTCTGAACAGTTGGAGCAGGTGTGCATATCGAGATGGGGGTTTTAGAGACCGTAGCGCAACCAACTTTAGTAATAAATTTCATAATAGACCCACTAAGATAGATATGTTTTTCTTTTGCAGCTACAACATGCGCTTTGAGCCGCTGGGCCAGAAGATGTTCACCCGCCGTAATTGGCTGCTGCGCTGCAGTATCCTGATCAACGTGGCGGTGATCTTGTACATCGGCAGCCAGCTGATGATCGGCGGAGGTAACAGCTTCACGAACGGAGGCAGCTTCCTGCTGCAGGACCAGCAGCCCGTGTCGATCCTGCAGGTGAACTCGGCCTCCTCGGCGGCCCAGGTGCAGCAGCAGCCTCCCACACCCAAGAACCAGAATCAGAACCCAAACCAGAACCAGAATCAAAATCAGAATGTAAGAGCAACTAGAGCACTCATGCAGATCCCCTTCTCACCACCTCTCAATCTTCCCTTCAGCAGGCGGCGGAGATCTTCGAGTCCGAGGAGAAGCTGCTGGTCAACTCCAACGCGGACTCCCCAGCAGCAGGTGCGGCGGTTCAGGCTGCGGATAGTGCGGCGGGTGCTCCGCAGGCGGCGAGTGACGGCGATCCCTCGCAGGTGATCGGGAACATTGGGCAGGCAGGGTCCGGAGGAAACGCCGAGGCGAACAACACCCAACCAGACGGCGGCTACATCGTCACCGGGGACGAGAAGGAGCTGGAGGAGCGGGTACGCTCGCTGATCAATTGCCTGGACCACGACTACCACCAACAAACGCTGCAGCGGGGCGACTTTTGGGTGCTGCAGAACTACGTGCGCGCGGAGCACGGGGAGATCAAGTGCCACGAGTCGATCACGTACACGACACACGCAGACTACACCTTCCTGGACAACCTGGTGCCACTGCTGGAGCGCTGGAACGCGCCCGTGAGCATAGCCATGCACGCCCCCGGCACGGACTTCCAGCCCACGCTCGACTCGATCCGCTACCTGCGCGACTGCCTGCCCGGCAGCCACCTGGTGCGCGCCTACACCACCTTCCACGTCTACTTCGGCACCAAGCACATCCCCAAGGCGGTGCCCAAGCCGCACGAGGTCCTCAAGACGGGCTACAACTGCACGCTACCGCCGCCCTACTTCAACGTCAGCTCGGGCCACCTGTACAAGGCGCAGAAGAAGCTCCTCTACCCTGTCAACGTGGGCCGCAACATCGCCCGCGACTCGGCTCTCACCCACTTCATCCTGGCCTCCGACATCGAGCTGTATCCTAATCCGGGCTTGGTCAAGAAGTTCCTTGAGATGATTGCCCGCAACGAGCAGTACCTGCGACGCAAGGCGCCAAGGTGGGTGGATTTAGCTGTGTCTGTGTCACCCCTATTTATATTAAACCGGTTCTCTATTAAAGGGTATTCCCACTGGCCATCTTCGAGGTGGAGGAGAACTCCCCGGTCCCGCACGACAAGACGGAGCTACAGGAGTTCTTGCGCACAGGCAAAGCTATTCCCTTCCACAAGCGGGTGTGCGCCAGCTGCCACGGAGTGCCCAAGTCCAAGGAGTGGATGTCGGCCAACGAGACGGACGAGCTCAGTGTGTTCCACATAGGTACGTACTTAGTGCTTCCCTTGAGACCCCTTGAGAGTACCATTATATGTCCGATCCACAGGAAAGCGAACTGGTTACTACGTGCACTGGGAGCCAATCTACATTGGAACCCACGCGGATCCCCATTACGATGAGCGGCTAAGCTGGGAGGGAAAGAGCGACAAGATGCCCCAGGTGAGTCCAACTCTATTTAGAAGATCAGTTCGGTTCAGTATTAACACAATTTTCCAGGGTTATGCGCTGTGCGTGCTGGACTACGAGTTCCACATCCTGGACAACGCGTTCCTGGTGCACAAGCCGGGCATCAAAGTGCTGAAGAAGGACAACCGGAGGGCCATGCTGTCTGGGAAGACGAACCAGCTGATACGGAAGATCATCTACCCAGAACTGAAGATCATGTACGGCATGCGCAAGGGATGCGCGATATAGTAACTAGTTCTGAAACCGAGCTGAGCTCAGTCCCGACTGAAGGGGAAGGAGGCGAAGGCGAAAAGACTACAACCCACTTCACTACTGCTATTTGCAATTCTATAGATCGCTAGCGATTCAAATTCGTCGGCAGCGTTGGATCCGCACTGCAAGTGTGTGTTTCCTAGCTGGAGACTTAGCCCTAGGACTAATAGGTATTACGTAGTTAGCTTTAGCTTAGGTCAGTCGTGTAACGTCATTGGGTTTTTCCTATGTTGGGTTATCTAATTCTACTCCTCAGAGCCTTGAAAGCGTGGCTTTAACGTAGTTTCTGATTAGCTTTTGGTTCCTCGCTGCATTTCATTCTCCAGCAGACTTCTAAGCTGAAAGTATCCTTTTGTAAAAGTAAGGCATCGGCGCCCAGAGCTAATGTATACTTCCACGAACCTTATGTAAATAGCAACACACTTGGGCCACTTATCGGACCTTCCTCTCTCTCTCTGGAACACAAACTAGAGACTTGAGATCTAGGGGTTTTTACTCATAGGCAGTCATTATCCGTTAATTTGAACATAGGCCGTTAACTTAAGTTTATCGTTATTTAGCTGAATTTTTCACACGGATCCATTTACGAGTTAGAGCTAGTTTTCTGTTTATGGATTTTCCTCTTTCAATACTCAACAGATAAAGTGAAAGCAACATTATTTTTGAATACAAGGGCCAGATCCTAACCGACATCAGAAAGAACAGCAGTCTTACCATTTTGTGTCTCTGTATTTGCGTAATAAGGGTATAGGCTTAAAAGTGTTTTCTTGGCAATGTAGACTTACTGCAAGACCAAATCGTAGATTAGACCGTTAACGGGCCAAACAATTCCAACGTTAATTATTTGACTTGAATAGCAGAGTAGGAATCATTGAATTGGACGTATTAATAGACTTCGAGAGGTAAATCGTAATAGTATAATGATAAAGTTAAAAGGCTAAAGACAAGTTTCAACAAAACACAATTACTATTAAAATTTATACAGAAACACACACATTGAGAATTGATTTGTTGACTTACCGCACTGAAAGGTAGGCAGGCAATTATTGCAATTGAAACCACATTTCAATAGGCATAAATGCGAACCGTGATATTTGTACTAGTAAAGCGATATGGAGATGTTAAAACTAATTGATAAGAAACGAGAGGGAGATCACAAACAGAGATCACAAGCCCCCGCATTAAACTTAACCTAACTTTAGTTTTGTATATGTTTTTTATTAGTGTTGAACATTAAGTCAAACTTGTGCACATATAAATGTTAAAAACAATATTGTGAACTCGAATCCGCGATTCGATTCCAAGAGAAATGCTGAAGGTTTTTGTTGCGTAGGCCTTATCGAAATAAATATAAATAATAGAACTAAGCTGTCGATTTTAGAGAGTTTAGAGTATATTAGATCTTACTGAAATACAGAAAGTTTTACGTATGTTGTTGGAAATTTAATAAAAGTACGTTTTGAGAGTGACTTGGGAACAACATACACAATTGATGTTTGTATTTATTTGACTTTAGTACTTAAGCAACGATTTAGCTGATACCGATTAGCAGATCCAGTCTTAAATTTATTCGCTCAAACAGATTGGTTCCATTATATATTTTCCATTAATAAGACTAAAATATCAGTAAACCTAATGAAAGTTGTTAAAAGTAGCTTAGAGCAGAAAAAATACAATTTGAATTAAAGAATATATTTGTATGATGTAATGTAAAGTGTAAAAGTGCCTTAGACAAATCGAAGAATATGAAATATTTATAAAAACCATTATCAATGCAGCTGAGTACTTCCTGAGTTTACTTTAATTTTCCCATCGTTTTGTGTTCAGAACGGCGAAAAAACGCATACAGCACATTTGTGTATTTATACAAATAAAAACTTTGGCAAACTATGGCCGTCATATGTAAAACGCTAAATTGAAATGGATTATTTTTTCTAAAATCGAATAAGTCTTCTTAATGATTCACAGCCTGCCAATTATTTAAAACACGGTATTAAATAAAAACTACATTCATTTTGGTTGTCTTATGGTTTAACTGCAATCATTGCAAATTTAATTTGACCAGAAGTCATTTGTCGCAAAATTAAACTGAAATCACACTTCAAGAACGCCTCATACTTCTAAATAAAACTTTTGTAAGAGTTAAGTGCAATTCTGCTGAGCATGGACTTCTAGCTAAAATATTAAGAAAAGCTACACAAAACCAGATTAAAACTGAGAAAATAAAACAAAGAAAAAATAAAAAACAATTCAAAAAGTCTGAAAAGTGTATTCATCTCCCTTAGTCACAAAGTTATGGTTTCTATGGCATTTGTAGTCTGGATCAGTTCTGAATTTTGCTGATTTTTGGTTTGCCCGAAACAAGTTTTTCTGTCTCATGACATTTGCTGCATATTTCGTCACTACTTAATTTAAGCTTCGATTCTTGAAAAATCTCCATCTTAACTAAAGGCCTAACGCCAAGATCATTGTCAGATTGTCGTGATTGGCACGGCCTCTTGGGCGCAGTCGACCTTGACTTTAAGTTGGATTTACTGGTTTCTTTTGAGTTTTGGCGGTTCTACGAAAACAAACAAATCAAACATAAATTAACTCCGAATTCGTTGACTAGTATTTAAAACAGTTGCTATCTGAAATTTGAGCAGAGCTTAGCAAGATGACGAACAACCGACTCAACTCAAGCGAAAGGAAGCTTTTTCTTTCGAAATTCGTGCGATCTGATGTCTTTTCGTTTATTCGTTATTTATTGACATGTTTGTTTTTATTGCACTGAGGCCGAAGCGGGCCCGAATCGTCAACAGGTAGAGGAAGATCAGCAAGCTCCGGCGATCATCATCACGGGAGCTTCAGGCCAGCTTCGTATGAGCCGTCACTCGCCGTGCTACCAGTTAATATCTGCGTTGCGTTTCTAGCGCAAAACAGTCGAAATTGTCAGCTCGTTGGCTGAGCATCGCAGCAGCTCTTCTTAAGTTCCACGTTTAGTGCCAAGTCCCGAGGATTAAATACAAGTGTTAACATGGCTAAGATATTAATCAGTGCTCTATTGTGCGTAGCCTTGTTTGGCTCCATGGGTTAGTACTCTATACGTTTAATCGGTTTTACTGTCAACACGATTGGTTTCGATAGCCAACTTTGTATATTCAAATTGTGTGTGGTTACTCTAAGGCAACCAACAGAGAAATCCAGATGTTGACATTTCATTAGTATCGAATTACCTCATTTCATCTTTAGTAATTAAGCCGTGGTGTAATGTCACGAGAATATCTTGAATTCGGAATAATATGTTGCAGAGTAATAGAATGCGTGATGTTATGGCGAATACAGACTATTCAAATTATTTAGGTTGCATTTAGTCGTTTCCTATTAGACTATGGCGACCCCAATACCTTTTTACACACCTTGCAATTGCTCACTCGCCCGAACAACAAAATTTGCAATTTTCTGACTGAGGTGATGCTGCGATTTACCTCGCATTGAAGTTATCCGGCACACATTTTTTCTACAATTTCCCAAATCAACGCGGAAGAGAAAGATAAATTTATGCAAGTAATTATTGCAATCAAAAAGTTGAGTCGACAAAGTACATAATTCCAATATTCGAATTTACACCGAAATTTCATTAATATTTCAAGGTTGGCAGGTAGCGTTTTCAAAAATTTAATTCACACGCTGGGGCAGGCAGAAAAAAGCAACTATTGCATAACCTTTGGCTGGCGCAGTGGTCCATTGTGTGATCTCGTCGACGCCACCAAACGAGTTTGTCTCGGATAGCGGTCAGACTTGTTGAGGGAAGATGGAACGACAGATCGATCTCCGAGTAATGCGTGCGCAGCCGGTTGCTGTGACCTTTAAGCGTCTTTGCACCTCGCGGCGGAGCTCCTCGAATTCAGTTCACCAATTCCTCAAAAGCTTGTATGCGGATCACCCGTACTGTCATTTGATAGTAATTTCGTTCAGACTATAATTATTTTGTGGGGGAGCCCTCGACCAACACATGTTGGTTTAACCACAGAATTTATATGAGGATTATTAAGAAGAACCAAATTTTCTAAACTATTATTCTAAACTATTAAATAAAATAACTTAATAATATTAAAGTTGTGAACATCAATGAATTCCAGTTACACTATGGAAATTAATATAAAAAAAAAAATTAATTTCTTTAAGATGGAAATATTAAAAGTAGAAAACTTGTTTGGCTGCTTCATTGAAATAAGTCAACATTTAATTAATTAGTTTTATCGAATCATCCATAGGCTAGCTTAGGATAATCCAGCCTGCCGATCGTACAAGCTAAGCTCACCAGGAGTCTTTACTGTTCCTTGGAGCTGATCATTTCATAATATATCTGTAATTTATTAAAGATAATAACCAAGTTTGTAGACTGATTTTTTTGTCATTCCATTTAAGATATAGCAGTATATCCCAAGTGCCATTAATTTGTATGTGCAAAAGTCGTTTTGAAAAAAGTCTAAAAAAATTCAGATGGGTTTATTAATCATAAAGATATTTGGTTTTAGGCTTGGGCGTAAGATATATGAACTAGAGTTACTGTCAATTCTCTAGTTAACTTAGAGCTACTTTGATTTTCCGTGAGTTGGCAAGAAAAGTCTTAAGTTAAGCGTGAATCGATTTACATCAATTTATTTTACGCTTTCCGATATTTTTTGTAAAAACGGAGGATACTTTTATATATTTCTAACTTTTTATTGCCAGTTGTATTCCTCGGTTTCTTCTTTCAAATATCTCTGAAAATTTATTTTCCCACTACCTAATACCTACCTTCCTAAAAAACTTTTCGAAAGTAATATAAGCAGTGTTACACGATCATTTTCTTTTCTGAGTAATGTTTACGGGTACAACAAACGGGCTTCAAGACCCACGTACGTGTGCAATTCCGCGGGAGACGAGACATTCCATTGTCGAGTCCCATTGTGCCCCTCGGCAATCCCACGACATCGAGTTCGATCGTAACGTACGTTCAGTCAAATAGCTAAGAAGAGAGGCAGTTTCGCATCATAAATCATTAGAGGTAAGCGCGCCCCTCCCCCCGATCCTCACTAACCGCCCTCCGCTGTCCTTCCAGCCGCCGCAGCCGCAGGAGCATGCCGGGAGGCGAACGGGACCGCTCCGGTGGCGGGCTCCTGCGACGCCTACATCGAGTGCCGGAACGGAGTGGCCGAGGAGAAGCTCTGCCCCGACGGGCTGCTCTACAACGAGAAGTCGACCGGCTACCCCTGCGGCTACCCCATCGACGTGGAGTGCTCCCAGGCGCAGAGCCGCCTGCAGGCCGCCCAGCCCACGGAGGATTGCCCCCACCAGTTCGGCTACTACCGCATGGGCGACGCCAGCCACTGCGGACAGTTCATGAACTGCGCCGCCGGACGCGGCTTCGTGTTCGACTGCCCGGTGGGCTTGGCCTGGAACCCGGCCACCTACAAGTGCGACTGGCCCGACCAGGTGGAGGACTGCGACGCGGAGGCGTTCCTGGGCTTCCGCTGCCCCGCCCCCGCCCCCAAGTCGGAATTGCTGGGGGATCAGGAGGAGGACTACACCTTCCACCCCTCGCAGGACGACTGCCAGGTGTACTTCATCTGCATCGAGGGACGCCCGCGACGCATCGGCTGCGGTGAGGACCAGGCATTCAACCAGGAGCTGAAGCAGTGCGACGACATCGAGAACGTGCCCAATTGCAGCAGCGCCGTCCGCGAAAAGGGCGCCCAGATCAAGGCGGCCCGTCAGCACGCCAAGAAGAACTGAGGAGGAGTTCCCCCACTGGAACAGGCCATCTAGCAGCAAGTTGCTCGAGTTTTCTAGTCTGTAGTTAAAGACCGATTGTTGACACTTCGTACCATGAAAATAAAATGCAAAAACCAAGAAAGGCCTTTTCGATTTCCAAACCCTTTTCCGCCCATCGAAAACCAGAACTCAACGTAGTGCCTTCTCCATTGCAGTGCTCGGATCGCCGGAGTGCCCCTCACCCAACGGACGCTTCGCATCGGGGGATCAGTGCGACGCCTACACGGAGTGCCAGGACGGGGTTCCCGTCGAGAAGCTCTGTCCGGATGGCCTGCTCTTCCACCAGCGCACCAAAGCCACTGGCGAGTGCACCTACGCCCCCTACTCCACCTGCAAGGAGCGCGCCCGCCTGCAGCCCGCCAACGGAACGGAGGAGTGCCCGCGCCAGTTCGGCTTCTACCCGAACGGAGACGCCACCAAATGCGGCGTGTACCGCAACTGCGCCCACGGAGTGGCCAGCCTAACGCGCTGCCCCGAGGGGCTGGCCTTCAACGAGGCCACCTACCAGTGCGACTGGCCGGACCTCGTGGAGGACTGCAACGCGGAGGCGTACCTGGGCTTCGAGTGCCCCGCCGCCGACGCCGCCGAGGGGAACGCCCCCGCGGTGGACGTCACCCCGGAGGGGGAGCTGCGCTACTACCGCCACCCGCAGACCTGCAAGAAGTACTTCGTATGCGTGAACGGCCACCCGCGGCTCTACAACTGCGGCAAGTACCTGGCCTTCAACTCGGAGTCCAAGCTCTGCGACTTTTACAACAAGGTGCCCGAGTGCTACGCTCTGCTCAAGGAGAAGCAGCGCCTGAAGGCGGAGAAGCAGACTCCCCAGGTGGCCTAACCTGGCCGGAGGATCCGGGGATCCGGGGAAACCAGGGGATCTGGGAGGTGCCGGAGGAGGCTAAGAGGCTGCTGTCCACACTCTTCTCGTGCAATGATTATTGTGTTGTAAATATATATCTGCTTGTCGTTTATACATTCAATAAATAGGTAATATCTATAAATGCTATTAAAACTCTATTAAACAGCTACCTTTTATTTTGGAAGGCAATTAAGGTATTCCGAGAGCTGTGTAATCCAGTCATTATTAGACTAAGTTCCTAACTCTTTGCCGAGATATGTGCGTGAATAGATGCCGAATTTACTTTTTCCTTTTGCCGATCGTTGCTAAGGCAGCTTAATAACGAATGTCGTCACACCTTTGAATAAAATTAAATTCGTATGTCTAATATCGTAATAAAATTCTATAGCACAAGTTATATATGAACGTGTATTTAAATTTATTTATTGTGTATAACCGGTAAGCCTACGACGCCTGGCCGCCACGATTAAGAATATACTCACGTTGCAGAGTCAGAAGTATCTAACACACAGCTTGACAAACTTCTGACTGAAAATATAACACCTTTATATGCCTTTATTAATAGAACAAATTAGCTCGTTTTTTGTTGTTTGTAATTTATTATCAGTTTCAGATTTTCTGGTGAATTTAGTGTTAGTTAATAATAATTTTTAGCTTATTAGTAATTGGTAGATAATTAAACTTATATGTATGTTACATAGGTATGATGGCAAACCACGTTCAAATTTAAACATTTTTTCAGTGAACTAAATATCGTGTTCTCTTTTTTCCAGTTCAAAATTTTTTACATTATTTCAACTTTTGGTGAAATATAATTTTCAAAAAATAATGCCAATCTGAAGTTAGGGGTCTGTTTTTGGAAATAATTTAAGCTCGAATTTTATTGTTGATTAAAAACATTTATTTTATATTTATCACTAAGTAATCAGTAAGTTTTGTTTAGAATTTTTAGGGTTGCTTAAAACTAAATTCTTCAATCATCTTCGTTAATCCGATCGCTTCCGTCTTTCACTGATTCCTTTCTCCTTTGGCTATAAAAATTAAATTACATTAGGTTTTGTTTTTGAACTTTTGCACTATTCTGTTGTAAATGTTTTGCTGTTGTGTATCAGTTTTTATTACATTAAATTACAACAAATAATTCGTAGTTAGGTTTAGTATTTTATTTGGTTATACAAATTTTTGTTTCATTTCGATTCATATCTTTTTGCTTTGTGGTGCTTGGCTAAGGCGACTTTTGTTTGGTTGTTTTCACTTTGTTTTTGTTGTCTTTACATTTTGCAATATATTTAACTTTTGTATCCGTTTCCATCTTCGTTTTATTTACTTACACAGAAATGAACAACTTGCACTGAATGAAATCAAAAAAACTCAAAGTATCGACGAAAAACAAATTCTGAAAGTAAAAAAATAAATTTTTTATTCGTTTTAAAATTTGTGCTAGAAATTCGGCTATTAAAATTATTTAAGTCCATACACACACTTGAGAAAAAATACTTATCTTTTCGCTTCATTGTTTTGGTTTCATTCTGGTTTTCATTTTAACATATTCAGTCTTTCAGCTTCTAACATAAATAAATTAATTAAATTAATTTATTCAATTACATTTAAAAACATCTTGTTGTTTGCTGCCTGTAAATAATTTTGAGTTCTATTGCATTTATGTGGTAATTTTCGGTTGTCTGCCTATCGTTGCTTGTTTTTTAAATCTATAGCCAAAAAGTTTTTCATGGAAATTTTGAAAAAATTTTCATCCTTAGTCAAAGTTTGTTGTAAAAGCCAAAAGTTTGCTTTGTTGCTTGCTGCCTTAATTAACTTAATTCTATTTTTCTTTGTTATCATGTACATTTAAATGTATTAATTGCACTGTGTACAAAATTGTTTCTTTGTTTTTACATAATTTAATAAATTTACCTTTTACAAATTCCGATGATCCAATTTTTCGTCAGAAAATGATCACGAGAAGACTTATAGCGGCTTACAATTGAAGAAATTATATATTTTATTAATTTGGGCAATATAGTGTAAGCAAAAATATTAATGGTTTTACAAGTTAATTGTTAAAACTCGATTTCATTAAATCTTCTCGTGATGGGCTATTTATCTTATTAGACTTAAACTTAAAACACCAAAATCAATAAAAGGTAAATGCTATGAATCTGTTATTTTTTTGTGTACACAGTGTAATATTTTTTATATAGTTCTCCAACTACTCCTCGCTTTTTTAATAGGAGTTTCTCATAAACGTTTTATGTTTATGATTTCTCTATGCGTTTAAAATCTTTTCAAGTGGACGTAGCATATCTTTTCTTTTGGGTTGTCCAAATGAGTTGCTTAATTTTAATTTTACGGATATATAAGAAATATATAAAATTTTGTGTCTAAATTCAGTTGTTTTTAGGAGTTTCTTCTTTCAAAACAAAATAACAATTCTTTTGCGTATTGTTTATAAGTTTATCAAATATGTTCGTTCAATTTTAAATTTTTTTGTTTTTATTTGCATTTTGGGTGGGGCTTACGTTATCATAGTTTTATAGTCTTTCCTTCGATCATTGCTTTATGTACGTCAACTAAAAAGATTACGTCAAAATGTTTTTTTTTCGTTCAGTTCTTACTGTATAATCCGGTCTCTTGTTAAGGCATCTGCATTTTGTCACTGAAGTTCTGTTTTTCATTTGTTTCTAGTTTGGTTTTGCATTTTTACACTTTAATTTGGATGCTTTGGAATTTGGTTTGGTTTTCGATTCGAAACAATATTTGAAAAATTTAAGATTCCAAAAGTTAACACTTGCCCAAAGTTTTATAATTTTTTTTGTGACTCCTAAAAACAACGAAATGTGGCTGTATTTTTATCAATAATTTTGCTGTGCCTTAAGATACAAATTTTAATTCGAAAATTGACTTTAATTTTGAATACAGTAATAGACAAAGTTTCCCTTTACTGTTTTTTTTTTGTTTACTTTGTTAGTATGTAATTTTTTGTAGGTCTCTTAATCAACTTAACCTGACAATTTTGTGGTTTAAACTTGTATGCAGGTTACATAAACAAAAATGTCGTATTTTTTGTTTTATTTTGAATATGAATTATTACACGCAGAAAAGCGTAATAAATAATCATTCTTAATGGGTAACCTGAAAATAAATTACTTTGCAATGTTCCAACTTGAAACTTAAGTAAAAACAAATATAAACAAGTTTGTATTTTTTATTAAAAAGTATAAGGTGATCTTTAATAAAACATTCGTAAAATTTAAATTATAAAACTTAACATTACACAATTAAAATAACCAATATCGAAGTACCAAAATATATAAAAAAAACTTTAATTCAATCAGATAAAAAGTAATGGAAAACTCAATTGAAATTGTAAACTCTTCTAAACTTTTATCATTGTATATAAACTACTGGATGCAGTTAATGGAACTTCCGTTTTTTCCCGCCACGTTTCTTTCCCTTGCCCTTTTTGGCCAGTTTTCGCTTTTTGCTTCCATCGCCGCGCAGTGCAGATTCCCTACTAATCTCGCCAAGGATTTCATCACCAAGTGTGCCTGCAGATTGCATAGAGATGTCAGTTGATTAGTTGATGTGTACATATCAGCAATGGCAATGGAGGAGCTTACCCAGGGTGGTCAGTTTGCGCTGGCGATGCTTTTCCGCCTTGGTCACCGGCAGCCGCATCAAGTAGGTCTCCTCGTATTCCTGTTTCTCCTTCTGAGCGTGGGACAACATCTGCTGGGCCCGCGAGCCAGAGGAAATCTCGGTAGGAGCGTCCAGATACTCCTCCTTGAGGTCCTGCAGCATGGAAGACCTAAAAGAGAGTTGCACATCGTTTGTTTATAGTTGAAAACTATTAAACGGGTCAAGAGCTCACGTGATGGCCCGCTTTTTGGCTCGGTCCATGGCCTTTTTCTCCTTGTCGGCGTCGCGTTCGTCGCCGTCGTAGTAAACGGGTTTGATGCGAGGTGGCACGTACACCCCGGTCTTGCCAGCGGTGGCCGCCCTTCGCGGTACTTTCGCTGCTCCGGCGCCATCCTCCTCGTCGTCCTCATCCTCGTCCTCGTCCTCCTCGCTGTCGTCCCCGGCATCGTCTTCGTCGCGGCCTGCTCCGGCTGCACTGCTCATCATGTCATCCGGGTTGGGCTTATAGAGGATGGGGTCTGTGCTGCTCGACACGCCCGTGGTGGCCGTCTTCACTAGCTTGTCGATCTGGTAGCGCAGCTTGTGGTCTATGGGCCGGATCTTCTCGAGCACGGTGCGAATCTCGATCAGGCGCTCGATGGAGGGGTCGCCCTCGATGGTTTCGCCGGAGCACTTGCGCAGCACCACGTAGGTCAGGTTGATCAAGTAGTCGAGCAGCATGTGGTACTTCACCTCCAGGAAGCTCAGCCCGTACTCCGTTGTCAGCTCGCCGCGCTTCACCCGCTGCAGCATGCCCTCCACCAAGTCGGTCACCTGCTTGACGTTGCTGTTCATCTCCCCGAGCAGCTGGATGGCCTGCGGGATGTCCTGGCCCTGCACTTCGCAGTCGTAGTCGAGAGCCTTTAAGAGGGCGGTAAAGAGAACAATTCGTAGATTAGCTTGATGTACAAAGTGTAAAGTATTTTTTCTGAATAGTTATAGTACGGAATAGTACCATAATGAACAAGCTTCCTTTTTATTTTGTGTGTCTATTGGACGGTTTCCCTTAGTTATTTATGGTCATGTAAGTAGGCCCATACAATTCTGTTTCTCCTCATGCAAAATGCACTTGCGCAGGAACAGGAATAAGCCCCCCGTTTGCACTTCCGCGCTCCCCAGTTATGTGTCGCGTAATTCATTTGCATATTTTATTAGTTGCCATTTTATTATATGCATTTTACGGAGTTTTTGGCCGCACACTCACCCCCTTTTCCACCCCTCGCCTCGTGGCCGACCCGGCTTATGTTGCATTTATTTTCAATTAATATTAATAAAGCAGTCGGCTGGCAAGCGCCGAATTTGGAGGTGGAGTGGGGTTGGCAATTCGGTAAAGCGGGATTTGTCTGTTTTAGAGATTAATTGCAAAATAGTATGAGGCGCTATTTTTTCCTTTATTTGTTTTTGGTATCTGTGGCGCGCGAATTTCGCCTGCAGTTTACAAAGCCATTTACCAAATAATTATTTTGCCAGCCGAATTGCTGGTCAGCTTCAGAACACCCCGCAGGCTTTATGTCACATTTTGAACATTTCTCATTTGCATATTGTTATTGCGGAATTAATTTAATTGCATTTTGTGGTCATGCACACATCAAAAATATTATTGTGATTCCAGTCGTAAATAACACTTTTGAAATTAAGTTTACCAAAATATAACGAATTTAAAAAGGCAAACCCAAGTCAATAATGAGACAAGAATATAAAGCTAATATAGTTAACATTTATATCTTTTATTATTTGACTTTATAGTCATTATACCCTTGCAGAGCAAAAGAGTATTATAATTTCAGTCAGAAGTTTGCAATGCAGTGAAGAAAACACCTCAGACCCCATAAAGTATACATATTCTTGATCAGCATCACGAACAGAATAAAAATCAGTCTGTCCGTCTGTCCGTTTCTCTTCAAACTAGTAACTACTGTCGAATTTCGAATTAAACTTTATCAAAATCGGATAACTCCATCCTATAGATGCGATAAAAAAAATTGAAAAATCGAAAAGCAAAAAATCGAAAAAAGCATGATTTTTGGAATATAGAGTTTTCTAACGACTCATGAATTAAGAATTAAATTTCATCAAAATCGGATGACTATATCATATAGCTGTCATATGAACAATAGTCAAACATATGGAAAATTAATAGAAAAATCGTTATAGGTTGGATGTTGTTTAGCCTTTATGTATTTTGATGACTGTATATGGTATATGTATTTTACTATTATTGACGGATCCTTAATCAATTAAGAAACAAAAAAGAAAAAAAAATGAATTTCAATTATCTGTAGCCTACTTCCTAATGTAAAATTTACTGTCAAGTTTCGAAAAGATACATTAGTGGTATACGATAACAAGGTGACGTTTTAAGGACCAAGGTTTTAGTGGAAACGCTTTAACATATTCTTTAAGATCAGTTCAACCATCTGACCCAATATTGCAATATAATCTGAAAAGGACTAAGGGTACTAAACCCTATAAGTTCCATTCTAGGTAGGTGGTTGAAAGAAAGAAATTATCACGAAATTCAAATGCGGGAATTATAATTTTATTAGAGTTTTTAATGACAATCGCTATCGGAGTGCAGTCTAGCCAGGAAAAAAAGGATTGCGCCTGTGACACAAAGGCTTTACTAACAAATGCAATGGTTATATCTATGCTCTCCCTCATCCCAACTGCCGAGCTGCCAGACAAACAAAGCGTTAAATAAAACGAGGCATATTTTAGCGGCGAAAAGAGCCAATTGCAGAAACGAGGTGGCCCAACTCCCCAACCAACCCAACTCCAGATGGGCCAAATGAGATGCGATGGGCATAACGAGGCCTCCATTATAAACTGGCACCCAGAAACAGCGGCAATAACAACAGCAACAGCGTGTTCGGTGGACCGGCCAAAAGCGAATACGACTAAATGCCAACTACGGTCATTTCGGCCATATTGCCACCTTCGTTGTCCCTTCCATCCTCGCCGAAATGATTAAAAATTCGACCAGCTCTTGTGTCATTTTCAAATGCACCAGTAAAAACAATGCAATTTTCGATATTGTTGTAGTTTCAGCAATGCTGTCGATGTTAAGCATTAAGCGTTATTACGCAGCGGATTGCATGTACATGGCCACCAAAAAGGGGTCTGTTCGCGTGGAAAAAGGCAACACATAATTCGCCCATAAGTGGGCAATGTCAATGCAATTGAATCCATCCAAGGGTCGGAAAAGCGGCTGGGCTTTTAGCTACGAACATACTGCCACACAGCCGTACATTAGTGCTTACGTAGGGGAATGTGCGATCCGCCGGATTTTATCCAATGCCTATATACAGAACTGCGCGAATAAACAAACAATTTCCCTGGCAGTTTTTTCCGCCGCATGAATAAAATATAAACTGCAATTCCTGTTTGTTTTCTGCCCAGGTTACACCAACCCCGCCCTCCCTTTTTGACGATCCTGATTTGTATTTATCCCCTTCAGCAGAAATTCGCTGATTTTAATAACATTTGATGGCGTCTGCCCCCACCCACAACCTTCAAAAACACATTTCCCCAGTCCTAAGTAGTAATGCTGATTTTAACCTCCCCTTAATTTTTTGCGAATATTTTGTGCACTCAATTTGTATGCATAACGCAACATTTTTTCTATTGATTTTAATTTAATTATTTTTGAGGTTTTTGATCAATTTTTGTCTCTTTTAATGTTTTTTTAACCATCAGGCGATGGTGATGCAATCCAAAGGAATTCGGCGAAGAATAAAACCTTAAGAAGAAAAGTGAATTAACATAGCAACATAGTACTTATCAAAAGAATAGATATTTCGCACTTAAAATTAGTTTGAGTGTGTTGAGTAGTCATCTGATAAAGAGCTCACTACTTGGCTCTAAGTCGCACTGAACCAACCAGAAATTCTCCGTCGAAACCGAATATCAAAGTATGAGCCATTTTTGTAATACGTGTCGCTGATCTTGATGCCATTGTAGTGGTCGGTGTCGTCAATAAGGGATGCCAATACCCGAAGGAGTGATTAGTTCCATGTGCAAAGGAAGTTGATCTCATAAAAATTTGGCCAGTTCCCTTGATATTACCAGAAACCATGATAAAATCAGTTCTTGGACTACAACAGTTTAATAAAGTAAATAGAACCAAAGGGTCTTTTATGAAACTAATTGTTGACATAGCTTAAACTATTTAAAGTAGCATATTAGCAAAGTACGCATTAAGAAATATTTATAAAAACTGTGTTGGTAATTATAATATAATTATAATGGAAATTTGTCTTATAATTTCAAAATCATTTTGTATCCTAACCATAATGCAATTAACGCTGCATAATATTTTATTTCTGCGCTAAATGAAGAGGGATGCTGATTTGGGGTTTGATTGCTTCGTGACAAACAGGAAATGAAACTTTTGCGGTCGAGCCTATGCAAATGCGAGGCTTGCAGCACTCTTTTACATACGGGGATTTGGAGAGGGTCCTCGTGTTCCAGCCCCAAAAAATAATTGCATATTTTATACTGCATTGCACACAACAGACATCGTCATTTTCCACATCGATTGCCGTTGGTAATTATTAATTTCGGATTTATTTATTTTCCCTGCACCCGCAAAGTTTTAAGCGATTCAAAATGTATCTATTTATTTTAATAATGGGGGAAACCCAACTGACAATATAATAATATCAACTAAGCTACAAAATTGCACCAATATGTTGGTGGATGTGTTCAAATGTTGAATAAATAAATCGATGCAGTTGCTTTTGTTTGAAGTTAACA
Organism: Drosophila ficusphila; assembly: GCF_018152265.1. Taxonomy (NCBI): domain Eukaryota; kingdom Metazoa; phylum Arthropoda; class Insecta; order Diptera; family Drosophilidae; genus Drosophila; species Drosophila ficusphila. Next base: position 389,240 of record NW_025064569.1, read on the forward strand.
CAATTATATTTGTACAGCGCTATCGAAGCTCTATCGACTGGTGTTTGGGATTTTAAAAACGTTTATGATTTTTCAGCATATAATAATAGGACTATGTACATTGAAAGGTTAGAAGCATCAACGGTCTCGTCAATTTAACCAGATAACTTACTTTTGAAGTTACTCAGTGAACTGAACATGTTTTTCTTAGGATCGGTATAAAAACTCCAACTGGTTTTAATGCATCCCTCTAACTGTAATTATATTGTAAGTAACCAACTATACCAACTATAGGAAAAAATCTTTGTTAGGTGGGGTATGTAAAAATTATCTTTGTTTCGTTTCCCTTTTTAGTTTTTACCTACGCTTAAAGAAATGAATAGCACTGAAATAATCTTTTCCATTTGAGAGCAAGCATTATTTTTTATCCGCCAATATCCATGTTCCAATTCCACCCCACCGCTTTTGTTATTATTTAAAAAACACAAATACTCCAAGCACATACACCAACAGAGTGAACAAAAAAAAAGGGGGAGACAAAAAAGGGAGCGACATTGCTATGAAATATTGCCAATCAGAAATGAAACCGAAAATAAATCGATTGTTTCAACAAACGCACATATCGCACGAGGACTTGGCCAACAACAAAAACAACTGCGAATCGGACTGGCCATGGCCAAAAAGCAAGGCAACAACCATATGCCGATGGCGCGGACCGAAAGAGTCGGCAACAACCCGTTTCCTGTCCCACTCCCTGCAACCCTGCGTTGCGCGAAAAAGCGGGTGGTGCGGTGGTTGGGTGGTTGGGTGATTGGGTGGTGGGGTTCTAGGGTGGTGCCAGTGTAGTGGGTCGCCTGAGTGATTGCCGCGTCTGCGGGGTGCAAATTGAAACAGAGCTGGGCCCCGATCCCTGAAACTCCCGCCCGAGGACTGTCCAGCTGGACCCATTCCACTACCCAAAAACCCAACACCCAACCTCGCAACCCTCCAGCTGCCAACTCCACACTCCCGGCAAGTTATGCCATCCATGTGTCGTTTGTTCGCTGGTCGTTTGGGCCTGGTTCGTGTCGCTCCGCTGCTCCTGGCCAAAACCTCGCGGGGCAAACGAGCGCGTCGAGAGATTGGGTGGCAGGAGGGGGAGCTGGGAAGGAGCTTGGAAAGGGTGCCGGCTGATTTCCGCCGCTGCACGTTGCATTTCCATGTGTGAGACATAATTGGACAGCATGGAACGTGAGCAGAGCAGCAGGAGACGCATTGAGTGGCAGCCACAGTGGCCAAAATTGTTCCCTGAGTTCCGATATCTCCCCATGCTGAGCTGATAAATAAGATAAGTATGGTTTAAGGACTCGAAAATTTTAACTAGCTGTGCACCTTACCCTAAGCACGCTTTAGTATCTCATTTAATATACTTTGCCTCGTACTTTTCCCTTTGGCATAGTTCCTGTCTATCTTTACGATCGGATTTTGATCAGCTTTCATTTCTTATTAGTAATCAATTTATAGAAAATCTACGAAAAAAATTTAGTTCAATGAGAGAAAGGGTTTTTGAATCAGTGTCCAGTAGTCCCCTCGAATCCTTTCTATTCCTGCCTTTTCCTGTATTTTTCCCCATCTCTAAGGGGACCTTTGCATATTGATGAAGCTGCCGACTCACCCCCTTCGTCGTTCTTTGTTAGCCAGTTTTTGTTGGCTGCTTTTTGTTTGGGAATAGTCAAAGGTTCAGTTTGCAAATCCAAAGAAGATTTCTTTCTGCTTTAAAAGAACACAGTCCCCGGAATTGGGACAAAATGTGATTGGGCAACGAACATCGAAAGTGGTAGAAGAAAAGCAAGACCTAATTAACAACTTATTTTGTTGTTTCGAAAGAGGAACTTCTTTTCAACTTTAGGATGCTATTGTCGTGTTATACAATGGTTCATTTTAAATTAACTATTTTCACCATAAATTTAAATCACATAGATAAATTAATGCAACAGAATAATTACTCAAACGGATTCACACCATTATATTGATTAAGTGATATTTTAGTTAAGACAAATATTACACATATGAAGTTTTCGAGGAGATAATATGTGTTGATAAATTTTAAATTTATGTGAACCTGTTTATGTATTTTATATAAATGCCATGTTACTATTTGCTTATTAAGTTATTAAGTTTCTTTAGAATCCAATTTTATTTTGGTTATGTTCGGACAACGCCTAAAAGCGCTATAAGCTGTTATATCGAAACCATATATATCATATAAATATGGCCAACGAAAACCACTCAGATTACCTAATGTACAAATCGATATGCGCTGGCAACCCGTCGATTTTTCTAGGTGCGCACATCCTTTTGCACGTTAAACAAAATTATTTATAAAATTCACAAAACACAATTGTGTACCTACAATATATGGAGTGCGGAAATCGGAAAGCAGCGCTCTCTCACTCGCACTTGGGGGACAGCAATACGCGGAATGGAAGGGGGATCCACATAAATTTACGTGCCAATAAAATAAACAAGCGCGGAGTTTTGGTGATTCGCCAGTGGAAATAACAACGTGGTGGTGGGGGAGGGGATCCGAACGGAAGAGGGGGACAGGAAGTGGCTGCGACAGAGGCATTCTGGCCATTCAAACCAGCCCTCTCCCCTCTCCCCCCACCCCCCTTTCCCCCCCCTCCTCAGCCGCCTTTCCCCATGCATGCATAAATTGCGCGAATTTTTAACGTTGATTGTAGAACAGGCAGAAATATCCGTGTGGCAGCTCCTGCTCGTTGGCGGACGGAATCGCCGGACGGCGGGCGGCTGGTGGGGCACACAGACGCTGTCACAACAAATGCTCCGCGAATTTTATATAAATTTTAAATACAATTTGCTATTGAGCCCCCGAAAGCGGGCAAAACAACAGCGAACCACCAGCGAAGCTTCGATGGTGCAGATGGATTTCCGGGGAACGAGTTAGACTGCCCATAGATGCGCAGGAGCACATAGCACTTGGTGGCCAGAAGAGGGGCAAACTGTCGCTTAATTGGAAATTGTGTATTGTTTTGAGAGAGCTGCAAAAAGCGGAGATAGCACAATGTGCTCGGTCATTTTTCTGCGAACGGCCAAATATTTCTGTACATGTCCATTAGAATTATGGAAAGCACAAAGGAATACTCCCTGCCAATCGTTTAAAAGATTCATCTTTATTTATCGACTTTATTATCATTTAAAACTCATATTTAAAATTAATGTTGGAAAAACTGAACTTTTGTGAATCTGTATCATTGTATCAATTGATACTATTGAATTCTGTTAAACATAGTGTGTTAAAACATAATTAAATAAGTCCCCCGGCGTACACTTAAAGCAATTGCCCTTTGAAATCCCCTTCCAAACCATTTCATGCTGTCTCCTTGAGGGCCTTAAAATACATTCTCATTCTTCTTTACCCTCCACCTTGCTTATTAACTGAATGCGAATGACTCCAGACTCCAGACCTCGAAAAGAATGCGTCTAATCTATTCAAAACTCGCATGGAAGACAAAAAATAATAATTTTAACCGAAAACGGGACATAAAGGATGCGGATACTTATCCGCAAAGAAGGGACGACAGCCCGACTGCCAAACTTGCTTTCCGCTGATGAATGGCGAATGCATTCTCCTCTGCTAAACAACTCGACAACCGCCAATTGCGGACAGGAGGATGGATCCAGAAGGGATAAAGCTACCCACCGATGCGGGCCACAGATAAATTTTTTAAAATTAAATAGACAAAACCCCGGGCGGCATACATGCTCAGAAAGCATATTACCGGAAAATTTCGCCAACTCCTCGGCGGAATACACATGCAAATTCGACCCAAACAGAAAATCTCATTACGATTTCAACGCGATCAGACAAAGCGGCATCAGCAGGAAGGCAGCAAGCAGCGGAAACCCTGATGATGAAATGGATTTTTATCCCAAAACAGGACACGGCGAAGGAAAAAACACGTAAAGGAATAAGGGAGAATAGAATTATGGAAAAAGAAGGGCAGCCCGCAACAAAAACGTCAACAATGGGCCGCTTTTATGGCTCTCGACTACTGCGTACTTATTATTTCAACTGAACGCTCGAGGCATGCTAAATGGTATTTGAGAATGTTTTTCGTTTTGTGAGCACATTTAAATCAAATATTTTCTGATGAAAGGTAAGGGAAAGTAGTTCGATCAAGGGACTACAGCCAAGTCTGCTCTCTACAGGGTACGAAATAAATCACGACTCAGCAAAAGACCTGCTCCTTCCGCACTCCGCTTTCCGCCAACAACAACAAGTGCATGGGGCGAGTTGGACCTCGACGCGTAAAAAATGCAAATCCCAAGTCAAAGCTTAGCGCCGCAGCCCCCGTACGTGGCAACCTGGCAACATACGTGCCACCACCCCCTTTACACGCCCCCCTACACACACACACACACACACCCACACAAGCACAGAGATTTGAGTAATGGATGAAAAAAGTCCTACGCAGGAATGGAATTTCAAAACGTATGTCCCAGCATAATGCAACACACTCCAGCGGATCTGGTCAGTCGTTGGAGGGGGCAGCAACAATACAGCGTGGGGAGCGGGATTCAATAAAAAATAACATAAAAAATTGAGAAAGCCATGGAACTGAAGGCCAGCTCGGGGTCGGGAGTGTCTCTCCAGGAAGCACGAGGCTGGAGGACCGACTGGGAGCTCCACTCTCCGGATCAATGACGAAAGTGCGGTGAAGTGTAGTGCAAACAATGGCAGAAACCATAAGCAAATGGGGCACGAGATGTTCTTATGCTGGCCGTCCGGCAAAGAGAGGCAAGTGAAAAGTGTATTATGAATCCCCTTACAGTTGCGGTCAAAACAGTAGCAGTGACACGAATTTTATTATCTTTTCAATATGAACAGGACCGTTTTATTCCAGTTCATTATAAGTTTATTAGCATACCTGATTCCCTTCTTTTACATCACTTTGCCAAATTATCAAATTGGGTAAGTAAGTAAGTAAATAAGGGTAACGAAACCATTCAGCTGAATTTTTCTATTCTACCTAATGAGTAATCAAGAATTACTTGATTATAATCAAATAAATATATTTGAGTTACTTTCAGATGTTCGCACATCTCTCTGGATTCTATTTGAATTTCTTTCAGTCGGGCTCCCGAAGTTGATTGAATGCCATGGAATGCCATTGGACCGAAAGACCCATTTGCAGAGCAACCTATCAGTTTTCATTGCCACGGAGCGCTGATTAAAAGACGCTTCCGCTGTCCTCGAACAAAGGCGCCCGGAGACGCGTCTCGCGCAGAGGAGTCCTCGATCCTTCGACCCTTCCGCCAGCAGAAGGCCGTGCTCCTTCTCGAGGCCTAAACAGACGTCGAAATGATTGCCATTACACGGGGGGCCATCAGCTGAACGGGAACTGCGAGTGGAGCTCGTGGGAGGACAGACCAGCGGGGCAAATCGTTCCGGCGGATAATGGTGGGATGGACTGATGGGCAGTGCCGCCCCAACCCGTCAGCCGCACGCTTGTCCGCGGAAAAAATACTGGAAAAGGATTGCTGCCGCAGTGGAGGAGGAGGAGGGTGGGTGCGGTGGGCCATGTGAAAAGCGTCGCCGGTTCAAGCTCAAGTAGCCTGTGCGAGCCATTTTTTCCATTTGGCCATTGTTTTGTTTTCAACTTTTGCTCTATTTCCGCCATCGCCGCCGCTGTCTGGCTGACGTTTTAGCGCGGGTTGTTATCCTGAAAGGGGTGGAGGGGGGGGGGAGGAGGTCGGACCCATGCGGTTGTCAGTTGCTTTATGAGACGCCTCCGCTGGTCCTTTGTGCCGGCATTCTGCATGCAAAGTGAAAATGTTGTCGCTGTTTAATGTCAAGCGTTGACTTTTTCGTGGCAGCTCGAAGGACCATTGCTGACCACTCTGCTGTGCACTTTGACCCTCCCCCTTTTCCCCGAAATGTTTGCAGTCGATTTCATGGCCTGCGAGGCTGAGGTACCTGCGATTTGGTAGGAGTGCCTTGGTGGATTTGGCAGGGTAAGCTCCAATTGGCGGGTGCTTAATCTGCGGGACTGGATTGTTTTCCTACACAAATCAAATCGACACTTTTTAGGATTTTATGCTTTTAAATTCTACGAAGAAGTTGCAGTAAGACAAAGTAAGTTTTATATATTAAAGAGGAAGAATTTCCCACTCTCCACTTTGGAAGCTATGCATCATTCAGTATTCGGGGTTCTATTTATTTTTTTCTGTTTCGGGATCTCATTTATGGTAGGTTGTTTGCGTTGCATTCGTGGCGGAAAATAAAAAGACATATTTTCCGAAACGAGACATTTTTGGCTTCGTTGTCCCAAAAATATTTTAATATGTAAATAATACTATGTACCTTCGTTCTCACACATGCAGGAATATATTCAGATATACTGATATATACCAACGCCATGGAGCAGGCCCAACCCAGTAAAAGCTTCAGTTTTAATATTACTTTTTTCCGTTTCTGCCACGTGTGGCTCCATCTGTGAGTGTGTGTGTGAGTGAGTATTTGCATGTATATGTGGTTGCTACGCCCTTTTCGGACACTGCATTTTTAATATAATTTTTGCGGCCCCCTCCACCTCCTGTCCATGCCAATCCTTATCCCATTCGCAACCCCACGGCGCAGTTTTTTCCATTTTTTTTCACAGCCTTGTTGTTATTGTTGCCCAAACCCCTCCCTCCCCCTTTCCGTTCCCCTTCCACCCACCCCCTCCTCTTCCCTCTCACCGACAACCTTGTTTGCAGTGGGCGTGCATATGTGTATGTACTTATTTTCCATTTTTTTGTTCATATGTGCCCAGATCTGATTCTTTGGGGTTGGTTCCCGCCCACCGGCGACTGTCCGGTTTGCAGGTGGTCCTGCCGCTGCATAAGCGGCAAATGTTTGCGATTCTTTGCTGTACCCCTCAGTTTCGAGATGAAGAGTATATTGTAATCGCGGAAATAAAGAGTTTTAGACGGAGATTCCCTTCGGATAAGGGAATACTTAGTGTTCGAACGCGCCTCAAAAAATTAAATAATCGATACAATGGTTTTATAAGTCTTTTGCAGGTTTAGGAATCTTTCTAGGAATATTATTACCAGGAAACTAAAATTTTAATGATCAGAATACATATTCTATCAAGTCAATGCGTATGGGTTTCCCATAGTCGATTACACCCTTCATACTTGTTTTTGTTTATACTTCATAATTTTTCTGCATTTCGGAAGGAGTGGGCGTGGCGGAATTGGGCTGAGAAGAGGGGGTGAAAAAAGGTTGGGGGATGTAATAAGCAGGCGTCGTTGTCACGCGTAGAGTTAACCGAGAAGAAGAAGAGAGGGGAGTACCAAGGATTTTTTACTGAAAACCGGACATTTTTTGCCGCACAAGCAAAAAGTGTTTTAATGAATTTTAATACAGGATGGGGATGATATTGTTTTTTAGTGTTTTTAATTAATTAAAAATATAAATTAAAATTGCATTATATTATAATTGAAATGGAGATGGGTGTAAATACGGAGAGGTAAAACAGAAGGGAAAGAGAAACCAGAACACAAAAAATAATCACTCATGAAGAAGTTAAAACAAACAGTAATATACAAAACAAATATATATTTGTATGGGACGATATTTAAGGATAAGAGCAAAAACCCTTTTAAAAGGACAAAAAATCAATACAGAATAACGATATCTATTCATAATTAATCGCTGATGTCGAGGTTAAAATCTTATGACCAAAGGTAAATCGAAAAAGTTGTTGAACACTTTCTGCGATTCTCGTTTTTTTTTTCGAATAAGCCATAATGTGATACTTGCACCGTCCAATAAGTTCCGCAAAAGTTTTGCGGAAAAGGTGGTGGGTCATTATTGTATGCTCCCTCCGTTTGGATATGAAAAACACCGAATCGATCGACTACCGAGTAATTTTCCTCTGTGCACACCTGTGGATCGTCTCGAAGGACCGCCAGTCAACCCAAGTAACCCAAACCGCTCCCGCTCTTCGGCGAACTTCAACTCGGCCTGACCACGAAGAAGGGCTGCTCCGCGGTGGGGCAGACGACCCGCTCGAACAGGCGGGGGATCACCGAGGGGCGGGGCTTCTGGTCGTCCGGCAGGAGCATGCTGTTCCACAGCAGGTTCGAGATGATCGCGTGGCCGCGCTGGCTGAAGTGGAAGCAGTCGTGGGAGAAGAAGCGCCAGTCCGTCTGCCCGTCGGGCAGCTTGGGGGCCGTGATGTTCGTCAGCAGCGGGTGGGCGACGACGGCGAAGTCCGGCCGGTGGAACTCGGGCAGCCGGGCGATCTCCACGTCCAGCTGCTGCCAGCGCAGCAGGGTCTGGCGGCGCTCCGCCAGCTGGGTGCGGTTGAGTCGGTCGTTGACGAGGCAGTGGCAGCCCACGCGGTGCACCACGAAGCACTGCAGCGGCACGTGGGTCATGGTGCCCAGCACCTGGGGGATGTTCGGCACCCCGATCAGGTTGACCAGCAGGCGCGGCACGTGGTCGCGGAGCAGCCGGAGGGCCTGGCGCAGGTCGCGGGCGTGCTGGTCGAGGAAGGCCTGCGGGCTGTCCCAGTGGCAGAGGTCCGAGCAGATGTCGTTGTTGCCCACGTAGACGGTGAGCAGCTTCCAGTGGCGCTTCATGTCCACCCGGGGGTCGCGGCGCAGCAGGTCGACCAGGACGCGCGCCTGGAAGGGCAGGTCGCGCGACATGACCATCGGCTCGGCGATGTTCAGCCGGGAGGAGCGGTGGTTGACCACCAGGCTGTTGCTCACCGCGAAGCCGTACAGCTGCGGGTTGAAGACCTTCAGGATGTTCGGCAGGGTCACGAACCGCCGCCAGTCGGCCACCCCGCCGCCCGAGAAGGCCAGTCCGCGGAACTCGTTGATCATGTCGATGAAGTTGTTCGACAGGATCCCGTTGCCCGCGGAGAGCGAGTCTCCGAAGGCGGCGATGATGTCGATGTCCCCGGGCCGCAGGCGCTCCACAGAAGTGGGCGGGTCCGAGGAGCGCGTGTTGTTCGTGGGACAGAAGAAGGGCACCTTCTTCGGCACCAGCGACTGCAGCTTCCCCTCGCGCCGCCCGCGGCTGCTCAGCGCCTCGATGTTGTTGAGGGCCCAGTTCAGCGTGGTCTGCCTCGTGTTCACGAACAGGTGCCGCAGGTCCTGGTCGATGTCCGTGTACTGCGGGATGCCGTTCTCCAGCGCCCGCGGTTCGAAGGCCGTGGCTCGAACACCGATGTCGGCCAGGAGTTGATCGGATCGGTTCTGTCGCCGGACGCGCCGTTTTGCAGAGACCCCGGTCGATAGTAGTAGGAACAATAAAAGCAGCTTGTAGTTGATGTTCGTCATCTTCGCGGGTTAAGTGTAGGCACCACTAAGACGAGCCTTTTTCGGTGCAGGAAATCCTGGTTCTTGTCCACTTCGCAGCTCACATCCGACGAACTTCTGAACGCGTTCTCAGCCGACAGGCAAATGCGTCGATCGTTTTTAATGCCAGCCTCAATCTGTGCGACTCCGCAGGCGGATCCCCTCGAAACTCCGCTCGCAACTCGCTCTCAAATTCATTTCTTTCCATTAAAGCCAACAACAAGACCCATGCGACCGCAGAGGAAGGAGAGACGGATTGGGACGGGGCTCAGAACTTGACTTAAAAGCGTTGACCGAGACATTAACAATCATAAAAATGACAGAGCGGCCTGATAGCAGCACAAGCCTCTGGCTTCGGCCCGAGAAAAACACACACAGTGCCCTGCGGTTCAAAGATGTCGGTGAAAACAACAACCACGAAAGGCCCTAAACCAAATACAGTTTAGTGTACGAAATAATTACCTTGTGGCAAAACATGGATGCTACCAAAACATGCCGAGAAGCGCACATTTGGGAGTGTGTACAGAAAAATGAAACAATAAATATAGCGTAATTGAAGCCATAGGAGGCTGGCCCGAGCAGATCCGTCGACTTTGAGCCGGGGCTTTGAAGCGCACCCTGAACACCCTTTCCCGACCAACAACCAAAGTCTGGTCATTGGGTTAAAACTTTTGGGGGGTTTTCGGAGCCGAGATGTTGTTTTTAAGATGCGTAACCCTCGGGTTGCACCCATTTTATCGTTCTGAGTAAGTTTTCCTAAATCATTACCAGTCATATAAAGTCTTTATGACATTCCTCTCGCTTCCGCCTGTCAATACTCGTTTTAAATTATTCACATTTAGTGCTATAAAGTCAGTAATTAAATAGCTACCCGCGAAAAGAATGAAATTATTCTTAAGAACAACAATAGACACACACTTTTGAACTAGTAATTAAAATCTTCTACTGTATTCTTTGAGCGATCCCATTAAAAATTAATGTATTTAACGACGTTGAAAGTTCAATCTATTTCAAACTCAACCATCACGTCTCTGTCAAAAAAATGTATCGCCTTAGATCTCCATCTCTATAATGCAAGATATTTAAAAAAAAAAAAAAGGAAGCAAAAAAATATCTCAAAATATTTGCACATTAAGCTTAAGTAAGTTTGTAATGTAATTGTTGCTCGAAATGCTTAAAATGTTAATAGCTAATTGTTTGTTCGGATCTCTGAAAAAGTCTTGAGTGCTATGCGAAAACATATCCGTTTTGCCGAACTTGATAGCGGTTATTGCCCACACAGCCAAGACAATTTAAATAAAATATTATTAAGTAAAGTGATCTATAAATATATTGTGCGGCTCTCATGGACTGACTCACGACGGGTCTTGTTTTTTCGAGGCGTGTCAACTGAAGGCTGTGAACTTGCAAGGGGCCTGAACGTGATGGAATTTTACTCCTCGGTTCCTGCTTCCGCCTGACCCCTCCCCCTTTCCTCAACGGGTTCTGGGAAGCGGTCCTTGTAGTTGGTGAAACGTGGACTGGGAATACATAACACTCCGCCTAGATGTTTATTTGTTGGCCTTTGTAGATTGTGTTACCTTCAAACGGTATTCCAGCGAAATTATTAGTGGGTTAAAGTAAAAAGGTAGACGAAATCCGAGCAATTCTTTTTATGACATTTCGATATCAACGTGACCAAACATTACTTTTTAGAACCCCTCTTTACTGATGCACTTATTTTTACATGACCTTTTATTTTAAATAAATTATCTAAAAGTCAAAACCAAAATGTTGGTTTTTATTAAAGCACTTAAAAGTTTGAAAGTTTTAAAAACCTTTACATTTAAAAAGGCAACTTAATTGATTTTATAAGATTTACCATAAGGATTTTTCCGTAACATATTGTGTTTAAAGAAAATGGTAGATGGTTAAGAAACAAGAAAGGAAGCTAGCTTCGACAAGTTGAAGCTCATATACCCTTGCATTTATCAAATATGGGGACCTAAATACATAGAAAGTTTGGGAAAGTTCCAGTAAGACAGCATTAAAATTTAGAGACTAGTTTGCGTAGAAGCGGACAGGAAGACAGACTAAAAGACGGACAGAAGTACAGACGTACAGACGTATTTCGATGCAGATCGTAATGCTGATCAAGAATATATATACCTTATGGGGTCCGAGGTGTCTCCTTCACTGCGTTGCAAACTTCTGGCCTAGAATGATAGTCACGTCTAAACATTGCCGTTCCGATCATTAAAATAAATAGTTATTAAACTTGTACGGCTAGTTATAGCTATACGAACAATTATCACTACAGAGTACAGGGATTGGAATTTTATAATGTGTCAATTTCTAATGCAAATAGGGTAAAGCCCTTCTCACCCGGCTATAAACATTTAATGGGACGTTGATTAAAATCATTATTTATGATAGGTTCAAAGATCTCTACAGATTAATGTAGTAGTAGTAATAATAACTTAATTGCTCTGCGACGTATAGAATGGCTTTATTTTAAGCTCCCCGGAAAAAAGTTACTCGGTTTTCCCTGCCACAGTGTCGATCCCAACGAAGCTGCTTTGATTTATTTAAACTAATTGAGAGTCATTAAGTGTTGCTAAGTTAAGCTACTATTGTTTTTGTTGCAGCAACATACCGCCGCACGCAAGCAACACAATTGTGTGTTTCACGTGAATAAATGTCGTTTATGCTTATTAAATAGCGAATTGGAGGAGTCTATTGATGGCTCCCGAGTTTGCCCAAATAATATTTTATCTCGGATTAATTCGATTAAGAGAGTCTTCAAAGAGCTTTTAAGAGCGCTGTTGATCAAAAGCTCGGCTTCACGTTTAAATAAAATATAAACGGCTTTAGCGGGTTGCCAGACCGTCTTAATTTGTAAAGTTTCTTGACAATATTTATTCAGCTGAAATTTACCCAAAAACTTTCTTTCGAATAATAAATAAAAATAAAATTAGTCAAAAAACAAAACTATTAACAAATTTAAAAAATCAGAAGGTTTTATAATAAATACTTGCAGGCTAAACAACATCGAAGAAAATACGATTTTTATACCTTTGCAGAGCAAAGGGTACTATAATTTCAGTCAGAAGTTTGCAACGCAGTGAAGGAGACACCTCAGACCCCATAAAGTATATATATTCTTGATCAGCATCACGAGTAGAATCAGAATACGTCTGTACGTCTGTCCGTCTGTCCTCCTGTCTGTTTCTACGCAAAGTAGTCTCTCATTTTTAAAGCTATCTTGCTGAAACTTTCCCAAAAGTTCTGAAGTTATTGCATATAAGTCGGAGCGGGCCGGATCGGCCGACTACATCGGATAGCTCCCATACGAGAGAAAGAAATAAAAAATTCTCACACCGTTGGTTTTGATCAGATCGACTTAATTTCTTTCAGATGGCGTTAGAATACGTTAGAAAGTTAGAAAACTACTACTGAATTTCGGATTACATTTTATCAAAATCGGATATCATATCGCTGCCATAGGAAAGATCGAAAAATATATATATATAAATAATGGAAAAAAATTATAACGTCGTTGTTTTTAATCCCATGAGCATGAATAACGAACTATGGAGCTTTTTAATAACCCTTGAATAGAGAAAAAAAATTCTTTAAGATCCGACAACGTTATCATATAGCTGCCATAGGAAAGATCGAAAAATCTATACGGAAATAAAATTATAAAATAGTTGTTTTTCATCAGACAAGCATGATTTTTGGAATATAGAGTTTTCTAACGATTCTTGAATTACAAATTAAATTTTATCAAAATCGGACCACTATATCATATAGCTGCCATATGAACAATATTCGAAAATATGGAAAATTAATAGAAAAATCGTCATAGCTTCGATTTTGTTAAGCCTTTGTGCATTTTGATCGACATATTTGATGACTAAGTTTTGGCTTACCGATCTTTTGATCTTTCATATGTCAGCTTTTGAATAAGTGGTCCGATTTTAATGAAATTTTTTGCTAGATTTAAGGATAGTTAAAAAACTCGGTATTCTCCTGGGATAAAAAACATCAACTATTTCGATAGTTTTAATGAAAGCTATTTGATATAGAGCTTTTTTTTAATTTGATTTGTTATTTAAGAACCCTTAAAAATAGTATATCTCAAAAAATGTAATTTTATTCCGAAGACCAACGAAATTATTATGTTTGCTCTTTACATAATTATTAAAAAATAAATCAAAGTCTGCAAGAATACAAAAAACCAAGCTTTATACCGTTGCAAAAGAAGTGTTACAAAAATGTTAAAGTTTTGGTATTTATCAAGAACACCAGTTGCATGTTATAAATGTGTAATGTTGGCTATTATAAATATCCCAAACAATAGATTTAATTGTGGGATAATTATTGTACCAAGCAATTAATATCGTAATTACAGGAAAACATGTTTTATAATGTGAGAGAATCTTTTTTTACTTTTTTTTCTTTGCGTGAGTTCTTATCATGAACTGTAATCGATACAAGTCAAAATATAAAAGTTAACATATTCCTGCACACATATATACACACATATAGTTAACAGGTATAACAATTTATTAAAATCAATGCATTTTCAACAATAAAAAAAAATGTATATCTCATGACAACTTCTGAAACAGTTGACGTAGTGTTTGCTATCTCCTAACAGGAAACAAATAGGTTCGCATGTTGGGCTAAACCAAAGGCAACCCTCAACATGGTGGTCCGATTCTATACTTTATTTATATCAGGCAAACCTTTTTGGATAAAATAAAAAGATTCTTGTTTTATTTGAGCAAGAACATTGTTTACAAAAATAAGCATCTTGAAATTATTACTCAGTCAAATAATAGCCTTTATTAAGTGACCGTTGATGAGTTTGGTGCAGTTGATTAGCAGCGATCAAACGCTGAGCGACAGAAGGGTGGTCTCGTTAATGGTGTGGGATTAGTTAACAATTGCACAACTCTGGCTGGTTGATAAAAAGTTTGCCACATTTTCGGTACAAATTGATATTTGCCGGACCTGATAAATAGCGGCCGAGCGAAGGTGGTTGGGACAGACGGCCATTGAGCAGATGAGTCGATGAGCAGGTGAACAGGCGGTGGACGCCGCGCGTTCAACATACCCTAAGTGGGTTAGTGGTCGGCTGACCGGCTGGCTCTCTGTGATAACAAGCGGCAGCACGACCGCGGCGTGCAAACTCCAGAGCCAAACCTCACCACTTCGCCAAGCCAAGAGCGAGTGCCAAGCCGCTTGCGCAGTCGCAGCGTCAAGGTCGCCTATTGTAAAAGAAAGCGCCAGCGCTCGGCCTTGAACACGAAAATATGTTAAAAGCCAATGGCTGAAACAGGCAGAAGCCGAAGCATGAGCCAGATAAAATATGATATGGGATGAGAAGAGATGAGAAACTTGAACTTCGATTTGCCCTCTTTTGTTTCGCATGGAAACGAATGTTTCAAGTCGACAACTATCGAAATGTGAGCAAACAAGCCAGTTTGAGTGCCATAAAGTTTATGCTTGAGTAAGACACTGGACAAAGCTTAGTTTTCGAACCAATTTTTAAAGGTTTTGTTGCTACTATTTTTTAGTTTATTTTTTTCGCAAACTTGTGCAAGAGTGCAAAATAAAATCGAAACAGCATCTCGAAAACCCCAAATGTCAAAAATTGGGGTTAATCGTTGGGAAATAGGTTAATTCTGTGTGTTTATTAAACCAGAAAGATTACAGAAAAAATGTAAAAAACACAAAACACTAATTTTCTACAGTTTAAAATAAAACGAACTGTTTTTAAAGAAGCGCTTCCGTGATCAGGTAACCGACACACCTATTTGGTAAGTATTTAGAAAAGTATTTATGGAAATAAACACCCGACAAAAGTTCTGCTAAAAAAGTCAATAGTTAAATGACTATGCCCCTTCTCCTCAACTTGAACTCTTACACTTATTTAAAGACTTAAATATAAAAGATATACAAATGAGATGCCGACGATTGGACATTAACCTGCGCTCAAAGTATACAAAGTGAACTCTGTTTTATTGCTCATAGAACTAAACTTAATCTAAGTCGAAATTCTACAAACAACTAAGTGCGTTTTTTCCCTTTTGAAAAAATGATTATTTTCCCAAGTAGTTTTTAAAGCATAAGTCAGAAGTTGCGATCTTTTAAGTTGTTAGTTAACCTTTTCTAGAATTTTTTATTATATACTATACACTTAAATATATTTGCATACAACCCAATTAGTGACAGAAGTTTTCAAACGTTAAGCAACAAATTATAAGACTTTATTGGAGGAAGTTATTTTTTTTTTAGCAATTGTTCCAAAATAGCTAAGATAATATTTTCAGACTGCTAGATATACTCGAGTGATGACCGTAATTAAGAAGACAGACACCTTTTGGGGACGAAAATAGCATCTCCTGTTATATCTTAATATCGGAGTGCACTTACACGCTGTTCAAGATAGATTTCTGGGTTTATCTCAGTGTGTGTATATAGACAGCTTGAAAGCGGCACATATATTATAGTGGAAATAAAAAATATACAAGGAATTGTCAATCAATTATATCTGATGTATACATTTAAATGCGCAATTAACTGGCATATTTAAAAACGATCTCGCCGCGGAATAATAATTGCTATAAAACTGTTGTCTCTAACTATTATTCTAGTACTTTAGTGCAGGGAATAATTAGCTTCTTTTGAATCAATTAGTCTCTTGCGAACTGGTTATAGAAAGGCATAAGTTGAATAATTCATTTGACAAGTAAAAGGGTACAGTTGAATAAGCAGGGAGGCGGCAAAAGCTTTGGACAATTACACATGTGTGTTTAAAGAATTGTTTTAACATTTCTTTCTAAAAGCAGACAGTTGTGTAAGTAACCAGCATTAATGGAAAGAAAAAAGCAGACACAAGCAAGACAGGTAGCTAGAAAAAAAGTGCTGCGTTGTGCTGCATTAATAATTTTATTTCATACAATCTATCTTCATTTTGTACTCGTTATTCGAGGAAGCAACAAAAAGCGTATGTATATTTGTACGATTTATTTTCAGTACTGCTGCGAAAAGCGTCGCGACCGACGACTGGCGACTGACGAAAGCTAAGAGAAGCGGCCGCTGGCGCCGGATTCGATTTGAGCCAAGCCAAGCCGGTGGGTTGAGCTTGCGAGTACGCGATCGGCATACCACCGAGCCAGTCGAGAAACGGAGCTTGCAAGCGACACTTGTGGCACGCGGAGCAGTTCAGCCGATCCGACACTCCGAGCGTGAAAGACCGACAGAGAAAAACGGAAAAAGCCACTCTTGAAAATCGGCGAAAAGTAAAGAAAAACCACTGCAGGTTACAACAAAAATTGCAACACCAAAAGCGCGCGTGCGCAACCGATAAGTCAGAAGATAGGCGAAAAATCACTTGATTCATACGGTACGGTTAAAAAATCAACATCTTTATGTAAATCATAATAAACTTATTAAGAACGTGTGTGTAATTCAAAGCACTCAGAACTAAATGCCCATTGTGAAACGTTTATGATGTGAGAAAATATTGAGAAGAAAATAAAACAAAACGAAACTGCCCGCTAAAACTAGAGCTAACATTACTTTAAATAGCTCCATTTTATAAAAGTTTTCGGAATATACATGAAGGTTTGATACTTAAATCGGAACTGAACAAAAAATCGAATATCGAATGGGAAAAACACAAGTTTTTTGTTTTTTCCTTAGTGTGTAGGAAAAACAAAAAACTTAAGACACAAACTTTACTAGACTGCCCTGAAGCATGACCACATATGTATTTTATATGAGTGTGTGTTTTTTTTTTTGCTCGTAGAAACTCATCGGCCAAGCAGAAAATAAAATATTAAAAAATACATATTTTTAATTGTCCACACCATAAAGTAGAGAAAAACTGCGAACGACCAAATGAAACAACCATACGACAGCTGACAGTGTTTTTAAATTTCTGTGCGTTCTGTTTGCTTCTTCCAAATAAAGGTTTACCAATAAAATAAATATCAAGTGCCTAAAAAGCTCGCTAAGAGCTGGACTGAGCTCGACTGAGTCGCACAGCGGTTAAGCAATGCAAAATATTGCAACAGTTCACCATCCATTTATTTATCTTTGTGTGTTCGAGTCTCAATGATTTCTGCTTGTTTTATTTTTGGTTTTTCGTTGGGCTAGAGCAGTGCAGAGTACATGATTTTTGCTGGTAGGATGACATAAAACAGTGATTACAAATATGAAAATGCACAATCTCCAGGGAAAAAATATTTACAAATTTATTTGCACACTCTCAAAATAGTAAGATTTCTGCAGAAAAGGCACTGTGACACACAAACTGAGGGGAGGAGTTAAAGAAAATTGAACAAAACAAAACAAAATAAAATTACCACGACTAGGACAAAACGTTTAATGAAAAGCATAATGACACAAACTAACTTTTGCATGCAATGCGCAAATTTAAATTAACTGAAGCTTGGGCGAGCCTCATCGGTCTTACTCATTTACTATATTTTAACTAATCGAATGTTTTTAGAAAAACTAAATGGTTTACATCATTTTTGGAAACAGATTACTAAATAAAGATATGTAAATAAGATATTCATTAATATTTGTTTCTCAAAAATAATGTTTTTGTTCACAACCGAGATTAATTGTTAAACGAACACCTTTCGGAGGATATACTATATACAAAATAACAAAAGTAACTTTATTTGAGATATTTTTTATATATTTGAAATTACAGAGTTTCTGCTACTATAACTTTATTGAATTAAAAAATAAGAATGACTAGAAAATTTGAATTTTTGTTATGTTACATAGTTTTATTTACTTAGTGTTCTGGATCATTACACATCGTGTGTTTTTGGTTAGTTTGTTCGTTGGTATGTAACCAGTTTTTTTTAAGGCCGGAACTCTTAACTCTACAGTTTACTATTGCAAGAACTAAATGCTATTTGAGGCCTTGAAATTAAGTAAATACAATGCATACTATTATACAATTAATACGGAAAGCGTAATTTACTTTGTCGTTCTCTTTTGCAAGAAGTAAAAACTATATGAGAAGATTATAAATTAGAAACGACAAATGCGGAAAGAGTAAGCTGAGTCGAAAGGTGAATGATGCAAGCTCAGCAGAGCAATCTGATGCAGACAGCTGTTGGGGATATGTTGCTGCTTACTGCTGCTGCTGCTGGCGTTGCTGTTGCTGTTGCTGTTGCAGTTTTGACCGAAATGATTGTTGCGGCATTATATAAGAAGTGGCCATGCCACAAAAACGATGAAAGAGAAAGAAGAAAATTGTGGAAAAGACTGAAAATGAGAAGGAAGCAGCTGGTGGCAGTTTCGGTGGGCAGCTGGCCAGCGGGAGCGTGGAGAGATGAAGTTGCGCCTGCAAGTGTTGCACGGACTAAATACCCACTAACACTGGAATAAGCCAATGGGTTCGGGTTTGCTGATATCGATGGCCCGCTAAACAAGCCGTTAAACTGCATCAAGGTACCAGCCAACTTGCTGGCCGTTTAGCAGCGTGTTTGGCAATAACTGTGTACTCTATTGGCCATGCTCGTGGCTGTGTTCTTGGGGCCGAGAAAGCAGTTTGGGGACTGCCCCTCTTTTCTAAGCGGCTCATGGCCGCAAGCGCGGCTCGATTGCAAACATTGCAAAGCGTTGGCAAATTAAATGCGACTGCAGACGCAGACAAGATGGAGGCAACAGCAACATAAAGGCATCAATAAATATCGCTGGCAATTTTCGGAGCCGCTCGCACTTGAGTTACAACGTCAGCAACGCAGTCCGTTAACCAGTTGGCAACCTTGATGTTCGTTGTTTTTGTCGCTTCTTGGTTTTTTCGTTTCGTTAATTATTTGGGGTTTTTTTTTATTTTATTATGGCAGGTGTCTGTTTTGGAAAATCGATTTTATATACGAAAACAATTCGTTTTGAGCATGGTTATTCCGAATCTAAATAATCGCGCTAAACTCGACCAAATGATTCATACTTAAGCTTCGTTGTTGGTCGGTAGAAATCACTTTTAAATGATATATATGCTTACAAAACTTTCGTAGTTATTAAACGAGCATAGTGGACCATGTCGTAGGGTTAAGGGTTTCGAGTTATACCCAACCCAAACCGCAATGCTTATAAAAACAATAAAGCATAAACGACATTTAGCTGAAATCGTTGTCCTTTGCATCATGATTTGCAACATTAAGCAAGCGGCAACAACACAACTGTGAAAACAAGGCATAAAGTTATGACCACGACTGTGTGTTACTAACCTTACTCAATTAACTTTTTGGGTAAACATTTATTTTTTCTCTCTTTAGGTTATACTTTCGAACGCTTTTTGGGCGTTTTTCTTTTTTTTTTTCAACTTTACAGTCGATTTTGTTGTTGATTATGTATCTACCTATGACATGCTAAGATAACTATATGAGTAAGAGAGAAAAATACATACAAAGTTACAAATGCAATGAAGTAACTAGTTTTATTTTTGGCTTGAGACTAAAACACGAGTTACCGCTCAAAGTGGGTCAAAGCCTTATTAGCGAGGTCACATATTCGTATGTATATACACGGGCATATTGTTTGTTTTTAGGAATTTCTAATGTTTGCCACAAAGGAAAAAAGAATAAAAAAAAACTATCAATACTATTTATAAATAAACAACTACACGAAAATGCTCAGTAAGCAATTAGGGAAAACAAAATTTGTATGTCATATATTATATGATGATTCATATATGAATCACAGTTCCGTTTCAGCGTAATAAGTTTAATCTGTAAAGTTTAAACATTTCCGTGCTAAATTTTCGCAGGTGTATGCAAACAGAAAGGCAGGTACAAGGGTTGAGAATACTTAACTTGACCTTTGCCGTATAGGGAAGGATGAAGTGTTATAGTTCCGGCGTTTCGTTTGGCTTGGATATATAACAGCAAAGCTTTAGCAAATAAAATCATCCCAAATGAGATGAGTTCGTGTTAAGTTATGTGCATTGCAAATGGCCATCTATTATACTTTTGTTCCCTACGAGTACCGAGCCTAAAAAGGTTGCAAAACAAATAACTTGAATTCGACACATTCAGTCGTTTCCTTAGTTTTCTAATAAGATGCCGATACTTGACTATTGAGGTGTAACATTTGTTTTCACGTTCTGAAGTTTTTTCTTCAAATGCAAGTGCCAGTCTCTAACAATTTTCAAGTTACGTTTACCATTCACCCCTTAAGCCCCTTGCTCAACACCAATTTGCAAGGTGTTTATTAATTCTAAATGCATTTGTACTGATGTTGATCTTTGGGTATAAATATGTACACCTATGTAGAAACGTGTTTATTATTCAAACCGTTTCTGTGCCTCTTTATCAGAAGCTCCGCACAGCTCAGTCAGCTAATGGGGAGTCCCAAGCTAAAGACTTTATATAGTGTAATATCTTCCCTCCGATCATTTCAATACAATACCCACCCGGTGCTTATATACTACCAAACAATGATGTTGTACTTTAGAATTTTAGTAGCCAATGCCAAGATGTGCAATACGACTAGCAGATATAAACCAATTATCAATCAAATGTCAAAAGAAGCCGAACTGTATTCTTTTTGGCGGAGGCCAATGAACCACGATTCTTGGTTTAATTAGTACGAACATGCAGCTTTTTCTACCTCTTTTTGTCTAATTAGCAAGTAGTTGAGGCACACACGAAACCCGAAATAAATTTTGGACCGGACAAGTGCTTTGAGTGCCTCGACACGTGCATGTCATAAAGCCTAGCGAATCAATAAAATACATAACCAAATCAAGAAAACGCGAATTGTTGACGCAAGTGATTTATGGTGATCTGAGTAGCGTAGGCAAAAATATATAAGGGGGTCCTGCATATGAGTAATATAACTGGATAAATTGAGAATTCCGTAAGCTAGAGGATTAAATATTTTGTACCTAAAAAACTAAAAATATCATAACAGATAGGCAGTACGATTAAGCAAATGTTAATCAGTATTAATTTATTCTTATTTTCTTTGCAGAACATAAGGCAATATGGCGGCTGTTGAGGTGAGGAACGGCTACAAGTACTATGGCTCCAAATCGAACCCGAAGATTGTGCTCAACCAGCTGAACATGAACGTGATGCGGGGTTCGATGTAAGTGACTACTAAATTAACCCTGCCAGACCCATTCTAACTGATCCGTGCCCCAACCAGATATGGACTGCTGGGCGCCTCCGGGTGCGGCAAGACCACCCTGCTATCCTGCATCGTCGGCCAGAGGCGCCTCAACGGAGGCGAGGTCGCCGTGCTGGGAGTGAAGCCGGGCGAGCCGGGCAGCGGAGTGCCGGGGTCCCGCGTGGGGTTCATGCCCCAGGAGATCGCCCTGGTCGAGGAGATGACCGTCAAGGAGACGATCTTCTACTTCGGGCGCATCTACGGCCTGACGGACGAGCGCATCCGGGAGAAGTTCAAGCTGCTCAAGGAGCTGCTGCAGCTGCCGCCGGCGAGGCAGATGATCAAGCAGTGCAGCGGGGGGCAGCAGCGCCGTTTGTCCTTCGCCTGCGCCATGATTCACGACCCGGAGCTCCTCATTCTCGACGAGCCCACTGTGGGACTGGACCCCATGCTGCGCGAAAAGTGTGTGAGCCGAAAGCCATCGGATTGCCCGAGTCTAACTTTAATCTCGCCCCTCTAGAATCTGGGACTTCCTCGTGGAGACCACGAGAAATAGCAAACTGGCTGTGATCATTACCACCCATTATATAGAGGAGGCCAAGCAGGCGAACTGCGTAAGTGAAACCAGCATCCCACTGATACATATGGTCTCAGAGTTAACTCCATTACTTCTTTTAGATTGGTCTTATGCGCAATGGCGTGCTTTTGGCCGAAGACACTCCCACCAACATCATGATCAAGTTCGGCACCCAGTCGATCGAGGACGCCTTCCTCATTTTGAGCCAGCGGCAGGGCAACGAGGACGAGTTGGCCCAAATCATGGATCACAGCAAGAACCACGCTTTGCAGGCAGCTGTGCTCCCCCGGAGGTCATCGACAGCCACGAGCCCAACACGCCTGAGAAGCAGCCCATCCCCCTCGAAGAGCTGCCGAACGAGAACCGCAAAAAGATTTTTTCACCACCAAGGGCAGGGTCAAGGCACTGATGACAAAGAACTTTGTGCAGCTCTTCAGGCAGCCCTCGTAAGTCAAGCTCTACTTCGAAGAGGAACTTCAACTTAATGGTTACATCCCTTTCAGAGGCATCATTTTCATGCTCCTGTTCCCCATCATCCAACTAACGTGCTTTTACCTGGCCATTGGCAAGACGCCCACGAACTTGGAGATAGGAGTGTACTCCGGCGAGGTTGAGAGCTACGGGGAGTGCTTCGACGACAGCCTGGTCACAGTGTACAAGGAGAACGATAGCTGTCTGTTCCACAAGCTCTCCTGCAGGTACATCCGCGAACTGGGCGACGATGTGGCCACCCGAAAGTACTACTCCAGTGAAGCGGATGCCCTGAGAGATGCGAAGCGGGCCACGACCGTTGGCTACCTGCACTTTGCCCAGAACTTCAGCGAATCGATCCTCTCGGTGTTGGAGGACGGAATACACACCGACGACGGAGCCGTGGAGCACGCCGAACTGAGCATCCACATCGACATGACAGGTAAGAAGGAACGTTGCCAAGCCTTTTAACCCTAAGAATCTATTTCGCAGACCAACAAGTGGCGTACTTCATGCAGCGAAAACTGCGCGACAAGTTCAGCTCTTTCATGCGAAGTGTTGTCGAGGACTGCAATGTTTCCGCGGCCATCGTTGACCTGCCGGTCCAGTTCCAGGAACCGATCTTCGGCACCGCAGACATCGAGTTCCAGCAGTACTGTGCCCCGGGTGTGGTCATGACGTGAGTAGATTGTCCACGAAATAGACCTTTGAACTTCCTCTCACATGTTTGCTTTCTTTGTTTTATGAGCTGATATCATTCATCGCGATACATATTCTTCTACTTCGTTGGGTTCGGTACTTCGGTTCTTCAGTTTACCCCTCTTTAGACACACAACTCAGAACTTTCACTCACTGCTTATTGTTACTTACTCCTAGCATGGTGTTCTTCCTGGCAACTCTGATGACGGCGGCAGTCTTCATTTCGGAGCGCATGGACGGCATTTGGGACCGCACTCTCTTGGCAGGTGTTTCGGCTGCCGAAATGCTATGGGCCCACCTCCTAACCCAGCTCATTATCATGGCTCTGCAGTCATTCGAGGTTATTATGTACATCGGCCTGGTTTTCGATACCTACAACAACGGCGATACCACGACGCTCATTGGATTGCTAACGCTGACCGCTTTTTGTGGGATGTTGTTCGGTGGGTAAAGAAAAAGTTTAACAAAGGGGCCGTTTAAAAACATTAACTCTTTCAACCAGGTCTCTTCATATCTGTGTTTTGCAAATCGCATACTGAGGCCAACTTTGTAGCCACTGGCGCTTTTTACCCAATGATCATACTTTGCGGTAAGTGCAGTCATTTAATTACCTATTGTAATCACGATTATGATCATTATAAAACAATTCAATTTGCCAACGCAGGACTTCTGTGGCCGCTGGAGAGTATGCCGCAGTTTCTGCAGGACCTGGTGATGGTGCTGCCCTTCACCATACCCTCTATATCAGCTCGAAACGTAATCGAAAAGGGCTGGAGCATCACCCACGAGAAGGTCTACAATGGCTTCTTGGTCATGGCAGGCTGGACGATCATTTTCTTTGTTCTGTGCCTGATCGGCATCCGGCGCAAAGCGTAAGCCCGGACCCTGGGATGTTCTTTAATATTAGGGGGTCTTCCATTTAGTTGTAATGTACTAGCATTTTTTGATAGGTGATCTTATGTGCATATCGTTTAATTTAATTACTATCGGAAGCATATCACTCGCATGTTTAGACTCTCATCACGTAAGGGAAACACATTCATACCAACGAATTGTAACGCATTCTTGGACAGTCTTCACATAACGTGTGGACTGCACTAAAATCAGCATAAGGTCTTAGGGGTGTCTCACAAAAATATTTATAATTCACAGAACAACTTATCGTTCTCATGGAAATCAAAAATTTCGTAATTAAAAATGAAAAACTAACTCACTTAACCTAATACTAGAAGTACATTCTTGTCCACATTCAGAATGTGGATATCATGTATATAGTGTAAAAGTGTAAAATTATGTAAATCGAAATTTTAAATCAACCAAAAATAAAACCTTAAACATATCGCCTTCAAGAACACATGATTGGGTGAAAGCATTAAAATTTTCAACTTAATTAAATATGGCATTTAAGCACCAAATACTTTTGTTAGGGCTCTTGCAGTTTCTTAATCATTTAGTAGGTTTACAATTTTAAATATCTCGCAGCAAACCTAGCAAAAAGAATTAAGTACATATATTTCCCACGACAACTTTTACAGCCAAAATGTTAAAAATAAGAAAAGGTATAGTTACATAATTATATATTTTGTTAGTTTTTCTTAAATTTATTTGTTTTTTTTTATTATTATTTTATTAATATTATTTACTTGTAAAGAGTAGGTTTCAGGTACTGTCAACACATATTTCTTGGTTATCGTAATGTGAAATTTAAAGCGCTAAACTAAAGCCCACTAAAGCTTTTTGTGCTCGTATATGCAGATATATATAAATGAATATGTTTGCTTCTATATATAATATTGCCTATGATTGTGTGTGGGCCAAGGACAAGGACACACTCACGACGACGATGTCGAGGACGAGCCAAAGTTGCTGACACACTTCGGGCTCGAAAGTGCTAGACAAAATGTCTACCCGGCTGGATGACTCCCCCTTGCCCTCTTCCTGTGTCTGCCAGACATTTTTATTACAAAACTTTATCTTTGCCAAATACGGAAGCGAGGAGAGGGAAAATATAAAAAGCCAACCTCGGGCTTCCTGCTTGTGTGTGCGTCCTTGTGGGCGGGTGGGTGCGTTAAGTGATGAGTGGCGCAAAGTTTAGTTTCACATTTTATATAACTTGCTTTAAATGTGCAAGCTGGAAGAAGCAGTCGCAGTGTGCGCAAAACTACAGAGATAGCATGTACAAATATGGCTTTTCTTATTCGAGATGGCAGTTAAATAAGGACATTTAATAACGAGGGTTTTTAATATATTTTATGTTGTGTCACTCTCACAAAATACTAAGTAGTATATGTAGCATTTGAAAACAATTATATCAAATCCCAATTTGAGTTATTATTTCTTGTTTGGCCCCAAATGAATTATCTGAAGTATTTTTTATGGTCAATCCTTTTTTAATGTTCATTTTTTCAATACCTATCGACGACCACAACACAAAAAAAATTTTAACGTTAAATAAAACTTTTTAAGAATCTTCCCGCCTGGCACACAAAACGAAGCTTTTTCTGGAAAACCCACGAAGCAACAACTTGAAATAAAAACAATGGGTTGACAACAAACAAAGTTGAATGCCTAGGTCAAGGTGCCCGAAAGTAGGCAACGGAAAAGTTTTCTCAAGCGTTGACTCCTAAAACAATTTGGGGCTAAAAACGTTGAACTTTAAACAAGAATAGAGAAAAAAGCAGACAATATCCACAAACTGAAACGCCCTCCCCTTCTGAACACTTTCTCTGGAGTAGAGGAAATGTTGTTACAACTTTTGCCCCATTTTATGTGCACACATATAAAATTTAGGTTTAAACTAGCAAGAGAAGGACGAGAAGTTGAAAAGTTAGCAGAATGCTTTAGTAATTTGACCTTCAAACAAGTTGAACAAACTCAACACAAGCAAATACAATACTCGGGCACAGACAACAAAAAGCCGAATTCTGAGGGAAAAGTGTAAATATTTAAACGTAATTTTGTTTGGTTGCAAGGTTGCATTCAAAGTGTTAGCAGAAGGTGACCATTTAAGGTATTTGTTTGGGAATTACTATTAAGGAAGTATTCATATTTAAAAAGATTGTTAAATTCTTATTTATGTTACGAGAGGATACATATTTACAATAAAAACTATTTATATGCTAATAATGCTTAAATGCTCCCCCGATAACTAAATAAAAAAAATAATAATTACCCGGTAAAAATATCAATGATAATCAATGATAAAAATATCATATATTATAAATAAGCTGAGTTGGTAGATATCAACTGCTATTAATTCGTTGTGTTAAATACCATCATTGGTTAATCAAAGAGCAATTCCAATACGAATTCCATACAAGTCGTAAAAATGAACCGGGCAAAAGTAAATAACATCCATTGATCGACGTCTAACTTTTAAGCATCGAATGAGGGGCAATATTTTGTAAAAATAAAATGAAAGATGACACAATTGAGCTTCGAGGCAAACAGTTTGCTGGGGTCCACAGCTGAGAAGGACCCAAATCATTGCCGACTTTTGCATTTCATTGACCCTTTAAATGGCTAAGATACACACAGATGGCACCGCCCACACACTCTTCCGCATGTCAGTCAAAGTTCTTTCTCTCGCATGGAGAAAAATTTGATTTGGGGAGTTTATTCAATTTGCTGCATGTGGGGCTGCCTAAAGGGGGCTTCTCATGGATACACACTCGCCCGCACACTGGCATTTAAGTGCACGTTGTTCGCTTGATGTCTGACGGACAACCAGAGTTATGGCAGTGGGTGGCAGAATGGGCCGGTCCAAGTTTCAGGTGGATCGGGCCGGGGAGAGCGCTCTGAACTCTGCCAATATAATACAATCAACGTTGGACTTCGATTCGATGCGCATTCGATGCGTTTGCCGCTTGCGAGGCAGATGAGGTGGCTTTCCGTCCAGCTACCGATGCGTAGGCCCACCCACCTTCCCAACCCCACTTGCAACAGCCACCAGCCACCCATCACCAGCCACCCACTTGTCCGCCCCCTCAGAAACGCACACAGGCAGACTTGGTTTTTGCTCTCATGTGCAACGCAAAGGAGGCCCATGTACATAGGCTCGTTTCACTCGCTCGCCCGAGCCTTCGGTCCGATTTCTCTCCTTCTCGCTCGCTCCCTATGTGGCATGTCCTGTGTTCCGAGTGCCTCGTCCTGCACTCCGCCGCGTGGAGTGAGGACACGGAGGCAGCTGGGGTCCCGGCCACACATGCGTTTGGCCTTTTGCCTGGCACACATAGCAACAGCAGCAGCCACTACATCAGGTTGCTGCAGCAGCAACAACAGCAGCAGAAACAACAACAGCAGTAGTGGCAACAGCAACAGAAATGTCGCGCTGTGTTTCAATCGTTCTATATGGCACAACTGCTGATTGGGTTCGCACAGTGGGCTAAGTTAGTTTGTTATACAACAAAAAAAATTTGAACTGGGTATGCACAAATACTACTTTATATGCGGTTATTCTGGTGCGCAGCTTATATTATAAAACGAGTCAATGGATTATTTTTATTACTAACCATTTGGTTTTGCTCTTGAAATTTTAAAATTAAAAATTGTGTAAAGAAAATCCTAATTTTCATAAGGTTTTGAAGTATCTATGTATAAGTAAAACTAAATATTTCATAATATCCTGTGTTAACTAATAATGCTCAAAGAAAAAGGGGACTTTACTGTGTTTGTGAAAGAAATATAACCATAGCTTTTACATTCTATACTATGGTAAATAGTCGAATCAATCCTTGTTTGTTTGTTTATTAGGGATCAATTCTTTTATTGAAAGAAACCAAACATGTGATATACTAGTTTAATTTAAACAAGAGATCCACTAAGATCTCCAAAATATAATTGACAGTTGGGATTTCAAGTGCAAAGTCCTTTTTTATTTCGACCCACTGTGCACAAAAGGCACTGCTCAAAAAACGTCAGCCAATGCAGCGACCAGAAAAACAACAACGACAACGGCGGCAATACATGCGTGGGGAAAAGGCGCGAGGAAAGTGGGCAGGGGGAAAGGTGGAGAATTCCAGGGGTGGGATGGGGTGCGAATGGAATCGTGGACGGCGACGCTGGCGAAAATGGCGGCAGCCACAGCGACAGCGACGCAGCCTATTTCGGTGGCCAGAAATATAAAAAAGGGGCGTAGACGGGGGTGGCCGGAGGAGCGGGTCGTGGAGCTGAGGGACAAAGTGCAATTCGCCAGAGAGCGAAAGAGAGAGAGGACCGCATGGGTGGCAAGGGGCTGGGGGATGTGGGGAGAGGCAATACACACACACACACACGAAAGTGCAGTCGGGAGAGCGGGAGCAAAAAGGAGGAGATGCATACACTCGCACACACGTGCATTGAGGACTATGTACGATCCGGATGTTGTGTATGTATTTCCATTGACCAGGACTCCCTCTCTCTCTCGTTCTCTCAGCCCATCTCCTTCTGGCCTGCTCGCTTGTTTACCAATTTATTTTGCGCACAATGCGAAACACGGAAAATGCATGAAGCCACCGGCTGACGTTCCACGCCGACCACCACCCACCACCCACTACCCACCACCCAGAAAAAGCCCCTGATGCGTTCCAACCGAACGCAATGATAGCCACACAGCAGAGCAGGCCAAAAGCAACAACGAGGAGCGGTGCGAAAAAATTGCAGAAATTCCAGTTCGATTTTTGGCCATAATGCAAAAAGCACTCCGCCCTGCTCGCTCCTTCTGGCAAAATACGAGCGTATCTTCCATCTCGGTCGCTTTTGCATTCTGTGGCTGCTGCCGCTGTTTGTTGTTGTTCTTCGTTTGCCACTTTGTGCGGCATTTTCCTCTTCCCCGCTTTTCCGGCTTTTCCCAGGTTTTTAGACTATCCCCATTTTTTCGGGGTTTTGTTTGCTTTCATATCCTTTGCAGGCCGCGACTTTTACTTTGATGGAACGGGCGTCGAGTTTTGTTTGGTTCCTCTTTCTTTGTTGCCCCCAAACTTTGGGTAAAAAAAGGAGTTGGTGGTAGTACACACTCGTAGTGAGTTTTTGTGCCCCATGTCCTTCGTAGTAGTTGGTACTCGTGATCCGAAGTCAGTCATCAGTCCATACGCAACATGTCCTGGTACAAAAAGTCGCCATGGAAACACAAAGAAATGGAACGAACCACGTATGAAAGGAATGGTAACGAAATATCGAAGGAAAATGGGGCACAAAGGATCTGAAGTTTCTAAAAAACTGAATGAAAAGGAAGCCTAAAATGCCAACGATACACAATGTTGGTGGGCGAATGTTCGTAGTTTCTTGCTCACTTTACATTGTGGAATTTTAGTATCTTGAAAATACTTTGCAAGACTTTTCACGTGAATTGTAAAAAAAATTTGAAAGTTGCATAGTTACCCATAACTTTTAAATGTAATTCTGTCAAGGTAATTTCTTAAGGACGTATACTTCAGTTTATACATAGGGTTCTCGAGATGATGAGAGTGCTAGGGTGTTCAACTGGCTAAATCAACTTGGATCTAAGATCACACGAAGGTATACTTAACTCAAATTGAACCTAAAATTTGTGTATTATTTACCCAATCCAAACGCAAAATATTTACGACTGTTGAACAATTTCGGAGATATCTAAAACGTAAGCAAACGTAAACCCAGCCCAGTCAAGGGTGGAACTTCTCAATGTGGATGCCACTAATCGTTCTCGTCCTCGTCGGAGTCCTTCAGGCGTGCTCCCCAGTGGACAGCCTGTACGAAAGCTTCCACGAGCAGCTGGTGACGTACCTGCGTCCTGGGGAGCCGCACATCCAGGACGGCCACACGCTGCTCAACATGTTGTACGTCCAAGAACAACTACAGGTCTACTGCCAGCGGCCCACCGCCCTGAGCCTGCGGAACGTCTTCCAGAGCAGTCGCCTGCGCCTGCAGATCGCTGCTGGCGGTGCTTACAGCCAATACAAGGGGGCCACCGTGCGGGAGGTCCACGAGGCGCGCCGCCAGCGGAACGAGTGCTTCGAGGGCAAGCCGCTGGTGGCTGCGGGAGGGGAGCAGCGGATCGTCCAGTTCCCCGCCCACAGTCACGTCTGCTACGGCATCCACACGGACGAGCCGTTCGCCCTCACCCTCGAAGTGGTCGCCTGGGACCCCGAGCGATTGGCGCAGTTCGCCTTCGGCCTGGTGCTGTGGCTCAGCAGTCCCCTCGTGGCGGACTCGCTGCTCAGCCTCTACTGCTCGGCGGCGGCCCTGGGCGCCCACCTGGCCGGCGTGGGCGTGGTCGCGGCCGCCATGCTGGGCTCCGGCGGCGGTCGTCCCCTACGGCTGGAGCCCCTCAAGGGGAACTTCAAGCAGGTGCTCGAGGAGCGGCCCACCCTGGTGGCCCTGGCGCTGGTGGGCGGCGCCTGGTCACTCCAGTCCGCCTGCCAGCGGACCAGCTTCCTGTGGCGGTGCTCGCTGCTGCGCCGCTTGCACTACCGCCTGCTGCGGACCACCTCCTACTGGCTGATCTGCACTGCCTCCGATCACTCGGATTTCGGGCGGACCTGCGTCCTGGTGCTTCTCCCCTGGCCGGAACTCTGGTGGCTGATGAACTGGCTGAAGGGAATATGTGCTCGAAAGACTCGATTGCGAACCGGGAAAGAGCAGCTCCACTCACAAGAGGGCTGTCAAAGGCAGCGAGCTATGGGGGATTCGCAGGACTTTTTGGGGCGACATCCTACTTCTTGGCGGCAGGACGCACAGCTAGTGCAGCCGCAGATTTCTACCAGGTTTTTGGACGGTGGAAGTCACCCTGGGACCATTCAATCCGGTCCTGACCCCGTTTCGTACCATAGAAGTCGCAGTTTAAACAGGACGGACACGACTTTTCGGCGGGAGCAACGAATGCTCGGGGGACGGGAGTACGAAAGTACATCTGGATGTCAGTACTGCTCCGTGGCAAATTCCCTCAATCGACCCTCCACGTGGAACTGCCTCAACAGGCGGTTGACCACCAATGCAACAGAGGATCCCGCCACCCGACCATCAGGTAGCCCAGAGTATAGTCTCTTCCCCAGAAGCTCGACGACCATCGTTTACAGCAACGCCAACTTCTCAAACTCGGAGCCCAGCCCCCGCGATCAATAGAGAAAGTAAAACGGATCGACCAACTTCCAATAAAATGAAACCAAGGAACAGGGATCAACTAAAAGGCTAAGAAGAAAATCGAGAATATTTGAAGCAAAGTTTCAGGAGAATTGCGTGCATTTCAGCGCGAAGACCAAGCGAAATTACGATAATGCTTATGATGTCAAAGCCGACTTTACTTTACTTTTTGGGAAAAATTCGTTTTAACAGTTATTTTCTATCTAAGGGACCGTTGGGGTTTTGGGCAGGCTGAAGTTTATATTTATATTAAATATTTATTATTTTTTATATCTTTATTATTTTCATATATATTTTTTTTTGTATATTTATTTAAAAAATTTAAAAAGGAAATCAAAAGTTCCAGTGGTTTCATGGGTAGCCTTACAATAAATGTATACTAAACGGCCATCGGTGTTTGGTTCTAAAAATGTTTTAAAACAAAACTAACAAGAAAGGAAGCTAGCTTCGGCTTGCCGAAGTCATCAATTATGTCAAACAAAAAGCAGGCTAAACAAATAAAGGCTAGACAAAGTCGATCTGATCAAAAACAACGACGTGAGAATTTTTTTTTCATCCGGCCGATCCGGTCCTTTCCGACTTATATACTGCGTGCAGGGGCGGATTAAGACAATTTGCCGCCCTAGGCAGTTTTGATTTTGCCGCCCTAGACTGCAGCCTAATTTTCAAAAGTAGTATTTTATGTAGTGTTAACAGTCGAAATTTGCCGCCCCTAAAAATTTGCCGCCCTAGGCAGCTGCCTATGTTGCCTATATGGTAAATCCGCCACTGACTGCGTGCAATAACTACACAACTTTTGCGAAATATTCACCAAGACAGCTTTAAAACTGAGAGACTAGTTTACATAAAAACAGACAGACGGACGGACGTATTTCGATTCAGATCGTGATGCTGATTAAAAATATACAATATTTACTTTATGGGGTCTAAGGTGTCTCCTTCACTGCAAACTTCTGACTGAAATTATAATACCCTTTTGCTCTGCAAGGGTATACAAATTCTACTACTATGCAATTTTTAAATTTTAAACCTAACTTTCCTTAATTGTCACCAAGAAAAAACTGGTATCGGAGTCGAGGCCCTTTCTTGTTTTTTTTTTCAATTATCCAGATAATCCGTCGAAATACGTTTTATTGGTTAATACTCGCTGAACTTGAGTCCAAATTGTCGCAGCACACACCCATGCAGCTGCATCCATACTGCTTTTAACTTAATTGTCCTGATTAGCATGCGCCCATGTCTGTTTTGCTCGTTGAAATTTTTGTGCTTTTGACATCCGTTGGCGCATGGAGTTACAAAATAAGAGACTAGCTGGTCGGCGCTATTGCGGGGTTCGGGCGAGAAGTGGGGTACAAATGTGCCTATTACCTCCTCCCCGACAGTTTACCATTAGCCACAGGAGCGGAGGAGGCTCCAATGCAGCTGCAGCAATTGGAACAACAACACAGTTCGGTCAAACGTCAGAAATGTTCGCTCGCTTTGGCTATTGAACGCAGGCCAAAGCGCACTGAGCCACCCACCTTCCCCCTGCTAGGAACAAGTACCAAGGACTACTCCTCCTAAATGGGTAAAAGCGCTTTGACGACCATGTGAATGGAGGCGACTGTGGGGGTGCTGCAGGGAGGGCGACGAATAGGCGAAAACGGACGAGGAGGGCGGAGGACGAAATCACCAGGATGGACAGTTGCCGGGGCAGGCGCAAAACGCAATTCAAATCGAAAAGTGGAACTTCACTCATTTGGCGCGGGGAAAAGGCGGCAGGTAACTAACTAGGGTTCGTCCCTCCACATAAGCCTGATTACAGGGTATCCGAATAGTGGGCTCAATCTGAGGCTGAAAATGCCTATATTTGCATATTTTGGCCAGCCTTGTGTAGTTCATTTCTGTGATTCTTTCCTAACGATTATTTCAAATTCCACAAATCTTACATTTAGTGTACGGTTTATGTGGAAATGAAAAAGTTCACAGTGAACTGTTACAATATAATATTATATTATGATAAACGATAATAGGTAGCTTAAGTGCTCAAATCGACACTTAGATTGACATATTATGCTTCCTTTGCAGTTCTCCTGCTTTGGCACTAGGAAAATTGACTAACCGTTTTTGCATTATGTTTGGTTAGACTTGTACAGGAGGTCGATACCACGATAACTCTAATGTCAAAAAAGTATCCCCAGCTCTCGAAGCTTGGGATTTTTTTATATCAGTAGCATATTTTTTCCAAACTTCGATTTGGTGGTTGGTTTTCTCTCGGGAAAGTGCAACCAGGGGTAAAGTGGGGGTTGTGTTGGGTTTTTGGGTAGGTAAATGTTGGCTAAGGTTGGGTGGTGACGCGAAATTCCACTTGGGATGGTCGCTAAAAGTGCATTTCAGTTCTAGTGTCCCGTTCTGGGATTATGGGGTTGGCTTGAAAAGGTTAGTGACAGGGTGGAATAACAAAAAACATATATAAAATAAAACCTGAAATGTATTTTTCAAGGTGTTACTGGAATTGTTCTCATAATCTAGTCAGAACTCGATTCGGGTTTTAAGTCAGGGCGATTTACAAGTTAGAACTTAAAAGGTAGATCTAAACATCTGTGAGGGTTAGGTAAATACTTTTTTAAAAAACAAATACTTTTCAGTTTTTCTGTGCTCTTTATCATGGCTTCAGTATTTATTGTTAGTAAAAAGTTCCTAAGGGATTCTCTATTTAGTATACTATTGTGTGGAGTAACTTTTATTTAAATAAATTCTTTTGTATTTTACTTTGCGCAACATTGTACAATACAATTTTAAAAACATTGAGATAAGAAAATTGTTTATAATTTTTCTATAATATAGAAAGCCAGGCCAGCATAACTCATATTGTTTGTATTATTAAATCTCGTACTGCAAGGCTGTTCCCCATTAAAAAATTGGAGTCATTACTGACCTGCACCATTTTTTTGTCTCCACGCGAGGGTGTACCGTTAATGAATCCTAATCCAACGATAATACGAAAGCCGGCTGCGTGGAGCCCAAGCAACGGTGATTTGAGCAAGAGTTGGAGAGGGATGCCAGCAAAACAAAACGAAAAGAAGCTACAACTGAACTTAAGACGGCGCACGTGGGAAATTCACTTTTGTTTTAGTTGCGCTTTTATTGCACTGCTTGGTGAATTCATTGAATCTGAGTAACGGAACACGCACACACGCACTCACAAATGCATTGGAAGCATTGCGGGGGTGCAACGAAAATGCGGGGAGCGAAACGAAAGACACGCGGTTCTGATTTGATTTTGCGCGAAATTAATGTTGTATATTAAAGTTGTCTAATCGCACGGTGCTGATTTCAGTTGATTGCGCTGTTTACGCTTCGCACGGAGTTGAGTATTTGTTTTGATATTGTATGCGCCGTCGACCCGAACGCGTGCTGCAGCAGCTTATTTCTATTTATTCCTCTTTTTCGGTCGCGTTCTGAAGTCAGCTGAAAATTTCAGGGCTGCAAAAACATCGGTATCACATATTATCGATGTTTTTTAATTGTTCGATGAATCGATTTTTATCGGGGTTTTCCACCATGGTTCAGTGCATTGTTTTTGGCAAAAGGCTAACAGGGGCAACGTTTGCTATATTTACAGAGTAGTGGCAGAGCAGAGCTTGTAGTCAAGAAAGGAAGGGTTTTGACCCCCCACTTGGAAAATTTTTGACAGCTTTATCCCTTATATGAATCTTAACATTTCTATCAGCAAACTCTTGAATGACCGGTAGCCGAGGTTTTAACTGGTGTTAGCCTGAATTAAAAATAAAAGGAATCTCTTCTGATGTTTTGAAATGAATACGAGGGCTGTCTGATAAATAACCGACCTAACCATGATGCACGCGACTTTTTCCAAATTTTTTTTTTATTTTTCTACATAGTCTCCTTGTAACTCCACACACTTCTCCCAGCGATGCTGCCATCTCTGCAACCCTTCCAAATAATACTTGGCGTCTTTGTCTGCAAAATACGAGTTCACAAAAGAGATTGCCTCCT
The DNA here is from genome assembly GCF_018152265.1 of Drosophila ficusphila. NCBI lineage: Eukaryota > Metazoa > Arthropoda > Insecta > Diptera > Drosophilidae > Drosophila > Drosophila ficusphila. The sequence continues at coordinate 424,560 of NW_025064569.1, forward strand.
CATTTGACGAAAATCTCTGTCCGCCAAGCGCAGTTTTAAGTTGAGGAAACAAAAAAAAGTCGCTTGGTGCTAGATCCGGTGAATAAGGTGGATGGTCAAGCAATTCGAACCGCAATTCGTGGATTTTCGCCATGGCAATTGTTGAGGTTGAGATGGTGAGTTGTCCTGGTGAAACAAGACTTTCTTTTTTTTGCAAATGAAGCCGATTTTTTGAAATTTCTTCCTTTAGCTTGTCCAATAATGATGCTTAGTATACTCCTGTTATAGTTTTTCCTTTTTCAAGATAGTCGATAAAAATAATTCCATGGTTATCCCAAAAAACACACGCCATCACTTTCCCAGCCGAATACCCAGCTTTAGCTTTTTTGGGGCCGGTTCCCCCTTTTTAATCCACTGTTTAGATTGCATTTCTGTTTCGGGCGTATAATGATGAATCCAAGTTTCGTCTACAGTTATTAATCGGCGCCAAAACTCGGTCTTATTGCCTTTAAACTGAGCCAACAGAGCGCTGGAAATGTTCATGCGCGCACGTTTTTGGTCCAGCGTAAGCAAACGCGGCACCCAACGCGCGGACAGCTTTCTGATGCCCAAATCTTGGTTTAATATGTGACAAAAACGTTTTTTTGACATCTTCATAATCTTAGCTATTTCCCTAACTTTAATCCGGCGGTCGTCTAGTACCAATTGAAGAACTTTACCGATGTTATCGTAAGTGGTTACAATTTTTGGACGCCCCGAACGTTCATCGTCTTCCAGGCTCCTACGACCACGTTTAAATTCAGCTGCCCAAAATTTTACGGTGGTAAACGATGGTGCAGAGTCACCATACACAGAGTCCAACTCATTTTTGATATATGTAGACGTATTGCCTTTAAAAAAAAAAAATTTAATTACAGCTCGATATTCAATTTTTTCCATTTTGGGGAAATCACCGAAATAGGCGCACAAAAGCGACTGCCAACAGATAATTGCGCAAGATAAATTTCTGAAATTTTGGGGAGTAGCTATTATAATATGCACAATTTGAAATATAAACTTTGTTTTGAGATGTGCCGCTAGCTTCACGTTGAGGTCGGTTATTTATCAGACAGCCCTCGTATATGTAAATAAAACTTGTGGTACTAGCTGATATACAGTTTTGGTATTTCCAATCCTAATCCTAATCATAATTGCACCGTGTTTTTGGATACAAAAAAAAATCTCAGTTAAATAAAGGTAATACATGCGCAACATTAATTTAATCATTTCAATTAAGATTTAAACTACATATTAAGAATTAAAAATCAAAATCATTCGTAATGATCCTGATTTTATATTTAATATTTAATATTATCTAATATATTTTGGATCTGGTTGGAATACAATATTGTTCCAGACTTTTGTAATGATTCATTGTTGTTCAATTGCTGCTTCTCTAAATTGAATCCTCCCTTATAAAAGAATTGGTGCACAAATGTAAATCGTTCATTATTTTTTAATCCTTTGTATTATTGTTTCCAAATTCTAATTTTCAATTTTCCAATCGTATAAAAATTCCTTTAGTGGATTAGAAATATTTCGTATTCAATTTGAATATAAAGGAAGTCTTTAAATTTTGCAATAAAGCTTCCGTATATATTTTTTTGAAGTGAAACTTCTTTAGGCGCGTTATGGATTTTCGGGGACGGAGTAAAACCGATTCATGACCGTCACGAAAATTACCGTCACGAAAATTGCCGTCACGAAAAAGCGAGGATCCCCATCCCTTTCTAACCGCTGACGAACGATGTCTCTATCCTCCTCTATCCTTTCTCGCTCTCAGCGCGCTCGCACAAAGTTGCAGTTGAAAAAGGGGTGAGAGGTGTGAATGTCAAAAGGAATTCAAATCGAACAGGTTGCATACAGATATTAATTGGCACCATAATTTCTATCCATTTTATTTGACCTAGAAATGAAAACACATATCGATATGTATTTGTCTTCTTCTTCTTCTCAATCGGTTTGTTAACTTTTGAGAGTCGCCAGCACATTTCGAGACCTCTAAAATGAAGCGTATAATAAGGCTTTTATTCGGTTTCCTACAGAATTTCAATTTTAACAAGAAAGGAAGCTAGCTTCGGCAAGCCGAAGCTTATATACCCTTGCAGTCATCAAATATGTCGAACTAAATACAAAAAGGCTAAACAGTATCGAAGCTATGACGATTTTTCTATTCATTTTCCGTATTTTCGACTATTGTTCAAATGTCGACTATATGATATAGTTGTCCGATTTTGATCAAATTTAATTCGTAATTCAAGAGTCGTAAGAAAACTCTATATTCCAAAAATCATACTTGTCTGATAAAAAAACAACGATGTTATAAATTTGTTTCCATTATTTCGATATAAATTTTTCGATCTTTCCTATGGCAGCTATAAGATATAGATGACCGATTTTTATGAAACTTTTTTCTCAATATAAACGTTGTTAAAAAACTTGATATTCAAAAAATCATGGGATAAAAAACAACGATGTTATCAATTTATTTCCATTAATTCTATATATAATTTTCGATCTCTCCTATGGCAGCTATATGATAGAGTTATCCGATTTTGATCAAATTTAATCCGAAATTCAATAACAGTTAGAAAACGCCATCTTGAAGAATTCAAGTAGATCTGACGAAAAACACCGGCGTGAGAATTTTTCATTTCATTCCCTCGTATGGGAGCTATCCTTTATAGTCGGCCGATCCGGCCCGTTCCGACTTATATACTGCGTGCAATAACTACACACCTTTTGGGAAAGTTTCAGCAAGATAGCTTTAAAACTGAGAGACTAGTTTGCGCGGAAACGAACAGACGGACAGATGGACAGACGGACAGACGTACAGACGTATTCCGATTCTGCTCGTGATGCTGATCAAGAATATATATACTTTATGGGGTCTGAGGTGTCTCCTTCACTGCGTTGCAAACTTCTGACTGAAATTATAATACCCTTTTGCTCTGCAAGTGTATAAAAATGAGTAGTGATGAAGAAGTTTCACTTCTGTCGTGCGTAGGCTGGACACACCCCTTTTTTTTTTTTAATTTTTGGACCTAAAAGTTGGACCGAGTATTCTACATAATACACATATTTGTCTGACCTTTTAAAGTAAATTACTACAAGGAACTACAATAAATTTAAGCTTTGTTAAAATGTTAAAGTGATATACATTTAAAATAAAATAAATAAAAGGTAAATAAAAAAACATTTCTAGATTTGTTGTATATCACTTATTTCCGATTAAGATTATTTACGAATTATTTTATGATTAAAAATCTGATTCGAACCTAATGCATAAGGACTGTCTTCGGCGGATATTTGGGATTCAGGGTCGACAAACTATCTCTTTGTATTATTACAAACATCTTAAGGGTTAAATTCGACAAAATTTCCCCTTATCCTGCCTTTAAACTTTAAAGAGAACACTGTTTAAAAACTTTCTAATGCTTATCTATTTCACAACATCCAAAGGTAGCCTTTACTTAGAGGATTCCAGTTTGAGAGCGCTCCAGCAGGTGACTCAGAGCAACCGGCTGCCAGTTGGTGAAGCTTCCATCGCTGAGCATGCACACATGGCGATCGATGTAGCAGAAGAGCTTTCCCACGCGGTAGATCTGTCGAGCAAAGAAATCGAGGATTAGCAGAATTCCTATTTAAAATGCCACTTCCAGTCACCTGTTTGCCCATCTCCCGCCTCCCCGGAAGCGGAGCGAAGATAATGCCCAAGTCGGCGCACTGCTGCGAGACGAGCTCTTTGAACTCCAGCTGGGCGGGCGGATGGATCAGGTCCATCATCATCACAGGGGCCGGCGGAACTGGCGGCGGGGGCGTGGGCGAGACCGTGGGCTGCAGCAGGGCGTCGCTGGCGCGGTGCATCATTTCCAGGGCGCGGCGCAGGTGCTCCTTGACGCTGGGCTCTCGGAGGAGCGGCTCACTCAACATGCCCTTCCAGCCGGTGTACCAGCGCGATATCTCCGCGTAGTCGGGGGACTGGTTCAGCCAGACCACGAGCACCTGCATCCAGCGCGGGAAGAAGTGCCTGTCGAGCAGCTGGGCCATGTACATGGGCCCGATGAGCTCGTGCCACTCCCACACTTGGTGCCAGAGCTCCAGGTCCTGGTGCAGCGGATTGATGACGAACTCGGCGAGAGTCGCCTGCAGCTTCGGCACGATGTGTCGCTGCAGGAACTCCTGCATCTCCTCCTCGGGGAAGGCCTGCTGCCAGGGCGTCAGCATGGCCCTAGCGGAGCGGTCCTGCGGCGACCAGGCACGCAGGGCCACGCCCAGCTTGCTGCGGATCTGCGGGTAGACGGCCTCCTCCAGCTTGCTGCCCAGGATGGCGTGCCAGGGCAGCACCCAGCTGTCGATGGGCACGGTGTCGGTGAGGGGGTCCCACTCCTGGACGCCGGCCACCAGCCGCGGCAGCACCAGCTGCTCCAGCACCGAGTCGAGCACCCAACTGGGCAGCAGGGGCGCCCAGGCGTCCAGGAGCGCGGCCATGGGCGGGTGCTCCTTGGGCTGCCAGGCGGCGGCACTGGCCCGGAACGAGGGCATCACCCCGGCCCAGATCAGCGAGGAGTACGGGTCGAAGACGTTGCGGGGCTGCTGCTCGGCGGGCTCGCCCTTCTGCAGCATCGCGCGCCACTTCTTGACCAGTGGCAGTGGCTCCGTAGGGTGCTCCAACGGCTGCCACGGGACCAGCTCCCTTTTCACGAGCGGTGCTATCACGCCCGCGGCCAGGTCGGCCAGGCCAAACTCCTGGAACTCGGCGGAGTAGTCCTCGAGCAGCTCCCGAAACAGGCGTTCCGCCTGCGGCAAACTCAGATCCGGGTTCTCGCTCAGCCGCTCCACTCGGTCCAAGGACTCCTCCAGCGTGCGGATGTGGTTCCGCTCCAGCTGCACGATCTCCTCCAGCTTGCGGTGCTCGCTCTCCAACGCCGCCTGCTGGCTGGAGCACTCGCGCTCCTGGTTGTCGATGGCGATGATCTGCTGCTCGCACTGGCTCACCAAGAGCTGCAAATTGTGCGTCAGTTCGGGCATGGCAAACACGCAGACGGGCGCGGCTCCCTTCTCCGCCGGTTCCGCGTCGTACAGCGTCTCCTCCGGCGTGATCTTGGCCTGGCACAAGGCATGGTAGCCACTCAGCACCCGCTTCTCGGGGCCCGTCATGTCTATCACCGGCACGTTGCCCAGCTTCTTGCTCAGCTTTTCGGAGAGCAGGTGGCTCGACGTGTGGCCCTTGGCGATCACTTCCTCTACGGACTTGTAGTAGTAGCGCTTTCCCTGCCTCTCCTGAGGATCGGCCCCGGTAGCAGATCCCTTGCGCCACTTGTTCAGCTGGTCCTTGAACTCCTTGGCCTCGCGCACGTCCTCGTCCGGCTTGATGCTCTTGGCGGCCTTTCCGCCGACACTGGCGGCCGTCTCGGGCCCATAGGCGCCGATGGCGCCCCTGCCCTTGCGCACGTGCGCCTGCACCGGCTGCGAGATGCCCTGCAGGTCCTTGCCCAGTCCCTTGCCGGGCTCGTAGCCCATCTGGAGGAGCAGCTTGGCGCCGATGCCGCGCGTGTGCTGCTCCCAGGCGCCCACGTTCCTCTCGCTGGCGATGTGCGAGCGATGCTGGAACTGCGTGGAGCCGATCTGCTTGCGACTTAACGAGGGTCTCTCTTCCTCTGAGGAGCTGTTGGAGCTGTTCGGGTCGCTCTGGCCAAAGGCCGGACGTCCACTGGCCGCGGAGTCGTCGCTTTGCGCGTCCTGTTCCGCCCCCGCCTCCTCCCGCTGGGATCCTCCCTCGCCCTCAGGCTTTAGGGCCTTTTTCTTCTTCTTGCCCGCCTGCTGAATACCGCCGGCCACAAAGCTCACAGGCATGGTGTAATCCTTTGGCTTCCGGGTGGAGCGCCCCCTTCGGGTGCCACCGCCCTCGCCACCGCTCTCTTCCTCGCTGTCATCCGCCCAGATGCCTGCGGATAGAAACTGGCTAATCAAATCTGGCAATAACGCCGGAACCTCTCACTTACCGTAGATCTGCTGGTGTCTGCTCTGCCGTCCGCGCGGCCGGTTCACATTGAACTCATTGTCCAGGTCGTAGTCCGTTATCTCAAAGCGTTCGTACTCGTTGTCTGACATTCTTTTACAGGTAGTATTCGTCCTGATTTTCGGAAAAAAATGTCTGATTTTGTAAACAAAAATATTCGATTGGTGATGGAGATGGAACCGGCTGCAAATTAATCGGCACGCCGGCACTATCGATAAAAGTCTATCGAATAACAAAGTACGCCAAAGGGCGCCAAACCCGATTTAAATGATTTCCTAATACAAAAAAGGTAGCTAACTGAAAAAAGTGTTAAGTGATCTTTCCAGGTTGTCAACATACATACATATATGTAATTTTGACTTTGATTACCGCTAGAATATACAGATTTCACAAGCAAGCTAAAACTGCAAGGGAAATGTAGATTTTTGTTAGTCGTAAGAAGCGCTGGCTTTTTAATTTACACACACCTTTTACGCCACACCCGCGGAATTCTGTGGAGCCCACAGTTTTATACCCAGCGAGGGGCGTTTTCAAAATTTGCCACACCCACAATGTACGGCCTGTACGCCTTTCTGTCCAATTGAAAGTCAATATCTAGAAAAGTTGTACTGCAGCTAAACGATAAAGCCGTCTGACTTTTATAAAAGTCAAAATTTAGAAATTGTTAAAAGTTTCTGTACAACTATTAGTCTTTACATTTTAAATTGGTTTTTTGGTTTTATTTCTTTGGAAGCTTAATGATATAAATGTCCGATAACAAAACCGACTAACTAATATCCGTGTTACGGCCGTCAATCTAACTGCTTTAAAAACAGTTAGGTGTGTTATCAGTTGATTAAACCGAATAACTGATATGATAACGTCGATTCCAAGCGGATAGGCAAACACCTCAATCTCAAAATTCCTACTTGATAACTAGTTGGATAAGATCGTCGCACTAACTACGTTTGTTTCTGGCAGGCCGCTTTGCTTGGCCTGCATTTAGTCTCATTCAATCAATTGCTATCGGTTGTTCTGTACACCTTTTGATTATATTTAACGGTCGCGCTATGAATAAAATAAAAATATTTACTTTTTGGTGAATGAAATAATAAAGTGAGATCAGCAGAAGCGGATTATTGATTTGTAATTGAAAACAAGAAAGAAAGATAGCTTCGGCAAGCCGAAGCTTATATGCCGTGGTAGTCATAAAATATAATATGTCGGACAAAATGCATAAAGGCTAAACAACATCTTCCATATTTTCGAATATTGTTCATATGGTAGCTATATGATATAGTTGTCTGATTTTGATAAAATTTAATTCGTTATTCAAGAGTCGTTAGAAAACTTTATACTCCAAAAATCATGCTTGTCTTAGGAAAAAAAACGATGTTATAATTTTATTTCGGTTATTTCTATATAGATTTTTCTATCTTTCCTAACGTTTGTTAATGAAAACCATGCTCGTTCAATAGTAGTTAGAAAACGCCATCTGGAAGAAATCAAGTCGATCTGATCAAAAACAACGGCGTAAGAATTTTTTATTTGATTTTCTCGTATGGGAGCTATCCGATATAGTCGGCCGATCGGGCCCGTTCCGACTTATATACTGCGTGCAATATCTACACAACTTTAGGGAAAGTTTCAAGATAGCTTTAAAACTGAGAGACTAGTTTGAAGAGAAATCGGACCGACGGACCGACGGACAGACGTACAGGCGTTTTCCGATTCTGCTCGTGATGCTGATCAAGAATATATATACTTTATGGGGTCTGAGGTGTCTCCTTCACTGCGTTGCAAACTTCTGACTGAAATTATAACCCTTTGGCTCTTCAAGGGTATAAATATGTGATGCTTTAGATTTTAAAAGCAGACAAGCAAAAAAATTATCTAATATAATACATATATGTATTATAAAAAAATAATGTGTTATAAAAATAGAATATATAATTGTTTTTTGTATTAATGACTGCCAGGGTATGTATACAAGTCAGTTCGGGAAATAAGCGCTGTTTCTGAAAGGGCTTGCAATATTATAGAAAACGAATCGTAGACATATGCTTTTGTGTTTTATAGTTACCTAATTTTGTTACTATTAGTTCGTACGTTTAAACATTCAAATTGAAAACCAACAAACCTTATGGGGAGTCATTTAAGGCCTTCATCATAAAATATTATTTTGGCCAATCACTGACATGCGACTATTTCAATCCTAAGCGCTGTACATCCATAAATGTGTTCATTTTTATCAATGAGTATAAATCATGCCATCGTTTGCTACATAAAAGGAGGGAATAATTTTTGTTTGGGAAAGCCCGTTGTCGAAGACTTTTTACCACGGGAGCACTTAATGTGGGATCTTATCAGATGAGTACAACAATAATTAGGGATTATACAATCGAAAGGTAAATAGGCCTTTTCCAACCCAAAGCTCCTGTTGCGGTGCCATTCGTTTACGAGTTCTGAAACCAGTTCAGCAAATCGTTTTACTGACGGAAGTTCCCAACTTTTTCTCTTGAATTTTAGTTTGTATCTAAAACACTGTTTGGCAGAGAAGTGTTCCGTTTTTTGTGACCCGAAAACTGAGGAAATCCTGGCTCCAAGTTCCTGATCTCAACATGGTGGTGTTAAACTGCGGGAACAAAAGATATATCCGCCTGTGGCTAGTCCTCATACTCCTCAGTAGTGCGCTGCTGCTCATCTGGAGAAACCTGCAACAGGCTCAGATGCTTTCACGGGCTCCCGAGCTCGGGAGTCTCATTGGGGTTCCCCCAGACCTTCCCGCCGACAGCTACGAGGAGTATGTGGAACTGCCAGGGATCGCCCGCCGGGAGGACTCTCCCCGGACCCGGGACCTGCAGCTCCTGCTCAAGTGCCGGAACCGATCGCTCCGGTTCCAGCGGCTTCAGCACGGCGATTACTGGCTGCTCCAGAACCTCGTTATTGGCCGAAAGAGCCGGCATGTTGGCTGCGCCGAGACTGTGACGTACACCACCAATGGGGACTTTACGTTCTTCGATAATCTGGAAACGGTGGTCTCGCGGTGAGTACTCTGCAAATAAATGCTTATAATTGCGCACAGAAAGATTATTGACATGGGCTGTTCCCACTTGTAGTGCGATACAGAAACAACCCACTTAACATTAACTGATAAGGCTTTCGATTTCAAGATAAAGGCTTTTTATAGAAAACAAACTAACTTATTTCTGTGGAAACCTCGTAACTCAAAACATTATGAATATTCTCCAAACACTAAAGAGGCAAAAAAAAAAGGTGAGGAGGTGCGCATTTAAAGCACAAAAGTCCTGATATCGAATTTTTTGATAAGAAAAAAACAAACAATCGAATCAGCCAAAAAAATATATACAAAAACTTTAATTTTTTGTTAATTATCGCATTGTACAGGATGGTACGGTTCATCTGAGTCGAAAATTAATTCCGTAAAAATGATGCAAAACAAAAAAATTTATTTGGCTGTGCTATATCATATATAATATCATATATAATAATAATATAATACATATTCAAAAATCTTAAAAAGAAACGCATACATTTAATAGTCAATGCAATTTTAATTCTTAATATGTATATTAAATATACAAAATAATGTACTTTATGATCAGATCTGTCCACCATTCTTACCTGCTTATTCCGTATTACACCGATTTCTTTTGCAGTTGGCGTGCTCCTGTGAGCTTTGCCATCCATGCACCCGGATACGATATGAACACCGCCCTCGATGCGATTCGGTACGTGAGAAACTGTTTGCCGGGAAGCGAGGTCATAAAAGACTGGGTCACCTTTCACGTGTACTTCCCCAACCGCCACATGCCGGAGTACGTACCGTACGGGGAGCACAGGGCCCTGGGCCAGCCGTATGCCTGCACCCTGGCCAACGGAACCCAGGTCCCGCCGCCCTACGCCCTCGTCCCCCGCAGCGAGAGCTACAAGGCGAGGGCCAACCTCAGCTACCCCATCAATGTGGGCAGGAACATTGCGCGGCAGGCGGCCACCACCCACTTCGTGTTCGCCTGCGACATCGAGTTGTACCCCAGCCTGGGCTTCGTTGACCAGTTCCTGGACATGGTGGCCAGGAACCACAGTGTCCTGGCCCTGGACCCCAAGCAGCCGAGGAGGGTCTACCCGCTGCCCGTCTTCGAGGTCGAGTCGGGGGCGCCGGTGCCCAAGGACAAGGCCGAGTTGCTGGCCCTTTTTGGCAGCCAGCGGGCGCAGGTGTTCCACCTGAAGCTCTGCCCCACGTGCCACATGATTCCGGGCCAGAAGGAGTGGCTCAATCAGACTTCCCGCGAAGGGGAGCGACTGCACGTGTTCAGCCACGCCGTCCGGAGAAACAAGTTCCGTGCCTGGGAGCCCTTCTACGTGAGCGACAACACGGAACCCTTTTTCGACGAACGGGTCACCTGGGAAGGACAATCCAACAAGCGAATACAGGTGATAATTCAAAAAGATAAGAGTGCGCTCTTGGGACACTTGTTTGTTAAAAACTAGGTCGGTAACTCATTCAATAAATAGGGAACGGCGAAGCTGGCTAGGTATGTTTTTCTGCATAGGTAGCGTACTATACTCCGTTATTTAAAAACAATAAAGGAAAAAATATTAAGCGGTATAGTTCTTTTTAAATAGGATCCTAAATATGGTATAATTATGCATACCAATTGATACAATCCATATTTAGTGATTTTTTTATTGTTTTGATGGTTAAGTAAAGATATTATTTTTTTACTATGTGATGTAGGTATTCTTTCCCGACAGTTGTAATGTACTTGCAATAGCAAACATCGTTTCTAAAGTTTCAGCGTTAGCTAATGCTAACATTAATATTGAGAGATTAAATCGATAGAAACAGACTAACAGGTCTGTTTAATGCTTTGAAAAGTAACTGACATTATAATTCCCTCTGTACAGTATGTACAGTTTCCTACGCAAACATGTTATGTTAGTTATATTTTATGTTATGTAGTTTAAACGCTTGATTAAGAAAATTTTATAAGCTCCTTCGAAAATGTTTTCAAAAAAGAAAACACCAACCGAGTAATGCTCCATTAGTCCTAGAGTCTTAGTCCTAAAGTTTCACTTTTTTATTTCCAGAATTATGCCATGTGCCTGTTGGGCTACGAATACCACGTTTTAAGTCCGGCGTTTTTAGTTCACAGTCCCGGCATTAAGAAGTTTACCAAAAGTGACTCTGTTCGTCTTAAACTCGCGAAAGATATGACTAAATTTATCAAGGACAAAATCGAACCCGAGTATCGTGTCCTGTTCGGACGAAATTCTGCCTGCAAGACGTGACATTCATTTGTTATAAAAAACAGAGTAAACATTATTACGAACCGAATTGCCTTAAATACTGCAACTATATTTATCTTAGCATTTTATGTGAGTCAGACTAAAGAAAATCCGTGACTTAAGCTTTAGAATATACGTAGGATATTAGCTATAATAGTTAGGTATTTTACATTAAAATTTTAATTTTTAAGACTCAAATTTTACATTTTGTTACTAATGGCTATTTCGTCACTATTTGCTCTCTATTACTAAGTGTTGGACGATTAAAATACACAATAACACATGTCGATTTTACTGTAACTTATCTTTTTTGAATTATAGTGTTCATTTCAGCAAAACTAAATTCATATTAGTTAATACAAAGTGGATGTGATAATTTTTCTAGTTTTCGATGCGAAATGCGGGATGAATTGAAAATTAGCGGCTAAGGTGAATTATAGCTACATATTTTCAAAAACACCCGGTACCTTCTTGTATTTTTATGTTTTACTATGCCCCACTATAATAACTTGCAATATTTTTGCATTGGAATGGTAAAAAACATCAATATTTTCTTACTAGTTATATAATATTACCATCTGGGTATTTCACAGTTTTCGAAACGACCGCTTGTAAGAATTAAAATGCCAAAAATGTATAAGCAAAAACCGAGTCATGTCTGGATGCAAGACCCCACATTTAAGGACTGGTTAACTATAGATGATCAAAAATGCTTTTGCAAATATTGCAAATCTATCATTAATGCAAAGCCTTGCGATTTGCACGCAAGAGGCGGCAAACGAACTACTCAAAAATACTTAATAAATAAATCAAATTAATAAAATATCGTTTCACTAACATAGCTTTTTATTTTAGCTACCAACCAAATTTTCTCGCGGTTTCTAGCTTTTTTCATATGTCCCTTTAGCTTTATATGACCAGAAGAGTTGGCAACACTGTGCGAGAAAGCTATAGTGAGAAAGATTGAACGAAATTGAGATTTTAATGCAAAATTGTTAGGCACCTAATGTCTCACTACCCTGTGCAATATTATAACTGAAAGCCCTATAGTTCCGATAAAAATTAAGTTTCAATTTTATCGTATGTTACAATGTGCGCGCGAAATTATCGTATGTCCATACAATTTTTTTTCATTTGCATGGAAATACTGCAATCGCACAAAAATACCGAAACACAAAAATAAAGAAAAAGCTTCTCCTGTAAAATTTGATTTTTCAACATACGATACATTCGTGGAAATGCGTCGATATGATGCATGTGGAGTATTCGATACGTCTACCAGACCATGATTGGGTGGGTAGTCGCGCCATCTCACAAGCTAATTCCATCAGTCTATGCCGAGATTCAGATCGAAGGAAATATGTTCGGGAATTCAAAAGCAGTAAGATACTCACGACCCACTTTTTTAGCTTTAAGATCTGGAAAACAACATTCATCAACCGCCCTATTCCATGTATTGGATTTCCAAAAAATTTTGACTTTGGCAGAGTTCCACGACATGACTAAAGTCAAAAGTTATCATTTTCACCGTGGATGGAGCACCCGACGAGAATCCTCGATACGCAAAAGTTGTGGCAACAAGGATTCACCATTTTGTCCAGCATTATTTAGATGCATTGTATGTAAATTTTTTTCGGGTAATGCACCAGGGCGAAGTGCGTTCAATAGAATTGAAAGACGCATGGCGCCTTTGAGCAAAGAATTAGCTGGAGTCATTCTTCCTCACGAAATTATGGGAGTCATTCGAATAATAGTGGAAAAACACCAAAAAAGAAGAAAACTTTGCTTTCGCTGGTGAGACTTTAGCAGAAATTTCATCCAACACTGTAAATGACAATTTTCCTGTAATGAGCGAACATGTGCCTCTAGAATGTGATCTAGAGCAAAAAGCTCAGCATTAGCATGACAATCACGTGCGATCTAGTCAGAATTTCTTACAAATTGTAAAATGCCATGATAAAAATGTGGGCAACACAACCTCGAAGTTCTATATTCAAAATTTTGCCAAACCGTTTCTTACCTCCGTTACCAGTTGCTCAAAGTGACAGCGGGCTTGGTTTTTCCGAAAGTGATGGAAAGTTTCAATCGTTGTTCGTTTCAGAGACTTTAAAAACTACGATTTAAAATCAAGATTTCAATTCATTAAAGGAAATTCCGTACGATTATTTTTGCCATCAGTCAAAAAAACTAATAATCGTAAAATTTGCCCGCATTGCCAAAAATTGGCGTTACGAGGTATATGGACGGCCCCTAAAACAAAAATTCGAAATAGCATGAGCGTTGAAACGTTGAACGCTACAATAAGTATAAGGTCCATATTTAAATTTATTTTTATTTTATACCCTTGCAGAGCAAAAGGGTCCGTCTGTCCTCCTGTCTGTTTCTACGCAAACAGTCTCTCAGTTTTAAAGCTATCTTGCTGAAACTTTCCCAAAAGGTGTGTAGCTTTTGCACGCAGTATATAAGTCGGAACGGGTCCGATCGGCCGACTATATCGGATAGCTCGCATACGAGAGAATGACTTGATTTCTTAAAGATGGGGTTTTCTAACTATGTTCTATTGAATTTCGGATAAAATTTGATCGAAATCGGATAACTCTCTCATATAGCTGCCATAGGAGAGATCGAAAAATGTATATCGAATTAATGGAAATAAATTGATAACATCGTTGTTTTTAATCCCACGAGCATGATTTTTTTAATATCAAGTTTTTAAACAACCCTTACTGAAATAAAAGTTTCATAAAAATCGGTCAACTATATCTTATAGCTGCCATAGGAAAGATCAAAAAAACTATATAGAAATAACGGAAATAAATTTATAACATCGTTGTTTTTCATCAGACAATAATGTTTTTGGAATATAGAGTTTTTTAAATACTCTTGAATTACGAATTAAATTTGATCAAAATCGGAAAACTATATCATATAGCTGTCATATGAACAGTAGTCGAAAATATGGAAAATTAATACAAAAATCGTCATAGCATCGATGTTGCTTAGCCTTTATGCATTTAGTTCGACATATTTGATGACTGATGACTGTATATAAGCTTCGGCTTGCCGAAGCTAGCTTCCTTACTTGTTAAATTAGAAATTAATTTATTTAAAATTTTAGGTATGGGCTGCTTCGACACAATAAGTGCAATCTACCACCCAGCTGCCTATGATACCGATAATATAAAAGTTGTCTTAAGTATTAAGTATTGAACTGGTGGTTTATTAATGAAAAACATACAGCACATTGCTTTAAAAAATTCAGCTTTTTTCTTAACTTTGTATAAATATTTATATTAAAAAAAAAAAAAAAAATTACCATTCTAATTCGAGCAAAACTTTCACATTAAATTTGGTAAATCAATTCCTTTATACATTATTAGATCAAATAGGCAAACTAGAGGCTATGCAGAAGTAAGCAAGTTTATTATCCTAAAGCAGGAGGATAATGCTATTGTTGTTTGCTGATGACGGCATAGCCCCAATTCATGATAAATTTTGGCTAGCTGTAACTTCGTAAAACATTTTTTTTTAATTTCAATGGATTAGTATATTATAAAGCTAAAACTTTATGAACATAAAATTTGAACAGAGAGCATCACTGTTAAGCTGTCAACTGTTAAAGTCAGCTGGTATTCCAACAATATAAAAGTGCACGTTTGCGCACTTTCTTCAAAATACGTTTTTAGGTGCTTATCCTGCTGTCAGGATGTCAGAAACAAAATGCAACGGAAACTGCTATTTTAAATTTCTTAAAAGCATCTTTCTAAGCATAATGAGAGCATATAAGTTAAAAAGATTCAATGTATTTTCTTTAGAATTTCCGATTACTGTTTCAAATCAAAAAGTAATTTAGCAGAGATCGAGAGAAGACATTGCACCCGACTGTTCGCCAACATTTGTTACGATAGAAAAAAGTTTGGGACCATGAACAATAAGTATTTTTGTAGTTGCTATTACAGCCCAATTTATCTTCAATTAAAAAATTTAAATTTTCATTAAAAAAAATGGCAGGACAACTTAGTTTTGTTTAAATAGTATTTTTATTTACATATTTAGGCAGCTTGCCGCCTCAGTATTTACGCGTTTATTCCTATCTCAGTTCACCACCATACCATCATCATCAGCCTATTGACATTTACTGCTGGACTTTAATAATAATTTTTGACATGCGATTTCAATGAGTATAAGAGGGATGCATTTGTTTTCTATTTTTTTTCCATTAGAGCTTTAACGTCGACATCGATTTTAGTCACCTTTAACTGTAATGAGTTCGATACGTCCAATCGATTTCGTTATTTAGTTTTTATGTTAACCAAGGCTGAAAAGCCCACTTCACATGACAGCTAGAATTTTGTCAATCGCTTGCGAATAAAAGTATTTCTCAGTGATATACTTTCTGATAAATTGATAAGCTCTTCACTTGCTTTTGTTGACATTTCAGTTGGTATGTTGTCTTTAAATGGATTACAAATCCAGTTCTTCGTGTCGAACTTCCTCATCTCTTCCCCGAAGTAGGCATCAAAGTTATTTTTCAACTGTGTTAAATGACTGGAATTAGCAGACACTACATTGACACCAGGCTGTACTTCGATTTCTATAATAAAAGTTTCAAATGTTTTGAAACAAGAATAAAGTGCCCACAACATTTATTCGTACACCCTATATTTTTAACTTCATGCTTCTGAAACTAGGTTTATATTAACGTAATTAAATCAAAACTTTATTGAACAATGAAAAGTAGTATTTTTCCAATCCAGATAAAACTAAATTAATTAATTTTCAAAACAAAAGAAATTTTCAAAAACAAAAAAAAGGCACTTTTTTATGCAAAAAAAGATATTCGTACAGTTAGAAAATAAAAAAATTGTATTAATGAAATCTGATGCAAATCTTCTTTCAATATTTTGTTGGACCACCTTTGGCCTTAATGACTGCCTCTAAACGCCGACGCATGCTTTTGACCAAACGTTTGGTGTCATCAGCCGATATTTTTTTCCACTCAGTTCGAATGGCTCTTTCTAGAGTGGCCTTTGATGTTATTGAGTGTTTTCTGATCCTGCGCTCCATTAAATCTCAGATGTGTTCAATTGGATTCAAATCCGGTGACTGCGGTATGGTTTTTTATTGCTTGCAGCCACTCTTGTAGCCACTCTTGTACGAGATATGAAGTAGAGCTGCAAAAAAATCGATAGTACCATCGATAATATCGATGGTTGGCCGCCGGTCACCGACTTCGATATTTGTTGTTGTGGTTCCTTAAAAATGAAGCAGGAAGTGAAGCATGGTGTGGAGCAGGATGTGGAAATCGTGCGCAACGTGCAAGGAGCAAAGTCGGTAAAAAAAGGTCAACCGACTTGGAAGTTCGGTGTGGGATTTTTTTGAGAGGACCGAAGATGGAAAGACTTTGTAAAAAGGTGTATAAGACAAGTGGAAACACCAGCAACCTTGCTGATCACCTCAGGAGATACCACCCGACCCAAAATCAACATAAGCCAGCACAAGCGACTGCCAAAAAATTTTTGAACAACAATGAGTACGACAGCAAGTCAGTGCGAAAAGCAAACCTTGACATGGCGTTGATGCAGATGATTGCCAAGGATATACAACCGTTCTCTATTGTGGATGACAAAGGCTTTAGAAACTTCGTGAAAGTGTTGGATCCGCGCTATACTTTGCCGTCACGCACGACTTTGCAAAACGTACACATGCAAAACATTTACGCGGAGATGACAGTAAAACTGCAGACCATCCTTGTCAAAGTCGATCAGTGCGAAATTACTATGGACTGACTGCTGGACTAAAAATGATTGGATTGTTTAATTTTAATTTTTTTCGTTTTTGTTTTGAGTAGAACTGGAAGATGTTTTTGAATTTTTGTTTTAATTGAATTGTTATTTTATTTTAAGTTTTGCGGTTAATGAAAAACTAGTTTTAAGATTCATTTTTAATATTAAATAGTGTTTAAGCTTCGTTTTGAAATTGGAAAAAAATATTAATGAAAACTATGGATCTCAACCAAAGCGTAATTTTTTATGAAAAAACAACTTTTTCACATTTTATTTATTTATTTAAATTTAATAAATATATTATTTTAATATATTAAATATTAAACATATTATT
This sequence comes from Drosophila ficusphila, assembly GCF_018152265.1. Taxonomy (NCBI): domain Eukaryota; kingdom Metazoa; phylum Arthropoda; class Insecta; order Diptera; family Drosophilidae; genus Drosophila; species Drosophila ficusphila. The sequence continues at coordinate 442,009 of NW_025064569.1, forward strand.
TTAATATTCGATATTAGTAAAACTAAGTTTTTTAAGTACACGCTAAAAAAGTCCGATGTATCGCGATACATCGATGTTTTTTTCTGAAAAACATCGAAACATCGATGTAGGTGAACATCGATGTTTTTCCAGCTCTACTTCAGTGACACTTGGAATATCAAGGTCCATGTGTATGACCTCATTTCTTACATAGTATGGTGCTTTGACTAGTCTTCGCAGAGTAATGCTTTGGAAGCGTTGAAGTATTTCAATGTTTGAAGTGGAGGCTGTGCCCCAAAGCTGGATCCCGTACGTCCATATGGGCTTGAGAATGACTTTTTATAGCAGGACTTTATTTCTGAGGTTCAGTTGGGATCTGTAGCCCAGAAGCTACTTCATTTGACGAACTCAGCTGCTTCCTTTTGATTTTAATGTGTTCAACCCAGGTTAGTCTTGTGTCCAGTGTTAGGCCGAGATATTTGACTTTATTAACTTCAGGTAGTGTGGTGCCATTCAGTCGGACCTCTGGAAAACTTTGAGTGCGGGTTGCAAATGTAATATGTGATGATTTGCTTTCTTTAATAACTATGTTCCATCTTAGCAGCCACGGTTCAAGTGGGTATACAAAATAGGTCCCAACACGATTCCCTGGGGTACACCTGCTTTCACTTCGAAAATTTCTGACTCGGCCCATTCGCAACGAACGAAGAAAAGAAATGGAGCTGGAAGCATAGACTTGAGCTTGAAAAGCAAGCCTAAGTGCCACACACGATTAAACGCCTGTTGTACGTCTAAAAAGGCAGCAGAACAGTACTTCTTGTTTTGGAATGAGCTCAATCTCGTTTGTGAGACTCTGTGGCATTGCTCAGGGGTTCCGTGTTGACTCCTAAAACCAAACTGGTGATCAGGGATAAGATTGCCAGCACCGGCAATAGTCTGGACAAAAATATTCTTTCAAAAATTTTGGATAGTATTGACAGTAAGCTGATGGGGCGGTAGGAGGCTGGATCTTGTTCTGGCTTCCCAGGTTTTTGTATCATTATAATCTCCGCACACTTCCATTGTGAAGGGAAGTGATGGAGCCTAGTGATACCATTGAATATAACCGTAAAAAAAGCAATAGCACGTGGAGGTAGACATTTTAGAGTAAATGCATCGATAGTATCATAACCGGAAGAGCAGACGAATGGCAAATACATATTACAAAAAAACATGATTTGTTGACGTCTCGTATATTCGTCATAATGCTATTGCGCTCACCATACATCACATTAGTTGTGTTTGCATGAAATCCAAATATATTATTGATGTCAAAGCCATTAAGTTTGAGTCCATCGCTGAGTGCTGCAAAAAGGTCGACTTCGACTCTATGACAATGGTGAACAAGAATTTTGTTTGCGCTGCATTGTCGAAATGCATAACAGCACACGCAAAGACCTTTTGTACACGAAACATCAGTCGATTCATCAATGATTATGGAGAACACAGGCCTTCCCACTGCAGAAACGCACCGTTTCATGCTAGAGATCAGTTCCTCCTTCATCACAGGTGCCAGTACATTGTACGTAAGCGAAGCTGTTTTGCTGCGTTTGCAGTAAAACCCTTGCGCAATGGCACTATCGGGAATCGCATGCTTGATCACATCGATAATATGGTCCATTGCTCTCATTGATATGTTGTGTTCAGCAATCGCTGCAGCGAACATAATTTCTGCCTTTTTGTTAGGCTGCAAACATAGTGCGCGCTGAGACGAAGATTAAGATGAAGATGAAGCTAAAGACGAATCGTTTGCGTTGCTAGCAAACTAATAGGTTGCATAGTGCAAGACGAATTTGTTGCGATTTTGTGATGTTAGTCGCAATGGATTTCTCATCAGATGGTGAGCTGCTGTTGGAGCAAAGTGTATTTTTTAGATTAAAATATAGCAAAAAAGTAACTGAAAGAATTCACCCAATTAATTTGGGTAGAAAGGCGTTCGGCGAATTTCATCATTTATTTAATGAGCTGCGGAAAGATGAAAAAAAATTTGTGGAGTACACCAGAATGAAAATCAGCACGTTTGATTACATTCTGTTAAAAATTGAACCGCTAATTATTAAAAATTGGACAAATTTTAACAAAACCCCAATTATATCTGTGTGAATTCTAACATGCGCTGCGCCAAGCAAGGGTAGAAAGAGAGAGAAATAATAACAAAGGCAAAATAGCAAGCGATTCGTCTTCAAAAACAGTACTGCACCGTTTGAAGCTGATTGCTTGCGTATCGTCTTCGTTTTCGTCTTTGCGCGCACTATGTTTACGGACAAGCGAATTCATATAAATTGTTTTGCACTGTTTTTCGTCTTCAGCTTCATCTTTATCTTAATCTTCGTCTCAGCGCGCACTATGTTTGCAGCCTAACAGTTGGAATAAGATTCTTTTCATTCATCTCTTCATTCACCTTCTGCCAGACTTTTTGATGTCCATCTGCACGAAATATGTTGAATTTTGATTCGTCGCTAAAGATTACGTTTTCCCAAAAAGATTACGTTTTCCCAGCAATCTGGTTCATCTTTTAGCGTCTGGCAAAGTCTAATCGTTTTTTCTTATTTATGTCCGAAATGTACATTTATAAAATTAAGAATTATTTAAGTTTGTTCAGATTCGCGAACTGGCCCCACGGTGCCAATACTTGCGGAGAGTTTGGGCAAAGGGAGGAATTGCTGCTGTTGGCGGGAGAGAGACAAATTCAGCGGTGTAATTTCCGTTTCTTAACCTATACTTAAACTGAAGTGGAGCCGAATAGTCATATTGCCTCCTTTAGAACACATCGCACCAAAGAAATTCTAAACTATGTCTTGGTTAAAACGACTGGTTCAGGTATATTTGATATCGTATTTTTCCGATAAATATGCATACAAGCTGTCAAGGGATGCATTATTGAATATTCGTGCGCAAAAGCTCAAAATGCCAAAACACCAAAATGCCTTGATATCGAATTCATTACCATAGGGCTTAGTCGTTTCAATAGAACTTTATGTAGACATTTTTGAGTTGAATACGTCGAACCAGTCATTAAGAAGCTTAAGAAGAACAGCGGCTCCGCATGCGTTATCAACGTCGTAACCTAATGCATAGCATCTTCAAATAGCACTGGCGGTTGAACTGGAGAAGAGTTGTGTTGCCAATTTGACCTTTTGTTTGGCGAGTGATCCAATGTTAATGTGATTATCGGTAATCTTGAATAATATCGACACATCTGACTTAGAACAGTGGCCATTTGTTTGCTGGACTGTTGCCTTAGTAAATGCCTTTTTGTTGATCACTAACTTGGAGCCAACATAGTGGATGCGAACCAACTTTATCAGGTGAGGTGTGGCTGTTTTTTTTAAGGCCACGAACCATCGACAGTTGAACATAGTTGTTCGTATCGTATACAACATTCGCTGTGCTGTCATACTCGAAAGCTTCGCCATCTTCATTTCATCGAAGGACAAAACGCATAGCTTATCGACTTCTGTCATCTCTTCATTTTCCATGAGGTCTATGACGATGTCAAGAGTACCTGTATTAATTTTAACGTCTGCCAACCATCTTTATAATGTTGCCCGACTAGGCAAAGGGAATCCCTTTCTATATAGATGGTTGTACGCGCGAGGTCCTGCAGCATGAAAACAGATGTCAGTTGTCACGTCTGTTGGAATAAACAAGGCCCTCTTTCCTCCATTCTTTAATATTTGAAGTTGGGTCTCCGTAAAATGTTACCAAGAGATTTTTCTAGTTCCTTGTATTTATCAAGTTGCTGTCGTAAATGATTAATTTCCTTTTCCATTAAACGAATCTTTTCCCGCTGTTTCTCGTTCTCCAAAAATAGTGCACTACCTATAACTTTGTCCCTGAATTTCAAATAATTTCTTTTTAGCATTGCCCTTTTTATTTTGACATATTTAGCTTACTCTGTTGCGTGGTTGACTCTGAGAAGCCTAATTTTAAAATTTTTGGCTCGGGCTCGTTCTCTTTTTGAGGAACAGCATCATTTAACAGTCGTCTTCTCTTGTTAACATCTCCTTTTATTAATGCCGTCTTCCAGTCCGAAGGTTTAAAATGTGTTTCGCAAAGCTTGGACTTTTCGCCAAGTTTGTAGCCAAGGCTTTCCTCCCACAATGTCCTCTTCGTTAAACATTTTGGTGCATTTGGTGCTTCCGACAGAAATTGCAGAACGACATGTTACACAAGGGTTAATAATAAAAAAAAAATCGTCCGCACACAACCTTTTCCTTTGACAAACGAGAACGCACTGACAAAAAGCCGAACGATTAGGTAGCCGACGAGACTTCCTTGTATAATTGGGTACAATTATACGTACGAGTGACGCTTGCGCAGTGAGACTTATTAAAAGACCGATTGACTGAAAAAGTCACCGAAAAAACTCTTCTCAATTATTTGTGTTCATTTCGTTGCATAGTGGTACGTTGTGTACTATTTAAGCATTACATTTTCAGGAAAAAATGTAACAAAAATAATTATGTTGTGGCAAATTTATTGTTTCTAATAAATTTCGTCATTTAGACGAGGACAATGTTAATTATCAAATTTAAGAACATGTATCTAAAAGCAGCTATATCATAAAGAACACAGGACACAAACTGTAATTATACTCCGTCTTACATGTTTCAGTTCAAACAGGCGAAAAACAATTTTTTTTTAATTTTGCTTTGCCAACCATTTTTGGTGATTTGTTAAAATGCAATTTACTCGCGGATCCATATAAATTGCAGATAATAAAGCTTCGTTCTCTAGCAACTTACTTTCACGAAGTTTAATTTGTGGCAATAATTTTTTTTTATAATATTTTGGCTGTTGTTGCACTGCAATTTGAGCTCCATCCAAATAATGAAAAATTCACTATAAACTAAATGTTTGTCCTGCAACTTTAAAGTCGCATTATATGCGTCCTTGAACGCGTCGACATACGTCTCCATCCAGTCCCATTCTATGTCGGAATTAATGCTAAACTGAGTGGCCAGAAACTTTTTTACATAGGTCAAGTAGTTTTTTACCATTAAGTACGTTGAATTCCACCTAGTGACAACGTCGACCGATGGTATGTTTTTGTTGTGCTCGATTAAGACGCGTCTGTGCAGGTTACATATTTATTTTATACATGAATATAAGAAAATATATTTATACAGGCAGGCTCCGGTTTTCACTTTCACAAGATTCTCTCGTTTTCGTTTTCAAAAACGAAAATGGGTGCTCCCGTTTTCACTTTCACAAGATTTTTTCGTTTTCAAAAACGGGCAAGTTTTTTTTTGTCGAAATGAAAAGTAAATGCCTTTTTCTACATCAAAACGGTTCTTAATTGCAAAAGGAAAAAAATAGTTAATTCCTTGGTCTATTGATGTTCATTTCACACCATCAGTAGATCAGTCTAATTCGTATTTATTTTTTAAATAATTTTTTTCTGACCCCATCATGATTTCATAAATGAAATATTTGCCGTCGGCAACAACAAATTTCGTTTTGCTAAGGGGCCGATAAATCTATTTCCAAAAGTTATCGTCAATGCTGCCGTACTTGTAGTGGAACGAAACAACCACTTAAAAATACTTATAAAATGAAAACGAAGGAAAAAATATTTGTAAAGAATAGTTAAATAAGCTTCTTATAAATAAATATGTTTAATTTTCTTTCTTAAATGGTAAAAGTGCAGTAAAAAAGTTGTTAAGAATAGTGGAATGATAACTGCAAAAAAGGTGGCAGCCCCTTATTATGGAAAACAGCTGATTTCTGATGGCGGCTTATTTGAAATTTTTGAAAATGTAAGTAAGACAACTTAATTTACCGATCGTCAGACATATTAAAAACACATGTGTTGCATCTTAGATGTCTCGATTTTCTTAAATAAATCAATTTCTGCCTTCTTTTGGCTTCAAAACAGGCAATTGAAAATATAAAAGTAATTTTTTTCGCGTTGTTTACTTTTGACCAAAAAAAGTCAGCTGTTTGAACAATTCCGATAACGAAACGATGACAAAAAGTTTGTGAAAACCGGAGCACCTAAAACGAAAACGTTGTTGCAGTTGGAGTCGATTCCAGGAGGAGCTATCGATAGATTAGATCAAATAGCGATGGTTAGGGCAGCGCCACCTTTTGGGCCTTGGGCAGATCATGTAAAATGTAAACATGTAACCTGGGCTTAGGATTTCTCTTAGATGGCCTTGGGGATGTCCGTTGACCCATCTTCGAGAGAGCCTGGGAAAGATGGTAGGGCACATGGCGTGATATTACGGATCAGAGTTTAGTGGTATCGGAAAAGACAAGCGTGGTGGACGGGGATTTGTACTCGTAGTGGCATTGTGAAACTCTTGTGAGAAGTGAGTTAGTTTTTTTTGTAATTTTCTTTAGTAAAAATAAAATGTTTATTTTTGTTTAGGGAACCCGGGGTCCCATAATAAAGGGCCCCGGGATTCTTTTTTTTGGCAAGGAATACATTTTTTGAGGAAGTCACATTTTTTTTCGACGGTTATTTTTCGCCGAAGGAAATACAATTTTTTGTGGAGCAAATATATACTTATAACATATGGAAATATAAATATTCTGGAGAGGCCACAGTTTTTCGATCAACACAAAATTATAACATTTTTTGGAGGGACACAACTACGAAGTTCCCTGAGGAGAACGTGCGTTTGGAGGAACCTTTTGAAGAACCACACCATCAACGACCAAATCCTCGCTACCTGCTAGAGATCTCCGGTGAGTCCGTTCCGTGTTGGGGTGCTCCCAAATTAGTGGCCAGTTTTCCTCGCGAGCGGCTGGTACCACGAGGTTGGCCAGCAAAGTCCCTATACGCCTCCGAGTTCCTGGTGGTGCGATTTTCTGGTGGGCCGAGCCCAAACCCACCACTTCCTGAAATTGAGGAAAATCAATTAAAATAATGTGTAGCTTTTAAGAATTTAAATACCTTATATTGTTAAGTCTATTGTGCGTCCTTCCAAAGATTCACCCTTGATCGACGGTTGCTAAAATAAAAGGGTCGCAATTAATTAGGATGAAGGAATCAAGTGTGTAAATCTCCCATACCTTTCGGCGTCCCTTCTTTTCCCTTGGAGCTCCTCAGGATTAGGTGACCTTAATTTAAGCCGCGTAACCCAGAGAGTTCTGCCGATACAAGGGCGGCAGAACATTTTTGTCGGAGAGTGTCTATTCCTTGTTCTTAAATTTAGCTTTGACCGCTAAATATACTGATACGGCGGTTGATTGGCGATTCTGAGGTTAGATGAACAAATAGATTTTGAGGAAATGAATTAGATGCGAAATGTCAATTGTACTCACCTGAATAATTAAAGCCATTATAACGATGATGAATTGCTAGACCTTTTTCTGTGGGGGAGATGGAATTAATTTAGTTGCCTGGAGTGACTTACTGACCCATTATGGGCGATGTTTTAATAAATACTTACGAAACATCCTAGGTAGGGTGGGTACGCAATGGCCAGGACACCAAAGGCCACTCAAAGGTCCAAAAATTTCCGCCGCCTGAGTTAATGTTTGAATTTAAATTTTTGTTTGTTTACATTTTGTTAGTGATCGCAGAAAGTTAGTGTTGTGAGACGACCGTTATCGATGTTAGTATTTTATGTTGTCGGACTGCGGGCAATTGGGGAGAACTTGGCCCAAATGAGATCGCTGAGCTAGCGGCACTGCCCACTCAATAGCAGTTCGTAACATAATGGCGCCCAATTTAAAAAAAAAATATATATACCTGGTCGAGGCGACGACGTCTCGCGAGGAGCGGACTTAGTTGGTCAGCCCTTCAGAACGGTGGCTTGCAAGGAAGTTGCAATTGCATCGTGATGGGGGAATGGCGAACTAAGGAGAAGCTGAGGAAGTGGGAGGCTATTCCAGAGTGCTGGTCAATTGCTCCCTGGTCGCACAATTAAATTTTGAAAATGGTTGAGGCGACGAGCTGGCCTAGTTTCCGGTCACTCTGAACGGTGGCTTGTAGACGTATGCAATTGCATCGGGAAGGGTGACTCGGGAACTAGAGATTAGCTAAGGATGGTGGGAGGCTTGTCCAGTAACATGCTGGCCAATAAATAGTCTCGTTTTCTTTGTAGTTTTTTTTGTAACATTAATTTATTTATTAATATTTTTTTTTGTTGTCTGTAAATTGTGTACGGATTCCTGGGTTTTTCTTCCGTCTGTGGGTTTCCAATTTCCTGTCGGTTTTAACAACTTAATTGGTACTCGTGGCCCGTTGAAAGTACACGCGATGCACGAGTCCCTCGATTTGCGATGGAAACTGCAGATGAGGAAGAAAACCAACAGCAGTCCAGGAGCGGCTGGAGTCCTTAACTGGCAGCTATCACTTAAAGTGATAGCTAGACCAGTTGACGAGCGGCTGCGAGAGGGGCGGAAATTTCGAGGGTTTTGGCGATGCGTAGGCGTACTATGGTCGGAAGTCCACCGGCGACTTTGATTTCATCTCCCCACAGTAGGAGCTGAAAGATTGAAAGAATATAGTTATATGGTGGCTCGAAAAGTTTAATAGTGGGGGAGATGGAAGTAAATTAGTTGCCTGGAGTGACTTACTGACCCATTATGGGCGATGTTTTAATAAATACTTACGAAACATCCTAGGTAGGGTGGGTACGCAATGGCCAGGACACCAAAGGCCACTCAAAGGTCCAAAAATTTCCGCCGCCTGAGTTAATGTTTGAATTTAAATTTTTGTTTGTTTACGTTTTGTTAGTGATCGCAGAAAGTTAGTGTTGTGAGACGACCGTTATCGATGTTAGTATTTTATGTTGTCGGACTGCGGGCAATTGGGGAGAACTTGGCCCAAATGAGATCGCTGAGCTAGCGGCACTGCCCACTCAATAGCAGTTCGTAACAACGTACGTTTTCGCCCAAAAACGAAAACGAGAAAAAAGGTGAAAACCGGAGCCTGCCTGTATATTTATATTTGTACTTTAGTTACCTATAAGTTTCAGTGCGCAATGTTTTGCATAATTTGCGGCAGATACCAATATATTCGCTAATATCGCTCAGCTTATTTACATCATAGACACACAGCTGAAGTGTGTGCGCATCACACCAGCTTACCCATCAAATTTTCCCCTTATGTGTCATCTTCAATTAGGGACTCCTCCGTGTCGTCATTTAGACTTTCTACGGCTTTCATCATGTTTCTCCCATTATCAGAGGTAACACTGTGCGTATACATATTATTTTTTTAATAACAAACATATTAAAAACTAACTGAAAATACGTTTTTACCTGAAGATTTGATAAAAAATTATACCATAATCGTCAAGAATTTCCAAAAAATTTTCTTTAATGTATACCCCAGTGTGTGCATGGCTGAGCTGAATAATCCCTAACGTCTTCACAACGACCTCAATTTTATTAATATTCGTGTGAATAAATTGGAGATTTACATCTAGAACAGCCATATCCATTCTAGTCGCCATTAATAATTGGATCAATAATTTCTTTAAATCCCTCGCTGTCCAAGAATAGAAATGGCTTTCCGTCAGTTGTAACAATTTTCACAAGCAAATTAACAATTGTTACTTCACTTATTTCAAACGTAATTTTTCTTTTCTTAACCACTTTCGTTTCAGACTTTCTCACTTTCTGCGATGGTCATCGAGTTATTTTCATTGACGCTACCAAATATCAGTGAGTTGGTGCGATTCGATAGTGGAGAAGTTTTAAAGATCCTGCACATCAAAAATCTGTGTATACTGCGAAAAACAGCTGTAAATTTTATGGCAAGCTATTATTTTTGGCCCGCAGATTCAAATGCATTACGATGTTTTTGCACTTGCTTGTATTGTTATGGCTGATTGGCGAAATCCAAATTTCGATTAAAGTCTGAGTATTTGTTTTAAATGCAAATTATTTGAAAATGCTTGCGCAAAATATACCTAAGGAAAGAAGCACAACTGCCTTCGTGGAATAACTGCAAGCTGTGTATTAGGGATGTGAAAAATATATCAAAATATCAATATATCGATATTTTTTGATTAAAAATAAATATTTATATCTGATATTTTATTCTACAGAAATATGCAGTGACTGCACTAAATAAGTAAAATGAAACATGAAATTTATAATTGGTTTGTTTTTCATTGTCTAATTTAATAAAAAACTCTCTGCAATTGGCTTTGGGATGGTGCCTCCAGCTTTGTTTTGGGCCCGACTGCTGCTGCTGTGGCAAGAAGTTATGACTGCCAATATCCTCCACTGCAATGCACTCCATTTCAGAATCGCTGCCGTTGAAGCTGATTACCGTTGTTGTTGTCGTGGAAGTCACAGTCATTATGCGTCGCTTTTCTTTAGGACTTTCTTGTAATCGTCTTCCATTTAACTGCAGCTGTGGCGAGAGCGGAGGAGGTGTGGTATTGGCGCTTATCTTTCGTGGCGGCAGCTCTGGCGGCTGTTTTTTTGGGTCCACCTCGCTGTTTTTGAGCATTTCCCCCAGGGGCGGACGCAGTTTGGGGGGGTCCGATCAAAAATTTGTTTAGTTTACATGGTTGAAAGACCGTGTGCTGTAAGGGAATTTGAAAAAGTCTGGGTTTTTGGGAGGGGTCCGGACCCCCGGACACCCCCTGCGTCCGCCCTTGGCAAAAAGAAAAAAATAGTTGACTCCTTGGTCTATTGATGTTCATTTCACATCATCAGTAGGTCATTCTAATTCGTATTTATTTTTTAAATAATTATTTTCTGACCCCACCTTGATTTTATACATAAAATATTTGCCGTCGGCAACAACAAATTTCGTTTTGCTAAGGGGCCGATAAATCTATTTCCAAAAGTTATCGTCAATGCTGCCGTACTTGTAGTGGAACAAAAAAAAACACTTTAAAATACTTATAAAATGAAAACGAAGAAAAAAATATTTGTGAAGAAAAGTTAAATAAGCTTTTTATAAATAAATATGATTAATTTAGTTTCTTAAATGGCAAAAGTGCAGTAAAAAAGTTGTTAAGAATAGTGGAATGAAAACTGCAAAAAAGGTGGCAGCCCCTTATTATGGAAAACAGCTGATTTCTGATGGTGGCTTATTTGAAATTTTTGAAAATGTAAGTAAGACAACTTAATTTACCGATCGTCAGACATATTAAAAACACATGTGTTGCATCTAAGATGTCTCGATTTTCTTAAATAAATCAATTGCTGCCTTCTTTTGGCTTCAAAACAGGCAATTGAAAATATAAAAGTAATTTTTTCGCGTTATTTACTTTTGACCAAAAAAAGTCAGCTGTTTGAACAATTCCGATAACGAAACGATGACAAAAAGTTTGTGAAAACCGGAGCACCTAAAACGAAAACGTACGTTTTCGCCCAAAAACGAAAACGAGAAAAAAAGTGAAAACCGGAGCCTGCCTGTATATTTATATTTGTACTTTAGTTACCTATAAGTTTCAGTGCGCAATGTTTTGCATAATTTGCGGCAGATACCAATATATTCGCTAATATCGCTCAGCTTATTTACATCATAGACACACAGTTGAAGTGTGTGCGCAGCACACCGCACAAGATGAATATTCGCCAATTCTAGGTCATCCAGCTTACCCATAAAATGTTCACCTTTCGTGTCATCTTCAAATAGGGACTCCTCCGTGTCGTCATTTAGACTTTCTACGGCTTTGATCATGTTTCTCCCATTATCAGAGGTAACACTGTGCGTATACATTAAAAACTAACTGAATATTTTTTACCTGAAGATTTGATCAAGAGTTATACCATAATCGTCAAGAATTTTCAAAAAATTTTCTTTAATGTATACCCCAGTGTGTGCATGGCTGAGCTGAATAATCCCTAACGTCTTCACAACGACCTCAATTTTATTAATATTCGTGTGAATAATTTGGAGATTTACACCTAGAACAGCCATATCCATTCTAGTCACCATTAATAATTGGATCAATAATTTCTTTAAATCCCTCGCTGTCCAAGAATAGAAATGGCTTTCCGTCAGTTGTAACAATTTTCACAAGCAAATTAACAATTGTTACTTCACTTATTTCAAACGTAATTTTTCTTTTCTTAACCACTTTCGTTTCGGTGTCTTCTTCGCTGTCGCACTCTCTGAATATTTCACCGTGTTTTGCAGTCAAAAGGCGTTTCAGATTTGTGGAGTGAGTGCCGGCTAATTTAACTCCGCACACTTTGCACACCGATTTATTATTTCTGGCTTTCGTCTGGGCAAAATCATCAATTATATCGTTGTAATCAATTTCTTGAACTAGTTGGGCTTCAATTGACAGTAGTGCTAAAGCAATGAGTCTCTCTTGGGCCATACTTGCGCGTAAATACGTTTTGACTCTTTTTAAGGTGGAAAAAGATATTTCTCCTGAAGAGTTCGTGACAGGAATTATCAAAAATACGTAGAGCAATATCTACATTTGGATAAGCATCTTGAAGATTTTGAGAATCAAAAAATTGTATATTCCTTGCGCAAACGAATATCTTTTGTGTTCATTAGAGAATCTTTGAGTTGACAATGCAAATGAATACATTCCTTCGCGAAAGTCTCCTCCAAATCATCAGAATACTTTTTTTTATTTTTAGTTCATTGGTAACTATTTCATTTAAATAGTCAAAAAAATTTAATTTTTCGTAAAGATTATGATAAGCACTTTTACGTCCTGTCAATTGTACACTTAAAGTATCTAAAATTGGATAGTAAACGTTAGTTCGAACACTTTCTTCTCCAGATAAAACTATTCTTTCTTTTCGCCGTGACTCGTCAGCCTAAAGTTTTCGCTTTTTTTGCGACGGGTTCATAGTTGTAATAATTTTGAACTCCAGATAGTGTTTTGGCTTTTTCATAATCAGAAAATTGTTTATCTCTCATATCTTGGAGAAATAATTCCAAAGAACTATATATTCTTATCACAGATGATAAGTCAGCTTCAGAATCCTGAAGCTCCTTACTCGCAAGCTTCAGAATCCTGAAGCTCCTTACTCGCAGCATTGAAGCGATCCGAAATTGCATTTCAAACAATGACAAGAATTGCTGTTTCTAGATGTTGCAATTTTTGCTGCAGTCTCTTAGCTTCAGCTCGCTTAGTAAGTTTTTCCCCAATAAAGTTAAGGGCAACAATTATTCCAGGCCACCGTTTTTCTAATGTGTAGCATGCCTCACTTCGAGCCGACCACAGGGTTGCCAGATGAGCTGGTCGAAAAATCCGTAAAATGGTTTAAAAGCCGAAAAAAATCCGTAAAAATGCGTATTACCATAAGTGCGCGTGAGAGTGAAAGAGAGACATATAGATACTTATGCCTTGGTCGCAGAGTATGCATACATACATATGTATGTACATATATGCTTTTGGCGCCCAATTTCAATATGTGAAATAATGGAAACAAATTAATAATACTGTGGTAAAAGTTCTCCATTACCCAGTTAAAAGAGTAAATATAATTGTTTACTAATATATAAATTAAAACGGTAGTTTCATTTTATTGACATTTGTTATTTACACTACTATTTACATTTAAATTATTCGTACATAAGTTGGCTCATTAAAGAAAGCATGGGCTTGCACTTCACCTTCAACACCTTCTCATCCCGAACTACGGATTTTTTATTGGTTTTTTTTTCCGTTGAACAAACTGAAAATTCGTTCGCAATTTGCAGAAGCGTGCGGAAACACATTCACTTTTTCCACGATGTCTGCGATAAGTGGAAATTCCGATTCTCCATCCGCGGTCTGAGATTTCTTCACCAACTTCCAGAAGTCTTCGGTTTCCTTGTCCATCTTTTTTCGAAAAATACGTATATGATTGGTAAAAATCCGGAATATACTTGGATGACCTAAAAATTCCGCATAAAAAGCCGTATCATTTTTTTCGGCTCGAAAAATCCGTAATTTGCTGAAAAATCCGTACATCTGGCATCCCTGGCGCCGACACACTGGAGCTGGGGATATCTGACGAGGCAATGGACGCCCTGATGGCCGAACTCCCACCCGAGGTTGAGAGCATGGTCCTGGATTGGCTGCCAAATGGAGGCGATCCAGCTGCTCCATTAGCGCAGGACGCGGGCGAAATCCGACTAGTCCCCCCGGAGGGAGAAGCCCCACCAACATCGCGGAAATCATCCAAACCCGAGCGCTACAGGCCAGGTCCCGGCAGCGGTACCGTCTCCAACGCCCAGAGGGAAGCTACCGGGTCACCAGCCGAACAAACGGCTCCATCTCCATCCTTTTCGACCCCCCGAAGTGGGAAGGGGGTGTGACGTCTCATTCAAAGAGGCGCACATATTTACCTTTTTCTTTAGCCTTTCTTTTTTATATTGGTCTTAGTTTTATTTCATTAGTCATGTAAGAGAAATGCCAATGAAGTATTGTGTTATTATAGTTCTAGGTAATCATTATATAAATAAGATTGAAATTTAAGCTTGAACAATGTTGCCATTTACTTCGCGCCCTGACCAACGTTGCCATTTACGGCACTACCGATCTATACGCTGACGGTCGACACGTTGCCAGATCGCAAGACCTTGCCAGATCGCGACGCTGTTAGGGTTGTCGAAATTTTAAAAAATATCGTATCGATGATATTTTTTTTATCAAATAATATGATAATAATATTTCTAAATATCACCGAAAAATATCGATATATTTGATATTTTTGATATTTTTTGTGTTAAATAAAAAAATTTCCTGCCCACAATAAAAAGACAATAAGTTTCGGTAATTGTTTACAAGTGCGGTCCGGACTTCGAAATCCGTTGGCGGAAAGTTAAAATTTTGCACCGTTTTTTTGTTATTAACAATCCTTACTTCAGCATTCTTGAAATTCTCCGTTATTTTCATAATACCTTCAAAGTTCGTGGACAGCTAAGAATGAAAACTAATTAATATATGTGTGAACAACGTGTGTGCGCGTTTGGCGCCAAATTTCGGTGGTATGTGCGTAAGTTACATATGCACACATAGACAACGAAATCTGGCCATACGCACACATATCACATATGTACATTCCTTCTTTTGCGCGCATTTTGCGAAAATATTATTTTGCGCTTGAATTTGTTCACTTGAAGTCGCTTTGGAACTTAAAGTAACCAAGACAAAAATATCAAAAAATATCAAAAAAATATATCGATTTTCCGATATTTAGGCAAACAAAAAATTACGATATAAATATATCATTTTAAAAAGAAAATATCGATATATTGATATTTTGATATATTATCAACAACCCTAGACGCTGTCAAAATCGCCACGTTGACAGCCTGGACAGAGGATCGAGATCGCAACTAATAAGATATCGGTGCAGCAGCAGGGAAACAAGTCAGGACAAGTAACAATAAAGTGAATTCTTATATATTGATCGTTTAAATCCAGTGCATTTCTTAATTTCGTAGTGTTCCTAGAAACTAACACTAATTCTAACCTTCCCGATCTCTGCCAGTAGTTAGTGATCCCTCAGGCGTGGCCACGACATTTCCTGGTTAATCCAGAGAACGTCAGCGTACCCCTGGTGGATTTATATCCCGTTCCCGTGCCCTTAACTAGTATTCCTGTGCCCTCCCGGACACGCACACGCGATCCCTACTCTTACGTACCAAGCACTAGTTCCGGTACAGCCAGGTGCCTCCCTTCTCCTCTAGCTAACGCAGAGCCCGCCAGAGGGTGCGCAGCGTGTCCAAAACCGGAGTACAATTGATCCAAAACCCGCGCTCGACAATTTCATTTATAAATAAGTTCCCCTGTAAATTACAAATTTCTTGTGAGGATCTCTATCCCGGCCTGAGAAGCACACACCAAATTGGAAAATTTTTTAATTTTCTATTTTTTGACCTTCTTATTGGCACCAATAAGAAAGCAATATCGTTTTTGGAGGAGATCGGATTGATACCTTCAAGAAATTCACAACCGCCTTCGTGTTGTGATATGTATTTCAATGGTCGTTGAGGAGAAAGCAAGTACCAAATTAGGGTGGATTTGGCGTTGTGCATTTTTTTGACGGATTCAATTGCCATTTAGAAATTCGAGATGTTATGGCCATTATTTATTGTTTTGTGGAAAAAATTAAGGTAACAGACGTTTTTCAACATTTACTGCCGTGGCGTGCTCACAACAACGAGCCAGAAATAAGTTTCCCTTCCGTGATCGATTACTTCAGCTATTGTCGAGAAATAACTGAAGTAATTGCTTCGCACTCATTGGCTCCACTTGGTGGGACTGGAAAAACAGTGCAAATTGACGAAACATTTTTAACAAAACGTAAATACAACCGCGGTCGTTGTACGGAGCAAATGACCATTGTCGTACTTGGATTATATTGCAAAGAGGACAAAGAAGGGCTTTTTTTTTAAGTAAACGCCAAAAGTAAAGAAGAATTGTGGCCTTATATTAAAAAATTTGTAGACGAGAATACAAGCCGCATATGCACAGACGGCGGAAAACAATATGTTGGCGTAAATAAGATTTTTTCGACTAATACTGTGCATTTGACTACGAATCATAGTATCGGAGAATACTTCAATGCTGAGAATCCAAGTAATACTATAAATATGTATGGCACTTTTTTATTATCGACGGAAACATTTTACAAAAATGATTTAGGGTCCCAAATTATGCAATTTTTGATTGATATTAAAAACGTTTACCCTGGATTTGTTGATGGAATCGAAGTCGAACCTCTTCAACTCAAAGAAATTGATCCACCATCTGTAGATTCTGAAAACTTAAGAGATTTTGTTCCATCAAAAAAAAACCCTCGATTGTCTAAAATTGAAGACGAAATATGCTTTGCAAATCAAGTCATGATGAAATTGATGATAAAATTGTATTTTAACAAAATTACTGGATATTTGGTGTTTTGCCGGCTCAAGGTCTGGGTTGATATTAAAAACACAATATATGTTTTTTAACCAATATATTTCGGCTGCTCCTCGGCAACCGTCTTCAGGGCAAAAACAAAAAACAATCAACATCAAAATACACTTTTTTTTACAATTTAAATATTGACATACTTTTTGACACGTCTGCGCCAATTGACGTGGAGTTAAAAACTAAACCTATTTCCCTAATAAATGTCTGTATATAACATATGTGCGCAGTTTTTTGAGTCCGTTTTGTAATTCATTCTAATGTTTGTCGGTGTGTTGATTATATGTAACATTTCCATCATGTAGCGCTTCCTGTAGTGTTGCCTTTGCGCCAAGATAGTTGTCTCTTCAAAGTTCGGAGAGTGTCCCTGTTTGGCACAGTGGGACATGAGTGCTGTTTTTTGTGTATTCGTCTGGTGCCTTAATTTAAAATCAGATTTATGTTGTGACAGCCGACGACGGCACTACCACCACGGATATATGGATTACCGAAAATTCATAAGACCGCCAAAAATGCAACAATCTCACCTTTAATAACTTCACAAAATATTAACCGGTCAGATATTAGCAGATACATAAAATCTGTCTTCTCTAACAGCTATCTCAACCTTCTACTCTTCCAGTTGGTACAAAACTATAAACAAAAACAGCGTCAACATCAGCGATTACACAAAAAAAAACAGACATAAGCAAACTGCCAAAAAAAGAACAGACCAAAATCATCCGACTACGCCTAGGCCACACTCGGCTTACTCATAAATACAGACTTCTGCAAGCTGTAACTACCCTGCAGTTCCAAAATAGCTTTTTCCTATATGAAATCCGCGAGGAAGCACCGAGGAACCGGGGTACGGAGGTATGCCCGCACCGAGGAATTGCGCGATGAATTTTGTATGGGATTCAAGTTTTCTTCATAGGTGAAGCTCTCGATGAACTTTTTGGCCGTTTCATCGAGCGATTCCTCGGTGCCTTATACGAATTTTGTATGGGAAAAAAACGTATAAGGCATAGAGGAATTCGTAGCGGAAGTGGAAGCGGGATTTTCCTCGAAAGCTTTTGCGAGGATGCCCTTTCGGAATTCGTCGGTGAATTTTTAAACAATTTCCTATATGAATTCCCCAATTCCTTTTTTTTGGAAAGTCATACCTATTTTCATAAGAGGAATGACTAAAAAACACATTTTTAATACAGTTTTTAAACATTTTTTTTAAATTATTAATATTATTTATATGACTATTATTATTATTATTATTTTACATTTTTATTATTGTTGTTATTATTATTATAAATATTATTATTTTACTATTATTATTATATTACATTTTTATTATTACATATTTTAATATTATTATTATATTAAATATTTATTATTATTTTATTATTATAATTTTACATTTTTATTAGTTAAATTAAAATTAATTTTACTATTTTTTTTGCAAATACTATTTTTTGCGTGTTGCATCGCCTTTCTAATTATCTTTTCGCCATCTTCAAGGGGAAATACCTCTTGTGAGACGTCTGAAAATATAAAAGATATTTATTAAAATTCCTGCTTCGAATAATTTACTAAAATAAATGAAAAATATTGTTCATTTGTTTACCTTTCAAAATTCCAAATAGGTTTGTCAAGTTTTTAAACCTTTTTTTGGAGTTAGTGCCGTCCAAATTAAAATTTGGCAGCAAGCCATCGTCAAATATTTTTCTAAACAGTTTTGTAAAGCCATCTTTTCTGGCAAAGTTTGTAATTTTTGCTTTCTGTAATAATAAAAAGTTAAGTTTAGTCTTGCAGTATAAAAAAACTTACGTAAAACTCCCGAAGCTCAGGTGTCTCTCGAAGAGCTCTATGTCGTCCTCCGTCTTAAGGGGGAAGGGAACCCCTGTCTCCACCGTCTTCTCTTCCGCCTTCAACTTCATCTTAACCACTGCGGTGGTCTCCGCCAGCTTCTCGGCCAAAAAATCTATCTTGCGGTGCAAAGCCGCATTTTGCTCCGCGAGATAGATGTTTTGTTCTGAAATGGTAAAAAAATTTATATAGAAAGGATTATATATATTAATATATATAGCAATTAATACCTTTTAATGCGGAAAGTATCCTTTCTTCGCACAAGATCATTCTTTCTTCACACGAATCTGTTAAAAAATTTAAATACAGTAGAATCCTGTTATAACGACTCCGCTTATAGTGTCCGTCCGGGTATTGCGACGAAAACTCGATGGCTTGATTGGTCCTCAGACAGACTTATACACTTAAATACTTCTGCTTAGTGCGTCTGCCGGGTATAACGACGAAAAATCGTCGGTCCCTTGAAAGTCGCTATAAGCGGATTCTACTGTAGTTAATCAAAAATTAAAAAAAAAAAATCATGAAACTCACGAGATACGGATGGCTGATCTGTGAATAGTAAAATAATATTTCAATATAAGTTTTGTATAATGGAATTTATACTCACCCGACTCGGAAAAGTCAATGCGCCGAATTTTTTTTGGTTGCTCTGACATTCTTAGGAAATAAAAAGAACATAATTAAAATCATTGTTTTATAAATTTATGCGTATGGGCCCAATTTAGAATTGGGCCCAGCTTACGATTGGGCCACTTTATTAACTGTACGCCGGCGCACATAAAAGGGATGTTTTTTTTTAAGCACAATTCAATTTCACTTTGTTTACTTTTAAAAAGCCCCGCAGCGCCTTATGGTTTTTTCAATAACTAAAAAAAAAGGTCTTAAACATAATTCAAACACTTACCTGGTTTTTTTTAAGCAAAAACACTTGGAAAATAAATCACTTTATTCACAATCAATCAAATCAACCGCTTCGGTGACGAACAACGAAAGAATGACGCAGGTCAGTTCTTTTTTTTCTTAATTTGCGTCGTCCCTTTTGTTTCATCTTAGACTTTTTGGCGCGTGCCTTGTTGGCATACCCTTTAGATTTAAAGTCATACCGGACTATATATGCAACGCGCATTAATAAAAGGGCAAGATTCGTAATATTAATATTAGAAATGTTTATTTAAACTATTTAGTCAAATTATAAAACCATTTAACAAATCTCTTTTTTTTTAAATAAAAAAAAACTAGTTAATATTGATTTATAATTTGTCTAATAAATTTAATTTAAATATTATTCCCAGACAATAGATGGTATATAAAATTGTATATAATTATACTTATTTTAAGTAAATTATGTTAAAAAACTTTAAAACCTAAAAGTATACATAAGTCGAGCATGCCTCAGCCGTGGTTCCCACCGAAAACACAAACTTGTGTTTCTAACGGTAAATGCATTCCGATGGCAACAATGGAATAAGAGAAACGAAAAAGTAGAAGACAAATTGGGTGTCGGGCCGCCGTCGTTGCCAAGCAACGAGAAATTACGAAACATTGGCATATATGATTTGAACATTGGCATATATGATTTCCCTAAGGGCGATCCTCGATTGTCTTATAAAAAGACAATCGAGTCGTCGGGCGACAAACTCGTCGTCTTGAATTTCTACGCTGATTGGTGCGACTCCTGCATGGAACTCGAGGGCACCGTGAAGGCGCTGGCCAGGAAGTACTCATCCAAGGCAGTGATAATCAAAATCGACGAGGACCACTTCGTAAATCTGGCGGAACGCTACAAGATCGACATTATCCCCACCTTCATCTTTCTCAAGAAAAAGCACCGCTTGGCCTCGTACTCCGGTACCAATAAGATAATGCTCACCAGGATGATGGCCAGATTGGTGAAGTCCTAAGTCATATATTGGAGCAGGCTCACATTTATGTAATCAATGTGAATACAACAAATAGCTATGGCTATATGGACTTTTCCGCAAAATCGAAAGTGTTTCACCTCTGCTACAAACTTTGCAAGGAAAAACTATCCAAAACATATTAATGGAATCAATAAAGAAACGCCTTTCCATTTATGAGCACAGGATATTATGTAGGATGGCAACGTTATTGGATCCACGTTAAAAAAAAAAAAAAAATGGTTTTCAACACGCATCAGTCTTTTTTGAAAACGAACTGGCAAATTCTTCAATCAAAGAGACCTCAAATAATCTGACCATTTCACCGGGCACAAGTGCCCAGGAAACATTATTTAATTTTTTTGGTGAGCGATCAAATAGCAAAGTCCTCATTAAAAGGCAATATCTGGAGAGGGCAATTGCCAGTCAAGATGTGGACCCACTGTTATGGATTAAGGTATAATTCGAAAACAAATTATAAGTTATCAATATTTACATATTTTCCTTTTATTCCAGGTGAAACCAACTTATTTTCCGTGCATAAAAGGCCTGTTTTGCAAATACCTTTGCATTCCTGCTACATCCGTAGAATCGGAAGGAGCGTTCAGCAAGGCAGTGCAAATTGTTTCTGAGAGACGCACCCGGCTCAAAGAGGAAAATATTAACATACTCTTATTTTTAAATAAAAACTTTTGGTTACAATAAAACAATTTTCTTGAAAACTTAAAAAAATTGTAATGTCGGAGGATAGTATCGGTGACTGTCGACACTATCGAGGGTTTGACAAAAACAATCGTCGGCTATCGATGGCGCCGACTATCGATAGTTCTCTACCTCTATTTCGTAGCATTTTTCTTAGATTTTATGGTATTATAAGGTATTTTCGGTTTGGTTAAAGAGCAATATAACTACTTTTCAAAAAGTTCCAAGCGTCGACGAAAATTTAAAAAGTTTAAAACTTTCTTAGATTTTCCTGCACATAATATACTTAACCACACAAACTAACCACGCATATTAGAACAGTGGGATGCCCTCATTGCATTCTTCTAAGAAGAATATGATTCATATTCATATTATATGAATATATTCTATCTAATTTAAAAAATCCAACTGTTAAACTTTATCTTTTATTTTTGGATTATATACTTGCTTTAGTGAATTCCAGTCTAGCTGATCTGTTGTACACTATTTCTGTAAAACTATGTCCGAATTTTATAAAACTCTATTGGCATATAACAAGCCAAGGAGATGTAGGGGAATGTTGTCAGGGTTGGACCGTCGTCAGGCTTGGGCCATCTCAATATTTTGAATATTCGTTTTAGTACCATCTGTTAGTGGGTGTCTAGAAACTTATATCGGTCACTCGAAACTTTCCACATGACTACTTATTTCGGGATTCCATTTTTCTACGTGTCGTTGTTCTGTGAAAAATAAGTGCTCGAAAAAGTTTTTTTAACCTGGCCGAAAAGGTGGAATAACACAAGATTACAACATGTCATCCGCAAAGTGAGCATAAAAATACGTTATATAGTTGTTCTATTACAAAATACTAAGATATAGTTTCATTGATAGATATAGTTTGGCTATATCATACCATAATAGATTAATACCGCATGTCGTCAGGGTTGGGCCACTTTTGTAGTCAGGCTAGGGCCATCAAAATTTGTACATTCGTGTATTTTCGATTTTTGTTGTAATATTTAAGTTTTTTGTAGCAAAAATATGCAAAATAAATTAAATAGATTTCCTTAAAAAAATATTTTGATGGATTGAAAGAAGATGAATCATTTTTATCTTTTTCTTTAGTGTTTCTCGCTACAAACGAAAAACAACTCTGAATAATTTGATATTTACTGTAAAATCCCAAATAATTAAATAAATGAACAAAATAATGTCGGATTAACCTGAATTCAATTTTATTCCACCACGTTACGATATTGTCAACGATTTTCTGAAGGTGGCCCAACCCTGACTACATGGCCCAACGCTGACTACCTTTTTTTTTTTTCAAACGCCTATAACTTTTTTTTTTTTTTTTTTTTATTCTCTATTTTTGGTGAACACTTTCTCTTGCTTGTACCTTTCCAAAAATGTATAAACTTATTCTAAATTGTCATTCGTTCAGAACTTGTGGACATAGGTCAAAATATGGCCCAACCCTGACAACACTCCCCTATATAAATAAAACAGATTTAAGGGGGGTAAGGTTTTAAAAATTTTTTTTTACATTTTTTTTTTATTTTTTTCTGAATGATCAATATGTTGAGAACATTGTGTAAAAATTTTGAGTCAATTAAAGTCAAACTAACGAAGTTACAGCGTTTTAAACAACCGTATTTGGACGTATTTTCACGTATAAAAATACTTTGAATCGATTTTGCCGAAGACGTTATTTTGAATGTCGGTGAACATCAGAACTCAAAATCTACTGAACCGATCCTTTTCAAATTTTTAACACAAATTCTCAATATAAATACGCAGGTAATCAGGAAGAGTTTTTTTTAATTTTTAATTTTTTTCTATTTTTAAAAAATAAATTAACAGCGATTTTTTAAGCTAAAATTGCACTTTTCACTTTCAAGTGCTCCCAAAAATAGACAAAAAATAAATTTAAAAAAATCTCTTCCTGATTACCTCGGGAAATTCATTATCTTTACAACGCATATCACATTTTATTTTTAAGATGATCCGTTAACGCCCTATGATGTTCACCGCAAAACAACTTTTTCTTACGGCGCTTCGGAAGATTAACCGCCACAGGCTTATTTCTTAATATTTTTTAATAATTTTTTTTTTCTAATACTCTTCAAAAGTTAAACAATAACATGTAATTAAGCTCAATAAAATAAACTTACTCATTTCGCCGCAAAAAAAGATCAAACATGGCCCTTTTTTTGGCCTTTAAAACCTTACCCCCCCTTAAATGCCATAGAGCCAACAAACGCATTTTATTTTTTACATATAAAAGACATGTATCTCGGAATAAAAGTGGCAACTGAACTTTCGACAAATAGCTTGGAAAAAGAACATAAATTGGCTTTTTTGAAACGTAGCTAGTTATTTTTAATCGAGTTATGCGTACAACTGAAAAAAAGATTGCCTCTACAAGATAACTTTCTGAAAATATAAAGTTTTTTGGATACAAATGATTTTAAAAATCAAAATTGTCAATCGTTGTTAAATGGGTGCAATAACTTTGAGCCCAATGAACAAATGTTATGTAAAGATCTCAACAAATTTAATTTAAGCAGCTCTGGCGAAGAAGGCTGGTAAATATATACAATATTCTGATCTAGGAACTTGTTACTCGATGACTGGACAAAGAAGTTCCTCTATTATTTTATTAATATTATTTATTGTTATATTATATTATTATTTTTATTACTTTAAAAAACAAACATTTTTTGGCAATGGGAAAAAACTTATTTATTCTATTTATAAGTCAATTATTATTTTTAAATATTATAATTTGAATTTCCAGGCTATTTATTTATGGTATTTATAGAGGTAGTTTGTAAAATATGAAATAGTATTTCTGTTTGGTCCGGCGCGGTCACGCTGTGCCCAATGGCAACTTGACGCCGAAAACGAGAATGTGGCAACTCTCACCAGGGCAGCTGAAGAACAGCCCCCAACGGCAGCGGAGGTCGAGCAAACGGTTTCGCGATTAAAGGAGTTTTGCTTCGCGCAAACTGAAGAATGCCTGGATTGCATTCAGTTGCTGGTGGATAGGCTGAAGGGAATGAGAGCGGACCTGAATGAGGTAAGGGATTTAGAAGATGTAGATTTACCGTACATTAATGTCTGGTTTTTATCCCCTTAGCAGAGATCCCAATCGAGCTCCACTCAGGAAAGCTCCCCTCAGGATCCCGATCAACAACCCGATACCAGTGTTGGGCATTAATCAATTAATTTGCCAATTTTCTTGTTAATTGACTAAAAAAGTAATTGCAATTAAATTAATTACAATTAAATTAATCGCAATTGAACTTTTAATTGTACCTTGCAATTGAAAAATTTGATTAATGTTTGTCAATTGCAACTTACAATTAAAATAATTGCAATTAAATATTTTAGTTGTTTTATAAAACAATAAAAACTAATAATTAACTTTATGTATCAAAATGAAATTAGTAAAGATTTAGAAAAAACGGATGCTCCTCCGATTCCCCAATGACTAAACCAGAACTTTTGATGTTGCATTTTTTGCCGAGGAAAGCCAAGTTGTACAACTTCTCAATAGATATCCTGAAATAAAAATTGTTTTTATTAAATACAACACACCTTTGCCATCGTCAGCTGCAGTGGAACGTCTTTTTTCTTTTGCGACAATGACAAATCTGCCAAAGAGTAACAAACTATCCGACAGTATGATCGAGAAGAGAGTGGTACTGAAGTGTAATTTAAATTGTTATTTTTAATTAAATTTAACAAAACAATTGAAAATGATTAAATTGTTAATTGTTACTAATACAGTTAACAATTAAATAATTGTTAATTGAAAATTTTTACAATTACAGTTGATTAATTGTTAGTTGTTGTGGTTACATTTACCAATTAATTAATTGTTAATTGCAATTAAAATTTGCCCAACACTGCCCGACACAAACGATTTACCAACACGTAGGGGTGCGGGTGCCGCTGCACCAAGTGCATATACACTCGGTGCGGATGTTTCGTAGGCAACATTGCTTGCGGCATGGGCTGCGTCTGCAGGGCAAACTGCGAAAACCCAAGTAACGCCAATCCTCTTTCGCAGGAGGGCGAAGGTGGCGCAATTGAGCAGTTTTCTTCAAGTGTATGTGTCTGACTTGTCTTTGAACAAAGGATTTTTTTTTTATTAAAAATTCAATTTTTTATGAAAAGTGTCGTTTTTTTTGCAAGGGTATATAAGCTTCGGCTTGCCGAACCTAGCTTCCTTTCTCGTTAACTTTTTAAAATCCATTTTTGATTTCGTCCTCGTACGAAAAGATTTTGCTCTTTTTTTTTGAACTATGTTATGTTTTTTTTTTTTTTTTTAATTTTCTGTCAGTGGCACGAAAGTTGATCCCCCACGTTTGAAGGAACAAACTGTTTGGCCATAGCAAATTTACCTATTATATAAATACATTACAGAGGAATCGGAGTGGTCCACTGGGGCTGAAGAGCCAGGAATGGCGATGTGCCACTGCTTTTACAGCCCCAGATGGTAATTAGTGTGCCCAGGTCAGCTGGTGGGATTATCCCACGATTATACGATATACGATCGTTATCGCTAGACCAGGGCCGCAGAAATAGTTATCGATCGCTATCGCTTGACCAGGGTTGCGTGAACAGTTATTGATTGCCCAACCCACGTTTGGCATGTAAAAAAAACGAATTTTATGAAAAATCTTTATTTTTAAGGGGGGTCAACTGATTTTTTTTTAGAATCTTAAATTTGAGCTGGGGGTCAAACATAAATTAGGTTTCAAGGTGAAAAAAACAACGTTTTTATGAGATAGCCACGTTTGGCATGTAAAAAAAAGAGGGGGTGGGGGGTTGGGGGTTCAGCTGGGGTCAAACGTGGGCATAAATTTGTTTTTCGAAAAATTAAGTTTTAAGGTGGAAAAAAAACGTTGTTGTTATGAGATACCCACTTCTGACGGGTAAAAATTTTTTGAAGTTTTAAGTTTTATACATCCTTAAGATTAAAATTTTTGAAAAATCTATAGGGAATCAAAAACATTCAATTGTCTTACGCTTTCCGAAAAAAAAATTTTTGTAAGATTTTTTTTAAGGCGTTTTAGTTAAAAAACTTTAGAGCCCTATATCTTCGAAAGTATAAATTTTTTCAAAATTCTAAAGGGTGGGCAAACCTTTTAAAACGATTATTTAACTGATTAAAAAAAAAAAATTTTGAAAATTGACAAACTTTTTTTCTTCGAAAATTTTCGAAATTCCATATCTTCGAAAGGGGGTTGGTCAAAAAAACTAAAAGGTGGACAAACGTGGCC
The DNA here is from genome assembly GCF_018152265.1 of Drosophila ficusphila. NCBI lineage: Eukaryota > Metazoa > Arthropoda > Insecta > Diptera > Drosophilidae > Drosophila > Drosophila ficusphila. Next base: position 468,541 of record NW_025064569.1, read on the forward strand.
AAACAGGGGTCAAATGATTCCAATTAGCAAAATTGAATTTTGAAATATTTTTGGACCCAACTTCTTTAAGGGGCACAACTAGTGTGACGGCCTAAAAAAAATGTTGATTTTTGGGATATTTTATAAAAAAAACTACTTGATCAATTCTTTTCAAATTTTCAGATTATATTTATACATGTTTTAAGAATGTGTAGTAAAATTTGTAAAGAAAAAAGTTAAATATTTTTTAAGTTAGTGTCGATCTCCAACGGCGCTAAAAAAAAAGTGCCTTAACTGCTGCAGTGATTCCGGCCCTCTCCGTGGACGAAATCAAAAAATGAAAAATTCTCGTTAAACTAGATAATATTTTTCATACCATGAACTACGATAAAAAAAAAATATCAAAAAATGTCAAAATGGCAGCGTTTAAAAAAAATAATCGAATTTTAACCAAAATTTTGGTCGTTTTTGGCCTGCCAAAATTCGATTTTTGATCGGATCAATGGTACGTAGAACTATATAAAGAACATGTAAAAAAAATTTGGTAGGGATCGGATCACTAGTTTTTGAGTTATCACTGCAGCAAATTCGGAAAATGCTGTTTCGAGAAAAACGCGTTTAAAGATAAAATGATCGTATTCACTGTTATACGAGCGGCTGCACTTAAAATTGGTATAACTCAAAAACTATTTGAGATATCGATTTCAAATTTTAATATGTTATTTTTAAAGGTGTTATCTACCGAAAAATTAAAAAAAAAAATTCGAATTTTTTAAAATCTCACACTAGTTGTGCCCCTTAAGCTGTGTAATTGTGCTGGTCTTGTAGGACTGGGGTATCTGTGATTTTAAGATGTTATTAAATAAGGTTATAATTCTATTTTTAACATTTCCTGAAACGTACTGGATTCGTTAGTTTCTGGATTAGGGTTTTTACGCAATGGATAGTAGATGCTCTATGGATTCCGCAGAACTGTTTAATTTTGTTCCATACAGTTTCGGTTTTTGTGTTAGGTGAAATGCTAGATGTCTGAATGTGGATGCTATCTTTTTTGCTTGCCCTAATTTCAAATCTATACGTTGCATTGATTTGTTTAAAACTTATTAAGTTTTCAATGCTCATGTTTCTATTGAACTTTTTCCACGCTATGTTTTTAGCTTTTTTTTAGGCTTTCAAGTTTTTTACTCCACCACGGAACATTGTATCTTTGTTTTGGATGTTGAGTTTGGGGTATAGGGGAGAGTGGGGCATTGTCGTCACTTTTTTTTCAATTGCGAAATTTGTTGATAAAATAACTTATTTTTATCATGTAATATACATGGTTGGATTCGGAAAAGATCTGGCTATAAAATGCACTAAGTATTTCGGACATCCTCTCATTTGTTTATTAATACGAAACTGTTACCTGAAAGAAGGCAAAATTGGAAAATTGAAAAATCGTGGGGCAAAGTCGTCACCCCCCTGGGGCAAAGTCGTCACATAGAATAATGAATGCAAATATAGGTACCCATGTGCACAAAACTATTTCAACTTGTCAAACACACATTAATTGATATTCATACATATAAAAAAGTGGAAAACTATACCTATTCTTTGCAAAAATTTGACACATTCAGATCTAAGTGAAGGATAGATAGCAAAAATCTGAATTTCTTAAAGATTTTTCTTTGGGCGACCTCTTTTTTAAAATTTTATTTTTGTTTGAATAACATTTTGGAGAAATTATATTTTATATTTAATACTTTACATAAACAATCACAAAACAATAATAAATTGATACGAGTTTGTATTTCAGTCTGAGATAATACAGTGACGACTTTGCCCCACCCATTGAGTGACGACAATGCCCCACGCGACATTTTTTGATAAAAACATGAATAACAAATCAAAACTCGAATCAGCTTTTACACAACCTACCATCTCGTGTTCGCCAAACATTTCTCAACAATATTAACTTACCTTTATACTTCTTTGATCGAAAATGTTCTTGGAAGAAAAACAGTTCTGCGCCGGAGAAAAATTATTTTTGAGGCTTCGAAACACTTTCTGATGAATAAATAATTATACATAACCTATAATTCTACCAAACTCCGTCGGTTATGTAGGAATAGTGCAATACACTTACGCTAAAAAAATTGGGTTGGTAGCCCTTTTATTTTTTAAAATAATAGCGAGTGACGACTTTGCCCCACTGACGACATTACCCCACTCTCCCCTACTATGCGCTATTAAGAATAATTTTTTTTAAATTGCAGGCTTCTTTGTTGGTATTTGTTGCTATAGGTGTCCTGCTGATGTTTGCTAAATTTGTTATAGATCTTGACGTGTATTTGTTATGATGTTTCTCATAAGTTGGAAAACAGCAGCTCCAAATAAATACGTAAATAATTTAAACCTACTCGTGCGTTTATTATTTACAAGGATGGCATATTCGTTGTCTTCCCCATAAACATACATATGTTATTGCATAATTTCTTACCTTCCAGTACGCAAGAGGTTCACATTCTTCGGCCTGGTTCTCTTTCTCTAAATGTTGCCTCATAAGAATAATGGCATCTGTCCAGGAAGAGTGCACCTTATTTTGGTTTTTAACTTTGAGAAATGAATTTCGGCTCGGTTCCTGTGTTGGTGGTGTTGGCGGATGTTGTGGGTTTGTAGGCAGTTTTGTGAAAAGTTCGTGCTGCACAGCTTTAGCACCTTCTTCCGCATTGAATGGATTCAAAAATCCATGTTTCTTAAAGCGGGGACCGATAATGGTGGCAATTCTGGGAATTGTGCGTGTCTCATATTTGGGGAACCTGTTGCTAAGACCAGACTTAATGGAACTCAATATGTTTCTGCCTTCTTCAGTCTTGACTTTAATATGGCCGATTTTGTGATGCAGCTCGCAAATCACGGGGATTATTATCGAAGCTGAAACTTTTGTATTTGTTGACACAGACAGCGTAGCCTCTTCAAAGGGGGATAATAATTCGTACATATCCTTTAAAATATCCACTTCTGCGGCTGAAATCGACGAAGGAGCGCCACGAGAAGATACCAAAGCTATTGTTATGAATTCGTTGGTCTTCAGTATGCGCTTGATCATCTCGTATGCGCTGTTCCAGCGAGTTGGCATTTCTTGTAGAAGTGAATACGGATTATCCCCCTGAGCTTCCTAAAATTTTGAATAAGCGATCTGGCTTCGCTTACGAAAAGCCACTACCGTCTTACATTTTGTTAGAATTACACTGAAGTCCGGCAATTTTAGCAAATCTTGCACAATAAGGTTTATTGTGTGCGCTACGCAAGGCAAGTGCTTAAACTCCAGCAACTCACATGCTTTTAGCGTCGTCGCGTCATTGTCTGTCACAACACAAGAAACCTTATTTGTAACACCCCAATCATCAAGCACGGCCTTTAAAGTTTCCGAAATATTATTGGCGTTGTTATTGGTAGTGTCAAGAAGTTGCCTAGTAGCTAAAATCGCCGACTCCAGCCTAAAACTATTTGAGACAAAGTGACACGTAACGGTAATGTACCCGTCATTAGCCCTGGGCGTCCACAAGTCGGATGTTATGGCCACAAAATCAATATTGGTCAATACAGAAAGTTTATTTATTTTAGTTTATTTTTAAGGCACTCATATTGTGTTGGAAGCACTACATCGAGCAGGTGTGACCTGCTAGGTAACCTGTAGCGGGGTCCATTTCCTTCATGAGTGCCTTAAACCCTTCGTCCTCAACACAAGTAAAAGGTTTGTGTGTTTGTTTTTTGGCCACTTTCGACATTAAGTCGACCAGGATGAACATGTTTTAGGTGGTCCATGAGATTCGTAGTGTTTCCACTCGTCTTTATCGCTTTACCACAATAATTGCAAACTCCATGGGTTTTTTCGATGTTTTTTTAAAGTGATCACACGCTATTGATCCTCATCGGGCCGTTCGCTGGATGCCCCTACAAAAAATAAACTGTACATATAGTGTTTTTCATATGAATTTGGGGATGACATTGACATTAATGATTTTACTAAGGGTATCCTCCCAGAAGCCATCGAAGAAATTGTCTCCCCCACGTCACCAACGAAGTCATCAATAGCTTATACGAATTTTCTCAATACAAAATTCGTATAAGCCACTGATGACTCGTTCGATGAAACGGAAAAAATGGTCATCCAGAGCGTCATGCAACAAAAACCGGAGACTAGATATGAAATTGCATCGGATCGTCACCAGTGCCTGATTCCCATGTCGTCGGTGCGTCGTCGTCCATGTCATCGACGAAAAGCCGCTTTTGGAACTGCAGGGTTATGTCTTCGTTTTAACGTGTTATTGTCGTGGTGTTTTTTTTAGGAAAACCTAACCTATAAACCATGTGCTTTGTGGAGTAAAAGTTGGCAGTATTCTAGCTCCTCCTCGAAACTAATAATCCATTTATGTTCAATAATATGTGCTTAGCATTATTTAACTAAACCCTGCAGTTCTGGCTGTCACCTGGTGTCTCGTGGCATTCAAGCAATCAATGTTTAGGAAAGGAAAAGGAACATTCCTAAGTTTCCCCCTCTTTCTCACTCTTCGAATACGATGTCGTTGCTTGGCAACGACGGCGGCCCGACACCAAATTTGTCTTCTATTTTTTCGTTTCTCTCATTGCATTGTTGGCATTGGAATGCATTAACCGTTAGAAACACAAATTTGTGTTTTCGGTGGGAACCACGGCTATATGTCGGAGTTTCGTTAGACTTTTCCATTTTTAATCGAATTATTAGCAGCAAGTTCTGCTCGTTTGCTTGGCGCTTTCTGAACTGCCTTCTCAAGAGTCTACTTTCCAAATTTATACTTTCTACTCAATTCTTATACATTGTTAGCCATCTCTTTCTAACATGTATGTCAGCGCTTAACGAACAGACCTCACTTGGCAGCAGTCTAAATCTATCCGGCTCTGCCATGCTTTCACTCAATTTCTAACTTCCTTTTTAATTGTCCCTGCTTCACATTAAAGAAGGCCCCGCTTCACCTGTCCTGACCAGGGGAACAAAGTAGGCCCCGTTTCATTTGATCCGACATATACTTTTAGGTTTTAAAGTTTTTTAACATAATTTACTTAAAATGAATATAATTATATACAATATTATTATGGAATATTATATACTAGCTATTGTCTGGAAATAATATTTAAATTAAATTTATTAGTCAAATTAAAAATCAATATTAATTAATTTAAAAAATGAACTAGATTATTTAAAAAAAAAGGGATTTGTTAAATGGTTTTATAATTTGACTAATTAGTTTAAATAAATATTTCCAATATTAGTATTAAGAATCTTGCCCTTTTATTAATTCGCGTTGCATATATAGTCGGATATGACTTTAAATCTAAAGGGTATGCCAGCAAGGCACGCGCCAAAAAGTCTAAGATGAAACAAAAGGGACGACGCAAATTAAGAAAAAAAAGAACTGACCTGCGTCATTCTTTTGCTGTTCGTCACCAAAGCGGTTTGATTGATTGTGATTAAAGTAATTTATTTTCCAAGTGTTTTTGCTTAAAAAAAACCAGGTAAGTGTTTGAATTATGTTTAAGACCTTTTTTTTAGTTATTGAAAAAACCATAAGGCGCTGCAGGGCTTTTTAAAAGTAAACAAAGTGAAATTGAATTGTGTTTAAAATAAACCATCCCTTTTATGTGCGCCGGCGTAGAGTTAATAAAGTGGTCCCAATCGTAAGCTGGACCGAATTCTGAACTGGCCCAATGAAGTTTAAGCCAATTCAAATCGACGCCTTATGGGTTTTTCTTTGCATCAACTGTACGCATCAACAGTGTTGCCAGGTGATGAGCGTCCGAATAAGCTAGATTTTCAATAAAATAAGCTAGAATAAGCTAAAATTAAAAAAAATGATATTTTTATTTTATGTTATGTTAAATCTGCATTAACATTAGCTTGTTAAATTTGCATCTAGCTTATAGCTTGAAATAACATAAAAATATCATTTTTTAATTTTAGCTTATTCTAGCTTATTTTATTAAAAATCTAGCTTATAATATGCTAAACTGGCAATACTGATTGTACGAGGCAGGCCCCCCTTCAACTCCCGGAAGTTTATTTCGTTCAGCTATAAAAAAAAAATTTAAATATCTTTTGAAGATTCACCTTCCATGGTTCAAAGCCAAAAAAAAAAATAAAAAATTAGGAAGTTTCAATTTATAAAACAATGATTTTAATTATGTTCTTTTTATTTCCTTAGAATGTCAGAGCCACCGAACAAAATTCGCCGTATCGACTTTTCCGAGTCGGGTGAGTATAAATTCCATTACACAAAACTGAAATTAAAATATTATTTTACTATTCACAGATCATCCATCCGTATCTCGTAAGTTTCTTGGTTTTATTTAATTTTTGATTACCTACTTATTTCATTTTTTTACAGATGCAGCCGAAGAAAGGCTAATTTCCGCTTTAAAAGGTATTATTTGCTATATATAGTAATAAATAATCCTTATTAAATAAATTAATTTACCATTTTAGAACGAAACAATCATCTTGAAGAGCAGAATGCGGCCCTACACAGGAAAATAGATATCCTCGCAGAGAAGCTGGCGGAGACCACACGCCTTCTAAAAATGAAATTGAAGGTGGAAAATAAGGCGGAGCTAGCAGGGGTTCCCTTCCCCCTGATGTCGGAGGATGACATAGAGCTCTTCGAGAGCTCTATGACACCTGAGCTGCGCGAGTTTTACGTAAGTTTTTTTATACTGTAAGAGTAAAGATTTTAATTTTTTGTCATTACAGAAAGCAAGAATTACAAACATGGCTGGAAAGGAGACGTACAGGAAAGCCATACGGTTCGTTTTGGGGGACGATTTGGTCTCGAGCCATAACCTCTATGGTACCTCCGGTAAGAAAAGCCTAAAAAGCTTTTCAAACCTGTACGGTATTTTGACAGGTAAACAAATTAACAATATTTTTCATAAATTTAATATATCATTCGAAACAGCAAACTTAATAAAAATCTGTTTATAATTTCAGAGGTCGCAGAAAAGGCATATCCGATGGAGGAGGCCAATAAAACTATCCGAAAAGCAATACATAACATTAAGAATAGTTTAATAAAAAAAAAGTAGGGAAAATATTAAGTTAAATAGTACTTTGTAAGAAATAATATAATCATAATAACAATAATTATAATATTAATATAATAACAATAATAATAATAATACAAGCCACTTTTGGAACTGCAGGGAAAGCTTTGCGCCTTTTTGCGCATTTGTTAAATATTGAATGATGTTGCAGGCACGATCGAATTCAGTCACGACGAATTGCTTGAGATTTGGATTCAAGGTGGTCGCAAATCGGAGTCGATTTCCAATTGGATATTTGGGAAGCTTACTAAAAATGTACAGCTAGACAAGAAACAACAAATTATGAGACAAATATCAGATTTCACCTCATACATTAACAAATATTTGCCAAAATTCCAAAGGAAAATAACAAGATTTAAAGAACAACATCCAAAGTGGCTGTCTGAAAAAATTATAAAGGAAATGAAATGATTGATTGGACTTTGAAGGAAAATATGCCCAACTTACCCAAAAAAAACGTACCAAAGCCCGAGCCTATTTCTGAAGATGACGCTTTAGCATTTTTACTGAAGAATTCATTTACAAAAAGGCAGTACAACTACATAAATGCTTTAATACGTTAACAAGGCTGTGATATATTGCCAAGTTATGATAAAGTTTACAAAGCTAAGTTGCACTGCAGACCCATTGATATTGAAGTCACCGAAACCATGGCCCAAGTTTCATTGCAAAATTTGTATTACATTGCAAAAAGAAGTATTTACTCAATTTCAAGAAATAAATGAAGTTAATTTGATTGCAAGCTATGGATTTGACGGATCGTCTCGTCAAAGCTTATATAAGCAGAGATTTTTAAGTAGCGAGCCAGAAACAAATGACCAATCCTTATGTATTACGTTTTTTAAACCAATTAAATTGGTTGATGGTATAGGAAGAACACTGTGGCTAAGGAGAGTAAAGAACACATATTAAAAGAAAATAAAAGAGTACAGAATTAAGTTCAAACCTTGGCACCGTATATATTTAATGAAATTTCGGACAGAAATATTACAGTTTCATTTGATCTCAATTTAACGGTAATTGACGGTAAGGTTTTAAATTTTGATGAATTCCACCCAGTCATATGTGGTGCAACACCAAAAAATTTTTTGATGACGAAGGACACAAACGCGGAAATTTTTATGCCAAAGCCTAATACTCTGCAATATAGAGTGAGTCCATTACATTCTTGGATACGATTTTTTGTATTCGTATTGCATGTTTCGTATCGGATTGGTCTGAATAAATGGCAAGTGCGAGATGCAAATGACAATGTTAAGTTAAATTGCCGGAAGAAAGATATTCAATATGAATTATGGAAGCAAATGGGACTGCACGTAGATCGACCAAAACAAAATGGAAGCGGTAATACTAATAATGGCAATACTGCTAGAAGGGCGTTTGCAAATAACAAACTATTTGCCTCTATAATAAAATTTAATTAAAAAATTCTTGAATGCTTTAAAACAATTTTTATTGCCATTTCTTGCGAGTTTGAAATAAATCTGCAAAAGTTTCAAAGTTTATGTAATGAAATTGCTTCTTTATATATGGAAAAGTATCCGTGGTACCCCATGTCACCGACCATTCACAAGATCTTGGTCCATGGATCACAAATAATTTCTTCCTCTACTGTTCCCGTTGGATGTTTAGTGATTGCTTTTTTCGCTGTGCCAGGCGACGATCATATTGAATCTGATATCGATTCAGATTCTGATAATGAATATATATTCCTCTTCTTTTGAGATAGATGCTAAAGAAAATTGATAAAAAATATCTTTTTTTGTTTAAATATATAATACAAAAAAAAAAAATATATAAATTAGTATCAAATTCAAAACATTTTTATATGGTTAATATAGGAGATAAGAGTGGGCATGGTCCGATCAATCTCAACGTTTTTTCAATTTGTATATACATACATTATAACCGTCAACTGTACCAATTTTTAAGTCCCTGGGAAGTGTATTTCATTTTATGCCTCAACTTTTAATAATTCGGCCACTGTGCAGTGGTAAGATACCAGCTGGGAAAGTCAGCTGTTTTTTCAACGAGAAGCACACGCTGTTAAATCTTTTTTTTTTGTACAAACTTTAAAGGGCCAAACAGCGCATTTAAAAAAAAAAATTAAAGTAAAATCTGTGAATGGCAGTCCATGCAGAGCGGTTTTAATTGCGCTTGTGAGCGTGAATTGTAGAAATTAATTGTGGCGACCCTGTAATCTTGTGTAAGTTCTAACCTCAAACAAATTGAAACACAGTCAAACAAGGGATTCCAGCTCTAAAACTTATTTTATATTGTAGAGTAATCAATTCTCTATATACCCAAGTAATAAAAAAGTGCACTTTGGCGCACTTTATTCCAAATTTATCTTTTTAGGTGATAACCTAGCTTAAAAAAACAGAGAGCTTCTCGACGTGACCAGAAAAAAATTTGTCGGCCCACTGACTTACAAATTTCCGGGACAAAGGCAGAGGTACCTCTTCAAAACCTTCTCGACCATACAGCGCACATAGGAGTATTTGAAATAAAAATCCGGACAATATTATTTTTTAGCATTTGTTTATTCTTTATGAAATGCAAGCCAATACTAAATCATAATTTCATGTAAAAAAAAAAATATGGGAAAAATTGGAAGAAAAAAAATAAAAAATTTAAAGAAATTTTGATGAGTCGGTGCTATAATACTTCGTGGACCTTTCCATTAAAATAGACATTGCCTCCTTGGCATAGTCCACACGATATTTTCTAAAATGTTTATTTCGTGCTTCAGCGGCTTCCTCTGATAGCTGTCCGATCGGTACAATGCACAGTGGTTGGACTTGTACGGAGCCGCGGCCATAAACATTTCCCGTTGAGATATCGTTTTGAAATTTTCCTCAAAAATCTAAGAAAATATTTTAAACATATAGGAACATCGGACGATTATTTTCTATAGCTCACATAGCACCGTAGTAAGGCTGATTTGGCGACGGTGCGCAAAAATACTTGCACCCCCCTCTACCCCATGCTTTCCTTCCAAAAACTACGAAATCCAAACAAATAAGGTTCTTCAGATCTTGGAAAGATATATAATAATAAACAATTTATTTCAATTATTAAAAGTAATGTTAAAATTAAAATGCAGAATTTTACCAAAGATCTTCTAATAAGTCAAATGTTGATGATAAAAATTTGGATTTATTCCTCTTTGGCAGTTTTCTTTGACCTGTTATAAAGGGATCAGATCGTAAGAGAAGTATATTCATTAAATCCTTATTTGTCAATATGCGAGACATCTTCCGAGTATGTTGAAGCCGGCATTTCTTAATTTCTTTATTGTTGGTCTCCGCAGCTTCCTGAGAGTTCTATAATTGACAGCAACGCATTTTCTATTACCTGCGCACCGTGAATTAAAATTTTGTGCACTGTCGCTGGAAGATAGTGCTATGGATATTTTTTTATTAACTGCTTAGCATTATCCAAGGCATAGCTTTCGAACTTTTAAACATTAACAGAATATCCTGATGCTAAAGCTTGCAAGATCGACGCGCATCGGGTTATCACCTCTTTATCAATGCCTGTAATCTTAGATGCCAAACTTGGGTTACCAAAAATTTTCCTGGCAGTATTTCCATCGTTGGAAGCTCCTTTTCCTCCGTCTCTTGGCTTATCAACAAATTTTCCCATTTCTTCTCGAAATTCCGCTTGGATTCGTAGTTTTCTTTGCAGAACGTTAAGCTTTTGTTCTGCGGATCTTGCTTGCCACATTTTTTTTGTTTCTAACTTGTATGAGATGTGCAAAAAATACTCGAAAAAACGTATGTAGGAATATAGTGGAGATAGGCCGAATTCGAAAAACTTTTTCTCAACTTTTTTTGTAAGACATATTTCTAAATCATTCATTTCGGTGGGTTTTGCACCGCATATAAAACATTTCATGGACGACGTGTGGCTTAACGCGTTGCAAACTTTACCATCTACCATAGTAAGTTGCAGACTATGTTTTATGAGTAATTTCTAATTGGAAATTTGAAATTCGGTTGGCATTAAGTTCTCTATTTTATTTAGTTAGGTAGTGTGTAGGTCTCCTTCTTAAACTGAATTCTTACTGGCCTACAATAACGTGTAGATGATGGCCTAGGATTTTTCCATATTATTTTGGAGCTGCTTTCATCTGTAAGCTGAAGTGGGACTTACGATGTTGCAAAAAGACATCTATCATCTTCAATATTTTTGATTGTACTCACTTTGCCCAGTACTGCCATCAAACCCCCATTTTCCAATTAACGTTAAAGCGTTCTCCGTGTCATCAAGACAATTTTCAATTACAGTTTTTTGGAGCTGTAAAATACCAATAGCTGTATTGTCTAGTAGACTCTGCAGCTCCACTTTGGATATCTTGAAGTCTTAAATCTGAGAATTTTTTCATAGCTTGGCAATACGCATGAAGAAGCTTCACTATTTATGAATTCACGAATAAGCAAGTATTGGTGTTTCGTTATTCCAGTGTCCATTAGAAGCGATAAAACCTTTTCAAAATCAGCTTCGGATGAATTCAAGATCGGTGAAAAATCGGCTGAGCGCAAAAGAGAAACTGCAGCCTCATCTTGTTTTTCGAGCAGCGCTCTCCGACGACGTTTCGTACTTTTTGAGGTCTCAGTAAAATCAACTTTTGGTCATCCACGTTCAGCACTTGAAACTTTTTTCAGAGGCTCTATTGCAATGGTTTCGATAGCGTTCAGCCAATTGGATTGATATTGAACAATTTGATTCGATTGTATTTAGCCCAATAAGCAATATTTTTTTTTGCAAATGTAAATAATACAATTGTCATGATAATTTATATCAACTGCGTAGCCTTTGTTTTCAATACTTTCTTTACTAAGCCAATCACATCACGAGTTTTTTCTGCATTTGTCCCCACCAATGATCAAAAATGTACATCCGTGAAAATTCACAGTACCTAAAGAAAGCGATAACATAAAAATTGAAAAAAATAATAAGCAAAATTTTCGGTAAACAGAAATGACAACACGAATGACGAACGCACAAGAAACATCACAAAAACAAACGAAGAACAGCAGTCTGCGTCGAAAAGTTGCCCTTGAAAACGGTAAGAGAGCTTGAGATTTTTAATTATTGGGCGATACCGAGCTGAGCAAAAGCCGATTACGGTAAAAAAAAAATTCCGAGTTGAGCAGAAACGCTTTTTGGACATCAAAAATTAACATCCGAGTTGAGCAGAAAACTGATTACGGTAAAAAAAAAAACAAAAACATCCGAGTTGCGCATGGACGCCTTTTCCACAAAAAAAATCAATGTTAGAGATGCCACAAAATCATTATTTATTCATATGTATATTTATTATTTATTGTTAACTTATTTACACATATATCGATCCCCATTTTGAGATGCATTTAACCAATGTCAGCGTATCCATTTCATGGTTTTTGTAGTTATAAAAGATATTTGTTCTCCAACCACTCCCGTCAAGATCTGCCCAAATCGACGGTGGAAAACGACTATCTGCGTCGATGAAATTTTCAACAAGGTAGTCTGAGAATTTTATAAGTCGTGAATCTTTTGGTTGTTCTTCTATTAACTGTACAAAAATGTCTCCAACTTCATGTGGTGGAAGATAGGTTAATCAGCTGAAAATGTTAATTAAAATTTTAATTTTAGAAAAATTACTTAATAATCATATAGCATATGTATCAATGCATAACTGCGCGCGCACTTTTTTCCTATTTTTTTAAAAAAGGTTATTTTTCCAGTAATTAGTTTAGTTTTTTTGCGCGAGAATCTTACCAATACGGGACATATCTGCGTCTGTAATGGTGCTTAAAGCTTTATCGTCATTGCAGATTTCTCGTCGAATCATTTTCCTCGGTCGTTCGAAAAAACCCTGTTCCCCAGCTTTTCTTTTTACAGAATTGTTAATTTTTTGTCTTATGTTATGTTAGGTTATGCTCGTTTAGTCGTCTTGAAAGTACGTTTTTAGTGCCCACTGTAAATATTTTGGCATTACAATTGTTTTTCACACACCGCCAACATATTTCCCCAGATCGGAGTTTGTAACAGTTTCGAAACTTATAATCGTCTAGTATGATAATTTCTTTGCCTTTTTGACTGTCTCCTTGTCTTCAGCAATGACCAGTCAATGACCCCGTCATGAGTCGCTGTGCTTATTGACTCTTGATCGACGACGCTGACATGAGTCGCCGTGCACCTCGGATGTTGATCAATAACTTTTGTGAAATGCATCTCGAAATGGGGATCGAAATATTTGCAATATTGTGAAATACATCTCGAAATGGGGATCGAGATATTTGCAAATAAATGAATAATAAATAATAAATATAAGAATAAGTAATGATTTTGACGCATCTCTGACATTGATTTTGCCCAACTCGGATGTTTTTTTTTTTTACCGTTATCGGTTTTATGCTCAACTCGGACGTTCATTTTTTATGTTCAAAAATCGTTTCTGCTCAACTCGGATGTTCATTTTTTATGTCCAAAAAGAGTTTCTGCTCAACTCGGACAATTTTTTGCAATTTTCTGCTCAACTCGGCTAGCCCCTAATTATTATATACAAATCAGCAAATATCAGCAGCTACACTTAACATTTTTATTACCTTAAAACATTGACAAATACCCTGATAACACTTATAAAGGGGGATCGGGGGTCAACATATCGACGCATTTCCGCGAATGTATCGTATGTTGAAAAATCAAATTTTACCGGAGAAGCTTTTTCTTTTTTTTTTTTGTATTTCGGTATTTTTGCACGATTGCAGTATTTCCATACAAGTGAATAAAAATTTGTATGGACATACGATAATTTCGCGCGCACATTGTAACATACGATAAAATTGAAACTTAATTTTTATCGGAACTGTAGGGCTTTCAGTTATAATATTTCACAGGAAACTGCAAGTCTGTAAGAATTGCTTGTTCTTCCATGTTGCCCATAAAATATATTTGTAAAATTGTTTCGCCCCAAAGCAATTAATACAATGGCTCATGTGGCGAAGTCAAAAATGGCAATTTCACTTTACCAGTAAGGCAGCATAGTCCAGGCGTTTCTCCGGAAAACTTTAATGCACTACAGTAGGTACTCGCAAACAACGTCCATTTTCCCAATGCAAACGTTAGGATGCAAGCTGTAATCATTGCTGCAATCGTATTGAAACGCTGCTCGATTCAAATCAGCACTAAATATCTTGCTCAGCGTAGCAAATTATATATTTGTTGACCTCTGTTGATCGCTCGACGATTCTGCATTGTCAACCGAGCCGTATTACGGGTTACCTCACTTTGGTCTCGTGATTGAGAAGAACGAAGTCGAGCTATACTATTGCGGCGCTGTTCACGTGCAATGTCTTGTCCCTCTTCAGTCCTTTCAGTTGCAGTATTTCTTAGTCTTCTTGTATTACGGCTTTGTGGGGAAAGATTCGATCGTCTTGGTCGCGGCATTATTAATTAAACTTTACTTCACTTCAATTCACCAAAACCACAAACATTTTTTTTTTATTTTTATTTATTTAGTCACTGGAATCGGTTCAGCGCCTTCTGAACTTAACCTAGCGTAATTAACGAGAAACAGTTTTATGGATACATAGTAGCCTTAAATACTAAGTAACAATTAATACAAGTTGCAAAGTAAGAAAAAAAGTGAGAACATATTATGAGATCTTACGAGCAGGGAGATCGGTGGGATATAGCCTCTTCAGCCGTCGGAGAGAAATTGGCTCAGCTAGGTCACTTGCTAGAGATTTTGGATGTGCCACAATCCTGTCAGCGTAACGACTGCTGAGTAGATTAATTTGGTCCCCGATAAGTAATAGTCGAAAGTCCCTCTCGATGGCACAGTTTATAACGTACCAGGGGAGCCCGGATGCTCGCCGAGCTGCACGTGATTGCACTACTCATGGTACAACTATACAAGGTACAGCGGTGTCATTTCCGCTTTTTCGCCGTCAGATTTGGATTTTTTTGAAGTGTGATTGCGGGAAAAATATAAAAACAGCGGGCAGCGGGAGTTCTGGCTTTTTTGAAAATTAAAAAGTAATGAGTATTTTGGTACTCCCAACATCGATAAAACGACATATTCCTAGTAGAGGATGATACAATAAAGTTCTGGGTTGAAGTTCAGAAATACCGGGATTCTGGCGAAAACTGCCGTTTTAATGAATTGGCTTCAGTTGCTCTGCAAATGCAGTCTCTGCCTTGGTCAAACGCCGACGTCGAGCGGGTATTCATTCAAGTAAATTAAATTAAAACAAAAATTCGAAATAGCATGCGCGTTGAATATATTTAAATTTATTAAGATTTTGAAATTGGAAATTAATTTACTCAAAATTTAAGAAAGGGGCTGCGTCGACACAATAAGTGGCTGTTTTAACTACAATCTACCACCCAGCTGCCTAACTACAATTGAACAAAAGAATTTTTATCCAAGTGATGATGTCGTTAATACTGACGATATCAAATATACTATAATTCTTAATTTTTGTACATTAATGTGCTGAACTGAGGGTTTATTAATGAAAAACATGCATCTTTATATATAAATACTGCTTTACAAAAATCAGTTTTTTTCTTAACTTTTTTTCTCTGGTATTCCGTTTTTTTTAGCTTTTTTTTTTTTTTCGTTGATCCAGCTTTTTTTGCTCAGAAAAAAATGACACCACTGACAAGGTAGTCTCGTCGGCTGCAGAATTGTTCGGGTTCACTCCCCTATCGACCCGAACGCTCGGGTTTTCATAGGAAAACACTCTTTCTCTCGCTCTTATTGTAGTGTCGAAAGGGGAGTGACGAGCCGACGAGACTACCTTGTGTAGTTGTACCATGGCACTACTCTAAAGCTAGGTACACACGATGCAAACAATTTGCAGCAAGTTGAAAATAATTTGCAGCAAAAGTTTGCACAAATGTTTACACCTATGCAAATATTGCAAGAAAATTTCTTGCTTCAATCAATTTTTGTTTTGCACGCAAACACGTTAATGTCTACACGTGTTTTTATTTTTTGTTTGCAGTGCTTGCAATTGACGCTCATTTGCAAGTTCTCTTGTTTTGTGAAAGTCAAAGAATAACGACATGTTAATATTATGTCGTCACCTCAATCGAGAGTTGCTGCTGTTGCAATATTAGCAATTTTAATTAAACGTAAAAAAATGAGAAGATTGAAGTCTGCAAAAAATAGAAAGTGTTGGGTGAAAGAGTGGATTTCGAAAAGAGTTGAAAAAGAGTGCATCAGAACATTTTAAAAGAACTCCAAAATGGCGATGAAACAAATTATTACAATTTTTTTCGCATGTCAGTCAGTGATTTCAATTTTTTATTAGAAAAAGTAAAAAGCTACATAACTAAACAAGACACTGTAATGCGTCCTGCGATTCCCCCAAATGAGCGATTAGCCCTGACATTGCGTTTTTTAGCCACGGGTATGTATTAAATGTAATGAGCATTTTTGTAAACTTTTAATGAATATGTTTATTGAAGTGATTAAATTTTTTTTAAAGGTGATTCATATCATTCTCTGATGTATTTATTTCGCATTCCTGTGAGCACGGCTGCAAGCGTTGTGCCGGAGACTTGTCGAGCTGTATATAATTGCCTGAAAAGGGAATATCTTAAAGTAATTATGTAAATTAAATATGCATTTTCCATTTTACCATCCGAAAAGGCAAAAACTGGAGAATTGGTAGACGAGTACACGATATTAGGTGTGGAAGAAGACACGTTTATCTTCGGTATCAGTTTCTGCTACTTCCAAAATATGTAGCTCTTTGAATTTTCCTGCGAAGCCGAACTCTACTTTGCTGTGATTTTAAAAGTCTTAGCTCAGATGCAACGAAATCACCGAATATTTGATGTTCATCTGTCTTATTAAGTAAGCGCGCCTTTTCAATAAGCAGATCTTCGTCCTTAAATTCGAGCTCGTCACGCTTTCTTTTTTTGGCTTTGGATGTACTTGGTACGTCATCAGAAATTGAAAAATTAGGCGAACATGGTGCCTCTCCTAACATTGTGTTAACGGCGCTGTCACTTAGATCCTGAATATATGTAGGGGAGAGTGGGGCATTGTCGTCACTTTTTTTTTAATTGCGAAATTTGTTGATAAAATAACGTATTTTTATAATGTAATATACATGGTTGGATTCGGAAAAGATCTGGCTATAAAATGCAGTAAGTATTTCGGACATCCTCTCATTTGATTATTAATACGAAACTGTTATCTGAAAGAATGCAAAATTGGAAAATTGAAAAATCGTGGGGCAAAGTCGTCACCCCCCTGGGGCAAAGTCGTCACATAGAATAATGAATGCAAATATAGGTACCCATGTGCAAAAAACTATTTCAACTTGTCAATCACACATTTATTGATATTCATACATATAAAAAAGTGGAACACTATATTTTTTGCAAAAATTTGACACATTCAGATCTAAGTGAAGGATAGATAGCAAAAATCAGAATTTCTTAAAGATTTTTCTTTGGGCGACCTCTTTTTTAGAATTTTATTTTTGTTTGAAGAACATTTTGGAGAAATTATATTTTATATTTAATACTTTACATAAACAATCACAAAACAATAATAAATTGATACGAGTTTGTATTTCCGTCTGAGATAATACAGTGACGACTTTGCCCCACCCGTTGAGTGACGACAATGCCCCACGCGATATTTTTTGATAAAAACATGAATAACAAATCGAAACTCGAATCAGCTGTTACACAACCTACCATCTCGTGTTCGCCAAACATTTCTCAACAATAATAACTTACCTTTATACTTCTTTGATCGAAAATGTTCTTGGAAGAAAAACAGTTCTGCGCCGGAGAAAAATTACTTTTGAGGCTTCGAAACACTTTCTGATGAATAAATAATTATACATAACCTATAATTCTACCAAACTCCGTCGGTTATGTAGGAATAGTGCAATACACTTACGCTAAAAAATTGGGTTGGTAGCCCTTATATTTTTTAAAATAATAGCGAGTGACGACTTTGCCCCACTGACGACATTACCCCACTCTCCCCTATATGAAAAAGTGAGAAAGTAACATGTTACGAAATATTAATAATTTATTTGAATTTTCTTAGGTTCCCAATTCTACAAACGAGTGGATTAAAATTTCATCGGATTTTGAAAGTATTTGTAACTTTCCTCATTGTATCAGTGCATTAGACGAAAAACATGTAGTTATGAAAGCTCCGTCTAATAGTGGAAGTACCTACTTCAACTATAAGGGCACGCAAAGCGTTGTGCTAATGGTGTTAGCAGATGCAAACTATAAAATAATTTATTTCGATGTGGGAGGCAAAGGAAGAATTTCTGATGGAGGAATTTTTAACGCATGTAGCCTATCATATGCGTTACAAAATGAACAACTTAATGTTCCTGAGCAGCAGCCACTTCCAGGTCGAGATTTAAAGGTGCCGAATGATGCATTCGCATTGAAAAACATACATAATGAAGCCATATCCATTCAAAAATCAACCAGCTCCAAATCGTGTTTTTAACTACCGTCTTTCCAGAGCAAGAAGAGTGGCAGAAAATGTTTTTGGCATAATGGCAAATAGATTTCGGGTTTTGAGAAAGCCATTGGAACTTGGCCCAGAAAAGACAATAGATGTTGTCTCTGCAATTTGCGCGTTGCATAACTGGTTGATGGCCAAGAAAGAGTTAAAAAACAAAAATATGCTCCGAATGGAACATTCGATAATGAAGTTGATGGGGAAGCGGCACCAGGAACTTGGCGTAAAGATCTGACGTTAGAAGGAAACTGCATACCAATTCAAAGAAGTACGCAAAACTCTACTCAAGCGAAAGATATACGGGAAGAATTTAAAAATTTTTTTGTTTCGCCTGATGGTGAAGTGTCATGGCAATACAAACATATATAAAATAAGTAATTACTACGATATGTTCAATAAATTGTACTACTTACCAAATTTTGAATTTTATAATTTTTTCCGTCGTCATTTTTTATAAATTTGAGCGCATCGAAAAACTCCCATTTGCTGGTATAGTTGTCCGATGTACCCTGGCCACTCTTCTTTTGTTTCACCCTGCGCACCTCTTGCAAAAATTGAGTACGCAAATTTTGAATTTTTGTTTTTATCTCTTCATTTTGAATTTTTGTTTTTATCTCTTCATCCTTTTTGCCTAACTCTTCAGCAATTTCGCAAAAAAGCATGTTGCTTCTTATGCTTGTTTTTGTAATCTTTTGAAGAGACATCCCATAAAACGGAATGAATCTCATATACAGTAGAATCCTGTTATAACGACTCCGCTTATAGTGTCCGTCCGGGTTGTGCGACGAAAACTCGATGGTTTGGTTGGTCCCCATACAAAGTTATATGAAAGGGCCTCCGCTTAGAGCGTTTCCGCTTTTAGCGACAAACCGCTTATAAGAATGAAATTTTTCAAGAAAATTTAAAAATTTAACCGGATATTGCGTCGTGCCGGAAAAAATACAGTGCCATAGTTCAAAATTTAAGCATCAAAACACGCCAGCATGCAATATGAGCGTTTTCGGAGCGTTTTTTGAACCTTTCTTTTGGGTAAAAACACCCATAAAGTGTTCCGAAAAGATACCGGAAAGAGCGTTTTTCCCCTTGAAAATGGTCCGTCATAAGGATGGTAATTTGAGAGTCCGATAAGTGCTCTTTTTTGAATCCTAAATAGGTGCTTTCACCCTCCGAATGAAGCAGTGAAAGCCCTCAGAAAACGCACATAAAAGTAGCCTTTCCAGACACCTAAATCACCCCTTAAAAATACTTTTAGGAGCGTTTTAAACAGCACAAAAAGATACTTTTAGGTGCGTTTTAAACAGCACAAAAAGATACTTTAAGGTGCGTTTTTCAGGCACTTAAATCGCCCCAAAAAGTTACTTTTTTTACTCATTTGGATTTCATTTTTATTCATTTACTTATTTATTATTTAAATTGTAAAAATTAAACATTATAGTATTCAATATAAACTTAAACATTAAACATACTTTATAAATTTTTTCCATTATATTAATTTTTGTTTCATTTTCAGTTTTTTATCTTATTTTTAAACAAAATTTACTAGTTATTTACTTTATTTACTGACTTATTATAATATTTAATTCTATCCGAAGCAGTCTGGAACCATTTGCCGCAAATTGTTGGAAATGTTTTATCATCAACCGAACATTTTTGATTGAAAGCTCCTGGAATAAAAGAAAAACAAATATTAATTAAATTGGTTAATGAAAGGCATTTAAAATACAATGATTACCTCTAATTGTTGTTGTTAATGTCATGCTTAGAATGCATTTTTTGCAGTTCGTCCCTTTTCAAGAATATTTTGTTGCAAGTTCGTCTGTAAATATCTTCTTAAGAATTGTCCGTACAAATTTGGAAGGGTCAGCAATGTTGTAGTTCAGAATTTCGGCCTCCTATAAAATATAAAAAAATAGAAATAGACTGTTTTAGTTTCATGAAAAGAGCGATTTTATTCTGTCTTACCAGTTGTTCGCACAATTCAGATGAATTATTTAAGCTGCTTTCAAACTTGTCAATATCATCTGTGTTCTCGAACGGTTTTGGTGGCAGTAGCATGCGAGTTCTATTTCCTGATGATATTTTCCGTTGAGTTATTATCTCTGTCAAAAGGCGAGTTTGAAGCTTTAAATTTTCAGCCTCCAATTTGTCCATTCGTTCTATGTATAAAATGAAAAATTAGAATATGCCTAGTAATTATTATATATTATTATATGTACATATATACCTGTTAAATTTTTATTTAATTTTTGAACTTCTCCATATATTAATTGCAGCATATCTGAAATTATACAAATTAATTAATATCTTAGAAAATAAGATTTTACAAATATACTTACTTGATGTAGATGGACAGTTTTCATAAAGGTCATTCACGTTATGAGTTATTTGGATTTCATTTATATTGAGCGACTCCGAATATTTAATTCCCAATAGGCTTGATTTTAGTGGTATTGAAAAGAAGTCTTCGTTGAGAAGAAGTTCATTAGCTTTTACAAGCACTTTATTGTTCACTTCCTCAAAACGATCAACTTTATACACCTTTGAATTTACAATGTAAACATTGTCTGGAGATTTTATAAACATATATATGTGCTTATTTTTTATTGAACAAATGTATCCTCCTGTACTCCTCATTTTTATTATCTTCAACATCTATGCTGTTTATGCTTATTTTCTAACCATTTGCTTTACTTTGTATAAGTTACTTTCATATTTAAAAGCACTAAACGAATGTATGTTTTCTTGGTAAAATACACAATCGTCTGCCAAATGTAATAAACAATGAAAATTATATTTTAAAAATGTTTCGTCGTAAAGCTCTGGTAATTTGCTTATAAAAGTTCGAATAAGTTGTTTGGCACATATATTTTTGGTCAAACAATACTTATCACTAAGCAGAATTCTGATGGCAATGCTTAGCTGAATGAAGTGTTCATAGCGGCTGTCTGTTAAAACTCCTTTTAAAACAACTGGTCCTGTGTAATTGCCTGAATTCAACAGCTTTCCATCTGTCCATGTCTAAAATACTTCTCGGTTTTCTGGCGAACTCCTTACAAATATCTGCCTTTAAAGACATAAAATTTGTATTTAAGTAATTTATTTGGTCCCTTGATAGGGAGTAACTCTTTCCTCTAATTTTGAGCCATCCATTTAGCATACTTTTCATAACGCCTAAGCAAACTGTATGCATATAATCAAATGGAAATTGCTTAACTACCTTCTGTCAAAAAAGTACCGGGACTGGGTTAATAACACTCTCATTTTCTATTTATTCATCCAAATTTATTTTGTCGCCTTCAAAGTAGTCCCCATTAGAGGCAATACACATATGCCAGCGATTCTTCCAGTCTTCGAAACATTTTTTATAAGCGTTTTCCGGGATAGCCTTCAGCTCCCGTGCCGAATTTTGTTTAATGTCTTCAATGGTGCTAAAACGGGTTCCACGAAGCGGCAACTTGAGTCGAGGAAACAAAAAGAAGTCGCACGGAGCTAAATCTGGCGAATACGGAGCTTGTTCGATGGTATTTATCGAGTTTTTGACCTTGTATTCGTTGACAATGGTAGCTCGATGCGGCGGCGCATTGGAACAAGCCGTGCAGCGACTCGTTTCATACCCAAACGGTCAGTCAAAATGGTACGAATTGACTCGTGAGAGATGTTCAGGACTTGTGCTATCTCTCGTAAGCTGACATGATGATTTTCAAAAATAAATTCCTTCACTGCATCGATGTTAGTGTCGGTGCGAGAGGTGGATGGTCGTCCCGAACGAGGCATGTCTTCGACAATCTCACGACCCTCTTGGAATGCTTTGTACCACTCAAAAGCACGTGTTCTCGATAAAACTGCATCACCATAAGCCTTCTGCAACATTTTTAACGCGTCAGTACAAGAAATTTTGTTCGCAACACAAAATTTAAGACAAATTCTTTGTTCAATATAGTTGTTCATTATAAAATTCGGCAAGCAATCAGAACATAGACTGACGTAACCAGCGACTGTAAACAAACTACTTCACAGATCGCGATCAAACTTTACTTAGTAATGCAGAACAGTGTTACCAACATAACAAAAAAAAAATTTCCGAAATCGGTTTAGCACAGGCGTTTTAATTAATCCAGTCCCGGTACTTTTTTGACAGAAGGCATATCTAAGGGAAGCTCTTCAACCTTAAGTGGAAGTAAATTATTGTGATGGTCAACATTTATTCTAGTTCTAAATTCGTCATCTGTTCTTAGTCTACTATCTTCAAGTTTATAAATGATTCGTCTTTCAAAATTCTCACCACGTTGATGACATTTAAGACAAGAAAAGTAGCCGCTATGACTTTTAGTTACAAGAATAAATGCTTTTGCAGGCGAGTCACAAATAAAAGCTCTAATTTTTATTACAAATTGGTTTGATTTATATAAAAAGCCAGATGAAATCAGTGAGCCAAGTTCAGAAACAAATGAATTTAAATACTCGTTAATATCTTTAGGCTTGCTATCTCCGCAAAAGACACCTGCTAGTAATACAGGGAAGGTGTTGTGAATATTTATAAGTATTGGCCATGCTTGCATTTTAGAACTTTTAAAAAGTGGCAGGCCATCAATATTAATATTTAGATGTATTTCCCTTTCATTAAAAGAATATTTTTCAAAAAAATCTGTTAGGCAATCTGCGATTCCATAATGAATATATTCTCCGCCACCAATTGGAACACAACAAGCCTCTTTCGGAGTTCTCTTTAAAGTTCTTGGGTCAATTGGCAAATCTGGTGACACACGGCGCAAGATAAGAAGAAGTTCGTTTAAAGCAGAGTATGAAATATTAAAAGAAACTGCCCAGCTCGATAATTCCTCACGCAAAGATTTTTTATTGCACTCATCATAACCGTCGCTAGTTAAATAGTCGTCATCACTTTCTATAGAATTTTGGTTAATGTAATTATCTGGATGTTTGTTTATGTTTATTATGTTTATATGTTTATTTCCTTCGCTGAGCATCACTGACGGTGGAGACTCACTGCGGCGTCGCTTAGCTCTAAGAGCATTAATTATTTTTTTCGACTCATTTCGGCTTGATCTTCGATCACTCATTTTTATTATTTATTGTCAATATATTTATAAATATATTTACGTTTATTATTTTAGTATTTCAATTTAACTTGCACTTCACGTGTTAAACCGTCTGACTTTCACTTTCGTAATGAGCAAACTGAAAATTTTCTAGCATTTTCTTGTCGCAAGAATCTGCAGTCCGTTATTCCAATCGAGCCCTTTACTTTGTGTTTACTTTCCATTATCTCCTAAAACGCACCGAAATCGCTCTAAAATATGTGTTAACTCAAAAAACGATCCTAAATCGCTCTGAAATATGTGTTTACTCCGAAAACGCTCCTAAATCGCTCTGAAATATGTGTTTACTCCAAAAACGCTCCGAAGCAGGGCTCTTTTCAGACACCTAATTCGGAGCGCTCCTAACTTTGCATGCTGGGACGCTGTTAGAAATGTATGTACAATTTGTCACAAAAGTGTTTTCGCGTGAAGATTTTTTTTATAAATTTCCCATTCTTATTAAAAAAAACACTTTGCAATAAGTTTTGAGAAAGATTTTATTTTATGTTATATTATTCATGTATTTCTTAAGAATACACAAAAAACAAAACATAAATTTTCCAACTATGATGCCCTTTGGCCTTAACAACAGCTTTAAGCCGTGATTTCATTGAATTTATTAATTTTTCTATATAATCTATTGGGATCTGATTCCATTCTTCTAAAACAAATTCCTTTAGCATTGGTCGCGATGTGGGATGCCTTTTTGCGACCTTCTTTTTTAAATAAGCCCACACATTCTCTATAGGGTTGATATCAGGGCTCTGGGCTGGAGTCTCAATCACCTTACCACAATTATAGAGCGTCCACATTCGTACACTGTGAGCCTTATGTTTTGGGTCGTTGTCTTGGTAAAACTTAAAGCTGCGCCCAAAACCAAATGTGTTCGCGCTGTTTACCAAATTGGTTTTTAAAATCTCAAGATATTGTTTAGCATCCATCGTATTTTCGATAAATACTAAATCACCCAATCCTTTTCTTGAGATGCACCCCCACACCATGACGGACAGCTTGCCGAATTTTACTGTCGGTATAATGTTTTTGTTTTGTAGGGCACACAACGGTTTTCTCCACACTCGGTTGGGTCCTTCGTTATAATGTAACAGTATTTTCGACTCGTCACAGAAAATCACGTCGTTCCAATAGCTTGGGGGCTCATCCAAAAGAGTTTGAGCGAATGAAAGACGCTTCTGAACATTTTGTTTTGATAGCAGGGGTTTTTTTTCTAGCTACTCGGGATGTGAAGTTATGGCTCCTAATTGTCCTGCGAATAGTCTCATGCGAATCATCCACTCCACATACTTCCCTTACCTCCACAGCCAGTTTTCTTGTTGAGATCATGGGGTTCTGGTCTACTTTTTTCATTATAATCCGAATAACTCTGTTTGAGAGCTTACCCGGCCGACCATTTACAGGCTTTTTTTCGAGCCTATTCTCATTTTTTGCCCGACTTATTATGTTTTGGACAGTTCTTGTATTTATTTTAAACATATTTGCAATTTCTGCAGTCCTTTTCCTAATGGTATGGTTGTAATACACCAATTGGGTCACATCAAAAGAAACTCTTTTGCCGGGCATTGTAAAACACTTATTTATACGACTATTAACGAAGAACTGATATTGAAATGCTCAAAATGCATATGGGTGAGATTCCATATCAGATTTACAGTCGATATCGGGAAATTCGATGAGATATTTTTTTTCATGCTCTTTATCGAAAATAAATCGACACGTATTTTTTTATTTGGCTCAGAAATTTTTTTTGACAAAGTTATGATTTTTTGAATTTTTGATGAACTGCCCTTTTACCGTACGTCGCAGAAAAAAAATGAATAGGAAGTAAAAATTTCATCCTTCCTTCTTCTTTGCAAAACTTTCGTGAAAAATTTTTTAAACAATTTTTCACCACAAAAAGTTCAAATGTTTATAACAAATTCATTTTTCTCCAACTTGGACATTTTTGATTTTTTTTTTTTCACAATAAATCCTTCAAATTCTTCTGATGAACATACTAAAATTTCAGAATGGTATCAAAATTAGTTTTTGAGTTATAGAATTAAACAGCATAACAAATTCATTTCATTGACCCTTACTATGCGCGCGCGAAGCGAATTGACGCTCGTTAGAGTCGTTGGTCGGCGCACGCCCTGAGACCGAGCGCGCGGACCGTGCATGATGATCTTGAATATTTTTTTTTTTTTTTTTTTTTTTCCTTGTTACTCCTCTTGGGAGCTTAGGGCTTCTACAAGCGATCTCCATCGGACTCTGTTCGGCGCGGTCTGTTTTATGGAGTCCCAGGAGGTGTTTATCCGGGACATGTCCTGTAGTGTTGTCCGGCGCCAGGTCAGCTTGGGGCGTCCCACTCTCCTACTTCCCTGTGGGTTCCAATCTAGCGCTGTCCTAGCGATGCTGTCGTGGTTTTTCCTTAGAGCGTGGCCAATCCAGTTCCATTTTTTCTTCCTTATTTGTTGGTGGATGGGGACCTCTCCTGTGTCATGCCACAGATCATTGTTGTTTATTCTGGCAGGCCAGAATATGCCGCATATAATTCTGAGGCATTTGTTGACGAATGCTTGTAGTTTCATCAACATTCGTTGGGAGGTCAGCCACGTTTCTGACCCGTACAACAGTACTGATTTGACACACGCATTGAAGATTCGCAGTTTTGATCTTCTATTTAACTGCGTGTTTCTCCAGATGCTGTGCAATCTTCCAAATGCCGATCTAGCTTTGCTTAGTCGGTTCTCCATATCTTGCTCGGCTCCTCCATTCCCTGTTATTAGGGTGCCAAGGTAGACAAAGCTATCGACGAAGTCAACGCTTTTGCCGCTAATGGTGATGTTGCCTTGATTGGCGTCGTTGACTCGCATTGCTTTTGTTTTGGCGGCATTGATGTTAAGACCCACTGATTTTGCTCGACTTTCGAGGTCATCTGCTTTGGCTTGGATATCCGTGAGTCTATGAGACAAGAGGCAAATGTCGTCTGCGTAGTCCAGGTCTTCCAGGTGTCGGGTGAAGCTCCATATGATCCCGCGTCTGGACTTGCTCACTTCTCTCATGATTTCATCTATTACCAGGTTGAACAGGAGCGGCGATAGGGGGCAACCTTGCTTGACGCCAATGTTTGTGTGGAAGGGTGCACTAATTTTTCCGTTGTGCAGTACCGCCAAGTCCGCATCATCGTACATAGCTTTCACTATGTTTATGATGTTTGTTGGCACTCCCTTCCTTGCAAGTGCCCGCCATATCGCCACTCTGTCTACTGAGTCGAAGGCCTTCTGGAAGTCGATGAACAGGAGGTACAGCGGCGAACGCCATTCCACAGCTTGTTCGGTTATTACGCGTAGGGTGTTGGCTTGGTCTACGCAGCTCCTGTGTGGTCTAAATCCTCCTTGTTCATCCCGAAGTGTTGGCTCAATCTTGTCCATCAGGCGCTCGTTCAGCAGGGTAGCTAAGATCTTATAACTTGTGTTCAGTAAGGTAATTCCTCGCCAATTGTTGCAGTCACTGAGGTCTCCTTTCTTAGGTAATTTGATAATGATCCCTTTTTTCCAGGCTTTAGGAACTCGCTCGTTATCCCATATTGCTTCGAAGTGCGGATGCAGTGTTTCGGCTATTAGTTGAGAGTCAGTCTGGAGAAGTTCGGCGGGTATACCGTCATCTCCGGCTGCTTTGTTGCTCTTCAATTTCCTGATCGCATCTCGTATTTCTCTCACAGTGGAAGGCGTGGGCGAGATCCTGGTGTTGGTGGTGTTGGGCTCGATACTTCTGGGTTCTTCCTCATGTGGGCTGCTTGGGTGTTCAGTGTAGCTAATTTCCATGAAGTGTCGTCGCCATCTCTGGATTTGGGCATCGTCGTCCGTGAGAAGTGCACCGTCGGAATCTCGCACTGGCTGGGTTTGCCTTATTTGGTGACATCCGGATAATTTCCCAATAATTTGATACAGCAAGCGCATGTTGTTGGCATTGGCTGCACTTTCCGCACTATCTGCGAGTCTGTTCAATAGGGCTCTCTTGTCGTTTCTGGCTGATTTCTTCACCATCCTGCATAGCTCGCTGTGTTCCGCGCGTGCTCTACAGTCGTGGTCAGCTCTTTGCTTGAGGTTATTCCGTCTGTTGATAAGGTTCCATGTCTCAGTTGATATCCAGTCGATGCGCCTTGGTTGCCTGGTGCCGAGCAACTCCTCAGCGGTGTTCCTCAGTGATCTGCATGTTTGTTCCCATGGGTGCGTTGGTTGTAGTGGCATCAGTTGTTCTCGTAGCGTTGTTGCCATTCTGGCGGATAGGGTGGGGTCGCCAAGACGATGTACGTTTAGTGGTGGTGGTCTGTTTGTGGTTCTATTGACAGTGCGTTTTCGTCTGAGCTTGATTGAGAGCTCTCCGACTACTAATTCGTGGTCACTGTCAATTGACGCGCCTCTCTTGTTGCGTACATCCTTCATCGAGCTCCTCCATTTTTTTGCTTATGCAGATATGGTCTATCTGGTTTCTTGTGAGACCATTTGGGGACGTCCATGTGTATTTATGTACCTCCTTATGTGGGAACACATATAACTCAAAAACTAATTTTGATCCCATTATATCAGAAGAAATTGAAGGATTTATTGTGAAAAAAAAAAATCAAAAATGTCCAAGTTGGAGAAAAATGAATTTGTTATAAACATTTGAACTTTTTGTGGTGAAAAATTGTTTAAAAAATTTTTTCACGAAAGTTTTGCAAAGAAGAAGGAAGGATGAAATTTTTACTTCCTATTCATTTTTTTCTGCGACGTACGGTTTTCGAGTTATTGGGGCTGGAAAACGCGACTGTCATCAAAAAAAGGGCAGTTCATCAAAAATTCAAAAAATCATAACTTTGTCAAAAAAATTTTCTGAGCCAAATAAAAAAATACGTGTCGATTTATTTTCGATAAAGAGCATGAAAAAAATATCTCATCGAATTTCCCGACATCGACTGTAAATCTGATATGGAATCACCCATATTTATATCATCTAGTTTAGGGTCGACTAGCATATTTTAGCATATTCTAGAAAAAAATTCGAGAAAACACCAGAAATGTAAAAACGAAAACACTTATTTGACAGTGGAAAATATGTTGACTTTTTTGTTTTTGTTATATCTTTTTTGTTAGTTGGAAAATTTATGTTTTGTTTTTTGTGTATTCTTAAGAAATACATGAATAATCAGGCAGGCTCCGGTTTTCACTTTCACAAGATTCTCTCGTTTTCGTTTTCAAAAACGAAAATTGGTGCTCCCGTTTTCACTTTCACAAGATTTTTTCGTTTTCAAAAACGGGCAAGTTTTTTTTTGTCGAAATGAAAAGTAAATGCCTTTTTCTACATCAAAACGGTTCTTAATTGCAAAAGGAAAAAAATAGATGACTCCTTGGTCTATTGATGTTCATTTCACATCATCAGTAGGTCAATCTAATTCGTATTTATTTTTTAAATAATTTTTTTCTGACCCCACCTTGATTTCATACATAAAATATTTGCCGTCGGCAACAACAAATTTCGTTTTGCTAAGGGGCCGATAAATCTATTGCCAAAAGCTATCGTCAATGCTGCCGTACTTGTAGTGGAACGAAACACCCACTTAAAAATACTTTTAAAATGAAAACGAAGAAAAAAATATTTGTAAAGAAAAGTTAAATAAGCTTTTTATAAATAAATATGATTAAATTTGTTTCTTAAATGGTGAAAGTGCAGTAAAAAAGTGGTTGAGAATAGTGGAATGAAAGCTGCAAAAAAGGTGGCAGTCCCTTATTGTGGGAAACAGCTGATTTCTGATGGAGGCTTATTTGAACTTTTAAAAATGTAAGTAAGACAACTTAATTTTTCTATTTAAAACTAAATGCAAAGCTATTGTTTTCAGGGGGAAGCATAAGTCAACGATCCAGGATGAAATCATGCTGGATTTCATGAGAGGCAAGCCAGATTTTGCCCGAGGGTTTGTGAAAGGAGATCGAGTGGCTGCAGAGGCGAAGTGGGCGGATCTAACAGGCGCGTTGAACGCTGTTGGGCCTCCCATTAAAGACGCTGCAGGGTGGAAGAAGGTATGACTATTAATTAATATATTAAAGAAAGCTAATATATCAAAGAAAAATATTCCAGGTTTGGTGCGACTGGAAGGCCAACATACGCAAAAAATTGGCAAAAAACAAGGCTGAGGCCAGAGCCACTGGCGGTGGTCCTTACTCTCAGCAAGCAATAACGGACGTGGAGGAGGAGGTGGCCAAGATCTGCGGCCTATATGAAATGGTGGAGGGCGTTGCTGGGGCAACCTAAGGAGTTTCGCCTACCGTGAAGCCAGATTCGGGAGTGGAGGAGGAAGAAACCCCAAATCGGGACACGGTAGTCGAGGAGCCAAAGGAGCCAAGCCGAAAGCGCCGGCGCTCAACTGAACCCGACCTCCAAAACCTTTGCGCAGCACAGCTTGAAATAATGTCGCAGATGAACAATTCTATGTCTGAGCATTTCAAAAGGATGGAGGCTTTACAACGCGAAGATTTGGAGTTAAAGAGAGAACTCCTCTCAAAATTTAATGAAATAATCAAAAAAACTAGGAGAATAAACATATTTAGTAAATGTCAAGATGTTTTATTTATATAAACTTGCAGGGTTTTATAATTTTATCCGCCTGTGCGTTGCTCGTCCGTCAGTTTCTACTATTATTATACTGGAAGAGACAGAGCAATTTCATCGCGTTCTGATGCTCCGGCATTATTTCCCTCTGCACAGTGGTCGGTCCCATAGGCCAAAAATCAAAAAATCAATTTTGGAATTTTGATTTCAAAGTTGGCTCATCTGTTTATCAATAGAACAAGGCTTTAAAAGCAGTTATTAGTTTTGTTTTGCTCCACACATTCGCAGAGAAATTGGCGCGCAAAGTGAGCGCACAAACGCAGCGATCAACTGAAAGCGTGCGCATGTCTTCTGAAAACGTTAAGTTAATAAATAAAAAAAAATATAAAACAATCGTTTAATATCCGAAAGTGAAATGAATATTTAAGTTGAAGGTTTGTAGATTGTGTTTTTCTAATTTTTATTCATTTTGCATGCTATATGTGACTGTGACAATAATTGTTTATCCACCTCAATTTTACAAGTTCTGCAGAACTAAACATCAATATTCTGCAAAGGTAAAAGTTGTGTTCCCAAAACTTCTCAATAATGATATTTTTTTAAAAATGTTAATCAATATTTAATTAGTATTTTCTGTGAAAAGCATCTGCGAATAGCTGCGAATCCGTTCAGAATCTGTTAAAGAAGACGAATACCTCGTTCCTTTTTCATCAGTTTTTGGTTTTCTAAAGTAACCATTTCTAATATATATTGAAAAATTTATTTTTTATTACTTTTATTTTACTTTAAATTTATGTTAATCATCGTTTTTTGTTATCTTTTGTTAATTTTTTAACCAAAATTAAGTGTTTAATAAATATAATTTTTGTCAGTTACGCTTAAAAAAAAGTGTAGTATGCATTTGGGAGTCAAATTTTGAACATTTTATGGTAAACACGATGGTAGCGGATATATTTGGCTTTAATGGTGCTGATACTTAAAATATAACATTCATATTCATATATATACTTACAAAAAAAATTTCAACTCGATATTCCTACTGGAAGTATTTTTGGCCGCCTTCTCCATACAAGACCGACCACTGTGCTCTGGTTCATTTTCGTCTAAAGCCTCTTCTGTATCGTCAAAATGAAAGTCCTCAGTTATTGAGACATTTCGCCTTCTACAAATGTTGTGCAAGGCACAGCATACATTGATAATGTGGCAACAAAAAACTGGATCGTAATTCAAGCATCGTTGCAAGCAACGGAAAGGGCTTTTAAGCACTCCAATTGTCCGTTCGATAATGTTCCTGGCTCCTGTATGTCTTATGTTAAAAATATGTTGATGCGTCCCAATCTCTGCGCTCCTGTAGGGAGTTAAGACGAAACTTTCTAGGGCGTATCCGGAATCCGCCAAAACAAAATGCCCGTTTATATTCCTGGAAAAATATTCCCTGACGTCGGAGTGGTTCCAAATAAAAGAATCATGGCAGGATCCAGGGTGAGTGGCATCAATTGCGATGATCTCCATATTATAGTTGCAAACCTAAGGAAATAAAAAGGTTTTTACATAACTTTTTTTTAACAGATTTGGTCGGTATACTTACCACCATGGCGTTCATGCTGTAATAACCCTTTCTATTAAAGAAAACAGACGAATTGTTTACAGGCTTCTGAATTTTTATGTGAGTTCCATCCACACAGGCGACTATTTTTGGCAGTTGATACCTTCTGAAGAAATATTCGGAAGATTTCTGCATTTGCTGCCTGGACATCTGGATGAAAATAGCATCCTTACATAGAAGCCTGTCCATCAACGGAGTAAATATGTGCAGAATCTTTCCGAATGTGCTTCGCCCAATGTTTATCAGGCAGGCTCCGGTTTTCACTTTCACAAGATTCTCTCGTTTTCGTTTTCAAAAACGAAAATTGGTGCTCCCGTTTTCACTTTCACAAGATTTTTTCGTTTTCAAAAACGGGCAAGTTTTTTTTGTCGAAATGAAAAGTAAATGCCTTTTTCTACATCAAAATGGTTCTTAATTGCAAAAGGAAAAAAATAGTTGACTCCTTGGTCTATTCATGTTCATTTCACATCATCAGTAGGTCAATCTAATTCGTATTTATTTTTTAAATAATTATTTTCTGACCCCACCTTGATTTCATACATAAAATATTTGCCGTCGGCAACAACAAATTTCGTTTTGCTAAAGGGTCGATAAATCTATTGCCAAAGTTATCGTTAATGCTGCCGTACTTGTAGTGGAACGAAACAACCACTTAAAAATACTTATAAATTGAAGACGAAGAAAAAATATTTGTAAAGAATAGTTAAATAAGCTTCTTATAAATAAATATGATTAATTGTCTTTCTTAAATGGTAAAAGTGCAGTAAAAAAGTTGTTAAGAATAGTGGAATGAAAACTGCAAAAAAGGTGGCAGCCCCTTATTATGGAAAACAGCTGATTTCTGATGGTGGCTTATTTGAAATTTTTGAAAATGTAAGTAAGACAACTTAATTTACCGATCGTCAGACATATTAAAAACACATGTGTTGCATCTTAGATGTCTCGATTTTCTTAAATAAATCAATTTCTGCCTTCTTTTGGCTTCAAAACAGGCAATTGAAAATATAAAAGTCATTTTTTCGCGTTGTTTACTTTTGACCAAAAAAAGTCAGCTGTTTGAACAAATCCGATAACGAAACGATGACAAAAAGTTTGTGAAAACCGGAGCACCAAAAACGAAAACGTACGTTTTCGCCCAAAAACGAAAACGAGAAAAAAAGTGAAAACCGGAGCCTGCCTGTATGTGATGGTCCTTGGCCACTGAAAACTGGTAGCAGCCAGTAGCAAGGTATCGCAACACAGCAGCCAATTGCATTGAGTGTGACAGTGTGGTTACTCTTAAATGTGGCTTGACTGTCTCCAAAATGCTTTTAAAAGTATTTTTGTCAATCCTAAATGATTTAACAAACCTGTAAAATTTTTAGTTACTAGAGTTATTTTAAATATCTGTGAATGACACTTACCGATCGTCAGACATATTGAAAACACATGTGTTGCATCTAAGATATCTCGATTTTCTTAAATCTCTCAATTTCTGCCCTCTTTTGGCTTCAAAACAGGCAATTGAAAATGTAAAAGGCATTTTTTCGCGTTGTTTATTTTGGACCACAAAATCAAATCAGCTGTTTGAACGGTGAGAAACAATGAAAAAATGAACCGTTCCGATAACGAAACGATGACAAAAATTTTGTGAAAACCGGAACACCTAAAACGAAAACGTACGTTTTCGCCCAAAAACGAAAACGAAAAAAAAAAGTGAAAACCGGAGGCTGCCTGATAGGCTAAGCAACTCGCCGAACATGGGTGGCAAATGACTCTGGAAGAACTATTATAAGCAGTGTTTAAAAAACTGCAGTCGAATTAGCAGAAGTCGCAAAATATAAGCTATTCGGTGCTTCGACTGTGTGCAACATTCTAAAATAAGCGATTGCTTCTGCTTTTGTAAAAATCAGAAGTCGCAGTCGAAGCATAGGCCAAAATCATGAAAGCAACGAAAAGCAAAAGTCATTAGCAGGCCTGCTTCTCGTTTTTTTTGCTACTGATTTGCTGTTGCTTTCAATCGTAGCCGAAAGTCGATGCTGTGGCAGGTGTCGGCTTTGGGAAGTCGCCAGCAGTCGAAGCCACAAAAAACGAGCCATTCGACTTATTGTTGCTTTTGATTTTTGATTTTGACGCTGCTGCTTTCAATTAGCAGTATAAGTAAAATAAGCAGCTGAGAAAAGAAGTACACACAAATGTACATGTTTTTATAAAAACTTTAATGATTAAACGTGTATGTACATATATTAAAAAAAAAACATTATAATTTTAAATTATTCATCTTCGTCTTCAAAAAAGGGCACGGTGTCGATGGCATGGTCCAAAAAACTGGGATTCAGTTTGACCAACAATATGTTTTCAAGAACATCCTGGCTTAAGCGGTTGCGGTAGTCAGTAAGCACCAGTCAATTCATAAAATAATCAAAATAATAAAAATGCTTCTATTAATTACGACATTCGCCCCTTGCGAAAGGTATTCCTCCAACAATGCGTCCTCTTCATCAAAGAAATAGTTTGAGTTTTGGGTGGAATTCGGAGTTGTGCCAGTAGGGTTGAAACTATAAAGTCTGTCACAAATGGATTTCAAATGAATGATTGCGTCATTTTTTTGTTGCAAGGACAATATATGCTGAAACTGGGGATCCAAAAACAAGCACGAAATTACAAATTTGTTTTTTAACAATATTTCGGTTTGTTTTTCTATCGAACTTATAATTTTATTTTCAATCGTTGTTTTTAATTGATGACTTGATTCTCTTACTATTTTTTCTGTAGAAATATTCTTTTAAGCCATTGGGCGTAGAAATTACTATAATGCAATTGTTCCTCTTGAAATTCTTTTATTGTTTTTTGCAAGGGGCTGAACACTTTGCAATAAGTCTCAATAAATTCCCAAAACGATGAATCTATTTCAAAATTTTCTTTCGGTGTTTTGTTTTTAATGGATTCAATTTTGCTTAAAATGTCTTCCGCTTCAATCAAGTTTTCTAACATTCTAAAGGTAGACCCCCATCTGGTTGGACAATCGAGTTGTGGCATTTTCAATTTTTTCAATTCAAAAATTTCACGAATCCGTTGGATGTTTTTTTATATATGTATTTTGTTAAATTTCTGCAATTTAATAATGACTTCAATATGTCCAATGACTTAGTCACATATGGTTTCTATATATTCAATGTTGTTTAGATAATCATCGTTGGTGCACTCTTCGTCGTCATTTTCAATATAATCCTCGGAAACAAATGATAAAATGTTGGTTGATTTAACCATATTTGCTCCGTTGTCAGATGTAATGGAGACGATCTGATTTAAATTAATACTAAAAATATTAAGCACTTTCACCACCTCAGCTGCAAGATTATTCGCTCCACTCGATCCTTATCCTTTTAACTCAATCATTCCCAAAATAGCAAATTTTATTTTAGCCGCACTAAATATTGAGCACTTATTCCGAAAATATTTCTTGACATTCGGTATGCACTGTCACTTTTAACGATAATAGTGTGTTTTTAAGTTTATTTGTTATGTCAGCCCTTATGTTATTTGCCACTATTTCTAATGTATTTTTGCAGTTTGCTGCATTTAATGTCATTTCTCCACTTTTTAGACCTCACAAATTGGATCGACGATATTTCGCATGTTTTGTGAATTTAAAACATTAAAAGGGATGCTATTATCCGTTATTAATCCAATATACGATCTTAAGAGCTGTTTTTTGTTAACTTCAATTTTTATTTTCTTTTTCCGTGTAATTTTATTAGACTAAGTTGTTGATACCGATTCAACATTTTCCAAATTGCACAAATCGATTTTGTGCTGTTTGGTAAGATGCGTTTTTAAATTAGACACTCTATTGTTTTTGATAGGGTTTTTGCATATATTGTATATGGCGAGACCGTCAGCCACTTTGTTCTCAAAATATTTCCACACTACACTTGGTGTCATAGCTCGTTAGGTCTTTCTCTTGATGCATACTTAATAAAAGTAATTTTAAAAAGAACAAGGAACAACCTGCGCTCGCCGAGAGGATTCCCCACGGAAACACATCGCGTACATCGCCAGAACCCA
Organism: Drosophila ficusphila; assembly: GCF_018152265.1. NCBI lineage: Eukaryota > Metazoa > Arthropoda > Insecta > Diptera > Drosophilidae > Drosophila > Drosophila ficusphila. The sequence goes on from NW_025064569.1 coordinate 504,482, forward strand.
GAGCTGGCCCACCAGCTCGGGTTAACCGGGTAACAGCCTCAGACCGCCGAATCGACGGGCGGGATGCTTACCGGAATTGTGGAGCACCGGGGCACCTCGACCCCGACGACCACTCAGCCACGAAACTACGCCCGGGACATCGAGTACACCATCAACACTGAGTCCAACCGGGTTACTAGAGAGCACACGGGAACACAACTCGTGCGGACGCGGCCCCAGTCGCGAGCCGGAGGACGAACCGATGTCGCCCCCGCCCCGATCAGAGGAGGCTCCCCGTTTTACACGAACGCGGCCGGACACCGGATCTACGAGGCACCCCGTCAGCGAGACCCGAGTCCAACCGGGTCAGCAGAGAGCACACGGGAATACAACCCGTGCGGACGCGACCCCGACTACCACGACCACCCGGAACCCTACGTGGAAGACATCAGCAGCGACGAATCCGGACGCGGGGAACAGGCGCCCTATGGTGAGGACGAGGACGCTTATTCGAGGGCTAGCCGCGAGAGCGACGACGATCCCCAGGAAGGGACGGCACATTATGTGTATACGGGCGAGGACCGTTGCGGATACCACCAAGGGTTCTGGGTCTATCTTCTCAGGACGAGCTGGGAGATGATCCAAATGGAGGCACCATACCGGCCACCCGACGACGCGGTCGTATCTTTCCCGCCGTACCCCGTGCATCTGTGCATCATGGGGTCCGACGAGATAGAGGGAGCCGATGCCCTAGGCGGTCAGCCGAGATGCCCGGCCGACCCCGCCTGTTCCCAAGACGAAGAGATGGGATCGGAGCCGTCCCCACGTCTTCTCTGCGACCCACTACGAGCCCTCTCACGCGTCGCCGGCGATCGAGCCCCTCGGGACACTTGATGCGCCTGAGCCCCCGCACTACCCTACGGGTAAGGCAATGGAGTGGGAGTCCGAGACCAGCGATGACGAGGAGAGTACCGGGCAACGCTTCCGGCGAAGGGAGCCTACCCTCGCAGTGGTGCCCTACCAGCCACCACCAGTCCACGCGGCCTGCCACACGACCCCCCCACGAGGGGCAGACCCAGGAACAGCCCCGACTACGCCGACATCCAACATCTCGGACGCCTCGATGGGTATGTCGCCCGAGACTATACACCTCCTTTTGGGACAGATCACGCCGACAGATCACGCCACCTGTGGTGGGAGTCGCCAGACGAGTGGAACGAACTCAGCAACCCACGGCACGAGGCGACAGCTCCGATCGAAGACCGCTCGGCCCCCGAAAGCAGGGAGCGTTATTCGCTCCCGGCTGGGTGGACGTGCAACAGCACGGACGGACGGGTCCCGGATGAAGTCTGGCAGGCCATCTGCGACCGCCGCCCCGCAGCCTGTGTGTCTAGGCAACGATTTAGGATCTCGACCGAAGAAGGATCATACCAGGTCACCATGAAGTCGACCGGCACTGGAGCCGTTTCCTTTCTTCCCCCGAAGTAGGAAGGGGGTGTAACGCCCTAAATTGAGGGCGCACAAATTCTAATTTTTTTTCTTTTTAATTTCTTTTATAATTATTAGCTATAAATTCGGACACGGAGTCCTCCACCCAGTATTAATTGAAATATTAGAAAATAAGTATATATTGTTAGACTAGTATTAATATTAAGCCAAGACGCGCACCCCGACCCTAAAGCTAGGTACACACGATGCAAACAATTTGCAGCAAGTTGATTGCTGCAACAAAATTTTTCTCGTATAAACACGAGTGAAAACATTTTGCTGCAAACAAAGAACTTGCACAGTTTTTTTGCAGCAATATTTTTTGCTTGTCGTCTGTATACATTTTTTTACCGCCATCTTTATTGCATCAGTCGCTTGCTTGTTTGCATGTGCTGTTTGCTTTCAATCGCAATATTGCAGCAAGCAAAGCAACATGTGGGATCGCGAGAACACGATTAAATTGATTGAATTATATGAGAATCATTCCGTTTTATAGGATGTCTCTTCACAAGATTATAAAAACAAGCATAAGAGCAAAATGCTCTTTGCGAAATTGCTGAAGAGTTAGGCAAAAAGGATGACGAAATGAAAACAAAAATTCATAATTTGCGTACCCAATTTTTGCAAGAGGTGCGCAGGGCGAAACAAAAGAAGAGTGGCCAGGTTACATCGGACAACTATACCAGCAAATGGGAGTTTTTCAATGCGCTCAAATTTATAAAAAATGACGACGGAAAAAATTATAAAATTCAAAATTTTTTTTACGGATAATTAAAGTTGCTAATATAGCAATAGCAGCAACTCTCGATTTTAGTGACGACATAATATTAACACGTCGTTATTCTTTGACTTTCACAAAACAACAGAACTTGCAAATGAGCGTCACTTGCAAGCACTGCAAACAAAAAATAAAAACACGTGTAGACATTAATGCAATATATTGCACGAAATAGCCATGCAAAAGTTTGCGTGCAAAACAAAAATTGATTGAAGCAAGAAATTTTCTGCAATATTTGCATAGGTGTAAACATTTGTGCAAACTTTTGCTGCAAATTATTTTCAACTTGCTGCAAATTGTTTGCATCGTGTGTACCTAGCTTAACGCGTTATCGCACTCGTGAGGCCCCGCGATCAATACTACAACCGATAGTGCGAGCTCTGACGCGGGAATCGCGGCCAACTTCGCTTGACCGGGGATTAGCTTGCTCTCTTCCGTTTTGACCTTTGCCGAGTGTAGACGCCTGCCATTCCAGTCATAATGATTGCTTTTACAATATTGCGACTGAGGTGGGTTATTTGCAACCGTGTGCCATTACACAGTCTTTTTTTTTTATACCCTTGCAGAGGAAAGGGTATTATAATTTTGGCCAGAAGTTTGCAACGCAGTGAAGGAGACACCTCAGACCCCATAAAGTATATATATTCTTGATCAGCATCACGAGTAGAATCGGAATACGTCTGTACGTCTGTCCGTCTGTCCGTTTCTGCCTAAACTAGTCTCTCAGTTTTAAAGCTATCTCGCTGAAACTTTCCCAAAATGTGTGTAGTTACTGCACGCAGTATATAAGTCGGAACGGGCCGGATCGGCCGACTATATCGGATAGCTCCCATACGAGAGAATGAAATAAAAAATTCTTACTCCGTTGTTTTTGATCAGATCGACTTGAATTCTTCAAGATGGCGTTTTCTAACTGTTATTGAATTTCGGATTAAATTTGATCAAAATCGGATAACTCTATCATATAGCTGCCATAGGAGAGATCGAAAATTATATATAGAATTAATGGAAATAAATTGATAACATCGTTGTTTTTTATCCCACGAGCATGATTTTTTGAATATAAAGTTTTTTAACAACGTTTATATTGAGAAAAAAGTTTCATAAAAATCGGTCATCTATATCTTATAGCTGCCATAGGAAAGATCGAAAAATCTATATAGAAATAATGCAAATAAAATTATAACATCGTTGTTTTTCATCAGACAAGTATGATTTTTGAAATATAGAGTTTTCTTACGACTCTTGAATTACGAATTAAATTTGATCAAAATCGGACAACTATATCGTATAGCTCCCATATGATCTATAGTCAAAAATATGGAAAATGAATAGAAAAATCGTCTTAGCTTCGATGTTGTCTAGCCTTTATGAGTTTTGTTCGACATATTTGATGACTGCAAGGGTATATAAGCTTCGGCTTGCCGAAGCTAGCTTCCTTTCTTGTTTTTTGTCCTTTTTCGTTTTGCGGTGGTCGTCAACATAAGGGGGGATCCTATCCGAGGCTTTCGCTTTGGTCTTCACTGGGCTTCTTTTTTTACGAGGCGGGTTCCAAACCCTGCGCTCAACCGTTTAACGTCCGGGTGACATCGCTGCACACATTAGCTCACTATCTAGCGGATGCTAAGATAGCTACCCAGGAGGTGCCACGAGGAGGCTGCGTGTCAACTAGCAATCATTCGAAAACATAGATCGCACTGGCGGCCACCAAGTTGACCGCGATCAGAAAACTTTACTCTGTACGAATGAAAGCCATCCAATCCCATTGCATGTTTTGATAAAGCTAAAAATATAGGTAGGGTGACTATCCAAACATTGCTCGAGTAGGTGGTGCTATTATTTTTTTCGCAGCTGTATATAGAAAAAATAAGGTTTTCCCCATTGCCAAAAAATGGTTTTTTTTTTAAATAAAAAAAATAATAATAAATATAAATTATAAATAATAATAATAAGGGGGGATCCTATCCGAGGCTTTCGCTTTGGTCTTCACTGGGCTTCTTTCTTTTACGAGGCGGGTTCCAAACCCTGCGCTCAACCGTTTAACGTCCGGGTGACATCGCTGCACACATTAGCTTACTATCTAGCGGATGCTAAGATAGCTACCCAGGAGGTGCCACGAGGAGGCTGTGTGTCAACTTGCAATCATTCGAAAACAGAGATCGCACTGGCGGCCAACAAGTTGACCGCGATCAGAAAACTTTACTCTGTACGAATGAAAGCCATCCCATCCCATACACAGTCTTGGTGAATCTAAATTCCGCTTCAAAAGGACAGGAACGCCTACTTTCAGCCTCAGTTTGTGTGAAGGTACTCCCGACAGTTCTAAAGAATTAAGAAATTTTACAGGGTATGACGTTACTTGTTCAGTATCCATTACAGTGTCTACAGAGAGAAGCTCGCCAATATCAATATCGCCACCTACTGCCTACCCCTAAGAACGATGGCATGATTATTTAGACCCTATGACCATTTCTAGGTTATCATCTATCACCATACCAAATTTCAACAAAATCCGTTCAGCCGTTTAGGCGTGAAAGAGTAACAGACAGACAGACTGAGTTACTTTCGCTTTTATAAAATTAGGTTGTATGGTAATGACTTACCGGTTTCTTTTTTGATTTTTGACGACGATTTTAACATAGTAAGCATTGTCCGATTTAAGTGCTATATGTACCGTTGTCTTCGATGATTTTCTGCCATTTTGGTGGTAGCTTGTAAAGGGCTTTTCAATAGGAGCGTTTCAGCTTTTTTTTTTTTAATAAAACACAAACGGTTTGACTTTTCAACTAACTTTTTTTTATTATCGAATTTGAACATATACATTCAATTATGAAACTCGATTTCTTTCGCATGACCAACGCGTGCACGTTTTACGAAATCCAATCGTTGAACTCAATTTTCAACCACTTTTTCGCATAAATCGGCGAAATTCCAGCAATTTTGCGTTCAATATTGGCTCTGAGCTCTTGCAACGTCGCCGGCTTATTGGCATAGACCAATGACTTCACGTATCCCCAAAGAAAATAGTCTAGAGGTGTCAAATCACACGAGCGCGGCGGCCACTCGACCGGTCCATTTCTCGAAATAACACGCTCATCGAACTTAGTTTTCAATATTGCGATTGTAGCGTGTGCGTGTGGCATGTGGCCCCGTCCTGTTGAAAATAAATGTCGTCCACGTCCATTCCATCCGATTGCGGCAAAAAAAATCGTTTATCATATCGCGGTAGCGATTTCCATTCACAGTAACGTGGCGATCGTTATCGTCGACAAAAAAATAAGGCCCAATGATGCCGCCGGCATGTAATCCGCACCAAACAGTGATTTTTTCGGGATGCAACGATGCCTCACGAACCACGTATGGGTTGCTTCCTGCCCAGTAACGCATATTTTGCTAGTTGACAAATCCATTTAGCCAAAAGTGAGCCTCATCGCTGAAGATGATTTTTCGGTAAAAATCTGCATCATTTTCGAATTGCTCTTGAGCCCAATTCACGAATCGGCGTCGCTTCAAATGGTCGATGCCATCGGGGCGAGAAGTGTTTTTAAATTAAGCGCCTTTAACTACAGCGTGACTTCTTGCGGCGTGATGTGTCTAATGGGGCACGCTGGCTGAATGGGAGCGCTTAAAAAGTGTGGCTCTGTGTTGGGGATTGGACAAGCGGCTGTCTTTTAATTTCTCTCGTTAGCTTCCATATCAAAACATCGCTGCAATTGTCCGGGCCAGCTTCCAGCAGGGTATCGATGTTCTTTTGCCGGGTTTTTGCTAGCAACGCTAGATAGTAGCTGCTGCTTAGTTGCAGGATCGCCTGAGACAATGAATTGCCTTCTGAGGTGCCTTTTTTGATCCAGCAGTGCCCTTGCCTCCGAAGTTAGGCCCTCCTGGTAGGTGGGAGACCAGATTGGCGCTGAGGTGGCGTAGCTCTCTGGGCGGCTTCAGTAATTGTGAAAGTGAAGGTATCAACATAAGCATCCAGATCGCTGCAGGTTCTTATTGGTGTGTTGAGCACGGTGTGAGCATCGATGAAGGACATAAAACTGGCAACGTTTGCATGTGCCGGTAGCATTTTGCGGACTCCTTTAAGGAATTAAGCTTCTTCATTTATCAGGAAGAGCAACGGGAGGTAGTCAGAAGATAGCTCGGAGAATACTCTGACGGAGGCCTGCTGTTGTCTGAAGCCTTTTGAGATGCCAAAGTCAATTGCACTGGGGGATCAGCACCATTAACGCCATATGTATTCCCTACCATCGTGTTTACAAGAAAATCTTTAGAACTTGAAAAATTGCGGTGGACAAACCATTATTGTTATAGTCACATATAGCACGCAAAATTAATAAAAATTACAAAAACACAATCTACAAACCTTCAACTTTAATATTCACTTCACTTTCGGAATTAAAACGATTGTTTTTGATTATTTTTTAAGCATTAACTTAACGATTTCAGTCATGCGCACGCTTTCAGTTGATCGATTGGCTTGGGCGCTCACTTTGCGCCCCAATTTCTCCGCGAATATGTGGAGCAAGACAAAACTAATAATTGCTTTTAAAGCCTTGTTCTATTGATAAACAGATGCGCCAAACTTGAAATCAAAATTCCAAAATTGATTTTTTGATTTTTGGCATATGGGACCGACTACTGTGCGTAGGTAAGCTTGTTGGCCAGCTTAGTGATCGTTGCATTCATGCGATATTGGGCTGTGGGACAGTGGGCTGCATCACTTGCGTGGCCTCGTTCACGATGCAAGGAGCGCATTTCCGGCTCTCAAACAAGTAACCCCCACAATCATGGGCTTATTCAGCACTCGCTCCAAATCGCCCACTGTCTTACAGTCTTTGGTCAGCCACTCCAAGCTCACCTTTTCTGCAGTTCGCTATGAATTCTTGATGTCGAGCCCATTCTCAGCATGGGAAGTCCATTAGGTAGCAGACGCATAAGTAAATTATCGACAGCCGAGTGAGTTTGGGCGGTGTTAAGCACACTTTTCCCAAGGTCATGAAGTATTTTTACCAGGACAACCAAAGTCTCGGTATTACCAGTGCCTGGCAAGCCCTTCATCAACATGTAGTTGTGCATAACCACACATCGTCTAATAATAATGAAATTAGTCTTCATGTGAAATTCCTGAGAACTGTACAGTGTACACCCATTCACTCTTACCAACATCCACACACTCTTAGTGTGCGCCGACACATATGTATATCATAAGTTTTCGAGGCAGGTCACACATTAATTACGGTATAACAGGAATTTTTAACAATAGCGCCATGAATAACAATTGAGCAAAGTCCTCAAACATTTTAAGGATGGGAAAACCCATTGTGAAAATGGTTGCTTTAAGCCCTAGTACGGGCCAATACATCATCCAAAGGTTTGTTCTCGAAAAACTTTTAATGACTACGACGTATTGTCTAAAAAGTTAAGGAAAACCCCAAGCTATCGGCTCCAAAAATAGTTGCGGAGATCAAGAACGAAATGGGCAAAAAATGTTGCCCAGGTACAGTTCTGAACATTTTGAACTTTATTGGTCGAGTTCCTAGAAAGAAGCCATCATTAGTAAAAAAAATAAGTTGAAGCGCGTCAAATTCGCCAGGGAACTGAAACTCGTCCGATTTCGTTCTGAGGCGACGCCATATTTACGGACGAAGCCAAATTTAATATGTTTGGGTCCATTGGGAGGAACTATGTTTGACGGCGGTGGTCATGTTATAGTTTCGCAGTGCTGCCAACTTTTGACCAGCAAAAAAAGCTGTTTTTGACGGAAAGAATAAAGAAAAAAGGCAAAAAAAATTGTTAAAAAATCCAATAAAAAGCTAAACAAAAAATTTCTCAAAAAGGCGAAAAATTCAAAAAATAACGATTTATTAAGTTAAATTAATTTATTGAGTTAGGATTTCCATCATTTTATCAATATCTTCTTCGTCTTCCTCATTTGCGTATGACATATTGATTCCTATAATTGAACCGTTTTTTAAACTGGCTTCCCAAGTGGTCAATTTTAGCTGTAATAGTGGTCTTGCAGTAGTTGCAATAAACCCTCTGCTTGTTTGTGTCGTCCCTGCGAATCCATGCCTTGAACTCTTAATTTTTAAGCCAGACATCGCGGCATTATTGCTTATATTCTTTCGGCATTTTAGAACTTTAGCACTTCAGAACTAAGAATTTACGCGCACTTTTTATATAGAGATGGAATCACTATGCGAGTGATGACATTTGCGTATATCGAGAAAACCACATACGCTACCACATTTTCTGGTTTGTTTGTAAGTGACTATCGTAAAGCTGCCACTTTTTCATATTTTATACTAAAGTGTTTATAATACAAAAAAAATCGTGAAAAAGCCGACTGAATTTTTAAAAAAGCCAAAACCCGCTTTTCCCAATTCCCGCAATTCACAAATTTTTCCCGCAGTTAGCCTTCAAAAAAAGCCAGTTTTGACGGGAAAAAATCCAAATTGGCAGCACTGTAGTTTGGGCCTGTATGACTGCGTCCGGCGTCGGAAATTTGGTTTTTATTGACGGAATATTAAATAAATATTATAAAAACGCAAAGTTATTACCAAATGTATCCTTAATATCGCAAAACTAATCATATTTGCAAATTTTTGCACGTTTCTTTAAAAAAATGACTTATGTCCAGCAACTTATGAGCTTCCACACGCTGCACTTCTCGAAGTTTGGGAGAAAAACAGGCGCTCGGAAGATGCTCTAAGAAGCTACATACAAACACAACTTTACGGCGAGCAATTTGATGAAACTTTAAATCAGCAAATATCAACCAAAATTAAATGTTTCATTGGTTATATTAAAAAACATTTGCCAAAATGCTACCGTATAATCGACCAATTCAAGAAAAAACACTCTTTGTGGCTAGCCGGCAATATGAGTTTAAGCGTTTGTGCTCAAAATATGTCATCGAATAAACAAGGTCGCCCAAAAATGATTTATGAGGATGCTGGCGTAGGGCTCAAAAGAAAATTAGCATCTGAACTTGCAGAAGAAAATAACAATTCAAGTTCTCTTTTACTCCACGCTGCCACCATTTCGGCAAGAAAATCTAATGAAAATAACATGCATTTTGTTTTAAAAGCGGCTTCAACAGAATCTGTTGGTCAGTTAAAAGAGAAAATTAGCAAAACTGATTCCAGTCCCATGTCTTCTGAAAAAGCCCTATCCTTTTTTATGGAAAATAATTTAACTAAACAGCAATATCAAAATATTAAAAAACTAAATAAACAACAGGGCTGCGATATCTACCCACCATATTAGAAAATAGTGGAGGAGAAATTAAAATGTACACCTGATGTAATAGTTTGCAGCGAAAATGAAGCTCAAGTCTCCTTACAAAACTTGTTGAACCATACCGCTTCCCGAATACTAATCATGCAAGAGGAAGTCTGTGAAACGCTTACGGATATAACTCAGTGCTTACTTATTTTCAGCTACGGTTTTGATGGTTCTACAGGTCACAGCTTATACAAACAAAAATTTAACATAACTGAATCTCCAACTTTAGATGACTCTCTTTTTGTGACCTCAATAATACCCATTAAAATGGTAGATCAAGCAGAAAGAGTTATTTGGCTGAATAAATCTCCGCAATCCACAAGATTTAGCCGTCCTCTGAAAATTTCGTATATTAAAGAATCAACATCTCTCATAATAAACGAAAAAGAAAACTTAGACACTCAAATTAAAAATCTGAATGTCTACATACACTCTTATAAGAACAGCGAAATATCAGTGAAATTTGATGGTCATGTAGCCCTAATAGACGGCAAGGTTTTAAATATATATATAATCTTGTCAGTCATGTCCAATGTGTGGAGCAAAACCAACTCCAATTCTTGAAATAAATGATTTCTATTCCAAAACATTTGATAGGAAGCCAAATACGGAGCAATATGGAACAAGCCCCTTTCATGCGTGGATAAGTTGCTTTGAATTTGTACTTAAATTACCATATAGAATCGAGCTAAAAAAGTGGCATGTCAAAGGTATAGACAAAGACAAACTGGCGGCACGGAAACAGCAAATTCAAAATTCGTTTTGGAAAGATATGGGACTTAAAGTAGACAAGCCGAGGCAAATTGTATGGGCAACAGTAATGACGGAAACACGGCGAGAAGAGCATTCTCTTATTCGAAACAATTGTCTTCGATTGTAGGAGTAGACCACCATTTGAGAAGGTGCATCGGAAGCAAGGCATAAATTATTTAAAGCTGGCAGAAAGCATCACGCAAGAAAATGTAGCCGCATTGACAATATGTCTGATGTGTTTCACAGGGCTATGGATTCGTCCGATCCTTTACTTTCTAATCTCCGCATCACCAAAGGACAAAACAAAATAAAGCGTCTTCCAGCAGAGGTTATCTATCTTTTTGAGGAGCCAATATTGAATGAAAAGGACAAAGATACCTCCGTAAGCTCGTCCGAAGATGAATCCGATTATATTTAGAAATATATTTAGAGGAAGAGGAATCTGATTAAACTGTACATTAATTATAATAAAAATAAATAAATAAAAAAAAAATTATAAGTGGCTTGCAGCAATTTTACAAATTTAATTTAATGGTGGGGGTGGGGGGTGGATGAAGGCAATGGTCCGATTCAAAAAGCAACAAAAACCGAAATTACACATTAATCTTAATAGTATATATAAAAATTTCAAGTTTTTATCTTTAAAACCAGAGTTTATGCCAAAAAAATCGACTTTTTTCCTATAGTGGATTGGTACTTTTAAGAATATTCTTAAGAATACTTTACTTTAAGAATACCTATAGGGATAGCATTAGAAAAAATAGCTCTTTTCTGACTTTGGTCACACTGAAACGAATTTCAAGAAACGGAAATTACAAGAACGACGACTCTCAAGCTGAAAAGATGCCAAAAGAATACAAAACAAAAAGTAGATCACTTGGGCAACTTTTGCATTAAATATTTCGACAGTGACAGTGCATGTCGAATAAGACTGCATAGAACCAAATGCACAAACATCATATAAAATGTGTTGGGAGTGCATTTCTCGGAAGAGTTGAGAACCGATATTGGGGACTCAAAGTTTAGTCTCCAAACAGTTGAGTCAATTTACATTGAATTTATCAAAATTCTAGGTATGTATGACTCATTTGTATATATTTCTTTACCTTTCATATTTTATGTAATGTATTTTATGTAATTTTATATGTACTTATAAGGGGTTGCCATCAATTACTTTTCGCGTCAACATGAAAAGTTTGTTTCGACATTTTTAAACCTTATTTCCCAAGAGCAAGGAAACGCATCCAGCATTGTTGCGGCCTTAAAAACTGAAATAAAGGGTCGCAAGCTTGATACAGAGAAATTAATAGGCATTGACACTGATGATAGGCACAAATAAGTGTTTATACCGAGCTAAAACGGGAATCACCATCCTTGATTTGAATAAAGTGCGTCTGCCATTCGATACAACTGTTTTGCCGGCCAGTTTGGAGTTTTTAGTCCACGAAACCTACAACTGGTTTTCGAAAAGTTCGGCTAGACAAATTGAGTACAAAAGAATATACCAATATGTAAACGACGACAAGGTTTGTTATCATACATATAATGTGTTTGGTTTGGTGTAAGTGGTTTTTGGTCGAACTCATTCATAATTAGAGTTCTAACTATATATGTTGGTAGTATATGTTGTAATATTACCTCTGTGATCGTTAATTTTTGTATGAACGATAATTTGATAATTAAAACTAATTTTTTAACATATTTCTTTAAGCCTCCATTAAAGATCCCAAAAGTGTCCGACACGAGATGGCTGTCTATTGAGCTGGCTGTATCTCGAATTTTACAACAATGGGAGGAACTGAAACTTCATTTTAGTTTAGCGGCAAGCAAGGAAAAATGCCACAAAGCGGAACTCCTTCAGAAAATGTTTAACAATGAAAACTATTTATATTAGCTTTTTCTTAGTCCAGTTTTAGCAGAATTGCAAAAAGTGAACAAGTGTTTTCAGAGCAACAACACAAATGCAACCGAATTATTAAATGTTTTAACGTTGGCCATTCAATCTTTGAAGAAGGGCATTATACCTCCGGAAATAAACACAGATTTATTGGAAACAGAAGACTTTGAAGAATATGTCGACGGTGATGTCGAGCATGGATTTGAAATTCAAAAGCATATCAAATTAATTAAATGGGATCCAGAATCTGAAAATAACATTCGAGTCTCCTGCTCAAAATTTATAATAGCACTTATTAAGCAATTAAAGCAGAGGTAAATATCTTAAACTTGATAGAATTTAAAAATCTATAATTTTTTTTTATTTTAAGGTTTCCAGACAACTATAATAGTACCTTATGTATCTAGTGCGGTAAGATCGAGAAAAACATAATAAAATTAGTTGAACTAAAACCAACAAATAAGTGTTTTCAAAAACAGATTTTTTTTGGCTTTTTTTAATCGTTCTTCCACTCAAAAACAGTTTTCTTCAAGGAAAAGTTGGCAACCCTCTCACCAAGTGACAGCCAGAACTGCAGGGTAACGACACTTATATGATTTTTAAACATTCTCCGCTGCCCGTTGCACAAATTAAATCGTTTCGCAACCAATCGTCAACGCATTACGGCGAAAGAATGTGTATGTATATTTGTAATCAATTTTGTGTTATGGTTGCCTTGGTTCAATAATTTAAATCCATACTAATATTATAAATGCGAAAATGTTTCTTTCACGCCTAAACGGCTGAACGGATTTTGATGAAATTTGGTATGGTGATAGATGATAACCTAGAAATGATAATAGGCTATAAATAATCACGCCATCGTTCTTAGGTAATAGGCAGCAGGTGGCGAAACGGAATAATCACGCAATCGTTCTTATGGGGTGGGCAGTAGGCATTAGGTTTTAAGTAAAAGGTTTATCAAAGTTTTTATAAAAAATTGTCTTACGTTGTAGTTTTTAAAACTCCCGTTTTTAAAATCTTTTATTATTGTTTTCGATATGCCACGTAAACGTAAATCCAATATAAGCAGTAGTTCTAGCAGAGCTCGAGCTGCAAAAGTTGCTAGAAGACAAGAATCTGAAGAGCAGACTCAGACGCGTCAGATGTTAGATTCTCAGCGTCATGCGACTCAAAGAGCTTCTGAGACCTATGCGCAGACTCGGGCCTGTCAGACCCTGGATGCTGAACGCCAAGCATCTCAAAGAGCTGCTGAGACAGTGGAACGGACTCAGACACGTCGAGATTTAGATGCTGAACGTTACCCGCAATTGATTGCGGCAGAGTCTTACGAAGATTCACAAAGACGACGTCTTTTAAATACTGAACGGCAGGCAGAAAGAACACGTACGTTATCAATGAGAGCATTTAATGGTGCCTCTTTTGAGTATGACCCTTTGATAGACTATGTTAATCACCGATTGGTTATCATTGGGAGAATGGATAAAAAATGCAGATATTGTGAAGCACTGAAATGGAAAGAAGAAAGTCCAGGTATGTGCTGCTCTGGTGGAAAGGTTTAAAAAAAAACCCGGGCGAAGCTGGGACGGGCAGCTAGTAATATTATATATGTATATTAATTTAATATAATATTTGAAGAACTTTAACAGCAAAGAGTGTACATAGGTCGGAGCGCCCTCAGCCGTGTTTTTCACCGGAACCCACATTTTTGTTTGAAATGGAGAATGATAACAATGCAATAAGAGAAAAGAAAGTGAAAAATCATAACAAATTTGCGAAAAGTAACCAAATTTCCTCTAAAGTGACCAAGCTAACATCAATCAAGTCCTATCGCTTCTCATAGAGGTAAACTTGAGCAAGCATCAATATTTTCTTTTTTTAAGCCATGTGAACTCTAAGACCTCCTGTTACCTTTTCTCAAGCTACAGACAACTGTTAAAGGCTAAGAAATCAACCCATCCAGACAAAATCACTGTAAGTGAATCAAAAGCTGAAGTCGATCTACAGAGCTTGGTTGACCACACTGCGAGGCGGATTGTAAAACTTCAGCATGATGTTCTTGAAAGCGTTGGAAGTGATTGCTCTGATATCCTTTGATGCACAGATTGCTTCTGAGCTCCGATCCGATATAAGTAAATATTAGTGGCCAAAGAAAGCACCCACAATCAAAAACGTCCGTTTTATCAGCATCAGCATTTGAACTACTCGATGATTTAAATAAAAATAAAAAAATTAAAATATATCTTATTATTTAATTTTTTAAATTTTGTTTTCTTTTCAACTGGTGGAACATTGGACCAATGCACAAAATAGAAGGGATTATGAACAAAGAGCAATATCTATGTAAGTATTTTGAGGAATCATCTTCCCGAATATATTGATCGCAGTGCTTACAACGAAGCTGAAATCATGTTTCAGCAGGATGGAGACCCGAAGCACACTGCAAAAGTCGTCCAGAAATGGCTAATGGACCAAAATTTTCAGTTGATGCAGTGGCCGGCTCAAAGCCCTGACCTAAACCCAATCGAACATTTGTGGTCAATAGTCAAAAGACGATTGGGACAATATAATTCAGCTCCATCAAACCTCGCAAATTTATGGGAAAGGGTGCTTGAGGAGTGGCGCCGTATACCCAAAGAAATTTTGGAAAACCTTGTGGAGCGTATGCCAGACCGTATTGAAAGTGTCATAAAAAATAAAGGTTAATAAATGTCAAAGGTGCATAGATGAGTACATACGAGTTGTTTTTGTTTTCAAGTTTTCTTTTCTTCTTTGTGCACCTCTTCGTTGATCTTGTCTCGTAAATGTATAGTCAATTATATATTGAATAAAGAGAATAAACTTTTTCTCCATTTGCCTTACTGTTTCTTTATCATTCGCTCCGAAATGTGAAATATGCAAACATGTACTCAATTTTGCTCCCCACTGTATATTAATTCAGTGGATTGAACTGAAATTGCATTTTCAAATTGCAGCGTTGGCAGAAAAATGCCACAAAGCAAATAGACTGATTTATACAATGACGTCAATTATTTATATTTGCTATTTTTGAAGCCAATTCTAGACGACATGTCAAGAATCAATAAAAATTTCCAAAGCAATGACGCCGACGCAACCAAATTACTGGGGGATTTAATTGTGAGCATTAATTACCTCAAATCGAAAATAATACCGATCGAAATTGAAGTTAACGTTCTCGAGGAAGAATTTGATCCTCAGGACCACCCCCCTGGGTCCGCCCCTGATAAATACATTTACATTAACGAAAAAACAAATCAATTTTTTAATCGGACATACATACACACGGGAACAATACATATATGTGTGTAAGTTAACAAGTTAACATAAGCTGACAGAAGTCAATGACATAAGCATTGATTTCTGTCCCTTATCCAACTCCGGCCGAAATTGCTGATGTTGCATTTGGGCCGGACGCTCGTGCACAGACGGCAAACACTGCATATTTGCATGGCCGCTGTGAGTCTTTTCTTAAGTTCAGTTCATTATTGACATTCAATAAAGTAAGAGCACAAGCTCATACAAATGAATCTCCGACACTTAGTCGTTAAATCACTTATTAATTATTACACTGACTGAGTCCCTAGGCCAGCAGTGTTGAAGGGAGTCAACCTTCCAACCTAACCTTCCTATCTCAGCATTGGAGGTACCAGGCCAACCGGCCGCACACGGAGTAACCAGCTAACATCCATTGGAGACAGCAGCGAGGGAATTCTGATAGTTCATCTCCTGCACCCCCTATACTTTTAATTGGCGCTCAACTTTAAGATACCCACTCGACAGGCCCTCTTGACCCGAACTGGAAATAATTAAATGACAGTGAAAAACATGTAAGTGGACACTGATGGTCAAACTTTTTGTTGGGTCTGTAAATTAAAAAAAAAAAAAAAAAAAATTGCTACCAATTTGAGTTTGAGTATTCCTTGAGAATTTGAATTTTAGGAATTTGGTTTCAAATAAAAGTGGTACAAAATAAATAAATATTACATATGAATATTAACAACGAATACGTTTTGTGAGAATATTTTTCGTGTGTTAGCTTCGCATCTCTATGACTGCTGTTCAACCCCCCACTCCGCTAAAAAAATTTGTTGCGGCGGCACATACATTTGCGATGCAGCGTTATATTACTTGCATCTGTATTTGAACCAGCGGAGGCAAGTCTACCCGCAATTCCCCGACCATTCTGCTTGTAGTGTTCATATTTGTGTTTCACTCAGCGGCGATTCGACCACCCACCAACCACTGGCCATTACATACATAGTGTTGTGCCTTTATTCTACTTAACGACAGTGCAGGTCCCCTCGCCCCCCCCACTATTTAATAAATAAATATTATAATATTATCGCACATTATTTTCCCTGCGAAAAATTTGAATTACCATATATAATGATATATGACTTGTGAAGCGCATAAAAAATTCTTTTATCACTCATAATTTTCGCCCTGTGTCACGGCGCATCGTTATTTCGCCGAGCAGCTCAAGTTATTTCTCACTGTGGAATTGGCCAGGCGGTTAGCGGCAGTCAAAACCGCGTCAGCTCCAGCCCAGACCCCCCAAATAAATACATATAAAACCATAGAGATAGACGACACCGTTCCATGCAACGAACCTCTGGACGCTGTAAAGTGCTTGCCCGAATTCGCGGGAGCACAAGAAACATACGTCTCCTTGCGGCAGGCGTCTGTAGCAGCCTATCACATTTTTAGACGATTCGATGGCAGCTCTCGCCACTACCAAGCTGTAATAATCCGCCGACGCGGTACTGTCGTCATTCGGAACAGTACTCAACTTCGATGCGATCATAAGTCGCCTCGATTTTACATATAGCGATAAACGCCCAATGCATGTCATAGAGCAGGAGATGGGCACCCTCAGACAGGGAAATCTCTCCCTGCTGCAGTATTACGATGAGGTCGAGAAAAAACTCACCCTGTTGACAAACAAAGTCAATATGTCACACGAGCCGTCAGAGGCTAAAACCTTGTGCGATAAATTCCGTGAAGACGCCTTGCGCGTATTCATTTCCGGTCTCAAGCGCAGCCTTACGGATGTGCTATTCGCGGCAAAGCCGAGAGACATGCCATCGGCTCTGGCCCTGGCACAAAAAGTGGAATCAAACCACGAAAGGTACATTTTCGCAACTACGTTTGCTAAAAGCCAAGAGGAAAAAGATCGTAGGCAAACTCCAAAGCCACAAGATCGTCAACAAGACAAATCCTTTTCCCAGGCAAATCAGCAGTTCGGTGCCGGTAAAAACCCGCACTTTAGCAAACAGCACAGGGCACAGGTACATCCTGTACCGCAGGGTAATACCCAGGAACCGATGGATATTGACCCATCCCTTTCCAGGATGAAACAACCTACCCAGGCACAGGCTTACCAAAATGGGAAGCCGGACACATCCGGTCGTTCAGGCCCTCACAAAAGACAAAGGGTTAATCATATCGCTCAGAGCGTAGATCAGGCCGAGGATACATACGCAGCCGCAGCTTCCAGCGCGGCGGCCAAAGTCGACGATGACGCCATCTCCGAATACGATTCAGACATGATTAATTTTTTAGGGGAAAATCCCTGCTGCCCGTCATCAGACGAAGAGTAGCGGGGAAAGAAATGAGATTCCTCATCGACACGGGCGCGTCGAAAAATTTTATCCGACCTCACAAAGGCGTTACAACAATCACCAAGAAATGCTTTGTGTCATTATTTAATTTGAAGAGCACGTTCTTCCTATTACCGGACTTATCCTCCTTTGATGGAATAATCGGCCTTGACCTATTAAAACAGGCAGGGGCGACACTATGCCTAGCTTCCGGTAGCCTAAATTGGGGCACCAAGGTAGAGCAAATCGATTTCCATACGTGCGCTGATGTAAACTTCACCAACGTGAATTGCTCAGATGCACCGCCATTTCCATACGTGCGCTGATGTAAACTTCACCAACGTGAATTGCTCAGATGCACCGCCATTGGCAAAAAACACGTTCCTAGAAATGCTAAAGACCAGGAAAAAGGCCTTTGCAAAGCCTAATGAGGCGTTACCTTACAACACATCGGTGGTAGCTACCATCAGAACAGTTAGTGAGGAGCCCATATACGCGAAGTTATACCCGTACCCCATGGGGGCAGCGGATTTCGTCAACAAAGAGATTGAAGATCTGCTTAAAAACGGGATAATTCAGAAGTCGGTATCCCCTTACAACAACCCGATATGGGTTGTGGATAAAAAAGGGACCGACGAGCTTGGGAACCGAAAAATGCGACTAGTTATTGACTTTCGCAAATTAAACAAAAGAACTGTGTCCGACAAATATCCTATGCCAAATATAAACATGATATTAGGCAACCTAGGTAATGCTAAATATTTCTCTACGCTAGACCTCAAGTCTGGCTATCACCAAATCATACTCGCAGAACGCGACAGAGAAAAAACTTCCTTCTCAGTAAATGGGGGAAATACGAATTCCGCAGACTACCGTTTGGCCTCAAAAATGCAGGCAGCATTTTTCAGAGGACCATCGACGACATCCTACGGGAACAAATCGGCAAGTTCTGCTATGTTTACGTTGACGACGTAATCATTTTTTCGGAAGACGAAGACTCTCACAAAAATCACGTAGATTGGGTTCTTAAGAGCCTGTACGATGCAAACATGAGAGTATCAATAGAAAAATCCAGCTTTTTTAAGAAAAGTGTGAGCTTCCTTGGGTTTGTAGTCACTTGTAACGGTGCTACAACAGACCCAGACAAGGTAAAGGCCATAAAAGAATTTCCGGAACCCAAAAATGTTTTTGAGGTACGATCATTTCTAGGCCTAGCCAGCTACTATCGATGTTTCATTAAGGACTTCGCAGCAATAGCGAGGCGTATATTGGACATCCTGAAAGGGGAAAACGGAACAGTTAGTAGACACAGGTCACGAAACATTCCGGTTCAGTTCTCTGAGGCGCAACAACAAGCGTTCCAGAAACTACGAAATATCTTAGCGTCCGACGACGTAATGCTAATGTACCCCGACTATAAAAAGGCATTTGATCTAACGACAGATGCCTCGGCCTATGGCATTGGCGCAGTATTGTCCCAAGAGGGACCAAGGACATTGAAAGACAGGGAGGTTAACTATGCCACCAATGAGAGGGAACTCTTAGCCATAATCTGGGCACTGGCCAAGTTACGACATTATTTGTACGCGGTGAAAGATATCAACATCTTTACCGACCACCAGCCGTTAACCTTTGCAGTGTCGGAATCCAATCCGAATGCAAAGATTAAAAGGTGGAAAGCGCGCATTGATGTTGTACAGACGAACTCGGAGGACTTACAAATTAAAATCCGAGAGAAAATAAAAAACGCCCAGGACGCGTTAAGAAGCCGAGAAAACGCATCCCGGCAGAATAGGGTTGGGGAAAAGGTATTGGTAAAATCCAACAGAAGGCTAGGAAATAAACTCACACCCTTATGTGGGGAGAGAGCCGTAGAAGCGGACCTGGGGACCACGGTCCTCATTAAGGGGAGGGTGGTCCACAAGGACAATCTTAAATGATACAACCAACGATGTCCTTTAAGTTTTTATTTACCTTTTATTATTTTTATCCTTTTTCTTCTCTTAGCCACTTGGCAAGTTATTTACTTACATAGGCCTCAATGCCATACCTGGTTTAAGTTAGATTAATTTTGGTGGAGGAAAATTTAAACATAATCAGGGTTCATTCCACAGGTGCGGTTATATCATCCTACTGTCCCTGTCATTGGCGTCGGCGCACATTGCTGACTATTCGCAAGCAAAATACATTCCCATCATTGATGGCGAAGTGCTGGTATGGGAGGAATTTGCGTATGTAACACACACGTCAAATCTTTCGGAATACATGCGAATACTTGACGAAACAGCAAGCATGAGTGACATGTTCCCACAGTCGCATATGAAAAAATTGCTGGAAGTAGACACCGCGCACATACGAGACCTACTGGAATCGTTGGGCGTGCACCATAGGATCGCTAGAAGTTTAGACTTTCTGGGGTCAATTCTTAAGATAGTAGCAGGAACACCGGACGCCGGTGATTTGGAGAAGACGAGATTCATAGAGATGCAGCTGACTAACGCAAATAATAGACAGGTAGCAATCAACACTAAAGTTCAAGATAAAATTAATGAATTAACCACTACAGTAAATCAAATTCTTAAAACTTCTAAAGACTCACAAGTCGACACTGGCCATCTATATGAAACACTCCTGGCCAGAAATAGAATGTTGATGATGGAATTACAAAACTTGATGCTTGCCATTACACTTGCTAAAGCTAATATTGTCAGCCCCAATATACTCGATCACACAGACCTGAAGTCAGTTTGGCTTGAGGAACCCACTAACACCCCCATAGGGGACCTTATGTCCGTAGCGTCCGTAAAGATTTTACAATCTACCAATGCCCTTCACTTTATAATTAAATTTCCAAAGATTAAAAACGTTTGCAAAAAAGGTCACTATATTCCCTGTCACTCACCGTAATGTTATGCTGCGAATAATGGACAACGTGTGGTGGCCATGTGTGGTGGAGAAGTCCATACGATTAAAAACTGTGCCGTATCGCCGGGAGCCACGTTCTGTCAAACGTCATCAGACAGTTCATGCGCTAGAGAACTCCATGCAGGCGTACTGGCACACTGCGCAACCCAGCCAAGTGACCTACATCCCGTCACTCGAGTTGATGAAGGAATCCTCATCATCAATGACCAAACAGCTAAGGTCAGAGTAGACAACGGTACTGAAGTCTGGGTACACGGTACGCACCTCGTTACCTTCGAGAGTCGTGTCTCCATCAACGAAACCCTCTACGTCAACCACGATAAGGCCCACACGAGAACTCCAGGGGTAGCAAGATCATCATTGCTCAACATCACATTCAATCAAGATGTGCTCAGCCTCCCTTACCTTCAACGATTAAACGAACGTAACGTGGAGCTTATTAAGGAGTTCGACAGAAACATCGACACCAACCAGACGTACCGCATATCACTGATCGTGGGCGTATTCTGTTGTGCGATGATCTGTGTCGGTATGGTCTATCTGCATTTCTTCAAGGCCAGAAGATCGGCAGCCCAACTGAAGGAAGTCATTGCCGAGATAGCGCCGGCCGAGGGCGGCCTTAATCCAAAGGGGGGAGTAGTTAACAAGTTAACATAAGCTGACAGAAGTCAATGACATAAGCATTGATTTCTGTCCCTTATCCAACTCCGGCCGAAATTGCTGATGTTGCATTTGGGCCGGACGCTCGTGCACAGACGGCAAACACTGCATATTTGCATGGCCGCTGTGAGTCTTTTGTTAGCTTTAAGTTTCATTCTTAAGTTCAGTTCATTATTGACATTCAATAAAGTAAGAGCACAAGCTCATACAAATGAATCTCCGACACTTAGTCGTTAAATCACTTATTAATTATTACACTGACTGAGTCCCTAGGCCAGCAGTGTTGAAGGGAGTCAACCTTCCAACCTAACCTTCCTATCTCAGCATTGGAGGTACCAGGCCAACCGGCCGCACACGGAGTAACCAGCTAACATCCATTGGAGACAGCAGCGAGGGAATTCTGATAGTTCATCTCCTGCACCCCCTATACTTTTAATTTGTATGTACCAGTCATGAAGTTTCACTCACTGTACAGTAAGTCAACTGCACACCAAAACACTGTAAAGAGCGTTGACTACTGCACACGAATTTTACTGTCCTCATTAACAGCTGTACAACTCTGTCACTACTGTCAATCAAAAAAGACAATACTACCCTATTCACTCGCACCCAAATATACTGTGCAGAAAAAGAGTGTGCCCACTTTTAGAATAAGTGATTCCTTTGTCGTTTTGGATGCATTCATGCAGAAGTCTAAAGCTAGGTACACACGATGCAAACAATTTGCAGCAAGTTGATTGCTGCAACCAAATTTGCTCGTATAAACACGAGTGAAAACATTTTGCTGCAAACAAAGAACTTGCACAGTTTTTTTGCAGCAATATTTTTTGCTTGTCGTCTGTATACATTTTAAGAGCTATTAATTCTGAATTAGAGGCAATTTGTCCTAATGTGCACAAATGCGCACAATCTGCGTACATTCGTTTTTTTGGCAGGTAACTTCGAGTTTTCGAACGCGGAGCTCTTTGAAGTATGGCGCAGGGAAACGGACGATTCCAGACAAAAAGAATTAGTTCTTGATTTTTTGTCGAGCAAATTAAATGAAAAAATTGATGTTTTAAAGCATAACAATTATTTAAAAAGGAAAAGCAGTTTTTTTGATTAAATTTAGGTGCAAAATGGAAAAAATGCAACAGAAATAAAAAATATTTTGAAAAAAAAACATATGAATTGGCTGCAAAGCGCAATGAAAATTAATTTCGGTGAATCAAGTGAAATTGAGAAACGACAAATTGGACGCCCAAAATTGTCTTATTCGGCTAAAGGGGAAGAAGCGCAAAGAAAAGAAGCAGCAGCCTTATCGAAAGCTGACGGTAGCAACCAGCGTTGCCAGACGTCCCGATTTTGGCGGGACGTCCCGATTTTTAAATTAAAATTAAATGTCCCGCGCGGGACAGGTTCAGTCCCGCTTTTTAACGATAATTCGAACGTGCGGGCTGATGAAGCGCTCAGGAGTGAGAGAGGCGCGTGCGACTGCGACTTCCTCTCTTTCTCTTCGCTCTTTCCTTATTTTCATTTGCTTATAATTTTCTGTTTCACGAAAACGTACGATTATCAACGAAAGAATAACGATTACCGTTTGTTTTAGTGCAGTGAAGGAGTGATCTTTTAGTGAGTTGCATTGCGTGCGTAATTTAGTTTGATTTCATTAAGCAAACAAAAGTAAGTTTTTCACGTGTTTTTGTTCGTGAATTATTGGAGTTTACTTATTAGAATCCTTTAAAGATGAATGAAACTGATAGAGTTCTTCATTTTTATTAAAGAGAAAAAAGAAACTTTAAAAGAAGTGAAATCTTCACAGAAATATCATGAATAAGTGATTGTTATAAAAAGTTATTCTCTTATTGTAAGTTAAAATTTAAAAACATTCACCCAAAACCCAAATATTTAACGAAAAAGTAAATATCATTGGAAATATTATATTTTTGTGCTCAAGGACAAAAATCAATAATAAAATGTGGACTTATTCGAAAAAATTCAGAAAAAGGCAAATCACACATCAATCTTTAATCGTTTGATCTTTTATTATTCCTGTTAGGTCAGGTTTCTTCTACTGAAGACTTTTTAATGAAAAATCTTGGTAACACTTCGGAATTTTGACTCCAGCTATATTTAAGCCCCAAAAAAACCTGCGAACCAAATCAAGGGTTTTTTCATAAGATAATAACCCCCTTAAGAGGGGCAGAAGGTTTTTTACCTGCACGTCATGCATTTCCGCGCTAGGGGAGATTTGAGGACATATTTTGGGTAATTGGCCCAAAATAAACACTTTTTAAGAAATACAATTTTTCGATTTCTCGCACCGTTTACGAGATATCGAGCCTTAAATTTCCGATAATAGTGAGGGCTGGTAGCGGGCGAAAATACTTATTGCACATATTTTTCGTGTTTTCCGCTGATTTTCCGAGGAAATTTCCATTTTCCAAGGTAAAAAACCTTCTGCCCCTCCTAAGGGGGTTATTATCTTACGAAAAAACCCTTGATTTGGTTCCCAAGTTTTTTTGGGGCTGAGATATAGCTGGAGTCAAAATTCCGAAGTATTACCAAAATCTTAAATAGAAAAAATTTTTGAATTCAAAGATTTCGGGCACCCCCCCTGGATACGTGCCTGGTCCTTAACATACTTTCGAATAGTCTCGAAATGGCAAAAGATATTAGGTAGATTTTAACAAACCCAATAAAACGACCTATTCAAGCATCAAAGGACGAGGCATTAGCAATCTTATTGGATCAAGGCTTAACAAAGGAGCAGTACTGCGCAATTAGAGAGGATGCAAAGAACATTGGTAATTCAAATTTTTTGTGAAATTGTTTTGACTCGAAATCATTGGAGAGCGATGTGATAAACAATATTTTTTGTTTTGTTATCCGGTGCAAAAACAAATAATAATGACGACTTTCCGACACGCGAACAGGCTACGTATAACTGTCCATGTGAAAAACATTGATATTCCAGATTTATCCCGCAGACTTCCAACGACTGGCCTTGCGATTTATTGATTGTCATCGCAAATGCCAATCGAACTGGGAACTGAATCCTCTTAAATTGGAATGGAAGATTTGTTGGAATAATCGGAATTCTTGGGATAAGAATTTCCTCTCCTTTAAATTTACCCTTGATGACCGTCGCTTGAATCACGTTGTTCATTAGTTTCTTAACGGACAACTGCGTGCCGTTGCATAATCTCGGATGATTTAGATTCCGCAGCATTATAATAACTGATCCCACCTTCAGTTGCAAGTTATGCGGTGGAGTTCCTGGCACATCCAGTGAGTTCAAAAATTCTGTCGGATAGTTGGTTGCTTCATCCTCGTCGGTCACGCTGTCAACGGATCTGTATGAATGCAGTTCTCCAGCGATTTGACTTTGAATAATTAAATTCAAACTATCTACAGTGGCTCCAAGCTTATTTCGTGCAAGAATAAAACAAAGTTTTATATCGACACCGCAACCAAACTAGCAAAGATATAAAAAATGTTTAAACGCAGAAAGTTAAGAAAACTCGTTTACTATCTAAATAACAACAAAAGTTTTTCCTAATTTAAAAAAACAAAAGAATTTTTCATACAAAAACTAAAAAACAGGGCAATACTGACCATGCAGTGCATTTACGACAGGCAGTGCATTTACATAAAATTTCAACTTCATTTGACTGTCATAGATGGAAAAGTGATCAATGCACTGACAAATACAACGTCTTCTTAAGCATGCCCAATATGTAATGCAACACCTAAGGACTTCCTTGCCAACAAAAATTTAAAGTGCCTCGAGTTTGCTCCACTTTTAGATCATTTAAAACACGGGTTAAGTCCGCTTCATAGCTGGATAAGATGTTTTGAATTTGTATTACACGTCGGTTATAAGTTATCTGTTCAGAAATGGCGAGTGACAACATCTGTGGACAAAAAAAACGATTGCAGATCGGAAAAAGGAAATTCAGCGTATGTTTTGGGAGAGGCTAGGCTTAAGGGTCGATCAGCCAAAACAAAATGGATCTGGCAATACAAACAATGGAAACACGGCACGGCGAGCATTTACCAATTTTGAAACATTTGCAGAAGTTACCGGAGTTGATAAAGAAATAATTCGGAACTTAAGAGTTATATTAATTTGCTTGTCTTGTCAACTGCCGGTTGATTTGGAGAAATTTGAACAAATTTGTTTTAAAACTGGGAAACAAATTGTGGATTGTTATCCATGGTTGCCAATGACGGCAACTGTTCACAAAATAATTATCCATTCAAGGCAAATTATGGAAAATACAATACTTCCCGTTGGCTATTTCGGAGAAGAAGCAGGCAACAAAATTTATAAAGCAGATATACTGCATCACGCACGGAAGCATAGTCGTGTTAATAATTTCATGGATGTTTTCACTTTATCAACTTTTCTATATGAAATAAAAACAAGAAAGGAAGCTAGCTTCGGCAAGCCGAAGCTTATATGCCCTTGCAGTTACTAAATATGTCGAACAAAATACATAAAAGCTAAAGAGCATTTTTTTCTCAACTTAAGAGTATTTAAAAAACTTTATGTTCCAAAAATCATGCTTGTGGCATTAAAAACAACGACATTATAATTTTTTTTCCATTATTTATATATATATATATTGATCTCTCCTATGGCAGCTATATGATAGAGTTATCCGATTTTGATAAAATTTAATCCGAAATTCAATAGCAGTTAGAAAACGCCATCTAGAAGGAATCAAGTCGATCTGATCAAAAACAACGGAGTAAGAATTTTTTATTTCATTTTCTTGTATGGGAGCTATCCGATATAGTCGGCCGATCCGGCTCGTTCCGACCTATATACTGCGTGCAACAACTACACAACTTTTAGGAAAGTTTCAGCAAGATAGCTTTAAAACTGAGACACTAGTTTACATAGAAACCGACAGGAGGACAGACAGACAGACGGACAGACGGACCGACGGACCGACGGACAGACGGACAGACGTACATACATATTTCGATTCAGATGGTGATGCTGATCAAGAATATATATACTTTATGGGGTCTGAGGTGTCTCCTTCACTGCGTTGCAAACTTCTGACTGAAATTATAATACCCTTTGCTCTGCAAGGGTATAAAAATTGTTTCTCGTCCTGGGAGGGCGGAACCACGCCCATTTTACGAAAAACTTTTTCCAACGATCTCCATAAGACTAATACAAAAAACCGTTTCGAAAAATCTTATTTAGTTTAAAAGTTAATAAATATTATTTCGTCAGGAAAGGGGCGGAGCCATTTTTCTAAAAACATTCCTATCGGTGTCTATAACAATAATAAACAGTTTCGAAAAATCTTACTTAGTTTAAAAGTTATTAATTAATACCATGAAATCGGCCAAATTTCCTATAGTGCAGTGATGGCATTAACATAAGGTAAATATAACCTAAAAGAGTTGATAAATATTTAATAATATAGAAGTATTGTTGGAATATAATTGTTGAACATATTGGCGAGATTATACTAACAGTGAAATATGATGTAGGAATGTCGTCGCTCCAATATAATTGTTGAACATATTGGCGAGATTATACTAACAGTGAAATATGATGTAGGAATGTCGTCGCTCCAATCCAAAAAGCAATGGACAACAGGCAGTACAGACAGAAGAAAAAAGAATTAAAGCCCCCCAAATCTCAAGCTTAAACGGCTGCAGAACGTAGTAAAGCTTACAGAGAGCGTCTGCGATCTGCGACAGCTAACGGTGTCAATTTGTATATGACCAGGTAAATATGATATCAAAGATTCCTATGATTATTTCGGGAGATTTTAATATGAATTTCGCAAGGGAAGAATCTGTAGAGATTTTGAACTTTTTCAAAATCACCCTCAATTTGGATATTGTTAATGATAGGAACATTAGCACGACTAGACACAGGAAAACAATCGATGCAGTTTTTGCACGATTCATTACGGATTTGAGTGCTCATGTATATATCTCGAAATTTAGTTACCATAACCCGATTATCGCGACATTAGGAAATGATATTCAGGAAATTGATAATGAAAATGTCACATGACAGGTAAATTGTCATTGTATTTTCTTTGTAATTTTTAATTATAATATTGTTATTTATGTATATTGTATACTTGTAAATAAATTGAACATTTTTGGAACTATACATTATTAGGAAATATCGAATAGGGTATCTAAATGTTTTCTAATTATAGGTGCTTGAATATGTGTTTTTGTTGAGACACTTGTAAGCTTTATCAAAATGTTATTTATGTGATTCGATTTTGTCCTTTATTTCTTCCCACTCCATTGATATTAATTAAATAATTAAATGATATTGGCAAAACTTTTAAATCAGTATAAGCTAATTATTTCTCGAAATTAAATTATTTAAATCCTTTTTTTTTTTTGGTTTAATGTTTTTTTTATATTATATTTTTTTTTGTTTATAACAAAATTAACCAATTACATAGTTTAATTCTTTATTTTTCTTTTAGCAAAAAAAGTTTTTTTTCTAAGTGTACATTTTATATAACAAAATTAACAACTTTTAAAATTTAAATTCATTCATTTACTTATTTTAAATGTTTATATTTTAGTCTTAAAAAATTTTAATATGTACGAGTAGGTATATTTTACAATACATATACACACCTGATCATATTAATAGGTACATACACAAATTATTTAATTATAGATGGTTTTTTCGTACTTTAAGTGTTGACATCTTTAAAATTTTTGGTTATTTGTTATGGTCAATATCTGCCCACACCGTGACAAAGAGTTGAACGAGGGGAATCCCCGAATATCAAAGCTTTTCTATAAATTGTGAGTCAACCACACATTTCGCCTGATCATAATAATAGGTACAGTCTCCGTTTCTCATAAATAACAAGTGAATAATTTTGTAATCAGTGATTTTTTGGCAACTTAAGGTAAATTTCGTATAGCTACCCTGCAGTACTGGAGGTGGCGATTGGCCTTGCGTAGTTGCTTACTTCGTCGGTTACTATATGGGTACTTACTATACTGACCCTACGGTAAACGAGCTGCGAACCACCCTGCCATGCGTAGTTGCTTACTTCGTCGGTTACCATATGGGTACTTACTATACTGATCCTACGGTAAACGAGCTGCGAACCAGCTACTAGCTAGATTCTACATGGGTACTTACTTTGGTGACCCTAGGGTCGATCTGATCAAAAACAACGGAGTAAGAATTTTTTATTTCATTTTCTTGTATGGGAGCTATCCGATATAGTCGGCCGATCCGGCTCGTTCCGACCTATATACTGCGTGCAACAACTACACAACTTTTAGGAAAGTTTCAGCAAGATAGCTTTAAAACTGAGACACTAGTTTACATAGAAACCGACAGGAGGACAGACAGACAGACGGACAGACGGACCGACGGACCGACGGACAGACGGACAGACGTACATACATATTTCGATTCAGATGGTGATGCTGATCAAGAATATATATACTTTATGGGGTCTGAGGTGTCTCCTTCACTGCGTTGCAAACTTCTGACTGAAATTATAATACCCTTTGCTCTGCAAGGGTATAAAAATTGTTTCTCGTCCTGGGAGGGCGGAACCACGCCCATTTTACGAAAAACTTTTTCCAACGATCTCCATAAGACTAATACAAAAAACCGTTTCGAAAAATCTTATTTAGTTTAAAAGTTAATAAATATTATTTCGTCAGGAAAGGGGCGGAGCCATTTTTCTAAAAACATTCCTATCGGTGTCTATAACAATAATAAACAGTTTCGAAAAATCTTACTTAGTTTAAAAGTTATTAATTAATACCATGAAATCGGCCAAATTTCCTATAGTGCAGTGATGGCATTAACATAAGGTAAATATAACCTAAAAGAGTTGATAAATATTTAATAATATAGAAGTATTGTTGGAATATAATTGTTGAACATATTGGCGAGATTATACTAACAGTGAAATATGATGTAGGAATGTCGTCGCTCCAATATAATTGTTGAACATATTGGCGAGATTATACTAACAGTGAAATATGATGTAGGAATGTCGTCGCTCCAATCCAAAAAGCAATGGACAACAGGCAGTACAGACAGAAGAAAAAAGAATTAAAGCCCCCCAAATCTCAAGCTTAAACGGCTGCAGAACGTAGTAAAGCTTACAGAGAGCGTCTGCGATCTGCGACAGCTAACGGTGTCAATTTGTATATGACCAGGTAAATATGATATCAAAGATTCCTATGATTATTTCGGGAGATTTTAATATGAATTTCGCAAGGGAAGAATCTGTAGAGATTTTGAACTTTTTCAAAATCACCCTCAATTTGGATATTGTTAATGATAGGAACATTAGCACGACTAGACACAGGAAAACAATCGATGCAGTTTTTGCACGATTCATTACGGATTTGAGTGCTCATGTATATATCTCGAAATTTAGTTACCATAACCCGATTATCGCGACATTAGGAAATGATATTCAGGAAATTGATAATGAAAATGTCACATGACAGGTAAATTGTCATTGTATTTTCTTTGTAATTTTTAATTATAATATTGTTATTTATGTATATTGTATACTTGTAAATAAATTGAACATTTTTGGAACTATACATTATTAGGAAATATCGAATAGGGTATCTAAATGTTTTCTAATTATAGGTGCTTGAATATGTGTTTTTGTTGAGACACTTGTAAGCTTTATCAAAATGTTATTTATGTGATTCGATTTTGTCCTTTATTTCTTCCCACTCCATTGATATTAATTAAATAATTAAATGATATTGGCAAAACTTTTAAATCAGTATAAGCTAATTATTTCTCGAAATTAAATTATTTAAATCCTTTTTTTTTTTTGGTTTAATTTTTTTTTTATATTATATTTTTTTTTGTTTATAACAAAATTAACCAATTACATAGTTTAATTCTTTATTTTTCTTTTAGCAAAAAAAGTTTTTTTTCTAAGTGTACATTTTATATAACAAAATTAACAACTTTTAAAATTTAAATTCATTCATTTACTTATTTTAAATGTTTATATTTTAGTCTTAAAAAATTTTAATATGTACGAGTAGGTATATTTTACAATACATATACACACCTGATCATATTAATAGGTACATACACAAATTATTTAATTATAGATGGTTTTTTCGTACTTTAAGTGTTGACATCTTTAAAATTTTTGGTTATTTGTTATGGTCAATATCTGCCCACACCGTGACAAAGAGTTGAACGAGGGGAATCCCCGAATATCAAAGCTTTTCTATAAATTGTGAGTCAACCACACATTTCGCCTGATCATAATAATAGGTACAGTCTCCGTTTCTCATAAATAACAAGTGAATAATTTTGTAATCAGTGATTTTTTGGCAACTTAAGGTAAATTTCGTATAGCTACCCTGCAGTACTGGAGGTGGCGATTGGCCTTGCGTAGTTGCTTACTTCGTCGGTTACTATATGGGTACTTACTATACTGACCCTACGGTAAACGAGCTGCGAACCACCCTGCCATGCGTAGTTGCTTACTTCGTCGGTTACCATATGGGTACTTACTATACTGATCCTACGGTAAACGAGCTGCGAACCAGCTACTAGCTAGATTCTACATGGGTACTTACTTTGGTGACCCTAGGGTTATCGAACGCCGAACCACCTAATAGAAATATGTATGCACACGAAAGGATAAACGAAAATTCATAATAAAAAAATAAGCAAATAAGCAAACAAAGCAAGCCTTTGTTTTTGATATTTTGAGCAAAAGGGCAAAGTAAAAGTTGAAAGCATAACTTCGATTACAGTTAGATCTATTTATGTTGCGCCGTTCTTTCGCTGAAACGCATTTGTGTTTGCCGGTTGTCAAAGTTATTCTACCTACAGTGTGCCACTAAAGTCATGATACAGCAGACGATTTCTACGAAACTTGCAAAATATACCTTTATTAAACGAAAAATGAAAAAACTAAGGATGACATGTTGTGTGATTCACTTGCCTTAACAATATTACAAAATAAAATAACAACTTTTCCTTATAGTTTACTTAAAAATAAGAAAAAACTTAAAAAAATCTTAAATTTAGTTCCACAAAAGTCATGATACACTTAAGAAATTACACACTTCTATCTTTTCTGTTTTGACAATTGTAACGGGACTTTTACCATATGCTTTTGTGTGCCTTCCTTTGCATTTGTGCAGTTCTGGGAAAAGCAAAGTTAAGAAGGAGCCAGAAAAATGACGCGTAAAGAGCTCACGGTAGAGGAACGGAAAATTATATTAAATTTACACATAAAAGAACGGAAATCGTATTCCGAAATATCTGAAATTATGTGTAGAAGCCGGTCCACTATTCAACACGTGATCGGACGTTTTAAGAACGAGGGCCGGGTTGAAAATAACCAAAGAACTGGCCGCCCGCCAAAACTTAACGATAGAGACAAACGCACAATTAAACATTTAATTGATAAAGAGCCCTTTCAAAGTGCCGTTAAAATAAGTGATGTGATAAACACAACTCTACATAAGGATGTCCACCCAGAAACTATCCGCAGGACAATAAAAGAGTTCGGGTTTGGCTCATATACACCACGTAAGAAGCCACACGTGTCAAAACAAAATCGGCTTAAAAGGCTTGAGTTTGCAAAAACATATAAAAATCATTCGGTTGAGTTCTGGCGCAAAGTTATCTTTGCAGACGAGTCCAAATACAACATATTTGGGTCAGATGGGCGTTTCAAGGTTTGGCGGCGACCTGGAGATGCCTATAAACCCAAATACACCATAAAGACCGTAAAGCACGGTGGAGGAGGAGTGATGGTTTGGGGTTGTGTGGGCTTTGCAGGCGTTGGAGGTCTAGAATTTATTGATGGTATCATGGACCACAAAAAATACATCGATATCCTTAAGCGAAATCTCAACCAAAGTGCAGATCGTCTTGGAATTGGGTCATCTTATTACTTTTACCAAGATAATGACCCGAAACACACGGCCTTAAACACTCGCCTCTGGTTGCTCTACAATGTTCCTCACGTCCTTAATCCTCCACCGCAGAGTCCCGACCTCAACCCCATTGAGCACGTATGGAATCAGCTGGAAAAAAACATAAGGGGCCGCGAAATTCGCAACAAATCCGATCTGAAAGCAGCGCTAAAGGAGGAGTGGGACAAAATGGATCTATCATATCTAGAGTCATTAGTCTCATCCATGCCAAGAAGGCTTAATGAAGTCATCAAAATGAAGGGATATCCTACAAAATATTAGATTTAATTTTAAGCCGTTAAATATAGTTTAAGTGACCTTAATGAAAAGTGTATCATGACTTTTGTGGAACTAAATTTAAGATTTTTTTAAGTTTTTTCTTATTTTTAAGTAAACTATAAGGAAAAGTTGTTATTTTATTTTGTAATATTGTTAAGGCAAGTGAATCACACAACATGTCATCCTTAGTTTTTTCATTTTTCGTTTAATAAAGGTATATTTTGCAAGTTTCGTAGAAATCGTCTGCTGTATCATGACTTTAGTGGCACACTGTAAGCATTGCAGTTGAGTGGAGAGAAGCGGAGCAAACGCAAATTAATTGGTAAGTAAAACTAATTATATTAAATATAAAATTTTTTTTTAACCGCAATTCGTATTTATTTCGTTTACAGATGGATGCAATAAAAAACATAATTGTCAATGACGGAATTTGAAAAAATCTGAGAAATGTTATGGCTAATGAGGTGGTTTTGGCTTATAATATAGATGGTGTTCAGGGGAAAGCGGCCTTAAAAAAAGGAAATAGATTTCTATGGTGTTATGATTGGTAGGTATTTATAATCAGGCCTGTTAAATTTGAATTAAGATTAATATTCATTAAATTTTTCTTATTCCCAGATTCCATAAATGCAGTTGGAGGTATTGGGTCAGCTGAGGACCAGCTGCGAAAGGCCTTGCAGCTCCAAAAAAAAGAGGCACTTTAAAAACTCTACCGTTAACAAAAAAAATGAAGAAAATGTATTTATTTAAAAATAAAAAATAAGTAAATTAATAATGCATTTCAACAATTGTTACTTCTATTATTTTTTAATTAATAATGGGTACTTACATTACCGACCATTCTATGGGGTCCCATGTAAGTACTTACATTACCGCCCATTCCATGGGGTCCCATGTAAGTACTTACATTACCGCCCATTCCATGGGGTCCCATGTAAGTACTTACATTACTTCCCTTAATATGGGGCACTATTTCACTAGTTCCTGGGTATACGACACGGTGGCGATTGACCCTATTTGCGGACATTTCATACAAAAATGGAAATGAAAGATCGCATTGCTTGGGGCCGAAGGGTAAGTAGGGGTGGTCTGCTGGTAAGCACTTATTTCACCAGCTACGAACCAGCGCGCAGTACTGCAGGGTACTATCAATTAAGAGAATTAAATATTTATTTTTTTTTAGAAAAAATGGGTCGAAATTCTCATTGTACTAAAGAAGAAGCTCGATTGGTTCTTAGTCTGAGAAAAGATGGCAAATCTTTACGAGCTATTGCCAAATTAATGAAAAAGTCCCATAATTTTGTTAAAAATGCATTAGAAAGGAAACCAAGACAGGAATCCCGTGGAAGGCCAAAAAAAACAACGGAAACGCTTGACCACTACATAGTATCTTTAAGCAAAAAGGACCCATTTAAGTCATCGAAGGCTATTGCAGCAGATATTGGGAATTCAGTTAGTGCTCCAACTATCCGAAGACGACTACAAGATGCCACCTACCAGGAAGAATTGCCAGAAAGGTTCCACTTATGCGCAAAAAAAATATCACCATGAGGCAAACTTTTGCAAGGGACCACAAAGACTGGGTAGGATGCATCGGGGAGAAAAAGTGGAGAAACATTTTATGGAGCGATGAAACCAAGATAAATTTATTTGGGAATGATTGTGAAAGGAATGTTCGAAGCCCTAATGGAAAGGAATTTCATCCACGGTTTACAAAGAAAACAGTCAAACATGGAGGTGGTAATATAATGGTATGGGGTTGCTTCTCCTGGTATGGCGTAGGTCCAATTTATCAGACTACGAACAGAATGA
Source organism: Drosophila ficusphila (assembly GCF_018152265.1). NCBI lineage: Eukaryota > Metazoa > Arthropoda > Insecta > Diptera > Drosophilidae > Drosophila > Drosophila ficusphila. The sequence goes on from NW_025064569.1 coordinate 538,899, forward strand.
CTGCTGAAGAATACAAATCCATATTGGAAACAGTTATGGTACCATATGCTGAAGAAAATATGCCATTACGTTGGGTATTTCAGCAAGACAATGATCCTAAGCATACATCAAGGCTTTTATCTAAATTCTTTGAGGACCAAAAAGTTGACGTTCTGAAGTGGCCAAGCCAATCCCCCGACCTAAACCTCATAGAAAACTTGTGGGGAGACTTAAAAAAGAAATTGGTAAAGTATTCATTTTCAAATAAAGCACAATTATGGGATGGTGTCCAAAAATTGTGGTATGAAACACCAGTAGAAACCTGCTAGGCTCTTATTAAAAGTATGCCAAAAAGAATAGCAGTAGTGACCAAAAATAGAGGTGGATACACTGGATACTAAGTTAGTAAATACAAATTTAGAAAAAAAAAAACGCAAAATATATATTTAAATTTATTTTTCTCATCAACACTTGAAGTGTACCTATTATTTTGATCAGACTGAAAACGTATCTAAGACACAAAATGATCTTCTTTTTGTTATATTATTATCCTATGTTACAATGAAGTTTATTTGATTAAAAACAAATAGTTTAAGAACCAATGAGACCAAATTTTAAGTTTAAAATAATGAATAAAACTATTTTCTGTAACCTTAAAGTCTGAGTTGATGTATGTACCTATTAATATGATCAGGTGTGTATAGGTATTTTTTTGTTTTTATAACAACGTCGTTTTCGCAAGGTTGTTTTTTTTTTTTTGTTATTGTTGTTGTTGTTGGTGTCGTCTTTGTCCGTCTGCTTCTTGTTATTTTTCGATGGCGTCAATTCTTTCCCATATTTCGCAGGTTTCGCCCCAAAATGGTAGCGTGTTTTTGTCAGTGTGATGAGGTAGTAACTCACTTTATATGCGATTTTTGGTAAGTCGAACAGGATTTAAGAGGATGAAAAATAGATGTTGGTTGATTCTCAGACCTATGCAATACGCTCACAAAATTTCATGAGAATCGGTATAGCCGTTTCGGAGGGGTATGGTAACAAAAACTGTGACACGAGAATTTTACATATTAGATATATTGTATATATAATATTTTATATTCAAATATACATCAAAAGAGTATACATAAGTCGAGCACCCCTTTCCACCGGAAACCCAAATTTATGTTGCTAAGGGTGAATGGCAACAATGCAATAAAAGAAAAACGAAAAAATTTAAGATAAATTTGGTGTCGGGCCGCCGTCGTTGCCAAGCAACGAGATCGTATTCTAAGAGTGAGCAAGATAGGGAAACTTAGGAATATCCCCTTTCCTTTGCCACAGTTCACCAGTGAAAAGCCAGAACTGCAGGGTTGTTTGCCAAAAGTAAAAATGGGCAAACTTTTTTTCACTTGCAACTATCGTTTACCATCGATACTCAATATCGATATATCGAAAATATCATTAGTGGTCGACCCAGCTCTATTGTCTACATCAAATTCCATCGAAACAATGCAGCCCTATGGTAAAGATATCATTATCCAAAGAGACGTTTTGACCAAAATGTCTGATATTATGCGCACAGAGATAGTTGATTTAGTCATTGCAACATACGCCGATGACACATCATTTTTAGCCACTTCTTCGGATTATGTAGAAGCTTCTGAAATCCTTCAACTACAACTGGCAAAACTAGAACCGTGGCTGCTAAGATGGAACATAGTTATCAACGAAAGTAAATCATCACACTTTACACTTGCAACCCGCACTAAAAGTTGTCCAGAAGTTCGACTAAATGGCACCAAACTGCCTGAAGTTAATACAGTCAGATATCTCGGCCTAACTCTGGATAGAAGACTAACCTGGGCAGAACACATCAAAATCAAAAGGAAGCAGCTGAGCCTTAAGCTTCGTCAAATGAATTGGCTGCTAGGCTACAGATCGCAACTGAACCTCAGAAATAAAGTCCTGCTTTACAAAGTCAATCTTAAGCCTATATGGACGTATGGGATCCAGCCTTGGGGCACAGCCTTAACTTCCAACATTGAAATTCTACAAAGATTCCAAAGCATTACTTTGCGTAGATTGGTCAAAGCACCATACTATGTAAGAAACGCGGTCATACATAAGGACCTTGGTGTTCCTAGTGTATCTGAAGAAATTAATAGATTTGCTTTAAAGTATCAACATAGACTGGATAATCACTGCAACTCACTGGCCATAAACCTACTTGACAACAGCCTACATCGCCGACGTCTCAAAAGGCACCACCCCCTTGATCTACCATTTAGACCACCGAAGGAGTTGTATTATTTGAAAATACCTACATACCCCATCAAAACAAAAATTGTCTGTCTTACCTATGTCATATAATTTACTTATTATCTTTAATTAGATCGATTCTAAATAAATATTTAAGACTATGCGCACGGAGATCGTTGGAGCTTCCATTTCAAAAAGGCATTTTGGTAAACAACAAATCTCTTGATGAGTTATTTGCCTATTTGTCGGAGAAGTACGGAATAGAATATCTTTAATATAGTCGTCTTAACCAAGACATAGTTGAAATCTTTTTTGGTGCCATGCGGTCTAGATGTGGACTTCATGGCCATCCGACTCCGCTTCAATTTATGTATAGACTAAGAAAATGTATTTCAGGTATGACAAATCTAAAATTATCAACTTATAAAAATTATAAAAGTACTAATTGTCAAATGTTTAGTTCTTTTTTTCAGAAAAGTGATCGTTAGTAACGCTTGTCCGTCTACTGTAGTCTGTGTTTTTGTTCATGGTTTCCTTTAATTTTAATTCATTGATTATAGTTTTTATACTAAACTAGTGGACCCGGCGAAATTTGTCTCGCCCCAATTTCACGATTTCATATAACCCCAGAGTAATAATAGAACACTGGTAATTCAAATTTTTTTTGAAATTTTTTTGACTCGAAATCATTGGAGAGCGATGTGATAAACAATATTTTTTGTTTTGTTATCCGGTGCAAAAACAAATAATGATGACGACTTTCCGACACGCGAACAGGCTACGTATAACTGTCCATGTGAAAAACATTGATATTCCAGATTTATCCCGCAGACTTCCAACGACTGGCCTTGCGATTTATTGATTGTCATCGCAAATGCCAATCGAACTGGGAACTGAATCCTCTTAAATTGGAATGGAAGATTTGTTGGAATAATCGGAATTCTTGGGATAAGAACTTCCTCTCCTTTAAATTTACCCTTGATGACCGTCGCTTGAATCACGTTGTTCATTAGTTTCTTAACGGACAACCGCGTGCCGTATCATAATCTCGGATGATTTAGATTCCGCAGCATTATAATAACTGATCCCACCTTCAGTTGCAAGTTATGCGGTGGAGTTCCTGGCACATCCAGTGAGTTCAAAAATTCTGTCGGATAGTTGGTCGCTTCATCCTCGTCGGTCACGCTGTCAACGGATCTGTATGAATGCAGTTCTCCAGCGATTTGACTTTGAATTATGAAATTTAAACTATCTACGTCCTTATTCTTCGGTGCTAGTATTTCCCGTTCACTAATCCAATCGAAATCTTTATAATTTTGTGCAATGTCGGGAAACACTTTTGTGATGAGTTCCTCTTTCGATGATGTGCTGGGAACGATATTAGTCCAGTCGAAACATCAACAGAAATTTCACCATTGCCTTGCGCCAGCAGTTGTCCCGAGAATTCACCAGCGGATGGGTCATTCTGCAATGCGACTCTCATGTTCGCGGTCAATTTAAACTTCTTGACATATCGCCACAAAGAGGACGATTTTAGGCATGCATAACTTCATCGGCAGCTGTAGATTTGACGAAAATCTCCGGACAGCAATATCAAAGCCCCACCAAATAGTTTCGAATCACCTCGTAAATCCTTCATCGTTCGGTCAACTGCCTCCAAAACTCGTTTATGCGCCATCGTGCATTCATCCCAAATGATGATTTTGAATCAATTTCGCTGTCGCTGAATTCTTGCGCATCGTGCACGTTGGCTGGTCAACCGTCAGAAGATTCATGGGTATCTTCAAAGCGGAATGTGCAGTTCGACCGCCTTCCAACAATGTAGCAGCAATGCCAGATGATGCAACAGCCAACGCAATTTGAGATCTTGACCGAATCGTTGCCAGAATCAACGAAATAACGAATGTCTTGCCTGTCCCACCAGGAGCATCGATAAAGTATAAGCCTCCCGTTTCATCGTCAACAACCTTCATTATCGAATCGTACACTTTCTTCTGCTTGGCATTCAAAAGCGGCACATTTCTTCGAACTCTTTCGGCCAGGTTATCCTGATTGTAGCGTTGCTCCCGTTGAAATTTGCGATTGAAAGCATCGTGCACTGAACGATTTGGCGCTGGTATTCCCAATGTCGATAGTAGACTGCCGCACATGAGCATGCACATGTCTTCGATCCGTACTAATGCTTCGTTGTACATATCTTCGTTAATGCCAAGATTGAAATTAGAACTTGTCCTGCGTACTCTGTTCAAAATATCGTCCACCATTTGGTCTTTGTATTTGTAGCTACGATTATTGCGAATAATATATGGATTTGATTCATTTACACAGACAGTGGCGGATACAGGGGGGGGGCGATCGCCCCCCAGCTTCTGAAAAAAGGTGCTTCACTTGAATGCGTCCGACTCCTTAGAAAACGCGTGAACGGTGTGAGCTGGCGTTGCATTATTTTAAAAAAATTATGATCGCCCCCCCCCAGGCCGATACCTGTATCCGCCCCTGGACACAGAAACAGTGGCATCGGCGAGCGTTGAGTCCCAATGAGTGTCGTTTTCGAGCAAGTTCAAACGTTGGCAAGCCTTTCGAAAAGTGGCGCACAGCACACCACAGAACGCAGCGATGTAGGGCCAAAAGCAAGCGAAGATAGAAGCATTCATCAAAGGGGCAAGCGCCCCGACCGCCAAATCTAAGGGGCGCCAAATCGGGTTTGACTTACACTGTATTTTTCGATACTTCATGTTTTCCCGCGACGCTATGCATGTAAAATGTTTCTACTAGAGTTGCCGCCGAATACCGAATATCGAACGTTTGGCAATGCTGTCACCCGAAGCGCCGAATATTCGGTCGCCTTCTCCCTATATAATACAAGTGAGTAATTTTGGATATGCATGATCATGCATGAAGAGAGCGCTCGAAACGTCAAAACAAACTTTTTTAAGATTCATTTCTAGTTGTATTCGTAAGGTTATCGGCGCGTACATTTCCAAAATAAAAGTGACGTAAGGCAAGTCTGCAGTGCAAACCAAAACAACCAAAATGAAAAGAATAAAACCCAGTGGCGCCAGTTTAAAAAAATTCGGGCAAAAAAACAATTGACCGAAGGCTTTTTAAAAAAATGTTGAACTACATGAAAAGCCATAATTCTTCGGTTTCTGGATCAAATCAAGAAGATCCAGCACAGCATGATATTGAGGAGTTTAGAGAAAAACAAATTGCAAACGTGGTAGAATTTGCTTTTAATTTTGAAAAGCCAAATTACAATAATTAAAGACGGAACGATTTTTTCATTTGATTAATAATTTCTAGGAGACTAGGAACCTAGAAGATCCAGCACAGCATGATATTGACGAGTTTAGAGAAAAAGAAATTGCATTTCAAATGCTGAAGAACACGTGGTAGAAATTGCTTTTAATTATGAAAAGCCAAATTACAATAATAAAAGAGTGAACAATTTTTTCAAATGATTGATATTTTCTAGGCGACTGTTTCAACGCAGGAAAATACAAGAGCAAAGAATATCGAACTAGCCTTGAACAAAGACATAGGTTCTTGGCCTGAAAAAATTTCACAATCGTTTCGTGTTTTTCTTGTGAATACTGGAACAGAAGCTTAGAGGCATATAAAACACTAGTAACAGCTTTAAAAATTTTGCTGACTCTGCCATTATCTGTGGCTTCGTGTGAGCGGTCATTCAGTAAACTGAAATTAATCAAATCTTATCTTCGCACGTCTATGAACCAAGACAGGCTGTCAAATTTGGCGATACTTTCGATAGAAAATGAAGTAGCAGAATCACTCGACTACAGTGAAATAATTGCCGAATTTGCATTAATCAAGGCCAGAAAAGTTATGTTTCATTAGTAATATTTTATAGAGCATAAGATAATAAGCCTTCAAATACATAAAGAACTTTAAATATTATTCATTTTATTCACGTTCAGAGGACAGAGGGGTTGAGAGGCGCAAATTTTCTGCTCTGCCCCGGGCGCCAGTTACCCTAGATACGCCACTGCTTGAGATGGGGTTTGGGCAGCGCGAAGATGTGCCATTCGGGCACGTGTCGATGCATTTATTTCTGCACGTTCCTTTTGCGTCCGACTATTACAGAAATTCTGACTATTTATTACATTGCGCGAACGCCGTCCAAGATTTATTCGTCTAACAGCAGGCATTATTTCAAATTGTTTAAGCTCGCTCGATTTTTTTGTTTAAATATTTTTTTACCGACTTCATCGATACACAATATCAACGCAGCTATGATCTTTTTTTCACATACAACATTGTGTACATCTGTTGAGCCGCTAGCGACTTTTTCTTATGCTATAACCTTCTTCTGGTTCTAAGCTATCTCCCTACCAATTTTCAGCCAAATCGGTTAAGCCGTTTTCATGTGTTGCGATTGCGCATATTTTTTGTCTCCATCCATATACTAATATATAAATGTGAAAATGTTTCTGTCTGTCTGTTACTCTTTCACGCCTAAACGGCTGAACGGATTTTGATGAAATTTGGTATGGTGATAGATGATAACCTAGAAATGATAATAGGCTATAAATAATCACGCCATCCTTCTTAGGTAATAGGCAGCAGGTGGCGAAACGGAATAATCACGCAATCGTTCTTATGGGGTAGGCAGTAAGCATTAGGTTTTAAGTAAAAAGGTTTATCAAAGTTTTTATAAAAAATTGTCTTACGTTGTAGTTTTTAAAACTCCCGTTTTTAAAATCTTTTATTATTGTTTTCGATATGCCACGCAAACGTAAATCCAATATAAGCAGTAGTTCTAACAGAGCTCGAGCTGCAAAAGTTGCTTGAAGACAAGAATCTGAAGAGCAGATGTTAGATTCTCAGCGTCATGCGACTCAAAGACCTTCTGAGACCTACATATGCGCAGACTCCGGACCGTCAGACCCTGGATGCTGAACGCCAAGCATCTCAAAAAGCTGCTGAGACAGTGGAACAGACTCAGACACGTCGAGTTTTAGATGCTGAACGTCACGCGCAATTGTTTGCGGCAGAGTCTGACGAAGGTTCACAAAGACGACGTCTTTTAAATGCTGAACGGCAGGCAGAAGGAACACGTACGTTATCAATGAGAGCATTTAATGGTGCCTCTTTTGAGTATGACCCTTTGATAGACTATGTTAATCACCGATTGGCTATCTTTGGGAGAATGGATAAAAAATTCAGATATTGTGAAGCACTGAAATGGAAAGAAGAAACTCCAGGTATGTGCTGTTCTGGTGGAAAGGTTAACCCGGGCGAAGCTGGGGCGGGCAGCTAGTTTTTATATATATACAGGGTGGGCCATTTAAAGTTGACCCACTTGAAACAAAAAAAAAAAAGTGGACAGTTTTTTTTTTATTCCAAAAATCATTTATTTTGGTCCAAGGAGATTTTTTACAAATCATTATTAAAAATGATATCACGTAAATGGGCACCTTTATCTCTGACAGCCGAATGCATTCTTTTTTCAGCATTTTCCATGACTTTGGTCAATGTTTCAGACGATATGGCGGCTGTTTCACGTCTAATGTTGTCTTTTAGTTGACTCCAGGTTTTTGGTTTATTAGCGTATACCTTGGATTTCAAATAACTCCACAAATAAAAGTCTGGTGCCGTCAAATCTGGTGATGTTGGGGGCCAGTCAAAATCACCACTTTTCGATATCAACCGCCCAGGGAACAATGTTCGCAATAAATCGATTGTTGCTCTAGCTGTATGGCAAGTTGCCCCGTCCTGTTGAAACCAGAAATTTTCCATGACATTTTCACGAATAATAGGCATCAGAAATTCGGTTATCATTATCATTGCTCGACAACGCTCACCATTGCACAGTGGTTGGGCTTGTACTGAGCCGCGGCCATAAATACTTCTAGTTCAGGTATTGTAACGAAATTTACACCAAAATTCTAAAAAAATATTTTAAATGTATAGTAAAAAAATTGGCCATATCGTACGTCTATATCATAAAGCTGCCATAGGAACGATAGGATAGAAATAGTATATAGTATGAAAAACTTTTTTGTTTTTCAAGATATGTAAACCAAACTTACAGATTGTATGCCTCGACCAGTTTTATATATACTTGCCAAATATAGTCCAAATTGGAAAACTATATCATACAGCTGCCATAGCAAAAATTGTAAACACAAATAAGTACCAGTTTCAAGTAATATTGAAATACTTTAATAATAAGACACTTGTAAACAAATTAGGAGCCATAACAAATAAAATAAAAAAACATTAATTAAATAAAAAAACAAAGAAAAACATAACAGTTAATCAAATCCTTCTAACAAATCTAACGTTGATTTCATTAAATTGGATTTAAATTTGCAAGGTAATTTCCTTAGTCCTGTAATAAAAGGATCAGAAGACAAAAGTAGTCTATTAATTAAATCCGTATTTGTGGCAGTTCGAGTTATTTTTCGTGTGTTCTGCTTTCTATATAGTTTTTTTTTGTAATCTTCCAGATTAAAAATAAATAGTCGTGGAAATACACACTTATGGGAATCTCCTAAAAAGTGAATTTCAATGAAATAAATAAATAAAAAAATTTAAAAAAACATTACAAACACGAGCGACGAGGACAAAACAAAAGTACAATAAGGAAAAACTTTTCCTTGGCAAACGCTAGATGGCATCAGTATTTTTCCGATTATATAAACATCTGCAAATTTCTGCAGCTGATTTTAGGCATATAGTAGGAGAGAGTGGGGTAATGTCGTCAGTGGGGCAAAGTCGTCACTCGCTATTATTTTAAAAAATAAAAGGGCTACCAAGCCAATTTTTTTAGCGTAAGTGTATTGCACTATTCCTACATTACCGACGTAGTTTGGTAGAATTATAGGTTATGTATAATTATTTATTGATCAGAAAGTGTTTCGGAGCCTCAAAAGTAATTTTTCTCCGGCGCAGAACTGTTTTTCTTCCAAGTACATTTTCGATCAAAGAAGTATAAAGGTAAGTTATTATTGTTGAGAAATGTTTGGCGAACACGAGATGGTAGGTTGTGTAACAGCTGATTCGAGTTTCGATTTGTTATTCATGTTTTTATCAAAAAATATCGCGTGGGGCATTGTCGTCACTCAACGGGTGGGGCAAAGTCGTCACTGTATTATCTCAGACGGAAATACAAACTCGTATCAATTTATTATTGTTTTGTGATTGTTTATGTAAAGTATTAAATATAAAATATAATTTCTCCAAAATGTTCTTCAAACAAAAATAAAATTCTAAAAAGAGGTTGCCCAAAGAAAAATCTTTAAGAAATTCTGATTTTTGCTTTCTATCCTTCACTAAGATCTGAATGTGTCAAATTTTTGCAAAAAATAGGTATAGTGTTCCACTTTTTTATATTTATGAATATCAATAAATGTGTGTTTGACAAGTTGAAATAGTTTTGTGCACATGGGTACCTATATTTGCATTCATTATTCTATGTGACGACTTTGCCCCAGGGGGGTGACGACTTTGCCCCACGATTTTTCAATTTTCCAATTTTGTCTTCTTTCAGATAACAGTTTCGTATTAATAAACAAATGAGAGGATGTCCGAAATACTTACTGCATTTTATAGCCAGATCTTTTCCGAATCCAACCATGTATATTACATGATAAAAATAAGTTATTTTATCAACAAATTTCGCAATTAAAAAAAAAGTGACGACAATGCCCCACTCTCCCCTACCCTAAAAGTCAGACGAACACATTAACATACATACTATTTGTGGGATTTCATGGGAGCACAACTAAAACTTTAACTAAACATGAAAAAGACGTTTACAAAATAGTCAAAAAGGGTTAATCGATCTAAAATACACAAATAAAATTTAATTAGTCAGATAAATTTCATAAAACCAATTTTTTAAAGTTAGTACCTTAGATTTTAAAATGCATTTTAAGTAGTTAAATTTGGTGAATTTTTGCGAACGTCCGATCACTTTGAACTTTACTTTTGTTTTGACGAAAAGCACTAAAACGCAGCTGCAGCAGCAAAATTGAAGACGTGTTCTCACTTTGCATTCAATTTTTCGAACGTCCCGTTAGATTTCCGGAAAAAACTAGCTTGCAATGACAAAATATGGACTATTTAGAGACAAATTCTTTACATTTTGACTAATTATTTTTAAGTCGATTTTTCGATTTATGTCGATTTTTCGATTTATGGCCTACGGGCGCAACCACTGTGCATTGACGGTTATCGAGTCTCATCAATACTGGCTCGTACGGCTTCGATATTTTCATTAGAACGTCTTGTTCGTTGCCTGGATACATGACTGGCATTACTTAGATTACCGGTGTTTACAAATTTTGCGTACAAAGACTTAATTGTTTTTAACTGGAGCACTTTTAACTTTATTCATTTTACGAAACGCACGTTGGGTTAACACAATTGAGAATTTATTTTCAATGTAGAGCTGAACAATTTGAGCGCGTTCCTTTGGAGTGTATTGTTCCATGGTATCAATTGTCTTCGACTGACGCTTCCAACGTGGTATGACATTTGACGATCTGTCGACGCTGTCAAAAGTTACAGGGTTGCCAAATGGGTCAAATTTAAATGGCCCACCCTGTAGAAACACTGAATTGCTGAATGTGGACAAGGGCAACTCTGATACTTGGTTAAACCACGATTTTCAAACACAACAAAAACCACATAAGGACGAACTGAATGAATTTAGCATGGACAACTTTGAAGTGGATTTGACATAAATTTCAAATCAAGATTGCTGCCAAACTAGAAAATATATCAAACAAATTTAAACGCAGTAATTCAAATAAACTCTTTATTAACTAATATGACAAAGAAAAATTTACTAATCTACAAAAACAGAACAACTTTTCATATAAAAATAAAAAAACAAGGCACTTCTGGCAAAGCTTATAAGCTGGAATAAGCTGGAAGCTTATTTCGTGCAAACATTTTAAATACAAAAAAACATAAAAAGGGGACTTTTAAATCCATTTTTTTATATACTAGTATATTTATACTTAAATATACATACTTCATAAGTTTTGGGAGCTGGTCACTCAAAACTAAACTTTTACCGTTAATTTTTAACGATGGCGCCACGAACAACGATCGAGCAAAGGGAATTAGTCCTAAAACTAGTGCGAAAAGTGAAAGAAATACCCAAGCTATCGGCTCCAAAGCTGCAGAGGTAGAGAAGGAATTGGGCAAAAAATGTTGCCCAGACACAATCCGCAACGTGCTTCACAACTACAACTTAAACGGTCGAGTAGCTAGAAAGAAACCGTTTATCAGTAGGAAAAACATGGTTGAACGTGTCAGGTTCGTGAAGATGGAAATTCATCCGATTTTCTTCTGGAATGATGTGATTATTGCGGACGAATCCAAGTTCAACCTTTTCGGGTCCGATGGCAGGCAATATGTTTGGCGGCGTGCGAATGCAGAGCTTGAACCTAAAAACCTTAAACCTACGATCAAGCACGGAGGTGGCCATGTTATGGTTTGGGCCTGTATAGCTGCTTCTGGAGTCGGAAACTTGGTTTTCATTGATGGCATTATGGATGCTAAGGTGTACCTCACCATACTAAAAAAAAATTTACAACAAAGCGCTGAAAACTTGGGTATACTGGACCGATTTCGATTTTATCAAGATAATGACCCCAAGCACCCTGCGTGCATTGTGAAGCGTTGGTTGGTCTAAAACTGCCCACACATCATAAAAACACCAGCACAGTCTCCAGACCTTAACGTCATTGAGAACTTGTGGGAGATTTTGGACCAGGCGATTCGAAAAAGAAAAATAACAAACAAAAATGAGCTGAAGACTGCCTAACTGGAGGAATGGAGGATAATTCCTGTTGAAACCACAAAAAATTTGTCGAATCTATGGGAAACCGTTTGAAAGCAGTCAAAAATCAAAAGGGAGGCCCGACCAAATATTAGATTTAAGATGTAAACATTAAAATAGTATATAATAATAGCTTTAAATGTTTGCACGAAATAAGCTTCGACGCCAGAAATGCCTTGTTTTTTTATTTTTATATGAAAAGTTGTTTTGTTATTGTAGATTAGTAAATTTTCTTTGTCATATTAGTTAATAAAGAGTTTATTCGAATTACTGCGTTTATTGATTTGAAATTTCATTTTGCTCTTGCACGAAATAAGCTTCTAGCCACTGTAGACAAAACGGTTTTTGACATTGACAGAATGGATATTGATGCTGACGAATTGGCAAAGGATGCTCTGGAGTATATAGCAGGTTACATAATAAAAAAAATTAAATATTAACAACGAGACCAACGAGACTTCAATCATTTGAAGTTTCGCGTGGTGGCCTCATCCAATTAATTTTTGAACGGAATCAAACAAATGTAAATTAATTTTCTTTTAAAAAAACTAATTGTAAAAAATAATGTTAGAGATAAACTGTTGCTGAGCATTTAGAAATAAGGTTAGATATACAAAAATTGTATTTTAAAATTCGCATTTTTTTTAAAATTAACTAGTGTTTAAAGAACAATGGTATCAAACTCTTATGGACTTTCACCAGTGGCATATTAAGTATTTTTTGTCATACAACCCGGTAAATTGGCATTTTTCGTACCTGTATTCCGTGCGGTAAATCGATGATTTCAGCTATTTACCGTAACCCGTGCGTAATCGGCAGTTTTGCACTCAAAATGCCAAATTTAACGGTTTTATGGACAAAAAGCACCGTGTGTATCTCTTACGGTAAATACGAGATCACACTCGTGTATAGCTGCCCTCTCTGCGCTCGGGCGCTAACTTCACGAGTGTAATCTCGTTCTTACCGCACTAGATACACAAGGTACTATTATGTCTTAGAACCCCTAAAATTGGAATTTTTCGTGCCTGTATTCCGTGCGGTAAATCGCTGATTGCAGCTGTTTTTCAGGGATGCATGCGTAAGAAACTTTACCAAACCATAACCCGTTCGTAATCGCTTTTACAGGCAGTTTTGCACGAGATTTCCGAATGAAAAGGCAACAAAAAAAGCTAGAGAGTAAAGTAACGGTGAACCGGAACCGACACATGATGGCCGAACTCCCACCCGAGGTCGAGAGCATGGTCCTGGACTGGCTGCCAGATGGAGGCGATCCAGCTGCTCCATTAGTGCAGGACGCGGGCGAAATCAGACTAGTCCCCCCGGAGGGATGGACTTGTGACAAACCAGATGGGAGAATCCCCGCCAACATCGCAGAAGTCATCCAAACCCGAGCGCTACAGGCCAGGTCCCGGCAGCGGTACCGTCTCCAACGCCCAGAGGAAGCTACCGGGTCACCAGCCGAACAAATGGCTCCATCTCCATCCTTTTCGACCCCCCGAAGTGGGAAGGGGGTGTGACGCCTCATTCAAAGAGGCGAACATATTTACCTTTTGTTTCTTTTTTTTTTTTTTTATATTGTTCTTAGTTTTATTCCATTAGTCATGTAAGAGAAATGCCAATGAAGTATTGTGTTATTATAGTTCTAAGTAATCATTATATAAACAAGATTGAAATTTAAGCTTGAACAATGTTGCCATTTACTTCGCGCCCTGACCAACGTTGCCATTTACGGCACTACCGATCAATACGCTGACGGTTGACACGTTGCCAGATCGCAAGACCTTGCCAGATCGCGACGCTGTCAAAATCACCACGTTGACAGCCTGGACAGAGGATCGAGATCGCAACTCGACCTCTTCCTTTCCGGTCAGCCGTAGCGAGCAGAAATCGACCTCTTAGATCCCGGTCACCCATAGCAAGCAGTTGTGTGCTCCACAACTCGAGCTTTTTCGGCCACCGGTCAGCCGCAGAGAGCAGACATACGCTCCGCAACCAGGTAAAACCGAATCACGCGTGTCGAGAACCAACGCGCGCTACAGCCACCGCGGCTTAAATAATAAGTTATCGGTGCAGCAGCAGGGAAACAAGCCACGACATTTCCTGGTTAATCCAGAGAACGTCAGCGTACCCCTGTTGGATTTATATCCCGTTCCCGTGCCCGTAACTAGTATTCCTGGGCCCTCCCGGACACGCTCACGCGATCCCTACTCTTACGTACCAAGCAATAGTTCCGGTACAGCCAGGTGCCTCACAGGCACGTGGGAGCTCCACCTCCCGCTCCCTTCTCCTCTAGCTAACGGCGCAGAGCCCGGCAAAGGGGGGCGCAGCGTGTCCAAAAACCGGAGTACAATTGATCCAAAACCCGCGCTCGACAATTCCTTTTATAAACAATTTCCCATGTAAATTACAAATTTCTTGTGAGGATCTCTTGCACGACTGAGGTCTATCCCGGCCTGAGAAGCGTCGTTACAGCTTTGAGGTCTGATCTTGGTTCCGCAGCTAAGTTAAACAAATCAAAATTAAAGTAAACATCAGCTTCCGTTCGAAGCGCAATCAATTGCATCGTTTGAGTTTCAAGTTCCCACCAAATTGCATAGGTCAGCATAATTTAGTTTCACAAACTTAAACTTTGTTCAGCTTTTATTCTAAACAAAAATTAGAATTCGAAAAACTCAAATAAGAAAAGCTCCTGGCCGAGGTTTATTGGAGCTGATTAAAAAAATAAAAAGTAATCCTATTTAGATAGGCATCGCAATCGGTTATCTGAGTTAAGCAAGGGTCTTGTAAAAAGTTGTATTTAAAGATAAGATGTTTAACACCAAAATAATTGACGATCCTTTGACCTCCATCTCTAGGTTTGTCCACTAGTATGAATGTGTTTCTTCCTGTTCAATACTTGAATCTTCTTTTCCTCATCTCATACTTTGTATAATAAAATGTGTAAGAAGTATTCAAAGCGTAGGTATATATGAGTGTGGTAGAGATAAGCTAAATTCATAAAATCTTATGCGAACTTACTCAAACATGTTTGTACATTGTTAATTTCGGTTGGCTTTGTTTCACATATGTAACACGTTGCCGAGGACGATTGACTGCGTTGTACACCTTTCCATTTACCCTAGAAAGACGCAATCTATGCGCAATGAACATTTTTTTTTATTAGAGACGCTTAACTCTTTTGGCTTTAATTGTTTAATTTTTGCGTCAAAATATTCTGTTTCGTCTTTCTTAAATTGAAATCTGATTGGTCGACAGTAACGAGTCATTGATGGCCGGGGGTTTTCCCAAATTATTGTGTTATCTTTTTGAGTAGCCAGTTGGAGAGGTACGTAGGATATTACAAATAAGCTTCTGTCGTTCAAATCACTGTTTGAAAACGTTTGCTTATACTCGCTATGCCCAATACTTCCATCAAAGCCTCATTTTAATATTAAGGGGAGGTTCTTTTCTTTTTTTCGAAAATTAAGCAAACTTTGAGAATTAATTGCGGAAAAATGAAAAGACATACGAACTTATGCTTTTGAACTTTTGATTCGTTGTTTATTAACGATTAAAAAAAAATCAATATTCAGGAAATTCAAAATGGCGGCTTCAAAATGGCGGATCTCGTAGACCTCTATTTTTCTGCTTTGTCGAGTGTCGGGCCGCTGGTAGTGAACCGAAATTAAAAATGTAAATTATTTATTAAAATTGATGGAATTTCCAATGCCTTATACCTAACTAGAATCAATTTTGGTAAAAATAAACCAATTTTATGGACATTTAAAAAAAATGGACTTTTTTTTTTTACTTCGATCTCGTTTAAAAATTATAAGTAAACAATTTTTTATGCCAATTTTAGGTATAAGGCATACAAAAAAGTATATACTTTCAAAAATTTTTTGAATGAAGGAAATCGGATCAATAGAACGACCCCTGTGCGCGACAAGAGGTTTGAAAACATGGTTCCGAGAAAAACGCGTTTAAAGTTTTTAGAGCGTACCACAGCGCATGTGACATGGGTATGTTTGACATGCTCTAGCTCAAGAAATACGCGTCGTATCGAAATATCCTTTGGCACGTATATTCTAAACATATGTAACTTTCATTTTATTAAAAAAAAAAAATTCGATTTTTTCAAGAAAAAAGAAAAGAACCTCCCCTTAAGATAAATTCTTAACGATATTTTCAGGAATAGTTTCAAATATGTTGGTTTGAAGCTCTATTATACTAGATGTCGTAATGTCTAGTAAACTCTGTAATTCGACTTCAGCACAATATTCGTCTATATGAATACAACCAGGGTATTTATTTTTTTTTTTAATTAGTACTCTTTGATAACTGGGAAACAATTCAAAGGATATTTTACTACATATTTACAAAGTTTCTTATCAGCATATATTGGTGTTTCCTTATGGGAGTTTCCATTAAATGCGAAATAACTTGCATGGGATCTGATGGTAGAAAATTTTTCAAGGCTTTATGGAAAAAACGATGTCATTTAATTTTGGTGATGTGCTGCATTTGAGTTAGCTCTGGCTGCAAAAACAGCAGATACAAATGATGAACGTCGTCATTTAGTAATTTATGCAACGTTTGTGCCTTGAAACATTTTTCATTTGTTGCAGCATTGTTAAAGTGAAGTTCTAGCTCAATCCATTGCTTCAGAATTCGCGTAACCGCAACTTCAATAGACAGCCACCTTGTGTCGCAAACTCGAAAAATTTTAAGAGGGACCTAAAAAAAAATGGATGTTATTTATGTACAAAAAAAGTAATATAAATATAAACATAGAGTACAATACCACAATATACTACCTTGATCAAAAAGTTCCCGACTTTTCCACCGTGTGGCGCTCCCAGTCAAACGATTTCAATAAATTTTTTTCCCAGAGTGGCAGAACTGTTCTTTATATTCCCACAAATTTTCAGCGTCATCGATTGACAGTTGTCAAAGTTACGTTGTGTTGTTTACATTAAGCTTTGGACGTATCTTCGATTTTTCCATGATCTCATATCGGCTGCCGTAACGCGTTCCGCGGAGCGGTTTTTTAAGTCGACTGAACAGGTAAGAGTCGCAGGAACCCAAATCCGGTGAATTCGGTGGTTGTTGGGTCGGATTCAGCCTTGGAAATCATGTCTTTGGCGACCTCAACGCGATCCATTTTTTGTATGAAACTCAGTTCTTTTGGCACCAACTTTGCAGCGACGCGTCTGAAACCCAAATCATTAGCCAAAATATCTTGAACGGTTGCAAAAGCAATGTCCAACTCCTCTGCCATCTCTCTAATAGTCAATTTGCTGCTTATGGCCATCCAGTCTTTGATTTTGCCGATGTTTTCGTCCGTTTTCGAAGTGGATGGCCTGTCAGAACGGTCATCATCGTTGATGGAATTACGGCCACTTTTGAACCGTCCATGCCACTCGCGAACTGTTGTTAGTTTCAAAGCATTGTCACCGAAACACTTCTCAAACATTTCCAAAGAGGTCGGAACACTAATTTCATTTTTAACACAAAATTTAATGCAAATTCGTTGCTCTTGTTTTCTATCCATTTTTTAAAATCAAAAAAATCGAAGATACGTCCAAAGCTTAATGTAAACAACACAACGTAACTTTGACAACTGTCAATTGATGACGCTGAAAATTGGTAGGAATATAAAGAACAGTTCTACCAATCTGGGAAAAAAAATTTATTGAAATCGTTTGACTGGGAGCGCCACACGGTGGAAAAGTCGGGAACTTTTTGATCAAGGTAGTATACAGACTACAGACACACGCAAGTTAATTAGATCTCGACAGACCAAAATGTTAAAGTCGAACAATACAAACACGTAGGTCGTTTTACCTGTTCGCATTACCTCTTCTGCGTTAATAAGCTGATACATTTTTTTGTATTCTGATTGCCTTTTTGCTCTTTTAGAAAACAAATTATACGTTTCGTAAACAATATACTCTAAGGCCTCAGGTAAATAATGTTTTCAGGCACTGTTGACAGCCAATTGTAGTGAATGGCATGCACATTTAATTAAAATAAGGGAAGGAACTCGTTTTCTTAATTCCGTGCAAACACTTTGCTTACAACCAACCTTTACACTTGCGTTGTCCGTGCCGATCCCAATCAAATTCTCCAGGTTTAATTTGAAATTGCTTAGTTCCTGGCAGAGGCTGTTCGCAATTGTTTTCGCGTCGCCCTCCTCGAGCGGAACTATGGATAAAAATGTGCTCCGTGTTAAACTAAAGTAGTTTATGACAACACCTATGTACATATATAGAATATATTTAATTGGGTTCTATGATGATTAGCTTTTTAACTCACCAAGTGTCTTGCATACACTAATATCTGTACTCTCATCAAGCAACAAGCTGTACTTGGCATCACCGATGTCCGGCTTTAGTAGGGTTATAAAGCTTGGAGCCAAAATATTTTTTATAACACTTGTGCACTTTGATCTATGCAGCTTCATAGCACCGCCATCCTGAAAATTATTTCCGCACAGCAATCCCAAATGGTCAATGGGGCTGACGGCTGAGTGCGTGGCAATATACAAACACAGTGCCGCCTCTTTCTGGGAGGTTTTCATAGAGACAGATGAAACAATTGTTATTTTGTTTGTCTGTGAAAAAGAAGATGCCGAAGACTTGTGTTTTGTAGTCTTGGCATGTGCCTGCAAATCGCAAAGCTTTGCATTAATGCTCGATTTGCAATATTTGCAAAAACATTTGAGATCATCGGATGGATCTAAAGTCAACCAATCCTTAAACGCAGGGTCTTGCATCCAGGCGTGACGCGGTTTTTGCTTATAAATTTTCGGCATTTTAAAGCTCACACGCGGTCGATGCGAAAGCTGTGAAATAGGGTTGTGAATAATATATCAAAATATCAATATATCGATATTTTTTTGCCAAAAATAAATATTTATATCATGATATTTTTTCACGTGATATATCGAATATCGCGATTTTTTTTTGATATATTTTTGATATTTTCTAATTGGTCACTCTGATTGAAATACTCGGTAAAAAAAGAACTGAGCGCGGCTAAAAGCTATTTTTCGGAGATTCAAAATCACACAGCAACCTGCAACATTTGCAGTAAAGTTGTAAAAACGAGCGGCAACTCGTCAAACTTGCTCTCTCACCTGAGAAACAGGCATCGGGATGCTTATCTCAAGTGCACAAAGGTAATTAAATCATATAAAGTGGCATGTGTGTATTTCCCCGAAATTTCGTGTGTTTGATTTTTTTTCCCGCGAATTCCGTGTACGTGATTTCATTTGCTCTAGTTTGTGTGGGTTTTTTCCCGTAAATTTCGTGTAAGTGGTCTGATTTTCTCTAGTGTGTGAGGCTTTTTTCCCGCAAATTTCGTGTTAGTGGTTTGATTTCAGTTAAAATCTGAAAAAGGCACAATTGTATGCAGATGCATATGTTGATATACACATATATTTATGTATACTATATATATACACATATAAATATAATTTAAAATAATTCTACTTTTATTATATTTTCAGAAACCGACAAAAGTTGACCAGCTCAACAGAAGCATTGAGCAAATGTCCATCGAGAACGCATTTAAGTCTTCGTCAACTTCTAAAGGTAAATTGTTGTAAATATTACGTTTATTATAAATTAATTAAAAATTATTTGTTTTTTCTTTTAAGAAAAACATGATGATATCACAGAAGCGATCGTTTTTATGATCTGTAAGGACAATTTGCCTGTCCGGACCGTTGAAAAAGAAGGATTTACCAACTTCATAAATAAATGTGTACCGAAATACAAAATCCCAAGCCGGTTCCAGGTAAATTTTTCGAATTTCATATATAATTATATTTGATTTTTTAACCGTTAACATCATTTTTACAGGTAACTAATATGATTGAAGCTAAGTACGACCGCTGCGTCTCTAGAATGAAGACCATTCTCCAAAATGTTAATGACTTTGCGTTCACCTGTGACGGTGTAACAGTAACTAATTCGACAAGATCATACTTAACAGTCACAGCTCATTTTATTCAAAATAACTGTCTACAATCCGTTTGCTTGCAAGCAGTAAGAATGAATCAGGTAAGCGTTTAAATTTTTTTTTTTTATGTTATGTTATGTTGTGTTTCGTCAAGTGTCCATGTGTCTGTGTTTTCTTCGTATACAAAAATGTGATTAGGGACGTTTCTTGTGCTCTGTTGTCATCTTGTCATGTCATCTTTGTACAAATTAAGAAAAATATTTAATTTAAATATTACCTTTAATTTAATGCAGTCACATACTAGCGAGTACATATGTGGCTTACTCAAGGGGGTGTGCGTTGAATTTGACATTGATCAGTCGAAGTGGCGTTCGTTAACCACAGACAACGCAAATAACATGAAGGCAGCGTCAAATTTATTTTTGGGACACAGCAAACACGTCTCATGCTTTGCACACACCATACATTTGGTGGTGGACGATGTGGTGACTATTCCATCTTTTTCAAAAGTTTTTGTTAAGGTCAAAAAAATTGTAATGCATTTTAAGCACAGCTCAGCAGCAATGGACATGTTGCGCAAATTGCAGGCCGACGAAGGAGTACCAGAAGGTCGAATAAAAACTCTCGTCCAAAGTGTGGACACACGATGGAACTCATGTCTGGATATGCTAATTTCTTTTCTAAGCGTATCAAATAAAGTGGCGATGGTCCTAATAAGTAGGTAAAATTCTGTAAAAGGATTGCCAGAGATGCTTACGTCTTCCGAAGTGGAGATATGTAAAGATTTTTGTGACCTGCTTACACCTTTCAAAGATGCGACCGAGAAAATAAGTGGCGAAAATTACGTCACCGTGAGCTTGGTAATCCTACTAATATCGTTATTACTGGACAAAGTTCCGTCGGCCGACGGAATTTTGACAAAAGATGCGCTATTAAAGGAAGCAGAGAAAAGATTCAACATTTTACAAAACAACAAGATTCTTGTAAAATCGACTTTCTTGGACCCAAGGCTCAAGAAAGTTTACCTTGCACCTCTTACAGCCCTTGAAGCTGTCAAGGACATTACATTTGAAATAACTGAAAATAAAACTTTTGAAAAAGTACGTAAAATTAAGTTGTCACCGGCATTAACACCATTATAAAATACCTCTTAGTAACACTTTCTATTTTTAATTCTTTTATAAAATAATACGAAATATAAAATAGTTTAATATTTTAATATTTATATCTTAAACCATATCTTTATTTTCAACTAAAAATATTGAAACTAACTTATACAGGCAGGCTCCGGTTTTCATTTTCACAAGATTCTCTCGTTTTCGTTTTCAAAAACGAAAATTGGTGCTCCGGTTTTCACTTTCACAAGAATTGTTCGTTTTCAAAAACGGTCAAGTTTTTTTTGTCGAAACTAAAAGTAAATGCCTTTTTCTACATCAAATCGGTTCTTAATTGCAAAAGGAAAAAAATAGTTGATTCCTTGGTCTATTGATGTTCATTTCCCACCATCAGTAGATCAATCTAATTCGTATTTATTTTTTAAATAGTTATTTTCTGACCCCTTCTTGATTTCATAAAAAAATATTTGCCGTCTGCAACAACAAATTTCGTTTTGCTCAGGGGTCGATAAATCTATTGCCCAAAGTTATCGTCAATGCTGCCGTACTTGTAGTGGAACGAAACAACCACTTAAAAATACTTATAAAATGAAAACGAAGAAAAAAATATTTGTAAAGAAAAGTTAAATAAGCTTTTTATAAATAAATATGATTAATTTAGTTTCTTAAATGGCAAAAGTGCAGTAAAAAAGTGGTTGAGAATAGTGGAATGAAAGCTGCAAAAAAGGTGGCAGCCCCTTATTGTGGGAAACAGCTGAATTCTGATGGAGGCTAATTTGAACTTTTGAAAATGTAAGTAAGACAACTTAATTTACCGATCGTCAGACATATTAAAAACACATGTGTTGCATCTAAGATGTCTCGATTTTCTTAAATCAATCAATTTCTGCCTTCTTTTGTCTTCAAAACAGGCTATTGAAAATGTAAAAGGCATTGTTTCGCGTTGTTTACTTTTGACCAAAAAAAGTCAGCTGTTTGAACCATTCCGATAACGAAACGATGACAAAAAGTTTGTGAAAACCGGAGCACCAAAAACGAAAACGTACGTTTTCGCCCAAAAACGAAAACGAGAAAAAAAAAGTGAAAACCGGAGCCTGCCTGATAATTCCATGTATTTTTAGGATTCACGGTTCCTTGCAAACACGGTAGAAGAAGCAACCGATTATAAAAATGAAGGATTCCTGGAGGCGCATATGAGATCCATTGCAACGCGCCAACCCTTGGAAGCCACGGAAAACGAGGAAATCAAATGGTTTTTGGGTCTCCCATTTACTTCTTGGGATAGCGACCCGATCGCATTTTGGACATCACAGTCAGAAACATTGCCAGGGCTTTCAAAGCTGGCATTGGGCTACCTTATCACACCAGGTAGCTCCGTACCATCAGAAAGGTCGGCCTCCGCCATAAAATGTGTGGTATGTGACACCCGAAGCCGCATAACGGACCTTCACGTCACACAACGCGTGTTTTTAAAATCTTTAAAAAAAGAATATTGGTATTGAGTTCTTGTTAATAATAAAAAAATATCAAAAATACTTGATATATGGATATTTTTGGGTGATAAATATTTTTATCAATTTAATATATTTTTAAAAAAGGATATATCACTGATACGATATTTTTTACATATCATCACAACCCTTATTTCGAGTCACATTGAGCAACATCCGAGGTGCACGGCGACTCATGTCAGCGTCATCGATCAAGAACCGATATGCACAGCGACTAATATCAGCGTCATCGATCAAAAATCGATAAACACATCGACTCATGTCGGGGTCATTGACTTTGCAGAAGACTACGAGAAAATTCGACGTGATATGTTATATGTAGGGGAATGTTGTCAGGGTTGGGCCATCTCAATATTTTGAATATTCGTTCTAGTACCATCTGTTAGTGGGTATCTAGAAACTTCTATCGGTCACTCGAAACTTTCCACGTGACAACTTATTTCGGGATTTCATTTTTCTACGTGCCGTTGTTCTGTGAAAAAAAGTGCTCGAAAAAGCTTTTTAACCTGGCCGAAAAGGTGGAATAACACAAGATTACAACATGTAATCCGCAAAGTGAGCATAAAAATACGTTATATAGGTGTTATATTACAAAATACTAAGATATAGTTTCATTGTTAAATATAGTTTGGCTATATTATACCATAATAGACTAATACCGCATGTCGTCAGGGTTGGGCCACTCTTGTAGTCAGGCTTGGGCCATCATAATTTTTACATTTTACTCGTGTATTTTCGATTTTTGTTGTAATATTTAAGTTTTTGGTAGCAAAAATATGCAAAATAAATTAAATAGATATCCTTAAAAAAATATTTCGATGGATTGAAAGAAGATGAATCATTTTTATCTTTTTTCCTTAGTGTTTCTCGCTACAAACGAAAAACAACTCTGAATAATTTGATATTTACTGTAAAATCCCTAATAATTAAATTAATGAACAAAATAATATCAGATTTACCTGAATTCAATTTTATTCCACCAGGTTACGATATTGTCAACTCTCTCTCTCTATTTTTGGTGAACACTTCCTCTCGCTTGTACCTTTCCAAAAATGTATAAACTTATTCTAAATTGTCATTCGTTCAGAACTTATAGACATAGGTCAAAATATGGCCCAACCCTGACAACATTCCCCTACAGTGAAAAAGGCAAAGAAATGATCATACTAGACAAATATAAGTTTCGAAACTGTTACAAACTTCGATCTGGGGAAATTGCAATGCCAAAGTATTCACAATGTACAGTGGTTCGGCTTGTATGGAGCCGCGGCCATAAATACTTTTTGTTGTTATATTGTTATAAAACTATCCCCAAAATTTAAAAAAAAATAATAAAAATCTATATATATATAAGCAATGGATTCCGACCGATCAAAATCCGATTCAGAGTCGCCCAAACCTGCTACAGGTCCACGAAAGTCAGTTTTCAATAATTTTTTTCCAAATACATAAATATATTTCGAATCAAAATTTTTTTGATGTGCCTCACGTGTACAAAACCTGCAACTGACTTTAATTTTATTTCGCAGACGAAAACAAATTCTCTTGTTGATATTGCTCAAAATTTATTATTTTTCAGAGTTGAACAAAAAAATGTGAAGACATGGGAAAATAAGTATAAGTAGATTCAGGAGAGCAATGCAGCTAAGTGTTGAAATTTACATGTTAAAAAAATATTTTTTTTAATTTGTATCAACAAAGGACACACTTTTTTCGATTGCAAGTTATGCACTCAGGATGGGATTACTGCTGTCAAGAAACACGAAAGGACATTAAAGCATAAGATGTCGGCGAAAACGGTGAGGAGCACCAGAAACATATTTGCTTCTTGTAAGGAGGCTGTCAATTTGAGCCAGCAGGTGAAAGAGTTGGAGCTAAAAGTTGCAATGTTCATTGTAAGCAAAAATCTTCCCATAAGTATTTCTGGCGATTTGATCGAATGGATCAAAAACATGGAGTTTGGCAAAGAGGTCCGACAAAAGGCCACATGTGACCGAACGAAATGAACCATGTTGATCCGAAATGTGATTGGAGAATACGAGTCAACTGTTTGGTTTATGAAGGCCAGGTTTTCTCCTTAATTATTGACGAGTCAACTGATATTTCGGCTTGCAAACATATCGTCATGTGCATCAGGATGGACACAGAAGAAGGCATTAGAGATGAATTTTTGGGTCTTTTAAGGGGTTATAAACCTTTCTGAGCGAAAAAATTGAGGGAACTTTGGATTTTTTTTCAGGTGTGTAGCAATTATTTTATGATACTGAGGTTATTATTTATTGATAGTACATGTTTTTATAGACACAACAATCGATTGTTCTTAAAAAAAATATAAATAACTTTCGAAGTTATGGAAATTCTCTCATAACCCTTTTTTTTTATAGCGGCTTGCGGTGACCACGATGGAAGTCCAGCGGGTCAACTGAAATCAATAAACCAAAAATTTTTTATTAGTTTAGTATTATTTCTAGTTCGTCATTGAATTACTTCAAGAATATTTGGTTTTTTCTGCATACAGTAACAATTTTTCCAAAAAGTTGATTTTTCGAGTTCTAAAAATTTTATTAAAAAATTCTTATCTGCAAAATCGAAATTGGCGCATAAAAACTGAATCAATGACGAACTCGGCACAATCATTACGAATATTTAAAAAAAAAAATTGAAGAAGATCGATCAAATAGTTCTTGTGCAATCGCGGTCACAGCAAAGGCACTTTTGGAAAAAAACGACTTTGAGATAATCGCATTCAAAGTTTTACGTTGCGTTACAAAGAGTGACGTATCGCGCCTCAAAACGCTGTTTTCCTATCGAACTATTATTCGGATCTCTTCAAAAAATTTGGGATAATGTTCTCTAGGGTATATACTTTAGGATTCAGCAAAAAAATTTCCTTTTTTTTTTTTAAAAAAAAGAAGGTATATAACCCCTTAAAGGTTTGTAATTATAGAACTACTTGTACTTCTCGAACTTTCTCTTTAAAATTTTTGGGTAGGTCCTAAAATCGGACTCCGATTCGTTTTATCAACTAATAGTCGACTTTTACAAAGAGCACGACATCCCTTATAAATCGAATATGGTCGAATTCGGCAGCGATGGAGCTAGTGTGTTGTTGGACATCCCAACCTTGTTCACGACGAATTGCATCTGCCATTCCCTCGCCACAGCTGTATCCTACGCTCTGCAGGAAATTCCAACAGAGTACGAAAAGCTGCTTTCTGACACATATTCCTATTTAAAGCATAGCAGCAATAAAAATAGCTTTGGGTGAGTGCCAGAAATTACTGGGAATCCCAGAGCGACATATGTATACAAAAAGTGTTTGAGATTCGGTGGCTATCTCTGCAGTCTGAAAAAAATGGTTGCCTTTACGAAAAATCTATCTTGGGCCCATTGTTTCTGCCGAATTGGCGTATTTCTTGACCACAGTCCCGTCTGCCAAAATATAATTTTTTCGTGAAAACTGACGGTTTTTGATAACTCTTGCCAAGGAAATATACAGGCAGGCTCCTGTTTTCACTTTTTTTTTCGTTTTCATTTTTGGGCGAAAACGTACGTTTTAGGTGCTCCGGTTTTCACAAACTTTTTGTCATCGTTTCGTTATCGGAATGTTTCATTTTTTCATCGTTTCTCACTGTTCAAACAGCTGACTTGTTTTTTGGTCAAAAGTAAACAGCGCGAAAAAATGCCTTTTTTATATTTTCAATTGCCTGTTTTGAAGCCATTTAAGAAACGAAATTAATCATATTTATTTCTAAAAAGCTTATTTAACTTTTCTTTAAAAATATTCTTTTCTTCGTTTTCATTTTATCAGTATTTTTAAGTGGTTGTTTGGTTCCACTACAAGTACGGCAGCATTGACGATAACTTTTGGCAATAGATTTATCGACCCCTTAGCAAAACGAAAGTTGTTGTTGCCGACGGCAAATATTTTATTTATGAAATCAAGATGGGGTCAGAAAAGAATTATTTAAAAAGAAAATACGAATTAGATTGATCTACTGATGGTGTGAAATAAACATCAATAGACCAAGGAGACAACTATTTTTTTCCTTTTGCCAGGGGTGGACGCAGGGGGGTGTCCGGGGGGTCCGGACCCCTCCCAAAAACCCAGACTTTTTCAAATTCCCTTACAGCACACGGTCTTTCAACCATGTAAACTAAAAAAATTTTTGATCGGACCCCCCCAAAATTTTTTCTGCGTCCGCCCCTGGGGGAAATGCTCAAAAACAGCGAGGTGGACCCAAAAAAACAGCCGCCAGAGCTGCCGCCACGAAAGATAAGCGCCAATACCACACCTGCTCCGCTCTCGCCACAGCTGCAGTCAAATGGAAGACGATTTCAAGAAAGTCCTAAAGAAAAGCGACGCATAATGACTGTGACTTCCACGACAACAACAACGGTGATCAGCTTCAACGGCAGCGATTCTGAAATGGAGTGCATTGCAGTGGAGGATATTGGCAATCATAACTACTTGCCACAGCAGCAGCAGTCGGGCCCAAAAACAAAGCTGGAGGCACCATCCCAAAGCCAATTGCAGAGAGTTTTTTATTAAATTAAACAATGAAAAACAAACCAATTATAAATTTCATGTTTCATTTTACTTATTTAGTACAGTCACTGCATATTTCTGTAGAATAAAATATCAGATATAAATATTTATTTTTACTCAAAAAATATCGATATATTGATATTTTGATATATTTTTCACATCCCTAATACACAGCTTGCAGTTATTCCACGAAGGCAGTTGTGCTTCTTTCCTTACCTATATTTTGCGCAAGCATTTTCAAAAAATAACTCGTGTAGTATGCTCACATATCGGGTACACACTGTACCACTTATGTATATCACTGCAACATTGTGGCGTTTGGTTATGGCCAAATATTCCCAGCACTTCAAGTGCGGAGTAATCCGATCCACACAACAATGTTATGAACATCCTAAATGCTGAGCCGGCATGTCTGCATGCGCGGCCGATCATTCGTTTACAGTGTGAGCATAACACTCTCCCTCTCATGCGCGCCCGCTGCTTGCGCCGTATACACTTATGCATAAGCGTTGACCGCTGCTCTGCAGCGGCACACATATATTAATATACATGTTTATATACA
This sequence comes from Drosophila ficusphila, assembly GCF_018152265.1. NCBI lineage: Eukaryota > Metazoa > Arthropoda > Insecta > Diptera > Drosophilidae > Drosophila > Drosophila ficusphila. Next base: position 566,617 of record NW_025064569.1, read on the forward strand.
ATAACGTTCGGCCGCGGCGCTGCTCGCGCAGCTATATGAATTGTGAGCCAAGGCCAATATTTCTTAAGTAAGGGGAGAATAAAATCGGATGTTCTTGGAGTAGGACCTAGCCTGCTCCAGCTCTCAATAAATATTTTAAACCGAAATAACTTTGTAATTATTAATTAATGGGGATCTTTCACTACATGGCGACCGTGACATAGTCACAATCTTCGGACGTGTTTAAAAAAAAAAAGCCAAGCGCGCGGTATCTGAAACCAAGTTCCCTGTGTATATCAAATATTCATATACAGTGCCCAAAACATTTATTCGTACACCCTATATTTTGAACCTCAAGTATCTGAAACTTGATTTATATTAAAAAACAACGGCGTAACCAAGAATACAAAGCTAAGTGGAAGTTATGGAAAAATAAAACAATTGAAGTGTTAATCACAAATATTCAAATATCAAATATAAAAAAAAAAAAAAAATTCCTTTTAAATAAATAAACAAATAAAAAAAAAATATTTACGAGCCTGTGCGATGACCAGCACCGGCGCCGCCTGAGTCAAAAGGCCCAATAATAATAATAAAAAAAAAAAATATATATATAAAAATATATATACAATCATCAGCAATAAACCTGTGCGATGACCGGCACCGGTACCGCTGACCGTTCCTAGGCAGCTATATATCAAAAGCGCGGGAGGCATTGGACCGCCCCCTGTGCCGCCGGTGGAAATTATATTAAAAGCGCGGGAGGCATAGGACCGCCTCCTGTGCCGCCGTTGGGAGCTATATCAAAAGTGTGGGAGGCATGGCAAAGCCCCCTGCACCAACGCTGGAAGGTAACCAAAAGTGTGGGTGGCATGGCAAAGCCCCCTACACCACCGATGGAAGAAGAAAGCTGCACTAAAAGCGCGGGAGGCTTTGGACCGCCCCCTGTGCCACCGCTGGAGAAAAAAAAAAAAAAAAAAAAAAAAACGCGGGATGCTTTGGACCGCCCCCTGTGCCGTCGCCGGAAGAAGAGGAGAAGATAAATAAAAAAAAAAAATTTTTTTTTTTTGAAACAATATATATTATGTACATAGTTTATAAGTAAATCCCAATTTGGCACAAGGCGTAGTTTTACGCAAGTCTTATTGGTAAAATTAAGAACTAACAAAAACAACTTCCCAACCATGTACTAACACACAACTTTTGGTGTAAACTTATAATAAGAAAAACTTTTGTAACTTGAATATTACTAATATGTAAACCAAAAGTTGTGCATGCACTTAACCACATAATTCCAATATTCAACAAATGCGATTATTATGAAATTATGTGAATTCCATGAGTCATGTTTATATTTCGTTTGATATTCTTTTTATTATTGATCCAAACTCCTTAGAGTTCAGGACAAAGCACTCACTATCCTGTAAAAATTCCTACTGACAAAATCGCAATAAAAAAAAAAAAATGATGAAATATTGCTGTGGTTAACCAAACCAAAAAAAAAAAAAAAAAACAGGGTAAAAACTAAAAGCCCAGGTACGAAGTATATTAAAATTGTGGAATCATCTGTATCTGTCAATAATAGCCCACTATAGTTATTTTCAAATATTTGTCTGATAAACCTAGCTCCCTTAAATTGTTGGCTTATTCGATCAACTAGGTAGAGCAAAATAATTATCAAGCCTTGACTTAATGTCAAATTTTAATCTCATTAAACCTGTTAAGTTCCAAACATATAACTTATTCTTCAACGAACAATGGTTCGTATTGCCTCACGCGATACAATTCGGTTCATAGTTCTTCTTTTATATTATAAAGGCAAGGACCGAAGTTATATTTGAATGAATTAGTCCAATTACAATTATAATGTATCCCAAATTGGTTCGGGAATCTTTTAATCAATATTAAATAAATAACAGTTGTTCTCTCCTTAATTATATATCTTAAATGGAGCGGCTTGACTCCTACTTTATTCAATACCTTATTAGGTTTAATCAAAAATACGGACAATATCGAAATTTTATTCAGAAACTCATTGGGCAATAAGATAATTCAAACCATATATTTATGGTAGACACTTCACTGTCAAACAGATAACAGACCACTTATGTACCAATTTAAAAAAAAAACAGACTGATTAAAAAAAAAGTCACTACAAAAATTAAAGTAGACAATAATCCTGCAGGAATTGATAAATAGAATTGCCCAGGCAATCTATATAAAAAGCTTCAAAGCCCAACGTTACGGAGTCATAAACAATGACGACGTACGTAAAGTAGTGACCTTGCAATTAAAAAACATGTTATGATCTTAGGAACAATAACGGAATAATTGCAAGATATGAGATTAGCGATTTATATACTAATGGAACTCAGGGCTAAGGTCAGTCTTCCAAAGGCTTGAAATGCAGGCCGGTATACACGAATCAGCCAACTCAAAGTGGCACCGTGGGAAAATATCTTTGAACAAGTTCATAGATAATTATTAATTAATGGGCAATAAAATAAAATATATATATGAGAGTAGCTACTCACCCGGTGACCCAAAATTTAAAAGAAGAAGCTATATTGTCTACGATACATGATTTACTAATAGAAGGAGGTCACACTGGCATTACAAAAACTTTGGCCAAAGTCAAAAGACATTACTTTTGGAAAGGTATGACTCGATATATTAAAGAGTACATACGGAAATGTCTAAATGTCAAAAGCAAAAATAACAACGCATAAAAAGACCCCATTAACGAGTACGGAAACACTACTAACAGCTTTCGACAGGGTAATCGTGGATACGATCGGTCCACTGCCTAAGTCTGAAATAAAAATGCATATACTGTTGCACAAGCAATATTTGAAAATTTTATTCTAAGTACGGTCCAATGAAGACGTTCATTGCGAATTAGGAAAAGAGCATAATTTCAAGTATAACATGTTGCAAAAGCAATATTTGAAAATTTTATTCTAAGTACGGTCCAATGAAGACGTTCATTGCGAATTAGGAAAGGAGCATAATTTCAAGTATAACATGTTGCAAAAGCAATATTTGAAAATTTTATTCTAAGTACGATCCAATAAAGACGTTTATTGCGAATTAGGAAAGGAACATAATTTCAAGTATAACATACTTCTGCGTATGTAACCCCATCGGACTCTACAACCAATCTATGGCCGTATTGACCATATGAAATAAAACTTAAAAAAAAAAAGAAAACCAAACTAAACAGGAAAGCAATATAAGCAATAGCAATACCAATAACTTCTCTAAATAGTTAACTCATTAAATAACATATACATTTAAAAAAAAAAAACCAAATAACAATAATCGCATAATAATCGCATACTTTTTCCCAAAATTTTTTTTTCATTTGTCTTTTTAATTTTTACTTAATATAATTACTATGAAAATAACTACATTATATTACGTTATTTTTCAAAAGGAGGGAGATGTAGTATGCTCACATATCGGGTACACACTGTACCACTTATGTATATCACTGCAACATTGTGGCGTTTGGTTATGGCCAAATATTCCCAGCACTTCAAGTGCGGAGTAATCCGATCCACACAACCATGTTATGAACATCCTAAATGCTGAGCCGGCATGTCTGCATGCGCGGCCGATCATTCGTTTACAGTGTGAGCATAACACTCTCCCTCTCATGCGCGCCCGCTGCTTGCGCCGTATACACTTATGCATAAGCGTTGACCGCTGCTCTGCAGCGGCACACATATATTAATATACATGTTTATATACAATAACGTTCGGCCGCGGCGCTGCTCGCGCAGCTATATGAATTGTGAGCCAAGGCCAATATTTCTTAAGTAAGGGGAGAATAAAATCGGATGTTCCTGGAGTAGGACCTAGCCTGCTCCAGCTCTCAATAAATATTTTAAACCGAAATAACTTTGTAATTATTAATTAATGGGGATCTTTCACTACACTCGATGACCATCGCAGAAAGTGAGAAAGCCCTTTTTAAGGCAGACTTGGAGGCTGATATTAAATACAAGCAGCTCATAATGGAAGCTGAGTCCCTGCTTGAATCTATGAAGAACAGCTTGCAAAGGTATTTTTTTATTTATTGTGTTATGGTTTTTGAATCACATACCGCTAATCAATTACTTACAGCATACCCAGGGACACACCAGTCGCCAGTCCGCGGCGCTTAAATCCCTTGGCCAGCAAGGGTGGGGAAATCAGGGGCGGACGCAGGGGGGTGTCCGGGGGGTCCGGACCCCTCCCAAAAACCCAGACTTTTTTAAATTCCCTTACAGCACACGGACCCCCCAAAATTTTTTCTGCGTCCGCCCCTGCCTTTGCAATTAAAAACCGATTTGATGTAGAAAAAGGCATTTACTTTTTATTTCAACAAAAAAAAACTTGACCGTTTTTGAAAACGAAAAAGTCTTGTGAACGTAAAAACGGCAGCACCACAAGAGAATCTTGTGAAAGTAAAAAGCGGAGCCTGCCTGATACAAACGTTTTCCATTTAAAGAACGAAGCACGAAGGTTCTCAAAAATTTGGTCTTTGTCGAACCCTCAACCTTGAAAAAAAAAAAAAAAAACATTTTGGAGGTAGCTCATTTTTTTCAACTGGACCTAGAACAAGTCCAAGAAGAATTCAAGAAATTGAAGATAATGTTTCGTGACAACATGGACAATGCAAGCGAAGACAGGAAGTTGGTGAAAAAATCTCAGACCGGATAAATATATTTATATTTACTCTTTTGACTGGGTAGGAAATATAATGGAAAACTTTTACCACAGTATTATACATTTTTTTCATTATTTCACTTATTCAAATTGGGCGCAAAAAGCATATTCATACATAGGTATGTACATAGGTATGTGTGCCCTGCGACCAACGCATAAGTATTTGTCGAATTATGATCGTTTTCCATTAAAGCGAAGCGCGTTTCGAAGTTTACACAAGCGACGACTGCAGAACACTCACTGATCCTGAACTGTCGTTCGTCTCCCTTTCATACCTATTCCTTCGAACCACACTCGGCGACAGCGACACTACGCTGTCGCCCCGCTAAAACGGTACTTCTTTAAGCGACATTATTACTTTTAAGATGAAATTAGTTATTCTACTGAACTGCCCGATAATGGGAATTCGTACTCTGACAAACACACACACACAGACTCTCAACTACGCAGTCTTAATCATGGTATAATAACTACAAGGTAGTCGTGTCGCCGGCGTCAGTCCCCTATTGTGCACTACAATGAGTGCGAGTGAAAGAGTGTTTTTAAATTCTTCCTTAATTAATGCTAAAAATATTATTTCCAATTGTTTGAGTTCACATAAGTAAATGTTGAACTCGAGGCCTCGTTGTTTATGTTTAACTTTTTTATTATATAGCCTCCTAAATATTCCAAGGCATCCTCCGCCAATTCGTCAATGTCAACATTTATTTTGTCAATGTCAAAAATCGTTTTGTCTATGCCATTATCCGCTTCAAAGTTGTCCATTTCATTTAGTTCGTCCTCTTGTTTTTGCTGTGTTTTAAAATCGAGGTTTAACCAACTGCAGGAGTTGTCCTCGTCCACATTGCCTTGGTATGACAACAATTCAGTGTTTTTCGCTAAATTAAATATAAAAACTATAATTAATCAAATAAAATTAAAGGAAAATATGAACAAAAACACATAATACAGTAGGCAGACACGGCTTACTAACGATCACTTTTCTGAAACATAGAGCTAAACATTTGACAATTAGTACTGTTATTATTATTCATCATCTATTAGTTGACTATTTTAGATATGTCATACCTGTTATATATTTTCTTAATCTATACCTAAATTGTAGCGGAGTCGGATGGTCATTAAGTCCACGCCTAGACCGCATGGCGCCAAAAAAAGTACTCCATTTCGTATCTCTCCGCCAAATAGGCAAATAACTCATCAAGAGATTTGTTATTAACCAAAATGCCTTTTTGGAAGGGAAGCTTGTATGGTTTTCCAACTATCTCTTTGCGCATAATATCAGACATTTTGGTCAAAACGTCTCTTTGGATCATGAGATTTTTGCCACAGGGATGCGTTGTTTCTACGGAATTTGAGGTAGACAACTTTGAGTTAAAAACGTCGAACCAATCATTGACCAGTTTGAAAAAATCGGCGGTCTCGCACGCGTTATCTACATCATATCCCAACGAATAGCATCTTCGGATAGAGCTAGCAGTTGTATTGGAAAATAATTGTGTCGCCAGTTTAACTTTTTGCTTTGCAAGTGAGCCAACATTAATGTGATCTTGTGTAATTTTAAACAGTATGGACACATCAGACCTAGAGCAGTGATTAATGGCCTGTTGGACTGTCGTCTTAGTCAATTTATTTCCGTTTACACACAAACCAGAATCAATGTAGTGATTTCTAATCAACTTCACCAAATGAGGGGTATCCGAAAACACGAAAATTTTTAAATTTGCATCTGCTGGATGACTAAACCAGGTCTTTGCTGAAATAAGAAATTATTAATATATGACGGCTTGTATTATATTTTTTTTAACTTTCTCGCTGAAATGCCTAGCTCACTCCAAAGCCTTTGGTTTCCAGCTCCCAAATCAGACACAATTGCAACCTGGATAGTCTGTGTCTGTGTCCATTCGAGCGTTAAGTCAAAAAAGATTGGCTGCTTCCACGACTTTTTTAAGCCACGGACTATGGCCAATTGCACATAGTTTTTCGGCTCATAGACCGTATCTGATGAGCTATCATACTCAAAGGCAGCAGCCACCTTCATTTCGTCAAATGCCAAGGCGCAAAGCTTGTCCACTTCTGGAATCTGATCGTCTTCCATCAAGTCTATCACCACGTCAAGGGTGCCGGGATTGATTTTAACATCGGCCAACCATCTATACAATGTGGTATTAAAATGAGCTCTTTGTCCTTCATTCTATATAATTTTTATTTGTGTTTCCGTAAAGATCTTGCCTTAATAATTTTCCAGTTTCTCGTATTCTTTTAGCTGCTGGCGTAAGTTCTGCATTTCCTTCTCCATAGCACAAAGTTTTTTTTTTCAGGTCCTTGTTCTCAATAGCCTTTGCGTGAGTTAATACTTCGTCCCTGAATTATAAATGCATTATTATTTGAATATATTTGCTTACACTATTTGCCAAAATTCTCTGCTGATGAGTGAAGTCCGTTGACGTGTTACCTAAAGTCCTGAGATTGAAAGAGATGACTACATATATGTCTGACAATATATAAGACGAGGATCGATGAGATCGAATCAATCTAGTTTTGGTAACGAAAGTGAGCGGAACTCGCTGTGCTGGCGCAACAAATAATAAAAGTTTAGTGAAAATGGAAGAAAGAACCTTGTTTCCGACATATATATATGTACATACATAATTATTAAGAAAATATATAGAGTAGGCTAACTAAGTTTTGAGATTTTACTAAATTCCAGAGGTTCACAATTGGATTTAGGTCCGGACTTTGTTCCGACCAGTCCCTAACATTAACCTTCTCGTCCTGCAGCCATTTCTTAACGATTTTGGCCGTATGCTTTGGATCGTTATCTTGCATAAACGTCCACGTATCTGGCATATTTTCAAAAGCGAATGGTTCCATTTCCTTCTGCAGGATATCTAAATATTGGAACCGATCCAGTAGGCCATTAATTCGGACAGTTGGGCCAACGCCATGCCAGGAAAACGCACTCTAAGCCATAATTTTGCCACCTCCACGTTTGATTGTTTTAGTGGTATATATCTCGGGTTGAGGGCTTGGCCTTTAGGGCGGTGAACAATGGTTTTTCGATCGAGTCCGATTCTATTCATTTTTCTTTTATCGCTCCAAAGCACGTTTTTCCAAAAACTCACTGGCTTGTTCCTGTGGCCTTTTGCAAATGTCAAGCGTTTCTTAATGTGGCTTTTTGTCACGTATGGTTTCTTCCTGCTGATGCGTCCAAAGAGCGATGCCTCATTCAACCTTCTTGTAATAAGTTTTCTGGACACATTTAGATTGAATTCTTCATTGATATCATTTCCTATTTCGCGAGAAGATAAAAAAAGGATCCCGTTTGCTCTTCCGCACTATGATCAGTGGTGTGATTTCCCGTCAGATTTGGATTTTTTTGAAGTCTGCGGGAAAAATTTGAAAACAGCGGGCAGCGGGAATTCTTTTTTTTTTTTTTTTTTTAATTTGAGCAGCTTTTTTTTATTTTGACCTTTACTCAACATTGTAGTTGTTTTAATTGTGGGTTAACGGTTTAAATGTTAAAAATGTTTTTCTATCGGTAAAGTATTGATATTTACCCTTATCGATTAACATCGCTTAAAAGTTCACACCTAACTTAGGGCGACTTCCGAAATTTGTGTGCGAATCGTAAAAAAAAAATTGATCATGCCGAAAGAAAACTATAAGCAAAAAGTTCGTGATGTCTGGCTGCAGAGTACAGAATTTAAGGAGTTTATTAAAAAGGGTCCGACAGACTTAACCAGGGTGTTTTGTTCGTAGTGTAAATGCAGCATAACTGCAAAACTAAGTGACTTGCGTGCACATAGTGCTACAAAAAGCACACCAGTTCAATGGCGGGATTTGGCCAAAAAATAAAGTTTATTTTGTTTGCGGTTGAGCAGGAGGCAGCGCTTTGCCTATTTGTTGCTCAACACAGCGCAGTTGCCCCAGTCGATCATTTGAGCGACCTATGCCAAGCAAAGTTCGATGTCAGCAGCGCCGCGCGAAAAATTAAACTCTACCGCACAAAGTGCACATATATCGGGTGTTTTTTTTTTTAGAGGTATAGAACTTTAAGTTGGCATCACTGTTCAAGATGGCGACCGATTTAACAGTTCTCAGTTTGGTTTGGCAATTCATCATGAATAGACTCACGCCTGCAAATGCAAATAGTGCAATTTTATTTCGAAAGTAATGGTTCAGTGCGGAATACGTATCGCGCACTACGTTTATTTTATCGTCGACAAAATCGTCCATCAGAGCAGTTAATTCGATTAACCATGGAACGTTTTCGCACCACGTTTACTTTCACAGTTCTTAATTTGGCTTAATCGAGCGTCCATCATGCATAAAATTTGATAAGACACCATAGAAATCTCGTCGACAATCAAAAATTCTGTCTGATGCCATTGTTGGCTCATTATTCGCAAATAGTTTAAGGACAGTGGTGACATACCTGTTATGCGACCGTCTTTCTGTACAGGCAATTTTAAAGTACTGTGTATCGTAGTTCCATTTATTAATTTAGCTGCAACTCCTGTTAGTGAGCAGACTTTAACCGCATCCTTTGCGTACCACCTATTAATTTGGTCTCGTAAAAACTTTAGTAGAAAAGTCTTGCCCACACCAGCTTCTCCTGTAAAGAATATTTTTAAACGTTCTTCATCACCTGACATTTCATTTTGTATGGACTGGGTAACTAATGTAAAAATTTCTTTTTGTCCTGCATTCATAGACTGTTTGCAGTTACATACTATTATTTTTGTTTAAAGAAACTTTTTGCATCCAAAAATTTTAGTTTTCAAGACGAGGAAAAAAGTTTAAAAAGTAGATTTTCACAAAAAATCGGCCTTTTCAATAAATATCGAATGAGTTAGGAAAAGTATGGTAACATTCAAACAGAATTTAAATTACCTTTCCATTGATACCAAAAGTTAAACGAAGCAAGTTCAAGTTTCGAGTATATTTCACTTTTATTTTGTCAAAATAATTATGCTAACTAGTGTAGATGCTGAAACAATTGGAATCCAATATTCCAGAAAAAGCTTGCTTAATAACGGAATAACCTGAAGGAAAGTTTTCTATAAACATTTGTGCTATTTATTTGTCCATGGCCTTATATACGGTGCCAAAAGATTTGTATCACCTAAAATCACCCGGAACAGAGCAGTTTTCCCATCATTTAATAGAATTGCAATATAATGCCCTTTTCTTATCTCTTTGGTGCCAAACGATGTCATTTGAAAGAGGCTGTTGTACCTACGTAAATTTTGTAAAAAATTAGCAGATAATGAATGATTATTGGTCAAAAATTTTTTATTCGTTGTGACGGATCTCGTATATTAGGGAGAAAAACTTTTCTAGAAGCACAGCACATTCTAATCGGTTCATCGGCCCATTTTTTGGCGGAACACTTAGAGCATGTTTTATTCATTGATCCAATTTGGACGGTTGTCTGATGAGCATAATCAATGTGTGGATCGTAATTGAAAGCTGACCTATTACCATGAGCTAAAAATGGAATGCACACTCTAGTTGTTGACACTTGCTGTGTTTCTTTTTGTGTTGTTAGTCTTTGTAGACGTTCAGTTCTCGATTGGCTTTCGCCAATTCGGTTATTATGTTCGGTATTATATATATAAGTTTATATATATATTATATTTAATATATGAAGAACTTTAGCATCAAAAGAGTATATATAAGTCGAGCGCCCCTCAGCCGTATTTTCCATCGAAACCCAAATTTGTATTTCTAACGGAGAATGCATTGCCATGGCAACAATGCAATAAGAAAAACGAAAGCACTAGAAGACAAATTTGGTGTCGGGCCGCCCTCGGATGCAAGCAACGATTCGTATTATAAGAGTGAGAAAGAGAGGGAAACTTAGGAATATCCCTTTTTCTTTCCTACACACACGATTGCTTAAATGACACGAGTCACCAGGTGACAGCCAGAACTGCAGGATTGCAACTGCTTCTGCGAGTATTTGGTCATGCGCGCATTCAAGGCGAGCTTTCTTTCTTTTGTTCATGATTATCCTGTATAGTTCGGTTAAGGTGGAATGCAGTCTTTCGACAGAATCGTTGCCCGTTGATTGTTGAAATGAAGCTGTATGAGCAGTTATTTGAAATTAGGATAAGAGGTCGTTGAATAGACTACCCGAAAATTCCGCTTCCTGGTCGAAAATGATTTTCTCTCTGGGGCGGTTTGCATCAATGTTCTATGGGGTATCTGTCGTACTTGAGGGTTAAGCAGGTATCGAAATTCTTTATAATTTATATGATAATGTCTTTGAAATGCGGAAAATAAGTGTTTCTTTTTAATGGTTATATGTTTCATAAATCCCCCTATGATTGGTATTAAAGTGGTATGCACGAATTTTGTTTTCTTGGTCATGGGGATTAGTAATATCGGTTAGCCATATTTTGCAGCGTTAAATTTTGTATAAGTCATTTTCGAAAAAATAGTTTCTATAGGAGTCTTCTATTATTTAAAAAATATCGTCTGGTGCAAATATTGCAAATGTTTTACTCGGTTTCAGGATGTTTGAAGAGTGTTTGTAACGGAGTCGAAAGTATGCATGTTTTATGAACAATTAGTGTTTCTACTTGTCTTATATTAATGACTTATGGTCCGTGACTATTTTGAATTTACGCCCGAAAAGGTATGGTCTGAAATGTCCCACAGACCAAATGACAGCTAGCATTTCTTTTTCTATCGTAGAATAGCGTATTTCCGTGTCCGATAATGTCCTGCTAGCGAAAGACAGAGCCTATCGCATAATTGCTTGCATCTGTGGTCAACGTGAACGGTTTGTTAAAATCAGGGTATATGAGTATGGGGTCATTGCAAAGAAGATCTTATGACGTTTCGACTGCTTGTTTAAATTCATCGTCTATTATTATATATTTTTTTCCTTTTTACTGTTTCGTTATGGGTTAAGTTATTTTCGCGAGGTCCTTTATGAATTTCCTGTAATACCCTAATAGCCCAAAAAATTATTTAATTTCCCTAGTTGTCTTTGGGCAGGGAAAGTCTTTGATGGCTTGAATCATAAGGCTTCGGCCACGCATTGAGCGATGAGCGACTGAGCGACGCTCTCTCGAGCGACGTTAATGAGCGATCGCTTTAAGGGAGGTGGCCACGCTCTGAGCGACATCACTCGAGATGATTAGTTGTAAAAATTTTAAAAATGCCCTATTCTAGAGAGGTTCTACGAAATCTGTTTGAAAGCTGTTATAGTAAATATCGGCAATTAAAAAGAATACAAAGGCGTAAGTTTGGCGTTCATCCAATTAATCGATTGATTTTATTTTTATTTTATTTATATACTTTTATGTATTTTTATTTTTGTACACTTTATGAGTGTCGTTCCATAAAACGGTTCGGCTTTGAACAGCCGAAATTAAAGTTTCCGCGCATATTTTTTGCGTTGTTCGTTGTTTCGTCGCTCAGCGATGCACTAAAAATTAAAACCAATTCTAGCGCTGAGCGACGTCGCTCTGACGCTCAAGAACTTCGCTCGTCGCTCAGCGGCTGCGTGGCCACTCCAATGCATTCTCATAAGCTTTAATATTTTACGTCGCTCGAGAGAGCGTCGCTCAGTCGCTCATCGCTCAATGCGTGGCCGAAGCCTAAGTCGGTTTGGTTAGACTGCTTCTTGGGTGACCAAGACCATTTGTCCAAGGAAGTCGATTTCCTTCCTTGAAAAATGACACTTGCTCGGTTGGATTTTTAAATTTGTGTTTTGGAGTTTTGTGAATACAGATTTAAAATCTGCTATATGTTTTTGTCGTTGAGATAGACGAGACAGACGTTACCGACTAAGTCACCTAAGACGTTGTCCATAACGCGTTGGAATGTGGCAGGAGCATTCTTTAGACCGAAGGGCATTCTCGTCGCATGGGTTCATTTGAATTTCATCAAAGCCACAGGCTAAGTCTATTGTTGTGAAATACATGGCCTTTTCTATGCTATCTAGTATATCTGCAATATTCGGGATAGGGTATCTATCGGAGAAAATCGATTACCAATCACCACTGGTACGACCCAGACGGGTGCACTCCAAGGGGAATGGCTGTTTTTAATTGTTTTGTGCGAGCATTTTTGAAATTTGTTTTCGAACTTCGCCTTTATGCACTAAAGGAAAACGGTACGAATTTGTGTGAAACGGTATGTTATCTGTTGTTGGTATAGAGCAGTGGTTCCCAAACTCTTTTCTTTTATAGCCCACTTTCAAAACTTTGCTAGATCTGGCGGTCCGCTGTAGCTAAATTCAAAATCAAATCGCATCTTCGGGCCATGCTCTCCGCTAAAGCTGCGCATCTCTTCTGGGAAATGTTGTTCCACCCACTTTGGATTGCAGTCCACAATTCACTTAAATTCCTGGGCTTTTCGGACAGAACATGTTTCTCAACATCACCCCACAAGTTCTCAATAGGATTGCGATCCGGAGATTGAGCAGGCCACCATAAAACTTCAATTTTATTGTCCTGCAGGCAACTTTTTACTAGACGTGAAGTGTGCTTAGGGTCATTATCTGCAAATGGGATCATTGTATCGCTGATAATTGTTTTGTACACATTTTGGTCCATTCGTGTTTCTATTTTATAAATAGGGCCCACACCATGCCAGGAAAAGGCTGCCCACACCATAAAATTTCCCCCACCATGTTTGATTGTCTTAATAGTGTATCGTGGGTCATTCCGCTTATTTGGTGGACGCCAAACATATCGCTTACCGTCAGATCCCATTCGACAAAACTTTGTTTCGTCACTCCACAGCACATTTTTCCAAAAAATCAGAGGTTTTTTTAAATGCTCCTTTGCAAACTTTAATCTGGCTTGTAAATTTTTTTTTGATACGTGCGGCTTGTGCACCGCTTTGCACCCACGTAAATTTTGTTCATTCAAACACCTTCTTACAGTCCTGGAGGATATATCTATATTAAATTTTGATGATATTTCCTCTTTAATAATTTTAGAGCTCTTAAAAGGGTCTTTTACAGAAACTCTTCTGATAAGTCTGTCTTCCTTTTCTGTAGTTTTTCGGGCTTTGGGTCTCGCCCTGATTGGTTTAGCACTTCCGTTGTCTTTTACATATTTTAAAGCATTGTAAACCATTTTTCGGGAACATTTCAAAACTCTGGATATCTCTGTAATCGTTTTGCCAGACGATTTAAGGGTTTGGATGACTTCCCTCTGTCCTTCGGAGCACTTAGAAGCTTTAGGCATCGCAAACACAATTTTTTAATCTCTCTTAATGACAATGAGACCTGTCAATTAACTTCAACCAAAAAAACGAGACTATCGCTGTCAAACACTAAGAAAATGAAAAGTGTGCATTTATAAATCCATTCTCAGTCCAATCTGGAAATATGCACTACAAGTCTATGGCATAGCGTCTAAGTTCAACCTGAACAAAATAAGAATAGCACAAAGCAAGATTTTAAGATTTGTAATGCCCCCTGGTTCATGAGAACCAGAGATATAGAAAGAGATCTCAAAATCCCAAAGATTGGTTATGTTTGTCGAACGTATGCTGAAAACTATTTCAGACGCCTTGGCTCTCATCCTAACTCCCTGGCGATAAGGCTAACTAGGAGACCAACAAGAAGAAGACTCAAAAGATACCACCCACATGACCTTCCATTAAGATACATTTAATACCCTCGAAGACTGATCTAATTGAATTACACATGAATAGAATTAATGTATAATCTTGTACTATCCCTTTGTAAACCCCTATATTTACAACCAGCTCAAGCTGCCACATAGGTAGCAGTATACCCGTTAATTATTAATAAATATACACTTTTTACTTTTTTACTGAAAAAAATATATATTTAAAATTTATTTAATGTAGGATGACTGACTTATGCATATTCTATCTTGGCCTACTTCATCTTGTACGCCTATAAAATATCGAATTTCATCAAGGTCTGTCATTCTAAGCTTTCTCGATAGAACCATAATTAAAAAAATATACAGTAGAATCCTGTTATAACGACTCCGCTTATAGTGTCCGTCCGGGTATTGCGACGAAAACTCGATGGCTTGATTGGTCCCCAGACAGACTTATACACTTACACTGCCGCTTAACTGAATAGGTTCATGATCTCAGAGGAAGTAATTTGTCTATAATTCCTAAACCAGTGTACCGATTTCCATAATTTTTTTTTCTTTAACTCTTGAATTTTATAATAAAATGCTGAAGAAGGTTTTTCAAAAACATATTATTTATTCCTTATTTAATTTTTCTTCTGAAGGTTAACAAAATTCGTGATTTTTTTTTGAGTCATCTGAATAGGTTCAACCTAAAACAATTAAAATTATTTAAGTAACTAAGGATAATTTTCATATTTTTTGAACTTAGCTGATACTTATGAACATTTTTAAAGTACATTTTACTAATTTTAATAAAAAGTGAACCCTCCGTTGTCCGATATAACATCAAATACACGATCGGAAAGCGAGCTATACAAATTGTGCAGTATTTGCAGTGAAATTGTTGTCCAGGCTGTTTTAATTGCCTTAACTAAAGTTGTTTTGCAATAAAATTACCTGCCTCCTTCATATATCTTGCGCGATAGCAACCCCCATACGTTTTCGATTATATTAAGGTCAGGTGAATATGGGGGCCATTCAAGTAAGTCCACATTTTGAGCCTTAATCCACTTTTTTACCACCCTAGCTGTATGATGGGAGCGTTATCGTGCTGGTAAGACCATTTAATAAAGTGAAAAGTATTTGAATAATCAGGAAACGCAGCCTTTATGATAGATTTGTAGGTTTCCGCGCTCGTTTTGCAAGTAACAAATTAAAGGTGGCAAGCGCGAAAGCCCTGGCAAGGTTTACGATTATGCAATCCAAAAAGCCAGGGGATCGCTCTCCCACGATGTAAATGGAAGGCCTAAAAACAATTTTAATTCTTGGTTTTCTTGCACTTCCACAATTGGAGGCGCTGCCACCGATCTTTTATGCGTGTCAAGGAATCCCATCTTATTGAAATCGATATCTTCAAAATCGGATAGGTTGTCATTTGCAACCGTGAAACCTGTATTAAATAAATTATAGGGTAATTTAATAAAGATATATAATTAAAGTGAATTAGTTTATTTTTCATGTTAATGTTTCATTTTTTGTACAATGTTTGCTTATGTTATGAATTAAGAGACAGGAAAGGAGAGATTAGCTACAGCTTTTGGGGCTATGGGTATTTTTTATATTAAGAAACAGTTACTAAAAGTTATTTAAAGTCGTGTAATTGTTACGTACTTCTTCATCAGTGCAGTTTTCGGACATTTCAAAGGCAATGTCCTTAGCCGCTTGATGAGCTGTGAGAGGTGAAAGGTATAGTTTTTTGAACCTTGGATCTAGCAAAGAAGCCTTGACTAAGATTTTGTTGTTTTGTTTTGTTTCAAACCGCTTTTTTCATCGGCCTGTAACTTGCGCAACATGTCCATCGCTGCTGGGCTGTGCTTAAAATGAGTTACGCTTTTTTTTTCCTTTGTCCAGCACGTTGCAAAAAGAAACAATGTCTTTGACCACATCATCGACTATCAAATGTATAGTATGAGCAAAACAACCCACGTGTTTGCCTTTTCCTAAGAACAAATTGGAAGCTGCCCTCATATTATTGGCGTTATCGGTTGTTAATGTGCGCCACTTCGACTGATCAATTCCAAATGCATCACATACACCTTTCAGTAAGCCACATATATATTCGCTAGTATGTGACTGCATTAAATGAAAGATAATACAGTCGAGTCCCGATAATTCGAAATGGCAAGGGGATCACTTTTTTTACGAATTAGACGGGAATTCGATTTATCGAGATTTCTATTTAACGGGGCTCAAAAATGAAAAATTCGAATAAACGGGGTTTTTACATTTCTCATCATGTTTACATATGTATTTAGTTTTATTAAAATTAAACAAACATAATTTAACATTCATTTGTACGTTTTCATATTAAAGGAAAATTAAACAATAACATAATATTATAATAATTGCAATGGGAACATTACTTTGACGGCATTGTGTAAGCCACAAAAGTAGAGACTTTTCTATATTCGGGTATTCAGCATGTTTCTGTCGTTTCAGTTTACTACTAGGGGATGCTTGCATTATAAACTCTTTTTTCTGTAGAATTGATGTTATTGTTGATGGAGCGACATCGAATTGTTTTGCCACCTCAATTTTTTTTTGTTCCATTGTCAATCGCTAAAATAATGTTTTGTTTTTGCGCTTTTGATAACGTCTTATGCGTACGTTTTTGTGACATTTTCTCAGAACGCTGTTACTCTTCGTAAAAAATCAGCAAACTAAACGAAAACAGCGAGAGAAACACAAAATTCATAATGCATAGGCGACATAAAGGCGGAATAGCTGTCTGCAAAATCTAACGGTGCTTTAACTACAAAAAATTTCACATCGCATTACGATTTATAAGAGGTTACGAAACAAAATTACGATTTATAAGAGGTTCAATATTCTTTGCTTTGCTTCTTTGGGACCAAAATGTATGGAATTTTTACGAATTAACGAGTTTTTTCAAGGGGACAGAATTTTTTACGAATTATCGCGATTTTCGATTTAGCGGGGTACGAATTATCGGGATTCGACTGTATTTCAATTTGACATTTTTTTAAGAAATAGTTAACAAAAAGACAATCAACGCATATACAATATTGTAAAACAGAGCACAAGAAATGTCCCTAACACACAAAACACAAGACAAGGAAAAACATTGCAGAAATTTTGAAAAACCATTTACCTGTGTCATTCTAACTGCTTGCAAGCAAACTGACTGTAGGCTATTATTGTTGATGAAATGGGCAGTAACGGTGAGATATGATCGAGTAGAGTTGGTTATAGTAACACCGTCACAGGTGAACGCAAAGTCCTTCACGTCTTTTCACGTTTTCATCTTTGCTACACAGCTGTCGTACTTTGCCTAGACTGGTTCTTTTAACTGTAAAAATTATTTTATTAGTTAAAAATGAATTATTATTTCATATAAAAATCGTAAAAATTTACCTTGAACCGGCTTGGAATTTTGTATTTTGGCACACATGTATGCAGCAAATTTGAAAGACCTTCTTTTTCCACGCTACGGACTGGCAAATTGTCCTTGCAGATCATAAACACGATCGCTTCCGTAATATCATCCTGTTTTTCTAAAACGCAAAAAAAAAATGGTTTTTATTATTTCATACTAAAAGTAAGAAGATAAAACAATTTTTGGAAATCGACGAGCTCTTAAATGCCTCCGCAAGGGACATGTCGACGCATTTCCGCGAATGTATCGTATGTTGAAAAATCAAATTTTACAGGAGAAGCTTTTTTTGTGTTTCGGTATTTTTGTGCGATTGCAGTATTTCCATGCAAATGAAAAAAAAAATTGTATGGACATACGATAATTTCGCGCGCACATTGTAACATACGATAAAATTGAAACTTAATTTTTATCGGAACTATAGAGCTTTCAGTTATAATATTCCACAGGGTAGTGAGACATTAGGTGCCGAACAATTTTGCATTAAAATCTCAATTTCGAAAAAAGCGACATACGATACATTCGCGGAAATGCGTCGATGTGCTCTCTTGTCGTGTTATGTTTGTCATTTTTTGTCGGTTTCCGAAAAAAGAATAAAACAATAAATGGCAATTTATATTGCATTTTAAATGTATACATATACATTTCGTTATATTTTCTTAATGTTTGCATACTTTCAATGGTGACGCCATTGAAAACGCCACCTCTCACTGCTACTTGGGTGTACACTTAGATCACTGGCTCATATGGAACACCCACATCACGGCGATCAGAGCCAAATGCGTTCGCAAACTCCAAAAGCTCGATTGGCTGCTGAGCTCCAAAAGCCTCCAACTCTCGACAAAAGTTCTGCTCATCAAAGCAATCCTTACGCCAACATGGACGTATGCAATCGAAGTATGGGGCACCGCATCCAAGCACCAGCTAAACAGGCTGAGGGTAGTGCAGGCACGTGCTGCTCGACGGGCATCGGGACTTCCCTGGTATGTGACAAACCAGGCCATCCAAAACGACCTACGCCTTGTTCCTGTGGGCGACCTCCTAAACCAACACAGCCGGCGTTACTCGGATAGGCTAACGAGCCACCCAAATCCACTGGCAGGCTGGCTGGCCGACCCGCAAACCCTCAGACGCCTAAAAAGATTCCACCCCAGCGATCTGTCTTCGCGTATTGTAAATTAACATTGTAAATAGTTGTAAATTGTTGTAAATAGTTGGAAATAATTGTATATACCATAGCCCAGGTCCATATCCCATATGTACCATACCTACCCCATCTTCTAAACGCCCGGTTATGCTCAGATGGTCCTGAACGATTCCGGCGACAATAATAAATATCGAATTAAAATGTAAAAAAAAAAAAAAAAATCTTAATGTTTATTTCGCAATTTTCATAAAACGCATGTTTATCTTCGTGTGTGTGTAAATTTCCCGCGAAATTCAGTGTTACCCAGCCAGCAATTGGAAGACTATTTTTGCATAAAGCACCTTGATGAGTCTTCGTCGAGTCGTTGAAATTATTGAAAAAGATTCGTTTTATGCGCGACTAGAAAATGACTCGAAAATGAGTCGCAAATGATCTTCAAATACGATTTATAAAATAGCAAAAACAAGATTGTAAATCAATCGAACAATTTTTTTTTTTCAGTAAAAAAGTAAAAAGTGTATATTTATTATTTAACGGGTATACGGCTACCTATGTGGCAGCTTGAGCAGGTTGTAAATAAGTAGGGGAATGTCGTCAGGGTTGGACACATTTTCGACCCTTGCCTATAATTATCGTTTTAATAAGAATTAAGATCATTTGCGTAAATAATTTGAAAGGTAAAGGCAAAAGGTATGTCTGACAATGAGCATTATGTTGTGAAATGAAAAACATAGAAATGGCGAGTATTTAAAAAAAAAAAAAATGTAGTCAGGCTTGGACACTGTAGTCAGGGTTGGACACTTGAATTGCTACTTCAGAAAAGTAGCAATAAAAGAGGACATTATCCATGTATCAGGTGTATTTTATGTCTTTTGACTCTTTTTTATTGTGATCAACAAATTTTACAAACAATTAGGACAAACAAAATAACTTTTTCAGGGTCTTCTCGAGATCGTCGTCAGTAACAGTAGAAATGTCCTCATATTCTTCATCTTCAATACTTTTTTAATATATCGCCGCAAAGTCGTTCTAGGCAGGTCATAAGCCCTTGCTACTGTCTTTAACTTTCCTTTCTCCAACTTAACTGCTTTAATGGCCAGGACAGCATTATGCAAGTCGACTTTACCTCTTTCCGTCGTTCGCTTGTAGCGTGAACCTCCTCAAAGGAAGAAAATAAATTATTACTCAAAGAATTTATTTTTTTTACTTATTTACTAATTATATCACTTTTTGTTGAATCAAGTAATTAAATACCACTGTAATATCTGTAAAAAACATTGGAAAAATTAAAATATTCTGACAAAAGGGAAAAAACCAAGGGTGTCCAACCTTGACAACAAAAAGTGTCCAACCCTGACAACATGAGTCATAACCCTACCGCACAACATAACTACCAAATCGCTTTATTTAGAACAAATTTTTTTTTTAGGATTTCGTTAAGGGGGAACCACTTAACGTATTTTTAAACTTACCCTGCGGATGGCATATTTTCCGCTGAATTATGCCACTTTTTTAGCGCGTTCTCGAATACTTTTTTCTTCACTATCACGACACTATGTCAACAAAACAGGAAAATTAACAGTTATGGGATGCGGCTAGGGATGAAAAGTTTCCCACAGTGATAACAATTAATACCACATTCGCACACAGATGGCGATAGTTGGTTTATTAGAAAAATTGCAAGTGTCCGACCCTGACAACTGTCCAACCTTGACGACATTCCCCTATAGAGGTTAACAAAGGGATGGTACAAGATTATACATTAATTCTATTCATGTGTAATTCAATTAGATCAGTCTTCGAGGGTATTAAATATATCTTAATGGAAGGTCATGTGGGTGGTATTTTCGGAGTCTTCTTCTTATTGGTTTGGTCTTAGTTAGCCTCATCGCGAGGGAGTTAGGATGAGAGCCAAGGCGTCTGAATTAGTTTTCAGCATGCGTTCGACAAACATCGCCAATCTTTGGGATTTTGAGATATCTTTCTATATCTCTGGTTCTCATGAACCAGGGGGCATTACAAATCGATCTAAAAATCTTGCTTTGCGCTATTCTTATTTTGTTCAGGTTGGACTTAGATGCTATGCCATATACTTGTAATGCATATTTCCAGATTGGACTGAGAAACGATTTATAAATGCGAACTTTGTTCGACAAGGAGAGCTTTTTTCTTGACGAAAGTATCCAGGACATTCTTGCTGCCTTTGAAAGCACTGCCTGCTTGATCATTGTGGTGTGCCTTTGGAAAGTAAGTCCTCTATCCAAAATCACACCAAGGTACTTGTAGTAGTCCTCGTGACGAAGTACAGAACCGAGCATTGAAATGCCTGGACAGTTCTTTGGCCTTGTGAAAAATGTGACACAAGCACATTTGTTGCAGTTTATGCCTATATTCCATTTTTCAAAACGTGATACGTACTCCTGCAAGCCCAAGGTTGCAATGTCTATATTTGGACTCATGACCATAACCGCTGTATCGTCGGCGTATGTTGCGATGAGTATGTCATCATCGTCAACTTCGGTACATCCCCAGGAATCTGGCATATCTGACGTATACAGCGAGTAAAGTGTAGGGCCTAGTACACCGCCCTGAGGTACACCAGCTGAGATTGGGCGTTTTGACGACTTTTCGCCTTCGACAACAACACTGAATGTCCTATCCGAAAGGAAACTTTGAATAAGTCGTTATTGCTGGTAAACTAAAAAAGATAATAGTGTTGACGCAGTTTATTTGTATTTTATTTTATGCTTAAGTTTTATTTTAATTCAGTTTTCTTCCGCTCAGCGGTTTCACGTGTAGTTTCAATCTTCTGTCTTTTTATCAAGTGTGACCCTATTCTGATCTTCACATAGTCCTTACTACTTATTCTACATTATTGGAACATCGGAATTGGAACATAAATGTTATTATTAAATTATTAAATAGACAAGTTAACAAGTTAACATAAGCTGACAGAAGTCAATGACATAAGCATTGATTTCTGTCCCTTATCCAACTCCGGCCGAAATTGCTGATGTTGCATTTGGGCCGGACGCTCGTGCACAGACGGCAAACACTGCATATTTGCGTGGCCGCTGTGAGTCTTTTGTTAGCTCTAAGTTTCATTCTTAAGTTCAGTTCATTATTGACATTCAATAAAGTAAGAGCACAAGCTCATACAAATGAATCTCCGACACTTAGTCGTTAAATCACTTATTAATTATTACACTGACTGAGTCCCTAGGCCAGCAGTGTTGAAGGGAAGTCAACCTTCCAACATAACCTTCCTATCTCAGCATTGGAGGTACCAGGCCAACCGGCCGCACACAGAGTAACCAGCTAACATCCATTGGAGACAGCAGCGAGGGAATTCTGATAGTTCATCTCCTGCACCCCCTATACTTTTAATTTAAACATTTAATTAAAATAAGGGAAGGAACTTGTTTTCTTAATTCCGTGCAAACACTTTGCTTACAACCAACCTTTACACTTGCGTTGTCCGTGCCGATCCCAATCAAATTCTCCAGGTTTAATTTGAAATTGCTTAGTTCCTGGCAGAGGCTGTTCGCAATTGTTTTCGCGTCGCCCTCCTCGAGCGGAACTATGGATAAAAATGTGCTCCGTGTTAATCTAAAGTAGTTTTTGACAGCAGCGAAGGAATTCTGATAGTTCATCTCCTGCACCCCCTATACTTTTAATTGGCGCTCAACTTTAAGATACCCACTCGACAGGCCCTCTTGACCCGAACTGGAAATAATTAAATGACAGTGAAAAACATGTAAGTGGACACTGATGGTCAAACTTTTTGTCGGGTCTGTTAATTTAAAAATAAAAATTGCTACCAGCAAAAACTGAATCAAGTGTTAAGTTTGAATATTCCTTGAGAATTTGAATTTTAGGAATTTGGTTTCAAATAAAAGTGGTACAAAATAAATAAATATTACATATGAATATTAACAACGAATACGTTTTGTGAGAATATTTTTCGTGTGTTAGCTTCGCATCTTTATGACTGCTGTTCAACCCACCACTCCGCTAAAAAAAGTTGTTGCGGCGGCACATACATTTGCGATGCAGCGTTATATTACTTGCATCTGTATTTGAACCAGCGGAGGCAAGTCTACCCGCAATTCCCCGACCATTCTGCTTGTAGTGTTCATATTTGTGTTTCACTCAGCGGCGATTCGACCACCCACCAACCACTGGCCATTACATACATAGTGTTGTGCCTTTATTCTACTTAACGACAGTGCAGGTCCCCTCTGTAATAATCATCAGAAGCAAGGTTAGGGGACCCGCCGACGCGGTACTGTCGTCATTCGGAACAGTACTCAACTTCGATGCGATCATAAGTCGCCTCGATTTTACATATAGCGATAAACGCCCAATGCATGTCATAGAGCAGGAGATGGGCACCCTCAGACAGGGAAATCTCTCCCTGCTGCAGTATTACGATGAGGTCGAGAAAAAACTCACCCTGTTGACAAACAAAGTCAATATGTCACACGAGCCGTCAGAGGCTAAAACCTTGTGCGATAAATTCCGTGAAGACGCCTTGCGCGTATTCATTTCCGGTCTCAAGCGCAGCCTTACGGATGTGCTATTCGCGGCAAAGCCGAGAGACATGCCATCGGCTCTGGCCCTGGCACAAGAAGTGGAATCAAACCACGAAAGGTACATTTTCGCAACTACGTTTGCTAAAAGCCAAGAGGAAAAAGATCGTAGGCAAACTCCAAAGCCACAAGATCGTCAACAAGACAAATCCTCTTCCCAGGCAAATCAGCAGTTCGGTGCCGGTAAAAACCCGCACTTTAGCAAACAGCACAGGGCACAGGGTAATACCCAGGAACCGATGGATATTGACCCATCCCTTTCCAGGATGAAACAACCTACCCAGGCACAGGCTTACCAAAATGGGAAGCCGGCCACATCCGGTCGTTCAGGCCCTCACAAAAGACAAAGGGTTAATCATATCGCTCAGAGCGTAGATCAGGTCGAGGATACATACGCAGCCGCATCTTCCAGCGCGGCAGCCAAAGTCGACGATGACGCCATCTCCGAATACGATTCAGACATGATTAATTTTTTAGGGGAAAATCCCTGCTGCCCGTCATCAGACGAAGAGTAGCGGGGAAAGAAATGAGATTCCTCATCGACACGGGCGCGTCGAAAAATTTTATCCGACCTCACAAAGGCTTAAAAGGCGTTCGCCCCGTCGATTCCCCTTTCAATTCATTCACTCCATGGCGTTACAACAATCACCAAGAAATGCTTTGTGTCATTATTTAATTTGAAGAGCACGTTCTTCCTATTACCGGACTTATCCTCCTTTGATGGAATAATCGGCCTTGACCTATTAAAACAGGCAGGGGCAACACTATGCCTAGCTTCCGGTAGCCTAAATTGGGGCACCGAGGTAGAGCAAATCGATTTCCATACGTGCGCTGATGTATACTTCACCAACGTGAATTGCTCAGATGCACCGCCATTGGCAAAAAACACGTTCCTAGAAATGCTAAAGACCAGGAAAAAGGCCTTTGCAAACCCTAATGAGGCGTTACCTTACAACACATCGGTGGTAGCTACCATCAGAACAGTTAGTGAGGAGCCCATATACGCGAAGTTATAACCGTACCCCATGGGGGCAGCGGATTTCGTCAACAAAGAGATTGAAGATCTGCTTAAAAAACGGGATAATTCAGAAGTCGGTATCCCCTTACAACAACCCGATATGGGTTGTGGATAAAAAAGGGACCGACGAGCTTGGGAACCGAAAAATGCGACTAGTTATTGACTTTCGCAAATTAAACGAAAGAACTGCGTCCGACAAATATCCTATGCCAAATATAAACATGATATTAGGCAACCTAGGTAATGCTAAATATTTCTCTACGCTAGACCTCAAGTCTGGCTATCACCAAATCATACTCGCAGAACGCGACAGAGAAAAAACTTCCTTCTCAGTAAATGGGGGAAATACGAATTCCGCAGACTACCGTTTGGCCTCAAAAATGCAGGCAGCATTTTTCAGAGGACCATCGACGACATCCTACGGGAACAAATCGGCAAGTTCTGCTATGTTTACGTTGACGACGTAATCATTTTTTCGGAAGACGAAGACTCTCACATCAAGCACGTAGATTGGGTTCTTAAGAGCCTGTACGATGCAAACATGAGAGTATCAATAGAAAAATCCAGCTTTTTTAAGAAAAGTGTGAGCTTCCTTGGGTTTGTAGTCACTTGTAACGGTGCTACAACAGACCCAGACAAGGTAAAGGCCATAAAAGAATTTCCAGAACCCAAAAATGTTTTTGGGGTACGATCATTTCTAGGCCTAGCCAGCTACTATCGATGTTTCATTAAGGACTTCGCAGCAATAGCGAGGCCTATATCGGACATCCTGAAAGGGGAAAACGGAACAGTTAGTAGACACAGGTCACGAAACATTCCGGTTCAGTTCTCTGAGGCGCAGCAACAAGCGTTCCAGAAACTACGAAATATCTTAGCGTCCGACGACGTAATGCTAAGGTACCCCGACTATAAAAAGGCATTTGATCTAACGACAGATGCCTCGGCCTATGGCATTGGCGCAGTATTGTCCCAAGAGGGACGACCAATAACAATGATCTCAAGGACATTGAAAGACAGGGAGGTTAACTATGCCACCAATGAGAGGGAACTCTTAGCCATAATCTGGGCACTGGCCAAGTTACGACATTATTTGTACGCGGTGAAAGATATCAACATCTTTACCGACCACCAGCCGTTAACCTTTGCAGTGTCGGAATCCAATCCGAATGCAAAGATTAAAAGGTGGAAAGCGCGCATTGATGAGTCAGGAGCGCGGATTTTCTAAAAACCCGGCAAGGAAAATCTTGTTGCCGATGCACTGTCACGGCAACAACTTAACGTCATGGAGGGACAAGAAGCTGAATCGTGCGCAGCCACCATTCACAGCGAGCTCTCCTTGACACACACAATTGAAACGACGGATAAGCCCTTGAATTGTTTCCAGAACCAGATAACTCTGGAGGAGGCACGCTTTCCGTTAAAACGCAGCTTCGTCCTCTTTGGTAACAAGAGACGGCATGCGATTAACTTCTCCTGCAAAGAGTCATTACTTGATGAGCTCGCAGACATAATCGTTCCTAAAGGCGTAAACGCCATCCATTGTGACCTGCACACGCTGGCAATGATACAGGACGAATTGGTCCGGCAATTCCCGGCCACCAAATTCTGGTATTGCAAAAACCGAGTGACGGACATTTTTGCAATCGGGGAGAGACGGGAAATCATTACTGCCGAGCATAATAGGGCACACAGATCGGCACAGGAGAATGTCAAGCAGGTGCTCTTCGAATATTATTTTCCTAAAATGATTAAATTAGCCAACGAAGTTGTCCAAAACTGCAAGACCTGCGCGAGGGCCAAATATGATAGGCATCCCAGAAAACAGGAAATCGGCGAGTCACCGATCCCATCCCATGCAGGGGAGATGTTACACATTGATATCTTCTCAACGGACAGGAAATACTTCCTGACGTGCATCGACAAATTTTCAAAGTTCGCAGTCGTGCAGCCCATTCCCTCTAGAACAATTGAGGACCTGAAACCAGCGCTGTTGCAGCTAATGAACTATTTTCCAAAAACCAAAACGATCTATTGCGACAACGAACCTTCGTTGAATTCGCATACGATCTCGGCCATGCTGACTAACCACTTTGGGGTTGGTATCGCAAATGCACCACCCTTACACAGTGTATCTAACGGACAGGTTGAACGCTTTCACAGCACCCTGCTAGAACTCGCTAGATGCATTAAGATTGTCAAAGGTATAACCGATACCATAGAATTGATTTTACTAGCCACTGCAAAGTACAACAAATCAATTCACTCGGTCATTAACAAAAGGCCAGCTGATGTTATACAAATTAAAATCCGAGAGAAAATAAAAAACGCCCAGGACGCGTTAAGAAGCCGAGAAAACGCATCCCGGCAGAATAGGGTCTTCGAGGTTGGGGAAAAGGTATTGGTAAAATCCAACAGAAGGCTAGGAAATAAACTCACACCCTTATGTGAGGAGAGAGCCGTAGAAGCGGACCTGGGGACCACGGTCCTCATTAAGGGAGGGTGGTCCACAAGGACAATCTTAAATGATACAACCAACGATGTCCTTTAAGTTTTTTATTTACCTTTTATTATTTTTATACTTTTTCTTCTCTTAGCCACTTGGCAAGTTATTTACTTACATAGGCCTTAGTGCCATACCTGGTTTAAGTTAGATTAATTTTGGTGGAGGAAAATTTAAACATCTTCGGAACTATACATAATCAAGGTTCATTCCACAGGTGCGGTTATATCATCCTACTGTCCCTGTCATTGGCGTCGGCGCACATTGCTGACTATTCGCAAGCAAAATACATTCCCATCATTGATGGCGAAGTGCTGGTATGGGAGGAATTTGCGTATGTAACACACACGTCAAATCTTTCGGAATACATGCGAATACTTGACGAAACAGCAAGCATGAGTGACATGTTCCCACAGTCGCATATGAAAAAATTGCTGGAAGTAGACACCGCGCACATACGAGACCTACTGGAATCGTTGGGCGTGCACCATAGGATTGCTAGAAGTTTAGACTTTCTGGGGTCAATTCTTAAGGTAGTAGCAGGAACACCGGACGCCGGTGATTTGGAGAAGACGAGATTCATAGAGATGCAGCTGACTAACGCAAATAATAGACAGGTAGCAATCAACACTAAAGTTCAAGATAAAATTAATGAATTAACCAACTACAGAAAATCAAATTCTTAAAACTTCTAAAGACTCACAAGTCGACACTGGCCATCTATATGAAACACTCCTGGCCAGAAATAGAATGTTGATGATGGAATTACAAAACTTGATGCTTGCCATTACACTTGCTAAAGCTAATATTGTCAGCCCCAATATACTCGATCACACAGACCTGAAGTCAGTTTGGCTTGAGGAACCCACTAACACCCCCATAAGGGACCTTATGTCCGTAGCGTCCGTAAAGATTTTACAATCTACCAATGCCCTTCACTTTATAATTAAATTTCCAAAGATTAAAAACGTTTGCAAAAAGGTCACTATATTCCCTGTCAGTCACCGTAATGTTATGCTGCGAATAATGGACAACGTTGTGGCCATGTGTGGTGGAAAAGTCCATACGATTAAGAACTGTGCCGTATCGCCGGGAGCCACGTTCTGTCAAACGTCATCAGACAGTTCATGCGCTAGAGAACTCCATGCAGGCGTACTGGCACACTGCGCAACCCAGCCAAGTGACCTACATCCCGTCACTCGAGTTGATGAAGGAATCCTCATCATCAATGACCAAACAGCTAAGGTCAGAGTAGACAACGGTACTGAAGTCTGGGTACCCGGTACGCACCTCGTTACCTTCGAAAGTCGTGTCTCCATCAACGAAACCCTCTACGTCAACCACGATAAGGCCCACACGAGAACTCCAGGGGTAGCAAGATCATCATTGCTCAACATCACATTCAATCAAGATGTGCTCAGCCTCCCTTACCTTCAACGATTAAACGAACGTAACGTGGAGCTTATTAAGGAGTTCGACAAAAACATCGACACCAACCAGACGTACCGCATATCACTGATCGTGGGCGTATTCTGTTGTGCGATGATCTGTGTCGGTATGGTCTATCTGCATTTCTTCAAGGCCAGAAGATCGGCAGCCCAACTGAAGGAAGTCATTGCCGAGATAGCGCCGGCCGAGGGCGGCCTTAATCCAAAGGGGGGAGTAGTTAACAAGTTAACACAAGCTGACAGAAGTCAATGACATAAGCATTGGTTTCTGTCCCTTATCCAACTCCGGCCGAAATTGCTGATGTTGCATTTGGGCCGGACGCTCGTGCACAGACGGCAAACACTGCATATTTGCGTGGCCGCTGTGAGTCTTTTGTTAGCTCTAAGTTTCATTCTTAAGTTCAGTTCATTATTGACATTCAATAAAGTAAGAGCACAAGCTCATACAAATGAATCTCCGACACTTAGTCGTTAAATCACTTATTAATTATTACACTGACTGAGTCCCTAGGCCAGCAGTGTTGAAGGGAAGTCAACCTTCCAACATAACCTTCCTATCTCAGCATTGGAGGTACCAGGCCAACCGGCCGCACACGGAGTAACCAGCTAACATCCATTGGAGACAGCAGCGAGGGAATTCTGATAGTTCATCTCCTGCACCCCCTATACTTTTAATTTAAACATTTAATTAAAATAAGGGAAGGAACTTGTTTTCTTAATTCCGTGCAAACACTTTGCTTACAACCAACCTTTACACTTGCGTTGTCCGTGCCGATCCCAATCAAATTCTCCAGGTTTAATTTGAAATTGCTTAGTTCCTGGCAGAGGCTGTTCGCAATTGTTTTCGCGTCGCCCTCCTCGAGCGGAACTATGGATAAAAATGTGCTCCGTGTTAAACTAAAGTAGTTTATGACAACACCTATGTACATATATAGAATATATTTAATTGGGTTCTATGATGATTAGCTTTTTAACTCACCAAGTGTCTTGCATACACTAATATCTGTACTCTCATCAAGCAACAAGCTGTACTTGGCATCACCGATGTCCGGCTTTAGTAGGGTTATAAAGCTTGGAGCCAAAATATTTTTATAACACTTGTGCACTTTGATCTATGCAGCTTCATAGCACCGCCATCCTGAAAATTATTTCCGCACAGCAATCCCAAATGGTCAATGGGGCTGACGGATGAGTGCGTGGCAATATACAAACACAG
The DNA here is from genome assembly GCF_018152265.1 of Drosophila ficusphila. Classification (NCBI taxonomy): domain Eukaryota; kingdom Metazoa; phylum Arthropoda; class Insecta; order Diptera; family Drosophilidae; genus Drosophila; species Drosophila ficusphila. The sequence continues at coordinate 596,271 of NW_025064569.1, forward strand.
TGCCGCCTCTTTCTGGGAGGTTTTCATAGAGACAGATGAAACAATTGTTATTTTGTTTGTCTGTGAAAAAGAAGATGCCGAAGACTTGTGTTTTGTAGTCTTGGCATGTGCCTGCAAATCGCAAAGCTTTGCATTAATGCTCGATTTTCAATATTTGCAAAAACATTTGAGATCATCGGATGGATCTAAAGTCAACCAATCCTTAAACGCAGGGTCTTGCATCCAGGCGTGACGCGGTTTTTGCTTATAAATTTTCGGCATTTTAAAGCTCACACGCGGTCGATGCGAAAGCTGTGAAATACCCAGATGGTGATGGTATAAAGCTTGTCAAAAACCGATAAAAATGTAAAGATCTTTTGACATATCGATGTTTCTTTACCATTCCAATGCAAAAATACTGCAAGTTGTTAAAGTGTGGCATCGTAAAACATAAAAAATACAAGAAGGTCAAAAAAATTGTAATGCATTTTAAGCACAGCTCAGCAGCGATGGACATGTTGCGCAAATTGCAAGCCGACGAAGGAGTACCAAAAGGTCGCATAAAAACTCTGGTGCAAAATGTGGACACAAGATGGAATTCATGTCTGGATATGCTGATTTCGTTCCTAAGCGTTTCAAATAAAGTGGCGATGGTCCTAATAAGTAGGGCAACTTCTGTTAAAGGATTGCCAGAGAAATATGTAAAGATTTTTGTGACCTGTTAACTCCATTCAAAGATGCAAAAGATGCAAATATGAGAAAATAAGTGGCGAAAATTACGTCACCGTGAGCTTGGTAATCCTACTAATATCGTTATTACTGGACAAAGTTCCGTCGGCCGACGGAATTTTGACAAAAGATGCGCTATTAAAGGAAGCAGAGAAAAGATTCAACATTTTACAAAACAAGAAGATTCTTGTAAAATCGACTTTCTTGGACCCAAGGTTCAAGAAAGTTTACCTTGCACCTCTTACAGCCCTTGAAGCTGTCAAGGACATTACATTTGAAATAACTGAAAATAAAACTTTTGAAAAAGTACGTAAAATTAAGTTGTCACCGGCATTAACACCATTATAAAATACCTCTTAGTAACTCTTTCTATTTTTAATTCTTTTATAAAATAATACGAAATATAAAATAGTTTAATATTTTAATATTTATATCTTAAACCATATCTTTATTTTCAACTAAAAATATTGAAACTAACTTATAATTCCATGTATTTTTAGGATTCACGGTTCCTTGCAAACACGGTAGAAGAAGCAACCGATTATAAAAACGAAGGATTCCTGGAGGCGCATATGAGTTCCATTGCAACGCGCCAACCCTTGGAAGCCACGGGAAACGAGGAAATCAAATTGTTTTTGGGTCTCCCATTTACTTCTTGGGATAGCGACCCGATCGCGTTTTGGACTTCACAGTCGGAAACATTGCCAGGACTTTCAAAGCTGGCATTGGTCTACCTTATCACACCAGGTAGCTCCGTACCATCAGAGAGGTTGGCCTCCGCCATAAAATGTGTGGTATGGTCCACTCGAAACTGCATAACGAGGTGCACGGCGACTCATGTCAGCGTCATCGATCAAGAACCGATATGCACAGCGATTAATGTCAGCGTCATCGATCAAGAATCGATAAACACATCGACTCATGTCGGGGTCATTGACTTTGCTGAAGACTACGAGAAAATTCGACGTGATAAGTGATATGTACAGTGAAAAAGTCAAAGAAATGATCATACTAGACAAATATAAGTTTCGAAACTGTTACAAACTTCGATCTGGGGAAATTGCAATGCCAAAGTATTCACAATGCACAGAGGTTCGGCTTGTATGGAGCCGCGGCCATAAATACTTTTAGTTGTTATATTGTTATAAAATTTTCCCCAAAAATTAAAAAAAATTATTATAAATCTATATATATATATAAGCAATGGATTCCGACCGATCAAAATCCGATTCAGAATCGCCCAAAACTTCTACAGATCCACGAAAGTCAATTTTCAATAATTTTTTTTCCAAATACATAAATACATATATTTCGAATCAAAATTTTTTTGATGTGCCTCACGAGTACAAAACCTGCAACTGACTTTAATTTTATTTCGCAGACGAAAACAAATTCTCTTGTTGATATTGCTCAAAATTTATTCTTTTTCAGAGTTGAACAAAAATATGTGAAGACATGGGAAAATAAGTATAAGTAGATTCAGGAGAGCAATGCAGCTAAGTGTTGAAATTTACATGTTAAAAAATATTTTTTTTTAATTTGTATCAACAAAGGACACACTTTTTCGATTGCAAGTCATGCACTCAGGATGGGATAACTGCTGTCAAGAAACACGAAAGGACATTAAAGCATAAGATGTCGGCGAAAACGGTGAGGAGCACCAGAAACATATTTGCTTCTTGTAAGGAGGCTGTCAATTTGAGCCAGCAGGTGAAAGAGTTGGAGCTAAAAGTTGCAATGTTCATTGCAAGCAAAAATCTTCCCATAAGTATTTCTGGCGATTTGATCGAATGGATCAAAAACATGGAGTTTGGCAAAGAGGTCCGACAAAAGGCCACATGTGACCGAACGAAATGAACCATGTTGATCCGAAATGTGATTGGAGAATACGAGTCAACTGTTTGGTTTATGAAGGCCAGGATATTCTCCTTAATTATTGACGAGTCAACTGATATTTCGGCTTGCAAACATATCGTCATGTGCATCAGGATGGACACAGAAGAAGGCATTAGAGATGAATTTTTGGATCTTTTAAAGGTTTGTAATTATAGAACTACTTGTACTTCTCGAACTTTCTCTTTAAAATTTTTGGGCAGGTCCTAAAATCGGACTCCGATTCGTTTTATCAACTAATAGTCGACTTTTAGAAAGAGCACGACATCCCTTATAAATCGAATATGGTCGAATTTGGGAGCGATGGAGCTAGTGTGTTGTTGGACATCCCAACCTTGTTCACGACGAATTGCATCTGCCATTCCCTCGCCAGAGCTGTATCCTACGCTCTGCAGGAAATTCCAACAGAGTACGAAAAGCTGCTTTCTGACACATATTCCTATTTAAAGCATAGCAGCAATAAAAATAGCTTTTGGTGAGTGCCAGAAATTACTGGGAACCCCAGAGCGACATATGTATACAAAAAGTGTTTGAGATTCGGTGGCTATCTCTGCAGTCTGTAAAAAAAACGTACGTTTTAGGTGCTCCGGTTTTCACAAACTTTTTGTCATCGTTTCGTTATCGGAATGTTTCATTTTTTCATCGTTTCTCACTGTTCAAACAGCTGACTTGTTTTTTGGTCAAAAGTAAACAACGCGAAAAAATGCCTTTTATATTTTCAATTGCCTGTTTTGAAGCCATTTAAGAAACGAAATTAATCATATTTATTTCTAAAAAGCTTATTTAACTTTTCTTTAAAAATATTCTTTTCTTCGTTTTCATTTTATCAGTATTTTTAAGTGGTTGTTTGGTTCCACTACAAGTACGGCAGCATTGACGATAACTTTTGGCAATAGATTTATCGACCCCTTAGCAAAACAAAAGTTGTTGTTGCCGACGGCAAATATTTTATTTATGAAATCAAGATGGGGTCAGAAAAGAATTATTTAAAAAGAAAATACGAATTAGATTGATCTACTGATGGTGTGAAATAAACATCAATAGACCAAGGAGTCAACTATTTTTTTCCTTTTGCCAGGGGCGGACGCAGGGGGGTGTCCGGACCCCTCCAAAAACCCAGACTTTTTCAAATTCCCTTACAGCACACGGTCTTTCAACCATGTAAACTAAAAAAATTTTTGATCGGACCCCCCCCCCCAAACAAAAAAAATTTTTGATCGGACCCACCCAACATTTTTTTCTGCGTCCGCCCCTGGGGGAAATGCTCAAAAACAGCGAGGTGGACCCAAAAAAACAGCCGCCAGAGCTGCCGCCACGAAAGATAAGCGCCAATACCACACCTGCTCCGCTCTCGCCACAGCTGCAGTCAAATGGAAGACGATTTCAAGAAAGTCCTAAAGAAAAGCGACGCATAATGACTGTGACTTCCACGACAACAACAACGGTGATCAGCTTCAACGGCAGCGATTCTGAAATGGAGTGCATTGCAGTGGAGGATATTGGCAATCATAACTACTTGCCACAGCAGCAGCAGTCGGGCCCAAAAACAAAGCTGGAGGCACCATCCCAAAGCCAATTGCAGAGAGTTTTTTATTAAATTAAACAATGAAAAACAAACCAATTATAAATTTCATGTTTCATTTTACTTATTTAGTACAGTCACTGCATATTTCTGTAGAATAAAATATCAGATATAAATATTTATTTTTACTCAAAAAATATCGATATATTGATATTTTGATATATTTTTCACATCCCTAATACACAGCTTGCAGTTATTCCACGAAGGCAGTTGTGCTTCTTTCCTTAGGTATATTTTGCGCAAGCATTTTCAAATAATTTGCATTTAACACAAATACACTGACTTTAATCGAAATTTGGATTTCGCCAATCAGCCATAACAATACAAGCAAGTGCAAAAACATCGTAATGCATCTAAATCTGCGGGCCAAAAATAATAGCTTGCCATAAAATTTACAGGTGTTTTTCGCAGTATACAAGTTAACTGTGGTCAGCAAGACCAGAGTCGTTGACCATAGTTACGTTAACATTGTCGCGCCGGCCAAACTGCCGACCAAGCAATGGGCCGGACGCTCGTGCACAGACGGCAAACACAGCATATTTGCGTGGCCGCTGTGAGCTTATGTTAGCCTTAAGAATATTCCCTCTATTCAGTTCCATTCTAAAAGCTGAATAAAGAGCACAAGCTCATTCATTGAATAACTCCGGCAACCGCCGTTAGACACTTTATTATTCCAAACTTGACTGAGTCTCTAGGCCAGCAGGTAAAGAAGGGCAGTCACCCTTCCATCATAATCATCCTATATCATCAATAGATGATAACAGCCAGCCGGCTACCCACACAGTGACGGCTGCGCGGGAACCTCGAAGAAGTTTAATACCTGCCGGGTGGACTTCGCGGGAGAAATACATTAATTGGCGCTCAACTAGTGGTATTTAGTTACCCTACCGGACGTGGAAATATTAAATAAAAGTGACGGCGGCGTGGGAGAAACGCAGCCAAAGAAAAATCAACACACACAATTTACAAAAAATGTAAGTGGGCCCTTCGGCCAAACCTTTTAGGTCTTCAAAAAAATATTATTAATTCGGATTAGTGCAAAAAAAAAACACAAGCATTAAATTCTGTCCCTCTAACAATAAAGTGGACCAAGATTAAAAGATACAAATAAATAAAGTGTGTAGTGAGCTTTCGAAAAATCTCATTATTTAAATTGATGGCCACAGTTGGTTTATTTTTTATTGTGTCCGGTGGAGGAAATTTACCCAACATCCCCAATATTAAAAACTTAAAAATACAACAATATTGCACATAATTTTCCCTGCAAGATCTTTTTTTAATTAACAAGATTTAATTGACAAAGAAATAAATAATAAACACGTTAGTTAGGGTGAGTGGTGAAATTTATTCTTGCCCTATAATTTTTTTCTGTGTAACGGCGCATCGATATTTCGCATAATACTTCAGTGACTCTTTTTTCTCACTGTGTAGTTAATGTAAAAATTCATGCAGTGGCGCATACTTTGCCGCCCTGCAGAAACTGTTTTGTTTTTATTGCTCCGCTTATTCGAAGGAAATACGATCCCAGGGCCCTCCGACTTTGTTTTGTTTGTGCAGCGCTTTTGCATACGCGCGCAAAATTCCGTGCAGTTAAATTCAGCTGCCCGTGGGCGATCTATGCCTTCAATATAAAAGACATAATAAATAAGGCAAAGACATGAATCTTTCTTTCAGCGATTTGGGATTCTTTATTGGTAAAATTCTTTATAGCTTCATATGAGCTCCCCGTTCCTTCAATATAGGGAGAATAAGCAATACTCAAGTGACTCGGGGTCTGAGAGTGAAGAACAAGGTCAAATTTCACCCGTAAGTTGCAGCCCCCCAGCCCCCCCCTACAAACATGGATCCCGAACAACTCCGAACCGTTATTCAGGCCGCCTTCAGCAATGCCCTTGCAGAACAGGCCGTCCAAAACTCAGCTCACAGAGCAAGCACTTAGGCAGAAAATTGAGGAGTTGGCCGGGGGAGTAGCGGCAGTAAGCACTGCGTCAGAACCAGCCCCGACCACTCAAATAAAAACATACATATGCAGCTATAGAGATACACGATACAATACAATGCAACGAGCCTTTAGATGCCGTTAAATGTCTGCCAGAATTTGCGGGGACGCAAGAGTCTTACGTATCTTGGCGACAAGCAGCTGTAGCCGCCTATCACATTTTCAGGCGTTTTGATGGCAGCTCCCGACACTACCAAGCGGTCATAATCATTAGGAGTAAGATTAGGGGTCCCGCTGATGCCGTGCTATCTTCGTTTGGCACTGTGCTGAACTTCGACGCGATTATAAGTCGCTTGGACTTCACGTGCAGTGACAAGCGACCGATGCATGTCATCGAGCAAGAGTTGGGCACCCTAAGACAGGGTGGCCTAACCTTGTTACAATATTATGATGAGGTCGAGAAGAAGCTCACCCTATTAACAAACAAGGTCAACATGTCTTACGAAGCAGCTATGGCCAAAGTATTGTGCGACAAATTCCGCGAGGATGCTTTGCAAGTGTTCATCTCCGGGCTCAAACGCAGCCTTACAGATGTGCTCTTCTCAGCGAAGCCCAAAGACATGCCGACGGCTCTCGCCTTGGCACAAGAAGTTGAATCCAATCACGAGAGGTACATCTTCGCAACAACGTTTGCAAGAAGCCAAGAGGAAAAGGATCGTAGGCCAGCTCACAAGACGCCAGAACGTCAGCAGGACAAGATCCCGTCTCAGCCAGGCCAACAATTTGGCACCAACAAAAACCCGCACTTTAGTAAGCAACACAAGGCGCAGGTTCATACCGAACCACGCAATAATAGGCCCCAACAGGAACCTATGGATGTTGACCCATCCCTTTCTAAGATGTTACAGCATCCCCCAGCCCCAGCTTACCAGAGTAGGAGGCCAGCTACGTCTGACCGAACGAACATACAAAAGAAGCAAAGGGTTAACCACATCTCACAGGGTGGAGAACAGGCAGGAAAAATTATGCCAGCGTAGCCTCCAGTGCAGCATCGAAAATCGAAGATGCCAGTGAGGAATACGATTCAGATGTAATAAATTTTTTAGATCAAACTCCCTGCTACCCTACCTCAAACGGAGAGTAGCGGGGAACGTTAAAAAATTCCTCGTAGACACGGGCGCCTCTAAAAGCTTTATTAAGCCTTTCAAGGGGCTAAAAGGCGTCCGTCCAGTAGAATCCCCTTTCAGCATCCAATCAATCCATGGCACATCTCACATAGCGGAGAAATGCCTCGTCTCAATTTTTAACATTACGGCCACATTCTTTGTTCTACCGGACTTAGCATCGTTCGATGGGATAATCGGTTTCGACCTGTTAAAACAGGCCGGAGCATCGCTTTGCTTAGAAACTGGGATTCCCAAATGGGGTACGGAAGTCGAAAAACTTTCCTTCCACACCTGCGCTGATGTCAACTTTACTAACGTAGATTGCTTTAGTGCACCCCCTTTCATTAGAGACGCCTTCATGAAAATGTTAAAGAGCAGAAAAAAGGCTTTTGCGGACCCTAACCAGGCTCTGCCGTGTTATATAGTTGTAGCCACCATAAGAACAGAGAATGAAGAGCCCATTTATGCCAAACTGTACCCGTACCCCATGGGGGCGGCTGATTTGGTTAATAAAGAAATTCAAAATCTTTTAAACAATGGCATAATTCAAAAATCAGTGTCTCCGTACAACAATCCAATATGGATAGTAGACAAGAAAGGCACTGATGAAAAAGGTAACAAGAACATGCGACTAGTAATCGACTTTCGCAAACTTAATGAAAGCCTTTTCTATCGCGGAAGACACTTCTGAGTGACTTCTGGAAGATAAAACTATCTTCCGCGACTATCGCTTTCGGATCGCGGAAGTGACGTCCGTCGGGAAGAACTGTGACACTTCTGCGTCACCCCCCAGAAGAGACTTCCGCGACACTTCCAGAAGTGACTTCTGCGTCACCCCCAGAAGAGACTTCTGCGACACTTCCAGAAGTTACCCAGAAGAATATTCCCAATTAGAAAAAATAATAGAAAATATTTTTACTATATTTATTAAAAATTTAATTTTTTTTAAATATAATAACTTATATGTTAATATATATTTTTTTATATAATTTTGTATATTTTCGACGCTTGTACACCCGATGAACTGCTGATGGAAGATTTTTTGATTTTTCAGCTCTGAATCATCTGGAAATTTAACAAACGTGAACTCTAAAAGAAAACAAACAAATAACATTATTAAAACAAGAAAGGAAGCTAGCTTCGGCAAGCCGAAGCTTATATACCCTTGCAGTCATCAAATATTTCGAAAATTTTATTTGCTATTCAAGAGTCGTTAGAAAACTCTATATTCCAAAAATCATGATTTTCTGATAAGAAATAACAATGTTATCATTTTATTTCCGTTAATTCTATATAGATTTTTCGATCTTTCTTATGGCAGCTATATGATATAGTTGTCCGATTTTTATGAATTTTTTTTTATAAATCAAGGCTAGTTAAAAAACTTGATACTCAAAAAATCATGCTCGTGGGATAAAAAACAGCGATGCTATCAATTTATTTCCATTAATTCTATATATATTTTTCGATCTCTCCTATGGCAGCTATATGATTGAGTTGTCCGATTTTGATCAAATTTAATCTGAAATTCAATAACAGTTGGAAAACGCCATCTTGAAGAATTCAAGTCGATCTGATGAAAAACAACGGCGGGAGAATTTTTCATTTCATTCCCTCGTATGGGAGCTATCCGATATAGTCGGCCGATCCGGCCCGTTCCAACTTATATACTGCGTGCAATAACTACACACCTTTTGGGAAAGTTTCAGCAAGATAGCTTTAAAACTGAGAGACTAGTTTGAAGAGAAACAGACAGACGGACAGACGGACAGACGGACAGACGGACAGACGGCCAGACGGACAGACGGACAGACGGACAGACGGACAGACGTACAGACGTATTCTGATTCTACTCGTGATGCTGATCAAGAATATATATACTTTATGGGGTCTGAGGTGTCTCCTTCACTGCGTTGCAAACATCTGACTGAAATTATAATACCCTTTTGCTCTGCAAGGGTATAATGAAAAGCATATTTAGAAACTGATGTACATTACCTTTATATAAAAAAATAGTAGATCTTAACATGTGCTGCCTTTTTTCCGGCATTGTACGCGTTGTTAGACGCAATAATATCTTTAAACACTTAACAATTTTCAGACTTGAACTGGCACAGTAGAAACTAACTGACGCTTTGCAGCAAAATCAGTACGCGGGTCAAAGGAAAATACAAAAAAATGTTCAGTAAAACCAGAATATCGGTAAATTTTTGGGACCTTTGCTTTACTATCTTCCTATCAACTTCCAGAAGTGAATTGGGAGATAGTTTTTTTTTGTATATTTGTGGTTGTAAAATGTGTGCTATCGTCTTTCTATCTTCCAGAAGTGACTTATAAGTGACTTCTAGGCGATAAAAAACTTTTTCTTTTTTTTCCAAAAATTTCTATCGTTTTTCTATCTTCCAGAAGTGTCTAAGAAGTGACTTCTAGGCGATAGATGTGTATGTATTTTGTTTTTGTAAAATGTGTTCTATCGTCTTTCTATCTTCCAGAAGTAACTAAGAAGTGTCTTCTAGACGATAGGGGATAAATTTATCTTCCAAAGGCTTGCAGGGTAATCATGGTATAATAACTACAAGGTAGTCGCGTCGCCGGCGTCAGTCCCCTATTGCATTATCATTATCCGCTTCAAAGTTGTCCATTTTATTTAGTTCGTCCTCTTGTTTTTGCTGTGTTTTAAAATCGAGGTTTAACCAACTGCAGGAGTTGTCCTCGTCCACATTGCCATGGTATGACAACAATTCAGTGTTTTTCGCTAAATTAAATATAAAAACTATAATTAATCAAATAAAATTAAAGGAAAATATGAACAAAAAACACATAATACAGTAGACAGACACGGCTTACTAACGATCACTTTTCTGAAACAAAGAGCTAAACATTTGACAATTAGTACTGTTATTATTATTCATCATCTATTAGTTGACTATTTTAGATATGTCATACCTGTTATATATTTTCTTAATCTATACCTAAATTGTAGCGGAGTCGGATGGTCATTAAGTCCACCCCTAGACCGCATGGCGCCAAAACAGTTTTCGACTATGTCTTGGTTCAGACGACTAGTTAAAACATACTCCATTTCGTATCTCTCCGCCAAATAGGCAAATAACTCATCAAGAGATTTGTTATTAACCAAAATGCCTTTTTGGAAGGGAAGCTTGTATGGTTTTCCAACTATCTCTTTGCGCATAATATCAGACATTTTGGTCAAAACGTCTCTTTGGATCATGAGATTTTTGCCACAGGGATGCGTTGTTTCTATGGAATTTGAGGTAGACAACTTTGAGTTAAAAACGTCGAACCAATCATTGACCAGTTTGAAAAAATCGGCGGTCTCGCACGCGTTATCTACATCATATCCCAACGAATAGCATCTTCGGATGGAGCTAGATTAGTTTAACTTTTTGCTTTGCAAGTGAGCCAACGTTATTGTGATCATGTGTAATTTTAAACAGTATGGACACATCAGACCTAGAGCAGTGATTAATGGCCTGTTGGACTGTCGTCTTATTTCCGTTTACACACAAACCAGAATCAATGTAGTGATTTCTAATCAACTTCACCAAATGAGGGGTATCCGAAAACACGAAAATTTTTAAATTTGCATCTGCTGGATGACTAAACCAGGTCTTTGCTGAAATAAGAAATTATTAATATATGACGGCTTGTATTATATTTTTTTTAACTTACTCGCTGAAATGCCTACCTCACTCCAAAGCCTTTGGTTTCCAGCTCCCAAATCAGACACAATTGCAACCTGGATAGTCTGTGTCTGTGTCCATTCGAGCGTTAAGTCAAAAAAGATTGGCTGCTTCCACGACTTTTTTAAGCCACGGACTATAGCCAATTGCACATAGTTTTTCGGCTCATAGACCGTATATGATGAGCTATCATACTCAAAGGCAGCAGCCACCTTCATTTCGTCAAATGCCAAGGCGCAAAGCTTGTCCACTTCTGGAATCTGATCGTCTTCCATCAAGTCTATCACCACGTCAAGGGTGCCGGGATTGATTTTAACATCGGCCAACCATCTATACAATGTGGTCCGACTCGGATAAGGAAAGCCTTTCTTATATATGTAAGTGGTTATAAGCTCGAGGTCCGGCGGTATGGAGGCATATAGCAGCCGACAAGTCTTCCGTATTAAAATGAGCTCTTTGTCCTTCATTCTATATAATTAATATTATTTGTGTTTCCGTAAAGATCTTGCCTAAATACTTTTCCAGTTTCTCGTATTCTTTTAGCTGCTGGCGTAAGTTCTGCATTTCCTTCTCCATAGCACAAAGTTTTTTTTTCAGGTCCTTGTTCTCAATAGCCATTGCGTGAGTTAATACTTCGTCCCTGAATTATAAATGCATTATTATTTGAATATATTTGCTTACACTATTTGCCAAAATTATTTTGACGTCTCCTTATTACTCCTATTTTTAACTGGTTGAGTTTTATGGAATTTTAAGTTAATATTTATAAAAAAAATTTATATATATGTCGGAAATAAATTCGAGGAAGCACAGAATTAATGCAAAGGCATAGCAGCAGGGTCGGTTGCAGCCTCTGCTAGTAAGTAATGGGAGGAAATTCATGAGAAAGGCATAGCAGCAGAGACGGTGGCAGTCTCTGCTGGCGAGTTGTCGGGTTAAAATTCGGGGAAGTACAAGAATTTATGCGTAAAGCATATCAGCAGAGACGCTGGCGCTGAGTGAAGTCCGTTGACGGGTTACCTAAAGTCCTGAGATTGAAAGAGATGACAATATACATACAGTGGCTCACAGCTTATTTGACCCACCTTGTATATTTAAATTTAAGTGAGAATAACTTTTTAACTAAAGCAGATATTAAAAAATTAAAACGCAGGTTTTTCGGCGGGTATTGTAGGAACAACAAAGAACTTAAATTTTATTAAAATAACAAAAGGTTTTATAATTATTCAACTAAAAATAAAAATACTGCAGTTTTCTATGTCACAGCTTATTTGACCCATTTCTTAAAATTATAAAAAATTAAAAAAATAACGAAAGATTATACATGTTTTAATATTTTGTATGGCCCCCCTTCTGGTCTAATACCATTTTAAGGCGTTTTTGCATAGACTCCACTAGCTTTTTGGTGGTTTCTGGGGGTATTTTGGCCCACTCCTCCATCAACGCAACTTTGAGATCGTTTTTGTTCGATATCTGCCTTTTGCGGATATTCGTATCTAATAATTCTATGACGTTTAAGTCTGGTGATTGTGCCGGTGGTTTCATCACGTGGGGGCAATTGTATATTAGCCAAGTTTGAACGATCCCCGAGGTATGCTTCGGATCGTTGTCTTGGTAAAACCGAAATGATTCCTTTATACCCAAATCCTCGGCGCTTTGGATCAAAATATCCTTCAGAATATTGAGGTAAACCATTTTGTCCATTGTTGATTCAATGAACTGTAACCTCCCAACACCTGCAGCCGACATACAGGCCCACACCATTACATGGCCACCGCCATGCTTTACCATCGCCTTCAGGTGTTTGTCTTCAAGCTCTGTATTGGGCTTTCTCCACACATAGGTTTGTCCATCGGAACCAAAAATGTTAAATTTGGACTCATCAGCAAAAATTACATCGTTCCAGAATCCTATGTCCTTTTTAACGTGTTCCTTTGCGAACTTTAAGCGGGAGTCTCTATTTTTTTTATTTATGAACGGCTTCTTGCGAGCAACTCGGCCATTAAAGTCATGTTCTCTTAAAACACGTCGGACTGTTGCTAAATTTTTTGCCGGTTATGTCCTGCATTTCAGTGGCCAATTTTGGCGCCGAAATCCTTGGATCTTTTTTGATTTTCCTAATAATTTGGCGTTCATCTGTTTCGGTGAAAATCTTATTTGGCGCTTTTCTGCCCTTGTCTTCCACGCGGTTTTCAAAAACAAATCTGTGGATGATTGCTTTGACAGTACCATCTGGTATGTTCACAATTTTAGCGATTTCTCGCCGGGAAACACCGTTTTTATGGTGTTTAAGGACCAATTCACGTTGTTCGATGGTTGTGCGTTTTCCCATGGTTAATAGACGTGCTTTCTTGACAAAATCGAATCAAAAGTGAAAATTCTATTTGCAAATACATTGAGCAAAGAGTAACCAAAAAAAGAACCGCTAAATTATACTTCTTGGAAGAGAAGCTAAGCATTAAATGCAATGGGTCAAATAAGCTGTGACATAGAAAACTGCAGTATTTTTATTTTTAGTTGAATAATTATAATTATCGATTAACATCGCTTAAAAGTTCACACCTAACTTAGGGCGACTTCCGAAATTTGTGTGCGAATCGTAAAAAAAAAATTGATCATGCCGAAAGAAAACTATAAGCAAAAAGTTCGTGATGTCTGGCTGCAGAGTACAGAATTTAAGGAGTTTATTAAAAAGGGTCCGACAGACTTAACCAGGGTGTTTTGTTCGTAGTGTAAATGCAGCATAACTGCAAAACTAAGTGACTTGCGTGCACATAGTGCTACAAAAAGCACACCAGTTCAATGGCGGGATTTGGCCAAAAAATAAAGTTTATTTTGTTTGCGGTTGAGCAGGAGGCAGCGCTTTGCCTATTTGTTGCTCAACACAGCGCAGTTGCCCCAGTCGATCATTTGAGCGACCTATGCCAAGCAAAGTTCGATGTCAGCAGCGCCGCGCGAAAAATTAAACTCTACCGCACAAAGTGCACATATATCGGGTGTTTTTTTTTAGAGGTATAGAACTTTAAGTTGGCATCACTGTTCAAGATGGCGACCGATTTAACAGCTGTCAAGTGATTTATTCTCAGTTTGGTTTGGCAATTCATCATGAATAGACTCACGCCTGCAAATGCAAATAGTGCAATTTTATTTCGAAAGTAATGGTTCAGTGCGGAATACGTATCGCGCACTACGTTTATTTTATCGTCGACAAAATCGTCCATCAGAGCAGTTAATTCGATTAACCATGGAACGTTTTCGCACCACGTTTACTTTCACAGTTCTTAATTTGGCTTAATCGAGCGTCCATCATGCATAAAATTTGATAAGACACCATAGAAATCTCGTCGACAATCAAAAATTCTGTCTGATGCCATTGTTGGCTCATTATTCGCAAATAGTTTAAGGACAGTGGTGACATACCTGTTATGCGACCGTCTTTCTGTACAGGCAATTTTAAAGTACTGTGTATCGTAGCTCCATTTATTAATCTAGCTGCAACTCCTGTTAGTGAGCAGACTTTAACCGCATCCTTTGCGTACCACCTATTAATTTGGTCTCGTAAAAACTTTAGTAGAAAAGTCTTGCCCACACCAGCTCCTCCTGTAAAGAATATTTTTAAACGTTCTTCATCACCTGACATTTCACTTTGAATGGACTGGGTAACTAATGTAAAAATTTCTTTTTGTCCTGCATTCATAGACTGTTTGCAGTTACTATTATTTTTGTTTAAAGAAACTTTTTGCATCCAAAAATTTTAGTTTTCAAGACGAGGAAAAAAGTTTAAAAAGTAGATTTTCACAAAAAATCGGCCTTTTCAATAAATATCGAATGAGTTAGGAAAAGTATGGTAACATTCAAACAGCATTTAAATTACCTTTCCATTGATACCAAAAGTTAAACGAAGCAAGTTCAAGTTTCGAGTATATTTCACTTTTATTTTGTCAAAATAATTATGCTAACTAGTGTAGATGCTGAAACAATTGGAATCCAATATTCCAGAAAAAGCTTGCTTAATAACGGAATAACCTGAAGGAAAGTTTTCTATAACCATTTGTGCTATTTATCTGTCCATGGCCTGTATTTATCTGTACGGTGCCAAAAGATTTGTAACACCTAAAATCACCCGGAACTTTTTCCCTAATCATTCTATTTATCTCATTTACTGAGTCGTTTCTAGGTGACACTATCGCTCTCGAGCAAAGCCAATTGAAATTTCTTTCTGTGAGATATTCGATGTCGGGACAGATTGTGTCTATAAGAATTTCTAGACTGTTAACAGTTTGAGCCAATTCATTAGTCAACAACACTTGGGAGCTATTTGCCACTGTTGGTGGTAATTTACCATCTCCAAGTTGAAGTTTTTTTTGCGACAAATTTCCATTGTAGGTATTACTAAAATGTGCTCTCATATTTGTGCGCAAATTCAGAGGTTCAATCGATTGCCACAACGGAGATGATTTGAGGCACGCTTTAATTACGTCGGCACGTGTACCTTTTGTTATAACCGGAAATGTTTGGCGAAAATCTCCAGCCAACACAAAGGTTACGGCCCCCATCAAATTGCCAGAGTTTTGATGTCTTTTAATGTGCGGTCCACAGCTTCTACATGTGCTCTATGGCTCATGGTGCACTCATCCCATATAATCAGTGACGATTCCTGTAACAGTTGCCCCAGTGGTCCGTTTTTGCGGATTGAACATACAGATTTTTGTTCTAAAGATACAGACAACGGTAATTTAAAGGTTGAGTGTGCAGTTTTCCCATCATTTAATAGAGTTGCAGCAATTCCGGAAGACACAACTCCTAGTGTGGGTAAAAAGGACTTCTCTTATCTCTTTGGTGCCAAACGATGTCATTTGAAAGAGGCTGTTGTACCAACGTAAATTATGTAAAAAATTAGCAGATAATGAATGATTATTGGTCAAAAATTTTTTATTCGTTGTGGCGGATCTCGTATATTAGGGAGAACCGCTTTTCTAGAAGCACAGCAAATTCTAATCGGTTCATCGCCCCATTTTTCAGCGGAACACTTAGAGCATGTTTTATTCATTGATCCAACTTGGACGGTTGTCTGATGAGCATAATCAATGTGTGGATCGTAATTGAAAGCTGACCTATTACCATGAGCTAAAAATGGAATGCACACTCTAGTTGTTGACACTTGCTGTGTTTCTTTTTGTGTTGTTAGTCTTTGTAGACGTTCAGTACTCGATTGGCTTTCGCGAACCTTTCCCTCTGGGGCGGTTTGCATCAATGTTCTATGGGGTATCTGTCGTACTTGAGGGTTAAGCAGGTATCGAAATTTTTTATAATTTGTATGATAATGTCTTTGAAATGCGGAAAAGAGGTGTCTCTTTTTATTTTTTCATTTTATTTTATTATTTTCCCAGGGCTACAAGCGAGTGCTTATTTATTATTGCCCTAGTCACATTAATCTTTTTAATGGTTATATGTTTCATAAATCCCCCTATGAATGCATGAATTTTTGTTTTCCTGGTCATGGGGATTGGTAATATCGGTTAGCCATATTTTGCAGCGTTAAATTTTGTATAAGTCACTTTCGAAAAAATTGTTTCTATAGGAGTCTTCTATTATTTTAAAAATATCTTCTGGTGCAAATATTGCAAATATTTTATTGGGTTTCAGGATGTTTGAAGGGTGTTTGTAACGGAGTCGAAATTATGCATGTTTTATGAACAATTATATTATATTTTCTTATATTAATGACTTATGGTCCGTGACTATTTGGAAACTACGCCCGAAAAGGTATGGTCTGAAATGTCCCACAGACCAAATGACAGCTAGCATTTCTTTCTCTATCGTAGAATAGCGTATTTCCATGTCCGATAATGTCCTGCTAGCGAAAGATATGGGTCTGTCATAAGTGTCTGGGCCTTGTGACAGCACAGAGCCTATCGCATAATTCCTTGCGTCTGTGGTCAACGTGAACGGTTTGTTAAAATCAGGGTATATGAGTATGGGGTCATTGCAAAGATCTTATGACGTTTCGACTGCTTGTTTAAATTCATCGTCTATTATTATATATTTTTTTCCTTTTTACTGTTTCGTTACGGGTTTAGTTATTTTCGCGAGGTCCTTTATGAGTTTCCTGTAATACCTTAAAACCCCAAAAAATTATTTAATTTCCCTAGTGTCTTTGGGCAGGGAAAGTCCTTGATGGCTTGAATCATAAGTCGGTTTGGTTTGACTGCTTCTTGGGTGACCAAGACCATTTGTCCAAGGAAGTCGATTTCCTTTCTTAAAAAATTACACTTGCTCGGTTGGATTTTCAAATTTCATTTTGAAAATTTTATTTGAATTTCATCAAAGCCACTGGCTAAGTCTATTCTTGTGAAATACATGGTCTTTCCTATGCTGTCTAGTATATCTACAGTATTCGGGATAGGGTATCTATCGGAGAAAATCGATTACCAATCACCACTGGTACGACCCAGACGGGTGCACTCCAAGGGGATTGGCTGTTTTTAATTGTTTTGTGCGAGCATTTTTGAAATTTGTTTTCGAACTTCGCCTTTATATGCACTAAAGGAAAACGGTAAGATTTTGTGTGAAACGGTATGTTATCTGTTGTTGGTATAGAGCAGTGGTTCCCAAACTCTTTTCTTTTATAGACCACTTTCAAAACTTTGCTAGATCTGGCGG
Source organism: Drosophila ficusphila (assembly GCF_018152265.1). Classification (NCBI taxonomy): domain Eukaryota; kingdom Metazoa; phylum Arthropoda; class Insecta; order Diptera; family Drosophilidae; genus Drosophila; species Drosophila ficusphila. The sequence goes on from NW_025064569.1 coordinate 613,926, forward strand.
ACCCCTGTAGCTAAATTCAAAATCAAATCGCATCTTCGGGCCATGCTCTCCACTAAAGCTGCGCATCTCTTCTGGGAAATGTTGTTCCACCCACTTTGGATTGCAGTCCACAATTCACTTAAATTCCTGGGCTTTTCGGACAGAACATGTTTCTCAACATCACCCCACAAGTTCTCAATCGGATTGAGATCCGGAGATTGAGCAGGCCACCATAAAACTTCAATTTTATTGTCCTGCAGGCAACTTTTTACTAGACGTGAAGTGTGCTTAGGGTCATTATCTGCAAATGGGATCATTGTATCGCTGATAATTGTTTTGTACACATTTTGGTCCATTCGTGTTTCTATTTTATAAATAGGGCCCACACCATGCCAGGAAAAGGCTGCCCACACCATAAAATTTCCCCCACCATGTTTGATTGTCTTAATAGTGTATCGTGGGTCATTCCGCTTATTTGGTGGACGCCAAACATATCGCTTACCGTCAGATCCCATTCGACAAAACTTTGTTTCGTCACTCCACAGCACATTTTTCCAAAAAATCAGAGGTTTTTTTAAATGCTCCTTTGCAAACTTTAATCTGGCTTGTAAATTTTTTTTTGATACGTGCGGCTTGTGCACCGCTTTGCACCCACGTAAATTTTGTTCATTCAAACACCTTCTTACAGTCCTGGAGGATATATCTATATTAAATTTTGATGATATTTCCTCTTTAATAATTTTAAAGCTCTTAAAAGGGTCTTTTACAGAAACTCTTCTGATAAGTCTGTCTTCCTTTTCTGTAGTTTTTCGGGCTTTGGGTCTCGCCCTGATTGGTTTAGCACTTCCGTTGTCTTTTACATATTTTAAAGCATTGTAAACCATTTTTCGGGAACATTTCAAAACTCTGGATATCTCTGTAATCGTTTTGCCAGACGATTTCAGGGTTTGGATGACTTCCCTCTGTCCTTCGGAGCACTTAGAAGCTTTAGGCATCGCAAACACAATTTTTTAATCTCTCTTAATGACAATGAGACCTGTCAATTAACTTCAACCAAAAAAACGAGACTATCGCTGTCAAACACTAAGAAAATGAAGAGTGTGCATTTATAAATCCATTCTCAGTCCAATCTGGAAATATGCACTACAAGTCTATGGCATAGCGTCTAAGTTCAACCTGAACAAAATAAGAATAGCACAAAGCAAGATTTTAAGATTTGTAATGCCCCCTGGTTCATGAGAACCAGAAATATAGAAAGAGATCTCAAAATCCCAAAGATTGGCGATGTTTGTCGAACGCATGCTGAAAACTATTTCAGACGCCTTGGCTCTCATCCTAACTCCCTGGCGATGAGGCTAACTAAGAGACCAACAAGAAGAAGACTCAAAAGATACCACCCACATGATCTTCCATTAAGATATATTTAATACCCTCGAAGACTGATCTAATTGAATTACACATGAATAGAATTAATGTATAATCTTGTACCATCCCTTTGTTAACCCCTATATTTACAACCTGCTCAAGCTGCCACATAGGTAGCAGTATACCCGTTAATTATTAATAAATATACACTTTTTACTTTTTTACTGAAAAAAATATATATTTAAAATTTATTTAATGTAGAATGACTGACTTATGCATATTCTATCTTGGCCTACTTAATCTTTTACGCCTATAAAATATCGAATTTCATCAAGGTCTGTCATTCTAAGCTTTCTCGATAGAACCCTAATTAAAAAAATATACAGTAGAATCCTGTTATAACGACTCCGCTTATAGTGTCCGTCCAGTTATTGCGACGAAAACTCGATGGCTTGATTGGTTCCCAGACAGACTTATACACTTACACTGCCGCTCAACTGAATAGGTTCATGATCTCAGAGGAAGTAATTTGTCTATAATTCCTAAACCAGTGTACCGATTTCCATAATTTTTTTTTTCTTTAACTCTTGAATCATTTTATAATAAAATGCTGAAGAAGGTTTTTCAAAAACGTATTATTTATTCCTTATTTAATTTTTCTTCTGAAAGGTTAACAAAATTCATGATTTTTTTTTTTGAGTCATCTGAATAGGTTCAACCTAAATTAATTAAAATTATTTAAGTAACTAAGGATAATTTTCATATTTTTTGTACTTAGCTGATACTTATGAACATTTTTAAAGTACATTTTACTAATTTTAATAAAAAGTGAACCCTCCGTTGTCCGATATAACATCAAATACACGATCGGGAAGCGAGCTATACAAATTGTGCAGTATTTGCAGTGAAATTGTTGTCCAGGCTGTTTTAATTGCCTTAACTAAAGTTGTTTTGCAATAAAATTACCTGCCTCCTTCATATATCTTGCGCGATAGCAACCCCCATACGTTTTCGATTATACCTATTAAGGTCAGGTGAATATGGGGGGCCATTCAAGTAAGTCCACATTTTGAGCCTTAATCCACTTTTTTACCACCCTAGCTGTATGATGGGAGCGTTATCGTGCTGGTAAGACCATTTAATAAAGTGAAAAGTATTTGAATAATCAGGAAACGCATTGCTCTCCCACGATGTAAATGGAAGGCCTAAAAACAATTTTAATTCTTGGTTTTCTTGCACTTCCACAATTGTCCGCGCTGCCACCAATCTTTTATGCGCGTCAAGGAATCCCATCTTATTGAAATCGATATCTTCAAAATCGGATAGGTTCTCATTTGCAAAGAACCGTGAAACCTGTATTAAATAAATTATAGGGTAATTTAATAAAGATATATAATTAAAGTGAATTAGTTTATTTTTCATGTTAATGTTTCATTTTTTGTACAATGTTTGCTTATGTTATGAATTAAGAGACAGGAAAGGAGAGATTTGCTACAGCTTTTGGGGCTATGGGCAGTGGCGTAACTATAGGGTGGCAGAGGTGGCCAAATGCCACGGGCCCCCGACCCAAGAGGGCCCCGGCTCCAGAGGCCGATAGCTCAGTTTTTTTTTTGTTCTATGTGTTATAAGAACCTGTGTATTTTATTTAAATTGATAATATATGTTAAATATACATATTTTAAGTTCTGGATCTATATAAATGTATACCTACAGTGTCGGACAACTAACTACTTAAGGGGGCTTCTCATGTAAAATGTAAAAAAAATCGATTTTTTTTTTCATAGATCGATAGAATAACGTCTTGAGAGTGTATTCCCGAAGTTATATGACTCAACTCTCAATATTATGGAAAATGTGAGTGATCGAACGAGCGCGCAAACAAGTTCAAGACCCACTAACTCAAAACTTTAAATCATCTTTTCTCAAAACTATGATTTTAAAAACGCGGTACACGATTACGAAAAAACTACTGAACCGATTTTTGATTTCTAAAAAAGTGTTTTGCAGATTATACATTGAACGAGTGTATGAATATCTGAAATTGTGGAAAAAAAGTTATTTTATACACTTTTCAGCCCAATTCAGCAACAAAAAAATTCGAAAAAATTGCAATTTTTTTTCAAAACGTGATTTCAAATTTTTAAAATCGAATTGTTTGAAGTTGCAGACATTCATGCACTCGGGGGAACCCTGCTGAATAATAAAAAATGTTTTTTGTATGTTTCCGATGAAAACTTTGGGCTCCACACTGTACCGCAATAAATCCGTCAGCCGCGTCGCGCCACACGCGACCTTGAATAAGTCCGCCATTTTGTTTTTTAGAATTTTCAAAAAATGTTTTTCTCATACTTTAAACATGTCTTCAAATATATGCAAAAAATTATTCGTGTAAGTTTTCATTTTCCAAGTGAAAAAATTCCCAAAAAACAACAACTTTTTGACATATTACTTGAGAAGCCCCCCTTAAGCGGTTTATTAAAATGACAGGGCCCCATCAAAAAAATTTGCCACGGGCCCCAGATGGTATAGTTAGTAACTGTTTTTTATATTAAGAAACAGTTACTAAAAGTTATTTAAAGTCGTGTAATTGTTACGTACTTCTTCATCAGTGCAGTTTTCGGAAATTTCAAAGGCAATGTCCTTAGCCGCTTGATGAGCTGTGAGAGGTGAAAGGTATAGTTTTTTGAACCTTGGATCTAGCAAAGAAGCCTTGACTAGGATTTTTTGTTTTGCAACGATTCAAACCGCTTTTCTGATTCTTTCACAAGAGCTGCTCTTGTTAATATTCCTTCTGCCGATTCTACTCTTAAGTAGCGAATTTTATCAAGCAAGAGTGATATAAGGGGAGTTACCATGCTTACGGTAACGTAATTTTCCCCGCTTATTTTTTCTGTTGCATCCTTAAACGGCGTTAGAAGATCACAAAAATCTTGGTAAATGTAATTTCCATCAGATGTAAGCATCTCCGGCAATCCCTTCACAGAAGTTGAACGGTTTATAAGGACTACTGACACTTTCTTTGAAAGGTTTAAAAAAGAAATAAGCAAATCAAGACAGGAATTCCATCTCGTGTCAACACTTTGTACGAGTGTCCGAATTCGACCTTCTGCTATGCCTTCATCTGCCTGTAACTTGCGCAACATGTCCATCGCTGCTGGGCTGTGCTTAAAATGAGTTACGCTTTTTTTTCCTTTGTCCAGCACGTTGCAAAAAGAAACAATGTCATTGACCACATCATCGACTATCAAATGTATAGTATGAGCAAAAAAACCCACGTGTTTGCCTTTTCCTAAGAACAAATTGGAAGCTGCCCTCATATTATTGGCGTTATCGGTTGTTAATGTGCGCCACTTCGACTGATCAATTCCAAATGCATCACATACACCTTTCAGTTAGCCACATATATATTCGCTAGTATGTGACTGCATTAAATGAAAGATAATATTTGAATTTGACATTTTTTAAAGAAATAGTTAACAAAAAGACAATCAACGCATATACAATATTGTAAAACAGAGCACAAGAAATGTCCCTAACACACAAACGCATTTCTGCGATTGCAGTATTTCCATGCAAATGAAAAAAAAAATTGTATGGACATACGATAGTTTCGCGCGAGTTACCGCCTCAGCACATTCCATCGGCGGTCCCCCACCTAAACCCCTTCGGTCGCCAAGCAACTAAAGACCGTACACTTGAATTGGCAACTAAGTTGCCAAACAAACAAACATAGCGGCTACTGCTGAGCAGTGCCGGATTAAGCTAGCGCGGGGCCTGTAGCAAATTCTGTCAAGGGGCCCTTGCTTTGCTTTAGGTTCTCAAGTTTAGGGTATTAAATAAAACAAAATTGTTACAAATAAACTTTTCTGGATTTAATATGGGCAAATTTAGAGATAACACTTTCAATAACGACTTCTTTAAGCAAATCATGCTCTATATTCAACAAAGTGAGATTATTAAGACGTTCTTGGCCCGTTACTAGCTTTCAATACTCTCGAAACATGATCGATATGATAATCGATTCAAATAAAGGTCAGCTATGTTCACTCATAAAATGAATCTATATTTTATAATAAATCAACAAACCACAGTAGATTGGATTGTGACTGACCACGTGACTGGGTCAATAAAATTTAAATAGTTTGCCTACTTTTTCTCGAAATACTGATAATCTATATAATATTAAAATCGATAAAAAAAAAGTACAATCTCGGCTACGTAAACTCGCAAAATAAATGTATACCTATATAAAAAATGAAAATCTGGCCGCTTGAAGGGTAGAAATGTGGTTTAATTTCAGATAAAATATAACGTGACGAAATCGAGTTTTATATTTTCAGATGGGAGTAAAGCATAGCCTAATCGCTTCACGCTTAAGTCATGCAAATTATATTTAGGTTCCTATCAAAATTTTTTTTTTTTTTACGATCAGATAGGTAGGAGTTGGAGAGCGGCCGCGCTGCCCTTCAGGCCTCGCTCCCATATTGTTCACATTTCAAAATATTTATTACATGTTACGCCTTGTATGTGCTTGCTGCAATAATTGCAACAAGTATTTTTCACAAGCACACAAGGGATAACGTTTTGAGAAAAAATCGTTCGCGGACAACCTCTCACTTCGAAATCCCGAGCGATTTTGCAGCCGACGAGACTACCTTGTATAATTGTACCATGACCATGACTCAGGCACGGTAGAAAGAGTGGGAGATACTAGTTCCTCTCCCTTCCCCTCGATCTTACGCTTTTTCGATCAGCATAACGGGACCCTGACGCGAGTTTGAATGTTTTTACCCTGCTCAGCGCCGCTAAAGAAGTTTTCACTTCAAAATACTTTTTGCAATAATTGCAGCAAGCAGATACGAGGCGTAACATAGATTATTGTACAAAAATGTATAAAAGGGCGGACAATATGGGAGCGAGTCCTAAAGGGCAGCTTTGATTGAAAACCAAAAATTACGAAACAATTAATTCTTATTGTCATATAAAAGTCCTCCTTAAACTCACGCAGTATATAAGTCGGAACGAGCCGGATCGGCCGACTATATCGGATAGCTCCCATACGAGGGAATGAAATGAAAAATTCTCACGCAGTTGTTTTTGATCAGATCGACTTGATTTCTTCAAGATGGCGTTTCCTAACCACTATTGAATTTCGGATAAAATTTGATCAAAATCGGATAACTCTATCATATAGCTGCCATACAAAAGATCGAAAAAAAATATATAAATAATGAAAAAAAAATTATAGCGTTGTTGTTTTTTATCCCACGAGCATGACTTTCAAAACATGGAGTTTTTTAATAATTCTTGAATCGAGAAAAAAATTTCATTAAAATCCGACAACGTTATCAACAGGAAAGATCGAAAAATCTATATCGAAATACGGGAAATAAAATTATAACATCGTTGTTTTTTATCAGAAAAGCATAATTTTTTGGAATATAGAGTTTTCTAACTACTCTTGAATTACGTATTAAATTTCATCAAAATCGGACAACTATATCATATAGCTGCCATATGAACAATAGTCGAAAATATGGAAAATGAATAGAAAAATTGTCATAGTTTCGATGTTGTTTAGCCCTTATGCATTTGATGAGCATTCATCAAATATGACTGCAAGGGTATATAAGCTTCGGCTTGCCGAAGCTAGCTTCCTTTCTTGTTCTGTTTCTTACTTACAGAAAAACACTCTTTCACTCGCACTCATTGTAGTGCGCAATAGGGGACTGACGCCGGCGTCGGGACTACCTTGTAGTTATTATACCATGACTCAGGCACGGTCATGGTACAACTATACAAGATAGCAGGGGCGCACGGAGGGGGGAACGGGGGCAATTTGCCCCGGGCCCAGGCTTATGGGGGCCCCGCGCGATATGATATATGATATATATGATGATATGTAAGGGTTGACAATCTCCCAAAATTTAATTTTTAGCCCGGGCCCCAGACTACCTCTGAGCGCCCCTGCAAGGTGGTCTCGACGGTTACAGAATTGTTCGGGTTTACTCCCCTATCGACCCGAACGCTCGGGTTTTCGTAGGAAAACACTCTTTCTCTCGCTCTAATTGTAGTGTCGATAAAGGACTGACGAGCCGACGAGCCTTGTATAATTGTACCATGACTCAGGCGCGGTAGAAAGAGTGGGAGATACTAGTTCCTCTCCCTTTCCCACGATCTTACGCTTTTTCGATCAGCATAACGGGACTCTGACGCGAGTTTGAAAGTTTTTACCCATACAAAAAGTGCTCAGCGCCGCTAAAGAAGTTTTCACTTCAAAAATGTAAAAAACTGTATGGACTTTCGCGCAGCACTCAAACCCAAACCTTTTTGTTTTTCCAGAGAAGAAAAATGAATTGGTCATGGAATCCAGAGAACACGCGGCGCCTTATACGGATGGTCGCCGCCTACCCAGAGATATGGGACCCCGAGACTCCCGATCGGCATTATCTGCGCAAACTGGCATGGTCCGAAATAGTCACATCGATGCAACTCCCGATGACAAAGTGCAAGCATAAGTGGAAGGACCTTCGCCGTGAACTTATGAAAAGTTTCACCCACTGGCCGTACTTGGAGGATATGGCCTTCATGAGGCCTGTTTTACAGGATCCGGAACCTGCACTGGTACGTGGTCGAACATAACGGTTGTCAGGACTATGCTTATCCTCATAATCTCCCTTTGCCTCCCTTTCAGTTGAGCGACGTTTCCGATGATGAAGATGAAGAGACTATTGTGAGCGAAACTATTGTGCAACGCAATGACCAAGGAAATTGCAACTATTGGGAAAAGGCAGGTAATTACAAAACCCCCTTCCTCTGTACAATATATCGTACACAAAATTGAATTTTATAAAATGATATTTAACTAACTTAAAACCTTTTTAGGAAATGTCATCGCAAAATTTGTGTATATTCTCGAAAACGTATTAAAGCTGCAAGCTTTCTTCAGAAATGTAGAATTATTCTTTAGCTGGGTAGCCTTTTTTTTTGAATTAATCAAAAACGGTGTAGGACATTTAAACATGACTAACACAAGATGATGGGATGGGATGACTTTCAGTCGTACAGAGTAATGTTTTCTGATCGCGGTCAACTTGGTGGCCGCCAGTGCGATCTCTGTTTTCGAATGATTGCAAGTTGACACACAGCCTCCTCGTGGAAACCTCCTGGGTAGCTATCTTAGCATCCGCTAGATAGTGAGCTAATGTGTGCAGCGATGTCACCCGGACGTTAAACGGTTGAGCGCAGGGTTTGGAACCCGCCTCGCAAAAAAAAGAAGCCCAGTGAAGACCAAAGCGAAAGCCTCGGATAGGATACCCCCTTATGTTGACGACCACCGCAAAACGAAAATGGACTATGATTTAAGGATATGCACCTGGAATGTCCGAACCCTTAATTGGGAAGGTGCCTCTATCTAACTGGCGGATGCCCTCGAAAAAAAAAAAAAATAATAAATGTATACCTATATAAAAAAATGAAAATCTGGCCGCTTGAAGGGTAGAAATGTGGTTTAATTTCAGATAAAATATAACGTGACGAAATCGAGTTTTATATTTTCAGATGGGAGTAAAGCATAGCCTAAGCGCTTCACGCTTAAGTCATGCAAATTATTTTTAGGTTCCTATCTAAATTTTTGTTTTTTTTACGATCAGATAGGTAGGAGTTGGAGCGCGGCCGCGCGGGGCCCCCCAATGCGCGGGGCCCGTAGCATTTGCTACTCCTGCTACATGGCTAATCCGGCACTGCTGCTGAGTCCAAGCCCCAGATATGCATCCGGTCTAATTACAGTCCCACTCCGCTTGATCAGCAGTTTGTACTTAGGCAAGAAGGTTCGAGCCAAGAGATATAAAATAAAGATATTCATTCTGGATTTGACTTTTAATCAAGAAACACAGCTCTTTTATTTGGCTCGGAGATTGGTCTACGATCAATATCAAGGAACCTACTAATTAATATTGATAACTGGCGCAGTCGGCAGCTTTCGTCAACGGACGGATTCGACCAAGGACAGGAAGGATCTGAGACGGCGAAAGGAAGCAGAAAAGAAGGACAGATGTTCTGGATTACGTTTAGCATTATTATGTAAGAGAGTGAGTAGAGTGAAGTGGGTGCAATGGAGTGTAAAGAAAATAAAGTGGAAATTAATAAAATAAATCTAAATACAACGACCAGACAAATAGAAAGGAATTAATTAATAAACATGCAAGCAACAAGTTATAAACGGTGATAATGAAAGCAGTAATTCGAACCGCAGACAAACGTAAAAAGAGCGTAGGCCAAGGCAAGGACAGCAGGAAAATGAATAAATAATGAACAAATATAGTAGAAGAATTTAATAACAAGAACTAGACAAATTTTTATTAAATTAAATAGTGTTCATATTCGCGAATTAAATGAAAAGTTCGATTGTAACAATGACTCGTGGTCAAACGTCGGCGAACGGTCGAGAGCACCGACGGTTCGAGGTTGCGTCGAACGGTTCGATCGAACGGGCGGCCGTCGACAAGCGTCGGCAGGTGGTCGTGGTTGTCGATGGTTCGATGCGAACCGAACAACTCGGGCAAACGTTCGATCGTCGACGAATGACGGATGGAGCAGGTTGCAGATAGTTAGTGTTGCGGTATGAGGGTATTCGTGTTAAAACGACGGCAGCCGGGAGGTTGCAGACAGCTCGGGTCGAGTTGGCAACGGTTGTCGGCAAGTTCAAGACAATACAGATGACGATCGAACGGTTCGATCGGTGCAGGCACAGTGGTATGTAGAGTGGCAGACTAGGAATTGAGGGCAAGAGTAGATTAAACAAGTAATAAATAAATTTAAATAAAGAAATAATAAAAAAATAATGGAATAAAATTATTTAAATAAAATAAATAAAATAAAATAATTAAATAAAGTTGAAGAAAGAAAGAAATAAACCAAAGTTAAAGAAATAATCAAAGAAACTAATTGTCCCCTTTAACATGTATTAGGCGGCGCACTGTGTTACACAGGGCGGCCGTTTAGCATGAGAAAAGGGTAAAGGAATGCGAAGAAATGACGATTTCAGTGAAAATAAGTGATATCGGATGATGTTTTTCATTTGTATTAGGCGACGAACTGTGGAAACAGAGTGGCCGCCTAGCAAATGGAAGGTATTGATTCGATAGACAGTAAGAATAATTTTGTGTACACCCATTAACATGTATTGGGCGGCGCATTGTAATGCACAAGGCGGCCGCTTAGCATGTGGATGAGGAGGTACATTGGTAGACAAGCAACATAAGAGGCTATCCACATGTATTAAGCGATACACTGTAGAAAACAGGGTAGTCGTTTAGCATGGGGGCGGCCAAAACAACAAATACCCTGATGGCAATGTCTGTCCGCATTTGGTCGTGATGCTGTATCGCACAGCCGATCGGCTAGCTTCAGCATGCCGGGTAACAAAACAGAATACGCGAAATAAATAAAGAATAATGAATAAAGAAACATATAAAGAAATAACTAAATAAACGAAATTAAATACAGCAAGTTGCAATGAGTTTGGATGGTAGAAGACAGGGAACGATAACAAGAACAAAATAAATAATAAAATTTTGACCCATTGTTGATATTTTAAGAAATCAATTTAGCAAAAGTACTCATTTTAAATTAATTCCAGAACTCCATTACACCACACGGAAACTCCCTGAACCACAACACAATACCAAGAGAAGATAAAGAATACAATTAAAACAATAACTTAAGTACACAAGCACACATACATACATTTAAACACTATTAATATAGTTAACATTTAAACACTATTAATTAAGAAATACACACATAAGCGTAAATACACACAGAAACAAGCTAAAAATAGAGATAAAACCCAAGAAACCGAACCCACAAGTAATGACAGAAGAAAGAAGGCCTGCAGCGATGGCAACAACAAGCGTGTTAGAAGCTAGCAAGGTAATAGACCTGGTAGGAATTATTCCCAAATATGAGGGAGAGCCAGGGAAGTTAGATGGTTTTATAGCAGCAGTAGAACAGGTACTGGGCCTCATAAAAGGAGAAGAAAGGTCGAATATAGGAATAATCGCTCTTAGAGCGATAAGGAGTAAGATTTTGGGACCAGCAGATAAAGTTCTTGACTTGGACGAGTCCGAATTAAATTGGGATCAAATTAAGAAAATATTGATTACCCATTTCAAAGATAAGAGATCAGAGCAGGAGTTGATTATGGAGTTAACGCATATTAAAGAAAAGAAATTGGATTTAGAAGCCCTTTACACGAAGGTGATGACCCTCAGGAAAGCCCTAGTGAGTTTAACTAAATCCAACGAGCAAGGTATTTTGTTGAGGAGCGAGAAGATCAAGTGGTACGAGGAAATGGCCTTAAACGCCTTCGTTTCAGTATTGAAAGGGCCAATAGGGGTTACTATCAGGAACATGGAGGTGCCCAATATAGCTAAGGCATATGAGATTGCTTGTAGAGAAAAGAACTTGGGCACCCTACAGGAGACTCAGGAAGAGACGAAGGATCAGGCATTGAATGAAACCCAGACCAAAGAGGGTAAAGAAGCCCCGAAACAGGATCTTGACAAACAGGACAATCCGGTGCCGGAGTCCCAGACTGGCATGTGGTCTCAATACCGATGGGCAGCGAATGCCCAACCGCAGTTCCCAATGCCATTTCCGGTACCGAATATGAATGGTTGGCCAGGATTTGGATTTCCGTATCCAATGATGGGTAACCCATTCAGGACAGACAATGACAATCAAGGAGAAAACTCCAACTATCAGAGACCATACCGAAGTTATCAGAACAGGAATAATAAGTGGAATTATGGTCAGAATAACCGGGGCAGACAGTGGTATGGGAACAACAACTATAACAACAGCAAGCCTAGAGAGGGCCAGCTAGCCATCCAAGCGGCTGGAGACGTAGAGGGTAGTGGCCAGACCAGAATGTCTAGGAATTCTAACTTCTCTGGACAGTCATATAATTCCAACAATTCGAGGCAGTCAAATAACTCGACCAATTCAAAACGGTCATATCATTTGACTAACAACTCGGAGAGGGGCGGAAATCGACCGTCGACAAGTGGTCAGTTACATAATATTCAAGAGGACTAGGCAAATTTTTCGCAATCAGCCTCGAACAGCCAACAGGATATTTAGGAACTAGGAGGGGCCACTCCACCCTACCATTTGTAATGATAAAAAACACTCCACAAAAAAACAATAAAAGTACTAATTGATACAGGATCCACTTTCTCTTTTATTCGTCCCGAATTAGCCACAGTATGTAAAGGAGTTGAAAGACCCCATAGCCATTAAAACAATTACACAATCCCACAAGATTTCGAAAGAAGCATATATACCAATGTTCGAAGAATTCGGAGGAATAGGAGAAATGAGATTATTACTCTTCAAATTCCACCAATTTTTTGAAGGGTTAATTGGTATAGATTTACTACAACAAGTGAAAGCCGTGATCGATATTGAGAAAGGTCGGTTCCGAACGGTGGACACAGAATTGCATATACATTTCGCTAACTATAGGCCCAGCGAGGTCCACTCAATAGAAGCAGGAACAAGAACAATTATTCCTTTACCGGTACGAGTACCCGATGGGGATTTTCTATTAAACAAAACGATAGTCAAGGAGGATTTAATTATATCAGAAGGAATCTATAGGGCAGTGGCTGGAAAGAGCCTGGTCGAGGTAACGAATTACGCGGAAAAGGATCAGGAACTATTTTTGGAGGAGCCGTTAGAAAGTTGTGAATTCGAAATAGACAAGCATTTCGAACTCAACAATATAGAAGAAATGTATAATGGGAACACGAAGATACCATTTGATAAGATCAGAACAGAACACTTAAATAGCGAAGAGCTTAAAGAACTTCAACGCATTTGTAAAAAATATCCGAAGGTATTCCATAAAGAAGGGGATCATTTGTCGTTCACGAATGCGGTCAAGCACCAAATCAGAACGAATGATGACATACCAGTGTACGCCAGGCCGTATAGGTATGCATTCAAGGAAAGACAGGAGGTGAGAAGACAACTAGGAAAGCTACTGGATCAAAAGATTATTAGGCATAGCCATTCTCCTTGGAGTGCGCCTGTTTGGCTAGTGCCCAAGAAGAAGGATGCCTCTGGGGAGAGGAAATGGCGAATGGTAGTAGATTACAGGAAGCTTAACGAGAAGGTAATTAAAGACAGATACCCTCTGCCATTGATTAATGACGTGCTAGATAGTCTGGGCAGGGCTAAATATTTCTCAACCTTAGATCTGGCGAGTGGATACCACCAGATCGAGGTGAAGGAAGAAGACATCCCGAAAACTGCTTTCTCGGCAGAAGGAGGTCACTTCGAGTATGTCAGAATGCCGTTCGGTCTAAATAACGCCCCAGCAACCTTTCAAAGGTTGATGAACAATATCTTCGGAGAGTTGCTAGGGAAGTGTTGTCTTATATATATGGATGACATTATGGTGTACTCGACATCACTGCAAGAACACATAACAGACTTGGAAAAAGTCTTCAAACAGCTTGCGGAGGCAAATTTCAAGTTGCAGCTAGACAAAACAGAATTTTTAAGGACAGAGGTCGAATATTTAGGACACGTAGTAACCCAGCAAGGAATCAGACCGAATCCAGGGAAGATCGAAGCGATAAAAAGATTCGAGATACCTAAGACTAGGAAACAGATAAAATCGTTTCTGGGCCTGTTGGGGTACTACAGAAAGTTCATCAAGGATTTCGCGGCTATAACAAAGCCATTGACAAGACAGTTGAAAGGGAAAAAGGCCGTGCAGATGGATCAGGAATACAAAGATGCATTTGAGGTGTGCAAAACCTTACTGTGCAATGATCCAATCTTGCAGTTCCCTGACTTTGAGAAACCTTTTATACTCACCACAGACGCAAGTAATTATGCTATTGGCGCCGTCCTGTCCCAAGGAAATTTGGGAACGGATAGACCTATAGCATACGCTAGCAGAACCCTGTCAGGAGCAGAAGTAAACTATGCCACAATAGAAAAGGAAATGCTCGCCATAATTTGGGCGATCAAGCATTTCAGGCATTATGTATTTGGCACGAAGTTCAAGATAGTCACGGACCATAGGCCATTAACATGGCTAATGAGCGTCAAAGAACCCGATTCCAAACTTGTAAGATGGAGACTCCAAATGTTGGAGTACGATTACGAGATTGTGTACAAGAAAGGGTCTCTGAATGTAGTGGCCGACGCACTGAGCAGAATTCAACCAGAGCTCAATGTGCTGGAAGATGCCTCAGAGAGGGCAACCAACGGAGAGACAATCCACTCTGCTGGAGAAGATCTCCAGTTGGGATTCCCAATATCGGAAAAACCACTAAACGAGTACAACATCCAGGTGGTCATACAAGAAGGTAGAGTAGGGAGAATACAGAAACAAATTCCGTTCAGGAATAAGTTGAGAATAATCTGGACGGGCAACAACTTCGATGAGGAAACAGTTGCCCGTAGGTTAAAAGAAATCCTGAAACCTAAAAGAACTGTAGCACTCCTGATTCCAGATAACTTGGTGATAACAATCCAGGAGACATATAGCAAGTATTTCGCCTACACTAACTTGTATAGGGCAATAAGATGTACTGTTTTATTGCCAGATATAACAGATAGGAGCGAACAGGAACAGGTCATCAAAGATTACCATGAAAGGTCAAATCACAGGGGAATAGACGAAACCTTGGCACACCTGAAAAGGAAGGTGTTTTTCGTCCATATGAAACAGGCAATTACCCAAACAATTAATAATTGCGACAGTTGCCAAATACAAAAATACGACAGGAAACCAAACAAGATCAAATACAGCTTTACAGAGACACCGGAGAGGCCTATGGAAATAGTGCACATTGACTTGTACTTTGCAAACAAGAAAAGTGTACTGACCATAATCGACAAGTTCTCGAGATACGCATGGGGGCTAACAATCCCAGCAAAAGAAAGCGTAAATATCGTGAAAGCAGTAAAGAGTTTCATGGCCTTATTCGGAGTGCCTAAGAAGATAGTCTGCGATCAAGGAGTGGAATTCACTTCCAACTTGTTCAAGGATTTTTGTAGGCAGTACGAATTAGAACTACACACTACATCATTTCAGCAATCGTCGAGCAATTCTACGGTCGAAAGACTGCACTCGACGATTACAGAAATATATAGATTAATAAATGAAACTAGGAAGAAAAATAAACTTGAGAGCAGACATGAAGAAGTCCTGGATGAGGCATTTATAACTTATAATAATGCCATTCATTCAGCGACGAAGCTAACACCGCAGGAGTTGTTCACAGGGAGAACGCATAACTTCCTTAATAACGTGTCCTTTAACAACGAACACGATTATTTACAGAAGATTAATGCGTTTCAAGCAGAGCTTTATCCAAAAATTAAGGAAAAGGTTCAACAGGAAAAGGACAAAAGAATTGAGGCGGCGAATGTCGGCAGGCAAAGCCCGGACACAGTACAACCAGGAGACATAATATTTAGGAAGGAAAACAGGAGAGATAAATTAACTCCTCGTTTTTCAAAACACAAGGTGATGGAAGACAACGGCCTTACACTAACCTCTACTAAACCACAGAAGATCCATAAAGAAAAAATCAGAAGACTAACCAAACCAAATGAACAATAATTACAGGTGGGCAAGAATCATGGCCGAAGAAAGGAAACTCGAGATCCGACCATTACTAGGGGAAGAACCACTAGCACAAATAAATCTAGGCGATGCAAAGATAATACAAACTCATAAAACATTGGTACACATAGTACAATTACAAGAATATCAAGAGGCAATAGAACAATTGGAACGAACACTTACTGAGGTAGTTGAAGACTCGGAAACCAGAGACCTTGTTAAAGTTTTACAGAAAAAATTACAGATGATCAAGAACAGATTAGAGGCAATATGCCCCAGGAAGAGGAAAGCAAGGGGACTAATCAATGGATTAGGATCCGTTGTTAAATCCATAACAGGAAACTTAGACGCTGAGGACGCAGAAAGATTAGAAGAGGAGATAAGGAAGATGCAGGAAGAGGAAAGAAGATTGAAGGAGAGTTTGAATTTACAAGAGAGGACAGGAGCTAAATTCACAATAATGTTTAATAATTTGACGAAATATATTAACGAGGAGCAAAGTCGAGTAACGACATTTATAAATAATTATAAAAATGGAATAAGCAAAACATTTTTAGAAGAAGATAAGAGAATCTATAGGTTAGAATACATCGATAGAATTTCAGTAACAATAGACATGCTCGGACTAAATATAAAACAAAAATCGGATTAATTTCAAAATTCATATTTGATAAACAGGAAACAGCTAAATGCGTACAAGAACTAGAAGAGCAGGGCATACACATAATATCGGAAGAACATACAGTGGTGGCCATAAGTATTTTGTCAAAATAAAAGTGAAATATACTCGAAACCTGAACTTGCTTCTTTTAACTTTTGGTATCAATGGAAAGGTAATTCAAATGCCTTTTGAATGATACCATACTTTTCTCAACTCATTCGATATTTATTGAACAGGGCAATTTAAAAAAAAAAGTCAAAAAAAACTTTTTCCCTCGGCTTCAAAACTAAAATTTTTGGATGCAAAAAGTTTGAAGGTGACAATGTCCGAAAAAGTTTGTATGGAAAAGAGAAAAATATGGCTAAAAAGCGTGTTTCTAGTCATTTTCAAAAAATCATAAAAAATAGAAGAAAAATTATTTTTGAAAAATTATTTTTGCAGTTCCTATTATTTTTGATTAAAGAAACTTTTGCATCCAAAAATTTTAGTTTTGAAGCCGAGGGAAAAAGTTTTTTTTGACTTTTTTTAAATTGCCCTGTTCAATAAATATCGAATGAGTTGAGAAAAGTATGGTATCATTCAAAAGGCATTTGAATTACCTTTCCATTGATACCAAAAAGTTAAAAGAAGCAAGTTCAGGTTTCGAGTATATTTCACTTTTATTTTGACAAAATACTTATGGCCACCATTGTATGTACGAATTTCTAGAATTCAAAGCGATTATGAATAAGACAGATTTAATATTTGCGATAAAATTACCTATTTTTAAAAAGGAAATGTATTCTTTACATAGGATTATATCTCTACCGATGAATAAGACAGAATTTATAATAACGCCAGAATACGTGGTGATGAATAACGAAGATATGTATTACTACAAAAACAAATGTCAAAAAATTAGAAGTTTATATACATGTAAGAACAACAAAATTGTAAATCAGATAAATGAGAGTTGTCTAAAAAACCTGATCAGCGGAAAAAGAGCGAACTGTGAAACCAGGGATGCTGGGCTCAGGACCAGGATCTTTGAACCGGAAGAGGGATATATCGCAATCTTCAATGGAGAGAATGTGAAGTTGCAAACGGACTGCGGAGAAGAGAGAACGGTGAATGGATCGGCATTAATTGCGTTTAAGGGATGCAGAACAATGGTCAACAACGTCCAGTATGAGGCGGTGGAAAGACTTGACACAACAAAACTAAAATTGGAAATACCCCAAATCGAAGCCATTAAGAAGAATAGAACAACCCAAGAGCTGGGAATACACGAGCTGGAGATGGAGGATATCGAAAC
Organism: Drosophila ficusphila; assembly: GCF_018152265.1. Taxonomy (NCBI): domain Eukaryota; kingdom Metazoa; phylum Arthropoda; class Insecta; order Diptera; family Drosophilidae; genus Drosophila; species Drosophila ficusphila. The sequence goes on from NW_025064569.1 coordinate 631,878, forward strand.
AAAACTGCAAATCAGCAGAATACAAACTGGAACAGCAATACACACAACAGCGACGTATACAATGCTAACCATGTTGCTGATAGTGGTGTTGGCCGTGGCCGCCTGTTCAAAAAGGACGACCACCTTCACACCAGATACAACACTTGCGACCCTCACACCAACTATTGCTTCACCTGTCTCCCTTCACACCAACCATCGCTCCGTTATGGTCGGTCGTTCAGACTGAGGGGGGAGGAGTTACCGCCTCAGCACATTCCATCGGCGGTCCCCCACCTAAACCCCTTCGGTCGCTAAGCAACTAAAGACCGTACACTTGAATTGGCAACTAAGTTGCCAAACAAACAAACATAGCGGCTACTGCTGAGTCCAAGCCCCAGATATGCATCCGGTCTAATTACAGTCCCACTCCGCTTGATCAGCAGTTTGTACTTAGGCAAGAAGGTTCGAGCCAAGAGATATAAAATAAAGATATTCATTCTGGATTTGACTTTTAATCAAGAAACACAGCTCTTTTATTTGGCTCGGAGATTGGTCTACGATCAATATCAAGGAACCTACTAATTAATATTGATAACTCGCGCATTGATGAGTCAGGAGCGCGGATTTTCTAAAAAACCCGGCAAGGAAAATCTTGTTGCCGATGCACTGTCACGGCAACAACTTAACGTCATGGAGGGACAAGAAGCTGAATCGTGCGCAGCCACCATTCACAGCGAGCTCTCCTTGACACACACAATTGAAACGACGGATAAGCCCTTGAATTGTTTCCAGAACCAGATAACTCTGGAGGAGGCACGCTTTCCGTTAAAACGCAGCTTCGTCCTCTTTGGTAACAAGAGGCGGCATGCGATTAACTTCTCCTGCAAAGAGTCATTACTTGATGAGCTCGCAGACATAATCGTTCCTAAAGGCGTAAACGCCATCCATTGTGACCTGCACACGCTGGCAATGATACAGGACGAATTGGTCCGGCAATTCCCGGCCACCAAATTCTGGTATTGCAAAAACCGATTGACGGACATTTTTGCAATCGGGGAGAGACGGGAAATCATTACTGCCGAGCATAATAGGGCACACAGATCGGCACAGGAGAATGTCAAGCATGTGCTCTCCGAATATTATTTTCCCAAAATGACTAAATTAGCCAACGAAGTTGTCCAAAACTGCAAGACCTGCGCGAGGGCCAAATATGATAGGCATCCCAGAAAACAGGAAATCGGCGAGTCACCGATCCCATCCCATGCAGGGAGATGTTACACATTGATATCTTCTCAACGGACAGGAAATACTTCCTGACGTGCATCGACAAATTTTCAAAGTTCGCAGTCGTGCAGCCCATTCCCTCTAGAACAATTGAGGACCTGAAACCAGCGCTGTTGCAGCTAATGAACTATTTTCCAAAAACCAAAACGATCTATTGCGACAACGAACCTTCGTTGAATTCGCATACGATCTCGGCCATGCTGACTAACCACTTTGGGGTTGGTATCGCAAATGCACCACCCTTACACAGTGTATCTAACGGACAGGTTGAACGCTTTCACAGCACCCTGCTAGAACTCGCTAGATGCATTAAGATTGACAAAGGTATAACCGATACCATAGAATTGATTTTACTAGCCACTGCAATTTTACTAGCCCTGTCATTGGCGTCGGCGCACATTGCTGACTATTCGCAAGCAAAATACATTCCCATCATTGATGGCGAAGTGCTGGTATGGGAGGAATTTGCGTATGTAACACACACGTCAAATCTTTCGGAATACATGCGAATACTTGACGAAACAGCAAGCATGAGTGACATGTTCCCACAGTCGCATATGAACAAATTGCTGGAAGTAGACACCGCGCACATACGAGACCTACTGGAATCGTTGGGCGTGCACCATAGGATTGCTAGAAGTTTAGACTTTCTGGGGTCAATTCTTAAGGTAGTAGCAGGAACACCGGACGCCTGTGATTTGGAGAAGACGAGATTCATAGAGATGCAGCTGACTAACGCAAATAATAGACAGGTAGCAATCAACACTAAAGTTCAAGATAAAATTAATGAATTAACCACTACAGTAAATCTAATTCTTAAAACTTCTAAAGACTCACAAGTCGACACTGGCCATCTATATGAGACACTCCTGGCCAGAAATAGAATGTTGATGATGGAATTACAAAACTTGATGCTTGCCATTACACTTGCTAAAGCTAATATTGTCAGCCCCAATATACTCGATTACACAGACCTGAAGTCAGTTTGGCTTGAGGAACCCACTAACACCCCCATAAGGGACCTTATGTCCGTAGCGTCCGTAAAGATTTTACAATCTACCAATGCCCTACACTTTATAATTAAATTTCCAAAGATTAAAAACGTTTGCAAAAAGGTCACTATATTCCCTGTCACTCACCGTAATGTTATGCTGCGAATAATGGACAACGTTGTGGCCATGTGTGGTGGAGAAGTCCATACGATTAGGAACTGTGCCATATCGCCGGGAGCCGCGTTCTGTCAAACGTCATCAGACAGTTCATGCGCTAGAGAACTCCATGCAGGCGTACTGGCACACTGCGCAACCCAGCCAAGTGACCTACATCCCGTCACTCGAGTTGATGAAGGAATCCTCATCATCAATGACAAAACAGCTAAGGTCAGAGTAGACAACGGTACTGAAGTCTGGGTACACGGTACGCACCTCGTTACCTTCGAGAGTCGTGTCTCCATCAACGAAACCCTCTACGTCAACCACGATAAGGCCCACACGAGAACTCCAGGGGTAGCAAGATCATCATTGCTCAACATCACATTCAATCAAGATGTGCTCAGCCTCCCTTACCTTCAACGATTAAACGAACGTAACGTGGAGCTTATTAAGGAGTTCGACAAAAACATCGACACCAACCAGACGTACCGCATATCACTGATCGTGGGCGTATTCTGTTGTGCGATGATCTGTGTCGGTATGGTCTATCTGCATTTCTTCAAGGCCAGAAGATCGGCAGCCCAACTGAAGGAAGTCATTGCCGAGATAGCGCCGACCGAGGGCGGCCTTAATCCAGAGGGGGGAGTAGTTAACAAGTTAACATAAGCTGACAGAAGTCAATGACATAAGCATTGATTTCTGTCCCTTATCCAACTCCGGCCGAAATTGCTGATGTTGCATTTGGGCCGGACGCTCGTGCACAGACGGCAAACACTGCATATTTGCGTGGCCGCTGTGAGTCTTTTGTTAGCTCTAAGTTTCATTCTTAAGTTCAGTTCATGATTGACATTCAATAAAGCAAGAGCACAAGCTCATACAAATGAATCTCCGACACTTAGTCGTTAAATCACTTATTAATTATTACACTGACTGAGTCCCTAGGCCAGCAGTGTTGAAGGGAAGTCAACCTTCCAACCTAACCTTCCTATCTCAGCATTTAAGGTACCAGGCCAACCGGCCGCACACGGAGTAACCAGCTAACATCCATTGGAGACAGCAGCGAGGGAATTCTGATATTTCATCTCCTGCACCCCTTTTAATTGACACATCTTATATCCACTTGATCTATACAGCTTCCAATTTACTTCTAACAGCTCGGCCATCCTGACAATTAGATCGTCCTCGATCGTGGGTTTCTAATATTATAAAAGTTATTCTTAATATTATATGTTTAAGTTAGTAACAATTTTGACTAGTTATGATCAGGGCTAACAGAGTTATGTTTTTAAATGAAAAAATATTTATTTCCATATTTTCGCCTTTTTTCCTATAAATCCATATTTTACACAATTACTTGAATAAATCCATATTTTGACAGTTCGGCTCTGGTCACACTGGAGCTTACAAGTGAAATTTGCAAGTCATTAAATCATATTTTAAAACAAAGCAAATACCGATTTAAAACAGTGCATCTTAACACCACTTCAACCCCCAAAGAGTCCAGAAGGACTACAACTACAGGGACCTCGCATTTGCGAAAAACCCAATAAACTTTTCGGCAAAATCTTGGCTAAAAATTATCAACCACAAAACAACAACAAAAACACTCCAATTCTTGCAACTCGGGCGCAAGCCCTTTACAAGCAACCATGCACGAGCCACCGGATATATCAAAAATTAACACGAGATTATGCCAACCAGGAGAACCCAAATTCATCGTAATAAAAGCAACAATGGAATTTCCCTTAGAACTGTCTCCCCCTTCATCATCGAAAAATCTGTAGACTTTGCCTGCGGAGGAAGAGTTGACTCAGTGAAAAAAACCAGAGACGGCGCACTTTTGATTAAAACGAAAAACAACATACAAGCCACAAAACTTCTCAAGCTTACCAAAATCGCAGATATCGAAATAACAGCCACCGAACACAAAACGCTGAATTTTTCAAAAGGTGTTATCTATTGTAATGACCTTAGAAACATAGACGAAGAAATAATCCTAAGAGAACTAAAACCACAAAAAGTAATTGAAGTCAAGAAAATCATGAAGAGGCAAAACACCAACAACGACTCTCTAACAGAAACTGGACTCATAATAATTACTTTCGAATCACTTCAACTCCCAGAAAAACTACGAGTCGGCTACGAAATTATTCGAGTACGAAACTACATTCCTCGACCACTACGCTGTAGAAAATGCCTTCGCTACGGACATCCTGCACCCATATGCAAGAGCACAGAGAAATGTGTAAACTGTTCAGAAGATAAACACACCAACGAAGGAGAACGCTGCGAAAACGTTAAGAAATGCCTAAACTGCGAAAACAATCCCGAAATTGACTCTCAACACAGTCCTCTAGACCGAAAATGCCCCACTTTCAGCAAACAACAGGAACTCACTGCCATTAAAATCACCGAAAAAGTCGACCATAAAACAGCTCTAAGTATTTACTTTGAACGACACGGATCCAAAACAAGAAACTCATACGCAAACACACTCACAAACACCACTACACAGGAAAAATCAACAACTCAACCTCAAGCTCAATCTCAATCTCAAGCTCAATCTCACACTCAATCTCAAGCTCAACCTCAATCTCAATCTCAATCTCCATCCTCAAATGTACAAACAACAACCTCATCCTGTAATCACAATCAGTCAATCACGCCTACAACCCCATCCACATCAACCAAAAAAACACCGCCACCAAAAGAAATTCTTCAAAACCACAACCATCACAATCAAGACGACATCGAAACCATGGAAACGGACAACGCCATCCACACCAAGATAACATCAGCATACGGATCACAACTCACAAAGGACCTTAAACGTAAAATGTCTCCTAAAGATAAGTCAAACCCTCTCTGCATCAACTTCAAACCAACTAAACCAAAAAGCAAATCTTTCATCAAAAACAAACCTATCAACAGCAGCGACAACGAATCATTTTAAAAAAAACCACAGATTTCCCTTACTCTAAGGAATACCCTTAAAACCCTTTCCATTTACAAAATGTCATTAATTTTAATTCAATGGAACATCCAAGGTTATACAAATAACTATAACCAACTCCTAATCCTAATAAAAAAATTCTCTCCACATATCGTCGCACTTCAAGAAACTCACATACAATACACTAACAACATACCAACTCCAATAAATTACACACTACTAACAAACATAGCCACCAACAGATTTGGCGGCGTAGCACTATTAGTACACAAATCAATTCAATATTCTATAGTAATCATTCCAAACGACATCGAAGCCCTAGCAATCCACATTAAATCCAAGCAAAACATATACATTAAATCAGCATACATTGCCCCAAACAGAACCATCACAAATCAAATACTTGAAGACACCTTATACATGAACCAAACACCCTCACTAATTGTGGGAGACTTTAACGGCTGGCATCCAGCCTGGGGCTCCCCGAAAACAAATTCTCGAGGGAATATAATTCAAAAATTCATCGACAATACACAACTAATCTTACTAAACGACAAGTCCCCCACACACTTTTCAACACACAACACATTTACACATCTCGACCTTTCACTTTGCTCACCATCATTAGCACCACACTCCAAGTGGGAAATACTTAACGATCTCCACGGCAGTGACCACTTTCCAATAGTTATTTCTCTATTCCCTCAAAACAAAATAAACAAATTTAGAAAACCCTCTTTTAAACTAAAATTAGCCAATTGGGAACAATATGAGACTCTCACAGACAAAAATAACGTAACATTTCCCACTTCAGTTAATGTCAACAAAGAAGCAGCACTAATCAACAAAATTATATTACACAGCGCAAATATTTCCATCCCCCAAACCTCAGTCAACACAAAACCCCACAAAGTCCCATGGTGGAACAAAGAACTAGCTCGGTTAAAAAAGAAAAACAATTAGCTTGGAAAACATTAAACCGCAATATCAACCTAACAAATGTACTAAACTTCAGACGCCTAAACGCCAAGTTCAGGTTTGAAATAAAAAGAAGTAAAAGCGAAGCTTCCAAAATTCTTACTTCCTCCATAGAACCTACAACGCCCTCATCTAAAATATGGAACAATATAAGACGCTTCTGCGGACTTAACCCAGTCAAACAAATCCATACCTTATTTAATCCCATAACCAACACAACTACAACAAACACTATAGAAATAGCTAACTCCTTCTCCCAACACTTCTCAGAACTCTCAAGTGACCTTAACTTCTCAGACGAATTTCGAACTAACAAATACAAAATCAACATAGTCAACTACACACCCACCCCAACAGCCAATAAAATAGAAAAAAACATTACTTTCCTTGAATTGACCTCAGCTCTACAAACACTCAAAGGATCTACTCCTGGATTAAACAGAATCTCTTACGAAATGATACGCAAAAGTTCCCTTACCACAAAAAACAGAATAAAAAATCTATTTAACCAAATCTTCGACAGCCACATACCTCAAGCCTACAAAATAAGCCTAGTCATACCGATCCTCAAACCAAAAACTGACAAAACAAATGTCACCTCATACAGACCGATCTCACTTAACTGCTGCCTAGCAAAGACCCTAGACAAAATCATAGCAAAAAGACTGTGGTGGTTTGTGACCCACAACAAACTACTTAACGTAAACCAATTTGGCTTTAAAAAAGGCAAATCGACTTCAGATTGTCTACTCTACGTAGACCATCTTATAACAAAGTCAAAGAGACACACTTCCCTCATCACTCTTGACTTCTCAAAAGCCTTTGACCGAGTAGGTGTGCACACTATAATCGATCAACTCCAAGAATGGAAAACAGGCCCGAAAATAATAAATTACGTAAAGAATTTTATGCTCAATAGGAAGATAATTGTGCGTGTCGGACCACACACGTCCAACTCACTTCCATTATCTAATGGTATCCCCCAAGGATCACCCATATCAGTAATTCTGTTCCTCATAGCATACAATAAGCTCTCAAATATTATATCTTTACACAAAGAAATTAAATTTAATGCATACGCCGATGACTTTTTCCTCATAATAAATTTTAACAAAAACAAAAACCTAAACTTTAACCTGGACCAATTACTACACAACATAAACAGCTGGTGTTCTTACTCAGGGGCATCGCTATCCCTAGCCAAATGCCAACACCTACATATCTGCCAAAAACACGGCTGCAATAGCACAATAAGCTGCAGCAGTATACAAATACAACAAGTCACCTCACTCAGAATCCTAGGGATAACCTTAAACAATAAATACAAATGGGACACACACATAAAATCACTACTTCCATCACTGCACCAAAAATTAAATATCATTAAATGTCTTTCTAGCACTAAATACAACTGCAATACACAAACACTACTTCACATTGCGAAAGCAACAGTCATAGCAAAAATAGAGTATGGCTTGTTTCTATACGGACAGGCTCCGAAAAGCGTACTAAACAAGTTAAAAACACCGTTTAACACTGCAATCCGTCTAGCCCTTGGCGCCTACAGAACCACACCCATAAATAACCTGCTATATGAAGCCAATATCCTCCCACTAGAACAAAAACGAGACTTCCAAACAGCAAAACTCACAAAAAACCTTATACTTTCCAAAGATACACCAATACACAAACTCATCAAACTCAGAAAACCCAAAAAACACCCATCAACTATAGACCGCACAATAAATCTCTGCCAATCATTAAATCTACCGTACGAACCAATAAAGCTATACAAATACAATCCACCATGGGATCTCCCCAACCTCATAGATACAACATTTAGAGCACATAAGAAACAAAACACAACACCAGATACATACAGGAAACTATTTGAACACACCAAAAACAACCATAAAACACACAAATTCATATTCACGGACGGATCAAAAATGAACTCCACTGTTTCTTACGCAGTCACAACAGATACTAACGTTATTAAATATGGTATACTACCCCCATACTCATCAGTACTTTCTGCTGAAATAATAGCCATCCTAACAGCGATCGACCAAATCAAAAACACAAGGGGAAAATTCATGATCTGCTCTGACTCTCTCTCAGCAATTGACACCATAACAAACACCAACAACAACAACTTTTATTCCAACAAAATCAGATCATTTCTTACAAAACTAGCTCCAAAAATAAAATTACTTTGGATCCCTGGTCATGTAGGCATAGCAGGCAACGAGTTAGCTGACCATACTGCAAAATCGACTAGCAATATGCCCCTCATCTACACCCCAAACATAAATCAAACAGACATCAACAGACATCTAAAGCAAGAATTCCGAACAAGAAATAGACAAAATATAGAACACTGCAATCAATGGTACAAAACTATGAACAAAGACTTTTCAAACATAGACAATTACTTTAGATCCTTCCATCCCAAATCGAACAGACTAGATCAAATAAAAATAATACGCCTTAGGTTAGGCCACACTAAACTTACACATGAACACTACTTCAATCAAAATCAAACTTCACCTTGTCCCTTCTGCCAAGGCGACAATACCATACCCCACCTACTTAACTCATGCCCATCACTCCTACCCACTAAACTATCCATTTTCAAAAACACAAACCCAATAAACCTCCTTAACGACCTCAACCCAAACAATTTAGAAAAAATCTTAACTTTCTTAAAAACCTCAAACCTATACCACAAAATATAAAACACAAACAAAAATGTACAGAAATTACTAATATTACCAACTAAGTAGCAAAACTACAATAAACAATGTACAATAAAAATGTAAATAAACTAATAGACTTAATAACATTAACCTTAAGAGCCGAAGGCCTTGCTGCCAGCGCTTTACCATCTAAGTTAGTCTAGTTTTGTAAACTTCTCTATCTTTATTAATAAATAAATAAATAAATAAATCCATATTTTGAGCATTAAAGTGTCTGAAAACCTATAGAAAGATATGTTTGGCTCAAATATTATGAAATTTCTGTCGTTTGCCTTATACGCGATAATAAATAATGGAAACAAAACAAAACAAGATTCAGTATTTATACCATATTTCATGCTTTCAGTTCTTATGTCTCATTTCATTTTCATCATATAAACACATATTGAGTGACAAACGCCGTAGTTTTGTTTTTACTAATCTGACACAACATGTCATATTGTTCTGCAATGATCTTTGAGACAAACGGCGCACGTTTGTTTGTAGCGATTTCTAATTGTTCATTGTCATAAAAAGTTAATATGATCGATATAATCGTCTACGTTTATCCATTTTTTTTACCTATATTTATCCCTTTTTTCGTCTATACTACCTATATTTATCCATATTTATCCATTTTATTCCATATTTGTCAACTTTTTCGTCCATATTTCTCTATTTTTTCGTCCATAAATCCATACATATTTTTACGTTTTTAAGAACATAACTCTGTTAGCCCTGGTTATGATATATAATTAAATTAATTTAGCATATATTAGGAGTTAATTTCACACTGATTACGCCAATCTGCCCATTTTCGTATCCGACATGCTTCTACAATTCCTTCATAGGGAATTTGACTAATTTGACAATTTTCAATATCACTTATGACATATCTATCGTTTGGCAATATCTTTTTAACGATATATGGTCCTTTGTACTTTGGTACAAACTTTTTATTTGTACCAATTGTGGTGTCAATGTTTCGCATTACAACAAAATCGCCTTCCTCAAATTCTATATGGTCTTTATGATTTTTCTGAAAATATTCTTTGCTCCTTTTCTGGCACTGTTCTATTTTATCTGAAGAATTCTTACGAACATTTTCTAAATCACTCTGTGGTATATCATTTCTATCATCTAAGTATTCTGTTAATGCGTCAATATTGCAACCTCTCTGCTGAACTCCAAATAACAATACTGAGGGTAATTCCTTTGTAGTTGAATGCATTGAATTATTAGTGGCATATTCGGCCCTATCTAAAAGTTTGCTCCAGTCTTCATGCTTAATTGGTTCAGTTATCTTGGCTAGCATCGCTTTTATTGTCCTATTTACTCTTTCCACCTGACCGTTCGCTTGAGGTGACGCAGTTGCTACCTTAACGTGTTCGATATTATTTTCTAATAAAAATTTGGCAAGTTCTAATGACGTAAAACATGTACCTCTATCACTTACAACTCTACGTGGTCGACTATAGTATTGAAAATATTTCGAAAAACACATGTTGACTTCTTTTGTACTCGTTGAATTCACTGGATACAACTTAACAAATTTGGTAAATCCATCAATAATTACTAGCAAATGTTTCTTTTTCGATATAACTGAAGGTAAAGGTCCAAAATGGTCTATGTGTAATGTATCAAACGGAATTGGTCGCTTAGGTATATTATGAAGTGTTCGATTATTCGCATGTGTGGGTACCGTAAACATGATACACTTTAAGCAATTTCCAATAAATGCATCTATTTTAGCTTTCATGTTCGGAAACCAATAGTGTCTCATTATTTCTTTCAAGCACTTCTCGGAACCTAAATGAGATAAATTTTCATAAACTCTCCTAATTATATGGGATTCCATTTCAGCTGGTACATATAGCAATTCAATATCATTCTCACCTAATCTATAAACAATTCCATCGCTTAATATAAAGTTCTTCATACTTCCTTGTTCTAATTGTTCTTTCAATTTCACTATAATACTATCTCTTTTTTGCGTTATCTGAAGCTGAAGGTTGATGTCGTCACTGTCAATTACTGAAACTATTTGATCTTTGTTGTCACTATTTTGGATATTCACTACTGGTTCATATTCAAAACTCTCATTTAAGGCTGAAGGGTATCTACTTAATGAATCAACATGAGTCATATATTTTCCACTACGATACTTAAGGGTATAATTGTAATTAGCCAATTCTAAAGCCCATCTGGCAATGCTCGAGTTAAGGCGTCCTTTTCCTAGGCACAAAACTACTGCATTACAATCTGTTACTATGTTAAACGGAATTCCTTCTAAATATAATCTGAATTTTCGTAATGAATAAACTACAGCTAATGTTTCCAATTTAAAGCTTTCATATCTAGCTTCTAGTTTTGTTGCTCTTTGTGAAAAATAGGCTATTGGGTGAAATTTATTATCGTCCTGCTTTTGCAACAAAATTCCTCCAAATCCCTCGCTACTTGCGTCGCAATGTAATTCAGTTTCTCGATTTGGGTTGTACAATGATAATATGCGAGATGAAATTAATTTGTCACGAAGATATTCAAAAGTTTTTTTACAATCCTCACTAAGTTCATACTTAACACCTGCTTTTGTGAGCTCTTGCAATGGCTTTGCTATTTTTGAGTATGCCGGAATAAACCTCCTAAAGTAAGAAAATAGTCCTAAACATTTCTGCATTCCATGGCGATCTTTTGGTATCGGAAGAGATTTAATAGTTGATGTGTGCTCATAATTCGGACTTATTCCTTTCTCACTAAGTGTATACCCTAAAAATTCAATGCTTTTGTAACAAAATTGGCACTTACTTATTTTGATTTCCAATCGGTACTCTGCTAAAATTCGTAAAACTCTTCCTACAGTCTTAAAATGTTCGTTCAATGTTTTCGAACCTATAGCAATATCGTCTATATAAACTACTACATTTCCTTCGCGAACCAGAGGTTGCAGAATGAAGTTAATAAATCTCATGAATACTGCGGGTGCATTCATGAGTCCGAAAGGCATTCTTGTATATTCATATTGACCGGAAGGTGTTACAAATGCTGTATACTGCACGGAACTTTCTGCTACTTTTACTTGATGGTATCCATTTTTCAAATCTAACAATGTAAAATACTTATTTCCTTCTAATCTCTCTAAGCAGTCATCTATGAGGGGAAGGGGGTATCCGTCTCGAACGGTTATCTTATTAAGTTGTCTATAATCCACACACATGCGCTTTTCCCCAGATTTTTCTTAACAAGAACAATAGCGGAACTATAGGGTGAATTGCTTTCTCTAATGAATCCTTTTTTCAATAACTCATCAATTTTTAAATCTACTTCTTTCTTCTCCTGATACGAAAGTCTTCTTGGTTCCGTGCGTACCGGTTCTTCAGATTTCAGTCTTAGCCTCATTTCATAACTATGTTGGATCGCCGGAATGTTAGATAAACATAAGTAACTAGAGGTCCTGTGCCCGCTTCGCTGGTCAACACAATTTAACAACATAATAGTCAATGTTGCACGTCCAATTCCTATTCGTCTAACAGCAGGCATTATTTCAAATTGTTTAAGCTCGCTCTATTTTTTGTTTAAATATTTTTTTACCGACTTCATCGATACACAAAATCAACGCAGCTATGATCTTTTTTTTTACATACAACATTGTGTACATCTGTTGAGCCGCTAGCGACTTTTCCAGAAGGTTTTCCCAAAATTTTCTTATGCTTAAACCTTCTTCTGGTTCTAAGCTATCTCCCTACCAATTTTCAGCCAAATCGGTCAAGCCGTTTTCATGTGATGCGATTGCGCACATATTTTGTCTCCATTTTTATATATATAGATTCAATCTTATTATTTCACTGAGTTTGCTTCGATCTTCATCACTTAATTTCGGGTCAATGTCAAAACTTTCATCAGCCTGACATACATCAATACTATATATATGTATACGGAATGCTGTCATCACTTACTATTTCATTTTCTATACACAACTCTTCAAAGCCTCTACTGCTTTCTAACTGGTCACTGTCTCGATATGTTTTACTATTCTGAAGTATATTTATTGGTTCAATATTGACTATTTTCAACGGTTCACTATCCTTAAATAAATTCAGCTCTACAATTTCTTTTACCTTATCCATAAAAATCAATTTTATTCCAAATTTCTCCAAAAACTTACGGGCTAAAAGAACATTAGTTGATACATAATTATTGGGTACAACAAAAAATGAGATTTCTTCTTCTATGTTTTGAAAAACGAGTTTGACAAATATTTTCCCGAATGTTTTAATTTTAAATCCATTTAATCCACAGTAATTCGTCGGGACCAATATATCGCTAAAGTTTCTATAAGGAATCGCAGAGTGTTGAATTAAATTAATGGCGCTTCCCGTATCGAACATGGCAGACAAAAGAGTTACGTTAGGCTTATGTTGACAATCAGTGTAAAAATATACTCCTACCTGGTTAAAAATCGGAATAAACATATTATGCTCCTCTTCATCATCTCGTATCGGCTGGTTGTTGGCTGCTCCCACCACTCTCAGATGACTTGCAGGCTTCTGTTGACAATCCTTTAGCATATGTTGGAGGGATCCACAACGGAAGCAAGATGTTGAGCTTCCACGACCGAATGTTTTTATGAAATTTGTCTTAAATTCTTCGTAAGTGTTCGATCGATCAACACGCACAAACAAGTCGGCATCTGTACCCGATTTCATCAACATTCGTACGCAGCGCAGTTGAAAATTTGTACAAGTTAACACAGTTAAGGAGTAACTTATAAGTCGGTACAAATATTTGGTGGTTCTCGGATCACCCTATTGCCTTTATGTGCAGACTAAGCATAAGTCGCCTTTAGGGGCCGTGCCTGGTTCCCGGCGTGGTGAGATATGCATTTTCTGCTAGTGTCAGCATTTTGGTATGACAAAGCGGTCGGCTCGCCGGCCACGTACAGCTTATAAGTTCAGTTTTAGTTTTAGTTCAGTTTAGATTTTGAATAAAGAACATTTGAATGTAAAACTCCGGCATTGGCCGTTAACACTTATCTTATTGATTGAAATTGGTTATCGTGCCTTAAGGGCCGTTAGCAACGGAGTCAGTTACTCCCAACATAATCTATATACATATATAAAAGCAAGTTGTGTTAGTTACACCACTTATACCTTAAGAACGGCTGAACAGATTTGGCTGAAAATTGGTAGGAAGGTAGCTTAGAGCCCGAAATAGGACTAAGGGTACTTTTTATTCCGTTCGACATACCAAAAATCGCATATAAACTGAGTTATTACCTCATCACACTGACAAGCACACACTACCATAGCATTTTAACTCAATTTTTTTGAAGTGAATTGAAGTTATTTGTGATTTTGGTGAATTGAAGTGAAGTGAAGTTTTTCGTGGTTTTAGTGAATTGAAGTGAAGTGAAGTTTAATTAATAATGCCGCAACCAAGACGATCGAATCTTTCCCGACAAAACCGTAATTCAAGAAGACTACAAAATACTGTAAATGAAAGGACTGAAGGGGATCAAAACATTGCACGTGAACAGCGCCGCGTTTGTATGGGTCGACTTCGTGCTTCTCAATAAGAAGAACAAAGTGAGGCAACCCGTAACACGGCTCGGTTGACAATGCAGAATCGTCGAGCTTACAACAGAGGTCAAGAAATAGATAATTTGCGACGCAAAAGATATTTATCAATTGCTGATTTGAATCGAGCAGTGTTTCAATACGATTGCATCACTGATTACAGCTTGCATCCCAGCGTTTGCATTGGGCAAAAGGACGTTGTTTGCAAGTATTGCGGTGCGTTAAAGTTTTACGGAGAAACGCCTGGATTATGCTGCTTTAACGGTAAAGTGAAATTGCCATTGTTGACTCCGCCACCTGAGCCATTGTATTCACTGCTTTGTGGTGAAACACAAGAATCACGCCACTTTCCTGCAAATACTCGAAAATACAATGGTTGTTTCCAAATGACGTTATTTGGGGCAGATTTTATCGAAGAACGAGGTTTAATCCGACATTTAAGGTTTTTTTTTTGGTATTACATAGAATTTAGTTAAAGAATAACTTACTTTATCTTAAATGCAAGGGCAGATTCACCATCGAATTGGATCATTACTACCTTTCGAAGATACACAAAAAAATTTTTTACAAATATATTTCATGGGCAACATGGAAGAACAACTTGATCGACGTCTAGCGATCAATGAAGGGATGAAGCGAGCAATTCTTCAAGACTTGCAGTGTCTGCTTCATGAACATCATGCGATGGTCAGGTTGTTTAAGAGTGCTTTAGAGCGCATGCCAAATGATGACTATAAAGTTGTCATAAAAGCAGATAAACGACCATCTGGAACACATGAAAGGACAGTTAATGCTCCAACAATAGACGAAGTCGCCATCCTGATTGTGAACAATTTGGAAACCGAGATATTATGCTCAAAAGTCGCGATACTGGGCAGAAATCACGACATTGAGATGAATGAGGTATATAATCGCGTTTTACTCTTGATCGAAGATATGTGTTACCTCATGTGCGGTAATTTATTAATCAGGTTAAAATGCCAGCGCCAAATCGTGAAATGAATGAGGCATTTAATCGAGAATTAGAACGGGAACGTGAATATAATCACCAGGAATTAAATTTATTAGTTCAACAGAAGAAAGTTTATGATATTTTAATGAAGGCAATCGATGAAGAAAATGGTGGTTTATATTTCCTAAATGCCCCTGGTGGAACTGGCAAGACATTTCTCATGTCATTAGCTTTAGCAACTGTTCGGGCGAGATCCAACATAGCTGTTGCAGTTGCTTCTTCGGGAATAGCAGCCATATTGTTAGAAGGATGCCAAACGGCTCATTCAGCATTAAAATTACCGTTAAATCTTTAAATTATTGAAGCACCAACGTGTAATATTGCAAAACACTCAGCAATGGCCAAAGTTTTAATGGTATCGAAATAAAATTTTTCCTTTTCATATATAAAACAAAAAAAAAAATTTTTTATCTTTTAAACACCAAACGAAATTTTACATAAAACTATCGCCATCGACACAGTTCTTAAATGCCTATATGAAGCCAACATGAGAGTGGCGCAAGAAAAAACCAAATTCTTTAAAGAAAGTGTGGAATTTTTAGGCTTTATAGTCACAGCAGACGGAGCCAAAACGGCAAACAACAAAATTTTTTTTTTGTAGTGTTCTAACGCCAAAAGCCCGGTTATTATATATATTTCAAAAATTCAAAGCCCAGTTTCTGCCGAATCAAGTACTCGGCCATAAATACATACATTAATAATACAAAAAATAATAAATATATAAAATCCCAAGCCAAAATTAATATCAGCCGAATCAAATATTCGGCCATATAACATAAGTGTTTAATGTTCACAATAGAGTAGCCTTATGAGCTTTCAGGGCCCATATAGGGAGATTAAACGAGAAATTGAAAGTGAAAGCGAAGAAGAGTGGGACCGAGAGCCCCAAGGGTATCAACCACCACAAA
The DNA here is from genome assembly GCF_018152265.1 of Drosophila ficusphila. NCBI lineage: Eukaryota > Metazoa > Arthropoda > Insecta > Diptera > Drosophilidae > Drosophila > Drosophila ficusphila. The sequence continues at coordinate 648,454 of NW_025064569.1, forward strand.
TACCGGAAGAAAACATAGACATTATGAACGCGGCCAACATAGAAGCTTTGATTCAGGCCGCATTGGCTCAACAGAAACAAAGACTTAGAGCAGAGTTCCAAAACCAAATTAGTGCAGTTAATCAACAACTACAAAATCTGCGCGTAGAGGCGCCAGAAGTCGAAACATACCAGAGAATTGCTGTGAGTTCAGTACCAGTGCCGTGTGACATACCGTTACACATAGTAAAGCCGATTCCAGATTTTACCGGGGTACAGGATGAATACGTGGCGTGGAGACAGTCCGCCACAGACGCCTATGAGTTATTTAAACCATACGGTGGCAGTAGCGCGCATTACCAAGCCGTAACAATTATAAGGAATAAGATTAGGGGACCAGCACGAGCGCTGCTGGTATCGCACAATACAGTGCTTAATTTTGATGCTATTTTGGCTAGGTTAGACTGCTCTTACGCAGATAAAACGTCCTTGCGCCTCTAACGGCAAGGGCTTGAATCTGTCCGTCAAGGGGACCAAACTCTAATGGAGTACTACGATGAGGTTGAACGAAAGTTAACCCTCGTGACAAACAAAATAGTCATGACTCACGACTCAGAAAGAGCCACACTGCTCAATACTGAAGTAAAGGGTGACGCCCTGCATGTATTTATTTCGGGCCTAAAGAAGTCCTTAAGGGCGGTCGTATTTCCGGCACAGCCCAAAGATTTGCCAGCAGTACTGGCTTTAGCTAGGGAGGCAGAGGCCAGTATCGAACGAAGTATGTTCGCGGCCATGCCAAAGCTGTCGAGCAGAGAAATCAGAATACTGACTTCCACAAAGGCCAACAGCGTGAGAAACAGGATAGAAATCCCCATTATTTCAAAAAACAAAATAAAAGCCAGAATAATGATTATTGGCGCAGACAGGACAACTGGACCAGATCAGGCTCCAGAGCCCATGGATTTAGACCCATCACTTTCTAAGCTTAGATACCCAACGAGTTTTAAACAATCTAAGGGGAATAATAATAATAATAATAATACACAGTTCCCCACTCCTCAAAACCCAAAAAGACCAAACTCTTTTGAAAGAATGACTGGTCAGAGGCGCCAACGGATAAACAACGTTGAGCAAGCTGCTGAAAAAGACCAGGACTACGAAGACGCGGCTGCAGCCGCACTGAATGTAATAGAGCAGGACAGCGACTCACTTGACTCAAACGATCTTCTCAATTTTTTAGAGGAAGGTCCCGCTTACCGTTTATCGAGCGAAGGTTGGCGGGGAGAACTATAATAATTCTAATAGACACCGGGGCGACTAAAAATTATGTTAAGCCCGTAAAGGAGCTAAAACACATAATGCCTGTCGACTCCCCATTCACTGCGAGTACCATACATGGCTCCAGTAAAATAAAAAATAAATGCTTGATGCACATATTTGGCCTAAAGGCCCCATTCTTTTTGCTAGATAGCCTAAGTACGTTTGATGCTATTATAGGTTTCGATTTGCTAACGCAGTCGGGAGCGGCATTAGACTTACGTATCGGCGAAATTAGGTACGGAAACGTGACCGAACAGCTTAAATTCTTCGACTGCCCTAATGTGAATTTCACAAATGTCGATGAAATAGTAGTCCCGAAATCAGTAAAAGCTGAATTTAGGAAAATGATCATTAAGAGGAGTAAAGTGTTTTCGAGCTCTAACGAGGCGCTTCCATTTAACACCTCGGTCGTTGCTAGGATTCGTACGGAAAGTGACGAACCCGTTTACTCCAAACTATACCCATATCCCATGGGAGCGGCTGAGTTTGTTAATAAAGAAATCAAACAGCTGCTAAAGGACGGTATCATTCGCCCTTCTAGGTCGCCATTCAACAGCCCAACATGGGTTGTTGACAAAAAAGGCTCTGATGCCGACGGCAGCAAGAAAAAAAGATTGGTTATTGATTTTAGGAAACTGAATGAACGGACCATTGCTGATCGTTACCCGATGCCAAGTATTCCTATGATTCTAGCGAACTTAGGAAAGGCAAGATTTTTCACTACACTCGACCTAAAATCGGGATACCACCAGATTTACTTGGCCGAATGTGACCGAGAAAAAACCTCTTTCTCCATAAATGGAGGAAAATACGAGTTCTGCCGTCTACCCTTTGGGCTTAAAAATGCAGGAAGCATTTTCCAAAGAGCGATTGACGATGTGTTACGCAAGCAGATCGGGAAAATTTGTTATGTTTATGTAGATGACGTGATAATTTTTTCCGAAAACGCTGCCGACCATGTAAGATACATCGACACAGTTCTTAAATGCCTATATGAAGCCAACATGAGAGTGGCGCAAGAAAAACCAAATTCTTTAAAGAAAGTCTGGAATTTTTAGGCTTTATAGTCACAGCAGACGGAGCCAAAACGGACCCTGAAAAGGTAAAGATCATACAGGAATACACTGAACCGAAAAACTTGTTCAGCCTTAGATCCTTTTTAGGATTGGCCAGTTATTACAGAAGCTTTGTCAATGACTTCGCTTCTATAGCAAGACCACTTACGTCTATACTCAAGGGAGAGAATGAGAATAAGGTATCCAGACTTTAAACAGCCTTTCGAGTTGACTACCGACGCTTCAGCAAGTGGTATCGGTGCCGTCTTATCCCAAAATGGACGGCCAATCACGATGATATCTCGCACGTTAAAAGACTGCGAGCTCAATTACGCTACAAACGAAAGGGAATTGTTGGCTATTGTGTGGGCTATAGGGAAATTACAAAATTACCTGTATGGCTCCAAAGAAATTCGAATTTTCACAGACCATCAACCGCTCACTTTCGCCGTCTCTGAGCGAAACACTAATGCTAAAATTAAGCGATGGAAGGCATTCATCGAGGAACACAACGCAAAAGTGTTCTATAAGCCAGGAAAGGAAAATTTTGTGGCTGATGCCTTGTCCCGACAAAATGTTACCTTGACCTACACGGTCGAATCCACCGATAAACCTTTGAACTGCTTCAGGAATCAAATAATTCTTGAAGAAGCATGACAGCCTTCACGGCGAAATTTTATAATTTTTGGAAGCAAAACTCGCCACATAATAAATTTTAATGATAAAGACTCACTGCTCGAGTTGGTAAAAGAAGTTGTTAACGTAAATGTTGTGAACGCCATTCACTGTGACCTCCATACATTAGCTTGCATCCAGCATGCCTTGGTGCTGGAATTCCCGGCCACTAAATTCTGGCATTGCAAGAAATTCGTGAGTGATATCACAGATACAAATGAGCAGACAGAAATTATAACTTGTGAACACAACCGCGCACACAGGGCTGCCCAAGAAAATGTGAAACAAGTCCTTCAGGATTATTATTTTCCAAAAATGACTAAGCTCGCTAATGAGGTGGTCATTAACTGCAAAAGATGCACCAAGGCGAAGTACAACAGACACCCCAAGAAGCAGGAGTTGGGGGTCACACCAATCCCATCTTATGCGGGCGAAATGCTGCATATCGACATTTACTCCACAGATAAAAAATCATTTTTAACCTGTGTGGACAAATTTTCTAAATTCGCCGTAGTGCAACCATTGCCCTCTAGGGCCATAGTAGACGTGCGTGGACCCATCATTCAACTGGTGAACTTTTTTCCAAAAACCAAAACCATATACTGCGACAACGAAGCATCATTTAACTCGGAGACCATAAATTCATTGTTGAAAAATCAGTATGGCTAGACATCGTTAACGCTCCTCCTTTGCACAAAAGCTCCAATGGGCAAGTGGAACGATTTCACAGCACCCTAACGGAGATAGCAAGGTGCATGAAAATTGACAAACAAATTAGTGACACCGTCGAGCTCGTCATGAGAGCCACGGTAGAGTACAACAAAACGCTACACTCAGTCATAAATTTGCAACCATCTAATCTAGACAGATGCAACCCAACCAGACAAAATCGTATTTTTGAAGTAGGAGAAAAAGTATATCTTAGAAATAACAAAAGGTTAGGGAATAAACTAACCCCACTGTACACAGAAGAGCGCGTACAAGCAGACATGGGAACGTCTGTTCTCATTAGAGGGAGGGTGATCCATAAGGACAACCTCAAATAAAACCCTTTTTAATTTTTCTATCGGTTAACACGCACAGTAGTTTAACCTTTCGCTTCTTTACAGGATCGCGGGGATTGTAATAATAACGTTAGCTGTAGTCAACGCTAGAGTGACAGACTACTCCCACTCCCAATACATACCTATAACGGACGGGATCGCACTGGTGTGGGAACAGAGACATATTTTGCGGCACTCAAGCAATTTAACGGAATTCTCAGCAATGATAGATGAAACTGCCAAGTTGTCCGATTTATTTCCACAGTCGCACATGCGAAAATTGCTAGAGGTCGACACTGACCATATTAGAAGCTTATTGTCCGTATTAAAAGTACACCATAGAATGGCCAGGAGTCTAGACTTCTTAGGTACCGCACTTAAGGTGGTAGCGGGCACTCCTGACGCATCTGACCTTGAAATGCTTAAAATGTCCGAGTACCGACTGATAGAGTCAAATAACAGGCAGATAATCATCAACACACAAACGCAGGATAAAATCAATAAGCTCACAGATACTGTTAATAAAATTATTAAGGCAAAACAAAACAATATAGTTGACACTTCACACTTGTACGATCTTCTTTTGGCCAGGAATAGAATATTAATAACCGAGATTCAAAATTTAATGCTAACAATCACACTTGCTAAGGCCAATATTATAAACCCTGTAATTTTTAACCACGATGATTTGAAGTCTGTATTAGTAGATCACCCCACAGAGGTACCTATCATAAGCCTACTAGAGGCATCTAATATTAAAGTCCTTCAGTCCGATAATATCATCCATGTGCTGATCGCATATCCTAAAATTAAAATTACATGTAAAAAAGGTCACAATCTTTCTCGTATCACACCAACACATTGTTCTGCAACTACAGGACAACGTAGTAGCCGAATGCAACAATGATGTCCTAGCAGTCACTGAATGCGCATTAACAACTTACGCATCCTTCTGCAAGCTAGCAACACACGATACTTGCGCTCGAGGCCTACATGCGGGGGACATAGCACAATGCGAAACGCAGGCCAGCCATTTAAGTCCCATCACATTGGTAGACGACGGAATACTAATTAGCAACGAGTGTCCAGCTCGGGTCAGCACTGACTATGGCCCTGAAATAACTACCAACGGCACTCACCTCATTACGTTTGAGCGAGTAGCTGTTATTAATGGCACTAAGTAATCGAATCAACGAGAAGCTATCAAGAAAACACCTGGCATGGCAGCGTCCCCGTTGCTAAACATCGTTGGGCACAATCCAGCGCTAAGCATGCCCCTCGTCCAAAGAATGAACAACCAAAATTTGGAGGTTATCCAAGGGCTTAAGGAGGAAGTAAAATCGGCTGGAGCTACTAACATCTGGTTCGCCGTTGGCGTGGGAATCAGCATCCTTATCAGCTGCTCTATCCTACTCCTCCGAGTGTTGAGGAGGAAACGAGCGGCGCAGGAAATACAGCAGGTCGTCGATAAGTTCCAGATGACCGAGGACGGTCATACTTCTAAGGGGGAGTAGTTAACACAGTTAAGGAGTAACTTATAAGTCGGTACAAATATTTGGTGGTTCTCGGATCACCCTATTGCCTTTATGTGCAGACTAAGCATAAGTCGCCTTTAGGGGCCGTGCCTGGTTCCCGGCGTGGTGAGTTATGCATTTTCTGCTAGTGTCAGCATTTTGGTATGACAAAGCGGTCGGCTCGCCGGCCACGTACAGCTTATAAGTTCAGTTTTAGTTTTGATTTTGAATAATTTTTTTTTTTTGAACATTTGAATGTAAAACTCCGGCATTGGCCGTTAACACTTATCTTATTGATTGAAATTGGTTATCGTGCCTTAAGGGCCGTTAGCAACGGAGTCAGTTACTCCCAACATAATCTTCCTAATAGAAGAGAAAAGAGAGCCAGTGGCAACCGCCCGGCTCACCCAGGAAAACAACCAGCCACGGGGACAAGTGCGCCTTCACCCCCACCCCCGGAATCAGCTACGGTTGCAGTAGGACAGCAGCCCCTTACCCTCACGGACAGCGGCGAGGGACAGAGAGTGGTGACCCGTCCTAAATTATAATTTACATGTGTTGATATCTCTGCAGACTCTCTCAAAATTCAAAATCCACTTAAGGGCTTCCTCGTTTTCAGTGGCAGAAAACGGGCTCACGAGATGCTTCACCATTTGGAGGTCATCTGTCGTTTTGTCGTCGTTTTTCATCTATCCGGTCAATATTTTCTTCTTCTCAGCAACCCTTATGGCGGCGTCAAGCAGTGCTTCTTCTCCTTCCAATGTCTGGATGCCTTCGGTAGCGGCCCCTTGGCTTAATACTTCCATTTTGGAGTTCTCCTCCTCCAATATGCTTTCTGGAATTTCAGCCACCTCTTGGTAACCGGCATCCAAAGCAAGCTTGCGCAATTGCCTTACAGTTGCACTTTCAGGGAACTCGATTTCATTGGCTTGTAGCCACTCACCAATTTGTGTCTTGTCCATTTCAGAATGGCGTCGTAGTTATAAAGGAGAAAAAAAATGTGTGCTCTCAGGTATGGCTATGTAGGCGAATGTATAAATGGGACTATTCCACTTCTGAAGTTGTTGACGCAGTTTATTTGTATTTTATTTTATGCTTAAGTTTTATTTTAATTCAGTTTTCTTCCGCTCAGCGGTTTCACGTGTAGTTTCAATCTTCTGTCTTTTTATCAAGTGTGACCCTATTCTGATCTTCACATAGTCCTTACTACTTATTCTACATTATTGGAACATAAAAGTTATTATTAAATTATTAAATAGACACATCTTATATCCACTTGATCTATACAGCTTCCAATATACTTCTAACAATAGAAAAATTTAAATGCAGTTTTTTAATGGGGAATATTAACATGTTTTTTAAAGCAAAGTGATTTTCTTAATCATAAAAAAAAAAAAAAATTATTTAACAAAAACAAAATATACAGCCTTTTTCCATGCCGCAGCTTTTTTCGTGCAGCTGATTTTTCCTAACTTATTATTTACAATTTAATAACTAATACTTTGTGTGTCCTCCTTTTTGGTTCAGGACAGCTTTAAGACGATTTCCCATGGATGAAACTAACTTTTTGGTTGTTTCTACTGGAATTTTCTGCCATTCTTCCAGAAGAGCAGTTTTGAGATCATTTTTATTAGAAATTTGTCTCTTCCTTATGGCAATGTCCAAAATTTCCCATAAATTTTCCATTACGTTCAAGTCTGGAGACTGTGCTGGCGTGATAACCACATGAGGGCAGTTCCAGATCAGCCAAGACTTTACTATCCCTGCTGAATGTTTGGGATCGTTGTCTTGGTAAAATCGGAAACGATCTCGTATGTCCAGTTTTTCTGCAGTTTGCACAAGATTATCCTTTAAAATGCTTAGGTGCATTTTGGCATCCATGATACCATCAATAAAAATTAGGTTGCCCACGCCAGAGGCTGCCATACAGGCCCAAACCATGACGTGTCCCCCGCCATGTTTGACTGTACGCTTGAGGTGTTTGTTTTGCAACTCTGTGTTTGGTCGCCGCCACACAAATTGTCGTCCATCGGAGCCAAAAATATTAAATTTTGACTCGTCAGCAAAAATAACATCATCCCAGAACGAATTCGGTAAAAGTATGTGCATATGTGCTATTTTTTATATTTTTCTTGCTTATAAATGGCTTCTTCCGTGCTACTCGACCATTAAAGTTATTATCGTGCAGCACACGACGCACCGCATCAGGACTGCACTTCTTGCCCATCTCGTCCTCGACCTCTGCTGCTATTTTTGAAGATAACTTAGGGTTTTCTTTAATTTTCCGGACAATTCGGCGCTTTTCATGATCGTTGAAAATTTTGTTTGGAGCTTTTCGGCCTTTATCCTCAATGCGGTTCTCTCGGACAAAGCGTTGGATGATGTACTGCACTGTACTTGGGCTTAGGGATACCATTTCTGCAATGACCCGCTGACTTTTTCCACTTTTAAAGTGTTTAAGCACAAGTTCGCACTGCTCAATGGTCGTGCGTGGTGCCATTTTGGTAATTCCCCTGAATCTCTTTATATTAGTATGACCAAGCTTGAAAACTCATTAAATATGTATTTAAATAACCAAATAATACAAAAAAATGGTGATTTTTAAGACTAAGCTCGATTTTTTTTACTTTAAGCATAGGTACCTCCTGGACCAAACTGTACGGCTTACTAACCCCTTGCTCCTCCTGAAATTTTGCATAAGCTATATTGCTCGATTTAAAAAATTAGACTGCGCTTGCACTTTAAAAGAATACCAGATACGTATGGTAGCTTTAACAAATCTTGTACCAATAAATTTATGGTATGCGCAAAACAAGGAATATGCATGATTTTGAGATGCTCACATGCTTTTTTCATTGTTGCGTCATTGTCAGTTACTATGCAAAAGACTTTCCCTAGTAAGCCCCATTCAGCTACAACATAACTGATATTTTCAGCAATGTTAATAGCTGAATGGTAGGGGAAGCTAGTTGATTCGTTGCCAAATTTTTTATGCAAGCGCAAAAGATGTGGTTACATAATGACAGGTAATTGTTAAGTATGATTCATTTGCTCTTGATGTCCAGCCATCTGTTGTCAATGCGACGCTTTCTATATGCTCTAGATCTGCTTTTATAGTATCTTTTAAATTGTTGTATTCATTTTTTAAAAGTACATTTCGCAAGTAAGGCTTACTAGGCATTTTGTAACGTGGATCAAGTTCATGAATAAGCCTTGTTAACCCTACATATTAACCAAGAAATCGGACGCGACCATATTTAATACAAGCTTGTCAATGCGTTTTTTTTCTAGGAACTAAAATAATAAAAATAAAAACAGCATGCAATGAGTATAAATTATGTAATCCGGGTGCCGGCTGGCTGTCCGTCTGCAGCGGGAATGAAGCCGGCTGGCTGCACGTCCGTGGCGGGGGGTCGGCAGACCGTAGTTGCAGCTAGTAATACTAGCTTATGCGGCGTATGTGGTAGGTGGCCGGTTGGCCGGTGGCATCTACTGTAGAAATACGTCGATTAGGGTGAGAGCGTAACTGCCAGCGTTGCCAGACGTCCCGATTTTGGCGGGACGTCCCGATTTTTAAATTAAAATTAAATGTCCCGCGCAGGACAGGTTCAGTCCCGCTTTTTAACGATAATTCGAACGTGCGGGCTGATGAAGCGCTCAGGAGTGAGAGAGGCGCGTGCGACTGCGACTTCCTCTCTTTCTCTTCGCTCTTTCCTTATTTTCATTTGCCTTTAATTTTCTGTTTCACGAAAACGTACGATTACACTGTGCGACAAAAAAATGTTTAAGTTGATTTTTTCTTATTTTTCACTTCTACTAGTCAAAATAAGAATATAAGTTTTTGGATTTGTTAATATCAATAGCCAATCAGCTTCTACGCACACTCAAATGTCCCAAAAACGCGTGTTTTTGCATATTTCACAGCCTTATAATCACATATTGGGAAAATATTTTTTCACCGTTATAAGCGTTTTATGCAAGTTCAATATCTATTAATTAAAATGTATTAAGCAAATATACCGTTAGGCTTTTATAACAATGCTTTAAAATTTTTTTCTCCCAGCTCTATACTCTGGGCGACTACGTATGGAACTTGTTACGCGAGGATACCTCTGAAAAAGCCAAAAAAATCAAAAAAAAATTCACTTTTAAAAAAAATAATAGTTTATTGGAAGTAAAAAAAAAAATAATATATTGTGTTAAATATTTTCATAATAATAATTTCATAAAATTTATCATAAAAAAAGAAATCCTATCACTTAGAAGGTGGCATAAATATTTTTGTGCATAACTTATGCACCTTAACCGAAAACAATCAAAAAAGTAAGTTAAACAAAGACTTTGTTAAATTTTGTCGCACAGTGTTATCAACGAAAGAATAACGATTACCGTTTGTTTTAGTGCAGTGAAGCAGTGATCTTTTAGTGAGTTGCATTGCGTGCGTAATTTAGTTTGATTTTATTAAGCAAACAAAAGTAAGTTTTTCACGTGTTTTTGTTCGTGAACTTTAAAAGAAGTAAAATTTTCACAGAAATATCATGAATAAGTGATTGTTATAAATAGTTATTCTCTTATTGTAAGTTAAAATTTGAAACATTCACTCCTCAGACTATTGTTTAAAACGCCATATGGTTCTAATGAATAGTACTTATTTGATTTTGATTTTTGTTTATTATTACTTTTTTTTATTCAGGGAACGAATAAAACCCAAATATTTAACGAAAAAGTAAATATCATTGGAAATATTATATTTTTGTTAAAATATATTTTCTATAGCTAATTTTACTATCTATTGTACTTTAACTTAATTTGGATGGAAATAAAAAGATAAATACAGTAGAATCCTGTTATAACGACTCCGCTTATAGTGTCCGTCCGGGTATTGCGACGAAAACTCGATGGCTTGATTGTTCCCCAGACAGACTTATACACTTAAATCCTTCTGCTTAGTGCGTCTTCCGGGTATAACGACGAAAAATCGCCGGTCCCTTGAAAGTCGCTATAAGCGGATTCTACTGTATTTTAAAAACTTCTGGTTATATACAGTGGCTCACAGCTTAAAGTATGCAGTGCATACTTTTAACTTTAAACGCCCATAGCGGTGAAACTATAAGGAATATTGGAATAAACAAGGTGCCAAATGAAAGATTAACTTATTTAGAATAACGTAACAAAATCATTTATTTTTAAAAACGGCTTAAACACAAAAAAAACTTTAAAAATGAAAAATACAGCTTATATTCAGCTCACAGCTTATTTTATGCAGTCTCAAAAATGTTCAAAAAATAAGGAAAAAACTCAAAAATATAACGTTTTTAATATTTGGTATGGTAACCATTGTTGTCAACGACATCTTTCAGCCTTTTCGGCATTGATTCAACCAATTTTTGGGTGACTTCTGACGAGATCTTTCCCCACTCCTTCATTAGGGCATCTTTTAAATCATTTTTTGTTAGAAATATGGTAATTTCTAATATTATTATCCAAAATGGCCCATAAATTTTCAATAACGTTGAGGTCCGGTGACTGAGCCGGCGTATCCACAACGTGAGGGCAATTGTACAGCAACCACATCCGCACAATTCCAGCCTTGTGCTTTGGATCATTATCCTGATAAAAGCGGAAATTGTCTTTTATTCCAAGATCCTCGGCACTTTGGACCAAATTGTCCTTTAATATTTGAAGGTATGCTTTTTTATCCATTGTCGATTCAATAAAAGTCAGTTTTCCAGGGCCAGCAGCTGAAATACAGGCCCAAACTATCACGCTGCCACCGCCGTGCTTTACCGTTGCCTTCAGGTTCTTTGGTTAAAGCTCTGTATTGGGCTTCCGCCATACATAAGCGTTCTGGAAAAGTGTGATATTTGCAGACGAATCCAAATTTAATATATTTGGATCAGACGGTAATGCTTATGTATGGCGGAAGCCCAATACAGAGCTTGAACCAAAGAACCTGAAGGCAACGGTAAAGCACGGCGGTGGCAGCGTGATAGTTTGGGCCTGTATTTCAGCTGCTGGCCCTGGAAAACTGACTTTTATTGAATCGACAATGGATAAAAAAGCATACCTTCAAATATTAAAGGACAATTTGGTCCAAAGTGCCGAGGATCTTGGAATAAAAGACAATTTCCGCTTTTATCAGGATAATGATCCAAAGCACAAGGCTGGAATTGTGCGGATGTGGTTGCTGTACAATTGCCCTCACGTTGTGGATACGCCGGCTCAGTCACCGGACCTCAACGTTATTGAAAATTTATGGGCCATTTTGGATAATAATATTAGAAATTACCATATTTCTAACAAAAATGATTTAAAAGATGCCCTAATGAAGGAGTGGGGAAAGATCTCGTCAGAAGTCACCCAAAAATTGGTTGAATCAATGCCGAAAAGGCTGAAAGATGTCGTTGACAACAATGGTTACCATACCAAATATTAAAAACGTTATATTTTTGAGTTTTTTCCTTATTTTTTGAACATTTTTGAGACTGCATAAAATAAGCTGTGAGCTGAATATAAGCTGTATTTTTCATTTTTAAAGTTTTTTTTGTGTTTAAGCCGTTTTTGAAAATAAATGATTTTGTTACGTTATTCTAAATAAGTTAATCTTTCATTTGGCACCTTGTTTATTCCAATATTCCTTATAGTTTTACCGCTATGGGCGTTTAAAGTTAAAAGTATGCACTGCATACTTTAAGCTGTGAGCCACTGTACGTTTTTTATTATGTCCCGCTTTCGACGTAAGAGTCCCGCTTTTTTCACTAAAAAAGTTCCTAAGTCCCGACTTGGCAAAAAAAAAAACTGGCAACGCTGGTAACTGCCCTCTTTTCCCCCTGGCCTAGAGACTCAGACTGGGTACAAATTTAATAAATCAATTCGGTGATGGCCGGAGTTTTAATTACTGAGCTTTAGCTCTTTATTCATTCAGAACATAATGTGAACAAAAAGTAGAACGTATAAAAGTAGAACGGATGCTCGTGGCATCTTCGCTGACCAAGCACAAAATCGCTAAAGTCGTACGATCGCTGGCCACCAATGGCACAAAGGCACGGCCCATAACAGTGCACTTGCTGGCTCAGCACATGGATACCATAAGGGTGGTTACAATATTAAGGTGGCCATACTTGAGAAATATAAGTATAATATAAAAAGGTTATCAAATGATATATAAAAATATGAAAATGGAATAATAAAATATAAATTTGCCCTGCCTAGCTTATGCTGGTCTTTAACTTATATAGGACATTCTTTTACAAATCGTACACCTTTTTTTGCGTCACAATTCCGATTTTTGTCAACATTTTTTTTTCAAGTGTAGGAAGCAAAATAAAAAGACACGTGTATCGGTATTTTGCTTAAAAAATTTTTTTTTTACAAAGTTATGATTTTTGACAATATTAATGGTTTTCTCTATCCTTGAACACGTTAAATGAATTATCTCTTGTTCTATTAATCGTATCGTTACAATTTTTTTTTATTATTTAGTTCAAGAATTCAACTTTCAAAAAGTAATTATATTTTTTAATTTAATTTTTTATTTATAAGAATTAGTAACAAATTAATCATTATATCGACATTTAGTAAAAGGAATTAGAGTGGGGTCTTCATTAGATCAAGAGAAATTAAATAATTTTCGACTCTTCGCGCAGCGCGCGCTCCACATGCTGCCGCAGCGCGATCAATGTTATTTTATATCTTATTACCTAATAGAGACCCCACTCTAAATCCAAGTGTTTTTTCTTAGGAATGACGTATAGAATTAAATTGTAATTTTCCTAATTATATATGTTGTGGGGATCAGCTTTGAAACCATTAAATTGTTTATAATTTTTTTTCTGAACAAATAAAAAAATTGCAAGTAAAAAACTTGAAAGGCAACATTAATACCTATTGAATAAAAAAAAAGTTTTTAATATGTGACTACTGGAAGCGGAGATAATATATTTCATATATAGAAAAACTAAATGAAAAACTATTTTTTTTGAGTAAAATCCTTTTACACGTGTCGAATAAAATCTTCCATAAAAGCTGAAAAAAAATTTCATTCAATTCTGAGATATGAATCAAAAATGTTTCTCTAATCCGTACGATTTGTAAAAGAATGTCCCATATGCATAAACTCCGGCCTTTTCAATGCGTTTGCATACCAATACGTACGCATGCATACATTTTCACTTGTATGCAAAGCGTCATTTTGAAACAATACTTACTTTTCACAATCTTGTCCATTTTGTAGCACCACGCCTACAACCAACACCACCACTTGCTTCCAAGGTATTTAAATTTTCACTACATGTGATTAAATATTTAATATGTATAATGCACAGAATTAATGAAAACAATCGATAGTGGCCAACGAACCATCGATGTTTAGAAAATTTCAAAAACATCGATGGTATCGATAGTGCCATCGATTGTTTTCCAGCTCTAGATTGCAATCTTCAGGCTCGTTCTCTTTGTTTTCAATATTTTGGACGGCTAGAGAAAAGTCAAGATTAAACCACTCATCAGAACCGTCTTGCTTGCTATTCAATAATTCTGTATTCTGAGCTAAATAAGATTTAAGAGTTTTTAAAAACTTATAAAAAATAAAAAAAAAAAAAACATGAAGGACAGCACAAAATTCGAAGCGCAATACAAACATAGAAGCATCCCTGAAACATATATCTAAACTATTGACAATTAGTGGTGTTTATATTAATGAAATATTAATCGGTTGTATTTGAAATACCTATTATATATTTTCTTAATCTATACTTGAACTGCAATGGAGTCGGATGGTCAAACTGTCCACCTTTCGAACGCATGGCCCCAAAAAAGTTTTCAAGAATGTCTTGATTAAGACGACTTGTTAAAATATACTCCAAGCCATACTTTTCCGCCAAGTAGCTATGCAAACCGTCAAGGGATGCATTGCTTACCAAAATGCCTTTTTGGAAAGGCAGCATACGATTGCCAACAAGATCCGTATTTCCCATTATCTTCGACATTTCAACCAAAATGCCTTGTTGCATTTTAAGTTGTTTTCCATAAGGCTGCGTCATTTCAATTGAATTTGCTGTTGACATTTTTGTGTTGAACACATCGAACCAGTCGTTGACCAGATCAAAGAAATCAGCTGTTTCGCACGGGTTCTCTATTATATTCCCCAACGCATAGCAACGTCTAATACAACTGGTAGGAAATTTGCGTTGCCAGTTTAACTTTTTGTTTAGCCAGCGACTCAACATGAATGGGGCTATCGGTTACCTTAAACAGTATCGACACGTCGCACTGGGCAGAGTACCGAATTGTCGGCTGGATTGTCGACTTTGTCAACTTTTTTTACGGAGCCGATATAAAATTTTATCGAAATCGGATAACTGTATCATATAGCTGCCTAAGAAAAGGGCAAGCAGGGAACTAAGACTGCTTCCTGTTTGAAAGGCATAACTACAGCCATTCTCCTAAAATTCTTAACTGAAAATATTTTAGCGCTCTTAGGCGTTCTGAAATTTACTAGGTAAATACCTAGACTTGACGACCTTAAGGGCTCATTATTCCCTACCTATTATACAAATTTCTCCTTCATTCTCCTCAAAGGACTCTATTTGTATTGGGATCTCATCCCCAATAAAAAAAGAAAATTGGCTGGTTTCCTATCGCTAAGTCTACAGTCTTTATGTTCAACAAACCTGCCTTCTACTTAATTTCTTCCCTTTTTGGAGCTACATACGATTCCTCTACCGTTTTTCTAGAGATTTGTTGTAGAATATTTGTTGGCTTTCGGACCACTTTTTTCAGAAACTGCAAATAATTCTCAAACGCGTAAGAGGAACCTGCAATCGGATTTCCAATTTGATTTACAGTCTCTCTTCTGAAGAGTAGGCGATGAATATTGTAAGAAACACTGTTTTCGCCGAAGACAATGGGAAACTTTTCAAGAAATATATTTAACAAATGTTAACCTCAACATTATTTTCAGGCTGTTTTTGCGAGCAGAGCAGTCTATATGCGCAATTCGATAGCAAAAAAATATAATACTGCTCTTCATGGGTTGTATCTTTAAAAACTATAATTCCAGTATAACATATAATAAAAGTTGACGAAACTCAGTGCTTTTCCAATTGGGAAGTTCCAACAATGTTCTAGGCTTTCGTGAAAATTCCCCCGGTATGTAGCCCCGCATTGACGTTAATATAATATATCAGACATCTTCATTTTATTTACTTTAGGAATTTTTTTATTATTTATTATAATAAATTATTTCCAAAAATTTACGCATTACGCCCAACTCAATGAGGTGCATGCAATCCAATGGAACTTGGGTAACCATACCGATGCCAAGTTTTTCAAAAGGCACTGAGAGCCTAAATAATCTAAGTCCTACCCGAATATATATGCGAAGCGAATTAATATAATATAAAGGCAAGATTCTTAATTCTAATATTGGAAATGTTTATTTAAACTATGTAGTCAAATTATAAAAAAAATTTAACAAATCTTTTTTTTTTAAGTAATATAATTCTGTAATACTAGCTGCCCGTCCCAGCTTCCCCCGGGTTTTTTTTAAGCTTTCCACCAGAACAGCATATACCTGGAGTTTCTTCTTTCCATTTCAGTGCTTCACAATATCTGCATTTTTTATCCATTCTCTCAATGATAACCAATCGGTGATTAACATAGTCTATCAAAGGGTCATACTCAAAAGAGGCACCATTAAATGCTCTCATTGATAACGTACGTGTTCCTTCTGCATGCCGCTCAGCATTTAAAAGACGTCGTCTTTGTGAGTCTTCGTAAGACTCTGCCACAATCAATTGCGCGTGACGTTCAGCATCTAAAACTCGACGTGTCTGAGTCTGTTCCACTGTCTTAGCAGCTCTTTGAGATGATTGGTTACACTGCTACACAGGGCCGGCGGGGGGCGTGGGTACTATGGGTAGTACTACCCACCTGGAACTTGTGAAGGTGGGTAATTACTAGAGGTGCAGAACCTTCGATGTTCGTTCCCATCGATGTTTTCAATGTTTTCAAAAAAAACATCGAGTGAAACATCGATGTTTAAAAAAATACGCCATAGAACGGCTCCTTGTTCAAAAAAGTTGCCATCGTTTTAGGCATTGGTTCCTTATCAGTGGTCATGCGACTCGGATGCAAACGCTTAAGATGGTCCAGCAAGTTTGATGTATTGCCAGCCGTCTTTAGATGTTTTCCACAGTAGTTGCAAATGCCGTACGCTTTGTCCCTGCTCTTTTTGAAGTGGTCCCAAACCACCGATCGCTCTCTTTTACGTTTTGGTCCTGACTCCGTCTCCACTTCCTCTGTCGGTTCCGCTCCTATTACACCAATAAATAAAAAAAGGATGTTACTAAACTGTATTTAATTTAAAATATATAACTTACTTTTTCAGGTGATTCTCCATCTTGCCTTTGTCATCCATCAACGTCCACCAACACCATCAACCAGAAATCCTAAATATTATCAACAATTTTGTTAGTTGTTAGAAAAAAATTTAATTAATTTTCTTACAATTTGTTTGCACCGAACGCAGAGTTGTTAGTGAAAACATAGATGGTGGTCACGAACCATCGATGGTTACGATGTTTTGAAAACATCGATGTTATCGATGTTTCACTCGATGTTTCTGCACCTCTAGTAATTACCCACCTGAATCACACCGAATTTTTTCGTAAGCGAATAAAGGAACATAAAGGAACCCCCCCCCGCTCAACGTCTTTCAGGAAAATTACCCACCTGAATTTAAAACGTTTCGCCGGCCCTGACTGCTTATATTGGATTTACGTTTGCGTGGCATATCGAAAACAATAATTAAAGATTTTAAAAACGGGAGTTTTAAATACTACAACGTAAGACAATTTTTTATAAAAACTTTGATAAACCTTTTTACTTAAAACCTAATGCCTACTGCCTACCCCATAAGAACGATTGCGTGATTATTCCGTTTCGCCACCTGCTGCCTATCACCTAAGAAGGATGTCCTGATTATTTATAGCCTATTTCTAGGTTATCATCTATCACCATACCAAATTTCATCAAAATCCGTTCAGCCGTTTAGGCGTGAAAGAGTAACAGACAGACAGAAAGATTTTCGCACTTATATATTAGTATGGATAGCATTTTATTCATTTATAACTTGACTTATAAATTTACTTTAAAAATTATTTCCAGGAAAAAAAAAGCTGGTATTTAAATAAATTATTTTAAAAACTTTTAAACCTAAGAGTATACAGACTATACGCCCCTCAGCCGTATTTTCCACCGAAAACCCAAATTTGTGTTGCTAACGGAGAATGGAAACAATGCAAGAAGGGAAACGAAAGAATAGAAGACAAATTTGGAGCCGCCGTCGCACAGTGGTTGATATTGTATGACAAAGGCCGTCAAAAATACTTCCAGTAGGAATATGGAGCTCAAAATTTGTGTACTCCTATATAGACCTATTATAAAAGAATCTGAAGTTAATAACAACCGATTTATAAGGTCCTTATTAGTGGCTAAACGTGAGGTTTTACGTGTATGATTAAGTCGATACTTCTTAACGTCTTTGTTCCTCGACTCCGCAGCTTCTTCTGAGAGCTCTCCAATTAATACTAATGCATATTCAAAAACATCTGGAGTAGAGGTGGGCGCGGGCCTGTATTTTGAGGCCCGGGCAAGTCCGTTGCATTTTTCCAAAACTCTAAAATATATTGACCATGAGCTGCTGGATAGGCCAAATATTTGTCGAGCAACTTTTCTAGCTCAAGTCTAAAAATTCGGCAAACATTCCTTTGTCGGAATTATTTGGGCTTCCATTAATAGTTATGTAATCAAAGCTACTATTTTCATGATCCCCTATAAATTCGGAGAGCATTGCTTTTACCGTAGCTAAAACATTATCTCTTTTTTCCTCTGAGAGGAAATTCATCTCTCTATAAGGAGGGTTCAAGAAAAGCCCCACCAAATGAGCGACTGCCGGACAAAACCTATTTTCTATTGCCTTTAGGGTCATTGTTTTAATCTCATTCATTATTTGGGAATCAAAGGTGCTAGTTCTGCAAAGTTTACATAATTTTTCTGGCCACAATGGAAATATTTGCATTGTTGGTTCCTTGTCAGAGCTAAGCGCTTCAGAGCAGTCCTTGAAAGGTTTTATGGAGCATAAAATGTTTTCAAGAAATGAAAAATCTAAATTACTAATTCGCTGTAGCTCATCATTTTTAAGTTAACGAGTTTTTATTTCCTCTTTTACATCATATGTATATACTCAAGAACATAAACATGTAGAGTTCCAGCGCGTTTTAATTTGCTGTTTCAGCGTATTTGAGAGCTTACTGTTAAGCTGAGAATGTTTAAAATATTTGACTAATGAATTGCAGCACTCTATTAAAGCCTTAACTTCCGCAAGAGCATTTTTCTCAACGACCTCATCCATGACAAGGTTCAGATTGTGGCAAGCACAAGATAGGCGCTTGAAGCAAATCAAACTTGTTTTCCGGCCTATTTCGGGCTTTTACGGGCCGGGCCTTTTTGTTAATTTTAAGGCCCGGGCCTGTGTAAGCCCGCGGGCCACTAAAAAAGCCCGGCCCGCGCCCACCTCTAATCTGGAGCATGAATTAGTATTTTATGCACTGAAGAAGGCAAATAATACCAGGAATACGCTGATGTTAGTTATCTTGCATTATCTAGTGCTAATTTTCGAAAATTTTCTACATTGATTTTATAGCCAGACTGTTCTTGGTTTATCGACAATAAGACCCATTTTTTCACGAAATTCGGACTGAATATGTTTCCTTCCCTGAAATAGTTCTTTATTTTCTTCCCCTCTTATTTGCCATTGACTGATTTCAAGTTTATTTGATGCGTGAAGAAAATATTCAAAGAAACGAATATACGCATGTAATGGAGACAATCAAAATTTATACCGATCTGTTCTGACTTCTTTTTGTAGGCATCTGTCAATGTCGTTCATTTCCGTAGGTCTGGTTTGGCATGTGTAGCACTTTGAAGATGGTGTTTCACTTAAGGCATTGCACACTTTGCATCCACCATTGTAAGTTAAAGGATATGATCAACATAGAATTTCCGGTTGGTAGCCGTTTCAAATTTAGTGGGAGTTAGTTGTTGAATTTTGTTTTTAAAATAAAGCTCTTCATTTTTAATTTAATTTACTGATTCCTTTTGAAATTGAATGCGAATCGGTCGGCAATAACGGGTAGACGATGGACGTCGGTTGCGAGCATAGAAGCTTTCGAAGCACCGTCTCTGCTGATTCCGCAGTTGAAGCTCTGAAGAACGAAATATCCAACCATCCAACAAATTTAAACACCTAAATCTGATGCTATTATTGTACTCCGACAATATTTGAAGAAGCCGCACGCAACTCCAGATATAAATCAGCTGGACTATTGGAGGGTTTGCACATTTTTTATAATTTGAAGAAATTGTTATAACATTTACTTTTTTGTCAGATTAACGCCACTGAAATCATCTTTTTTGAAGTGAGGGTCTATCAATGTTGCTATTCTGGGTATGGTCCTTTTTTTTGTAAGCTGCGAACCGTTCAGGCAATTGTTTTCATAGTTGTTTTATCGCTTCTTTGGCACTCTCCGATTTAACTTTGCTACCAAGATGATACATTTTTTGAAGAAGTTCAGCTATAACTGGAATAATCAAAGAAACGGTTACCGTTTTATTTCCTGATACTTGCTGAGTTGCATCATTAAATCCAATTTTAAATTCTTCCCGTATATCTTTCGCTTGAGTAGAGTTTTGCGTACTTCTTTGAATTGGTATGCAGTTTCCTTCTAACGCCCATCAACTTCATTATCGAATGTTCCATTCGGAGCATATTTTTGTTTTGACTCTTTCTTGGCCATCAACCAGTTATGCAATGCGCAAATTGCAGAGACAACATCTTTTGTCTTTTCTGGGCCAAGTTCCAATGGCTTTCTCAAAACCCGAAATCTATTTGCCATTATGCCAAAAACATTTTCTACCACTCTTCTTGCTCTGGAAAGACGGTAGTTAAAAACACGATTTGGAGCTGGTTGATTTTTGAATGGATATGGCTTCATTATGTATGTTTTCAATGCGAATGCATCATCCGCTACAAGTACATAGGGCACCTTTAAATCTCGACCTGGAAGTGGCTGCTCCTCAGGAACATTAAGTTGTTCATTTTGTAACGCATATGATAGGCTACATGCGTTAAAAATTCCTCCATCAGAAATTCTTCCTTTGCCTCCCACATCGAAATAAATTATTTTATAGTTTGCATCTGCTAACACCATTAGCATTATTTTCAAAAATATTCCTGTCAACAGTTTTATACATATAGTAGAATCCTGTTATAACGACTCCGCTTATAGTGTCCGTCCGGGTATTGCGACGAAAACTCGATGGCTTGATTGGTCCCCAGCCAGACTTATACACTTAAATCCTTCTGCTTGGTGCGTCTTCCGGGTATAACGACGAAAAATCGTCGGTCCCTTGAAAGTCGCTATAAGCGGATTCTACTGTATTTGAAAAAGAGAAAAGGCGAGAAAAGTGTCCGTATTTTCTATTTCAGCTATCTGGTCACCCTAGACGGACGTCACTTCTGCGATTCGAAAGCGATATCGCGGACGATCGTTTTCAACTTCTAGAAGTCACTCAGAAGTGTCTTACCCGACAGAAAATGCTTACAGGGTATGTGCATGTGCAAGAGAAGTGCTTGTGCATGTGCATGTGCATGTGACACATAAGGACATTGCACTCATTAAAACTTAACTTTTAGAAATCGGTCCATCTTTATTCTTCAATACGTTTCAACACTACCGATCAATAACATAAATTTTCGAATATACGCTAAATTTAAATGATTATTTATTAGAATATTTAATGTAAAATAAATTACTACACAGCTATTGGTACTTACCTTTTTCCCGCTCTTTCTTATTGTGAAAAAAAATGATGGGGAAAATTTCAATTCAACCATCTATATTAAACAAAAACATCGATGTTAATATCGAAGCTAGAAATTATGCATCGATGTTGGGTATTCTTTTTCAAACCTCGTTACATCGGTAAAACATCGGTGGATCGTCAAGCCTCTATTGGCAATTCTTTAAAGCAATGGACTGGGGCAAATCAATACTTCAGCTCCACAACAACGATTCAGCCTCACACTCAAGATCCTTATCTGGAATGTTAATGGCATTTCAGCAAAAACCAGAGAAGTTGAATTCTTCGTGCACAACAACGGCGTTGATATCCTACTTTTAATTGAAATAAGGCTCAATCAAGGTGAAGTTGTCGAAATACACGGCGTAATCAAGGCATCGGAAGAGTTGTCTCAGACATTTCCCACAACTTGTTATCTTCCATTAATGGAAGCCAAGCCCTCGGTTAATCACCAGTCGCACTTATCACATCGCTTTTAAACAAATTCTTTTAACTCCTTCCAACTAAAGTCTACCCTGGACTCTAGAGAAGACATTGAGAATGTTGTTGTAATTCTAACTGATAATATATATATGTCTGCTACTGCTTCAACGCCACTGGAACATTATCATCGTCCTATAAACTATGGTGCTGTTCTCACAAGGGAAGCCACAGAATTAATATTAACAAAAAGGCGCCTTCGAGATCCTGAGGATCGAATATTGTGGAACAGGGCAGCAAAACATCTTCGAACCCTTTTGAGGAGACTCCAAAGCGATTTTTTCGAGAAAAATGGTTCTCCATGGACTACACTGTTGATGCTAACTATTCACTGTGGAAGTACTTGTGTAATTGCTTAAACGGTAGCCCCTTAGACAGGTTCCTGATCGTTGTCCTGGTGGTGAACTTGCAAAAAATGAAGATCGATTCACTCCTTATAACTTTGCTTCGATTGATCAAAATAGAGAGACCCATCAGAGTTTGGAGACTCCACTGCAGATGTCATTGCCTATTAAGCCGATAAGGATTGAGGAAATATCCGAAGTCATTCAATTCTAACCAAAAAATAAAGCTCCAGGTATTGAGTCATATCGTCCAATAAGTGTCTTATCTTCCCTGTCTAAGTTGTGGGAGAGACTCATTGCCAACCGAATTACAGCAATCATAACTCAAGACAATATTTTGCCAGATTTTTTCCACCACGAAGGCCCAATTCTTCGTGGAGGACACGGCACTGTAGAACAAGTCCATAGATTGGTAAAGCATATCTTGCAGGCTTTTCACGACCTGGAGTATTCCAAAGATCACACCTTCAAGGACGTTAATAATATCTCTGATAATTTTCGAATGAGAGCAGGAGTACCACAGGACCGTGTGCTTAAGCCGCTGTTCTACTCGCTGTATACTGTTGATATACCCAGCCCAAACAGATATGATATGGTAGCTCCTTCCAAAGCTCTGATTGCGACCTACCGGAATACCTAAAAAATCTTGATGCTTGGTGCAAACGATGGAACACGAAAAGTAATCCTCTGAAACAACGAACCGCTGCTAAACAATGTAAAATTATTATCCGGCACACAAACATTCATTTAAGGCATTGAATAGGACATGATAGGATATTAAAAACAATGATTAATTATTTGGCGGCTCTTTGTTTCAGGTGACTTCAACCAAAGACTTTCAGTTATTCCACGTTCACCGAGAGCTAATGAAATCAACGCTTGCTTAAAATCATGGCGACTATGGCAAAATTATTCAAAAGAACATCTGACGGTGAACATGCGCGTTCAAATGCTTCAGGATCCATCCGCCACAACATTCCCTAAACAACTGTTAGATATTGGCGATAGGAAAGTTGCTGTACATGTAAATACAGTTCGTTTCATTTGGATAGGACACCTAGCAACTTTTATGGTTAATCGCTCGTATCGAAGACAATAATCGTTGAAAGCTAAAATTTTTTTTTAAGTTATAATCTCTGTTCTATTGTGATTCTAAAATGCAGTTACATTTTTTCATTATTGCTTTCCACACTTTTTTATTTGAGCTTTTGCACTGCTGCATGTTTTTTTGCATGCTGAAAATCGTTTCATTTGGATAGGACACTTGTCAGAAATCACTTTTGTACAGTGCGCAGTTTGTTTAAAACGTTTTTTTTTTCAATCTGATGCTATTATTGATCAAATGGAACTAAAATAGACCTTGGATCGGCACTCCAGGATAAAGATGGGAAAATTATGGGGAAAATTGATGCATATTTGGACTCAGGCCTTAATGTGACCCAAATCGCCACGAAAATAAAAAAAATCGCGAAATGTTGTACACAATTTATTAACAGATAATGAAAACTATAAAAAAAATTATAAAGGGCTCCAAAAAACAAAGTTAAACGTTCGCGATAAGCGGCTTCTAGTGAAAAAGGCCTCCAATTTCCCCATGTCCTGCCCCGTTTTGGCTCATTATGAGGCCAACAAGGCGTCTAAAACCCCATTTGGCGGACTTTACACACTTGCTAACACTTGGGGCCATCAAAAATGGCAAGTTCTCCAAGAATCACAGAGATCCATCGTCAGGCGCGGCACAATTTTGGAAAATACAACTTTAAAACGAATTGGCGCTCAGTAAGCTATTCTTAAAGGCTCCTGCTAAGCTCTATTTTAATATTTTTTAATGTTTGGATTATATTTTTCGATGAAAAAAACTTAATTTGAGCCCATCCGGGCCATTCAAATATAATCCAAACATTAAAAAATATTAAAATAGAGCTTAGCAGGAGCCTTTAAGAATAGCTTACTGAGCGCCAATTCGTTTTAAAGTTGTATTTTCCAAAAATTGTGCCGCGCCTGACGATGGATCTCTGTGATTCTTGGAGAACTTGCCATTTTTGATGGCCCCAAGTGTTAGCAAGTGTGTAAAGTCCGCCAAATGGGGTTTTAGACGCCTTGTTGGCCTCATAATGAGCCAAAACGGGGCAGGACATGGGGAAATTGGAGGCCTTTTTCACTAGAAGCCGCTTATCGCGAACGTTTAACTTTGTTTTTTGGAGCCCTTTTATAATTTTTTTTATAGTTTTCATTATCTGTTAATAAATTGTGTACAACATTTCGCGATTTTTTTTATTTTCGTGGCGATTTGGGTCACATTAAGGCCTGAGTCCAAATATGCATCAATTTTTCCCCATAATTTTCCCATCTTTATCCTGGAGTGCCGATCCAAGGTCTATTTTAGTTCCATTTGATCAATAATAGCATCAGATTGAAAAAAAAAACGTTTTAAACAAACTGCGCACTGTACAAAAGTGATTTCTGACAAGTGTCCTATCCAAATGAAACGATTTTCAGCATGCAAAAAACATGCAGCAGTGCAAAAGCTCAAATAAAAAAGTGTGGAAAGCAATAATGAAAAAATGTAACTGCATTTTAGAATCACAATAGAACAGAGATTATAACTTAAAAAAAAATTTTAGCTTTCAACGATTTTTGTCTTTGCTACGAGCGATTAACCATAAAAGTTGCTAGGTGTCCTATCCAAATGAAACGAACTGTACTAGATGCATTAAATTAGAGACGAACTTCTGCGCAATCATCAACTCGCAAAATACTCCCATCGATAGCATAATCTAATAAATAGGGCGCATGCAATATTTTTTTATTTTATTGACCTTTTAGGTAATTGTTTACAAGTGCGGTCCACGATAAAAACAAAGTAAAAATAGGGAAAATACGCAAAGGATGTGTTTTTTTTTGTTTTAACCAATTAATAATGCGATTATTACGAAAAATTCGGACCCGCGTGCGTAAAATAATCCGGTAGTGATGTGCCGATTAATGCCGTCGTCTGGTATCTGCGATTTGCCATACAATAGCAATTGTTGGTCGCAGCTTCACAACACCGTCAACTGTTCGTTGTCACAAAATTCGCAGCAGGTTAGTTTAAAACAAGAAAGGAAGCTAGCTTCGGCAATCCGAAGCTTATATACCCTTGCAGTCATCAAATATGTTGAACAAAATGCATAAAGGCTAAACAACATCGAAGCTAAGACGATTTTTCTATTAATTTTCCACTATAGATCATATGGGAGCTTTATGATATAGTTGTCCGCTTTTGATCAAAATTAATTCGTAAGTCAAGAGTCGTAAGAAAACTCTATATCTGATGAAAAACAACGATGCTATAATTTTATTTCCGTTATCTAATATATAAAATTCTCGTGTCACAGTTTTTGTGACCTTACTCCTCCGGAACGGCTATACCGATTCTCATGAAATTTTGTGAGCGTATTGACTAAGTCTGACAATTACCCAACGTTTTTTTTTTCATCCTCTTAAATTGTGTTCGACATACCAAAAATCGCATATAAAGTGAGTTTCTACCTTATCACACTGACAAAAACACGATACCATAGCATTTTAAATCAATTTAAACTGGGGAAAAAATCCTTCATCGTTAAGTAAAATCATTAATTCTATTTATGAGTGTTCTGTACAGTGAGCTATAACAAGAAAACGCAAAGCGGGTACTTTGAGCCGTGATACAAGTAGATCTCGATACATGCGAAATAGAAGATCCGAAAGAATAGCGCAATTGCATCAAGAAGAGCCAGAAGATACACGAGCTGAACGCAATGAAGTCAGAGAAGAGCCAGAAGTTACACGAACTGAACGCAATGAAGTCAGAAGATTAGAACAACGACAACGGCGTGGGTCACAGTCAATAGAGGCAGAACAAATGACTATTAACGACAACAGGTACATCGAGCATTTATATATGATTCATTACTGCGTCTAGCATTCCAGTATGAGCCCGATATTGAGTATTATGCTCACTCAAAAGTGGTAATTGGTGCTATGGACAAGGAATGTCCGCATTGTCATGCTCTGAAATTTAAAAGTTAGCCAGCTGGGATGTGTTGCGCGTCAGGAAAAGTGCAACTACCAGAAATTGAAACACCACCTGAACCATTGAACGGCTTACTTATCGGCACGGATCCAGATTCTAACGTGTTCCTGAAGTCAATTCGAACATTTAATTCATGCTTTCAAATGACATCGTTCGAAGCAACAGAAATAGTTCGAAATACTAATGCAAATGGTCAAAATTACAATTCTACATTCAAAATTAGAGGCCAAGTTTATCATTAAATGAGCTCACTGCTGCCAATGCCAAATGAACAACATAAATTCTTACAAATTTACTTTATGGGCGGAGAGGATTCCGGAAGTGCACTTGCCAATCGCGTGAATGCACGTTGTGATTATAATAACCTGGATTCATTTTATTCCAGACGCAATTATAATAACTTAAACATACATACATAAATACATATGTAAGTCTAGAACTGAGCAATTTTTGTACAGAAATTATAAAGTCATCTGGTGGCAAAACAACGTTTGCCGGGTCAGCTAGTTTCTATATAGATTTTTCGATCTTTCCTATGGCAGCTTTAAGATATACATAGTTGCCCGATTTTTATGAAACTTATTTCTCAATATAAGAGTTGTTAAAAAACTTGATATTCAAAAAACATGCTCTTGGGATAAAAAACAACGACGTCATCAATTTATATCCATTAATTTTATTAGTTTTTTATACACTTAAATCCTTCTGCTTAGTGCGTCTTCCGGGTATAACGACGAAAAATAGTCGGTCCCTTGAAAGTCGCTATAAGCGGATTCTACTGTTTATATACATGTCTTATGTCTTATATGTATCCGACTGTAACATCGAGCCCAATTGGCAGAATTTAAAGATTTTAAAAACACTCTATGCTTTACGTGTATGTCCGTCATTCGGCTCCTAGCATCGCAAACTACACATTTTATTGCGGATGCCAACCGCTCTGAAGGCACCGAGCTGCCTGGAGTGATAAGATGTCGCATGGCCACCTTGCAAAGGCCCGGCATGGTCGCCCTATGGTATTTCCACACCTCCAACGGGTGCCGCCTGTTATGTTTGTGTAATTAGATTTAACATTCATATTTCCCTTTATTCTTCTTTCAATCTTTCAATCGACGCTTTGAATTTAGAGTGACCAAGGAAAAAATAAAAAAAAATATAAAAAAAATATCATGATTTCGATATTTGGGCAAAAAAATTTATCACGATATAAATATATCATTTTTAGAAAAAATATCGATATATATATATTTTGATATATTATCAACAACCCTAGTGGTCGGGATAATATTTTTTAATCATGAAGCGCGCCAAATACCCAGGATAATGTTCCTCTTTCCTGCCGTATTGGGGTATCCAATCTTTAAGGTCGCGCCATAACCGTTCAATGCTTTGGGTGTTTGCCTTTGTATCGGGATCAACAAAATTGATTGAGTGGTTGACCGTAAGGTGGCGATAACCCTCATCTTTGAGGCAATTGTACGATTTCCAAGCGCCCGCGATTATATTTTCTTTTCCCTACCTTAGACTCGTCTATCTCGACAATCATACCCGGACCACCAAGTTTGCCGCAATCGACCCGAGTAGCCCAATCTAAGTATACCTCGCGCAAATAACTGCCCCAATCAACGACTTTTCTTCTACTCCACCCGAGTTCCTTCTCGCAAGTTTCTGTAAAACACCCAAAATTTCGAGCAACACAAAATGGCACACGGAAGTAATCGAAACGTGTGAGTTTTCGAAAAATGTGTTGCTCTTTATGCTAACTTTGAAGTTGCAGCGTTTACGAATCTTTTTCTTATTTTTTACTACGTAATTCACCTTCTGAATTACTTCTGAAAACCGCGGGCGAGAAGGATCGCGATCCTCGCAGATGAGCTGGCATGGAGAACTGCAGTTCGGGCAAATTTTTTCACTGAGAATTACCCCATGCTCCATCAGAAACTGTAGTAAATTTTCGTCATTCTTCCACATAACCGTTATTATGTTGGTAGTGCATCCTGCACAACGGTTTATCGTGACCCCTTATATAAAAATATACATATGTACATGTTATAGCGGTAAAAAATAAAACATTTTCCTGCAGCAGTTAATCAAGAACAATATATATTTGCTATTTATAATTTTCTTTTTTCATAATACATGTTATAGAGATTAATTATAAAAAGGAAAAATACGTAAAACACTGTTAAAACATGAACAATAAATATTTGTTAAACAAAAATTGTTAGATCGGAATAGTTTTCCGAGAATTTTGTTATTTTAAAATAATCTGCTTCGAATTTTTTGAGAACAAACATTTGGCGGTATTGTGTAGATGGGACCAAGAAAACCCTGTTAAAAATGAACAATAAATATTTGTTAAACAAAAATTGTTAACTCGGAAAAGTTTTCCGAGAATTTTGTCATTTTGAACTAACCTGCTGCAAGTTTGTAACAACGAACATTTGGCGGTGTTGTGAAGATGTGACCAGCCATTGCAATTATATGGTAAATCGCAGATACCAGACGACAGTATTAATCGGTACATCACTAACCGATAATTGTGAATACGAGGGCTCGAATTTGTCGTAACACTCGCATCTTTAATTGTTAATAACAAAAAAAATCGGTGCAAAATTTTCACTTTGTATATTTTTATTTAAGAAGTCACGATAAACCGTTGTGCAGGATGCACTACCAATATTATAACGGTTATGTCGATGAATGATGAAAATTTACTACAATTTCTAATGGAGTATGGGGTAATTCTCAGTGAAAAAATTTGCCCGAACTGCAGTTCTCCATGCCAGCTCATCTGCGAGGATCGCGATCCTTCTCGCCCGCAGTTTTTTTTAGCTGTCAGAAGGTGAATTACGTAGTAAAAAATAAGAAAAAGATTCGTAAACGCTGCAACTTCAAAGTTAGCATAAAGAGCAACACATTTTTCGAAAACTCACACGTTTCGATTACTTCCGTGTGCCATTTTGTGTTGCTCGAAATTTTGGGTGTTAAATCTTTTACAGAAACTTGCGAGAAGGGACTCGGGTGGAGTAGAAGAACAGTCGTTGATTGGGGCAGTTATTTGCGAGAGGTATACTTAGATTGGGCTACTCGGGTCGATTGCGGCAAACTTGGTGATCCGGGTATGATTGTCGAGATAGACGAGTCTAAGGTAGGGAAAAGAAAATATAACCGCGGGCGCGTCATCGAGGGGCAGTGGTTTTTTGGAGGCTACGAGCGAGAAACCCCAATCGATTCTGTTTATAGTTCATGTGCGAACTTAGTTCGTTCACTCATGAGCTAGATACAAATTGTAAAATTGTTAAACGGTGAAGAAGCTGTTGAAAATATTTCAAAAGACATGTTAAATAATGCCGAATGTTATCTATAAACAACATTTTCGCGACGCGTGGTTGCAGAATGAAGAGTTTAAGGATTGGATACGCAAAGATGTGACAGATACAACGAAGGCATATTGCAGATGCAGTTTTGGCGCGAAGCTGCATGACATCAAGTCGCATGCAAATACAAAAAAAAAAACAATTTCTAATGAGCGGCAGCTTTCAACTCCAGTTTTCAGCGGGCCCACTAAAACATCGGAGCAGGAAGCAGCATTATCATTATATGTTGCGGAACACACATCTATAGCCCCAATAGACCACCTCAACCAATTATGCGTGCGAAAGTTTAAAGAGTGCTTTGCAGCTGCATATATTAAACTGGTCCGCACTAAATGCACTAGCATTATTTCTAATGTTTTACAAGTTCATTTCAATGAGGAGCTACGTAAGGAGGTGATTCTTCATTCAGTCTGCTAATAGATGAGTCAACAAACCTTAGCGTGACAAAACTAGTTGGTATGTAAATTATATTTTTAATTTTTATTCATGTGTTTATATTATTTTTGTGTTTGCGTTTATTTATATAGGACTTGCCATCAATTTTTTAAATTAATTTCCCTAATTCCCCTTCCCCCCCTTCTCGCACAAACTCAACAACAGTATTTCAAAGTCAGTGAAAGTACGATTAATCGAAAACGTTGCCAGTGCCATACCAGAAGTCGACAAATTCTTCAAGAACTAGAGCTGGGTCGACCACTCAAATTATTTTCGATATATCGAGTATTTGGGTTTCCGAACCAATATCGATATTCAGTGTCGATGGTAAACGATAGTTGCAAGTGAAAAAAAAGTTTGCACATCTTTACTTTTGGCGAACAACTACACGTGGATGGTAATATTGGTGTTGGCGGAGAAAATGGAAAAATTTTTACAAGGCGGAAGCGATAAAGGTAGGTATCTAAACTATTGCATTAGATATGCATGCCTTGCACTCTAGTTCAATATCTAATTTCTAATATACAACTTCTTATAGGCAAAAGTGTAAAGAGCAATTTGGAGGGGGGCGAAAACCCAGTGAAAAGAATGGGTAAGTCGAAAGTGTGGAATCACTTCAAAAGGTCTCAAGATGGCAAGACAGCCACTTGCATGCACTGCAATAGAATATACAGAACGAGCGGAAACACGTCCAATTTGTTTGACCACATGAAACGGCTCCACCCGGGAATTTCTATGGAAGAGCAACAAAAGGGCGCGAATACGATTGTACCCTTTTTGTTTAACCAGTATTATCGTGTTTCGTCACGTAAAAAAATTATTGACAATGCTTTGGCTGTTCTTGTGGCGGAAGATATGCAACCTTTTTCAATAGTGGAGGATTCCGGATTTCGCGAGTTTGTTAGAGTTCTTGATCCACGATACACACTTCCTTCGCGAAAGACTCTACAACACGTATACATGAAGAATATATAAGAAGACCTGAAAACAAAGCTTTTTACAATATTGGACCGCGTTAACAGTTGCGCAATTACTGCAGACCTTTGGACTTCAAAAGCCAACCAGTCCTATATTACTGCCACTTGCCACTTCATAACAAAAGATTTCGTTTTGCGCTCAGTTGTATTGGCAACAAAGCCGTTATTGGATGACTCCAATCATTCGGCTCTAAACATTGCTTCTTCAATGCGTGGCATTTTTCACGAATGGAAAATTTTTGACAAAATAGCAGCTATTACAACTGACAACGCAAACTCTATGATCAAAGCTTGTGAGTATTTACAAAAAAGGCATCTACCCTGTGTTGCTCACACCATAAACCTGGTTGTGCAAAGCTGTTTGGCGATCGATTGCTTACAAGATATTTTACTTAAATGCAAGCGAACTGTCACTTACTTTAAAAGCAGCTCAATTGCACTAAGTAAGTTTAAAGCATCGCAAGAAACGGACGTTAAATACAGCTTGATACAAGAAGTGCCCACAAGGTGGAACAGTGCGTGTCACATGATAGAAAGAATACTTCTTTCAAATGAGGCCATCACGAAGGTTCTTTTAAGTACGTCTAAAGCACCAACACCGTTCACTGCGGACGAAGTCGCAATAATGAAAGATATTATCCTGTTACTATCTCCATTTGACAACGCTACAAAACAGGTATCTTCCAGTACTTCAGTTACAGCATCGCTGATAGTGCCAATTGTTTGTGGATTATTGCACACTTTAGACAGCTAAAAATTGAAATTAAATTCATTTGAAGGCATTGAGGCTCAAAATTTTTTGGTTGAGCAGGTAAAAATACGACTTTTGTCGTATTCGCACCTTTCCAAGAATGTTAACACTACTTGATCCAAGATTTAAAAAGCAAGGGTTTCGTTCACCTTTTAACGCTGATGACGGCCTTCATGCCTTAGAAAACGAGTTAGCTGCCTTAAAGAAAGTTTTGCCATTGGATCCGCCAACACCAATAGAAAATGAATCAGACTGCCAGCAGCCACTTTTTGAATTTATAACTCAAAGTATTTCTACAATGGGGAGGACAAACCGTGTTGATGCCATTGTCGAACTACAGCAGTACATGCGAGCGGCACATAAACCTTAGAAAACTGACCCATTGGAGTTTTGGAAGGTAATGTCTTTATAAATCTAAATTTTAATTTGATCTCATTATTTTTTTTTTTCAGTGCGCTTCAGATGATTCTCTTCTTAAAACTACAGCTGCACGCCTTTTTTGTGTTCAAGCATCATCGACTGAGTCTGAGAGGATTTTTAGACAACGGGACAAATTATTTCTGCCAGGAGAGCATCATTGAAAGCCAAAAACGTGGATATATTATCCTTTCTCAATAAAATTATGTGGATCTCAAACTTTTCAATAGAAAACTTAAATGAATAGCATTGAACTATTAACCTATTCATAAGAAACTTTTGTGAAATATTTCAGTTTTTCTTTTAGTATAAGCGTGTAAATATGTGTTGTCTTTTGTTATTCGAATAAATAATGGCCTTTAAGAAGTTTTTTTTATTATTTACTCTAAATGCAATTTAAACTTGATTTATGATTTTTTTAGAACGATACTATCGATATTATCGAATATTTGTTTCAAAAACCTCGTAAATATCGAATTTGCTAAAAACCGATGTTTTCCCAGCTCTATCAAGAATAGAGGTGGAGAACTATCGATGGCACTATCGACACTATCGATGGTTGGCCACTATCGAGCCGCAATCGATTGTGTCGGACACCTTCTATAGTGACCCAACCACTATCGATGGTGCCTCCGATAGCAGGCGTTTCACATCGCTAAAATAATTTCAGCATTCGCTATTGTAAAAATTGAAAATTTTTGTGGAAAATTGACGGAAACTAAAAAAGGAACTAATAAATATGAATCGCTTAAAAAAAAGGTATGTTTAATGTATTCTACATAAGTACAGTAGAATCCTGATATAACGACTCCGCTTATAGCGTCCGTCCGGTTTTTGCGACGAAAACTCCATGGCTTGATTGGTCCCTATACAGACTTATTCACTTAAATCCTTCTGCTTAGTGCGTCTTCCGGGTATAACGACGAAAAATCGTCGGTCCCTTGAAAGTCGCTATAAGCGGATTCTACTGTATTTTGATGGATAAAGTGGCGAATTTAAGGTACACGTCGGAGGTCCGCAACGCCTACTGCGCCAAGTCCAGAAAAGCAAGAATGCGATTGCACCAGCACAGACTCCGAAAAGGATTTCTTACCCAATAAGCAGAGTAACTCAAAAGGAGTAAGATTTCGCATGTTTGGAAATACCTTTGCATTCCTGCTACATCCGTAGAATCTGAAAGAGCATTCAGCAAGGCAGGGCAAATTGTTTCTGAGAAGCGCACCCGGCTCAAAGAGGAAAATGTTAACACACTCTTATTTTTAAATCAAAACTTTTAGTTAAAATAGAATATTCTTGAAAACTTAAAAAAAAAAAATTTATGTCGGACGATAGTATCGGTGACTATTGATGGCACTATCGACACTATCGAGGGTTTGAGAAAAACAATCGTCGACTATCGATGGCGCCGACTATCGATAGTTCTCCACCTCTAATCAAGAACTCATTTCCAAATTCTATTCTATCGCTCACCCATTCGCTCAGCGTAGTTCTTCAGAAGGAAGCAATTGATTTGGCGAAGGCATCAAAAATGATTGGGACGTTGCTTGCCACGTTGAAAAAAAAAGAGGGAAAAAGTTGATGAAATATTCCGACTGATTTATTCAGATGCCAAGAAAAATGGCGGAAAAATTCGATGTTGATGAAGCAAAACCGAGAACATGTGGTCGACAAACGAAACGCGAATATTACGACGTAAAAACTTGCTAAGATTACTACAGGGTCTCTGCCTACATGCCTCTGCTGGATACTATCAAAGAAGATTTGGAAGCTCGTTTTTCACAAGAAGTTTTGCATGGTTACCAATTGAGTGTGTTGCAACGAAATTCCAACTTCTGCACTGGAAACACTAAGAAAATGTGATGTCGACATATTCCCAACAATCCACACCTATCTTCGAGTATTCTGTACACTTCCCGTAACAAACGCGAGCTCTGAACGTTCTTTCTCTTATATTCGCCGCATCAAAACATGGCTTAGGACGACCATGCTTCTAGTTGGATTAGCGTTGCTTCATACGCATCATGACATCGAAATCACCGCCGAAGAAGTCATCGAAAGATTCGCAAAACTTGGCAGCCATCGTTTTGCGTTATGAAACACGCAATGTAAAAGCATTTTTCTGTTTGAATTTCGAATAAAATGAGCCACTCTGTAATGCATACATATGGTTGACTTTTCAAATATAAACACTTTGTTTACCTAAAAATTGGGATGGATAATTTTTGTTTTATAATTTGTACTGTATTTCTCTCGCAATAACAAGTTTGAACCCCAAATCGAAGAATAAGTTCAATTTCCCGTGTAATTGATTTCTAGTAATTTTATTTTTAATTTTCAACGAATTACTTGTAATAAGAAAAAGGCAAAGTAAAATCAGGATAATATATGTAATTATTTTACTACTAAGGAATCTATATTTAAGTTATTAATATTGGAATGAAGGAACATTATTTTGTTTACCACGTCTTCAGTGGTGGCAATTTTTGACCGTTTTTCAGAAATTAAATTTTTGGCAACAGAAAATGCCCTCTCCGATGCTACACTGCTCGCAGGAGCTGCTAGTATCTTGCAGCTAATTTGATAAAACAGAGGAAAACGGTCCTTATTTATTGACCACTGCAGAACATCGAAATCATGACTGTACGCTTTATTTACATTTTTATATGTTTGAAGTTAATCCTGAATGTATGAGAAAATGTTGGTGCTATGAATAGGTTCTGAATAATCTGCAAATATATTATCGATATCTTGTGTGGGTTTAATTAATTTTTCAATGTCATCATTTTGGCTATTTATATGAATATTAATCATCATTTCTTCTACGTCTTTAAAAGTTTGTACCTTTTCTAATTCTGAGAATTTAGTTAATTTATTATTGGGCGGACACAAAAACAGGGCAATGATGTGATATTTTTTTTAATTTTCTATAACTATTGAATCTAAATACTCTAAAAGCGTTAGTTTACATTTTATTACTATTTCTATATCATTTTTATTTGGTAAGGATATTTTTTTTTTTTAAGTTATTGATATGTGGAACAGTCAAGTGCAATGTTGGATAATTGCTACCCTCTAGCTTTTTGGAGCAACATTCAAAAGGTGCAAGAAGGTTGACTATTCCGTTAATATTAATTAAATTTATATCTGTAATTCTTGAAATTTCATTTTTATCAACCAAAATCTGCGATATTTCCATCCAATATAACTCAACCGACTTTAAGAGGTTAAATATAGTATTCCAACGAGTTGGACAGTAGCTTTTTAGGGTGCTTGTTAAGTTCCAGTTTTGTCCAGATTTTTTAAAATACTTAACAAGTTTGCTGCAGCGATTAACCAGATCCAGCAATTCTGGTACTTCATTCACAAGTTTGCCAATCCCATTGTGAATCAAGTGATTTGCACAGTGTATTGTGCTCAGTTCGTTGAAAGCTGCTTTTATATTAGCTCCTCGGTCGGTAACAATTATTTGATCGTCCATCATTAAATCACATCCAAAGTCACGTAGGATTCGCACAATTTTGTCTTTATTTGATTACCTAAGAAATGTTGTAATTTTATAATATCTAGTCTTCTAATATATAAAATTCTAGAGTCACAGTTTGTGTTACCTTACTCCTCCGAAACGGCTATACCGATTCTCATGAAATTTTGTGAGCGTATTGCATAGGTCTGAGAATCAACCAACATCTATTTTTCATCCTTTTAAATCCTGTTCAAATACCAAAAATCGCATATAAAGTGAGTTACTACCTCATCACACTGACAAAAACACGCTACCATAGCATTTTAAATCAAGTTATGCTGCGGCAAAAATCATTCATCATTAAGTAAAAACATTAATTCTATTTATGAGTGTTTTGTCCAGTGAGCAATGCCAAGAAGACGCAAAGGGGAAGATTTGAGCCATGATTCAAGTAGATCTCGAAACATGCGAAATAGAAGATCCGAATGAATCGAAGAACAAATCCAGCAACAAAATACTGATGTACGTGTCAGAATAGCGCAATTGCATCAAGAAGAGCCAGAAGAAACACGAGCAGAACGCAATGAAGTCAGAAGATTAGAACAACGACCATCACGCCGTGTCACAGTCAATAGAGGCAGAACAAATGACTATCAACGACAACAGGTACATCGAGCATTTATATCATTACTGCATCTAGCATTCCAGTATGAGCCCGATATTGAGTATTATGCTCACTCAAAAGTGGTAATTGGTGCTATGGACAAGGAATGTCCGCATTGTCATGCTCTGAAATTTAAAAATGAGCCAGTTGGGATGTGTTGCGCGTCAGGAAAAGTGCAACTACCAGAAATTGAAACACCACCTGAACCATTGAACGACTTACTTATCGGCACGGATCCAGATTCTAACGTGTTCCTGAAGTCAATTCGAACATTTAATTCATGCTTTCAAATGACATCGTTCGGAGCAACAGAAATAGTTCGAAATACTAATGCAAATGGTCAAAATTACAATTCTACATTCAAAATTAGAGGCCAAGTTTATCATAAAATGAGCTCACTGCTGCCAATGCCAAATGAACAACATAAATTCTTACAAATCTACTTTATGGGCGGCGAGGATTCCGGAAGCGCACTTGCCAATCACTAGAATGCACTTTGTGATTATAATAACCTTGAATCATTTTTCGCCAGACGCAATTATAATAACTTAAAAATAATATTTGCCTTTTGTTATTTTTATATTCCCTCATGGTTCACAGCGCTTCAGATGACTTTACAATACATAAGTCTAGAACAGAGTGCATTTTGTACAGAAATTATAAAGCCTTCTGGTGGCAAAACAACGTTTGCCGGGTCAGCTAGTGATAATATGTACTTACAATGTGTCAATCTTCCTTTTTGAGCCTTAGAGATTAGAGATGGAAAAACATCGATGTTGCACGGTGTTGCATATGTTTCAAAAATATCGATGTCATCGATGTTGGCATCGATGTTTCTCCACCTCTACCGCATACTCCCTACGAGTATAATATACAAGTGAGTGAGAGCGTTTTTTATTTTTTTTTATTTTTTTTGATTTATTGATAAATGTGGAAATTTCATTCGAATGATAAGCACACTGTTACCAAACTGGCAGCTTAATCTAATCTGTTTGTATAATATAATATAATACTAAGTCTAAGAGTTAATTAGGGCAGGAAGTAAGTTCAATATTTTTTCGATACTTATGTATAATGCGGCTGGTAAATTAGCTATGTCAAAATCCGGTCCGGTAGGTCTTGAGGGTGATGTCGTTTAAGTCTTTTTAAACTGTTTTATTTAGCTCACCCTAGGGTCAAAATTAGAAATTGAAATGTAAGTACCCTCCTGTTGTCAGATTGATCTGAAATTTGGTACACACCTTCAGTTCCGATGACAATACAATATAGTAATGTCAATAACATTGTAAATCCAAGATGTCGGCCGCAAAATGGCGGATAACGTAGGTTCTATCAATCCCATCAATATGGGTATCAAATGAAAGGTCTCCACAAGTAGAATACAATGTACTAAATAAAATTAAAATTCAAGATGGCGGCCTCTGCAAAATGGCGGATAACTTAGGTTTTATCAATCCCATCAACAAGGCTATCATTGTCACTGTCAAACACATCAGATTAATTCAGATCAATCTGACAACAAACGGGGTAAGCTAAATAATAATAATAATTATGAAAGAAACTGCAACACAGCGTAAACGAAGGTTTCAAAAAGCGAAAGAAAATTATAAAGCAAAACGAGCTAAAGAAAGTGAAGTTGATAGAAATGGTCGATTACAGAAACGACGAACAAAAAGTATCAAAAACACAGAGCAGAGCTTATAATCTGCAGGCATTCGAGAAGGCTATTAACACAACATATATATGTCGGAGGGTCGTTTGTCTTTTCCATTTCTTTAACTAGAATCCTCAGCAGCAAGTTCTGTTCGTTTGCCAGGCGCTTTCTGAACTCCCAAGTCAGTGACTTCCCAAGAGTCTTCTTTCCAAATTTCTAATTTCTACTCAATTCTTATACATTGTTAGTCCTCTCTTTCTAGCATGTATGTCAGCGCTTAACGAACAGACCTCACTTGGCAGCAGTCTAAATCTGTCCCGCTCTGCCATGCTTTCACTCAATTTCTAACTTCCTTTTTTAATAGTCCCTGCTTCACATTAAAGAAGGCCCCGCTTCACCTACTCTGACCAAGAGAATAAAGTAGGCCCCGTTTCATTTGATCCGACATATACATGTTTGTGATATTTGTACCAAACGTTGTTATCCTAATCAAGTTCGTACAGTTCGGTACAACGCTGCTGCATTAACATACTTACCTGTGGAGTTAACTTCGAAAAAAAAATATAATTAAAAATGAGAAATAAAAACTAAAAACTAGAAAATAAAAAAAGGTAAAAAAAATTTTTAAGTTAAACCGTTTTATGTAAAACATGTACTAAATGTACTAAAAGCCTAAAAATAATATAAAATAGATACAGACGTGGGAATATAAAACCGTGGGGCAAGTCAATTGTGTACAATCGTTGATTAAAATGTTTGTTTGCCCCACGGTTTTATTTTAGTCTAGTCTAAGCATATGTTTATAATTCCCACGTCTGTATCTATTTTATATTATTTTTAGGCTTTTTAGTACATTTAGTACATGTTTTACATAAAACGGTTTAACTTAAAAATTTTTTTTACCTTTTTTTTTTGACTCGGTTGCTTGGTTCGGCGCCGTTAATAGCACCGGTGCCAAGTTTTCTGGCTAGGCTATTCAGGTGTTGATAAAGCCTGAATTTGGACCTTACAGCCAAAAGCGAGCTTATTGCGTGGTGCGAGAAGACAAGCCATCCGAGCAACTTTAGCCCTGAAAGCGTGTTGGATTCAAGTAATGTGATTGCCAAAAGTAAGTTTTTTGTCCAAAGTGACACCGAGGTACTTTTAGCAGGAACGGCTGTGATTGGGCTATCGTTGAGGTTGACTCTAGGGCAGCTACTTTGGAGATTGGTAAACGTCACATTGGCACATTTGTCTGCGTTTACTCGTATATTCCAGTCCATAGCCCACTGGTGAAATGCGTCCAGATACTCATGCAATGCAAATGTGGCAGCCAAGATGCTTTTGCTTTTTGTGATTACAGCTGTGTCATCAGCGTAGGTCGCAATAAGCACGTCTTGCTCTTCAAGTTCAGTGATTGGAGTTTGCGTAGGCATATCTGAAGCATAGATGAAGTATAGAGTAAGGCCAAGGACGCTACCGTGGGGAACACCGGCAGAGATCTGTTTGGTGGAATATATTCGCTGAATATTTTTTTTTTCGCAACACAATGCTTTTATCGTCTTGGCTTGATATTCGCTATTTCTTCACATCCATTTTATACCCAGCATGAAGTACGAATTCAAAAACCTATTCCAACAATGTAATGGACTTAATCCGTGTTTTATATTGTGGATAATTGGAACAAGTTTCATGCACTTAAAATTGTTGTTACCAAGAAAATCTTTAGGTGTCGCAGTGTAGATTGGGCAAGCTTGGTAAGATTTCGTATTTGTTAGGGCATTTAGCACTTTGGCATCAATTACAGTCAGCTACAAGCTAAACCTCAACATATACATTGCCTTTTATTGAGATTTACTTAAATAGAATTTAATGCACTGATTTCCCTTTCCATACGTATGTTCTCATCTTCAATAACTTTTGTGGATTCTTTAAGAATATCTGTTTTTAAACGTGTCCAATTTGCTAACTTACTTATTACTTATTGAAAAAACGGAAATTTGCATAATCGCGAAAAATGAGTTTCGGCCACGGAAACGGGTCAAATTCAACATAGTGCCAGGGTGCCACACTCTGTCGAAAGCCTGCTGGATGCCAAGGAAGGCAGCAACTACATACTTCTTCTCGAAGGCTTCTAAAGCAAAGTTGACAACTCTGTGCAACTGCTCTGAAGTTCCATTGTCAAAAAGGTCTTCACCGGGAGTTTTCTTTGGTGAAAGTTTTCCCACAAGGTCTTTCCCCTCTGTCAGTGAGACAGGATAGGCTCATTTGAAATGGAGATTCCAGGAACTGTTCAACTGTATGATTTCAGGCGAATAGTCGTTCGTTGCTCGAGGTTGGTAGCGAAGGCTTAAGCTTTCTCTAGGCTCGTACGGCACCAGCCACCTGAGGGGTTTCTAATAGCTGATTTTGGGGGGCTGAGCCTTGTACCGTTTCGTGATACGCCACAGCTACGTCGCAGTCTGCTTAAGGTTAACATAGAACAAATTTTGTCTTGTTTTTTAGTTTATTATATCTTCGTTACCATTCAGGTTAAACGTTCTTCCAATCAGCCTTTTTGCGGCAGTATATGTGAAGAACCTCGAAGCCGTTGTCAGTAAACCCCTTTTCTATCTGTGATTTCGGTAAATTTGAGTGGATTCCTTGGATTCCTTTAGCTGATGCACAGTGGATCCAATAGCTCTGCTAGCAGAATTAAATTAATAACTTTAGTAAATTAATAGATATTTTAATGAAACTTTGTACTTACAGTTTTTAATTAATTTTACGTATATTATCAAAATTTCAATGTCCTACGTTTGGTATTTCCCATACCTCCCATACAAATTTTACATTTAGTTACATTTTAACTAATTAGTTTGTTTTCTAAATATTAATCGTTAATCGTTACTATTATTCTGAATCTGAATCTGAATCTTCAGAATCATTATTTAAATGTGGGAAATTTAATAAAAGGCCAGCAACAACTTTATCAAATTTAATGGACTTAACAGAATTTGTTGACATTTTAGACAATGATCTGAAGACACGAGTAATGCGTGCATAACATCTTCCATTGCACATTGGGCGGAAACGCCGATTTTTTGGCATAAAGTCCAAAATTATTTTGTTAAATTTCCCCTTTTTTTTTTTATTCCGTTAAAAAAATGTTGCCCCATTATAAAAATATTTTTAAAATATTTTTATTGCCATCCTTGGCTTTTTGGTAGCCATTTAAAGTCAGCTGATTGTTCTAGGTTATGTGTTCCAAACTTTTTCTCTTTCACGTGGCCAACGTTTGTTAATTTATAATTTTTAAAACACGGTGCATATTTTGAATCTTAAGTATGGAAAATAGACATCAAGGTATGTAGAATACTGTTAAAAGTTTCAAAATTATGTATGTGTTTGTGTTATGTTATATTTAGTTGATTTATATATACATGTTTTATATGGAACCTAACCCCAAAATGCCTGCGTTTCGTGGACTAGAACCAATGATATTACGTCGTATTACGTGAACTGCATATGAGGTTGTATGTGTTAATTTATGTAAGTATATTGAAATAAAGTTAACACCTTTTGCGCATACTTGCGCAAATTAAAAATATTTGAATAGTTTTAGGACAACTCAACATTCGTCGATCCGATTTGTTGGATGTGTGGCTGGGCAGGGCACGCAGTATTGACGCTACTTTTGATTGGCTATGCGATAAAATATACAAAAATTGCTTATCTACCGACGCTCTAAATGGCATAAAGAAACAATTTCAAAATTTTGTTGCCCATGTTAAAAAGCTAAATAAATATCCATGGTATCCGACAACCGCTACCGTTCACAAGCTCTTAGTTCACGGCGCGGATATTATTATATGTTCGGTACTTCCTGTCGGTTGCTTGGGAGAAAATGCTTCTGAGGCGCGTAATAAGCATTATAAGCGTGATAGACTATTTCATGCTAGAAAAAACAGTAGAATAAATAATTTGACAGACGTTTTCCACAGAGCTCTGGATTCTTCTGATCCGTATCTATCCGGAATCTCTTTACACAGAAACTCCAGGATACAAGCTCTACCGAAATAGTACCTTGTGTATCTAGTGCGGTAAGAACGAGATTACACTCGTGAATACACGAGTGTGATCTCGTATTTACCGTAAGAGATACACACGGTGCTTTTTGTCCATAAACCCGTTAAATTTGGCATTTTGAGTGCAAAACTGCCGATTACGCACGGGTTACGGTAAACAGCTGAAATCATCGATTTACCGCACGGAATACAGGCACGAAAAATGCCAATTTACCGGGTTGTATGACAAAAAATTATTATTGAGCTCTTGGAATCACCGACATTTGACGAAGTAGGCAATATGGAATACGATTTTGAACTTAAAAAATTTTGAATAAAAAAATATATGTATATTGATTTTGATTTAGATGGTGAATTATAAAAAAAAATTTTTTGTTAGAAAAAAATATGGAATTAAAAAAAATGTTAAAAATATTAAATTTAATAACTAATGAAAGCATATTTAGTAAAAGTTGTAGTTCTATTTATTAAAAACTTTAGTTTATGAAAAAAGTAAGTAAAAATGGACATATGGCCCACTGTTGATGTGGGCGGCGGGCATAGGCGTGGTCAAATATCAAACACAACAAAATTCGAAATTTGACAAAATTAGTTCAAGCATATATGCAAGATTTGATTTCTAAAATTGGAATTTATGCCAAAAAATCGGCGTTTCCGCCCAATGTGCATTGTATTAGTTCGATTGTTTTTTCGAGAATGATTCTTCCGTATATTCCGGCAATCCCTATTCCTGGCTTCCAGGGCTTCTTCAGACATCATGCCAATAGGAAGACCAACATGTTTTATGATGTCTGCACCATGAATTAATATCTTATGGACAGATGATGGCATATAAAACCATGGATACAATTCGACAAACATTTCAGCTGATTTCATTGTAAATGAACAAAATGCATCGATATTGATTTCATAGCACTAGTTAATGCACGTAAAATGGCACTAAAATTAAAATGAGTGCCTCACTAACTCCTGTGATGCGTGATACCAAATCAGGTTGGCTGAAAAATCTTCTAGCTGTATTACCATTGTTGGTGTTGCCACTACCAGCCATTGGTATGTCCACTAAAATGCCCATTTTTTGCCTTAGTTCTGACTGTATTTTTAATTTGCTAGCTTCCACCTCCGGCTTATCTGTGCCGCGAACTTGCCATTTTTTAATGGAAAGTCTGTAGGACAAATGTAAAACACATTCAAAAAATCTAATCCACGCATGAAGACTAGATAAGGCATACTTCAATAGATCTGAGTCAACCGGGTAACGTTTCACCAAATCCAAATTGTTCATGTCTTTAGGTACTGCTCTACAAATTCCACATGTCTGTGTGGATGCTTCTGCTAGAACACCAAATGTTTTACCATCCACCATCGTCAGATGAAATTCATGGAGTATGGTATATGAGCTGGTTGGTGTTGGCTTGATAGACTTTATTTCTCTTATAACATTGTCAGTCTCTAAAGTTATTAATTCACTTGTCTCTTTCTGACAAATGAGTTTTATGGGACGACAATAGCGGGTTGATGAAGGTCGCGTGTTCTTCCACAATACTGCCGAACCAAGCTGAACTTGTAATGGTACAAGGCAAACAGTAAATAAATGCTGATCGACCATACATGTTTCACCATCTTGGAACTTTGTATTTGTATATTGCAGTCAAACTCCTGTTATTATTTTTCTCTAAAACATGATTTTCAACAACCTGCGAGTGCGCATTTATGATACGGCTTACCGTATGGTCTACTAAATTCTGTAGAGTTATTTCAGCAGAATAATCGGTTACTTTGAGTCCGTCTGGGTAGCACATAATCTTTGCTTTTTGCAGCCTATGGTAGTCGGGGTATATATCAGCATTCCTCTCTTTGGCACTTAATCGCGTTAGCTGGTATGTATGTTTTGAGTGCCCAACATCTACATACAGTGTAAGCGCTTCTTCAGGTGAGAAGGGAACAGGTAATTTC
The DNA here is from genome assembly GCF_018152265.1 of Drosophila ficusphila. Classification (NCBI taxonomy): domain Eukaryota; kingdom Metazoa; phylum Arthropoda; class Insecta; order Diptera; family Drosophilidae; genus Drosophila; species Drosophila ficusphila. The sequence continues at coordinate 692,587 of NW_025064569.1, forward strand.
ACTGGTGTGTCCAATGACTTCTTTATTTGTTGTGCAGCAGTCTCATCTTTATTTAATGTGGCAACAGTTTTTGAAGCCGTTCGCATTCTAGATTTATACAAACTGGAACTTGTAGCCACCATCAATTGTTCACAAGTTGCTTGTTTCATTAGAGTAGTCACTTCTTTGATCTGCGCCTTAGGGCACAAATCACCAAAATCCTTTTTAGGCCTACCAATATCTGATGTTGACGTGAAATGATATAAAATGAGCGGCATATCAAGCCATTTCTGATTTTTTTTCTAAAAAAACTTAGTGTTGTAATAACAGTCCTTCCATTTCACTAAAAGCCTGCTTACAAAATTAGCCAATTTTTTATTAATTTCTTTAATATCGTTGTCAGATAAGTTTATGTTCTTCAAAATTGTGCCAAAAACATATTCATTTAGCACCAACAATTTCCTTGATGCGACACTTTCGCCAAGCCACATGCAAAACAGAACGCGCTTTGGGACTGACATTTCACCTAAAAAGTGCAATAGACTTAAGAGTTGGACGTAGTTGGTTATCATTTTGGACATTTTCACTTCACAAGAACTCACACTTTACAAAAATACTAAAATTAGCTTGAATACGATTGAATAACGTTAATTACAGTCCAATGAAGACAGTAAAACGCTCAAAAACAATTCTTGCTAAGTCAACTTACAAATAACACATTTTCAAGCTACACATATAAAGACGGGCCTCGAACATACAATTTGTATTTAGTACATACCTTATTTTAAGGGATACACAAGTTATTTATATCAACATACTTAAATATGTCACTTCTTTTAATAATTTAATACGAATCACAAATAACCTCAAATCTTTGTGTAAGCACGTGCCGCAAATAAGTTAAGTTTAAAAGCTTGCAGCTGATCAGCGATGCACTAAAGAGCTCATACAAAAGCTTTTTTGAACTTTGCAGAGTGTTACCAATTAAAAAAAATCAAAACTAAATGCAATATTTTTACTTAAAAAATATACTTTTATTCTGCTAGATTTTAAATTGGATCCACTGTGCATCGGGCTGCGCAGGAGAACTCAAAACAAATCCTCCGGGATTATTACTTCCCGATCACGTCAAAATTAGCTAGAGAAGTTGTCGCAAATTGCAGAGTATGCAATAAAGCCAAGTACGGCCGTCATCCTAAGAAGCAGGAATTAGGAAATACACCTACCTCTTCATACGTAGGAGAAATGCTGCATACCGACATTTTTTCAACTGACAAAAAAATCTTCTTAACCTGTATTGACAAACTGTCAAAATTCGCTACCGTACAACCCTTAGTTTCTAGGGCAATAATAGACGTACGAGCTCCAATTCTCCAATTGGTAAACTTCTTTTCCAAATATTAAAACCATATACTGCGACAACGAGGCCTCCTTCAACTCCAAAACAATCACATCATTGCTGAAAAACCAATACAGCATCGATGTTGTCAATGCGCCACCGCTACACAGTAGCTCCAATGGCCAAGTAATGCCTCCAAATTGATAAAAAAATCGAGGATACTGTGGAACTAATATTGCGGTCTACTGTAGAATACAATAGGTCGCTGCATTCGGTCACAGAGTTTAGGCCAGTGGAGGTCATCCACGCCAGCAGCGACGAGATCAAGCAGAATACCAGTCTAACCTGGACAGAATTAATCCTTCCAGACGGATCCGAGTCTTTGAAGTTGGCGAGAAAGTAAATGTAACAACAGGAGATTAGGGAACAAGTTGACGCCGCTTTATTCGGAAGAGCGTGTGGAAGCAGATCTGGGAACATCTGTTCTCATTAGGGGGAGGGTAGTCCATAAGGACAATATCAGATAGGCATTTTACCTGACACATTCGCCCTTATCTTAATACTCAATACTTGATATAATTTCCACTGGCTTGCCGTAATATCCATCGTACTGCTGTCCACCGCAAGTGCGCGGATTACCGACTTACCGACTCCCATGTAAAAAATATACCGGTGTTAGACGGGAATGTTTTAGTATGGGAACAGTATGGCCTGGTTAGGCACTCGACAAATTTTTCCGAGTTTTCCAGCATAATTGACTCCACGGCCGGAATGCTCGAACTGTTCCCACATTCCAACATGAGGAAGCTGCTGGAAGTTGACTTCGGATATGCCCAGAATATTTTGGATGAGCTCAAAATACACCACTGGATGGCCAGGAGCCTTGATTTTTTGGGCTCAGTCCTTAAGGTCGTGGCGGGTTCGCCCGACGCGGACGATCTTGGTAGAATTTATACAAATCAGGCATCGCTCATTGAGGCTAATAACAGGCAGTTTGTTATTAACACAGAGACACAAAAACACATCAACTTACTTACAGACACAGTCAATAGGATCCTTAAGGAGAAAAGGGACGGGCTTGTTGATTCAGGTCATTTGTTCGAAACACTCCTTGCCAGGAATAGAATGCTAATCTCAGAAATCCAAAATTGTATGCTCACTATTACCCTCGCCAAAAATATATAATAATATTATAAACCCTACTATATTCAACCACAACGACCTAAAGGCTATTTTTTGAAGAGCAGCTTACTGAGGTCGCCATAGTTAGCCTCATGGATGTTTTTAAAATTAAAATTTTCCAATCTAATGTTGTCATTCATATTGTAGTACAGTATCCTAAGGTTAAGTTTATTTGTAAGAAGATCCTGCTCTTCCCGGTCGCGCATTACCACACTATACTGCAACTGGAGGACAACACAGTAGCGGAATGTAATGACGGGATCCTAGCGGTTATCGATTGCTCCTCCACCAACTTGGCCACTTTCCGGAAGAGGGCCACCCACGATTACACCCAGGCGGGGCGGCTGTCAGCCGCACTCGTCCTAGCAACCTGGAACCCCTTATAGTCGTAAATGACGGGGTAATAATCGTCGACGAAGAACAGACGAGGGTTACTAGGGGCCCACTACTACCCTAAAAGCGGCCTATCTCATCACTTTCGAGAGGAAAGCGATCATAAACGACTTTGTCTACTTAAACCTCAACAACTCGGTTAATAAGAGTCCGGGGGTTGCGGCCTCGCCCCTACTCAATATCACAAGACACGACCATATACTAGGCCTTCCGTTACTGCAGCGGATGAACGAACACAACCTTAGAGACGACGTGTCGGTCGGGGGATCCCCGAAGGTTTGGTTCGCTGTAGGAGTTGCGGTTAGCCTTACATTGTGCGGCTTGATCCTATTGCAACAACGCTGGAGCCGGAAGCGAACATCTGTCCAGTTGCAGAAGACCATCGACGAAATGGTAGCCACCGAGGACGGCGTAAATCTTAAGGGGAGAGTAGTTAACAACCAGCTCCCAGCATAAGCTAGGCAGGGCAATTTTATATTCTATTATTTCATTTTTATGTTTTTATATAACATTAAATAATCTTCTTATATTATACTTATATTTCTCACGTAGGGCCACCCTAATATTTGCACCACCCTTATGGTGTCCAAGTGCCGAGCCAGCAAAGTGCACTGCTATGGGCCGTGCCTTTGTGCCATTGGTGGCCAGCGATCGTACGACTTTAGCAATTTTATGCTTGGTCAGCGAAAATGTCACGAGCATCCGGCCATACGTTTTACTTTTTGTCAACTTAACTTTAGTCCACATTATGTTCTGAATGAATAAAGAGCTAAAGCTCAGTAATTAAAACTCCGGCCATCACCGTAATTGATTTATTATATTTGTACCCAGTCTGAGTCTCTAGGCCAGCGGCCTCATACACTGCGATTGAAGGTTGAATTTATTATTAAATCCATTAAAACGACTTAAACTCAAACCAGCCACCTCCGGACCATTGACATAGTTGGCGCAGCCGGTTTCTTAAAGAACCAAGGATGAAACAGGAAAAGGGAAAAATACAAAGAAAAAAGCAAACGTTGTGTGCCAACAATGAAAAGTGAAAACGACCTAAGTCAGTGAGTTAGTGAGGCCTAATAATAAAATTTTATATAATGTGCTCTTGTACTAACAAAACCCCAACAACAAATAATAAATATCTATATTTACTGTGACCATCGCAGAGTGGGCGATTTGGTCTCGCTAGCGGCATTTAATTCAAATTTCAACTTTCAAAAAGCGATGATTTTTTTTCACAATTCGATAATAGATACTTTGATTAGATTTATCCAAGCATTTTAAAAGCTCTACGATGAGCTGATCATCAGCTGTGAGCGGACAAACACAGAAAATGATTTTGCAAAGAACTTTACAAAATTTTACCTGTTTGCGTGCATCGAATTCAAGTTCCTCGGAAATTTACAATTTTTAGTGAATTTATTAAAAGTTTGGTTTTTTATTAATTTCAAGGTATGTATTACAAAAAAAATTAATGTTTGTGACCGGTCTATAAATGTGTAGCTCATAAAACGTAGTGACAATTCAGTGTATTAACAACGAGCCCGGATTAGCGTACACCTGTCTTTCGTGGAGAAGAACTTACCTGATTCAAGTGGATTCAGTCTAACTCTTTTATTGGCCGAAAGTGTGAATCAGTGGCGTCCAATGTGTGTAATATTAACTGCTAGTACCTGCTAGCCTTCAAACTATGGTACTTTTAAGGCACAATATCAGTAGCAAAAAGGGATCTTTATACCCTTGCAGAGCAAAGGGTATTATAATTTCAGTCAGAAGTTTGCAACGCAGTGAAGGAGACACCTCAGACCCCATAAAGTATATATATTTTTGATCAGCATCACGATCTGAATCGAAATCCGTCTGTACGTCTGTCCGTCTGTCCGTCGGTCCGTCTGTCCGTCTGTCCGTCTGTCTGTTTCTATGTAAACTAGTCTCTCAGTTTTGAAGCTATCGTGCTGAAACTTTCCGAAAAGTTGTGTAGTTATTGCACGCAGTATATAAGTCGGAACGAGCCGGATCGGCCGACTATATCGGATAGCTCCCATACAAGAGGTCAAAAAAATAAAGGAACAAAAATTATTACGTCGTTGTTTTTCATCGAATTGACTTGATTTCTTCCAGATGGCGTTTTCTAATTACTATTGAATTTTGGATTAAATTTTATCAAAATCGGATAACTCTATCATATAGCTGCCATAGGAAAGATCAAAAAATATATATAGAAATAATGGCAAAATAATCATAACGCTGTTGTTTTTTATACCACGAGCATGATTTTTACAACATCGACTTTATGAACTACCCTTAAACCGCGAAAAAAATTTTATAAAAATCGGACAACTATATCATATAGCTGCCATATGAACAATAGTCGAAAATATGGAATATGAATAGAAAGGTCGTCATAGCTTCAATGTTGTTAGCCTTTATGTATTTTGTTCGACATGTTTGATGACTGCAAGGGTATATAAGCTTCGGCTTGCCGAAGCTAGCTTCCTTTCTTGTTTTTAGTATATTTTAGTATTTTTACTATGCCGCCGTCTGATTCCGATGATTCTGAATAAAATTCTAGCCATTTTTAAATTATGTTTGTTTATGGAATATATTAATTGAAGTTTAAAAAACATAAAAATAAATCAAAATTTAAAATTAAAAAATATTTTTTTTTAATTTAAAAAAAAAAAAATAAAAAGTATTAAAAAAAACCTTTTTTTAACTTAAAAAATTGTATGATTTTTCTTTGATCGGTGAAAAAAAACCGACTGAAGATATCTATTTTAGTTTAGAAGTTATTAATTAAATGCCGCTAGCGAGACCAAATCGCCCACTGTGCATCGATCGCTGATCGGGACAGAATGCACTGCGCATTAAATATGGTTATTCAAATCAATAAAAATATTATGTACCTATATTTACTGTTATTTTTTATTCCCCCCTCTCTCTGCTCTCGCCACGTAACCTGATATGTTTGGATCTTGGGCTCGACGAAGAGCAGCGACAATATTGCAGAAAAGAACACAAACTCGAAATTCGCTGACCTAAGAAGAAAATAAGTCGAAAAAATCTTAAACAGAATCCTAATGAACTTACATTGTTGCCATTTGCATTACAACTTAAAATGTAAATCGAAAACCTTTTATTCTCAAAAAAGAGCTTACAAAAAAATTTTAATACTTATTATTTTCCTAATAAACTAAACAATCACTTTGCCCCATGGTTGCCACATTTCAAAAGAGACACACACATAAAATAATATTGTCTGTCTTACAGATTCTCAGCATAATACAGCAACACAAACATTAGTAACTACTACTATACATTAAGGCTTATTTTTACCTAAATTCACACTTATATTTATCATGCAAAGAAAACATTTTTTCTCCCTATACCCAAAATTTTTTTCCCCAAACCAGAAATAAGAGCAATTTCGTATTACGCAAAATAATTCTTTTTAAAGCACAAACTATTTACCAATACCTTTAAATTTAAATAATCTAAAATACTTCTACTAAATGGGATGGGATGGCTTTCAGTCGTACAGAGTAAAGTTTTCTGATCGCGGTCAACTTGGTGGCCGCCAGTGCGATCTCTGTTTTCGAATGATTGCAAGTTGACACACAGCCTCTTGAGCGCAGGGTTTGGAACCCGCCTCGTAAAAAAGAAGCCCAGTGAAGACCAAAGCGAAAGCCTCGGATAGGATCCCCTCTTATGTTGACGACCACCGCAAAACGAAAAAGGACTACGATTTGAGGATATGCACCTGGAATGTCCGAACCCTTAATTGGGAAGGTGCCTCTATCCAACTGGCGGATGCCCTCGAAAAATTAAAGGCTGACATTACCGCCATCCAGGAAATGAGATGGACAGGACAAGGTTGCTCCAAGCGAGCAAACTGCGATATCTACTACAGCTGCCATGCGGAGAGGCGCGAATTTGGATGCGGATTTGTAGTAAGCCGGAGACTTCGCCACCACGTCTCCAACTTCACCCCAGTGAGTGAACGACTGGCTACAATCCGCGTCAAAGCTAGATTTTTCAAGCTAAGCATAATTTGCGCGCACGCCCCGACGGAGGAGAAGGACGATGCTGTAAAGGATGCATTCTACGCGAGACCTCCATGAGACCACCTCGAACAACGGTCTCAGGCTGATTGACTTCGCCGCGGCGCGAAACATGGTAGTGAGTAGCACCAGATTTCGGCACCTCGACATCCACAAGGCCACATGGCTGTCCCCTGATCAAAAGACGCGCAACCAGATTGATCACGTTGTGATAGACGGAAGGCATGCCTCAAGTGTGATGGACGTGTGTACGTTTCGTGGAGTCAACATTGACTCGGACCACTATCTTGACGCAGCCAAGATACGCATGCGGCTATGCCGAGCGAAAAACATACGCCCCATCACGCAACGAAAGCTTGACGTCACTAGGCTGCGATCACAACGGACAGCAATGGCCTACTCCACTCACCTCTCGGAACTGCTCCACCAACCTATCCCTCTCCCTGTTGACGCCGGCGGACTCTGGGCGCACATTTCCCACTTCATGCGAGCAGCTGCTGAATTAACCATTGGGTTCAAGCGCCCACCCACACGGAACCAATGGTATGACGAGGAGTGTCGCGTCGCAGCTGCAGCAAAAAACGCCGCCCACAGAAAAACGCTGCAGTCTGGCGCAACGCGAGCTACGTGTGAACGTTACAGGGAGAAAAGGAAGGAAGAGAGGCGACTTTTCAGACGGAAAAAACGGGAGCAAGAAAAGCGAGAGTGCGAGGAACTTGAGGTGTTACGAGACAGGAATGATGTTCGAAAATTCTACCAACAAGTCAACCGTCTGACACAAGGTTTCAAGACCGGAGCATCTAACTGTCGGGATGAAAATGGAAATCTGGTTACGGATACGCAGTGCACGCTGAGGTTATGGAGGGAGCATTTCTCCAAGCTGCTAGCAGGCGATGACGGCACCAATCCCGCCATTGGAGGAAGCAGCCCGATACCACCAATCGACGACAATGTGGATATACCACTACCTAGCCATGACGAGGTCCGAGTTGCTATAACGCGGCTCAAAAACAACAAAGCAGCTGGTGCTGATGGACTGCGTGCAGAGTTGTTTAAGGCCGGCGGCGAAGAGCTGATAAGGTGCATGCATCAGCTCTTGTGCAAAATATGGCTAGAAGAAAGCATGCCCAACGATTGGAATCTCAGCGTCCTTTGTCCTGTACTGAAGAAAGGTGACCCGACGATATGCGCCAACTACCGGAGAATCAGCCTGATTACCATCTCATACAAGGTCCTATCGAGCGTAATATGTGAACGACTGAAGCCGTATACCAGCACACTGATTGGACCTTATCAGTGCGGCTTCAGACCTGGTAAGTCCACCATAGACCAGATCTTCACATTACGCCAAATCCTGGAAAAAACCCACGAGAATAACATCGACACACACCATCTCTTTGTCGATTATAAAGCTGCAATCGATAGCCCGACGAGGGAACGCCTATATGCCACCATGTCTGAGTTCGGTATTCCTGCAAAGCTAATACGGCTTTGCAGAATGACATTGAGCAGTACCATCAGCTCTGTCAAGGTAGGAACGAACCTCTCCGAACCTTTTAATACCGTTCGAGGTTTCAGACAAGGCGACCCCCTGTCATGCGATCACTTCAACTTCGTGATGGAAGGGGTACTGCGGAAAGCCGGTCGATCTGGCACTATTTTTTATAAAAGTGTCCAGCTCCTTGCGTATGCCGATGATATTAACATCATTGGCCGCAGCAAGCGTGATGTCACTGCTGCATTTTCGGCTATGGAAAAAGAGTCGGCAAAAGTGGGTTTGGCGGTAAACGAGGGCAAGACGAAGTATATGCTGTCTACAAGCAGGGAGGCGCGGCGCCTAGACTCCCATGTGGTAGCGGACAGCTATACCTTCGAAGTGGTCAAGGAGTTCACGTACCTTGGCACTGCCATTAACACCGAAAATGACGTCAGCCTGGAGATCAAGCGAAGAATCACACTTGCCAATAGGTGCTACTTTGGTCTGAGTAAGCAAATGTGCAATAGAGACCTCTCTCGCCGAACAAAACTAACACTCTACAAGACACTCATCCTACCCGTGCTTTTATACCTATGGCGCAGAAGCATGGGTAATATCACTGTCGGATGCAGCAGCGCTTGGAGTGTTCGAGAGAAAAATTCTTCGCAAGATCTTTGGTCCCGTTCGGATTGGGGACGACTTTCGCATTCGGATGAACCACGAGCTGCACGAGTTGTACGACGACGTGGACGTGGTCCGGCGCATCACGATACAACGTCTGCGCTGGCTCGGCCACGTTGTGCGTATGGATAAAGAATCTCCAGTTCAGAAGGTGTTTGAAGCGAGGGTCGACTACGGGCGACGACGAAGGGGACGACCAAAGCTCCGATGGAAGGACCAAGTGGAGGAGAACCTGACTGCATTGGGAATTTCCGATTGGAGGAGGCGCGCGAAGAGCAGAGGCGCCTGGAGGGAGACGCTGAGGTCGGCCAAAACCCGAATCGGGTTGTAGTGCCACCTAATAAATAAATTCAAAAACATCTGGAGTAGAGGTGGGCGCGGGAGTTACGAGCTCCGCTCTACTAACACCCCCACCTAAGCCCCCAAGAGCGGGACAATAACAAATACTTTAAACAATGTCGTGGACCAGCAGTTGCCGAGCAAAGAGCCAGAATGCTGACAGATCATTTTCTCTGATGGGTATGAGACCAGCTACATTCCCGTAGTTGTCGCAACATCCGTCGCAGCCAAAATGCTGACCACGACATGTGTGTTCCTATATACCCATTTATGTACTTAGAGTTAAGTTTCAGCCTTTAAAGGGCATACTTGAAAAATAAAGATTCAGTCTGATTTGGACAATTGAAAAGAGCAGAAGATTGTTTTATTATTCAAATACATAATACAATACGATACAATAATTTAACGGATCGGGACTCTGGACATAACTGGCGCAGCCGAAAAAAAAGAACTTACTATCGCTCCCAGGAGGACTGTAATCAGGACAAAGGACAACTAAAGGATGAGTACAACAATTGTCTTAATATTGGCAACGTGGGTGAAAAACCGGGTAAGTACTCAGAGGCAAAGTGAGTGAAAATGGAGACGTAATTCAAAAATAGTGTTAAAAAGAAATAGATAACGTTATGAAGGAAAAAAGAGAAATTCAACAAAATGGTGCTACTCTAAATAAAATCTGTATAAATCAGGCGAACATCTACTGCAGATCATCGCTGATTTTCAGAGAAAAAATAAATTTTTTTATATATGTGCCACTTTAAATAAAAATTTGCATAGATCGGGCGAATATCTACTGCAGATCATCGCTGATTTGCAAATAAAAGAATATATGAAATATAGAAAAAAAGAAAATTAAATCTATACGTGCACCATCTCAAATAAAATCTGTATAAATCAGGCGAACATCTACTGCAGATCATCGCTGATCGCTCTAAATAAAAATTTGCATAGATCGAGCGAATATCTACTGCAGATCATCGCTGATTTCCAAATAAAGAATATATGAAATATAGAAGAAAAGAAAATTAAATCTATACGTGCACCATCTTAAATAAAATCTGTATAAATCAGGCGAACATCTACTGTAGATCATCGCTGATTTTCAGAGAAAATATAAATTTTTGTAATACATGTGCCACTTTAAATAAAATTTGCATCAATCGGGCGAATATCTACTGCAGATCATCGCTGATTCGCAGATAAAATATATATAAAATATAGAAAACAAAAGAAAATTAAATCTATACGTGCACCACCTCAAATAAATCTGTATAAATCGGGCGAACATCTACCGCAGATCATCGCCGATTCTGCAGACAATCCAGAATAAAAATAATATATGTGCACCCAAGTAATTAAAATTCACATATATCCAAGCTCTACTTAAAATCACCTTTTCCATCACTAATGCCACTGGGTACTCATACCCTAGGTACACTAAGTAATTGTATACATTAACAAAAAAAATAATTTTTACAGACTTAAACTGTGAAAAGAAACAAGAAACACACAATAAGAAGGAAACAACAACACAACAACACACCGGATAACACGTACCATTATTATTTTTCTTTTCTTGCCCAAATAACTCTTTAAAAACACCGCTTTACAGGCACGTATCCGGGCCCCCCGGGCACCCCCCGAAATCTTTGAATTCAAAAATTTTTTCTATTTAAGATTTTTCATTAAAAAGTCTTCAGTAGAAGAAACCTGACCTAACAGGAACGTATAGATCAGTAGACTGAAACTAAGCAGAAACGTAACCCCCACTCTCAACAAATCCCATGTGACACGCGTCCCCCACTCTTCGCACCAACCATGGTACAATTATATACTATAAATGAGCAATTTAAGACCCATGCACCATCTAAGGGCTAAGCAAAAAGCTCTTTTGTCACTTCACTCGCACTTGCTACGCAGACTCCTCTCACTCGCACTTGTGGTGAGCAGTGATGCCAATTTGTCCTTTTTCCGGACAGATCTGTCCTGTTTTTAACGCTTCATCCGGAAAAAAATGAAATTCATCCGCATACCTGAAATCTGTCCTTTTTTAAAATTTTTCATCCGGAAATCTGTCCTTTTTTTTAAAATCTAAAATACATTTTTTTTTTCTAAAATATTTGCTTTCGCTCTCCAATTTAAATTTATTATCAGCTGTAAAATATAAAACAGTTGGCAACTTTTCGCGGCTGCCATACTTATATCGACAGTTTGGTAAAAATTTATCGAAAAACAACTCTATTTACGGTTAACTTGCACTCTCTGTTTCGGTTCTGAACACCCAATTTAAAAATTTGAACGTTTAAATTTAAAATGCCAAAAGAAGTTTACAAACAAAAGTTTCGGGACTGCTGGCTATTGCAGCCCGACTTTAAAGACTGGATTAGCCGACATAATTCAGATATAAACAAGGCCTATTGCAAATACTGCAAATGCAGTTTAAACTGCAAAATTGATCAAATCAGAGCGCACATGACGACAAAGAAGCATGCGCAAAATACTTTAAGCTTAACGAAACAAAGTAAAATTTGTTTCAACCCGGTAACATCTTCTGAAACTTGTCGCCAAGAAGCTGCGATAGCTATGTTTATAGCCCAGCACTGTGCTATTGAGCCGGTTGGCCACTTAAGTGAGTTGGTAAAAACACACTTTGACGCCAAAAAGGTTAAATTACACAGAACCAAGTGCACCAACCTTATTAAAAATGTAGTGTCTGTGCACTTTAATGAAGATCTGCGTCTTGACCTGGGCAACGAAAAGTTCAGTCTCTTAATTGATGAGTCTACCGATATAAGTATAACCAAGCTTCTAGGTAAGTAACAGTCGTTAATGTAGCCAAACATATTTAAATTTTTGTGTTTTCAGGGGTTGCTATAATATATTACAGCGCTCGATCCGAGAAAATTCAATCGACGTTTCTTTCACTTATTTCAATTGTAAGTGGAGACGCGCTCAACATTACCAAGTGCCTCCTGGATGAGCTGTCTCGCCTTAAAATTCCCATATCAAACTTGATTGGAATCGGCACTGATAACGCCAGTGTGATGGTGGGTAGTAAAAAAAGCGTTTATACGTTATTAAAGGAGAAAGTGCCGTCGTTGATTCTTGTCAAATGTGTGTGCCACTCAGTGCAATTAGCTGTCAATGCTGCTTGCAAGGTGGTTTTACCGGAAGCACTTGAATTTCTTATAAGTGAAACGTACGCTTGGTTCTGTAAGAGTTCAAGTAGGCAAATTGCCTATAGAGAATTATATAAATGCATTAATAGTGATGAGGTATTTGCGTAAATATGTTTTAACGTATAAATATGTGTTTTAACATCTTTAATGGATTACTATTGTGTTTGTTTTAATATTAACTATACTGAAATTGGCAGTTTGTTGTTCGTACTTGTCCCAGTTGTTTGTAGTAAAAATATAACCGTATACAATTTAAACAATTTTTTTTTTTAATATTATCCCATTTAATATTATATATTTCATTTAAATTTATACATCACAAGGCTCCTCTTAAAATCACCAGAGTCTCGGACACAAGATGGCTGTCCATTGAAAACGCAGTCAAACGTATATTAATTCAGTGGATTGAACTAAAATTGCATTTTCAAACTGCAGCGTTAGCAGAAAAATGCCACAAAGCAAATATATTGACTGATTTATACAATGACGTCAATTATTTATATTTGCTATTTTTGAAGCCAATTCTAGACGACATGTCAAGAATAAATAAAAATTTCCAAAGCAATGACGCCGACGCAACCAAATTACTGGGGGATTTAGTTGTGAGCATTAATTGCCTCAAATCCAAAATAATACCGATCGAAATTGAAATTAACGTTCTCGAGGAAGAATTTGAACAACATATAAAAAGAGATTTGTATTTGGGATATGAATTTGAATCAAATTTGTCAAATTTAAAAGGGAAAATTGATGATGCAACAGAGGTAATAATTCGGCGTACCTGTACAGATTTTGTGATCAAGTTGATCAATCAATTAAAGCAGAGGTAAATATATTAATTGATATAAATTTTATTCTTGAAATACAAACAATTTCTGGATGCATTTTAGATTGCCGGACAATTATTCCACATTAAAAAAAATAGACTCATTTTCGGTAGATCGTATTTTGAAATCCAAAAAGGACTCAATTCTGCCTATTTTGAATATATTTTCAATACCCTCTGAGATTAAAAGCAAAATTATTTCGCAGTATTCCAATATTCATTTAATAAATTGGGAAAATATTGAAAATACCTCAAAATTCTGGTCAGAAGTAAAGAGGTATCGGGATTCTGCAGGCAACAACCCCTATGAGGACCTGGTGAATTTTGCTCTCAGCCTTCTTTCATTGCCATGGTCAAATGCTGAGGTAGAGAGGGTTTTTAGCCAAGTAAACTTGGTGAAAACCAAAATAAGGAACCGTTTAGAGGTAGATACATTAAATGCCATTTTGTCAATCAGGTAAATATATATATATTTTCAAAAATTTACCACTTATAAATTTATGTACATGTATTCTTTTTTCAGATTCGGATTGCGTCGTCATGAGTTATGTTGTCATAACTATAACTTACCTGAAAAGTACCTCAAACTAATCGGTTCCATGGCTACTTATCAGGAAAACAACAATGAAGAAGGAAAAATTATCGAAGATGCCTTAAAACTATTATCTTAATAAATAAAAATAAAATTACTGTAACAAATTTTTGTCCTTTTTTTCTATCCTTTTTATAATATTTTCATCCTTTTTTTCCTGTTTTTTTTTCTGAGTCTGTCCTTTTTTTTTCGAAAAAATTTTGGCATCACTGGTGGTGAGTAATGAATAAGAGAGTGCTTTTTGCCGACGAGACTACCTTGTATAATTGTACCATGGTTTGGCCTCAGCCTATAGCTTCTTAGCTTCGCGCGGTGCTAAGCCCAAAATATCTTCGAGATTTTTAAAATATGAAACGTCGCCAAGATCAACCAACGATTACATCATTTTTCAAGAAGCCAAAAGCAAATAATTTGGAAAATGCTAAAGATGTTGATGGTAAGTGTCACTTACTAAGTGAAGTGAAGTTATAAATGTAAACTCCAGGGCATGGTAGAATTATACAAGGTAGTCTCGTCGGCTGCAAAATCGTTCGGGGTTTTTCCCCCTATCGACCCGAACACGTGGGAAAACACTCTTTCTCTCGGTCTAATTGTAGTGTCGATAGGGGAAAAAAAAAGCCGACGAGACTACCTTATACTTATTAAGCTAGAAACACACGATGCAAGCAATTTCCGGCAAGTTGATTGCTGCAACCAAATTTGCTCGTATAAACACGAGTGAAAACACGAAAAAAAGAAAAAACATGTTTTCAATCGTGTTTATACGAGCAAATTTGGTTGCAGCAATCAACTTGCCGCAAATTGTTTGCATCGTGTGTTCCTAGCTTTATACCATGCTCCAGGGTTATGTTATCATCGATCGCGAGCAAGTTGTCAGTTGAACCATGATACAATTATACAAGGTAGTCCACCCGGCTTGCCGAAGTCGTTCGGGTTTGATCCCTTATTTTCAGTGCGTGCCTGGTTGTCGTATTGTTGTTGTATAGTTGTATTGCGTATTAGTCCCCTAATTTGCCGAGTGGACTACCTTGTATAATTGTATCATAAGTTGAACAAAATTTACGTAATAATCAATACATATGTCACAGAATTTCGAATTTTGTTGTATGCAAAGTTCCAATTGTCTGTAAGTGTTTTGATTCACATTGTTTGATTTTGTTTCGATGATTCACAACATGGTTCAGCATGGATAAAGAAAATGAGCAGAAAAATTCAAACCATCTTCTGTAAATATCCCATATTATGATAAATAGTTGTATGAAATAAAAACTTAATTCCACAGATGAGGACAATATATCTAATTTGGGCTCCGATGACAGCATATCAGATCCAGTCTCTTCTGTGTGGCAAGCAAATCGCTTCGATATTGGAAACACGGACCGAAAGTCTCTCGATGACACTGCGAAACAAAACGTGCTTTCAAACAAACTACTTCCTACAGAACCATACAAATACCCTACCGAAAAATCAAACAATAGGAGTTTTCAACCCAAGTGGATTACCAATGATTTCACTTGGCTGGCGTACTCAGCGAGTGAAGACAGTGTATACTGTAAACCTTGTTGGTTATTTTTCCACGAAGGCGTTGGAAAAGGGGGTCATCAAAATCCAGGAAAACTTGTGTCTGTCGGTTTTCGAGATTGGAAAAAAGCCAAGGAATATTTAAAAAAACACATGGAAAAAGAATATCACAAAAAGTGTGTTCTGCAAGCCACTTCGTTCCTCGATGTATTATCTGGAAAGCAGCTTGATGTAGCATCTCAATTGGACAGTAAACGCGCCAAAGAGATAGCTGAAAATAGGGCTGCAATTGAACCAATCATTCGGACAATTCTTTTTTGTGCAGAGCAAGAATTACCTCTGAGAGGCGATCATGATAGTGGTGCCTTATCTTTGACACGACCTGAAAACAAAGATGGAAAGTTCAGAGCACTTTTGCGGTTTAGAATTGAGTCTGGTGATAAAGTTTTAGAAAAACATGTTCTCAATAGCTCCAAAAACGCTACTTATATGAGTCCTATCATCCAAAATGAAGTCATTCAGACGTGTTCTGATATTGTCACCGAAAAAGTCATTGACAGAATTTCGAATGCAGGGTGTTTTAGTCTCCTTGGCGATGAAACAATGGATGTTTCAGGGACCGAGCAGTTATCACTATGTATCCGGTACGTCCATATCCAAGATCTCCAAGCTCCTGTTCTTCGTGAAGATTTTGTCGGATTCATCCCAATCAACGATCAGTCTTCTGAAAATCTGGCGAACGTTATTTTGCAGCGATGTGATGAGCTCAATCTTGATATGAGTAAGTGTGTTGGGCAAGGATACGATGGGGCAGCAAATATGGCAGGTCATTTGAGTGGAGTCCAAACAAGAATAAGAGAAGATTATCCCAAGGCAAGATACATTCATTGTGCCAGTCACCGTTTGAACCTTGCTCTGTCGAATGCCATGTCTGTTCCAGCAATACGTAACTGTCTTGGAGTAGTTAGTCAAATTGTAAATTTGTTCAGGAATCATTCGAATGCAAACAAAATTTTTCAAGAAACTATTCAAAAACATGCTCCAGACAGTAAAAAGAAACGACTTCTCCGGCTTTGTGACACAAGATTTATCGAAAGGCATGACAGTATCATTGTGTTTTTGGAACTTCTTGAATGCATTGTTATAGCTTTAGAAGAAATCACTCAAAAAACGTATACTATTTCTTCAACGGCATCAACTCTTCACGCAGCGAGTCAAAAAAGTGAATTTTTAGTCAGCATTGTTGTTTGCGAAAAACTGTTCAGTTTGACCCTTCCACTGTCGATTTTCCTCCAAAATAAATCTTCAGATTTAGTTTCCGCTGTACAGTATACAAATGAAGTATTGAGTTCACTCCGAAAAATGCGGGAAACAGCTAACGACACTTTCAGAGAAATTTTTCAAGTAGCGTCAAAATTTTCTGCAGATCTTTTCGACACTGAAATTCAAGCTCCCAGAGTTACGTCTCGACAAAAATCTCGTGCGAATCCGCAAACGACATCGAATGAAGAGTATTTTAGAGTCACCACATTCATTCCTTGCATCGATACTTTGATACAAAATTTGACGGACAGATTCATCAAGAACGAAGATATTTTATCCAGTTTCCAACTGCTACTGCCAGGATATGCTTGCGAGAAAAAAATTGATGAACTGGAAGAATTAGGTCCATACTTTCAAGACGAATTGCCATTGTCCGCAGTTCAAGCTGAGTACAAATTATGGTGTGCCAAAATTTCTTCAATTGACCCATCAACCGAAATTTTGAGACTGTTGGAGTGTTGTGATGGAACATTTTTTCGCGGGATAAATCTGCTTCTGAAGGTCATGGCTACTCTTCCAGTCACAACGGCTAGCGTCGAAAGAACTTTTTCAACGATGAAGAGGATAAAAACTCTACCTCGTAGTGTGATGGGCCACGACAGACTCAGTGCACTCGCGATGATGTCCGTTCACTGGGATACTGTTGTTGATCCGGAGGAAGTTCTCGACCGTTTGGCGAAGAAAAAATCAAGGAGATTACTCATTTAAGGTACTCTGAAGGAAAATACATACTGTATTCTACTGTACTGTAATAATAAAAGATTAAACTTCACGTACTGATAAAAGATTGATGTGTGATTTGCCTTTTTCTAAATTTATTCGAATAAGTTCACATTTTTTATTGATTTTTGTCCTTGAGCCCCCCCCGAAACAAATTGCTGGATACGGGCCTGCCGCTTTATTTAAGTCTATATATATTTAACTAGGATTTTCACAGCACTCAAAAGGGAAATTAATAAAAAAGGAATTTGGACAGAAAGTATACTTATGTCAAGGAAAACTTTGGTAGATAAAACCAGGTCCCGTTTAGGTCTTAGAAGTACGACTAGCCTACCCGAGATTATAGAGGGAGTACAGGTATCTTTACCAGCAATGGACTCAGGATACGCTTCCTCATCGGCACGGACCAGCCCCGCAGTTATGGCGGGAGCTGCTATGGAGTCTGCCAGTACCATTCTGAACACTTCTATTAATACTACCCTTAACCCTACGGACATACTAGCGTTTGTAAAGATGTTTCCGACTTTTGACGGTACACCAGGAACACTAGACAAATTCATCGTTAGCGTTGAGGAGGTGATTATGCTCATTAAGGGTACGGACCAAACACCCTATGGACAGTTGCTGTTACGTTCAATTAGACACAAAATTATCGGTAGAGCTGACGAAACATTGAATAACCTTGAAACGAAACTGGAATGGGACAGCATCAAGACTTTGCAACTTAATACTGGGAAATAACCGGTTAGTAATTGACCTTTTGGACCACGACCAACCATTGATTAAAGTAAACTTGGGATCAGCGAGGGTAGTAGACTCCTTTAGAACTATCAATCACGTCATTAACTTAGGAGAATATGACGATACGACAAATAAAATATCTGAGTTAATCGAAAATCTACCTAATGAGCAAGAATTTACTGACGTTAAGACTACCCTTAAGCAAAAAATTGATTTAGTAAAACAAAGGATTCACACATTACTCCTATCTAGTAGCAGAGTAAAAAGGGGGCTAATTAACGGCTCAGGTAGTCTAGTAAAGGTGGTGTCCGGCAACATGGATGCCAATGATGAAGCTAGAATCGACAGGGACTTGACTACTTTAATGAAAAGCGAAGAGGAAAACAAAGATTTTCAAAGAAAGACATTACTTAGGTTTACCGAAATCGCGACCCATATAAATAAAGAACAAGAAATCATAAGCCAGTTTAAAACCTCTTACCAGAATAGGATTTTTAAGGAATTAGATTCAGAACGGAAGAGGTTGCAGACAATCCAAGTAATGGCAAGACTAAATTTCAATATCGAACTTTTATATAACCATTTGAGCAATATCGCAGAAAGCCTATTATTTACGAAACTTAATCTCACACCAAAATACATCTTAGATTCTAAAGAAATCGAGGAAATTAAACAAACATTTATAAAACAAAACGTGGAGATTCAATTAGAACATGAAATGTATAATGCACTCTCTTTAGAGTCTTCCACAATTGACAAAACATTGATATTTGAAATCAAAATCCCAATTTTATCAGAAAACAAATACGACATTTTTAAATTAATTCCTTTACCAATAAAAAAATTTATGTACGTAAACGTACCCGAATACATAATTAAGAATAACATAGAAATTAAGTTTTTAAAAACACCTTGTATCAAACTAGGGAACACACATGTATGCGAAAACCCGGCTCTACCCAACAACCTGGAATGCCTCAACAACCTTAACAACAAGCAGGCAACATGCGACACCTCGGAAGGTACGCAGCTACCACAGAACCGAGTTCCTATTAAAGGACTTCTTCTGATACTAAATGTGGAAAACCTAAAAATCACATCTAATTGTATGGCCGACAAAATCTTTAGCGGATCAATGGCGATCACTTACGAAAACTGCACGATCACCGCAAACGGCACAACCTATGTAGGTAACAGCACTACGATAATAGACAAGATCGACGTAAGCCTACCACATATCCAAAACCTGACGGTAAAAGCGCCAACTGAATCATTAACGTTCCAAACGCTGCCAACCAAGGAGATCCACAGCGTCAGAGGGATGACCTGGCCTGGGACGCAAGCAACCACACACCTGACTACCATTTACATATTAGTCGCAATCTCCATCCTGGCCACCATTACAGTATGGACATGTAAAAGGAAAACTGTCATCTTAACAACAGCCGCCCCGGAACCTTGCGTAACTCCGTCCATACCTCCGCTTTGGCCATCGTTCCGACTTGGGGAGGGAAGGTTACGAGCTCCGCTCAACTAACACCCCCACCTAAGCCCCCAAGAGCGGGACAATAACAAATACTTTAAACAATGTCGTTGACCAGCAGTTGCCGAGCAAAGAGCCAGAATGCTGACAGATCATTTTCTCTGATGGGTAGAGACCAGCTACATTCCCGTAGTTGTCGCAACATCCGTCGCAGCCAAAATGCTGACCACGACATGTGTGCTCCTATATACCCATTTATGTACTTAGAGTTAAGTTTCAGCCTTTAAAGGGCATACTTGAAAAAATAAAGATTCAGTCTGATTTGGACAATTGAAAAGAGCAGAAGATTATTTTATTATTCAAATACATAATACAATACGATACAATAACGGATCGGGACTCTGGACATAACTCGCTCGTTCAATGACTGATATTTTCCATAATATTGAGAGTTGAGTCATAAAACTTCGGGAATATACTCTTAAGACGTTATTCTATCGATTTATGAAAAAAAAAATTTTCGATTTTTTTTAATTTTACATGAGAAGCCCCCTTAAACGATAGCCCCTTAGACAGGTTCCTGATCGTTGTCATGGTGGTGGACTTGCAAAAAATGAAGATCGCTTCACTCCTCATAACTTTGCTTTGATTGATCAAAATAGAGAGACCCATCAGAGTTTGGAGACTCCACTGCAGATGTCATTGCCTATTAAGCCGATAAGGATTGAGGAAATATCCGAAGTCATTCAATTTTAACCAAAAATTAAAGCTCCAGGTATTGATATGAATTGTAATGCAACGTTGAAGGCCTTGCCCACAAGAGCAATCCTATATATAGCATTAATTTTTAATGCTATTAGAGGCTTAATGCTAAATTGGCTGCGATTTCGATGATACATAAACCCGTTAACCCGAGGCTGATCCTGAGTCATATCGTCCAATAAGTGTCTTATCTTCCCTGTCTAAGTTGTGGGAGAGACTCATTGTCAACCGAATTACAGCAATCATAATTCAAGACAATATTTTGCAAGACCACCAATTGGGCCTTCGTGGAGGACACGGCACTGTAAAACAAGTCCATAGATTGGTAAAGCATATCTTGCAGGCTTTTGACGACCTGGAGTATTCCAAAGATCTCACCTTAAAGGACGTTAAGATCATACCTTGAAGGACGTGAGTTTAAGGTCAGAGTTAGGGACTATATCTCTGATAATTTTCGAATTAGAGCAGGACTACCACAGGACCGTGTGCTTGGGCCGCTGCTTTACTCTTTATATACTGTTGATATACCAAGCCCAAACAGACAACATATGGTGGCTCCTTCCAAAGCGCTGATTGCGACTTATGCAGATGACATCGTAGTCATCAACAATTACACTGTGCGACAAAATTTAACAAAATCTTTGTTTAAGTTACTTTTTTGATTGTTTTCGGTTAAGGTGCATAAGTTATGCACAAAAATATTTATGCCACCTTCTAAGTGATAGGATTTCTTTTTTTATGATAAATTTAATGAAATTATTATTATGAAAATATTTAACACAAAATATTATTATTTTTTTTACTTCCAATAAACTATTATTTTTTTTAAAAGTGAAATTTTTTTCTGATTTTTTTTTTGGCTTTTTCAGAGGTATCCTCGCGTAACAAGTTCCATACGTAGTCGCCCAGAGTATAGAGCTGGGAGAAAAAAATTTTAAAGCATTGTTATAAAAGCCTAACGGTATATTTGCTTAATACATTTTAATTAATAGATATTGAACTTGCATAAAACGCTTATAACGGTGAAAAAATATTTTCCCAATATGTGATTATAAGGCTGTGAAATATGCAAAAACACGCGTTTTTGGGACATTTGAGTGTGCGTAGAAGCTGATTGGCTATTGATATTAACAAATCGAAAAACTTATATTCTTATTTTGACTAGTAGAAGTGAAAAATAAGAAAAAATCAACTTAAACATTTTTTTGTCGCACAGTATTATGATGCCGCAGGGAAGCAGCTAATGGAATACCGGAATACCTAAAAAATGTTGATGCTTGGTGCAAACGATGGAACATGAAAATTAATCCTCGAAAACAACGAACCCCTGCTTTATACTAAAGAGACAAGAAACCAACAGCGCCGAAATCCAGCTTGAGGGAGTCACTTTGGAGCCGCCGTCGCAAGCAAAATATCTCGGAAATACAATGGACAAGCGCCTTACCTTTGGACCACATCTAAAAGCCACAGTCAAGAAACGCAACTTAAGGAATCAGCAACTGCGTTGGCTTACACATAGAAGGAGCTCTTTGTCGCTGAGATGCAAAAGAGCAGTATATGCACACTGTATCCTGCCAATTTGCCTTTATGGAATCCAAATTTGGGGGATTGCAGCGAAATTGAACTACAAACGGATTCAAGTGTTGAAGAATAGATTTCTGCGTGCTAAAACCGAATGTCCCTGGTTCGTGCGTGGCACTAATACTGCAGCCTACTAGGTAGGAATTTACTCCCAGCGAGACCTTTTTTGCCAAAACGATAAGGAGCGACTCAAGTCTCAGCTCCAACCCTCACTACCCACTCACCTGACGCTTTCCAAACAGTAGTATTAGAATTATGAACGCTTAACTGTCAATTTTGGCATCACCAAATTAAAGAAGAGAAGCCTTATAGAATTGTGGTGAAAAAAATACATGCCAATGTTCCTAAATCACAGATTGAAGAGACATTTTCTGACAACGGCTTTGAGGTACTTAATGTCTATTATCCAAAAAAAATCTAACTGGAGGAATATTCAGATTAACGAGGAAAACACTGAGCCCTAAATCAATTACAAAACAAGTCAAAATCTATTTTATCTTAACCTTAAGCAAATTCCGAACGCAGCAGAGGCACTTCATATAACCCAAACTGGCAGACACAGACTAAATATTGAACGTGCTACCCGTTCACCGAGAGCTAATGCTTAAAATCATGGCGACTATGGCGAAATTATGCAAAAAAAAAACATCTGACGGTGAACATGCGCGTTCAAATGCTTCAGGATCCATCCGCCACAACATTCCCTAAACAACTGTTAGATAATGGCGATAGGAAAGTTGCTGTACATGAAAATACTAGATGCATTAAATTAGAGACGAACTTCTGCGCAATCATCGACTCGCAAAATACTCCCATCGATAGCATAATCTAATAAATAGGGCGCATGCAATATTTTTTTATTTTATTGACCTTTTAGGTAATTGTTTACAAGTGCGGTCCACGATAAAAACAAAGTAAAAATAGGGAAAATACGCAAAGGATGTGTTTTTTTTTTTGTTATAACCAATTAAAAATGCGATTATTACGAAAAATTCGGACCCGCGTCCTTAAAGTAATCCGGTAGTGATGTGCCGATTAATGCCGTCGTCTGGTATCTGCGATTTGCCATACAATAGCAATGGTTGGTCACAGCTTCACAACACCGTCAACTGTTCGTTGTCACAAAATTCGCAGCAGATTAGTTTAAAACAAGAAAGGAAGCTAGCTTCGGCAATCCGAAGCTTATATACCCTTGCAGTCATCAAATATGTTGAACAAAATGCATAAAGGCTAAACAACATCGAAGCTAAGACGATTTTTCTATTAATTTTCCACTATAGATCATATGGGAGCTTTATGATATAGTTGTCCGATTTTGATCAAATTTAATTCGTAAGTCAAGAGTCGTAAGAAAACTCTATATCCGATGAGAAACAACGATGTTATAATTTTATTTCCGTTATTTCTATATAGATTTTTCGATCTTTCCTATGGCAGCTTTAAGATATACATAGTTGCCCGATTTTTATGAAACTTAAAAAAAAAACTTGATATTCAAAAAACATGCTCGTGGGATAAAAAACAACGATGTCATCAATTTATATCCATTCATTTTATATATACACATATATATACGTGTCTTATGTCTTATATGTATCCAAATGTAACATCAAGCCCAATTGGCAGAATTTAAAGATTTTAAAAACACTTTTTGCTTTACGTGTATGTCCGTCATTGCGGATGCCAACCGCTCTGAAGGCGCCGAGCTGCCTGGAGTGATAAGATGTCGCATGGCCACCTTGCAAAGGCCCGGCATGGTCGCTCTATGGGATTTCCACACCTCCAGCGGGTGCCGCCTGCTATGTTTGTGTAATAAGATTTAACATTCATTTTTCCCTTTATTAATCTTTCAATCGACGCTTTGAATTTAGAGTGATCAAGGAAAAGATATTAAAAAAATATAAAAAAAATATATCAGGATTTCGATATTTGGGCAAAAAAATTATCACGATATAAATATATCATTTTTAGAAAAAATATCGATATATTAATATTTTGATATATTATCAACAACCCTAGTGGTCGGGGTAATATTTTTTGATCATGAAGCGCGCCAAGGATAATGTTCCTCTTTCCTGCCGTATTGGGGTATCCAATCTTTAAGGTCGCGCCATAACCGTTCAATGCTTTGGGTGTTGGCCTTTGTATCGGGATCAAAAAAATGAATTGAGTGGTTGACCGTAAGGTGGCGATAACCCTCATCTTTGAGGCAATCGTTCGATTTCCAACAGTCGGTTATTATTGTTGTACCGTCTGCGATTTTATCTTTTATGATGTCGAGGAGGGTATCTTTCTTGCGGTCATCGACAGGAACAACTAAGAATCGGCCTGACTATCGCTCGTAGCCTCCAAAAATCCACTGCCCCTCGATGACGCGCCCGCGATTATATTTTCTTTTCCCTACCTTAGACTCGTCTATCTCGACAATCATACCCGGACCATCAAGTTTGCCGCAATCGACCCGAGTAGCCCAATCTAAGTATACCTCGCGCAAATAACTGCCCCAATCAACGACTTTTCTTCTACTCCACCCGAGTTCCTTCTCGCAAGTTTCTGTAAAACACCCAAAATTTCGAGTAACACAAAATGACACACGGAAGTAATCGAAACGTGTGAGTTTTCGAAAAATGTGTTGCTCTTTATGCTAACTTTGAAGTTGCAGCGTTTACGAATCTTTTTCTTATTTTTTACTACGTAATTCACCTTCTGACAGCTAAAAAAAACTGCGGGCGAGAAGGATTGCGATCCTCGCAGATGAGCTGGCATGGAGAACTGCAGTTCGGGCAAATTTTTTCACTGAGAATTACCCTATGCTCCATCAGAAACTGTAGTAAATTTTCGTCATTCATCCACATAACCGTTATTATGTTGGTAGTGCATCCTGCACAACGGTTTATCGTGACCCCTTAAATAAAAATATACATATGTACATGTTATAGCGGTAAAAAATAAAACATTTTTCTGCAGCAGTTAATCAAGAACAATATATATTTGCTATTTATAATTTTCTTTTTTCAAAATACATGTTATAGAGATTAATTATAAAAAGGAAGAATAGGTAAAACACTGTTAAAACATGAACAATAAATATTTGTTAAACAAAAATTGTTAGATCGGAAAAGTTTTCCGAGAATTTAGTGATTTTAAACTAACCTGCTGCGAATTTTTTGAGAACAAACATTTGGCGGTATTGTGTAGATGGGACCAAGAAAACACTGTTAAAAATGAACAATAAATATTTGTTAAAAAAAATTGTTAACTCGGAAAAGTTTTCCGAGAATTTTGTCATTTTGAACTAATTTGCTGCAAGTTTGTAACAACGAACATTTGGCGGTGTTGTGAAGATGTGACCAGCCATTGCAATTGTATGGTAAATCGCAGATACCAGACGACAGTATTAATCGGTACATCACTAACCGATAATTGTAAATACGAGGGCTCGAATTTGTCGTAACACTTGCATCTTTAATTGTTTATAACAAAGAAACGGTGCAAAATTTTCACATTCTGCCGAATTTAGAAAAAAAACACATCATTTGCATATTTTACTTACCTTTAAACTGTTTTATTTAGCCCACCCTGTTTGTTTCTTGGGTCAAAATTAGAAATTGAGCTAATTGTTAACAAGTGCGGTGCACGGTAAATACAGCTTAAAAAAATAAAGTAAAATATGGAAACGATGTGTTTTTTTTCTACAACTGCGAAATCCGTTGGCGGATTTCTGGTATCTGCGATTTACCATACAATTGCAATGGCTGGTCACATCTTCACAATACCGCCAAATGTTCGTTATTACAAACTTACAGCAGGTTAGATTAAAATGACAAAATTCTCGGAAAACGTTTCCGATTTAACATCATTTTTTTAACAAATATTTATTGTTTATTATTAACAGTGTTTTACTTGGTCCCATCTACACCATACCGCCAAATTTTTGTTCTCAAAAAATTCGCAACATGTTAGTTTAAAATAACTAAATTCTCGGAAAACTTTTCCGATTTAACATTATTTTTAACAAATACTTATTTTTCATTTTTTACAGTGTTTTACCTATTTTTCCTTTTTATAATACTATACTATACTATAACATGTATTTTGAAAATACAAAATAACAAATATACATACATACATATATGGTTCATGATTAACCGCTGCAGAAAAATGTTTTATTTTTTACCGCTATAACATGTACATATCGACGCATTTCCGCGAAAGTATCGTATGTCTCTTTTTTTCGAAATTGAGATTTTAATGCCAAATTGTTAGGCACCTAATGTCTCACTTCCCTGTGAAATATTATAACTGAAAGCCCTATAGTTCCGATAAAAATTAAGTTTCAATTTTATCGTATGTTTCAATGCTTTTCAATGTGCGCGCGAAATTATCGTATGTCCATACAAATTTTTTTTCATTTGCACTGAAATACTGCAATCGCACAAAAATACCGAATTACAAAAATAAAGAAAAAGCTTCTCCTGTAAAATTTGATTTTTCAACATACGATACATTCGCGGAAATGCGTATATATGTATATTTTTATTTAAGAAGTTACGATAAACCGTTGTGCAGGATGCACTACCAACATAATAACGGTTATGTCGATGAATGACGAAAATTTATTACAGTTTATGATGGAACATGGGGTAATTCTCAGTGAAAAATTTGCCCGAACTGCAGTTCTCCATGCCAGCTCATCTGCGAGGATCGCGTTCCCTCTCACTCGCAGTTTTTTTTCAGTTGTTAGAAGGTGAATTACGTAGTAAAAATAAGAAAAAGATTCGTAAACGCTGCAACTTCAAAGTTAGCATAAAGAGCAACACATTTTTCGAAAACTCACACGTTTCGATTACTTCCGTGTGTCATTTTGTGTTACTCGAAATTTTGGGTGTTTTACAGAAACTTGCGAGAAGGAACTCGGGTGGAGTAGAAGAAAAGTCGTTGATTGGGGCAGTTATTTGCGCGAGGTATACTTAGATTGGGCTACTCGGGTCGATTGCGGCAAACTTGGTGGTCCGGGTATGATTGTCGAGATAGACGAGTCTAAGGTAGGGAAAAGAAAATATAATCGCGGGCGCGTCATCGAGGGGCAGTGGATTTTTGAGGCTACGAGCGAGAGACAGACGATTTTTTGTTGTTCCTGTCGATGTCCGAAAGAAAAATACCCTTCTCGAGATTATAAAAGAGAAAATCGAAGACGGAACAACAATAATGTTCGACTGTTGGAAATCGAACGATTGCCTCAAAGATGAGGGTTATCGCCACCTTACGGTCAACCACTCAATAAATTTTGTTGTTCCCGATACAAAGGCAAACATCCAAACCATTGAACGGTTATGGCGCGACCTTAAAGATTGGATACCCCAATACGGCAGAAAAATGGAGCATAATTCTGGGTATTTGGCGCGCTTTATGATCAAAAAATATTTTCCCGACCACATTCAGCGCATGCATGCAATTTTCGAGGCAGTAGCGGCAATATAACCGCCTCAAAAATAATGAATCGCCCGAAAAAATTAATTAATTTTTTAATTTCGCAAAGTTCTATTTATTTTCTAATTTTAATTTTTTTTCTACTGGTTCATTCCGACGCAGCTGATTTCGGATAGATTTAAAAAATCTAATTGCAAATTTAAACAGAGCTTTACGAAAGTTATGTTAATCATGAACAATATACGTAAATACTTATTAAAAAAACAAGTTAAATCGGAAAAATTTTCTCAGAATTTTATCATTTCGAAGAAACTTGTTACGAGTTTTGTGACAACAAGCATTTGAATGTGATGTGAAGATGTGCCCGACCATCACAATTGAATTACAAGTCACAGATACGAGCAGTGTTGCCATATTATCTATTTTATTGCTAGATCTAGCTAATTGGAAACTGCAAAAGCTATATATATGCTATTAGCTAGAATTCTAGAATTTTTTTATGATTAAATAGTACCGATAGCGCTTCGATCCTTTTTATAGTTCATGTGCGAACTTAGTTCGTTCACTCATGAGCTAGATACAAATTGTGAAATTGTTAAACGGTGAAGAAGCTGTTGAAAATATTTCAAAAGACATGTTAAATAATGCCGAAAGTTATCTATAAACAACATTTTCGCGACGCGTGGTTGCAGAATGAAGAGTTTAAGGATTGGATACGCAAAGATGTGACAGATACAACGAAGGCATATTGCAAGTGCAGTTTTGGCGCGAAGCTGCATGACATCAAGTCGCATGCAAATCAAAAAAAAAACAAAAACACTTTTCAATGAGCGGCAGCTTTCAACTCCAGTTTTCAGCGGGCCCACTAAAACATTGGAGCAGGAAGCAGCATTATCATTATATGTTGCGGAACACACATCTATAGCCCCAATAGATCCCCTCAACCAATTATGCGTGCAAAAGTTTAAAGAGTGCTTTGCAGCTGCATATATTAAACTAAATGCACTAGCATTATTTCTAATGTTTTACCAGTTCATTTCAATGAGGAGCTACGTAAGGAGGTGATTCTTCATTCAGTCTGCTAATAGATGAGTCAACAAACCTTAGCGTGACAAAACTAGTTGGTATGTAAATTATATTTTTAATTTTAATTCATGTGTTTATTTTATTTTTGTGTTTGCGTTTATTTATATAGGACTTGCCATCAATTTTTTAAATTAATTTCCCCAATTCCCCCCCCTTGGAACCACAGAACCTGAAAGAAGCAAAAAATGCTGTTATGACTCCGTGTTTCTCGCACAAACTCAACAACAGTATTTCAAAGTCAGTACGATTAATCGAAAACGTTGCCAGTGCCATACGAGAAGTCGACAAATTCTTCAAGAACTCATTTCCAAAACGTGTGACCGTATTAGCAAAGATACTTGGTGAAAAAATTGTCCAGTTGTGCGAAACAAGATGGGTAGAGAGACACTATGCTGTCCTTCAATTTGTTGCGAAGTTACGGTTGATCATCGAAGCTCTGTCAAAAATCTGTGAGTGGAAGAACAGAGAAACAGCAGGCAAAGCAACAATTCTCCTATCGGCTTTGTGCAAGTTTGAATTCATCGTCGGGCTCTTCTGTCTCAGCGACATTCTATCGCTCACCCATTCGCTCAGCGTAGTTCCTCAGAAGGAAGCAATTGATTTGGCGAAGGCATCAAAAAAGATTAAGACGTTGCTTGCCACGTTGAAAAAAAGAGGGAAAAAGTTGATGAAATATTCCGACTAATTATTGCTGATTCCATATAATCAGATTTAGCTTGTATCGTGTGTAGTTTATTTTCTTAGTAACTCTACTTCTAAAATTGCACTCGCTTAATTCCAATTCGCTGACAAAAGGTCGCCATAAGAATCGTTCGCCAACTCAGAATGATGCCGACCTTCAATGTGCCGAGTCCTCTCACATCGACGCTGCTCTACGCAATTTGCAGAATAAGATTTGAAACCGTGATATCGCGACTGTCAGTCTCCGTAATTTGAAAACAAAAAATAAACTGATGCCAGCTGAGATGCTAGAAATTATTGACAATGTCTGGACACCGCAAACAACATTTAAGTTTCCTAAATCTAGTGGAAGGAATTTGAGTTCCTAAAGACAATGGTTAATCGATTACTCATACATATGTTATTCTGCTGAAGATGATGGTGCCTATTGCAAGTACTGTGTTTCATTTAGAGTTTCAACTGGTGGGATGTAATAAATTGGGTCAACTACTTGTCAAACCATTTCGTTACTGGAAGAATGCAAGGGAAGCTTTTTCGATATACGCAGAAACTTTTTACCATAAAGAAGCAGTGCACAGTGGTTCCTCCCATAGGACAAAAGTAAAAAAAGTCATAACAAAAATTTACGAAAAGTAAACAAATCGTTACTAAAATGTCCAAGCTTTTTCACTGCAAACTAGATTTTTCTGGAAATCTAACGGTTCTTTCTAAAAATATAATTGAAGCTGTGAAAACGTGTTCATTTGCAAAGCGCATCTGAACGCATCGCGAATATTTCACAACAAAAGCGAACTTCAAAGTGTTCAGTCAACTAATTACGCTGCCCAATTTAAATTATATAAAATGGATTTTGAAGTTAAAGGTATTATTTTTAAGTTTCAATATTAATAAAAGCTAACATGTGTTGTCGTTATTATAAAATTATTTCTTCACTTTGTTATATTTTTAGTATCTTTTGTATTCGTCTTTTTTATGTTTACGTAAAGTTTTAATTGTGATCCCCCAAGATTTCCCGATTCATTTTTTATTCAGTGTATTTGTTAATATATTAAAGTATAAAAAAAAAGGTAAAGCTAGCTGCGGATATTTGCGGATGTGTGCATAATCAACTATATTCTAACATCGTCTCTTTTTTTCTTCAAGGTCGATGCAGCTGTTTTGCATTGTAGTTCTTTGTGTTCGTCTTTCGTGTTTTATGTTCTTATAAGCTTTAAATTTGAATTTTAATAACGTTTTTCTTTATTGATTTAATGTTGGTAGGTGACTCTTCTCAATGTGTCTTTACTCGGTTGTACATATTCAGTTATTGGTGTACAGAAATCGGCACCAATGCAGAAAAATTACGAATGTCATCGATCATGTAAACGATTTAGAAAATTGTCTGAAGAAGAAGGTTCATGAAGCACGCTATTACACGCCATTACACTCCTATATTCGTTTTTTTGAATACTTTTTGCACGTGTCATACAGACTCGATCTGAAGAGCTGGAGAGTTAATATTCCAGAAGGAAAACAAATACTTTTGACAAGGAAATCCAATATGCAGAATGATTTTCGCAATCGAATGGGACTCATTGTAGACAAGCCTAGGAGTGGAGGAAGTGGCACGTCAAATGATGGAAATACGGCAAGAGCGTTTTTTAAAAATCCGAAATTAGCAGCTGAAATAACGGGTATTGATGAAGACGTTATAATCCTTATAATCCGGTGTTCAATATTGCTGCAGTGTTTGGCATCCGGTTACAAAATCAATGCGCCAAAATTTGGAGTATATGCACTTGATACTGCCAGAAAGCTGATTAAATTGTATCCATGGTACTATCTTCCACCATCCGTACACAAAATTTTGGTTGATGCTCCAGATGTAATAAATTATGCACTTGTGCCGATTGGTGAATTATCTCAAGAAGCGGCAGAGTCTAAAAATAAAGTTATCAAAATGTTTAAAAGGCAGCACACCCGAAAGACTTCTCGGATTGACACAAATATATGTAGATTTGATGCGCAGATTACTTCTGAGTTCGGATCCATATATTACCGGCCAAAGAAGGCTCCCACATTCTAAAAAATCCGTCTTATCAGCATCAGCATTTCAACTACTCGATGACTTCAACTAAATATATCTTGCTATTATTTAATTTTTAAAATTTTATTTTCTTTGGCTATAATTTGTATTTTATTTTCTTATTATTGGGGGGACGGTGGCCCAGCAGGTAGAGCGCTGGTCTCCGGTCCGGAAGGTCCGAGTTTGAATCCCAGGCTCCCCGAGAAAAGAAACTCTCAATAGAACTTATCGTCACTCCTAGATGGCGCCAAGTGGCAACCCCACCGCTAGGTAGAGGTTTGAAAACATCGAGATTTTAAACATCGATGTTTTCTAACAAAATATTTTATAACATCGAAATTTCCGATGTTTTGGAGCGAAAACATCGATACTAATCGATACATCGAGCAAATTTTTAACAAAATAACATAAGTTTATTCAAGTATTATACAAAGTTTAAAAATAAAATAACAATTAATTAAATTTGAGATCCATATTTCTGTTTATAAAAAGTAATTTGTCGACAACGGCAGGCTTCAGCGAGCACCTTCGATCAGAGATGAGCTGCCCGGCCTTGCTGAACATCCGTTCAGATTCGCATGATGTGGCTGGAACGCACATATGTTTCTTGATCATAACTTTCCAAATTTCTTCGTCAGTGTTCTAAAAAAAAGAAAACAATTAATTTTGGTAATTTTGTAGAACATTTTCAAAATACCTTCCAAAAATGCAAAGGATTCAGATCCTCGTCGGCATTTGCTTTAAGCAAATATTGCCTTAGCAAAATAATTGCATCTGCTCTGTTGGAGCTGGGCTTGGATGCAATTTTGCTTTGTAGAAATTCAAAACGTGCTCGTTTTGGAAGATCGGGTGGTGTTGAATGCGTATTTGAAGATATTGAGGACAATTTTTCTGAAAGTTCTTGTTCTAAAGCCTTTGCAGCTTCGTCGGCATTAAAAGATTGCAAAAAACCATCTTTTTTAAAACGAGGGTCAATCAAAGTTGCTATTTTGGGTATGGTCCTTTTTTCGTAAGCTGCGAACCGTTCAGGCAATCGTTTTGATATTTGTTTTATGGCTTCTTTGGCACACTCAGATTTAACTTTGCTACCAAGATGATACATTTTTTGATGAAGTTCGGCTATCACTGGAATTATCAAAGAAACAGTTACCGTTTTATTTCCTGATACTTGCAGAGTTGCATCATTAAATGGTTTCAAAATACCTATAAGCTCGGAAATTGATTCGATTTCATCTGACGACAACGGAAGTGGAGCTTTAGGTGAATCGAGAAGTACTTTACCAATAAAGGCGTTTAAAATTCTTATCCGCTCCATCATTAAAAATGCGCTGTTCCATCTGGTAGGAACTTCTTGAAGTACACCCAATGGCTTATCTACATTTTGCGCCTCTTTCAATTTTGCATTTGCCACAGTGCTTGATTTGAAGAAAGACACTATGCGCTTGCATTTAACAAGTATATCATTTAAGCTCGGCAACTTTAAAACTTCTTGAACAACTAGGTTCAACGTGTGTGAAAAACATGGCAAGTTTTTTATTTGCAGCAACTCGCAAGACTTTTTAATTGTGGCATCATTGTCAGTTACGATGCACACAATTTTGTTGTTTATATCCCATTCTTGGATCACAGCTAATAATGTTTCTGCTAAATTTTTTGCTGTATGGTTTGTAGACGTCAAAAGTTTACGCGTTGTCAAGACTGCCGAGACTAAATCGAAACTTGTATTTATAAAATGGCAAGTTACTGTTAAATATCCGTCTAATGACTTTGAAGTCCAGCAATCAGCTGTCAAAGAGACATGCGCTACGTTTTGTAAAACTAATTTTAGACGCTCTTTCATATTGTTGTAGTTTTTGTCAAGAAGCTCATAACGGAAAAATTTTTTGTTCGGTATTTTGTAACGCTCATCCAACAAATTTATTAAGTCCCGAAAATCTCTGTCTTCTACAAGGCTGAATGGCTGCAAATCAATTGCAATCATTCGCACAATAGCGTTATCTATTGCATTTTTTCGTGCCGAGCCGTTTTCATACATTTTTACGTTTTTCACAAAATTTTCAAGGTTTGAGTTTGAGTTAGAGTCACACCCTTTTTTTAGTTCGCAAAATTTATGGCTATTTTTGAGATGATGAAAAAGATTCGTGGTGTTACCTTTTGTTTTTAATTTGGCCGAACAATGGTTGCAAACAGCCTCTTGGCCGCCTGCACATTTTTTAAAGTGGTTCCACACCAACGAAGCCTTGCTACGTCGCTTACCCACGTGGTTTTGCGGTTCCTCAACATTCTCCTTTTCTTTGTCATCGGTTCGATCAAAATCTTTTTCATTTGCCGCAACTACAAAAGGAAAAGAATATAGTTAATAAAATTGAAATAATGTGGAGTGGGAACACAAAAAATATAATTTATTGTTGCATATGCGCATATGTGCATATGTGCAAATGTGCATGTGCAAGTGCATGTGCATGTGCATGTGATAGATTACACTCATTAAAACTTACCTTTTAGAAATCTGTCCATCGTTATTCTTCATATGTACGCTTTCAACACCACCAATCAATTTTCCTGATATACGCTAAATTTGAATGATTATTTATTAGTATATTTAAGATAAAATAAATTAAATTACTACACAGCTATTGGTACTTACCTTTCGCTGCTTTTTCTTATTGTGAAAAATAGTGATGGGGAAAATTTGAATTCAACCATCGATGTTAAACAAAAACATCGATATTAACATCGATGCTGGAAATTATGCATCAATGTTGGGTACTCTATTTCAAACATCGATACATCGGTAAAACATCGATGGATCGACAAGCCTCTACCGCTAGGATAAGTCGCGACTCGCTACTGGCTTATCACCAGTTCGATCGAAAACCAAAAAGATAAATGAATCCTCTACAAAACTGTAGATGCTCTATGCTCCCGGGTGGAGTTAAAGAATGTAAATTTCTTATTATTATGTTTTTTTTATTTTTATTTTGCTGTAATTTACTTGTAATAATTTAAACTAAGGAATTAGTATATATGGACGATTAATATTTGTGGGCGCCTTGTTCTTCTTAAAATATTATTTAAATGTGAAAATACTTTAATAAAAAAAAGTAAGAAACTGAAAATAGGAACGCGTTCCAAATTTGGTCCGATATTTTGTATGGAAGCTATAGGATATAGTCGGGCGACATGTACAATTTTTTTCTATAATTAAAACATTTTTATAGAATTTATGGGAAAATTTTGTAGCAATATAACAACTTGAAGTATTTTTGGCCGCAACTCCCATACTGGCGGAACCACTGTGCTGCAGTGGAGTGCATACACAAATTAAAAAATTTTAAATATATTATAAAACGCTGTTAAACCAAAAACGATTGGAACGGATATTGTATATAATGGTATATACTTTATTTGTGAAGATAAATATATAAATAATTTTTGCTGTGTTTCGTGTAAATCTTTGTTAAAAAAGTGTGTCTTTTTAGTTCATATATGTTGTGCGTTACAATGTTTATGTAAAGTTTTAAGTTTTTCCCCCCGGTTGCCCCCAAATGAAATGTATGTGCCGTTATTTACTAATATTTCAAGATTATAAAAATGTTTACATCAGCTGCGGAAGCCTGCAGATGCACTTTTGCTATAACAAAATGCAACCTAACCTCATTGGAAAATCCGTGAGGTTTTTCACGGAATTGAAAATGATTTTAAATTGGACTTGCGGTGTAGCAGCCTAGCTGGGGATTTTCCGTCACGAAAGAAGACGCGAAGACGAATCGATATAAAAATGCTATTTATTGCGCGGGCGCAGCCAACATAGACGAGAGATTATGATCGACTGACTCACACGAGCAGTGCCAAATTCTTACGAAGTTACAAAGTTTATCCGTATAAGAGTAAGAGTAAGAGTAATTTACAAGCTAGGCTTAGAGTACAAGAACTTCATTTGACTTTAATATCATCTACTTCAGTTTTTCTCTTTACTTATAATTATGTATTTATTATTCCAAATTTGACTGCTCCAACACTCATTTTCCAGTTGCTCTATCTAGGAGGAAATCATGATTTTGTTCTGTGTCTGTTATGTTGTTGTTGTCGTTTTAGTTTCTTGTACTTTCGTTTTTCGCTTTGTGTTTTATGTTTTAAGATTATTTTTTCGTTTAATTAGTTAATTCTCTTCCAAGGTACTTATAGTCAATGCGAGTATTCTCGGAAGGATATTTTTAACATTTGGCTTAAATAATGCGGTACACTTGCCCAAAGAACTAGAAATGTGTTGGATGCCTTAATTAAGAAGATAAAAAATAAGGGATATGAGCCGGATTTGGAAGAATTTCAAAAACAAATAAACTATGTTTGTAAGAAGCTTGCATCATTTTGGCAAATCGTCAAGCGGAAAGAAGCAATATTTTCGAAAAAATATTCTGATTGGCTTGAGTGAAAATAAATTATTATTTTAAAATGCCATCGAATGATGGCAACACAGCCAGAAAATTCTTTAGTAATGCTGAAATATCTTCCGACATAACGGGAATTGATAAGTATTTAATAATTAGAGTCGCAACTTTGTTGCAAGAGCTATCTACGGACTACAAAATAACTTCTGCAAAATTTGGCGACTATGCTCTAGAAACCGCAAAGCAGCTGATAACTATCCCTGGTTTCATCTTCCCCCATCGGTTCATAAAGTTTTACTTCATGCTCCTGATATTATAAAACATTCTATATTATCGATTGGAGAGCTTTCTGAAGAAGCCGCTGAGGCGAGAATTAAAAAATTTCGATTGCAACATACACGCAAAATTTCACGAGTCACCTCAAACACAGATTTATTAAACAGATTACTTTTAGGCTTTTCTATGCTTGTAAATATAAGCCTGATGTGACCATTAGAAGTGATTTTATGACTGCTCTCGCATGAAAGCGCCACCACTGATGCAATTGTTTCTATGGAAGCTATAGGATATAGTGGAACGATCCGGAAAGTTTTTTTAGCGGTAGCACATCTAGAAGTATTTATGACCGCGGTTCCATACCAGCCCGGCCACTGTGCAGCGGTTTGGTGTGCAGTTGACTTACTGTACAGTGAGTGAAACTTCACGACTGGTACATACACACATATATCTATAGTTCTCGTGTGTATGTATGTCCGATTAAAAAATTGATTTGTTTTTTCGTTTTAAATGTATTTATTATAAAATAAAAAATTTAGAAATTATTTATATTTAAATTTAAACTAATTATAATAATTAAATTAAATT
Source organism: Drosophila ficusphila (assembly GCF_018152265.1). Classification (NCBI taxonomy): domain Eukaryota; kingdom Metazoa; phylum Arthropoda; class Insecta; order Diptera; family Drosophilidae; genus Drosophila; species Drosophila ficusphila. The sequence continues at coordinate 729,277 of NW_025064569.1, forward strand.
TTTGGCAACAGAAAATGCCCTCTCCGATGCTGCACTGCTCGCAGGAGTTGCTAATATCTTGCAGCTAATTTGATAAAGCAGAGGAAAACGGTCCTTATTTATTGACCACCACTGCAGAACATCGAAATCTTGACTGTACGCTTTATTTACATTTTTATATGTTTGAAGTTCATCCTCAATGTATGAGAAAATGTTGGTGCTATGAATAGATTCTGAATAATCTGCAAATATATTATCGATTTCTTGTGAAGGTTTAATTAATTTTTCAATGTCATCATTTTGGCTATTTATATGAATATTAATCATCATTTCTTCTACGTCTTTAAAAGTTTGTGCCTTTTCTAATTCTGAGAATTTAGTTAAAAAAAAACAGGGCAATGTTGTGATATTTTTTAAAATTTTCTATAACTATTGAATCTAAGTACTCTAAAAGCGTTAGTTTACATTTTTTAACTATTTCTCTATCATGTTCATTTAGTAAGGATATTTTTTTAAGTTATTGATATGTGGAATAGTCAAGTGCAATGCTGGATAATTGCTACCCTCTAGCTTTTTGGAGCAACATTCAAAAGGTGCAAGAAGGCTGACTATTACGTTAATATTAATTAAATTTATATCTGTAATTCTTGAAATTTCATTTTTATCAACCAAAATCTGCGAAATTGTATTTTAACAAAAATCACTTTCAACTTGTTATTATATATTTTCTTTATTATTCTTTACTATTCTAACATTACTCTTTTTACTTCACTGTTCACCGTTACTTTACTCCAGGGGTGCTCAAATTCGTCTTATGGCAGTGCGTTTACTAACACACCCACAAGAAAACGTGTACATATGTAGCGGCGCGTTTGTGTTGGGGCGCAGCTGTGCACTGAGATTAAATTGTATACATTTTAGAATTTCCGTTGCATCAAATATATAAAATTGTTTTAGAAGGTTTTTATAGTCCGGAAATAGACCTTCAACGCCGACGCTTTCGACTTGGCTACCTCGGCTACCGTTTCCTGATTTGGGGTTTCTTCCTCCTCCCCTTCTGAATCAGGCTTCACGGCTCCACCAAATAAGTTTCTCCCAGAACGGGCTGCCACCTTTTTGCAGCTTTCATTCCACTATTCTCAACAACTTTTTTACTGCACTTTTACCATTTATGAAACGAAATTAATCATATTTATTTATAAAAAGCTTATTTAACTTTTCTTTACAAATATTTTAGCTTCGTTTTCATTTTATAAGTATTTTTAAGTGGTTGTTTTGTTCCACTACAAGTACGGCAGCACTGACGATAACTTTTGGCAATAGATTTATCGGCCCCTTAGCAAAACGAAAGTTGTTGTTGCCGACGACAAATATTTTATGTATGAAATCCAGATGGGGTCAGAAAATAATTATTTAAAAAATAAATACGAATTAGATTAACCTACTGATGATGTGAAATGAACATCAATAGACCAAGGAGTCAACTATGTTTTTCCTTTTGCAATTAAGAACCGAATTGATGTAGAAAAAGGCATTTACTTTTTTTCGACAAAAAAAACTTGCCCGTTTTTGAAAACGAAAAAATCTTGTGAAAGTGAAAACGGGAGCACCAATTCTCGTTTTTGAAAACGAAAACGAAAGAATCTTGTGAAAGTGAAAACCGGAGCCTGCCTGAATATCTAGTCTTCTAATATATAAAATTCTCGAGTCACAGTTTGTGTTACCATACTCCTCCGAAACTGCTATACCGAAATACCAAAAATCGCATATAAAGTGAGTTACTACCTCATCACACTGACAAAAACACGCTACCATAGCATTTTAAATCAATTTAAGCTGCGGCAAAAATCATTCATCATTAAGTAAAATCGTTAATTCTGTTTATGAGTGTTTTGTCCAGTGAGCAATGCCAAGAAGACGCAAAGGGGAAGATTTGAGCCATGATACAAGTACATAGATCTCGAAACATGCGAAATAGAAGATCCGAAAGAATCGAAGAACAAAATACTAATGTACGTGTCAGAATAGCGCAATTGCATCAAGAAGAGCCAGAAGAAACACGAGCAGAACGCAATGAAGTCAGAAGATTAGAACAACGACAATCACACCGTTTCACAGTCAATAGAGGCAGAACAAATGACCATCAACGACAACAGGTACAACGATCATTTATATCCAGAAATTGAAACACCACCTGAACCATTGAACGGCTTACTTATCGGCACGGATCCAGATTCTAACGTGTTCCTGAAGTCAACTCGGACATTTAATTCATGCTTTCAAATGACATCGTTCGGAGCAACAGAAATAGTTTGAAATAATATACTATATGCTATAATGGTCAAAATTACAATTCTACATTCAAAATTAGAGGCAAAGTTTATCATAAAATGGGCTTACAACTACCAATGCCAAACAAACCACATAAATTCTTACAAATCTACTTTATGGGCGGCGAGGATTCCGGAAGCGCACTTGCCAATCACTTGAATGGACGTTGTGATTATAATAACCTTGATTCATTTTTTGCCAGACGCAATTATAATAACTTAAAAATAATGTTTGCCTTTTGTTATTTTTATATTCCCTCATAGTTCACAGCTCTCCAGATGACTTTATAATACATAATTTTAGAACTGAGTGCATTTTGTACCGAAATTATTAAGTCTTCTGGTGGCAAAGCAACGTTTGCCGGGTCAGCTAGTGATATATAATATGTACTTACAATGTGTCAATCTTCCTTTTTGAGCCTTAGAGATTAGAGATGGAAAAACATCGATGTTGCACGGTGTTGCATATGTTTCAAAAATATCGATGTCATCGATGTTGGCATCAATGTTTCTCCACCTCTACCGCATACTCCCTACGAGTACATATATAATACAAGTGAGTGAAGAGAGCGTTTTTTTTTTTATTTATTGATAAATGTGGAAATTTCATTCGAATGATTAGCACACTGTTACCAAACTGGCAGCTTAATCTAATCTGTTTGTACAATATAACATAATACTAAGTCTAAGAGTTAATTAGGGTAGGAAGTCAGTTCAAGATTTTTTCGATATTTATGTATGTATATTGCGGCTGGTAAATTAGCTATGTCAAAATCCGGTCCGATAGGTCTTGAGGGTGATGTCGTTTAAGTCTTCTTTTGACTCGGTTGCTTGGTTCGGCGCTGTTAATAGCACCGGTGCCAAGTTTTCTGGCTAGGCTATTCAGGTGTTGATAAAGCCTGAATTTGGACCTTACAGCCAAAAGCGAGCTTATTGCGTGATGCGAGAAGACAAGCCATCCGAGCAAATTTAGCCCTGAAAGCGTGTTGGATTCACGTAATGTGATTGCTAAAAGTAAGTTTTTTGTCCAAAGTGATACCGAGGTACTTTTAGCAGGAACGGCTGGGATTGGGCTATCGTTGAGGTTGACTCCAGGGCAGCTACTTTGGAGATTGGTAAACGTCACATTGGCACATTTGTCTGCGTTTACTCGTATGTTCCAGTCCATAGCCCACTGGGCGTCCAGATCCTCCTGCAATGCAAATGTGGCAGCCAAGATGCTTTTGCTTTTTGTGATTACAGCTGTGTCATCAGCGTTGGTCGCAATTAGCACATCTTGCTCTTCAAGTTCAGTGATTGGAGTTTGCGTAGGCATATCTGAAGCACAGATGAAGTATAGATTAAGGCCAAGGACGCTACCGTGGGGAACACCGGCAGAGATCGGTTTGGTGGAAAGTGCGTTCTTCCAGAAAGCTTTTCATGAGCTGGAATAGCTGCGGCGTAAACAGACTTTTAGATTTGTACAGGAGCCCAGGCACTATAGTAAATTTGACAGGTTTTCGTGGCCCAAATTAAAATTTTTGAAATTAACAAGCGTCAACATTTTTTCTTTTGTATTATTGTATGTATTAATATAAAAAAATATGCATTGTCGTCAATGGATATTTGCCAATTATTAGGTGACCAGTTTGATGGCAAAGTTCTTCAAATTTTTATTGGCAGCTGACAGGATAGTGATATAAGTATATTTCTCATGTTAAAAATAAGTTGTGTATCGACGCCAGTTATTTCTCCGAAAGCTTCATTTTTGTTGAATGTACTGCGTACAGTATTCCCAACATTTGTGCTTCCGAATCCTCCCTGTTTAGGTTGGTCAACTTTCAGGGACAGCATTTCCCAAACATTCGCTGAATATTTTTTTTTTTCGCAACACAATGCTTTTATTGTCTTGGCTAGATATTCGCTATTTCTTCACATCCATTTTATACCCAGCATGAAGTACGAATTCAAAAACCTATTCCAACAATGTAATGGACTTAATCCGTGTTTTATATTGTGGATAATTGGAACAAGTTTCATGCACTTAAAATTGTTGTTACCAAGAAAATCTTTAGGTGTCGCAGTGTAGATTGGGCAAGCTTGGTAAGATTTCGTATTTGTTAGGGCATTTAGCACTTTGGCATCAATTACAGTCAAATACAATCTAAACCTCAACATATACATTGCCTTTTATTGAGATTTACTTAAATAGAATTTAATGCACTGATTTCCCTTTCCATACGTATGTTCTCATCTTCAATAACTGTTTTGGATTCTTTAAGAATATCTGTTTTAAAACGTATCCAATTTGCTAACTTACTTACTTATTACTTATTGAAAGAACGGAAATTTGCATAATCGCGAAAAATGAGTTTTGTCCACGGAAACGGGTCAAATTCAACATAGTGCCAGGGTGCCACACTCTGTCGAAAGCCTGCTGGATGCCAAGGAAGGCAGCAACTACCTACTTCTTCTCGAAGGCTTCTTAAGCAAAGTTGACAACTCTGTGCAACTGCTCTGGAGTTCCATCGTCAAAAAGGTCTTCACCGGGAGTTTTCTTTGGTGAAAGTTTTCCCACAAGGTCTTTCCCCTCTGTCAGTGAGACAGGATAGGCTCATTTGAAATGGAGATTCCAGGAACTGTTCAACTGTATGATTTCAGGCGAATAGTCGTTCGTTGCTCGAGGTTGGTAGCGAAGGCTTAAGCTATGGTACAATTATACAAGGTAGTCCCGTCGGCTGCAGAATTGTTCGGGTTCACTCCCCCATGATACAATTATACAAGGTAGTCCACTCGGCTTGCCGAAGTCTTTCGGGTTTGGTCCCTTATTTTCAGTGCGTCCCTGTTTGTCACACTGAAGCACTATGTAGCCGTTTCACTCACACTTACTTGTCAAAGCTCAAATAGGGGACTATGTATTTTGCCGAGTGGACTACCTTGTATAATTGTATCATGCATTCCCCTATCGACCCGAACTCTCGGGTTTTCGTAGGAAAACACTCTTTCTCTCGCTCTAATTGTAGTGTCGATAGGGGAGTAACGAGCCGACGGGACTACCTTGTGTAGTTGTACCATGGCTTAAGCCATGATAGAATTATACAAGGTAGTCTCGTCGGCTCCAAAATCGTTCTGGTTTTTTCCCCTATCGACCCGAACCCATTGGAAAACACTCTCTCTCTCGCTCTAATTGTAGTGTCGATAGGGAAAAAAAAAGCCGACGAGACTACCTTGTACTTATTATACCATGGCTTATGCATTCTCTACTAGAGGTGGAGAACTATCGATAGTCTGCGCCATCGATAGCGCTTGATAGTTTTCATAAACTATCGACTATCGGCGATAGCAAAGAAAATCTATCGTCGATTTCTAATAGCTGGTTTTGGGGGGCTGAGCCTTGTACCGTTTCGTGATACGCCACAGCTACGTCGCAGTCTGCTTAAGGTTAACATAGAACAAATTTTGTCTTGTTTTTTAGTTTATTATATCTTCGTTACCGCCCTCGTTAACCTGAATGTTCTTCCAATCAGCCTTTTTGGGGCAGTATATGTTAAGAACCTCGAAGCCGTTGTCAGTAAACCCCTTTTCTATCTGTGATTTCGGTACATTTGAGTGGATTCCTTGTCTTCTTTTAGCTGATGCACAGTGGATCCAATAGCTCTGCTAGCAGAATTAAATTAATAACATTAGCAAATTAATAGATATTTTAATGAAACGGTGTACTTACAGTTTTTAACTAATTTTACGTATGTATATTATCCAAATTGCAATGTCCTACGTTAGGTATTTCCCATACCTCCCTTACAAATTTTACATTTAGTTACATTTTAACTAATTAGTTTGTTTTCTAAATATTAATCGTTAATCGTTACTATTATTCTGAATCTGAATCTTCAGAATCATTATTTAAATGTGGGAAATTTATTAAAAGGCCAGCAACAACTTTATCAAATTTAATGGACTTAACAGAATTTGTTGACATTTTAGACAATGATCTGAAGACACGAGTAATGCGTGCATAACATCTTCCATTGCACATTGGGCGGAAACGCCGATTTTTTTGCATAAAGTCCAAAATTATTTTGTTAAATTTCCCCTTTTTTTTTATTCCGTTGCTTTTTGGTAGCCATTTAAAGTAAGCTGATTGTTCTAGGTTATGTGTTCCAAACTTTTTCTCTTTCACGTTATTTTATAATTTTAAAAACACAGTGCATATTTTGAATCTTAAGTATGGAAAATAGACATCAAGGTATGTAGAATACTGTTAAAAGTTTCAAAACTATGTATGTATTTGTGTTATGTTATATTTAGTTGATTTATATATACATGTTTTATATGGAACCTAACCCCAAAATGCCTGTGTTTCGTGGACTAGAACTAATGATATTACGTCGTATTACGTGATATGAGGTTGTATGTGTTAATTTATGTATATTGAAATAAAGTTAACACCTTTTGCGCATACTTGCGCAAATTAAAAATATTTGAATAGTTTTAGGACAACTCAACATTCGTCGATCCGATTTGTTGGATGTGTGGCTGGGCAGGGGACGCAGTATTGACGCTACTTTTGATTGGCTATGCGATAAAATAAACAAAAATTGCTTATCTACCGACGCTCTAAATGGCATAAAGAAACAATTGCAAAATTTTGTTGCCCATGTTAAACAGCTAAATAAATATCCATGGTATCCGACAACCGCTACCGTTCACAAGCTCTTAGTTCACGGCGCGGATATTATTATATGTTCGGTACTTCCTGTCGGTTGCTTGGGAGAAAATGCTTCTGAGGCGCGTAAAAAGCATTATAAGCGTGATAGACTATTTCATGCTAGAAAAAAAAGGAGAATAAATAATTTGACAGACGTTTTCCACAGAGCTCTGGATTCTTCTGATCCGTATCTATCCGGAATCTCTTTACACAGAAACTCCAGGATACAAGCTCTACCGAAATAGTACCTTGTGTATCTAGTGCGGTATCGCTGCGCTCGGGCGCTAACTTCACGAGTGTAATCACGTATTTACCGTAAGAGATACACACGGTGCTTTTTGTCTATAAACCCGTTAAATTTGGCATTTTGAGTGCAAAACTGCCGATTACGCACGGGTTACGGTAAACAGCTGAAATCATCGATTTACCGCACGGAATACAGGCACGAAAAATGCCAATTTACCGGGTTGTATGACAAAAAATTATTATTGAGCTCTTGGAATCACCGACATTTGGCGAAGTAGGCAATATGGAATACGATTTTGAATTTAAAAAAGCCACCCGGCACACGAACTACATAATTTACATACGCACTGGCTTGTTCTTACACTCGCAGACGCATTCTATTTGTTAGATTTTTACGCTCTCAACTTTGTGCGAGCGAGTTACCGCTGATGTCTTGCAGATGACATCATCTCCACCCAAGCCCCTCGGGCAGTGTCCCACTAATAGGCGACATCAAACCGCCGATACAGCGGACTCCCGATGCCGAATCATATAAACAACTGGGCCACAGCCATCCGGCCGAAAATGCTCACCTAGGCTATTTCGCAAACACAGCATACATATGTATCCCACTCTAAAGTTAGTTTCGTTTGTACTCAGAACTTGAATAAAAGGCAGACTTAGAACTTGAAGGTTGAATTTATTATTACATTCATTAAAACGACTTAAACTCAAACCAGCCACCTCCGGACCATTGACGTAATTGGCGCAGCCGGTTTCTTAAAGAACCAAGGATGAAATTCATCTGGATCATCATACTGATTACCGTATAATGACTTGGGTAAGCCAAGGGGCAAAGTGCCCCATTTGCATTACAACTTAAAATGTAAATCAAAAACCTTTTATTCTCAAAAAGAGCTTACAAAAAAATTTTAATACTTATTATTTTCCCAATAAACTAAACAATCACTTTGCCCCATGGTTGCCACATCTCAAAAGAGACATACACATAAACTAATATTGTCTGTCTTAGAGATTCTCAGCATAATACAGCAACACAAACATTAGTAACTACTACTATACATTAAGGCTTATATTAAGCTATATTCACACTTATATTTGCCATACAAAGAAAACATTTTTTCTCCTTATACCCAAAATATTTTATTTATTAATTTTAATTGCGCAAATACGTAGTCTTTCACCTAATGTCAAGGAAAAACATAGTAAAAAAGACCAAAACCAGACTAGGTCTCAGGAGTAGCACCAGCCTACCTGAAACTAGGGAAGAAGAAATTTTGATGGGGGGTTCTAGGACCACTAACCCCACCAAAAGTGCCGTTAACAATCTAGGGAATGCTAGCACGATCCTAAATACTTCAACTACCACCACCCTGAATACTACTTTAAACCCCACTGACATTCTTGCCTTTGTTAAACAGTTGCCTACTTTCGAGGGAACACCAGGTACCCTCCAGAAATTCATTGTGAGCGTTGAGGAAATAGTCATGTTAATAAGGGGTACAGACCAAACCCCGTACGGACAATTACTACTAAGAACCTTGAGGAACAAAATAATAGGTAAAGCAGACGAAGCCTTACCATGTTAGACAATAAACTCGAATGGGACAGTATTAAGCAAAATCTCAAACGCATGTATGCCTGTAAAAAGACGGAACCAATACTCATCGCTGAAATCCAGAACCTTCCAAGTGGGTTGTCCCTGGGTAAACTTCAAAAACCCATCAACTACTGTTCCGACAGCACATCCACGCGCTGGAAGAGGATGCCCAGTCGGATATTGCCACAATACATAGCGAGCTATCACTCACCTACACTATTGAAAAAACAGACAAACCGGTCAACTGCTTTCGGAACCAGATAATCATAGAAAAAACCGGAACTGCTTCAGTTAGAACGGTAATTATGTTTGGTGAAAAAACTCGGCATCTCTTATATTTCTCGGATAAAAAAACAGTTATACAGAGAGTATGAGATGTGGTCAAAAAAGACGTAGTCAATACAATTTTATGCGAACTACCAGTACTGGCATTTATCCAACATAAATTAATAGAAACTTTCCCGACAACCACATTCCGTTACACGAACCGTATGGTGACTGATATCCTAGACAAAAACGAACAAAAAGAAATTACGGTGTCAGAACATAACAGGGCTCATAGGGCCGCTCAAGAAAACGTGAAACAGATTTTGCAAGACTATTTTTTTCCCAAAATGACTCACATGGCAAATGAGGTGGTCGCAAATTGTAAAATATGCCAGAAGGCAAAATACGATAGACACCCTCAGTAACAGATTCTCGGAGAAACACCCATTCCCTCGTACACAGTTGAAATCCTACACATTGACATATTTTCAACAGACAAAAAATACTTTTTAACTTGCGTAGACAATTTTCAAAATTTTCAATTGTTCAAACAATTGCTTCCAGAACCATTGCAGACGTGCAAACCGCGATTTTACAACTTATTAATTTCTACCGGTGACCGAAACAATATATTGCGATAATGAGCCCTCTATAAAATCTGAAACAATAAGATCTCTTTTAAGCAACCGGTTTAACGTGCAAATCGTTAATGCACCGCCGCTCCACAGTACATCGAACGGACAAGTGGAAAGATGTGTTTAAAAATCGAAAGAGCTATTGAGGACACGGTTGAATTAATACTCCTCGCGGCTATAGAATACAATAGAACCCTTCACTCTGTAACAAATAAACGACCCATCGACATAATTCACTCATCAACCATAAACTTAACGCAGAAATTGGAGATAAAGTCTCAAATGCACAGCACATCCAACTACAAAGAATAAATAAAACTAGACAAGACAGACATCTACGCAAGAGATTGACCGAGGTGCTGCATTACTTCACTGCACCTAAAACTATGGTATCGGATAATGAAAAAGGCTTAGTTTGCCCAACCGTATTAAACTACCTGCAATCTTTAGGAATCGCCGTATACTACACGCCATCCCAGAAAAGCGAGGTAAACGGATTATTACAACATAAGCAGAAAATGTCCACCGATAGGCTTGACAAAAATAGGAAAAAGCCTATCGTTTATAATCAGGGCGAGACTGTTTATGCCGCCAATAAACAAATTAAAAGTAAAGACAAGCACCGCTTCAAACCCGAAGAGGTACAGGAGGACCGCAGAGTAACCGTTAAGAGCAAATCAGGGAGACTTTTGCACAAATCCCACCTCAAAAACTAATACCGAATGCCCTGAAAACATTTTACTCCCTCAAATTCCATTAACACAACTAGAACAAGAACAAAAATACACAAAAAAAAAATAAAAAACCAACAAAAAAAAATAAAAAAAGTAATACACAAAAAATTAAAGCAATAAGTAACATATTTTCTCCAAGAATCGCTATCGTTCACATCGCAACAACACTTCACATCTTCCAATATGATTCACCGGTCGTCTCACTACAACGAGGCGTAGTATGGCGCGTAAATGGAATGTTCAAGCTAGCACATGTAATCGATCTAAAGCAAATACAACAGATGATCGACAGTACCACCGACGACGCGTTACTGATCACTGATAACAGAATTGGATCGCTGTTGAACCATTACCTGGAGAAAGCTACAGATGGCATTGCTAAGATGACCACCACACACCGTAGGCCCCGTTCAATCGAGTGGCTAGGGTCTGCCTGGAAGTGTGTCGCAGGGTCACCCGATGCCTCGGACTGGAACACAATCCTTCAGTCACAGGATAACGTGTCCGAAACAGCAACCAGCAAATCAAAATAAACACGAGGCTGTTCGACGCAACGCATGACGCATTGCAGAAACTAGACGACGTAATGGCTAAGGTGAACGCTATCGACGGAGACGTTCATGTAGCCACGGTACTGATGCAAAAGGCCATGATCCTCGCGAACCTGGTCGACGAAATCACTAGGGCCTGCCAACTAGCGAAGACATCAGTGGTAAACACCAACCTGCTGGACCAAAAAGAAGTGGAAACCTTGTTGGCAGAAACGAGCAGCCTACCCTACCAAAATGTAGTAGAAGCAGTGGAATTCGCACAGCCATCGATTTTAACCAATGGAACCTCTCTATTAAACGTTCTGTCAATGCCCAAGGTCGTGGATAAAAAATACCGATTGATGCTTCTATACCCAACAATCAATACTGGGAAGCAGGTGGTACTGGAATTTAATAAATTAGCAATGGATCTCCTAGAAACCTATGCAGTATTGGGAAATTGCCTCTCCATTGGAAATACGACGGTTTGTCAGGAGAAAGACTTAAAGAAATTGGACGAGACAAGCTGCATTCCTAGACTGCTAAAAGGAGGCCACGCCTTTTGTGACTACCTAAGAAACGGTGGTAGCAGGGGCGGACGCAAGGGGGTGTCCGGGGGGTCCGGACCCCCCCCCAAAATCCCAGACTTTTTCAAATTCTCTTACAGCACACGGTCTTTCAACCATGTAAACTAAAAAAAATTTTGATCGGACCCTCCCCAAACAAAAAAATTTTTGATCAGACCCCCCAAAATTTTTTTCTGCGTCCGCCCCTGGATGGTAGAATTAGTGGACGACGGCACCCTGTTCCTGACCAACTTCAACGGTACAATCAGCGCGGACTCTGAAAACCGACAACTGCTCGGCTCATTTATAGTCCAATACGATAATGAGATCGTGAGCATCGGAAATACGTCGTATAGCAGCTATATGTCAACTCACGTGATGGCCATGCCGGCCGTTTTAACCAATGTAACGGCCGCGGGGTACAAGCTTTCCCTGAAATACGTTCACGAATTTAGCCTTCAAAACCTAAAAAGACTATCGACTGTATCTAATAATTTTCTATTTTCAATTTTAACAGAAGCAGCGATGATCTTCATTGTGGTCGCTCTACTGTATGTCGTGTGGCGGAAGATAACATCTACCAAAGGCATTCCGTCACATCGAGGCATAGACGAACTGGAAGCATACTCTGCCAGTTCGACCCCCCGAAAGACCACTGATCTGCGGGACGCAGATCTTTGAAGGAGGAGAAGCTAACAGTGCAGTTATCTCCCCTACCCTCAACGCCCCGGCGATGAGCTAAAACTGCACACGCGCATCCGGTTACAGCCCCACGTTCACACGCACCCTGCTGAGGCAGCGGTCCGATATCCGCTGCCTCGTTACCCAACACCAGCAAGTTTGGGGCCAGCGACATTCCAACACACACAACGCCGCTGCCGGCGTCGCCGCGAGCTCTGCCGACGAGCAGAGGGTTGATAAGGAATGGAACGAGCGGAGAGCGACACTTCCAACTGGACTGGAGAACTAGAAAGTTCATTGGCATTTTTATAAGTTACTTAAAAAAAAATTTATAACGATCTCTTAATCTCTTAATTTGGGGAAGCGGAGCAGAGCTACAAATCTCTAGGAGAAAACCTTCAAACCTGGACATGTTTAGGTAATATTACGAGTCCTGCACGCGTCGGGATGTGCAAGGACTTAACTTACATTAACAGATATCCTTGATATCCTATGTCACCGACGGTTCATAAAATACTTGTTCATGGCTGGCAAATAATGCACTCCTCCTTAGTTTCCGTGGGATGTTTAGGAGAAAATGCTTCAGAAGCAAGAAATAAGTTTTATAAAAGCGACCGGAAATCTCATGCTCGAAAGAATAGCCGATTAAATAACATGGCAAATGATTTTTATAGAGCTATAGATTCTTCTGACCCATTAATATCCAGCATATGTATGTTTAAGCGAAAGGCAAAAGAATTTAAAAAAATCTTCCGCCAGAAGTAATAAATCTTCTAAAACCTCCTCCTGTTCCGAACTGCAAAGTAATTTCGCAACTGGAAAATGTGGATTCGGACTCTGGCAAAAATTTATATATAGTAGTGGCCATAAGTATTTTGTCAAAATAAAAGTGAAATATACTCGAAACCTGAACTTGCTTGAACTTGAAGGTGACAATGTCGGAAAAAGTTTGTATGGAAAAGAGAAGATATGGCTGAAATGCGTATTTCTCTCATTTTCAAAAAATCATAAAAAATAGAAGAAAAATTTTTTTTCAGTTCCTATTATTTTTGATAAAAGAAACTTTTTGCATCCAAAAGTTTTAGTTTTGAAGCCGAGGGAAAAAGTTTTTTTTTTAAATTGCCCTGTTCAATAAATATCGAATGAGTTGAGAAAATTATGGTTTCATTCAAAAGGCATTTGAATTACCTTTCCATTGATACCAAAAGTTAAAAGAAGCTAGTTCAGGTTTCGAGTATATTTCACTTTTATTTTGACAAAATACTTATGGCCACCACTGTATGCCGGAGGGTCATTTGTCTTTTCCATTTCGTTAACTAGAGTCCTCAGCAGCAAGTTCCGTTCGATTGTCAGGCGCTTTCTGAACTGACTTCCCAAGAGTCTACTTTCCAAATTTATACTTTCTACTCAATTCTTATACATTGTTAGCCATCTCTTTCTAACATGTACATACCCAGCGGGAAAAAAGATGTGAAAGATATGCTATTTTCCAGAGGTTTCTTCATACAAGGGGAAGGGCAAAAACCTCCTTCACCCCTTACATTTTTGCCGTCTCTCCTTTCAAAATACACGGGGGTGACACACAAAAGTAAGGGGTGAAGGAGGTTTCTATGTAAAAATCCACAGGTTTCAGAAACCCACCTGGAAAATCCGTGAGGTTTTTCACGGAATTGAAAATGATTTAAAATTGGACTTGCGGTGTAGCAGCCTAGCTGGGGATTTTCCGTCACGAAAGAAGACGGCAAGACGATTCGAAATCAATGCTATTCATTGCGTTGGCGCAGCCAACATAGACGAGAGATTATTAACGACTGACTCACACGAGCAGTGCCAAATTCTGACGAAGTTACAAAGTTTATCCGTATAAGAGTAAGAGTGAGAGTAATTTAATTTACAAGCTAGGCTTAGAATACACGAACTTCATTTGACTTCAATTTTATCTACTTCAGTTTTTTCTCTTTACTTATAATTATGTGTTTATAATTTATTATTCCAAATTTGTGTTCGACTGCTCCAACACCACCCTTATTTAGCGGACCGAAATTTTCAACTCCTACCCCTACGCCTGCTAAAAGAAGCAGGGTTTCCAGTAAGTTAAAACCGAAAACCTACTTCTAAAAACCTACTTCTCACTTTCCCGCTGGGTATGTCAGCGCTTTACGAACAGACCTCACTTGGCAGCAGTCTAAATCTGTCCCGCTCTGCCCTGCTTTCACTCAATTTCTAACTTCCTTTTTAATAGTCCCTGCTTCACATTAAAGAAGGCCCCGCTTCACCTGTCCTGACCAAGAGAACAAAGTAGGCCCCGTTTCATTTGATCCGACATATATAATACTAGATGATGAAAAAAAAGAGACATATCTTAAAATAAAATTTTACAACATAACCATAAAAATCTTTGGTTTTTTTATTGGTTGTGGGAGAAGGGGTTGAAGGCGTGGCTTAATTAAAAAAGAAAAAAATACGAAATTGTAGGTACATTAACATTTTACATTCTTATGCCAAATTTATAGCATCAAGCTTTAAAATTGACTTTATGCGTAAATTTCTGACTTTTTGCCCATTGTACGTTGTCCAAATTTAAAATTCCGTTTTTTTTTTTTTTGTTTTGTCTGCTGCCTCCCTGGGATAAGACATTGACTAGCAGGCAACCACACCGCGCGAAAAGCAGGACATGACATTTTGTTACATGAACATTAATTTTCGAAACATACAGTGTAAGTCAACCCCGATTTTTCGCCCCTTAGATTAGGCGCCCGGGGCACTTGTCCCTTTCTCACCCCCTAGATCCGCCACTGACCATTTATACACGTGTATTAGAAGGCATGCCGAACAAATACCCAGTCGGAATTTAATTTATGTTTTTTTCTTAGATCATTCTTTTGATTTAGTTAGGGGTATATCAAGTGAAATGAAATGGTGACATTGATGAATGAGTACGATCTTAGTTGCAGAGGCGCCAAGATTTGATTAAATGTTTATTGCCCAAAATAAACTCTTTTTACTGAATAAAATTTTTCCATCGAAAAATTTTGAATATTAGGCACATTTAATGTTTTGGAATATTAGGCATATTTAATATTAGGTAGTCTACAAAGTGATATCAATCCTTCTTGATCTTTTTGGGAGGATATCCAGAATTTGATCACTGGTAACATTCAGATCTCTGTGAATGTTCAGAAGCGCCAGTCCGTTCAGCCGTTCCTCTCCAGTCCGGTTGCGCAAGTAAGTTTTTAATCTTCGCAAAGTGGAGAAGGACCGTTCACTAGAGGCAATTGTAACCGGTAGTGTCTCACAAATTTGAAGAAGCCTGTATATTTGGCTGTTAAATCTTCTATTGCAAACGCCCAGAGCTTCAATAAATGATTTTGGGCGTTCTTTTTCTGAAATGTTTGAACAGAACCTGAAATGTAAAAAACCAATTAATAAATCAATAGACCCTTTTATAACTGATGATTACCTTTTCCAAAGCTTGATGTCTACTTGCAACTGCTCCACAGACCCAGACCTATTGCCTCTTTATCGAGCTCTGCGCATTTGGCTGGGATGGTATTCTGTATCATTGACAATAGTGCTCGATGTTCGAGAAATCTCGAGTCAAGTTCTTCCAGATATTTATCAAAAATTGGGATAAATATTGATCGTCGATAATACTCTTCAGGACTCCCAAAATAGTTGTCACGATTATTTTGACGTCCTACTCGCCGAGGAACAGTTAGCTCTATACCCATCTTCCCAGCAATTTGATTCGCTGACTGGAATATTTCTGCAAATTTTTCGTCGGCCCTGGCGCGCATCTCCTTTAGTTCTTGGTGAACATTGTTCGCATATTGGAAGCAGTCACTCAAATCGCAATCTTCTTTTTGCAAATTCTGGCTCAGGTTCTTCGTCAAGCTGAATACTGGTACCATAACAACCAATGCAACTATGAATTCCGATGTTTGGAAGGAAGCAATCAAGGGGGTGGTTCCTTTATTCGCTTACGAAAAAGTTCGGTGTGATTAAGGTGGGTAATTACCCCCCTTCACAAGTTCCAGGTGGGTAGTACTACCCATAGTACCCTACCCCATAGTACCTTCCGCCGGCTCTGATCTCAGCTCATTTAAAGGCCAAAAAAAGGGCTATGTTCGATTTTTTTGTAGCGAAATGAGTTACTTTATTTTATTGATCTTAATTACATGTTATTGTTCAACTTTTGAAGAGTATTAGAAAAAAAAATTATTAAAAAATATTTAGAAATAAGCCTGTGGCTCTTAATCCTCCGAAGCGCCTTAAGAAAAAGTTGTTTTGCGGTGAACATCATAGGGCGTTAACGGATCATCTTACAAAAAAAGATGATATTCGTTGTAAAGATAATTAATTTTCCGAGCTAATCAGTTTTAAATTAATTTTTTTTTTGTCTATTTTTGGGAGCACTTGAAAGTTAAAGTTAGCTTAAAAAATCGTTTAATTATTTTTTAAAAATAGTAAAAAATTAAAAACAAAAAAACTCTTCCTGATTACCTGAGTATTTATGTGGAGCCTTTGTGTTAAAAATTTGAAAAGGATCGGTTCAGTAGATTTTGAGTTCTGATGTTCACCGACTTTCAAAATAACGTTTTAGGGAAAATCGATTCATAGTATTTTTATTCGTGAAAATACGGCCAAATTCGGTCGTTTAAAACGCTGTAACTCCGTTAGTTTGATTCTAAGTGACACAACATTTTTACTCACTCATTGCTCGAGCTCCATCATAACCTTTAATCCAAAACGTTAATGGATAGTATGTAAGTTAACTAAGTTAACCGGGCGACGGCAATGACCGATCGTCCGAAAGCTCGCCCCGGCCAAATTGCTGACACAGCGTCTGGCCGGAAGCTCGTGCATAGCCGGCAAGAACTACTCATTGGAGTGGCTGCTATGAGTCCCTTTTTATGTTAGCTTTAAGTTCAGTTCAATTTTGATATTCATCGAATAAAGAGCACAAGCTTATTCAATACTAGAGGTCCTGTGTCCGCTTCGCTGGTCAACACAATTTAACAACATAAAAGTCAATATTGCAACATTTTTCAAATATATGGAAGTATAGAAAGATGGTGATTTAACACTTTTCCAGTTTGACTTTTCCACTTGCGCAGGACAATCCAGCCGTTTCTCTTTTAAACTTTAACGCACTGCAATATCGGTATATAGTCGCCATTGGTCCAATATCTACATTTTCATTATCACTGTAGTTCGCAGTGGGGTCATATTGGAATGCCAAGCGATTGAATGATGCCAATGATCTCCATGTCCTTATTTGTCTTTCTTCGCTTAAGTTTTGTGAATATACTGGCTGCTGGCTTGGATGTCTGCGGCCAATGTTTGCACGTCGTCCTCTAAGCATTTTGGACTATGGACAGAGTGGTGAATTTATCCTCAAATGCACGATCCACATAATTTTCACAGTTCAACTTAAATTGAATAAAAATCATTTTTTTTAACAATTTCACAGTGAACACAAAAATTGAGTTAAAATGCTATGGGAGCGTGTTTGTCAGTGTGATGAGGTAGCAACTCACTTTATATGCGGCAATATTGCAATTTTCTTACGGATCCCTAATTTTTTTCAAAATAAATTATAGCCTATTTAACTCCACGATAATATAGCTTTCTATCGGCGAAAGAATTTTTTAAATCGGACCAGTAGTTCCGGAGCCTATTCCCTGCAAACAAACAAACAAACAAACAAACAAACAAACAAACAAACAAATTTTACCTCTTTATAATATTAGTATAGATAACTCCGGCAACCGCCGTTAACCATTTTATTATTTCTACACTGACTGAGTCTCTAGGCCAGCAGGTTAAGAAGGGCAGACACCCTTCCATCCTAATCTTCGTAATTCACCATTGGAGAGAAATTACTAACCGGTCTTCTGTACCGAGACAGCGGACAAATAGACAAATATTTTGGGGTGGGGGGAGGGGGTCAAGGAAATGATTATGTTTGATTACATGGGGAGGACCCAAGACCCCTCGGATATTGATTACGTAATCATTTTATAAAAATTTTGTTGTTAAAAGTATATATTAAAAAATTGGTTTCGCGCCGCTTACTCCGTCAATAAGTACCGAATGCAACTCTATAATTAAGTCGATATTCGATATATGTACATATTCTATTATTTGTATAGACCATGGTAGAATTATACAAGGTAGTCTCGTCGGCTGCAAAATCGCTCGGGTTTTTTCCCCCTATGGTTCAGTGCGCTCGGGATTTCGAAGTGAGAGGTTGTCCGCGGACGATTTTTTCTCAAAACGTTAACCCTTGTGTGCTTATGAAAAATACTTGTTCCAATTATTGCAGCAAGCACATACAAGGCGTAACATGTAATATTGCAGAAAAATATTTTGAAATGTGAACAATATGGGAGCGAGTCCTAAAGGGCAGCTTTGGGTAAAAACCAAAAATTACGGAACAATTAATACTCATTGTCATATAAGAGTCCTTTTTAAACCCCGTGCACAGCATAAGGGTTTTACGACGTCATCTTCTTCTGTTTCTTTCGCACTTACGGGAAAACACCCTCTCACTCGCACTCATTGTAGTGACCAATAGGGGGAAAAAAAAGCCGACGAGACTACCTTGTACTTATTATACCATGGTATAGACTATGTAGACGACGAAGACAAAGATAATACCTGCGGAGATAAACAGATTTTGACAAGCCAACTTCCAGTAATAAATAATATTAAAGATTGGAATCTCCTTTTGAAAATATAGAATAAAAGAACAAATTTGTATATCTTTTTTTTTGTGATAACGTAATCATTGTAGGGGGGGGGGAGGGTGTTCATTAAATGATTACTTTTGATTACCAGGGGGGGAGGGGGTCAAAAATCGCAGAAAACGTGATTACGTAATGGACAGCCCCTCAACTAACAACTAACTAACTAACAACTACAATTCTAAACAGACTTATCGTAGAAAAATAAATAATATCACCAAATCCAATGCTAATCTAATAAATAGCTTAAAATGCGGAGGAAACTCTCAAACGGACACTAGCACAACATTAATGTTTCAAATTAAAATGCTTAAAGAACAAATCGTTAACTTAAACCACGCGATACAATGGGCAAAAGCATATATTAGTAACACCCAGATATTAGGAGATGAAGAGGAAAACGAAGTTATAAAAACACTAGATCAAGACCAGTTGCCATACACTAATTTTGAAGAAGCCATGAAAATCGCAGAAGTATGTGTAGCAGGCAATGGGCCACCACCTATTTATATTATTAAAATTCCTACAACCGACACCAACCTTTGTGAAGAACTTTTAATCAAACCAATAAAAATTGGTCAATATGTTAATAAAATTCAAAACGAAAATGTAATCAAATGTAAAGAAAATTTTTTTCAAAAATTTCAAAATGTAATAATAATAATGAGATAATCATTTGTAAACATAGAAATATGATAGACATAACTAATTCCTCTTGCCTTCTAAATTTATTAAAAAGTCGCCCTGCCACCTGCACTCAAATCAACAACCAACACATTGCAATCCGCTTCATGATTAAAAGGGTCAAAATTCTGCACATCAACAAAATATCTTAAGGATAAAGGTGGAGGAGTTAACACAAAACGAATTTGCAACCGAAGTTGGCCACGCGCACCCGGTATTGCACCAGCAAGTAAAAGTGCAAGGGCAACTTCCCGGCTTCGGTCAATGGCTCCCAAAAAGTGCTGACTGCAGCGTCTGATCCACTTCCCGCTGCAGCTACGACAACGGCAAAGCTCCGACATTGGCAGAGGCAGAGACAGAGTAATTGGGTATAAATATGGCAATTGCTGTAAACATAATTCAGTTCTAGATTTTCTGCAAACAAATACGGACCAAGTGTCCAATAAATATTATTTTAAAATAATAATAACCCTCGTGTTTAACTTATACAAATATTAAAAGAAATAGAACAAACACTTGCGATCTTTTAAGAAGCAAGTGAAAAGGTTTCGGGTGGAACGTATGTTATCATTTCCGTAATAATTCCCACACATACACTTTGTGCCGAAAGTTAGAACTTGGAGACTGTAGAGGGAAAAACCATTATAAATATATTGTTGGTCGCAATAAGAAAACGCCTGTCTACATACGAGGCGTGGCAACTTCCAAGAATTGCAACTCTTATTGATCCCCGATTCAAAACAAATGGATTTCAGAGCTCTAAAAATGCGGAGCAAGCAGGTGATTTTTTAGTTGGCAATATGCAAAAAATCACCCAACAAAACGAATATCTCAACTGTGGAGGACAATAAGTCGTTTTTTGATTTAATCCTAAATAATAATGCTAAACAACATTGTGCGTGCCAAAAATGAGTCTGTTCTTATGAAACAGCAGTATACGGAGAGGGCCTTGGTTAGTCAGGAAATGGATCCCTTATTATGGATCAAGGTAAATTTAAGTAGTAAATACGATCAAACATTATCCACATATTAAATAAGTTTCTAGATAAACCAGAACGACCTTCCCGAAATGAAAATTCTCTTTTTCAAATATGTATCTCTGTATACCCGCAACCTCAGTAGAGTCGGAGACGGTATTCAGCAAAGCAGGACAAGTTATATCTAAAAGGCGTACAAGGCTTAAAGATGAAAACGTTAATGTCTTGCTTTTCTAAACCAAAATTATTGGTTGACATAAATATTCAAAAAGCAGTTAAGGAAAGACTAAAAAAAAAATCATATTATTTGAATAATAATTATTTATTATTTTCAGATAAAGATTGGAAAACCAATGTCATACTTTATAAATAAATAAATACTATTAGAAAAACTAATTAAATTATTTTTTTAAGTTTACTTACTGCACTATCGACGATGGATTTCCTTTGCTTTCGTCCATATTTGATAGTTTATGGAAACTATCAAACAGTATCGATGGCGCTGACTATCGATGGTGGAGCATCTCTAGTTCCTAGCTCCTGCTTCCCTCGTCGACGTTTAAATTGCGCGCCTTCCAGACGCCTTCCTGAAGATTTCTCTGGTCAAACTGCCATCTGTTAGATCTGTTGCATCTTGCAACCTCTATCGATTGCACTCATCAAGTGCAGTCGACTGCACTCATCAAGTGCAGAGTTGTCACTTGATCGTCTTGACTTAGTTCGGTGTGACTTGAATTGATTTTCCGCTCGTTTCTGATGATCCCTCGAAGACTTTCAATTTTCGCGCCTTCCTGATGATCCCTCGTAGACTTTGAACACTGCCAGCTGTTTGTTCTGTCGCAACTAGAGGTGGAGAACTATCGATGGCACTATCGGGACTATCGATGGTTTGCCACTATCGATACGCAATCGATAGCTCCGCGCACTCTCGATAGTGGTCAATCGCTATCGTCGATTGTTGTCGATATTTTGGTTTTCCCATGTCTACGTTAAAAGTGTAAAGGAAAGGAAATTGCGCGAAATTGTTACAGAGTTATATAAATTGTTATTAAAAACATAATGGATCGTTTTCTTCAAATAGGTAAGATATTGTTATTTTGTTGTTATATTGTAATTTTGTATTATAAAGTTAAAAGCCAAATTTTGTGTGACAATAACAAAAGTGCTACGTGAGATGCCATTACTGCTATTACGGTTTGTTGTGAAATACATACGCATATATACATACAGTGGTGGCCATAAGTATTTTGTCAAAATAAAAGTGAAATATACTCGAAACCTGAACTTGCTTCTTTTAACTTTTGTAATCAATGGAAAGGTAATTCAAATGCCTTTTGAATGATACCATACTTTTCTCAACTCATTCGATATTTATTGAAAAGGGCAATTTTAAAAAAAAAGTAAAAAAAACTTTTTCCCTCGGCTTCAAAACTAAAATTTTTGGATGCAAAAAGTTTCTTTAATCAAAAATAATAGGAACTGCAAAAAGAATTTTTCAAAAATAATTTTTCTTCTATTTCTTATGATTTTTTGAAAATGACTAGAAATACGCATTTCAGCCATATTTTTCTCTTTTCCATACAAACTTTTTCCGACATTGTCACCTTCAAAAAATCATAAAAAATAGAAGAAAAATTATTTTTGAAAAATTCTTTTTGCAGTTCCTATTATTTTTGATTAAAGAAACTTTTTGCATCCAAAAATTTTAGTTTTGAAGCCGAGGGAAAAAGTTTTTTTTTTTTTTTTTAAAATTGCCCTTTTCAATAAATATCGAATGAGTTGAGAAACGTATGGTATCATTCAAAAGGCATTTGAATTACCTATCCATCGATACCAAAAGTTAAAAGAAGCAAGTTCAGGTTTCGAGTATATTTCACTTTTATTTTGACAAAATACTTATGGCCACCACTGTACATGCGTTTCTTTTTCACAAAGATAAATACATAATAATAAAAGTATACATTTAATTAAAGGAAAACGCCGAACATATATAAATTTATAGAAAGCAGTTAAGGTAAGCCTAAAAAAAAAATCATATAATTCGAAAGATTGGAAAACCAATGTCATACTTTATAAATAAATACTTTATATATAAATAAATATCATTAGAAACACTAATTAAATTATTTTTTTTGAGTGTACTCTGCACTATCGACAACTATCGACGATAGATTTTCTTTGCTATCGCCGATAGTCGATAGTTTATGAAAACTATCAAGCGCTATCGATGGTGCAGACTATCGATAGTTCTCCACCTCTAGTCGCAACCTCGCAATCGACTGCACTCATCAAGTGAAGAGTTGCCGCTTGACCGTGGTGTCTTAGTGCAGCGTGACCCATCGCATACCGATATATTTCATCGTGTGGATCGATTGCACGGTAATTGTTAACAAGTGCAGTCCACGGTAAAAACAGCTTTAAAAAAAATAAAATATGCAAATGATGTGCTTTTTTCTAAAATTTAGAAATCCGTTGGCAGAAAATGAAAATTTTGCACCGTTTTTTTGTTATAAACAACTAAAGATGCGATTGTTACGACAAACTAAAACCCGCGTATTTGCAATAATCCGTTAGTGATTTGTCGTTTATTGCAGTCGTCTGGTATCTGTGATTTGCCATATAGTTAGCATTAAGAGCACGATTTGCCATTTTGTAACGCTCGAATTTTTTGGAGTTAGATCTTTCACACAAACTTGGGTGGAGTAGAAGAACGGTCGTTGATTGGGGGAGTTATTTGCGCGAGGTGTATTTAGATTGGGTTACTCGGGTCGATTGCGAGAAACTTGAAGGTCCGGGTATGATTGTCGAGATCGATGAATCTAAGGTAGGAAAATGGAAATATAACCGTGGGCGCATCATCGAGGGGCAGTGAATTTTCGGAGGCTACGAGCGAGAAATAGGCCGATTTTTCGTTGTTACTGTCGATGACCGAAAAAAAGATACCCTCCTCCACATTATAAAGGAGAAAATCAAAAACGGTACAACAATAATGTCCGACTTTTGGAAATCGTATGACTGCCTTAAAGATGAGGGTTACTCTATAAATTTTGTTGATCCCGATTCAAAGGCAAACATCCAAAGCATTAAACGATTATGGCGCGACCTTAAAGATTCAAATCAAAGTTGGGTCAACGAAGCTTTGTCATTGAAAATTAATTGCAGCTCAAGAAGCAGAGAGGCCCAACTCAGCATGTACCAAATCAAATGGTACGACAGGATCAGGTTTGACATTGGCCAATTTGGGCACACAAAAGAATAAGATGCAAGTTTCCAAACTGTGCAAGATATTCTCAAGTCATGTACAACAAATGCTTTGTGCTTCAATAAAAGAAAAAATTGTTTCAATAATTTTCACTTAAATTAAATGGTAATTTGAGCGCTTCATAGCATATATAATACTAATTTACCCCTCGCCTTCGTGGTTCGAGATAAACGCGTTCAAAGTTTTGGCTTGAAATGGCCGGTGCTCGACATGTGCTCCATGTAAAGGTACTAAAAATCAAAAACTCTAAAATCAAAAGACTCCAGCATAAACTCGTCACCGTCCCATCTAAATTCCGCGGTTGTAAATCATGCGGATCTGTTCGCATCGATGAGAATTCCCGACGTTATTAAGTTCCTACCATCGTACTCTGGGGCTCCGTTCACATTGAACGAGTTTATTAATAATGTCGAAGAAGTAATTCTGATGATTAAGGGAACGGACCAGAGACCATACGTTCAGATGCTCCTTAGAGCTATTAGACAGAAGTTTGAGGGCAAGGATAACGAAGCGGTAATTGCCGCTGGAGCAAACTTGATTTGGGATGAGATTAAAGACGCTTTGATAAGGCATTGGAGAGATAGGAGGGACGAGGAGACCCTAACGACGGAACTCTAATAGTTTTAAAACCAACGGGACTCGAGGAGGCATATGACATGGCTATTAAAGAGAGAAATTTATATTTCGCAGAGTGTGCTTCGTATGGAGCACAGAACAGACAGTTTAATAAGCCAAACGATCGCTTCCGTACAAATCAGTTATCAAACAGAAACAATACAATAACTATGGGAGTACTCGTAATAATAGATTCCCTGCAATTACAGTAGGCGACGACACTCCTAGTACCTCCAATGCGGTCGCTAAAAGGAGCTCTACGAGCAACAACAAAATCCAATTTAATGGACAAAGACTATTTAATGTCGAGACGAAAAATACAATAGATGAGGCAGGGCCAGCTCGGGATATTGTTGAGGAGCCAAATTTTCAATCAACAGCCTCACACCACAGACAGGATTCCTGAGCAAATTTCGCATAGACGCAAATTTACCATATATATATAACGTAAGTGGGAGCCACCCTCAATATGCAAACTAAAAAAATATTGTATGGTTCCGTGTCTGAGGACCTGCAGTTTCTTGATTGCGACGATGTAAACTTTACCAACATAAAGGACATAGTCGTTCCAGAGTCAGTAAAAAAGGAGTATATCGAAATGATGAAAAAAAGATCTAAAGGCTTCTCCGACGCAACTCAAACCTTGCCGTACAAATGTTGTGGCTACTATTCGTACTGAGGATGAGGGTTGTCATCTAAAGCGTACCCGCACCCAATGGGCGACGCAGAATTCGTTAATAAAGAAATAAAAGACCTACTGAAGTCTAATATTATAACCCCGTCGAGATCACCGTATAATAATCCAAAAAAAAGGGTCAGATGAAAAAAAGGGTCAGATGAGACAGGTGGTAGGAAAAAGCGTTTGGTAATCGACTTCAGGAAACTGAACGAAAAAACCATTCCTGATAAATACCCCTTGCCAAGTATCGAGTTAATACTGGCAAACCTTGGAAAAGCCAAATATTTTACAACTCTAGACTTAAAATCTGGTTATCACCAAATTTTCCTCGCGGAACAAGATCGCGAAAAAACCTAATTTTCAGTCAACGGAGGCAAGTATGAATTCTGCTGTTTGCCTTTTGGATTAAAAAATGCTGGTAGCATTCTTCAAAGGGCAATCGATGACGTATTGAGAGAGCAGATAGGGAAGTCGTGTTACGTCTAACATATGTTGACGATGTCATAATCTTTTCGGAAAACGAAAAAGAGCATGTCAGTCACATTGGCTGGGTCCTGAAAAAATTAGGGCAAGCCAATATGACCATCTCGAAAGAGAAAACCCATTTTTTTTATAAAAGTGTCCAATACCTCAGCTTCGTAGTAACCCGAAACGGGGCTACAACTGACCCTGAAAAGGTAGCTGCCATTAAGGAATACACAGAACCAACAAGCTTATTCTCACTAAGATCATTCTTAGGACTTGCCAGCTATTATAGGTGTTTTATAAAAAATTTCGCTACAATAGCAAGGCCACTAACCAACATCCTTAAGGGAGAAAACGGTTCCGGAAGTAAACACATGTCTAGGAAAATACCAATAAATTTTAACGATCAGCAAAGAGACGCGTTCGATAGACTTCGAAACATTATGGCATCAGAAGATGTCACCCTCAAATACCCAGATTTTAAGAAACCGTTCGATCTGACAACCTATGCGTCAGCTTACGGCATCGGGGCAGTACTGTCGCAAGACAAAAAACCCATAACGATGATATCCAGAACCCTTAAAGACTGCGAGACCCGTTACGCAACTAACGAAAGAGAGTTACTCGCTATAGTCTGGGCTCTAGGAAAATTAAGGCAGTATCTGTATGGCACTCGTGACATAAGAATCTATACAGCCGCTAACGTTCGCTGTCTCCGACAAGAACCCAAATGACAAATTAAAACGTTGGAAAGCATTTATAGATGACTACGGCGCAAAAGTCATATACACTCCGGGCAAAGAACATTTTGTCGCCGACGCCCTTTCGCGACAAAACATTAACGCCCTTCAAAACGAACCCGAATCTGAGTGTGCAACAGTTCACAGTGAAGAATCTAGCACTTATACGATAGAAAGAACGGAAAAACCTCTAAATTGTTTCAGAAATCAGATAGTTCTAGAAGAGGCAAAGTATTCCTTAAAGCGATACTTTATATTTTTCGGAAATAAATCCTGCCATATTATACATTTCACGGAAAAATCGACCCTTTTCGAAACATTAAGACCAATCATTAACCCAAAAGTTGTCAACGCTATTCATTGTAACTTGCCAAAATTGGCAAGCATTCAACATGCATTAGTATCAAATTTTCCAGCTACGAAATTTTGGCACTGCAAGAACTTTGTGTCAGACATTTCTGATAAAAGTGAGCAGATCCAAATAATCACCTGCTCAGGAAAATATCAAACAAGTCCTCCGCGACTATTATTTTCCAAAAATGTCAAAGTTGGCTACTGAAATAGTGACAAGTGGCAAAATATGCACTACAGCAAAGTATGACAGACACCCCAAGAAACAAGAACTTGGGGTAACTCCAATTCCGTCATATGTCGGCGAAATGCTGCATATTGATATTTTTCCACCGATATAAAGCTATTTTTAACGGCCATCGACAAATTCTCCAAATTTGCGGTAGTACAACCAATAGTGTCTAGGGCAATAGTAGACGTGAAAATCCCTATCCTCCAATTAATAAACTTATTCCCAAATATTAAGACAATATACTGTGATAACGAAGCGTCTTTCAGCTCTGAAACGATCACATCGTTACTCAAAAATCAGTATGGCATAGATGTTGTAAATTCACCCCCGCTGCACAGTAGTTCAAACGGACAAATCGAACGCCTGCACAGCACCCTAACAGAAATAGCGAGGTGCATCAAAATGGATAAGCAAATTAATGATACAGTGGAGCTAGTTATGCGGGCGACCGTTGAATATAATAAAACATTACATTCGGTCATTAACCCAAAACCCATTGATGTAATCCACTCTGCTTCCGAAAAAGTTAAGGAAGCAATAAAAATGAATATTGAAAATGCACAGAGGGATAATCTTGTCAGGTGTAACCCATCAAGACAAAATAGAATATTTGAGGTAGGAGAAAGAGTCTATTTAAAGAACAATAAAAAACTAGGCAATAAGTTAACTCCGTTATACACGGAAAAACGCGTAGAAGCGGACCTGGGGACAGTGGTCCTCATTGGAGGGAGGGTAGTCCACAAGGACAACCTTAAATAACCTTTTTCTCCAATTTACACGCACTTAACACACCCAACACAAACACACACTTAGAAAATAGCCAATAGGTTTAACCTGTCATTTTCTTACAGGATCGCGGGAATCATATTAACAATATTAGCAGTAGTTAACGCTAGAGTGACAGACTACACTCACGCCCGGTACATCCCCATAACCGACGGAACTGCATTGGTGTGGGAACATAGGAATTACTTTAGGCATTCGAGCAATTTGACAGAGTTTTCAATTATGATACACGAAACAGCTAGATTGTCCGCTTTTTTCCCACAATCGCAAATGCGAAAATTGTTAGATGTTGATACTGATCATATTAGAAATATATTATCCGAACTAAAGGTACACCACCGAATTGCCAGAAGCCTAGACTTTTTAGGCACCGCGTTAAAAGTGGTAGCGGGCACACCTGGTGCCGCTGACCTCGAAATGTTTAAAATGTCCGAGTCCCGGTTAATCGAATCAAACAATAGACAAGTAGTTATTAACACCGAAACGCAAAAGCAGATTATCAAACTAACCGATGCTGTCAACGAAATCATTAAGGCAAAAAAGAATAACCTGGTTGACACACCACATTTATACGAAGTTCCTTTGGCCAGGTATAGAATGCTAATTACAGAGATACAGAATCTGATGCTCACGGTCACATTTGCAAAACGACGATGTACGGAGCATTCTGCAAACTGGCAACCCAGGACACTTGCGCCCGGCGCATTGCGAAACGCAGGCCAGCCACCTAAGCCCCATAACGCTGGTAGACGATGGTATAATGATAGTCAATGAGTGTCCGGCA
Source organism: Drosophila ficusphila (assembly GCF_018152265.1). Classification (NCBI taxonomy): domain Eukaryota; kingdom Metazoa; phylum Arthropoda; class Insecta; order Diptera; family Drosophilidae; genus Drosophila; species Drosophila ficusphila. The sequence goes on from NW_025064569.1 coordinate 757,856, forward strand.
ATAGTCAGCACGGATGACGGCCCCAATATAGAAACAAATGTCACGCATCTAATAACATTTGAGTGACTAGCCTTTGTAAACGGCACAAAATACTTGAACCGGCGCGAAAGCATAAGAAAGACTGCGGGCGTGGCGGCCTCCCCCTACTAAACATTATCGGGCATAACCACGTGCTTAGTATGCCAATGCTTCAGAGGATGAACAGCCGAAACCTGGAAACGATCCAAACCCTCAAAAACGAAGTAAAGTCGGCTGGATCAAGGGACATCAGGATCGCTGTCGGCGTGGGAGTAAGCTTTTTCATCCTGCTCCATCTCGTGTGGAGGAGAAGACGAGATGCATGGGAAATGCAACAGGTTGCCGAAACATTCAAGACGACCGAGGACGGTCTTACTCCTAAGGGGGGAGTAGTTAACACTTCTGAGGGGTAACAAAAAGTCGGTAGAAATCTTGGGTGATTCTTGGATCACCCTAGTCTTTCTAGATGCCGACTCAGCATACCCGCCTTTGGGGGCCGTGCCTGGATCCCATTGGTTCCCGGTATGGTGAGTTATGCTCATTTTGCGATCGTCAGCATTTCCCACTGTCATGCGGTCAGCCTGCCGTCTAAGCACCCTACTGCTAAGTTCCTCAGTTCTGTTTTATAATCATTTGGATAAAGAGCACTTAGCGCCGTAAACTTTACTCCGGCTATCGCCGTCTTATTATTTGCATTCGCCCACTGAGCTTAAGGCCAGGGGTATAGGGGGCAGTCACCCTCTTGACATAAACTTTATTTTACACTTCATCAACCACCCTACCGGTGGCACACCATCAGCGGCCACCTGGGACCAGCAGCCCGGCCGCCAATTCTCACCTATCTTGAACCGCTACTACTCATCACCCTACCGGTGCCACCTCATCATCGGCCGGATCTGGAGCAGCCTTACCACCGAGCAACCGACTACAAGATAACTTATATTCTCTCCTTCATTACAGGAATACATTAGCGACCTAGATTCCGTATTGTCCAGATTAAAGCGAGCTAATTTGAAGATTCAACCAGATAAGTCTGAGTTTTTGCGTAAAGAGATCGAATACCTGGGACACATTGTCACAGAGGATGGCATCAAACCAAATCGCAAGAAGATTGAGGCTATGAAAACTTTCCCGATCCCAACCACAAAAAAGGAAATAAAATCTTTTTTGGGTCTGTTGGGATATTATAGAAAATTCATCCGGGATTTCGCAAAGATCACCAAGCCTTTAACAAAACAATTAAAAGGGAAATTTCAGTGTTACTAACGGAAGAATACAAAGAAGCGTTCAATGTTTGTAGACTTTACTGTGTAATGATCCTCTATTGAAATACCCTGACTTTAATAAACCTTTCATTCTGACGACAGATGCTAGTAATGTGGCGATAGGTGCGGTTCTGTCACAAGGAACGCTGGGTTCCGACTGATCGGTATCATTCGCAAGCAGAACTTTCAATGATCGAGAAACAAGATACTCGACCGTTGAGAAGGAGATGCTAGCTATTATATGGGCGACTAAATATTTCCGCCCCTATCTGTTTGGCCAAAAATTCCAAATAGTTACCGACCACAAACCCTTTACGTGGTTTATGAATTTCAAGGAACCCCACTCCAAATTGGTCAGATGCAAACTACAACTATTGAAGTTTGATTATGAAGCAATGTACAAGAAGGGATCTCAGAATGTCGTGGCTGATGCCCTAAGTCGAGTAGAGATACAAACAAATTGTATTTCCGAATCCTCACCCACCAGATTGTCCGATTCCATAATTGTAGCAGATAGACCGATTAACGAGTTTAAGACACAGTACATTTTCGAGGTAGGTGATGAAGACAAGACTAGAAACTGTATTTTATTTAAAAACAAACTCAGAAGTACTATATCCAAAGTCAAGTTCGACATCAACGGTATTACCGACATCTTACAGGAAATCCTAGCACTTAACAGATTACACGCCATCTTCGCTCCAGAAGCAGTTTTTAAGCAGATAGAGAAAGTTTACCTCAAACACTTTAAGAACTATAAGTTATTCAGGTGCAAGGATTTTCTGATAGACGTTGCTAGCACACAAGAACAGGAGACGGTGATTAAGGACTATCATCAGAACAATAATCATAGTGGTGTCAAAGAGACCTTGAGTCACTTACATGAAGCAAAAGATTGCCAAAATAATCAATCTTTGCGACATGTGTGACAGACTTAGGTATGATAGAAGGCCACCTAAGCCAGTATTTCATAAAATTGAAACTCCCGACGTACCTTTACAGATAGTGCGTATGGACATTAATACGATTAATGGTCAGACAATCCTTACATTAATCGATACATTTTCTAAATTCGCAAGCGTTTATACAATTCCGGCTAGGAGCTGCATAAACGTGATCAAGTCGTTGAGGCACTATTTTTGTTTTGTGGGGGTGCCAACAAAACTGGTTTTTGACCAAGGCGCTGAATTTTCTGGGAAGATTTTTTTTTTATGTAAACAATACAATTTTATAACCCATGTGACTTCATTCCAGCAGTCTACGAGTAATTCAACCGTAGAAAGGTTGCATTCTTCGCTAACTGAAATTTACAGAATTATTTATGAAACCAGAAAGGTGGAACGGGATCATGAAGAAATTTTATTCGAAACTCTAACCATTACAATAATAGCATACATTCTGCTACTAAGCATACTCCATTTGAAATACTTTTGGGAAGAACCCACATTTTTAATAAAGATATTGAATACAACTCCGAAAATGACTATCTTCAGAAACTAAACGAATTTCAAAGCACATTATATCCCAAGGTTAAAGCACATTTAGAGGAAAAGATGAGTCGCAGAATCGATAAACTCAATGAACACAGGGAACAACCAAACCCAGTCAGGACAGACGACATTGTATTCCGCAAAGAAAATAGAGGAAATAAACTCACCCCCGTTTTTCTCAACATAAGGTAATTAAAGACTACAGAATTACACTAATATCAATCAGAAAACAAAAGTTACACAAGTCTAAAATCAGAAACAGAATTAAAACAAATCAAATTCCTATTGATCTTACAAATTCACGTTCGTCGCAGCCCAGGACTTAAAGGTCCGACAATTGGGAAAATACACTCGTTATTAAAAATAAGCTTGGGACAACAAAGATCGTTCCATCCCACAAATACCTATCACACATAATAAGCCTGCAAGATTTTATTGATGACATCGCTAATTTCGAAAGAGCTATAAACCAATTAAAAATAAATACGGGCTCAAAAGACGAGACCGACAGCCTTTCGACTAAACTTCTGCATTTAAAGGTTAGAGTAGATAGGTTACTTCCTAAAAAGAGACAAAAACGAGGATTAATTAATGGACTAGGAGAGTCGTCAAAATAGTTACGGGAAACTTAGATGACACAGATGGACAAAGAATCGACAATAACCTAAAAACAATTACGGAAAACCAGAGGGAACTAACATCAAGCACGAACAGACAAAAAATTTAATAACGACTTTAAGAGTAGATTCGAGAACATAACCGAACATATTAACAAAGAACAACAGATAATTAATCATTATTTGAACGATTACAAGAATACTATTTTAGGAACAGTAAATTCAGAACACCACACCTTACACACACTTCAGTGCATATCACGAATAAATATGAATGTCGATGTATTGTCAAATCATTTAAGTAATATGGAAAAAAGTATGTTACTAGCCAAGCTAAATATTGTACCAAATTTTCTTGTTTCCGAACAAGAATTAATCGTAATCAAACAAGTAATAAATAACCCAGAATTCCTAGAGTTAGCTAAAGAACACATTCTCGACATATTAGAAATTGACATTTTCATGATCGGAATTAAGATCAACTTTAGAATTAAGATACCTATTTTTAAGCAAGAAATGTATCAATTCATCTTATTCCTCTACCGATAAACGAAACCAAATTGCTAATCTTACCCAACTACATGGCATACCATAATGCCAAAGACGTATATTATTTTAGTAATAAATGTAAGAAAGTTTATAAACACTATATATGAGAGAATTCATTATCAGTCAAAGACAATCTCGAAACTGAATGTCTTAACAATATATTCACAAAACATGGAACTATCGAACAGGTGAACCCCATAACTTCAAAAATTTGAAGTGCATTTGAAAATAGGACGTCTCCCAAGCATTGGACAGAGTATGGCTTGACGGCCTAATGCATAAAATCAAAATAATGCTCCCTAATAACACGCATAAACTCTTGAAGTCATATCTCTACAACTTTGTGGTGAGATGCAATACTTCCATGTCAGCTGAACGTAACATCGAAGCAGGAGTTCCTTAAGGCAGCGTTCTCGTGCCAACTTTATACCTACAACTGACTATGTCTACGTTTGCCGACGACACCGCGATCCTCAGCCGATCTAGATGTCCACAACAAGCCTCAGCGCAACTTGCGGCCCATCTAGATGTAGTGGAGAAATGGCTCTCAGGCTGGCGTATAAAAGTAAATAAGCAAAAATGTAAACAAGTAACCTTTACCTTAAATAGACGAAACTGCCCAAACCTTACACTAAACAACACCGTGCTTCCCCAGTCAGATGATGTAACATATCTTGGCGTACATTTCGACAGACGGCTTACCAGGCGCACGCATATTGAAGCTAAACGAACTCACCTAAGGCTGAAGGCAAATAGTTTGCATTGGCTTATAAACTCCCGCTCCCCACTCAGTCTGGACTACAAGGTCCTCCTCTACAATACGGTTTTGAAACCAATCTGGACTTATGGCTCCCAGTTGTGGGGCAGCGCCAGCAATAGCAACGTAGAAATCGTGCAGAGAGCCCAAGCAAAGATCCTAAGAATTATCACCGGGGCACCGTGGTACGTTCGGAGTGTAAATATTCAGAGAGACTTGAGTGTCCCCCCCGTCCGCGAAGTAATAGCGCAGCACATGGAAAATTACCACACAAAGCTGTCAACCCATCCAAACCACCTCGCTAAAGCATAGAGTGGCTGCCGTACATAGTGGTTAATAATAATAATAATTGGCCATCACAACCCTTGACGGGTCACAGCCTGTTGCACGATTTGCCTCCACGCATCCCTGTCCTGGGCGCGCCTTCTCCAGTTGGCAGCACCGGATGTAGACAGGGCTTCCATCACCTGGTCTTGCCAACGCATCCGGGGTCGTCCTCTCCTCCGTTTCCCGACAATTACCGCATCAAACACCTTACGGGCCGGAGCGTCTTCTTCCATACGGGCGATGTGACCCAGCCAGCGGAGTCTGTGAATTTTAACTCGACTGACTACATCAACATCCCCGTACAGCTCATACAGCTCGTGGTTCCATCTAATGCGATAGGCATCGCCAACGCAAATCGGACCAAAGATCTTGCGGAGAATCTTTCTCTCGAACACTCCAAGAGCGGCTGCATCGGATTGCACCACTGTCCAGCACTCCGCACCATATAAGAGTACTGGAAGAATGAGCGTCTTGTAGAGTGTCATTTTTGCCTGTCGAGAGAGAGCTCTACTGTTGAAATGCCTACTGAGCCCAAAGTAACACCTGTTGGCAAGTGTGACTCTCCGCTTAATCTCTAGGCTGACATCGTTTGTGCTAGTTATAGCAGTGCCAAGGTAGATGAATTCCTCAAAGCTATAGCTGTCTGCAGTCAGCTGAGAATCAAGACGCCGCGATTCTCTGCTTGAGCACACCATAAACTTTGTCTTGTCCATGTTCACTGCTAGTCCTACTTTAGCCGACTTTTTTTCAATAGCCCCAAAGGCTGCTGTAACATCACGCTTGGTTCGGCCAATGATATCAATATCATCAGCGTAACCAAGGAGTTGGACACACCTGTTTGACAGAATCGTGCCCGTCCGATGCACAGCAGCCTTCCTTACAATACTCTCCATTAGAATATTGAAGAGCATGCAAGATAGCGAGTCACCTTGTCTGAGACCACACTTGGTACTAAAGGTTTCGGATTGGTCGTTTCCTACCTTGACAGAGCTGATGGTGTTGCTCAATGTCATCCTGCAAAGCCGTATCAGCTTTGCTGGTATACCAAGCTCAGACATGGCGGCATATAGGCGATCTCGCCGGGGACTATCGAATGCAGCCTTGTAATCGACGAATAGATGATGGGTGTCGATCTGGTTCTCATAGGACTTCTCCAGGATTTGGCGCAAGGTGAAAATCTGGTCAATAGTGGATTTGCCAGGCCTGAACCCGCACTGATAAGGTCCAATCAGTGCTTCGGCATGGGGTTTCAGGTTTTCACACAGTACGCTCGAAAGGACCTTGTATGCGACTGGAAGAAGACTAATGCCGCGGTAATTGGTGCGCAATGTGGCATCACCCTTCTTCAGGCAGGACAGATCATGCTGAGGTTCCAATCTTCGGGCATGCTCTCCGTACGCCATATCTTGCTGATTAGTTGGTGCATGCTCCCTACCAACATATCACCAGCTGCCTTAAACAATTCAGCCGGCAGGCCATCAGCACCTGCAGATTTATTGTTTTTGAGTCGTTGGATTGCATCCTTGACTTCGGCATGGCTTGGGGTCGGTACATCTATATCAGTACCATAGATTGGGGTTTGTGGATCATAATCTTCATAGCCCGTGCCAGAGCCAGCTAACAGGCTTGAGAAGTGATCCCTCCGTAGCTTCAGCACAATCTCTGCATCTGTGACTAGGTTTCCGTCATTGTCCTTGCATGCAACTCCTCCAGTCTTACAACCTTGGGTCAGACGCTTAACCCTCTGATAGAAGTTACGAGCTTCATTTCGGCATCTGCTGCTCTCTATGCTTTCACACTCTCGCTTTTCATGTTCTCTTTTCTTGCGTCTGAAAAGGCGTTTCTCATCCCTTCTCCTTAACCTGTAGACCTCAACAACAGCCCGTGTAGCCCCAGCTTGCAGTGTTCTTCGGTAGGCGGCGTCTTTTGCAGCTGTTGCGTCCCGACACTCCTGGTCATACCATGGATTCCTTGTTGGGGGGCGCTGGAATCCAATGACTTCTTCTGCGGAAGTTCGCAGGGAGTGGGATATGAGCGCCCACTGATCGCTGATGTCTTCAGGTGTTGGAGTTGTTCGGCTCAATAGGCCAGAGACTTGAGTGGAGAATGCATCCCTTATCTGTTGTGATTGCAGCTTTCCGATGTCCAGCCTTCTCAGCAGTCCTCGACGTGTAACCTTCGCAACACATAACCGTGTGCGAATCTTAGCTGCAACAAGATAATGGTCGGAGTCGATGTTGGGACCCCGACAGGATCGCACGTCGAGTACGCTAGATGCATGCCTTGCATCGATCACAACATGATCGATCTGATGTCTGGTCAGTCGATCGGGAGAGAGCCACGTCGCCTTATGTATGTCCAAATGACGGAACCCAGTACTACGAACTACCATATTATGCGCTGCAGCAAAGCCTATTAATCTGAGACCATTGCTCGATGTGGTCTCATGTAGACTAAATCGCCCGACGGTGGCACCGAAGATGTCTTCTCGCCCAACCTTGGCATTAAAGTCCCCAAGGAGGATTTTAATGTCATGAGAAGGGCAGCGGCCGTAAGCTCGGTCGAGGTCCGCATAGAAAGTATCCTTGGTTATATCGTCTTTTTCTTCCGTTGGAGCGTGCGCGCATATCAGGCTGATGTTGAAGAATTTGGCAGTAATTCGGATCGTTGCAAGTCTCTCGTTTATTGGCAGAAAGTGAGAGACTCGGCGCCGCAGTCTGGTGCCAACAACGAAGCCACAGCCAAATTTATGCCTTTCTGGATGGCAGCTGTAGTAGATGTCGCAGTCCTTCTTCTTAATGCAACCTTGCCCTATCCATCGCATTTCCTGGATAGCAGCGATATCGGCCCTACATTTTTTGAGGGTATCTGCTAGTTGTTGAGCAGCACCTGGTCTGTACAGTGTTCGTACATTCCACGTGCATACTCTCAAATCATTGTCCTTTTTCGTTTGCCATGGTCGTCAACGTTAAATCGGTCCCGTTCCGAGGCTTCTTCTGCTTCTTTCATTGAATTTTGGTTTTTATATGGGTGGATTTCAAGTCCTACGCCACAACCTAGTTTGAAGAGCTAGGACTCTCGTCGCGCGCTTTAGTTTGCCACTCAACGGATGTTAAATGGCAATCCAGGGAGAACCACGTGGAGGTAGTGCGTCGGCTTGAGGCGATCAGTGATAAGGATCATGCTGGCATTCACCAAGTTGAATGCAGTCAGACACTTTGCCTTATATGCTCTCCCCCATCCCCTGGTTAATATCACTCCAAACAAAGTAATAAAAATGTTGATTGACACAGGATCCACTTTCTCTTTCATTCGTTCCGAATTGGCTCAATCACAATATGTGAGAGACCTGAAAGACCCAATAGCAATAAAAACCATCACTCAATCGCACAACGTTTTAAAAGAAGCACATCTACCAATGTTCGAAGAACTTGGAGGGGATGGAAAGATGAGGTTTTTAATCTTCAAGTTCCACCAGTTTTTTGAAGAGTTAGTTGGGATAGATTTGCTACAGCAACTGAAGGCCGTGATCGACATCGAACATGGTTGGTTTCGCACGGTGACTTCAAAGCTACAAATTCATTTCGAAAATTATAGACCAAGAGAAGTTCACAGAATAGAAGCGGGATCGAAAAGGGTTATTCCCGAGCCAGTTCAGGCACCGGACGGGGATTTCTTATTAAGTAAAACGACAGTGAACGAGGATATGATCATTTCGGAAGGCATTTACAGGGCGGTGGCTGGACAGAGCCTAGTGGAAGTAATAAACTATGCAGAGACAGCCCCAATATAGAAACAAATGGCACGCATCTAATAACATTTGAGCGACTAGCCTTTGTAAATGGCACAAAATACTTGAACCGGCGCGAAAGCATAAGAAAGACTGCGGGCGTGGCGGCCTCTCCCCTGCTAAACATTATCGGGCATAACCACGTGCTTAGTATGCCAATGCTTCAGAGGATGAACAGCCGAAACCTGGAAACGATCCAAACCCTCAAAAACGAAGTAAAGTCGGCTGGATCAAGGGACATCTGGATCGCTGTCGGCGTGGGAGTAAGCTTTTTGATCAGCACTTTCATCCTGCTCCATCTCGTGTGGAGGAGAAGACGAGATGCATGGGAAATGCAACAGGTTGCCGAAACATTCAAGACGACCGAGGACGGTCTTACTCCTAAGGGGGGAGTAGTTAACACTTCTGAGGGGTAACAAAAAGTCGGTAGAAATCTTGGGTGATTCTTGGATCACCCTAGTCTTTCTAGATGCCGACTCAGCATACCCGCCTTTGGGGGGCCGTGCCTGGATCCCATTGGTTCCCGGTATGGTGAGTTATGCTCATTTTGCGATCGTCAGCATTTCCCACTGTCATGCGGTCAGCCTGCCGACTAAGCACCCTACTGCTAAGTTCCTCAGTTCTGTTTTATAATCATTTGAATATAGAGCACTTAGCTCCGTAAACTTTACTCCGGCTATCGCCGTCTTATTATTTGCATTCGCCCACTGCGCTTAAGGCCAGGGGTATAGGGGGGCAGTCACCCTCTCGACATAAACTTTATTTTACACTTCATCAACCACCCTACCGGTGGCACACCATCAGCGGCCACCTGGGACCAGCAGCCTGGCCGCCAATTCTCACCTATCTTGAACCGCTACTACTCATCAAGCACCCTACCGGTGCCACCTCATCATCGGCCGGATCTGGAGCAGCCTTACCACCGAGCAACCGACTACAAGATAACTTATATTCTCTCCTTCATTACAGGAATACATTAGCGACCTAGATTCCGTATTGTCCAGATTAAAGCGAGCTAATTTGAAGATTCAACCAGATAAGTCTGAGTTTTTGCGTAAAGAGATCGAATACCTGGGACACATTGCCACAGAGGATGGCATCAAACCAAATCGCAAGAAGATTGAGGCTATAAAAACTTTCCCAATCCCAACCACAAAAAAGGAAATAAAATCTTTTTGGGTCTGTTGGGATATTATAGAAAATTCATCCGGGATTTCGCAAAGATCACCAAGCCTTTAACCAAACAATTAAAAGGGAAATCTTCACTGTTACTAACAGAAGAATACAAAGAAGCGTTCAATGTTTGTAGGCTTTACTGTGTAATGATCCTCTATTGAAATACCCTGACTTTAATAAACCTTTCATTCTGACGACAGATGCTAGTAATGTGGCGATAGGTGCGGTTCTGTCACAAGGAACGCTGGGTTCCGACTGATCGGTATCATTCGCAAGCAGAACTTTCAATGATCGAGAAACAAGATACTCGACCGTTGAGAAGGAGATGCTAGCTATTATATGGGCGACTAAATATTTCCGCCCCTATCTGTTTGGCCAAAAATTCCAAATAGTTACCGACCACAAACCCTTTACGTGGTTTATGAATTTCAAGGAACCCCACTCCAAATTGGTCAGATGGAAACTACAACTATTGAAGTTTGATTATGAAGCAATGTACAAGAAGGGATCTCAGAATGTCGTGGCTGATGCCCTAAGTCGAGTAGAGATACAAACAAATTGTATTTCCGAATCCTCACCCACCAGATTGTCCGATTCCATAATTGTAGCAGATAGACCGATTAACGAGTTTAAGACACAGTACATTTTCGAGGTAGGTGATGAAGACAAGACTAGAAACTGTATTTTATTTAAAAACAAACTCAGAAGTACTATATCCAAAGTCAAGTTCGACATCAACGGTATTACCGACATCTTACAGGAAATCCTAGCACTTAACAGATTACACGCCATCTTCGCTCCAGAAGCAGTTTTTAAGCAGATAGAGAAAGTTTACCTCAAACACTTTAAGAACTATAAGTTATTCAGGTGCAAGGATTTTCTGATAGACGTTGCTAGCACACAAGAACAGGAGACGGTGATTAAGGACTATCATCAGAACAATAATCATAGTGGTGTCAAAGAGACCTTGAGTCACTTACATGAAGCAAAAGATTGCCAAAATAATCAATCTTTGCGACATGTGTGACAGACTTAGGTATGATAGAAGGCCACCTAAGCCAGTATTTCATAAAATTGAAACTCCCGACGTACCTTTACAGATAGTGCGTATGGACATTAATACGATTAATGGTCAGACAATCCTTACATTAATCGATACATTTTCTAAATTCGCAAGCGTTTATACAATTCCGGCTAGGAGCTGCATAAACGTGATCAAGTCGTTGAGGCACTATTTTTGTTTTGTGGGGGTGCCAACAAAACTGGTTTTTGACCAAGGCGCTGAATTTTCTGGGAAGATTTTTTTTTTATGTAAACAATACAATTTTATAACCCATGTGACTTCATTCCAGCAGTCTACGAGTAATTCAACCGTAGAAAGGTTGCATTCTTCGCTAACTGAAATTTACAGAATTATTTATGAAACCAGAAAGGTGGAACGGGATCATGAAGAAATTTTATTCGAAACTCTAACCATTACAATAATAGCATACATTCTGCTACTAAGCATACTCCATTTGAAATACTTTTGGGAAGAACCCACATTTTTAATAAAGATATTGAATACAACTCCGAAAATGACTATCTTCAGAAACTAAACGAATTTCAAAGCACATTATATCCCAAGGTTAAAGCACATTTAGAGGAAAAGATGAGTCGCAGAATCGATAAACTCAATGAACACAGGGAACAACCAAACCCAGTCAGGACAGACGACATTGTATTCCGCAAAGAAAATAGAGGAAATAAACTCACCCCCCGTTTTTCTCAACATAAGGTAATTAAAGACTACAGAATTACACTAATATCAATCAGAAAACAAAAGTTACACAAGTCTAAAATCAGAAACAGAATTAAAACAAATCAAATTCCTATTGATCTTACAAATTCACGTTCGTCGCAGCCCAGGACTTAAAGGTCCGACAATTGGGAAAATACACTCGTTATTAAAAATAAGCTTGGGACAACAAAGATCGTTCCATCCCACAAATACCTATCACACATAATAAGCCTGCAAGATTTTATTGATGACATCGCTAATTTCGAAAGAGCTATAAACCAATTAAAAATAAATACGGGCTCAAAAGACGAGACCGACAGCCTTTCGACTAAACTTCTGCATTTAAAGGTTAGAGTAGATAGGTTACTTCCTAAAAAAGAGACAAAAACGAGGATTAATTAATGGACTAGGAGAGTCGTCAAAATAGTTACGGGAAACTTAGATGACACAGATGGACAAAGAATCGACAATAACCTAAAAACAATTACGGAAAACCAGAGGGAACTAACATCAAGCACGAACAGGCAAGAAATATTTAATAACGACTTTAAGAGTAGATTCGAGAACATAACCGAACATATTAACAAAGAACAACAGATAATTAATCATTATTTGAACGATTACAAGAATACTATTTTAGGAACAGTAAATTCAGAACACCACACCTTACACACACTTCAGTGCATATCACGAATAAATATGAATGTCGATGTATTGTCAAATCATTTAAGTAATATGGAAAAAAGTATGTTACTAGCCAAGCTAAATATTGTACCAAATTTTCTTGTTTCCGAACAAGAATTAATCGTAATCAAACAAGTAATAAATAACCCAGAATTCCTAGAGTTAGCTAAAGAACACATTCTCGACATATTAGAAATTGACATTTTCATGATCGGAATTAAGATCAACTTTAGAATTAAGATACCTATTTTTAAGCAAGAAATGTATCAATTCATCTTATTCCTCTACCGATAAACGAAACCAAATTGCTAATCTTACCCAACTACATGGCATACCATAATGCCAAAGACGTATATTATTTTAGTAATAAATGTAAGAAAGTTTATAAACACTATATATGAGAGAATTCATTATCAGTCAAAGACAATCTCGAAACTGAATGTCTTAACAATATATTCACAAAACATGGAACTATCGAACAGGTGAACCCCCATAACTTCAAAAATTTGAAGTGCATTTGAAAATAGGACGTCTCCCAAGCATTGGACAGAGTATGGCTTGACGGCCTAATGCATAAAATCAAAATAATGCTCCCTAATAACACGCATAAACTCTTGAAGTCATATCTCTACAACAGGATATTTGTGGTGAGATGCAATACTTCCATGTCAGCTGAACGTAACATCGAAGCAGGAGTTCCTTAAGGCAGCGTTCTCGGGCCAACTTTATACCTACAACTGACTATGTCTACGTTTGCCGACGACACCGCGATCCTCAGCCGATCTAGATGTCCACAACAAGCCTCAGCGCAACTTGCGGCCCATCTAGATGTAGTGGAGAAATGGCTCTCAGGCTGGCGTATAAAAGTAAATAAGCAAAAATGTAAACAAGTAACCTTTACCTTAAATAGACGAAACTGCCCAAACCTTACACTAAACAACACCGTGCTTCCCCAGTCAGATGATGTAACATATCTTGGCGTACATCTCGACAGACGGCTTACCAGGCGCACGCATATTGAAGCTAAACGAACTCACCTAAGGCTGAAGGCAAATAGTTTGCATTGGCTTATAAACTCCCGCTCCCCACTCAGTCTGGACTACAAGGTCCTCCTCTACAATATGGTTTTGAAACCAATCTGGACTTATGGCTCCCATTTGTGGGGCAGCGCCAGCAATAGCAACGTAGAAATCGTGCAGAGAGCCCAAGCAAAGATCCTAAGAATTATCACCGGGGCACCGTGGTACGTTCGGAGTGTAAATATTCAGAGAGACTTGAGTGTACTCCCCGTCCGAGAAGTAATAGCGCAGCACATGGAAAATTACTACACAAAGCTGTCAACCCATCCAAACCACCTCGCTAAAGCATAGAGTGGCTGCCGTACATAGTGGTTAATATCACTCCAAACAAAGTAATAAAAATGTTGATTGACACAGGATCCACTTTTTCTTTTTTATTCGTTCCGAATTGGCTCAATCACAATATTTGAGAGACCTGAAAGACCCAATAGCAATAAAAACCATCACTCAATCGCACAACGTTTTAAAAGAAGCACATCTACCAATGTTCGAAGAACTTGGAGGGGATGGAAAGATGAGGTTTTTAATCTTCAAGTTCCACCAGTTTTTTGAAGAGTTAGTTGGGATAGATTTGCTACAGCAACTGAAGGCCGTGATCGACATCGAACATGGTTGGTTTCGCACGGTGACTTCAAAGCTACAAATTCATTTCGAAAATTATAGACCAAGAAAAGTTCACAGAATAGAAGCGTGATCGAAAAGGGTTATTCCCGTGCCAGTTCAGGCACCGGACGGGGATTTCTTATTAAGTAAAACGACAGTGAACGAGGATATGATCATTTCGGAAGGCATTTACAGGGCGGTGGCTGGACAGAGCCTAGTGGAAGTAATAAACTATGCAGAGACAGACCAAGACTTATTTTTAGAAGAGCCACTAAAGGTTGTCGAATTCAAAATCGAGCAACATTTTGAACTCAACAACATAGAAGAAACAGGGAATGGGGATAAAAACATACCATTCCACAAGATTAGGACTGAACATTTAAACAGGGAAGAGATTAAAGGGCTCCAAGTAATTTTTAGGAAATATCCAAAGGTATTCCATAAAGAAGGAGACCATTTGTCTTTCACGCCAGACCTCACAGGTATGCGTTCAAGGAAAGGCAAGAAGTGAGACGACAAATAGACAAATTACTGCAGCAGAAGATTATCAGACATTAGCTCTCCATGGAGTGCACCAGTTTGGCTGGTGCCCAAGAAGAAAGATGCGTCGGGAGAAAGGAAATGGAGAATGGTGGTGGATTATAGGAAGCTGAACTAGAAGGTGATTAAAGATAGATACCCTCTACCGATAATGAATGATGTATTGGATAGTTTGGGTAGAGCAAAATATTTTACAACTTTGGATTTGGCGACTCCGGCCATCGCCGTTATCTTATTTGCATTCGCCTACTGAGCTTAAGGCCCAGGGTATAGGAGGGCAGTCTCTCACCATAAACTTCAATTGACACACAGCAAGTACACTACCGCTGCCATGGCCATCAGCGGCCATCTAGGAGCAGCATTGTTGCCCGTCCGCCAATTCTCAACTAACCACTTGGACAGCAGCCATCCAGCAGCTGCCATACCCACCAGCAAGCACTCTACCGGTGCCACGTCATTATCGGCTCGATCAGGAGCAGCACCGCCACCGGGCCACCAACATTTAATATAACTGGCGCCCAACGAGCAAATTGAACAAGCGACCCTTAAAAATAGTGAGTGAAGGTGAAGAAGAAGAGATCCGAGGCTTTAGACCAAGACAGGTTCAATCGAAGAGATAGAAGACATAATGAACGCAAACGAATTACAAAACCTTATCCAGTAGAGCTGGGTCGACCACTCAAATTATTTTCGATATATCGAGTATTTGGGTTTCCAAACCAATATCGATATTCAGTGTCGATGGTAAACGATAGTTGCAAGTGAAAAAAGGGTAATTGTTTACAAGTGCGGTGCGCGGTAAAAACAGCTTAAAAAAAAAGTAAAATATGGAAATTATGTGTTTTTTTCTAAAATTTCGAAATCCGTTGGCAGAAAGTGAAAATGTTGCACCATTTTTTTGTTATTAACAATTAAAGATGCGATTTGTAGTACAAATTCGGATCTGAGTGACCGTATTTCCATGTGATGTGCCGATTATTGCAGTCGTCTGGTGGCGGATTATTGCAAATACGGTCACTCAGATCCGAATTTGTACTACCGGTCGCATCTTTAATTGTTAATAACAAAAAAACGGTGCAATATTTTCACTTTCCGCCAACGGGTTTCGAAATGTTAAAAAAATCATCATTTCCATATTTTACTTTTTTTTAAAACTGTTTTTACCGTCCACCGCACTTGCAAACAATTACCCGATACTATCAATTTTATCGAGTATTTGCTTCAAAAACCTCGAAAATATCGAATATGCTAAAACCCGATGTTTTCCCAGCTCTATTATCCAGGGCACCTTAGCGCAACAGGAAGCTAAGCTCCGATCAGAATTTGAAGCTCAAATCAGTTCCGTTGATATGCAGTTACAAAACATGCGCGTTGAGCCAAGGTCATAAACAAATTCAAAACCAAGAATCCAAAGTCCAATCGGGAAAGTTCTTAGCCTAAACAATAAAACACACTCAGTTAGAATAAACACACTCAATCAAAGCTCGAAAGCTCCACAACCGAGGTATGATCGTAAAAGAAGTCAGAGTTAGGAGTTGAGTTCAGTTTGAGACTTGCAAGTGACAGGTCGGTGTTCTTCCACTAAAGAATATTTGTAACCAGTTGAATATAAGAAATAAAGTTAATTTTTTTTTTTATTGAAAACTTATGGTTCAAACATTTAATTGGCGCAGTCGGTAGGATTTCTTAAAAAAGTCCTTTAAAAAGTCATCGGTACTGATCAACAAGAAGGATAATACTATACGACTAGTTTATCCTGATCAGCGTAAAAATCCGTGAATAAAGAAAGATTAAAAAGAAATCCGCAAAAGAATTTATGTGCAGCGCGACTGTATATAAAAACAATTAACCAAAAATCCAATTCGGTCAATAACTCCGCGAATTTTCGTGTGACAATATTGCAACAATATCTTCAAAAAGAATAAAAACTTCAAAAGGCGATAACATGGCAACATCACAGTTAGCCCAACTATCCGAGATCCATCTCAATCAATTGATTGCACAGATCAAAGAATTACCATATTTCGACGGTAACCCAATAGAGCTCAGCTGGTTCATCACACGGGTCGAGTATCTGTTGCAGTTGTACCCAACACAGGATGTGAGGCAAAACCATATCATCTACGGGGCCATCGAGAGGACTATTGTGGACTCAGCACAAGCCGTCATCGCAGAAGAGAAAGCTACAACATGGATGCAGACGAAAATGGCCCTGATCAAAGCGTTCAAGGACCACAGGCCATATGAAGATGTCATCCGCAATGTACACCAGACACCTTACCAGGGAAGCATCAGTAAGTTCGTAAATGAACTAAAGATCAGATCCTTCGTAGTTTTAAATAAATTAGAATTAGAAATGGACCAAACAGATAAGGCAATTTACACAAGTTCATTGAACAGAACAATCAGGGATTGTATCGAGAAAAAATTACCGGACAGATTATATAATTCCTAATCGAAAAAAGATATCACAACCATTACTAACTTAAAAGAAGCAGCAATGACTCTAGGCCATTGGGACTCAGACCCATATGATAATTATAAACCCAGGCATTATGACCATCGTAGGAATTCGGGAAATTCAAAGCAGAATCATTACTATCAGAAAAATAATTCAAATCATTATTCTCGATATAATTTAAATAATTATTCAAATTATAATTCAGGATCACATAATTCAGCAAATACTTCGAATTCACCTAATAAAAATCAAAACACTAATCAATACCAGGGTACTTATCACGAATATAAAAGGAATTTAAACCAAGGTAGAGCTCAAAACCCTATGAATCATCAAACCCAATCCAATAATTCACCCAAAAGAGAGAGGGAAAGCGAAAGCGCACAGAATAGAATGGACGTAAATTTTCAGCAAATAGCCTCGGAAACGGAAAACAGTATCCGTATATCAGAGTAGTAATTAAAGATTAAATTTTGAAAGCAATGATAGATACAGGATCTTCCATTAACATCATGAAGGAAAATCTAGGAAATTTTGAAACCAGTGAAAATCAGAAAGTCTATACAATAAGCGGGCCTACCAATTTACTTAAAAGCATAACATTAAACCCCAGCAAAATTTGCCCAGTAAAACAAAAATTCTACTTGCATAATTTTTCAGATAATTATGACATACTAATAGGCAGAGATTCTCTGAAAGAATGTAAAGCTAAAATAGATTATGAAGAGGAATCAGTCACGTTAGGAAGTAAAAAACTTTTTTATGAATATGGCGAAGATGATAAAGACCGCAAGACCGCACCAAAATGCCTTAGCCCAAAATCATCTGAAAAGAAAGAGAAAAAGGATAAGACCGCACAAGAGTGCCTTAATCCACCTCTATCAGAAGATGATTCATTTAATTTTGCCATAAACAATGAACTCAGAGAATGTAACGAATTCCGTCTTGAACATTTAAATGAGGAAGAGAAAGAAATTTTAAAAAGGTTTTGTTTGAATTTAAAGATGTTCAGTACAAGGAAGGTGAAAATTTTACTTTTACTAGTACAATAAAACATTCAATACAGACAAAACACGAAGACCCAATATATAAGAAGCAATACAAATATCCGCAAACTTTTGATGAAGAAGATAATACCCAGATTAATGAAATGATTGAACAAGGAATAATTCGAAAATCGAAATCTCCTTATTGTTCACCCATTTGGATAGTCCCAAAGAAAAGTGATGCTTCAGGAAAGAAAAAATTCAGATTAGTAATAGACTATATAAGTTTAAATGAAATTACAATAAATGACAAATTCCCAATCCCTAGAATGGATGAAATCCTAGACAAACTAGGAAAGTGTCAATATTTCACAACAATCGAATTAGCCAAAGGCTTCCACCAAATTCAAATGGATAAAAATTCCATAGCAAAAACTGCATTCTCGACTAAGCATGGCCATTTCGTATATACTCGTATGCCATTTGGCCTCAAAAACGCCCCTGCGACTTTTCAAAGATGTATGAAAAATCTCTTAGAAGATTTAATCTATAAAGATTGTTTAGTATACTTAAATGACATTATAATTTACTGCAAGTCGTTAGAGGAACACATTTTGTCTCTTAGGAAAGTCTTTGAAAAATTAAGGAACGCAAATTTGAAATTACAGTTAGATAAATGTGAATTCATGAAAAAAGAAACGGAATTTTTAGGTCATGTTGTAACTACAAACGGTATCAAACCTAATCCTAATAAAACAAACGCTATAACAAATTTTCCAATACCTAAGACTCCAAAACAAATTCATTTTTGGGATTATGCGGCTTCTATCGCAAATTCATTCCGAACTTCGCGAATATCGTAAAACCAATGACAATTAAATTAAAAAAAGGAGCAGTAATAGATGTAAAGTGTAAAAACTACATAGAATTCATTTGAAAAATTAAAAGTACTTATCACTTCAGATTCAACTTATTTACTTATTTACTTTTTTACCCCGATTTCAGTAAAACATTCTCCTTAACAACTGATGCAAGTAATATAGCAATAGGTGCCGTATTATCACAAAAACATAAACCCATATGTTATGCAAGCAGAACTTTCAACGAACATGAAATGAATTATGCCACAATAGAAAAAGAGCTGTTAGCAATTGTTTGGGCAACAAAATATTTCAGATCTTACCTATTCGGAAGACCTTTTGAAATACTCAGTGACCATAAGCCCCTTGTTTGGCTGAACAATATCAAAGAACCAAACATGAAGTTACAGAGATGGAAAATAAAGTTAAATGAATTCGATTACGAAATTAAATACCTACCTGGAAAAGAAAACTATGTAGCTGACGCTTTATCCCGAACGAAGATAGAAGAAAACATGTTAGGAGAAGTAGCCGATAGTGTAGACGCTACCGTACACAGTGCACAGGAAGATAATCAAAATTAAATACCAATCACAGAACGACCATTTAACTATTTTTCTAGACCAATCGAATTAGTTAAAGGAAATGAAAACAAAGCGTACGTACAACATTATTTCCATAAAATTAAAATTAAAATTACTTATAAAGAAATGAAAGAAGACCTCGCGAAAGAAATAATCAAAGAAAATTTGTGTACTAAGAAAAGTGCTATCTACATGCATAATGAATCAGATTTTCCAACATTCCAGAATGTTTTCGTAGAAATAATTTATTGAAATCACTTAACAAAATTAGTGAAATGCACAACCAAATTAGAAGATATCCTAACATACGCAGAATTTAAAGAAAAGATATTAGGTACAAGTTAACTGTGGTCAGCAAGACCAGAGTCGTTGACCATAGTTACGTTAACATTGTCGCGCCGGCCAAACTGCCGACCAAGCAATGGGCCGGACGCTCGTGCACAGACGGCAAACACAGCATATTTGCGTGGCCGCTGTGAGCTTATGTTAGCCTTAAGAATATTCCTTGTATTCAGTTCCATTCTAGAAGTTGAATAAAGAGCACAAGCTCATTCATTGAATAACTCCGGCAACCGCCGTTAGACACTTTATTATTCCAAACTTGACTGAGTCTCTAGGCCAGCAGGTAAAGAAGGGCAGTTACCCTTCCATCATAATCATCCTATATCATCAATAGACGATAACAGCCAGCCGGCTACCCACACAGAGACGGCTGCGCGGGAACCTCGAAGAAGTTTAATACCTGGCGGGTGGACTTCACGGGAGAAAAACATTAATTGGCGCTCAACTAGTGGTATTTAGTTACCCTACCGGACGTGGAAATATTAAATAAAAGTGACGGCGGCGTGGGAGGAACGCAGCCAAAGAAAAATCAACACACACAATTTACAAAAAATGTAAGTCGGCCCTTCGGCCAAACCTTTTAGGTCTTAAAAAAAAAATATTATTAATTCGGATTAGTGCAAAAAAAAAAACCACAAGCATTAAATTCTGTCCCTCTAACAATAAAGTGGACCAAGATTAAAAGATACAAATAAATAAAGTGTGTAGTGAGTTTTCCAAAAATCTCATTATTTAAATTGATGGCCACAGTTGGTTTATTTTTTATTGTGTCCGGTGGAGGAAATTTACCCAACATCCCCAATATTAAAAACTTAAAAATACAACAATATTGCACATAATTTTCCCTGCAAGATCTTTTTTTAATTAACAACATTAACAAGATTTAATTGACAAAGAAATAAAAAATAAACACGTTAGTTATAGTGAGTGGTGAAATTTATTCTTGCCCTATAATTTTTTTCTGTGCAACGGCGCATCGATATTTCGCCTAATACTTCAGTGACTCTTTTTTCTCACTGTGTAGTTAATGTAAAAATTCATGCAGTGGCGC
Source organism: Drosophila ficusphila (assembly GCF_018152265.1). Lineage (NCBI taxonomy): Eukaryota > Metazoa > Arthropoda > Insecta > Diptera > Drosophilidae > Drosophila > Drosophila ficusphila. Next base: position 778,815 of record NW_025064569.1, read on the forward strand.
ATACTTTGTCGCCCTGCAGACACTGTTTTGTTTTTATTGCTCCGCTTATTCGAAGGAAATACGATCCCAGGGCCCTCCGACTTTGTTTTGTTTGTGCAGCGCTTTTGCATACGCGCGCAAAATTCCGTGCAGTTAAATTCAGCTGCCCGTGGGCGATCTATGCCTTCAATATAAAAGACATAATAAATAAGGCAAAGACATGAATCTTTCTTTCAGCGATTTGGGATTCTTTATTGGTAAAATTCTTTATAGCTTCATATGAGCTCCCCGTTCCTTCAATATAGGGAGAATAAGCAATACTCAAGTGACTCGGGGTCTGAGAGTGAAGAACAAGGTCAAATTTCACCCGTAAGTTGCAGCCCCCCAGCCCCCCCCTACAAACATGGATCCCGAACAACTCCGAACCGTTATTCAGGCCGCCTTCAGCAATGCCCTTGCAGAACAGGCCGTCCAAAACCAGCTCACAGAGCAAGCACTTAGGCAGAAAATTGAGGAGTTGGCCGGGGGAGTAGCGGCAGTAAGCACTGCGTCAGAACCAGCCCCGACCACTCAAATAAAAACATACATATGCAGCTATAGAGATACACGATACAATACAATGCAACGAGCCTTTAGATGCCGTTAAATGTCTGCCAGAATTTGCGGGGACGCAAGAGTCTTACGTATCTTGGCGACAAGCAGCTGTAGCCGCCTATCACATTTTCAGGCGTTTTGATGGCAGCTCCCGACACTACCAAGCGGTCATAATCATTAGGAGTAAGATTAGGGGTCCCGCTGATGCCGTGCTATCTTCGTTTGGCACTGTGCTGAACTTCGACGCGATTATAAGTCGCTTGGACTTCACGTACAGTGACAAGCGACCGATGCATGTCATCGAGCAAGATTTGGGCACCCTAAGACAGGGTGGCCTAACCTTGTTACAATATTATGATGAGGTCGAGAAGAAGCTCACCCTATTAACAAACAAGGTCAACATGTCTTAGGAAGCAGCTATGGCCAAAGTATTGTGCGACAAATTCCGCGAGGATGCTTTGCGAGTGTTCATCTCCGGGCTCAAACGCAGCCTTACAGATGTGCTCTTCTCAGCGAAGCCCAAAGACATGCCGACGGCTCTCGCCTTGGCACAAGAAGTTGAATCCAATCACGAGAGGTATGTACATCTTCGCAACAACGTTTGCAAGAAGCCAAGAGGAAAAGGATCGTAGGCCAGCTCACAAGACGCCAGAACGTCAGCAGGACAAGATCCCCTCTCAGCCAGGCCAACAATTTGGCACCAACAAAAACCCGCACTTTAGTAAGCAACACAAGGCGCAGGTTCATACCGAACCACGCAATAATAGGCCCCAACAGGAACCTATGGATGTTGACCCATCCTTTTCTAAGCTGTTACCGCATCTCCCAGCCCCAGCTTACCAGAGGCCAGCTACGTCTGACCGAACGAACATACAAAAGAAGCAAAGGGTTAACCACATCTCACAGGGTGAAAAACAGGCAGGAAAAATTATGCCAGCGTAGCCTCCAGTGCAGCATCGAAAATCGAAGATGCCAGTGAGGAATACGATTCAAATGTAATAAATTTTTTAGATCAAGCTCCCTGCTACCCTACCTCAGACGGAGAGTAGCGGGGAACGTTAAAAAATTCCTCGTAGACACGGGCGCCTCTAAAAGCTTTATTAAGCCTTTCAAGGGGCTAAAAGGCGTCCGTCCAGTAGAATCCCCTTTCAGCATCCAATCAATCCATGGCACATCTCACATAGCGGAGAATTGCCTCGTCTCAATTTTTAACATTACGGCCACATTCTTTGCTCTACCGGACTTACCATCGTTCGATGGGATAATCGTATTCGACCTGTTAAAACAGGCCGGAGCATCGCTTTGCTTAGAAACTGGGATTCTCAAATGGGGTACGGAAGTCGAAAAACTTTCCAGCGCAGGTGTGGAGCTGATGTCAACTTTACTAACGTAGATTGCTCTAGTGCACCCCCTTTCATTAGAGACGCCTTCATGAAAATGTTAAAGAGCAGAAAAAATGGCTTTTGCGGACCCTAACCAGGCTCTGCCATATAACACCTCAGTAGTAGCCACCATAAGAACAGAGAATGAAGAGCCCATTTATGCCAAACTGTACCCGTACCCCATGGGGGCGGCTGATTTTGTTAATAAAGAAATTCAAAATCTTTTAAACAATGACATAATTCAAAAATCAGTGTCTCCGTATAACAATCCAATATGGATAGTAGACAAGAAGGGCACTGATGAAAAAGGTAACAAGAACATGCGACTAGTAATCGACTTTCGCAAACTTAATGAAAGAACGGTGTCTGACAAATACCCCATGCCAAATATCTCTATGATATTGGGGAATTTGGGCAAGGCCAGATATTTCACGACGCTGGACTTTAAATCGGGCTACCACCAGATCATGCTTGCGGAACGTGATCGGGAAAAAACTTCCTTTTCGGTAAACGGAGGGAAGTATGAATTTCGAAGACTCCCTTTTGGCCTGAAAAATGCAGCCAGCATATTTCAGAGGACGATTGATGACATTTTGCGCGAGCAAATCGGCAAATTTTGTTACGTATATGTGGATGATGTGATTATTTATTCAGAAAGCGAAGAATCCCACGTCACACATGTAGATTGGGTACTAAAAAGTCTTTGTGAAGCCAACATGAGGGTGTCAGTAGAAAAATCGCGCTTCTTCAAAAAAAGCGTACATTTTCTGGGATTCATAGTCACCAGTAACGGTGCAACAACCGACCCAGAGAAGGTCAAAGCCATTCAAGACTTCCCGGAACCAAAATCCGTGTTTGAAGTCAGATCGTTCCTCGGCCTGGCAAGCTATTATAGATGTTTCATAAAGGACTTCGCAGCAATCGCAAGACCTATCTCAGACATCTTAAAGGGCGAAAACGGAAGTGTTAGTAGGCATAGGTCACGAAACATTCCGGTACAATTCTCTGAAACACAGCAACAAGCCTTTCAGAAATTGCGAAACATCTTGGCATCCGAAGACGTGATGCTGAGATACCCAGATTACAAAAAGGCGTTCGATCTAACGACGGACGCCTCGGCCTATGGCATCGGCGCAGTCCTATCTCAAGAAGGACGCCCCATAACAATGATTTCGAGAACATTAAAAGATAATGAAATCAATTATGCCACCAATGAGAGGGAGTTATTGGCCATCGTATGGGCTTTGGCCAAGCTACGGCACTACTTATATGCCGTTAAAGATATAAATATCTTTACCGATCACCAGCCCTTAACCTTTGCGGTTTCGGAATCCAATCCGAACGCAAAAATCAAAAGGTGGAAAGCTCGCATTGACGAGTCTGGTGCGCGTCTCAACTACAAGCCTGGTAAAGAAAATCTTGTTGCCGATGCACTTTCTCGGCAGCAACTAAATTTGATAAGGGAACAAGAGGCTGAATCGTGCGCTGCCACTATACACAGCGAACTCTCCCTGACCCACACAATCGAAACAACGGATAAGCCCTTAAACTGTTTTCAAAATCAGGTAACTCTAGAAGAGGCACGCTTTCCGTTAAAACGCAGCTTCGTACTCTTCGGAAACAAGAGACGACACGCGGTCAACTTTTCCTGCAAAGAGTCTTTACTGGATGAGCTCGCAGACATTATTGTTGCTAAAGGCGTAAACGCCATTCATTGCGATCTGCACACGCTAGCGATGATACAGGATGATTTAGTTCGGCAATTCCCAGCCACTAAATTCTGGCACTGCAAAAACCGTGTAACGGATATTTTTGCAGCCACGGAGAGGCGCGAAATCATGACTGCCGAACATAATAGGGCACACAGATCGGCACAGGAAAACGTCAAACAGGTACTCTCCGAGTATTATTTTCCCAAAATGGCTAAACTAGCCAATGAAATCGTTCAAAACTGCAAAACCTGCGCGAGGGCCAAATATGATAGGCATCCTAAGAAACAGGAAATCGGCGAATCACCGATCCCTTCCTGTGCAGGGGAGATGTTACATATTGATATCTTCTCAACGGACAGAAAATACTTTCTAACATGCATCGATAAGTTCTCAAAGTTCGCAGTCGTGCAGCCTATCCCCTCTAGAACGATTGAAGATCTCAAGCCTGCACTGTTACAGTTAATGAATTATTTCCCAAAGGCCAAGACGATCTATTGTGACAATGAACCGTCATTGAATTCACATACAATCTCAGCCATGTTGACTAACCACTTTGGAGTTAATATCGCAAATGCACCACCCTTACACAGTGTATCGAACGGCCAGGTGGAACGATTTCACAACACTCTGGCAGAACTCGCCAGATGCCTTAAAATTGACAAAGGCATCAGCGACAGGTATAACAAGTCTATTCACTCGGTCATCGACAAGAGACCAGCTGATGTGCTTCAGACTCAAACGGACAGTCCGCAGTATGAAGTACAATATAGATTAAAAAAAGCACAAGAAAAGCTCAGAAATAGGGAAAATGCGTCCCGTCAGAATAGGGTCTTCGACGTTGGTGAAAAAGTATTGGTAAAATCCAACAGAAGGCTAGGGAACAAACTCACACCCTTATGTGAGGAAAGAGCTGTGGAAGCGGACCTGGGGACCACGGTCCTCATTAAGGGGAGGGTGGTCCACAAGGACAATCTCAGATGATAAAATCAAAAAATGTCCTTTACTTTTTTAATTCATTTTTTATAACACCTTTTTTATCACACTTTAAAGCCACTTGGCATAATTCATTTCTACCGTAACTATAAGGTTCATAGCCAATGGCATAGTTTGTTTTAAGTTTATTTCGGTGGTGGTGGAAACCTCTTTATGAGCAAAAAAAAATAAGCTAAAGTTTAATCCCACAGGTTCGGACCCATACTTTGTCTATTTATATCCCTGGCGTCGGCTCACATTACTGATTATTCACAGGCCAAGTACATTCCCATCGTTGATGGCGAAGTCCTAGTATGGGAAGAGTTCGCATTCGTCACACACACAGCGAACCTCTCAGAGTATGCGCGTGTGATAGAGGAGACGAGCAGCATGATCGACATGTTTCCGCTATCCCACATGAAGAAGCTTCTAATCGTGGATACCGCTCACCTCCAAGATTTGCTAGAGTCCTTGGGCGTTCATCACAGAGTAGCTAGGAGTTTGGACTTCTTAGGATCAATGCTAAAGGTCGTAGCAGGGACACCGGATGCCAGTGACTTAGAAAAAATCAGATTCACTGAAATGAAGTTAGTTGAGTCGAGCAATAGACAAATCCAAATCAATACTAAAATTCAAAACCAAATCAATCAACTAACCTCTACCGTCAATTTAATTTTGAGATCAGCCAAAAAGTCACAGATAGATACTGGACATTTGTATGAGACACTTCTTGCTAGAAACCGAATGTTAATGACAGAATTACAGAATTTGATGCTTGCAATAACCCTTGCTAAAATTAATATTGTTAGTCCGAATATTTTAGATCACGAAGACTTAAAATCAGTTTGGCACGAGGAACCCACCAACACACCCATTGGGGATCTTTTGTCTGTCTCGTCCGTAAAGATTCTGCAGTCCGCTAACATGCTACATTTCATTATAAAATTTCCTAAAATTGAACTAGCCTGTAAGAAAATAACAATTTTCCCGGTCGCCCATGGTGAGACGATTTTGCAGATAAAAGATAACGTCATCGCGGAATGCAATGGAAAAATCCACGCCATTAAGAACTGCTCCGTATCACCAGGAGGCACGTTCTGCCGCTTGGCAACAGAGAGTTCATGCGCTAAAGAACTGCATACAGGTGGGGTAGCGCACTGCCGAATACAAGACAGCGATCTTCAGCCAATAACTTATGTGGACGAAGGGATCGTAATTATCAACAATCGAGCTGCCAAAGTCCGAGTGGACAACGGGACGGAAGTCTGGATACATGGCACACATCTTGTCACCTTTGAAAAACAAGCCACGATAAACGACACCCTTTTCAGCAATCATGCTAACACTCAGAAGAGAGCCCCAGGGGCGGCCAGCTTCCCTCTGTTGAATATCACCGCCAGCCAGGATGTCCTCAGCCTCCCTTATCTTCATCGCTTGAGTGAAAGAAATTTGGAGTTCATCAAGGAGTTCAGAGAAGAAATCGACGACCACCAGACGCATCTCGCAGTAATTATTGCCGGAGTAATATGCTGCGCACTCATCTGCATCGGCCTTGCGTATCTCCGTCTTACTGGGGCAAAAAGATCTGCGATCCAGATAGGAGAAATGATCGCCGAACTACGAACGGCCGAGGGCGGCCTTGACTTAGAGGGGGGAGTAGTTAACTGTGGTCAGCAAGACCAGAGTCGTTGACCATAGTAACGTTAACATTGTCGCGCCGGCCAAACTGCCGACCAAGCAATGGGCCGGACGCTCGTGCACAGACGGCAAACACAGCATATTTGCGTGGCCGCTGTGAGCTTATGTTAGCCTTAAGAATATTCCCTGTATTCAGTTCCATTCTAGAAGCTGAATAAAGAGCACAAGCTCATTCATTGAATAACTCCGGCAACCGCCGTTAAACACTTTATTATTCCAAACTTGACTGAGTCTCTAGGCCAGCAGGTAAAGAAGGGCAGTTACCCTTCCATCATAATCATCCTATATCATCAATAGACGATAACAGCCAGCCGGCTACCCACACAGAGACGGCTGCGCGGGAACCTCGAAGAAGTTTAATACCTGCCGGGTGGACTTCACGGGAGAAAAACATTAATTTGTATATTGCGGCTGGTAAATTAGCTAGATATGTCGAAATCCGGTCCGGTAGGTCTTGAGGGTGATGTCGTTTAAGTCTTCTTTTGACTCGGTTGCTTGGTTCGGCGCTGTTAATAGCGCCGGTGCCAAGTTTTCTGGCTAGGCTATTCAGGTGTTGATAAAGCCTGAATTTGGACCTTACAGCCAAAAGCGAGCTTATTGCGTGGTGCGAGAAGACAAGCCATCCGAGCAACTTTAGCCCTAAAACCGTGTTGGATTCAAGTAATGTGATTGCCAAAAGTAAGTTTTTTGTCCAAAGTGACACCGAGGTACTTTTAGCAGGAACGGCTGTGATTGGGCTATCGTTGAGGTTGACTCTAGGGCAGCTACTTTGGAGATTGGTAAACGTCACATTGGCACATTTGTCTGCGTTTACTCGTATGTTCCAGTCCATAGCCCACTGGGCGTCCAGATCCTCCTGCAATGCAAATGTGGCAGCCAAGATGCTTTTGCTTTTTGTGATTACAGCTGTGTCATCAGCGTAGGTCGCAATTAGCACGTCTTGCTCTTCAAGTTCAGTGATTGGAGTTTGCGTAGGCATATCTGAAGCATAGATGAAGTATAGAGTAAGGCCAAGGACGCTACCGTGGGGAACACCGGCAGAGATCTGTTTGGTGGAATATATTCGCTGAATATTTTTTTTTTTCGCAACACAATGCTTTTATCGTCTTGGCTTGATATTCGCTATTTCTTCACATCCATTTTATACCCAGCATGAAGTACGAATTCAAAAACCTATTCCAACAATGTAATGGACTTAATCCGTGTTTTATATTGTGGATAATTGGAACAAGTTTCATGCACTTAAAATTGTTGTTACCAAGAAAATCTTTAGGTGTCGCAGTGTAGATTGGGCAAGCTTGGTAAGATTTCGTATTTGTTAGGGCATTTAGCACTTTGGCATCAATTACAGTCAAATACAATCTAAACCTCAACATATACATTGCCTTTTATTGAGATTTACTTAAATAGAATTTAATGCACTGATTTCCCTTTCCATACGTATGTTCTCATCTTCAATAACTGTTTTGGATTCTTTAAGAATATCTGTTTTAAAACGTATCCAATTTGCTAACTTACTTACTTATTACTTATTGAAAGAACGGAAATTTGCATAATCGCGAAAAATGAGTTTTGTCCACGGAAACGGGTCAAATTCAACATAGTGCCAGGGTGCCACACTCTGTCGAAAGCCTGCTGGATGCCAAGGAAGGCAGCAACTACCTACTTCTTCTCGAAGGCTTCTTAAGCAAAGTTGACAACTCTGTGCAACTGCTCTGGAGTTCCATCGTCAAAAAGGTCTTCACCGGGAGTTTTCTTTGGTGAAAGTTTTCCCACAAGGTCTTTCCCCTCTGTCAGTGAGACAGGATAGGCTCATTTGAAATGGAGATTCCAGGAACTGTTCAACTGTATGATTTCAGGCGAATAGTCGTTCGTTGCTCGAGGTTGGTAGCGAAGGCTTAAGCTTTCTCTAGGCTCGTACCCCCAGCCACCTGAGGGGTTTCTAATAGCTGATTTTGGGGGGCTGAGCCTTGTACCGTTTCGTGATACGCCACAGCTACGTCGCAGTCTGCTTAAGGCTAACATAGAACAAATTTTGTCTTATTTTTTAGTTTATTATATCTTTGTTACCGCCCTCGTTAACCTGAATGTTCTTCCAATCAGCCTTTTTGGGGCAGTATATGTTAGGAACCTCGAAGTCGTTGTCAGTAAACCCCTTTTCTATCTGTGATTTCGGTACATTTGAGTGGATTCCTTGTCTTCTTTTAGCTGATGGTGCCAAAATTGGCAGTTAAGCGTTGTCAATGTTTTTACAGCTACCCGAAAAGCGTCAGAGTTGGCTGTATAAAAATTTTTGGAGACACCAAATTTGCAAGTGCGAATGTTGTAGTTTGAGGAGCTAATGCTAAGATCAAGAGATTTTTCCGTTAGGACCGAATCGCTTACATTAGGTGCACAAATGGCAGGAATCTTGCTAGATTTTGCAGATCTCCACCACGGACACCTGTATCGCCATTGATAAAGTCACCGTCATCCAGACCCTGTTCCATTTGTTCTGCTTCAGCAGCCAGAATCGCAAATCACTTGTTACCCAATGCCTTAACAGAAGAAGAATCGACTGGCTTGTTAAGCGGCATTGTGGCCTGCAACAGGCATTTCGAATTTCTTTTTTATTCGCCAACGAAGTTAATACATTTGTCAGAGGAGTCGTGCTGCTGGTCGCAGTTACAGCCACGGTGTACGTACATACATAGAATTGCTGCCCAAGCTTGATAGAGCGTTGAAATGGTGCAAGTAACACTAGTAGTGGAGTTACTGCTAACTCCACTACCTGCAAGGTAGACAGATAGACTGAGTGGCCGGAGGGGATGGCCGAAACGTCAAAACAAACTTTTTAAGAGACAATGCGAGTTGTATTCGCAAGATTAGCGGAGCGTGCATTTCATAAAACAACCGAAATGAATAAAATCAAGTGGCGCCCATTTAAAAAAAATTTGAGCAAAAAAACAATTAACCGAAAACTTGTCAAAAAATGTCATGTTGAATTACGTGAAAAGCCATAATCCTTCGGTTTCCGGACCAAACCTAGAAGATCCAGCACAGCATTTTATCGACGAGTTTAGAGAAAAACCACTTGCAATAAGCATTCTAAATGCTGAAGAACACGAGGTAGGAATTGCTTTTTACTTCGAAAAGCCAGATTACAAAAATAAACTGGAAAGGAAACTAGCTTCAAGGGCTGGAAAACAATCGATGGCACTATCGATAGCATCGATGTTTTTGAAATTTTCTAAACATCGATGGTTCATTGGCCACTACGATTGTTTTCATTAAATCTGTGCATTGAGGACAACGTGTAAGTAAAATGGGTTTTGTGTTGCCTTATTTTAATTATATTAAATATTTAATCATATGTAGTGAAAATTTAAATTCCTTGGAAGCAAGCGGTGGTGTTGATTGTAGGCGTGGTGCTACAAAATAAACAAGTTTGTGAAAAGTAAGTATTGTTTCAAAATGACGCTTTGCATACAAGTGAAAATGTATAAGTTAACTAAGTTAACCGGGCGACGGCAATGACCGATCGTCCGAAAGCTCGCTCCGGCCAAATTGCTGACACAGCGTCTGGCCGGAAGCTGGTGCATAGCCGGCAAGCACTACCCATTGGAGTGGCCGCTATGAGTCATTTTTTATGTTAGCTTTAAGCTCAGTTCATTTTGATATCTCAATAAAGACAGAGCCATCGCTCTTGGATTTGAACTCCGGCTCAGCCGTTACACATTTTTTATTATTGGTTGTTGTGCCTTAAGGGCCAACTATACCAATTACTCCCTACATAATTCCCAACCAAGAAGGAAGACCGCTAGGCTGACCTGCCCGGCACACCCCCTCCCGCTGCCGACACATCGATTGCTGTCAGGGGACATTTACTAATTTGTATAAGCATTTATGTACTAGTATATAAGATTGTACTCGGCAGCGGCGGCTTCTTGGCCACCGCTGAACAATATATGAATTGAGTTTAGAAAACCAACTCTAAGACTAAAGTCAATTTTTAATCATTCTAAAATAATATTATTTGGAAATACCAACTATAACTTTTGGGCGACTAGACTCTGGCGGACACCAAAATTCACTAGGACTCTGGAGTGGATACTATAATTCGCGCATGAGTAAAATCATACGAGTTGATTTTTGTAAGTTGAGTGCTATTCTTGTTCAAAAAAATGATTGTTGAACCGAATGAGTAGCGCCCGAAATCATTATGCTGAACACGAGCCGAACTATTTGGAGTGAAACAAAAAATCGCTCGCACCCGAGTTGATTTAAAATCTACAACGAAAATGTGAGCGCATGCAAGTTTGATCGGCTGATCCGAACAGTGTGATTATTTGGCTGTTGAGCGCGTACGAATTTTTTTCTTTCACCCAAAGCCGTTCCTTGGTGTACATTATGGTCAGTTACGAGTATTTTGCTAGTGTCACCCCTTCGCTGAACGAGCGGTCGGCCTGTCGGGTGCGCATAGCTTACGTAAAGTCACATGTTTTTCAGTTTTAAGTTTGATTTTCAATAAAGAGCATTTGCTTGAACGCAAAACTCTGGCATTGGCCGTCAACATTTACTTTATTAATTGGAATTGGATATCGTACCTTAAGGGCCGTTAGCAACGGTGTCAGTTACTCCCGACGTAGTCTTCATAAAAAAGAGAGAAGAGAGCCAGTGGCAACCGCCCGGATCCTCATAAGAACAACCAGCCACGGTGGCAATTGCGTCCTCACACCTTCCCCGGAATCAGATACGGTGGCAATTGGATCGTAACCCCTTACCCTCACGGACAACATAATTTACACAGAAAAACGCATAGAAGCGGACCTGGGAGCAGCGGTCCTCATTGGAGGAGGGTGGTCCACAAGGACAACATTAAATAATATTTTTCTCCAATTTATGTGCACTTAACACACCCATCACAAACACACAATTAGAAAAAGGCAGTAGATTTAACTCCTCTAATAGCATCGCGAGAATCATATTAACTAAATGAAACTAAATTGCCCGAGTTATTTCCACATTCACACATGTGAAAATTGTTAGACGCTGATACTGATTATATTATAAATATTTTATCCGTATTAAAGGTACACCGCCGAGTTGCCAGAAAGCGGTCACTCCTGATGCAGCTGACCTCGAAATGTTAAAAATGTCCGAGTCCCGGTTAATTGAATCAAACAATAGACAAGTAGTTATTAACACCGAAACGCAAAAGCAGATAAACAAATTAACCGAGGCTGTCAATAAAATCATTAAGGCAAAAAAGAAAGACCTGGTTGACACCCCACATATATACAAAGTTCTTTTGGCCAGAAATATAATTCTAATTACAGAGATCCAGAATCTGATGCTCGCGGTCAACTTGCAAAATCAAATATCATAAACCCTGCCATTTTTAACCACGAAGTTTTGAAGCCCGTTTTAGTTGATCACCCCACAGAGATCCCCGTTATTAGCCTAATAGAGGCATCTAATATTAAAGACCTTCAGTCCGACAATATTATTCACGTGCTCATTGCATACCCTAAGATAAAATTTAAATGTAAAAGGGTTACCGTCTTTCCCGTTTCTCACCAACACACCGTTCTCCAACTACGGGACAACGTGGTAGCTAAGTGCAACCAGGAAGTCTTAGCGATGTCTGATTGCTTGTCGAAAATGTACGGAGCATTCTGCAAACTGGCAAGCCAGGACACAAGGGCCCGAGGTCTAGACGCAGGGTTCACGGCGCATTGCGAAACGCAGGCCACCCACCTAAGCCCCATAACGCTGGTAGACGATGGTATAATGGTAGTCAATGAGTGTCCGGCAATAGTCAGCACGGATGGCGGCCCCAATATAGAAACAACGAGTTACCGCCTCGGCGGTCCCCCACCTCAGCCCCTACGACTATCATAAACGCCGCCTCAGCAAACACTTCAGCGGCCACCCGCTCGCTCCTCCGCACAGTGGCCGGATTTGTCAAAGTTGAGACAGAAAGTCAAAAAATAAATCTTGATCTACCGAAAATATTATAGATTTTAGTATTATGGTAGAATTCAGACATAAAGAAAGGGGTGTATCCAGCCTACGCACGACAGAAGTGAAACTTATAGTATTCCTCTCTCTCTTATCATTTCATTATCTCTTATTTTCTGTGTTAGGTTAGTTTGAAGATTAGAGGTTAAATTATTCAAGGACGAAGCATGGATTTTTGTATCTAATATTTTCTTATAGATAAATGACGATCGATTAATGTATAGTTCCAAAACTGTTCAATTTATTTACAAGTACATATACAAAACTGCATCGATTGTTGTCCCGTGTCTAGTCGTGCTAATGTTCCTGTCATTAACAATATATAAATTGAGGGTGTTTTTGAAAAAGTGCAAAATCTCTAAAGATTCTTCCCTCGCGAAATTCACATTAAAATCTCCCGAAATAATCATAGGAATTTCGTGATATTTCTTATTCAATAACCTTGAACCATCCTCTGTGTATGGCAGAAGCACGTGGGGGATAAAATCTTTGATGTCAGTAATCGATTTACCTGGTGAGATATAAATTGACACCATAATAATTTTTTTCCCATTAGCCAGAGAGCATTCTGCAGCACACAAATCCCCAAAGGAAGATGTATGACTAGAAACAAATTCATGGTTACGGGCAAGAACGTCATTATGTTTTACCACAACATGGTGGAGTCTATTTACATTATGATATATACCTACACCGCCCGCTCTAACATTGGGTCTCTTGTATTGTACAATGCAATCAAAATTTGTAACATTAACATGCCTGTCATCGTCAAGCCAAGTTTCGGAAAGTATCAATATGTCTGAATTTTTTAGAACATTACCTCGTAAATCTGAAGCATTTTTGTTAATACTTTGACAATTGAATGAAAATATCGTCATATCTCCTTTTTCAATATATTCTAACAGTACTTGATCCAGAGTTTTTAAACGTACCGTAGAATGTCTGTTAAAAATCTCTTCTCAATTGAGCTACTGAGATGCCTTCGCGTCGTCCGTGATAAAATAAAAATGGATAAGAATTATGGTGCCAATCACTGCCATCACCGTAATTGATTTATTAAATTTGTACCCAGTATGAGTCACTAGGCCAGCGGGAGAAAAGAGGGCAGTTACCCTCTCACCCTAATCGACGTATTTCTACAGCTGATGCAACGGTCCAACCGGCCCGACCTCATACGCTGCGGCTAGTATTATTAGCTGCAACCACGGTCAACCGACCCTCCGCCACGGACGTACAGCCCGCCGGCTTCATTCGCGCTACGCACGGACAGCCACCCGGCACACGAACTACATAATTGGTGCCCAACCAAAGGAATAATATTAAATATATTTGAACTCCACCCCTGAAGTAATATAATATGTAAGTAGCTGAACGCCAACGATAGCTAAAGGTCTACACATAAATAACACACAACTACCAGTGCCTCAAATGCATACAGTTTCCTATGTCCAGCAATAGGAATTTTATTAAAATATAAAAAGTGACCCGATTTCTGATTTTTAATTTTTTTTTTGGGTGCGTGACAAAAAATAAAGTCAAGTAACTTAAGGGGTTATATCCAGTTGCGAGGCCAAAAAAATGAGCTTTTTTGAAAATTATTTTTGGAGAGGCAATTTATTGTATGAATACGTAATATATATGAAAAGATAGGTCATTATTTCTAGTTTTAGAATATATTTAAAAAAAAAAAAAATTTTGGACTCCGTCGGTCCTGTAGAGGATCTCCCGAGGGTCCACTTCAAAAAAAGGTTTTGCGGTGAGCAAAATTTCTCCGGTCCAAATTATCTGAATTGCAAAAAACCAAAAGGATTACGTAAAGAATAGACAAATGCTGGTAATGAGACTTGGGATTTTCAAAATTTTGATTTTTGACAAAATGGCGGCTTCCCAAACATAAAACTTTGTTTTTGGCACAAAAATTTCAACTTTGAAGTGGCTAAAAAAATCAAAGTTTTTGTCGGAGCCAAAATTCCAAGTTTCATTACCTGAAAAAAATATCTAAGAAGAGAATGTGAAAGTTTCAAGTCAATCGGACAAGCCGTCTCTGAGAAATTTTGCTCACCGACTTTGAAGACATAGTTTCGAGAAAAACGCATTTAAAGTTTTGGCTACTAGTTGAACTACATGGGAGACGTCTTTACAAATACACTGATTACTCCAATACTATTTACCGGAATACTTTGAAATTTTCAGATAATCTTCTTAGATATATATACATTCAAAATAGGCAAAAAAAAAATTTCGATTTTTTCAAAATCGCAACTGGATATAACCCCTTAAGTTACGTACACTTGTACTAGCAGTTTTATGTGAATAAATAACGAAAATAATTAAATGACAAAACATTCCATGTTCCTGGTGTTGATTTCATTTTCGATTTTTTCAAGTGCATGATAAAATAAAAAAAATAAAAAACCTCAAATAACGCACACTGGTGCCAAAGCTAAAAATTTTTATTTGAACCAATAATATAAAGAAATAAATCACACAGTATTTTATATGGTCAGTGTGGGTTTCTGTACTGTTTTCTTTACAAGTTGGTCCATTGTGCCTGTGCTTACATCGAATTTTGTTCCGAATTAGTGTATCTGTGTTAGTAGTCGAATTGACCAATGTCTATTGCCTCGCTCCTTGGTCGTTCCGTAAATTGAATTTGTTCTTGGGATAAATTAATCCGACATTTTTGTGTTTTAGGTGACGCTTCAATATTGGCGCGAGGAAATCATCTCGACTTTTTTCTCTAATATTTTGCGGTTTTGGCCACGGTGCCTGTATCGATATTGCAGAAAAGTGGCCCCATCAAAACAAACTGTCTTGTGTCCCAATCGTTCCACAGTTCGCATTTGTCCAGTATACCTAGCGTTAACTTACTTAGCTCCCTTTGGCTGCCAATGAGTTGGCAGTTATAGAGCAAGAAATTGATAGCAACGGCAGCGACGAAATAGGATTCTGTTCCGTAGTAAGGAACATAGACCAACCAGAGATAAATGGTCCAAGCGATTGTCGCAAATGCTGTAAGCACCGCTCTTGCTACGCAGGAAGAGCGTCTGAGAAGCGGCTTTGCCTCAGAGTTAGAATCTGTTAGAACGCAGGTTAGCGCGCTGACAGTGCAAGCGCCGCAGGTTGAGGTTTATCAAAGAGCAATACCGAACCTTGAAATAAATTGTTATGTCGAATTAGACATTGTAAAATCTCTGCCAACAATCAGTGGAAGCCATGACGAATACGTATCGTGGAGGCAGGCTGCATCAGATGCATATGAAGTATTTAAAAAATACGACGGCAGCGAAGCCCACTACGAGGCCGTTGTTATTATCAAAAACAAAATTTGCGGTCCCGCTCGGTCACTCCTCACGTCGCACAATACAGTATTAAATTTCGATGCAATTTTAGCCAGGCTAGATTGCACATACGCGGACAAAACATCCCTAAGGGTGCTACGTCCGAATTTGAAAATGGTTCGGCAAGGAGATGCCGAACTTATGGCGTACTATGACGAGGTCGAGAGGAAATTCACGCTCGTCACCAACAACTTATGTCTCATAATACGGACACGGCAACCATCCTGAATAAGGATGTTAGGGACGACGCCCTCATTGCAGGGCTTAAAAGACCATTCAAATCACTCGTGCTGCCAGCACAACCCAAAGACCTTCCATCCGCACTAGCGCTAGCCCGGGAGGCGGAGAACAGCATTGAATGAAGTGCGTTCGCGGCATCGCCATAGAAGTCAGGGAAAGCAATGGAGAGGTGAGGATAGAAATTCGCACTTCATTCCTAAGCAGGGCCAAGGCAAGCCTCATGAGGACAACCTCTGGCAAAAGCGCAGGGATCCCGAAACCGTAGACCAGAATAAAGTTCAGCCCATGGAGGTAGACCCCTCGACGGCCAAATTTAGGCAGGAAACAAACTGGGGGAAGCCACAGAGTAAAAACAATTTCAAAAGGCAGAACTCGTCTCAGCGTCAGTCAGGCCAAAGACGCCAACGCGTCAATAATATAGCCCATATGGCAAGTTACTCCGCCACAGCTGAGGCTGAAGTTGCCAACATTGAGGAAGACAGTGACACTGCCGAAGTTAATGACCTTCTTAATTTTTTTGGGAGCGCTCCCGTCTGCCGTTCGGCGAGCGACAGTTGGCTGGCAGAAAACTAAAAATACTCATCGACACGGGAGCGGCAAAAAATTACGTTAAGCCCGTAAAGGAGCTAAGAAATGTAATGGCGGTCGAAACCCCTTTCACTGTGAGCTCTATTCACGGCTCCAGTGACGTCAAAGACAAGTGCATAATGCGCATTTTTGGGATAGACGCCCCATTTTTAAACTGTTTTTTTTAGCTCACCCTGTTTGATTCTTGGGTAAAAATTAGATATTGAAATTTAAGTACCTTCCTGCAGTCAGATTGATCTGAAATTTGGTACACACCTTTAGTTCCGATGACAATACAATATAGTAATATCAATAACATTGTAAATCCAAGATGGCGGCCGCAAAATGGCGGATAACTTAGGTTTTATCAATCCCATCAACATGGGTATCAAATGAAAGGTCTCAACAAGTAGATTACAATTTACTATGCATAAAAGGGGCCCATCTCATCACTTTCGAGAGGAGAGCGATCATAAACGACTCTGTCTACTTCAACCTCAACAACTCGGTTAATAAGAGTCCGGGGTTGCGGGCTCACCCCTACTCAATATCACGGGACACTACTAAGACTTCTGTTCCTGCAGCGGATAAACGAACACAACCTGCGCCTTATGCAGGAGCTTAGGGACGACGTGTCGGCCGGGGGATCCCCGAAGGTTTGGTTCGCTGTAGGAGTTGCGGTTAGCCTTTCATTGTGCGGCTTGATTCTATTGCAACAACGCTGGAGCCGGAAGCGAACATCTGTCAAGTTGCAGAAGACCATCGACGAAATGGTAGCCACCGAGGACGGCGTAAATCTTAAGGGGGAGTAGTTAACAACCAGCTCCCAGCATAAGCTAGGCAGGGCAATTTTATATTCTATTATTTCATTTTTATATTTTTATATATCATTTAATAATCTTTTTATATTATACTTATATTTCTCACGTATGGCCACCCTAATATTTGCACCACCCTTATGGTGTCCAAGTGCTGAGCCAGCAAAGTGCACTGCTATGGGCCGTGCCTTTGTGCCATTGGTGGTCAGCGATCGTACGACTTTAGCAATTTTATGCTTGGTCAGCAAAGATGCCACGAGCATCCGGCCATACGTTTTACTTTTTGTCAATTTAACTTTAGTCTAATTATGTTCTGAATGAATAAAGAGCTAAAGCTCAATAATTAAAACTCCGGCCATCACCGTTATCGATTTATTAATTTTGTACCCAGTCTGAGTCTCTAGGCCAGCGGGCGAAAAGAGGGCAGTTACCCTCTCAGACTAATCACACACTGCGGCTAGTATTATTAGCTGCAACCACGGTCAACCGACCCCCCGCCACGGACGTACAGCCGAAAATGCTGACCTAGGCTATTTCGCAAACACAGCATACATATGTACCCCACTCTAAAGTTAGCTTTCGTTTGTACTCAGAACTTGAATAAAAGGCAGTCTTAGAACTTGAACAAAGAAAGTTGAATTTATTATTAAATCCATTAAAACGACTTAAACTCAAACCAGCCACCTCCGGACCATTGACGTAATTTCTTAAAGAACCAAGGATGAAATTCATCAGGATCATCATACTGATTACCGTGTAATAACTTAGGTAAGCCAAGGGGCAAAGTGGAACAGGAAAAGGGAAAAATACAAAGAAAAAAGCAAACGTTTTGTGCCAAAAATAAAAAGTGAAAACGACCTAAGTCAGTGAGTTAGTGAGGCCTAATAATAAAATTTTATATAATGTGCTCTTGTACTAACAAACCACCAAAAACAAATAATAAATACCTATCTATATTTACTGTGACCATCAATCGCTGATCGGCACAGAATGCACTGCGCATTAAATATCGTTATTCAAATCAATAAAAATATTATGCACCTATATTTACTGTTATTTTTTATTCCCCCGTCCTCCTTGTCCCCTGCTCTCGCCACGTAACCTGATATGTTTGGATCTTGAGCTCGACGAAGAGCAGCTACAATATTGCAGAAAAGTACACAAACTCGAAATTCGCTGACCTAAGAAGAAAATAAGTCGACAAAATCTTAAAAAGAATCCTAATGAACTTACATTGTTGCCATTTGCATTACAACTTAAAATGTAAATCGAAAACCTTTTTTACCTTTTATTATTTTCCCAATAAACTAAACAATCACTTTGCCCCATGGTTGCCACACCTCAAAAGAGACACACACATAAACTAATGTTGTCTGTCTTACAGATTCTCAGCATAATACAGCAACACAAACATTAGTAACTACTACTATACATTAAGACTTATATTTACCTATATTCACACTTATATTTACCATACAAAGAAAACATTTTGTCTCCCTATATTCAAAAATTTTTTTTTCCAAACCAGAAATAAGAGCAATTTCGTATTACACAAAAGAATTGTTTTTTAAGCACAAACTATTATTATTACCAATACCTTTAAATTTAAATAATCTAAAATACTTGCACTAAATATTTTATTTATTAATTTTAATTGCGCAAATACATACGTAGTCTTTCACCTAATGTCAAGGAAAACCATAGTAGAAAAGACCAAAACCAGACTAGGGCTCAGGAGTAGCACCAGTCTACCTGAAATTAGGGAAGAAGAAATTTTGATCATGGATTCGGGTAACGCATCGGGGGGTTCTAGGGCCACTAACCCCACCAAAAGTGCCGTTAACAATCTAGGGAATGCTAGCACGATCCTAAATATTTAAACTACCACCACCCTGAATAATACTTTAAACCCCACTGACATTCTTGGCTTTGTTAAACAGTTGCCTACTTTCGAGGGAACACCAGGTACCCTAAAGAAATTCATTGTGAGCGTTGCGGAAATAATCATGTTAATAAGGGGTACAGACCAAACCCCGTAGGGACAATTACTACTAAGAACCTTGAGGAACAAAATAATAGGTAAAGCGGACGAAACCTTAGACATGTTAGACACTAAACTCGCATGGGACAGTATTAAGGAAAATCTCAAACGCATGTATGCCTGTAAAAAGACGGAACCAATACTCATCGCTGAAATCCAGAACCTTCCAAGTGGGTTGTCCCTGGGTAAACTATTTTTTGAAATCACTAGGCTCCGAAGCGAACTATTGACGCTCCCCACAGATCCCGACAATGGCGTAAGTGCAGCATCGAAAAGAGTCCTTTACGATGAAGTCTGCCTTAACGCCTTCTTGGTCGGACTGCGGGATCCGCTCAGGACGATCATCCGAGCCCGAAATTCGTTCAACAATCGAGACGGCTTATGAGTGGTGCCAAGCTGAGCAGAGTTTTATCTATCAAAAACAATATAAATTGCAAAATAATAGATTCAACTCAGACCGTAATAGACCCTACCAATCACGGGCCATCAAGAAATACTGAGCTTACCATACTTACAAAAATTAAATATGAAAAACCTACGTTACATTGGCGAAAAAGAAAAGGGTCTGGAAACACGGCCTATAATATCTGGAGTGGCCGCGATCGCCTTCTTGATCATCTGCTTTGCTTTTTGCAAGTTCTATCAGAAATGCCAGCGAGACCAACGTCAGCGTGACCTTCAAGATATCATTGACAGCTTTAAGAAGTCCGAGGACGTCCTTCATCTAAGTAGGGGAGGAGTTAACACGGTCTCCCAGCAATACGGAAGTTCCCAAGCTGATGCATAACCGAATAAAATAATGGAAGGCTAGCGACACCTATGGACGTTGTACAACGATTTTGCCAAAATCTCAGGCTTCGTTCAGCGCAATCAGCGGGCAATGCTCTCCGATGCAACGGCGGCTACCCAACACCATGCATGGGCAGCTGGGTCAGCACTTTTAGGGCATAGGGCTAGCTTTCGTTATAAGAATGTATGTACTTAGCAGTTAGTTGAATTTTGGAAATAAATCGTGACGGTCGTAACCTCAAGCTCCAAGTCTTCTAAGTACCTATACTATACCTATAATGATAGGATATATGATTACACACATTTTGACTGTCAAAGAGATGGCGTGCTATTTGTTGAGCGGCCTTCACGGTCATGACTCTCCAATTACATTTTTTGTCCTTCCGGGACTCACCGCCTTCCATGGCATTATTAGAGATGATACCTTAAAATCACTCAAGGCAGTAATTGACAGGGAGAACGATTTCCTAACACTAACTCCCGGGGTAAACATCCCGCTCGTTAATTGACGGTCAGCACCAGGAAGAAAAAGATAAGTCACTCGGTAGGCTAATTAAGGAATATTCAATTATTTTTGAACCACTTTCACCAGGCGAAGCCGTGGAAACGTGTAAGAGCTGAAATCCGCACCAGCACTCAATAACCAATATATTCAAAAAGCTACCCTTACCCCGCTAATATGAGGGGTGAGGTGGAAAACAGGTTGACGAACTCCTGCGCGAGGAAATTATAAGGCCTTCAAAAAGTGCTTATAATTTTCCTGTTTGAGTGGTTCCGAAAAAACCGAAGCCTGGTGGGGAAAATCAGTACCGCGTGGTAATTGACTTCAAACGTCTCAGCGCGGTCACGATCTCCGATACCTACCCGATCCCCGACAGACCATCGACCTTGTCCAGCCTAGGCGAAGCTAAATTCTTCACCACGCTCGGTCTGACATCAGGCTTCCACCAAATTCACATGAAAGAATCCGACATACCAAAAGCCGCATTCTCCATCCTTAAATGGGAAATACGAATTCCTTCGTCTCTCATTCGGCCTGAAGAATGCCCCAGCAGTTTTCCAGAGAATGATTGACGATGTGTTGCGAGAACACATCGGCAAAATCTGCTACGTATACATAGACGATATTATCGTCTTTAGTAAAGATTACGAGTCTCACTGGCACAATCATTACATTTACATTACATTTCTTATCATACATTTCTCGGTCACTGAACAAAACAGAAGAGAACCATGCCGTAAACGAGAAGGAGATGCTGACGATAGTGTGGGCATTGGACAACCTTCGATCCTACCTTTACGGTGTCAAATCAATCAAGATGGAAAGCATCATAGAGGAGTATAACTGTGACCCTTTTTACAAACCAGGGAATTCTATCGTAGTTGCTGATGCCCTTTCTCGCATCACGTCAAATCTCAATTATTTTAGCTCCTCCTCTGTTTCAGCCACAGAGTCCATTGAAACTGTTCACCGTGCCCTTCAGGACGCATCGGATTTAGTTCCACACTTAGAAGTCCCCTTAAACGTATTTAGAAATCAACCAGTGTTCGACCCTATGAGATTAGATTACGCTCGCAAAGACCCACATGCGGGGTACGTACGCCATTTGATTCTGCTTAAAAAAGGTACTTTGCAGACCTTACAGACCTCTCTGAAAATTTATTTAAAGCCGTTAGTAATTAATGGCATTAAAATTCCAGAAAACTATTCGGAACTTTTGCTGACTTGCTACCAAGAAACATTTTTCGGAAACAAATTCCGCCTGACCCAGAGGTTAGTAGCAGATTTAGAAGATGAAGAGAAAGTGTGCAAAATAATCGGTGAAGAACACGCAAGAGCTCACCGAACCCCCAAAGAAATGAGAGTACAAATTTTAGAAAAATTCTATTTCCCTAAAATGACCTCCCGGATAAAGGCACAAGTGTTTTCTTGCTCAGTTTGTAAAATGTTTAAATATGATAGGCACCCCAACAAACCACAGCTTCAGCTGACCCCTGTTCCAACTTACCCATGCGAGATTTTGCATATCGAAAACCTAAAATTTTTAAGTTGTATAGATAAATTCTCTAAATTCGCCAAACTTTTCCCAACTGCATCCAAGTCATCAATACATCTAAGCAAGAGATTGACTGAATTGCTGCATTACTTCACCGCACCTAAATCTATGGTATCGAATAACGAAAGAGGCCTACTTTGCCCAACCGTACTAAACTAGCTGCAATGTTTAGGAATCGCCGTATACTACACGCCACTCGACCTTTCTCGAAATTTATAGGTGCCTAAAAAGGACAACCCAAATCTTAAGGTTATTGAACTGGTTTTTATAGCCGTAGACAGATACAACAACTCTGTCCATTCGGTCAAGAACCGTTAACCAGTCGATATTTTTATCGACCGAACCTCCCGAATAAATTATCAAGGCCTCATAAATTTCAAGGAGACTACACAGGAGGATATAAGGGGTTATTACAACATAGGCAAACAAAAAAATAAAAAGACAACAAACAAAAAAAAAAACAAACAAATATGTAATACACAAAAAATTAAAGCAATAAGTAACATATTTTCTCCAAGCATCGCGATCGTTCACATCGCAACAACACTCCACATCTTCCAATATGATTCACCGGTCGTCTCACTACAACGAGGCGTAGTATGGCGCTAGCACATGTAATCGATCTAAAGCAAATACAACAGATGATCGATAGAACCACCGACGACGCGTTACTGATCACTGATAATAGAATTGGATCGCTGTTTAGCCATTACCTGGAAAAGGCTACAGATGGCAGTTGGCTACGTTCAATCGACTGGCTAGGGTCTGCCTGGAAGTGGGTCGCTGGGTCACCCGATGCCTCGGACTGGAACACAATCCTTCAGTCACAGGATAACGTGGTCCGAAACAGCAACCAAAACAGCAATCAAAATAAATACCAGGCTGTTCGATGCAACGCATGACGAATTGCAGAAACTAGACGACGTATTGGCAGGGTTAACTACATCGACGGGGACGTTCATGAGCCACAGTACTGATGCACAAGGCCACGATCCTCGCGAACCTGGTCGACGAAATCACGAGGGCCTGCCAATTAGCGAAGACATCAGTGGTAAACACCAACCTGCTAGACCAAAAAGAAGTGGAAACCTTGTTGGCAGAAACGAGCAGCCTACCCTACCAAAATGTAGTAGAAGCAGTGGAATTCGCACAGCCATCGATTTTAACCAATGGAACCTCTCTATTATACGTTCTGTCAATGCCCAAGGTCGTGGATAAAAAATACCGATTGATGCTTCTATACTCAACAATCAATACTGGGAAGCAGGTGGTACTGGAATTTAATAAATTAGCAATGGATCCCCTAAAAACCTATGCAGTATTGGGAAATTGCCTCTCCATTGGAAATACGACGGTTTGTCAGGAGAAAGACTTAAAGAAATTGGACGAGACAAGCTGCATTCCTAGACTGCTAAAAGGAGGCCACGCCTTTTGTGACTACCTAAGAAACGGTGGTAGCAGGGGCGGACGCAAGGGGTGTCCCGGGGTCCGGACCCCCCCCCCAAAATCCCAGACTTTTTCAAATTCTCTTACAGCACACGGTCTTTCAACCATGTAAACTAAAAAAAAATTTTGATCGGACCCTCCCCAAACAAAAAAATTTTTGATCAGACCCCCCCAAAATTTTTTTCTGCGTCCGCCCCTGGATGGTAGAATTAGTGGACGACGGCACCCTGTTCCTGACCAACTTCAACGGTACAATCAGCGCGGACTCTGAAAACCGACAACTGCTCGGCTCATTTATAGTCCAATACGATAATGAGATCGTGAGCATCGGAAATACGTCGTATAGCAGCTATATGTCAACTCACGTGATGGCCATGCCGGCCGTTTTAACCAATGTAACGGCCGCGGGGTACAAGCTTTCCCTGAAATACGTTCACGAATTTAGCCTTCAAAACCTAAAAAGACTATCGACTGTATCTAATAATTTTATATTTTCAATTTTAACAGAAGCAGCGATGATCTTCATTGTGGTCGCTCTACTGTATGTCGTGTGGCGGAAGATAACATCTACCAAAGGCATTCCGTCACATCGAGGCATAGACGAACTGGAAGCTTACTGTGCCATACTGTGGAACGAGCGGAGAGCGACACTTCCAACTGGACTGGAGAACTAGAAAGTTAATTGGCATTTTTATAATTTACTTAAACAATAAATTATTCGAACCCAATCTCTTAACTTGGGGAAGCGGAGCAGAGCTACAAATCTCTAGGAGAAAACCTTCAAACCTGGACATGTTTAGGTAATATTACGAGTCCTGCACGCGTCGGGATGTGCAAGGACTTAACTTACATTAACAGATATCCTTGATATCATATGTCACCGACGGTTCATAAAATACTTGTTCATGGCTGGCAAATAATACACTCCTCCTTAGTTTCCGTGGGATGTTTAGGAGAAAATGCTTCAGAAGCAAGAAATAAGTTTTATAAAAGCGACCGGAAATCTCATGCTCGAAAGAATAGCCGATTAAACAACATGGCAAATGTTTTTTATAAAGCTATGGATTCTTCTGACCCATTAATATCCAGCATATGTTTAAGCGAATGGCAAAAGAATTTAAAAAAAATCTTCCGCCAGAAGTAATAAATCTTCTAAAACCTCCTTCTGTTCCGAACTGCAAAGTAATTTCACAACTGGAAAATGTGGATTCGGACTCTGGCGAAAATTTGTGTATAATACTGGATGATGAAGAAAAAGGGACATATGTATCTTAAAATAAAATTTTACAACATAACCATAAAAATCTTTGGTTTTTTTTTATTGGTTGTGGGAGAAAGAGTTGAAGGCGTGGCTTAATAAAAAAGGAAAAAATACGACATTCTACATTAACATTTTACATTCTTATGCCAAATTTATAGCATCTAGCTTTAAAATTAGACTTTATGCGTAAATTTCTGACTTTATGCCCATTGTGCGTTGTCCAAATTTAAAATTCCGTTTTGTTTTTTTTTTTTTTTTGTTTTGTCTGCTGCGTGAAAATAATCTGGATTGTTCATTGACTAGCAGGCAACCACACTTCGCGAAAAGCAGGACATGACATTTTGATACATGAACATTAATTTTCGAAACATACAGTGTAAACCAACCCAGATTTTGCGCCCCTTAGATTAGGCGCCCGGGGCACTTGTCCTTTTCTCACCCCCCTAGATCCGCTACTGACTATTTATTTTAGAAGGCATGCCTGAGAATCAAACTCCAAATGATAAGTCAGGACACAAACTTCAACTCCAAGACACGTACACTTTATTCAAGTCCCATACTTCAGTCAAGCCCTAATTCCTCATTCCAAAACATAAACCAATATTGACCAGCTGATTACCAGCCGGCAACGGCTGCCACGACGCGTGCCGAACAAATACCCAGCCGGAATTTAATTTATGTTTTTTTCTTAGATCATTCTTTTGATTTAGTTAGGGGTATATCAAGTGAAATGAAATGGTGACATTGATGAATGAGCACGATCTTAGTTGCAGAGGCGCCAAGATTTGATTAAATGTTTATTGGCCCAAAATAAACTCTTTTTACTACATAAAATTTTTCGATCGAAAAATTTTGAACATTAGGGACATTTAATATTTTGGAATATAAGGCATATTTAATATTAGGCAGTCTACAAAGTGATGTCAATCCTTCTTGATCTTTTTGCGAGGATCACTGGTAACATTCCCATCTCTGTGAATGTTCAGAAGCGCCAGTCTGTTCACCCGTTCCTCTCCAGTCCGGTTGCGCAAGTAAGTTTTTAATCTTCGCAAAGTGGAGAAGGACCGTTCACTAGAGGCAACTGTGACCGGTAGTGTCTCACAAATTTGAAGAAGCCTGTAGATTTGGCTGTTAAATCTTCTATTGCAAACGCCCAGAGCTTCAATAAATAATTTTTGGCGTTCTTTTTCTGGAATGTTTGAACAGAACCTGAAATGTAAAAAACCAATTAATAAATCAATAGACCCTTTTATAACTGATGATTACCTTTTCCAAAGCTTGATGTCTACTTGCAACTGCTCCACAGACCCAGACCTATTGCCTCTTCATCGAGCTCTGCGCATTTGGCTGGGATGGTATTCTGTATCATTGACAATAGTGCTCGATGTTCGAGAAATCTCGAGTCAAGTTCTTCCAGATATTTATCAAAAATTGGGATAAATATTGATCGTCGATAATACTCTTCAGGACTCCCAAAATAGTTGTCACGATTATTTTGACGTCCTACTCGCCGAGGAACAGTTAGCTCTATACCCATCTTCCCAGCAATTTGATTCGCTGACTGGAATATTTCTGCAAATTTTTCGTCGGCCCTGGCGCGCATCTCCTTTAGTTCTTGGTGAACATTGTTCGCATATTGGAAGCAGTCACTCAAATCGCAATCTTCTTTTGCAAATTCTGGCTCAGGTTCTTCGTAAAGCTGAATACTGGTACCATAACAACCAATGCAACTATGAATTCCGATGTTTGGAAGGAAGCAATCAAGGGGTGGTTCCTTTATGTTCCTTTAATCGCTTACGAAAAAGTTCGGTGTGATTCAGGTGGGTAATTACCCACCTTCACAAGTTCCAGGTGGGTAGTACTACCCATAGTACCCACGCCTTCCGCCGGCTCTGATCTCAGCTCATTTAAAGGCCAAAAAAAGGGCTGTGTTCGATTTTTTTTGTAGCGAAATGAGTTACTTTATTTTATTGATCTTAATTACATGTTATTGTTCAACTTTTGAAGAGTATTAGAAAAAAAATTATTAAAAAATATTTAGAAATAAGCCTGTGGCTCTTAATCCTCCGAAGCGCCTTAAGAAAAAGTTGTTTTGCGGTGAACATCATAGGGCGTTAACGGATCATCTTACAAAAAAAAGATGATATTCGTTGTAAAGATAATTAATTTTCCGAGCTAATCAGTTTTAAATTAATTTTATTTTTGTCTATTTTTGGGAGCACTTGAAAGTTAAAGTTAGCTTAAAAAATCGTTTAATTATTTTTTAAAAATAGTAAAAAATTAAAAATAAAAAAACTCTTCCTGATTACCTGAGTATTTATGTGGAGCCTTTGTGTTAAAAATTTGAAAAGGATCGGTTCAGTCGATTTGGAGCTCTGATGTTCACCGCCTTTCAAAATAACGTTTTAGGGAAAATCGATTCATAGTATTTTTATTCGTGAAAATACGGCCAAATTCGGTCGTTTGTTAGGCCGTTAGTTTGATTCTAAGTGACACAACATTTTTACTCACTCATTGCTCGAGCTCCATCATAACCTTTGATCCAAAACGTTAATGGATAGTATGTAAGATAACTAAGTTAACCGGGCGACGGCAATGACCGATCGTCCGAAAGCTCGCCCCGGCCAAATTGCTGACACAGCGTCTGGCCGGAAGCTCGTGCATAGCCGGCAAGCACTACCCATTGGAGTGGCCGCTATGAGTCCCTTTTTATGTTAGCATTAAGTTCAGTTCAATTTTGATATTCATCGAATAAAGAGCACAAGCTCATTCAATATAACTCCGGCAACCGCCGTTAACCATTTTATTATTTCTACACTGACTGAGTCTCTAGGCCAGCAGGTTAAGAAGGGCAGTCCCCCTTCCATCCTGATCTTCGTAATTCACCATTGGAGAGAAATTACAAACCGGACTTCTGTACCGAGACACAGGCGAGGGAACCTCCACTGTGAACCTAAATACTTAGAGGGAAATAACTCACCGGACTTCTGCACGGAGACAGCAGCGAGGGAACCTCTACAGTAAAATTAACTAATTTGTACATAGTTCCAAAACTTGACTTTCTTTTTCTACTTTTAGCTAATTCATGTTAATTTTATTTTTTCTTAGTTATTAGTTTTATTGAGTGAACGTGAGGTACACTACATTAAATATTAGACAAATATTTTTTATTCAATACATTAATAACCTCAAGATTAGGAGTAAAAGGTAGCGCTTGGAAATGGTTAGCTGGATCTCCCGACGTTGAATTTATTCTAAACAGACTTATCGTAGAAAAATAAATAATATCACCAAATCCAATGCAAATCTAAACAATAGCTTAAAATGCGGAGGAAACTTTCAAACGGACACTAGCAAAACATTAATGTTTCAAATTAAAATGCTTAAAGAAGAAATCGTTAACTTAAACCACGCGATACAATGGGCAAAAGCATATATTAGTAACACCCAGATATTAGGAGATGAAGAGGAAAACGAAGTTATAAAAACACTAGATCAAGACCAGTTGCCATATACTAATTTTGAAGATGCCATGAAAATCGCAGAAGTATGTGTAGCAGGCAATGGGCCACCACCTATTTATATTATTAAAATTCCTACAACCGACACCAACCTTTGTGAAGAACTTTTAATCAAACCAATAAAAATTGGTCAATATGTTAATAAAATTCAAAACGAAAATGTAATCAAATGTAAAGAAAATTTTTTTCAAAAATTTCAAAATGTAATAATAATATGTTAATGAGATAACCATTTGTAAACATAGAAATATGATAGACATAAGAAATTCCTCTTGCCTACTAAATTTATTAAAAAGTCGCCCTGCCACCTGCACTCAAATCAACAACCAACACATTCCAGCTATCCTATCTAGCAATCCGCTTCATGATTAAAATAGTCAAAATTCTACACATCAACAAAATATCTTAAGGATAAAGGTGGAGGAGTTAACACAAAACGAATTTGCAACCGAAGTTGGCCACGCGCACCCGGTATTGCACCAGCAAGTAAAAGTGCAAGGGCAACTTCCCGGCTTCGGTCAATGGCTCCCAAAAAGTGCTGACTGCAGCGTCTGATCCACTTCCCGCTGCAGCTACGACAACGGCAAAGCTCCGACATTGGCAGAGGCAGCGACAGAGTAATTGGGTATAAATATGGCAATTGCTGTAAACATAATTCAGTTCTAAATTTTCTGCAAACGGATACGGACCAAGTGTCCAATAAATATTATTTTAAAATAATAATAACCCTCGTGTTTAACTTATACAAATATTAAAAGAAATAGAACAAACACTTGCGACCTTTTAAGAAGCAAGTGAAAAGGTTTCTGTTAGCCCTGCTGATCATATTAGAAATATATATTATCCGTACTAAAGATTCACCACCGAATTGCCCGAAGCCTAGACTTTTTAGGCACCGCGTTAAAAGTGGTAGCGGGCACACCTGATGCCGCTGACCTCGAAATGTTTAAAATGTCCGAGTCCCGGTTAATCGAATCAAACAATAGACAAGTATTAACAAAAAGATTAACAAACTAACCGATGCTTTCAACGAAATCATTAAGGCAAAAAAGAATAACCTGGTTGACACACCGAATTTATACGAATGCTAATTACAGAGATACAGAATCTAATGCTCACGGTGACACTTGCAAAATCAAATATCATAAACCCTGCCATTTTAAACCATGAAGATTTGAAGTCCGTTTTAGTTGATCATCCCACAGAGGTCCCCGTTATTAGCCTAATAGAGGCATCTAATATTAAAGTTCTTTAGTCCGACAATATTATTCCTCTGCTCATTGCATACCCTAAGATAAAATTTATATGTAAAAGGGTTACCGTCTTTCCCGTTTCTCACCAACACACCGTTCTCCAACTACGGGACAACGTGGTAGCTGAGTGCAACCAAGAAGTCTTAGCGATTACTGATTGCGTGTCGACGATGTACGGAGCATTCTGCAAACTGGCAACCCAGGACACTTGCGCCCGAGGTCTACACGCAGGGGTCACGGCGCATTGCGAAACGCAGGCCAGCCACCTAAGCCCCATAACGCTGGTAGACGATGGTATAATGGTAGTCAATGAGTGTCCGGCAATAGTCAGCACGGATGGCGGCCCCAATATAGAAACAAATGGCACGCATCTAATAACATTTGAGCGACTAGCCTTTGTAAACGGCACAAAATACTTGAACCGGCGCGAAAGCATAAGAAAGACTGCGGGCGTGGCGGCCTCTCCCCTGCTAAACATTATCGGGCATAACCACGTGCTTAGTATTCCAATGCTTCAGAGGATGAACAGCCGAAACCTGGAAACGATCCAAACCCTCAAAAACGAAGTAAAGTCGGCTGGATCAAGGGACATCTGGATCGCTGTCGGCGTGGGAGTAAGCTTTTTGATCAGCACTTTCATCCTGCTCCATCTCGTGTGGAGGAGAAGACGAGATGCATGGGAAATGCAACAGGTTGCCGAAACATTCAAGACGACCGAGGACGGTCTTACTCCTAAGGGGGGAGTAGTTAACACTTCTGAGGGGTAACAAAAAGTCGGTAGAAATCTTGGGTGATTCTTGGATCACCCTAGTCTTTCTAGATGCCGACTCAGCATACCCGCCTTTGGGGGCCGTGCCTGGATCCCATTGGTTCCCGGTATGGTGAGTTATGCTCATTTTGCGATCGTCAGCATTTCCCACTGTCATGCGGTCAGCCTGCCGACTAAGCACCCTACTGCTAAGTTCCTCAGTTCTGTTTTATAATCATTTGAATAAAGAGCACTTAGCTCCGTAAACTTTACTCCGGCTATCGCCGTCTTATTATTTGCATTCGCCCACTGAGCTTAAGGCCAGGGGTATAGGGGGACGTCACCCTCTTGACATAAACTTTATTTTACACTTCATCAACCACCCTACCGGTGGCACACCATCAGCGGCCACCTGGGACCAGCAGCCTGGCCGCCAATTCTCACCTATCTTGAACCGCTACTACTCATCACCCTACCGGTGCCACCTCATCATCGGCCGGATCTGGAGCAGCCTTACCACCGAGCAACCGACTACAAGATAACTTATATTTTCTCCTTCATTACAGGAATACATTAGCGACCTAGATTCCGTATTGTCCAGATTAAAGCGAGCTAATTTGAAGATTCAACCAGATAAGTCTGAGTTTTTGCGTAAAGAGAT
Source organism: Drosophila ficusphila (assembly GCF_018152265.1). Lineage (NCBI taxonomy): Eukaryota > Metazoa > Arthropoda > Insecta > Diptera > Drosophilidae > Drosophila > Drosophila ficusphila. The sequence goes on from NW_025064569.1 coordinate 809,898, forward strand.
CGAATACCTGGGACACATAGCCACAGAGGATGGCATCAAACCAAATCGCAAGAAGATTGAGGCTATAAAAACTTTCCCAATCCCAACCACAAAAAAGGAAATAAAATCTTTTTTGGGTCTGTTGGGATATTATAGAAAATTCATCCGGGATTTCGCAAAGATCACCAAGCCTTTAACCAAACAATTAAAAGGGAAATCTTCACTGTTACTAACAGAAGAATACAAAGAAGCGTTCAATGTTTGTAGGCTTTACTGTGTAATGATCCTCTATTGAAATACCCTGACTTTAATAAACCTTTCATTCTGACGACAGATGCTAGTAATGTGGCGATAGGTGCGGTTCTGTCACAAGGAACGCTGGGTTCCGAAAATTCCACATAGTTACCGACCACAAACCCTTTACGTGGTTTATGAATTTCAAGGAACCCCACTCCAAATTGGTCAGATGGAAACTACAACTATTGGAGTTTTGATTATGAAGCAATGTACAAGAAGGGATCTCAGAAGGTCGTGGCTGATGCCCTAAGTCGAGTTGAGATACAAACAAATTGTACTTCCGAATCCTCACCCACCAGATTGTCCGATTTCATAATTGTAGCAGATAGACCGATTAACGAGTTTAAGACACAGTACATTTTCGAGATAGGTGATTAAGACAAGACTAGAAACTGTATTTTATTTAAAAACAAACTCAGAAGTACTATATCCAAAGTCAAGTTCGACATCAACGGTATTACCGACATCTTACAGGAAATCCTAGCACTTAACAGATTACACGCCATCTTCGCTCCAAAAGCAGTTTTTAAGCTGATAGAGGAGGCTTACTTCAAACACATTAAGAACTATAAGTTAATCAGATGCAAGGATTTTCTGGTAAACGTTACTACCACACAAGAACAGGAGACGGTGATTAGGGACTATCATCAGAACAGTAATCATCGTGGTGTCGAAGAGACCTTGAGTCACTTAAAAAGGACATTATATTTTCCGTACATGAAGCAAAAGATTGCCAAAATAATCAATCTTTGCGACATGTGTGACAGACTTAAGTATGATAGAAGGCCACCTAAGCCAGTATTTCATAAAACTGAAACTCCCGACGTATCTTTACAGATAGTGCATATGGACATTCATACGATTAATGGTCAGACAATCCTTACATTAATCGATACATTTTCTAAATTCGCAAGCGTTTATACAAATCCGGCTAGGAGCTGTATAAACGTGATCAAGTCGTTGAGGCGCTCTTTTTGTTTTGTGGGGGTGCCAACAAAACTGGTTTTTGACCAAGGCGCTGAATTTTCTGGGAAGATTTTTTTCTGATTTTTGTAAACAATACAATTTTATAATTCAACCGTAAAAAAGGTTGCACTCTTCGCTAACTGAAATTTACAGAATTATTTATGAAACCAGAAAGGTGGAACGGGATCATGAAGAAATTTTATTCGAAACTCTAACCATTACAATAATAGCATACATTCTGCTACTAAGCATACTCCATTTGAAATACTTTTGGGAAGAACCCACATTTTTAATAAAGATATTGAATACAACTCCGAAAATGACTATCTTCAGAAACTAAACGAATTTCAAAGCACATTATATCCCAAGGTTAAAGCACACTTAGAGGAAAAGATGAGTCGCAGAATCGATAAACTCAATGAACACAGGGAACAACCAAACCCAGTCAGGACAGACGACATTGTATTCCGCAAAGAAAATAGAGGAAATAAACTCACCCCCCGTTTTTCTCAACATAAGGTAATCAAAGACAACAGAATTACACTAATATCAGTCAGAAAACAAAAGTTACAAAAGTCTAAAATCAGAAACAGAATTAAAACAAATTAAATTCCTATTGATCTTACAAATTCGCGTTCGTCGCAGCCCAGGACTTAAAGGTCCAACAATTGGAAAAAGACACTCCGTTATTAAAAATAAGCTTGGGACAAGCAAAGATCGTTCAATCCCACAAATACCTATCACACATAATAAGCCTGCAAGATTTTATTGATGACATCGTTAATTTCGAAAGAGCTATAAACCAATTAAAAATAAATACGGGCTCCAAAGACGAGACCGACCGCCTTTCGACTAAACTTCAGCATTTACAGGATAGAGTAGATAGGTTACTTCCTAAAAAGAGACAACAACGAGGATTAGTTAATGGACTAGGTAGAGTCGTCAAAATAGTTACGGGAAACTTAGATGACACAGATGGACAAAGAATCGACAATAACCTAAAACCAATTACGGAAAACCAGTGGGAACTAACATCAAGCACGAACAGGCAAGACATATTTAATAACGACATTAAGAGAAGATTCGAGAACCTAACCGAACATATTAACAAAGAACAAAAGATAATTAATCGTTATTTGAACGATTACAAGAATACTATTTTCAGAACATTAAATTCAGAACACCACACCTTACACACACTTCAGTACATATCACGAATAAATATGAATGTCGATGTTTTGTCAAATCATTTAAGTAATATGGAAAAAAGTATGTTACTAGCCAAGCTAAATATTGTACCAAATTTTCTTGTTTCCGAACAAGAATTAATCGTAATCAAACAAGTAATAAATAACCCAGAATTCCAAGAGTTAGCTAAAGAACACATTCTCGACATATTAGAAATTGACATTTTCATGATCGGAATTAAGATCAACTTTAGAATTAAGATACCTATTTTTAAGCAAGAAATGTATCAAATCATCTTATTCCTCTACCGATAAACGAAACCAAATTCCTAATCTTACCCAACTACATGGCATACCATAATGCCAAAGACGTATATTATTTTAGTTACAAATATAAAAAAGTTTATAAACACTATATATGCGAGAATTCATTATCAGTCAAAGACAATCTCGAAACTGAATGACTTAACAATATATTCACAAAACATGGAACTATCGAACAGGTGAACCGCATAACTTCAGAAATTCATTCGAATGAGTATGGCTTGACGGCCTTATGCATAAAAACAAAATAATGCTCCCAATAACACACATAAACTCTTGAAGTCATATCTCTTCAAGACCAGGAAACAGATCAAATCATTTCTGGGGCTGTTGTGATACTTCAGGAAATTCATAAGGAATTTCGCGGCTATAACAAAGGTAGATCAGGAATTCAAAGAAGCATTTGAGATGTGTAAAACCTTATTATGTAACGATCCGATTTTACAGTTTCCTGAGTTTGTTAAGCCATTCATCCTTACCACGGATGCAAGGAACTATGCAATTGGCGCCGTCCTATCCCAAGGAAACCTGGGAACGGACAGACCAATAGCATACGCTAGTAGGAACTTATCGGAAATGGAAACAATCTATGCTACCATTGAAAAAGAGATGCTTGCCATTATCTGGGCAATTAAGCATTTTAGGCATTATGTTTTTGGCACGAAGTTCAAAACAGTCACTGATCATAGGCCAATAACCTGGCTCATGAGTGTCAAGGAACCCGATTCCAAGCTCGTAAGGTGGCGACTTCAGATGCTGGAGTACGATTCTGAGATTGTATACAAGAAAGGGTCCTTGAATGTAGTGGCGGATGCATTGAGCAGGATCCAACCAGAACTCAGTGTATTAGAAGGGGCCTCAGAGGTAGCGACAAACGGCGAAGCAATTCACTCCGCTGGGGAAGACCATTTGGAATAAACTGCGAATAATCTGGACAGACAACAACTTTAATGACGAAACAATTGTATTTCGCTTACCGTAAGTTGTATAAGTCAATAAGATGTACAGTCTTATTCCCAGATAAAAAGGAAAAGTCCGAGCAAGAACAAGTCATGGGGGACTACCACAAAAAAAGCAACCATAGAGGAATAGACGAAACCTTGGCTCATCTAAAGAGGAATGTATTTTTTATGCATATGAAACAGGTGATTACGCAAACAATAAATAATTGCTACAGTTGCCAAATGCAGAAGTACGAAAGAAGACCGAATAAGATAAGGTATAGCCTGACAGAGTCACCAGAGAAGCCTATGGAAATAGTGCACATTGACTTGTATTTTGTAGACAAGACAAATGAACTAACCATAATACACAAGTTCTCGAGATACGCTTGGGGGCTAACGATTCCAGCAAAGGAAAGTGTCAATATAGTTAGGGCAATAAAAAGTTTCATGGCCTTATTTGGAGAACCCAAGAAGATAGTCTGCCATCAAGGAGTGGAATTCTCGTCCAATCTGTTCAAAGACTTTTGCATGCAGTACGAGTTAGAACTGCAAACAACGTCTTTTCAGCAGTTGTCGAGCAATTCTACAATTGAAAGACTGCACTCCACGATAACAGAAATATACAGGTTGATTAGTGAGGCAAAGAAGAAAAATAAGTTGGAAATCAGACATGAGGAGGTTCTGAATGAGGCATTTATAACCTATAAAAACGCTATTCATTCAGCTACTAAGTTAACACCGCAGGAACTGTTCACAGGAAGAACACAAAATTTCTTGAACAACGTGTCTTCTAACAACGAACACGACTACTTGCCAAAATGCGTTTCAGGCCGAGTTGTACCCAAAAATTAAAGAAAGGGTAGAACAGCAAAAGAACAAGAGAATAGAGGCGGCAAACGCAGATAGACAGGAACAAAATCTGGTACAGGTAGGGGACACGATATTCAGAAATGAGAACAGAAGGGACAATCTAACACCTCGGTTCTCCAAACACAAGGTGGTAGAAGACAACGGGCTAAAAATAACAACCCATAAACCACAGAAAATACATAAGGAAAAAATTAGAAGATAGACGAACCCAATTGAATGAATAATTACAAGAAACACCATGGCGGCAATGGAGAGCCTCGGGATTCGGATGCTAAAAGGGGACGAGCCGCTAACTCAGATCGATTTAGGCCCGGCAAAGGTAATAAAAACGCACAAAACGTTCATACATATTGTAAGGTTGGAAGAATATCAAGAAGCAATAACGAACTTAGAGCAAACGCTCAGAGATATAGGAGAAGATTCAGAAATGCTGAATGCTGAAGATTCAGAAAGACTAGTGTAGTATGCTCACATATTGGGTACCCTATGTACCAGCTACATATATTCAATTACAATGTTGCGAGTTAATACATAAGCCAAATGTGCAGAGTAGCATAAACAAAACGTTCCCAGCAACTCAAGTGCGAGCTCATCCAACTCACACAAGAATGCCACGGGGAGCCCAATGTGCTTAGTCTGCAGGTTTGACATGCGCAACCCAAGTGCCAAGTCGGCATGCCTAGCATGCGCGACAGAGCTGATCATATGTAAGCATAATACTCTCTCACGCTTTACACTGCGCGCTTGCCAAATACCCAAGATCAGAGTAAAATCGGATGTTCCTGGAGCAGGACCTAGCTGCTCCAACTCCGAACAATATGGTTCTTAATAAATATATTTGAAATAAACTAAAATAACTACAGTGTGTCCCAACTTATTACTTATTTGATTACACTAGAGGAAGAGATAAGAAAAATGCAAGAGGAGGAAAAAGGATTAAGGGAGGCCATTAACTCTCAAGAAAGGACAGGTAACAAATTCAGCATAATGTTCGAAAACTTATCGAAGTACATCAATGAGGAGCAAACCAGGGTAACTATGTTTATAAACAACTGTAAAAACGGAATTAGTAAGACATTCTTTGAAGAGGACAAAAAGATCTACAGGTTATAGTACATAGATAGGATTTCAATAACAATAGACATGCTCGGATTAACTTGCAGAAAGCTTGCTATTAGCAAAAATAGGAATAATTTCAAAATTTATTTTCGACAAACAAGAAGCAGCAAGATGCTTGCAAGAATTAGAAGATCAGGGTATAAAATTCACGTCAGAAGAGCACATGTATGAATTTTTACAACTAACGGCGATAATGAATAAAGCAGATATAATATTCTCAATAAAACTACCAATTTTCAAGAAGGGAACGTATTCTTTGCACAGAATCATATCGTTACCCATGAATAGAAAAAATTTGTAATAACGCCGAAATACATAGTACTTAATAAAGACAAAATGTATTACTATAAGGAAAAATTTCAAAAGATACGAAACTTGTATACAAGTAGGAATGATAAAATTGTAAACCAGGTTAACGAAGTATGCTTGAGAAGACTGATCAACGGGAAGGAGGCAAATTGCAAAACGAGGGTTGTAGGCTTCAAGAGCAGGATCTTCGAGCCAGAGGAAGGATATATCGCATCCTTTAACGGAGGAAATGTGAAGCTACAAACGGACTGTGGTCAAGAGAGAACACTCAATGGTTCAGCACTGCACATACGAGGCAATAGAAAAACTCGGCTCGACAAAGATGAACTTGGAAATACCCCAAATTGAAGCCATGCAGAAGAACAGAACCACCCAGGAAATGGGGATACATGAGCTGAAGATGGAGGATATCGAAACAAGATTACTGAACAGGAGAAGCAAGGCACACAACAACCACATACGCAATGCTAACTGTTCTGATGGTATTAGTGGCAGCAGCAGCCTGTTTTTCAAAGAGAACGACTACTACCAGCTACACCAATCACGACGTTCACCCCAACTGTTGCCCCACCTGCCACCTTCACACCTACCATCGCTCCACTATGGTTGGTAGTTCAGTCTGAGGGGGAGGAGCTACCACCTCGGCATCTACCCTCGGCGGTCCCCCGGCGAAACCCCTTCGACAATCCGCCAGGTAGACCGCCTCAGCATATACCCTCGGCGGCCCCCTCCGAAACCCCTGTGGCAGTCCGCCAGTTAGAAGAATGTCAACGCAGCACTAAATATCTGGCTCACTCCAGAGTCGTGGTCCGATGTAGACCAAAGAATTCTAAATAAATTGGTTCCCGGTATGGTGAGTTATGCTCATTTTGCATTCAGCATTTTCCACTGACGCGCGGTCAGGCTACCGACCAAGCTAGCGTTTTTCGTACAGTTAAGTCCCCCAGTTCTGTTTTTCATTTATTTGAATAAAGAGGACTTGGCTCGTCATATCCGAATCGAATCGTCGTCGCATGCAGACGTGTATTCATTGTGCTCCGGGAAAAAGTATTCAATAATATTAAAAAAAGTGCAGTGACTGGTTTCGTAAATCAACAACAACGCGAAAATACGCTTTCAGCGATGAAATCGCTAATATTTATATTGATTAATTAATTAATTAATATAAAACAAAACATTTAAAACTCGAACAAACTCAACCTCGATTGCAATGAGTCTAAACGACGTTCGCACACAACGTCAACGTGAGCAAGACGAGAGACGGCTCTCAGTAAGAAGAAACAACGCTTACTTCACTTTCAAAGCAACCGAAAGTAATGCAAGCTCATCCCAAACACGGTCAATTACCCCAAACTTGACCGAATTCTTAAACGTAAAATAACCCGTGGCAATGCTAACATAGCTGCAATAGAAACGCCCACGAACTCAAACCGTTTTAAAATCTATGCAGACCGAATCTACAAAAGTCGAAAAATGGAAGCCTAAGCCCCCGCCAATTTACATACGAGAAAAAAGTTCCAACGTTCTTGTCAACAAAATTATAGAGCTTATTGGCAAGGACAACTTCCACATAATACTACTCGTAAAGGGCAACATCCAGGAAACAAAAGTTCAAACGAAGTCTGAAGATAATTACAGAGTATTACACAGTCTTACAAAAAAAAAAAATTAAAAATTGCCTCTACTGCGAAATTTCTACAACTAACTTACCCTTTTTTTTAATGTTTTTTGTAGTCTTTCGTCACCCCCAACACAAAAAAATACACCCCATCTCCGTTGCAAAATCTTTGTAAGACAGTGTTATCGAAATATGTACCTCACCGACAAAAAAAAGAACTTTATTATAATTTATTTATATTTAATATTTAATTTTTGGGATTATGCGGCTTCTATCGCAAATTCATTCCGAACTTCGCGAATATCGTAAAACCAATGACAATTAAATTTAAAAAAGGAGCAGTAATAGATGTAAAGTGTAAAAATTACATAGAATCATTTGAAAAACTAAAAGTACTTATCACTTCAGATCCAATTCTTATTTACTGATGAAAGTAATATAGCAATCGGTGCAATATTATCACAAAACCATAAACCCATATGTTATGCAAGCAGAACTTTAAACGAACATGAAATTAATTATGCCACAATAGAAAAAGAGCTGTTAGCAATTGTTTGGGCAACAAAATATTTCAGATCTTACCTATTCGGAAGACCTTTTGAAATACTCAGTGACCATAAGCCCCTTGTTTGGCTGAACAATATCAAAGAACCAAACATGAAGTTACAGAGATGGAAAATAAAGTTAAATGAATTCGATTACGAAATTAAATACCTACCTGAAAAGAAAGCTATGTAGCTGACGCTTTATCCCGAACAAAGATAGAAGAAAACATGTTAGGAGACGTAGCCGATAGTGACGCTACCGTACACAGTGCACAGGAAGATAATCAAAATTACACACCAATCACAGAACGACCATTTAACTATTTTTCTAGACAGATCGAATTAATTAAAGGAAATGAAGACAAAACGGACGTTCAACATTATTTCCATAAAATTAAAATCAAAATAACTTATAAAGAAATGACAGAAGACCTCGCGAAAGAAATAATCAAAGAATATTTGTGTACTAAGAAAAGCGCTATCTACATGCGTAATGAATCAGATTTCCCAACATTCCAGAAAGTTTTCGTAGAAATAATTAATTCAAATCACTTAACAAAACTAGTGAAATGCACACTCAAATTAGAAGATATCTTAACGTACGCAGAATTTAAAGAAAAGATATTAGGTAAACATAAAGAACTATTACACCCCGGAATAGAAAAGACAATTAATTGGTTTAAAGACAAATATTATTTCCCTGATCATCAGAACTTAATCCCGAACTTTATTAACGAGTGCGAAATTTGTAACATATCTAAAACGGAACACAGAAACACAAAACTTTCTTTCGAAAGCACCCCAGAAATTCAAAACATCCGTGAAAAATATGTAATGGATTTTTATATAGTGGGTAATCAACAGTTTTTGTCTTGTATTGACGTGTATTCGAAATTTGCCTCATTAGTAGAAATAACAAGTAAAGATTGGTTAGAAGCGAAAAGGGCTATAATGAAAATATTCAATGAAATGGGAAAACCGCAAGAAATTAAGGCAGATAAGGATTCAGCATTTATGTGTGTAGCTTTACACAATTGGTTAAATTCAGAAGGAGTAAAAATTCAGGTAACGACAAGTAAGAACGGTATATCAGACGTAAAAAGATTCCATAAAACAGTTAACGAAAAACTAAGAATTATCGGAAGCGAAACAAATGTCGAAAATAGGTATACCAAATTTGAATTAATACTCTACATTTATAATCACAAAACAAAACATAATGTCACAAACAGAATACCAGCCGACATTTTCATGTATGCAGGAACACCCGATTATAATACACAAGACAAGAAAATTAATAAGATTAACCAGTTAAATAAAAATAGGCATGACTATGAAATAGATACCAACTATAAGCAGTCACCGTTAGTAAAATCAAAAACAACTAACCCATTCAAAAAGACAGGAAATATTAGACAAGTAGATGAGAAACATTTTGAGGAAACCAATAGAGGCAGGAAAATCACTCATTATAAGTCTAAATTCAAAAAGAAAAAGATAATTAATGAAAGCAAATATGATAATTCTAGACAAACCGAAGAAACTTAATGGATTCGACAACCTCTATAAAATCATTATGTTTATGATCATACTAACAACTTCACTTCAAATGGCGAAAGGACAAAGTATCGAAATTAATCCAATAAAAGCCCAAAATGGATACTTGATGTTTAAAACAGGCACGATAGATATTCCAACTAATTATGAGAACCATTTTATAAGTATTAATATCACGAAAACAGAGCAAATCTTTGAAAAATTAATAGAAGAAGCAAATGAATTCAAAGGAATAGTGCAGATAGAATACTTAGTGGGAAAACTCCAAAGAGAAATTAATGGAATTAAAATCGCAAAACGTAGCAAAAGAGGGTTATTAAACATCGTAGGAACAACTTACAAATACCTGTTTGAAACATTGGATCAGGATGACAAAGAAGAGTTAGAACAGAAAATCGATACCGTAGCCGAAAATAGTATTCAAAGTAACGATTTAAATAAGATTATTGATGTCATTAATAATGGATTAGACTTAATCAATAAATTTAGAGACGAGAAAGAGAAGGAACAACAGGCTAACGTACTAATATTTAACTTACAAAACTTCACAGAATACATAGAGGACATTGAGTTAGGAATGCAATTAACAAGACTTGGAATTTTTAATCCCAAACTATTAAAACATGATAATTTAAAACAGGTGAATTCCGAGAAACTGCTCAAAATCAAAACTTCTACTTGGCTCAAAACTGATACAAATGAAATTCTGATTATTTCCCATATTCCTACCGAAATATTTTAGGCCCCTGTTTTCGAAATTATTCCATGAAAATAATAACATACTAACAGAAAGTACGGTCAATAAATATTTCCTACATGAGGAAAAAGTATTTGATAAAGAAACAGGAAAGATTGTATTTGACGAATGTATAAATGGAGTAATTAGACAAGAAGACACAGGCTGCAAATGCACTAAAACTGATAAAAATTTCCAAATTAATTATATTGAACCAAATATTTTATTGACATGGAACATCCCTAAAAACATTTTTAAATCAAAATTGTATTAATAAAGAAATTTCTATTAGCGGAAATAACTTGATCAAAATCCTTAATTGTTCAGTTCAAGTGGACGATTTTATCCTCTCAAATACAGTGGCAGATTACACCCAAACAGTTTATGTCAGTAATAATGTAACAAAATTAGAACCACTAGCATATATCTAAAAAAAGAAATCATAGAAACACACACAAAATATTATAATGTATTTCAAATAATAACTACAACTACGTTTGTAATTACAATTATAAGTTTATCTTTGTATTTATTTTATAAGTTTAAAAACATACCAAGAAAATGAATTGTAAAATATGTAAAACCGAAGGAAGAAACACCAAAGAATCCAGAAATTGTATACGATCAACCTAGCATGAACATAGGAGAAAACATAATGTTATACCCAAGTTTATCGTCCTGAGGACAGGCCGCATTCAAAGGTTGGGGGAGTGACATATCCATAGCACCGTATAAACTATGTACATGTCTACACACCCACACACTCACACATACACACTAAGAACTTATTAGAACTTACCCTTGAGACTCAGATTCAAATATGCAAACGCACCGAATATGATCCCTAGCCAAATCAAACCTAAACCTAATTGAGGATGGAAAAGTACTTGTAAACTAATCCTCAGACTAAACAGATTAGATATAAACGCGCATTCAGCACGTTCCCCAAACCAAAATCGTAAACTCAAATTTCGGGACCAAGGTCATAAACAAATTCAAAACCAAGAATCCAAAGTCCAATCGGGAAAGTTCTTAGCCAAAACAATAAAACACCCTCAGTTAGAATAAACACACTCAAGCAAAGCTCGAAAGCTCCACAACCGAGGTATGATCGTAAAAGAAGTCAGAGTTAGGAGTTGAGTTCAGTTTGAGACTTGCAAGTGACAGGTCGGTGTTCTTCCACTAAAAATATTTGTAACCAGTTGAATATAAGAAATAAAGATAATTTTTTTACTTATGATGCAAACATTAAATTAAATATAGGTATATTCATTACAGTCAACGCTAAAAGAAAACGACACAGGGAGAGGATACTACCAAGAAAACACACAACAACTAATTGCAACAAGTAACATCTACATTAATACTACACACATATTAATAATAAGATTTAAACATAATATATTACAATTACACATTACGATAACATCTTTATAACATAAGGAAGGTAACTAAATGTTAAAACAAAGTTAGCGCAGCTAGTAGAAGAATAGGTTTAAGAAGTAATGGTAGTTTGTCAGACCTTAGAAGCATGAAGAAGAAAAACAGTACGATCAAATAAAAGAACCTTCTAACCCCTTTAGACTCTGGTAACGCATCGGGCTCCATCAGCCCCACAGTTAGCAACTCGTTGACTATCGTCAACACAAATTTAAGTCCGAAAGATATATTGGTGTTTGTACAACATTTGCCAACTTACGAGGGTCCCTCTGAAAACCTGGAAACTTTTATTACCAGTGTCGAGGAATTACTAATGCTCATTCGGTCCGTAGATCCGACGCCGTACGGGCAATTAATCCTCTGGGCTATACGGCATAGAGTAAAAGGCAAGGCACACGATGCATTGACCCTTTGGGGTACACCACTCATCTGGGATGAAATCAAAGCACACCGTAAACGACTAAACACTAGCACGAACAATTAGATGCAACAATAGAACCAAAATTCTATTTGTTCGACTTCCACCCACATTTTGATGACCTCTTGGGCATGGATTTCTGAAGCAGCTTAGATGCAAAACTAAACATAGCAGACTCTGTCCTAGAAATGAAGAAGACTTCTTTACCAATCCTTTTAAGCACAAACCAGATAGACACAATAGACACTGTACCACATAAGACGAAGATCAGATTGTCACTCCCTGTAAACATAATGGAGGGGGATTCCTTTTCGAAACTACAACTCTAAACAATGACATATCAATCACGGGGGACTATATACTGCACTGGCTGGCTTCGCACACATTTTGAGGTCAGCAACACATCAGACTACGACCAAACACTGTTTCTAGAGGAACCATTACAAGCTGAAACGGCTCCTATACGAGATTACGAGTACTTGAACTGCATGCTCGCGGGGAAAGCCCCACAACCCACAGACATACATGTTAACACTGTTGAGGAGTAATTATAAGTCGATCAAGTTCTTGGGTGATTATCGGATCACCCTAGTGTTTAGTTGCAAGATTAGCATAAACGCCTTTAGGGGCCGAGCCTGGTTCCTATTGGTACCCGGTATGGTGAGTTATGCGGATTTTGCTAGTGTCAGCACTCTGCTGCACGAGCGGTCGGTTTGCCGGCCGCGCATAGCTTACGTAAAGTCTTTTATGTTTCAGTTTTAGTTTTGATTTTGAATAAAGAACATTTGAATGTAAAACTCCGGCATTGGCCGTTAACATTTAGACGCAGTATTATCTCTATGATCAAACACCAACGACAGGGCTATTTCATTTGCCAGTCGAACACTCTCTGACACCGAAGTTATTATTATTATTATTATTAGGAGGGGAAAAGGTTACCTCGACCCAACTGGATCTATTGTACCCCCTATCTGAGCTTAAAGCTCACCAATCAACCCGGTTCCTCCTATAAAGTTAAGGAGCTTTGTTGGGTCGATGCTTCCAGAGGTCTCAAGTGTAAGGAACCTGGGCCCGAGGGTTCTACTCCTCAGGCTACTTAGTGGTACAACTTGACTTTGGACCGAAGTTAGATATTCAACAATAGAATCGATCGTTTGGTCTGTAGGGCACTTTAGACCATACCTTTTTGGTCGCCGATTCAAAATAGTGACAAAATAGTCTGGATGGAAAATCTTAAAGGTCAAAACCCAAAATTACTTCGGTGGAAAACCACCCTACGAAATAGTCTATAAAAAAGGATCTCAGAATGCCGTCGCTGATGCATTCAGCAGTATAGAACCCAATCTAAATATAAATGAAGATCCAACAAGAATAACAGTTGTTCAAAAACCACTTAAATATTTTTTACATCCAAGCAATCTTTCAAATCAGTCTATCAATCCCAGTACAATTAATAACTCCATTTCCCCATAAGATAAGACTATCTTCTCGGAACCAGAGTACACGTTTAACTCAATCACTAAAATACTTCAGAATATTCTAAAGCCAAACAAAACGCATGCTATATTAGCACCAGGCAACGTATTTTATATAATTGAAGAAGCATACAACAACTATTTTATAGGAAATAACCTGTATAACATTTGTCGACCTCCCTGATCTACAAAAACAAAAGCAAAGGGTCCAGTCATACGATCTTAATAGCAATCACAGAGGTATCGACGAGACCCTTAACCCTTAAATATTACACAAATAATTAAAGACTGTTACATTTGCCTAACACTTAAGTATGATAGACAACCTCACAGACCTTTCATCCAAGCCCCACCGGCACCAACAGGGCCCTTAGATGTTATTCATATTGACATTTATGTAATCAACAATACCAATAACTTGACCATCATTGATAAATTCTCTAAGTTCGCACAAGCGTATCCATTAAATATGAGAAATTCAATTAAAGCTATAGCAGCACAAAATTCTTCAGTACCTTCGGCCTACCGAACAAAGTGGTCTTTGACCAGGGTGCAGAATTTTCGGGGAATTTGTTCACCGAATTTCTGACCAAGTACGATATAGACATTCACATTACCTCATTCCAACAATAAACGGGAAACGCACCCGTTGAAAGACTGCACTCGACATTCACGGAGCTCTATAGAATAATTGATAAACGCAGAAAGGAACTCCAACTCCAATCTGATCACGCCGAGATATTCGCAGAAGTATTGACAACATATAACAATGCAATACACTCTAGCACAGCTCATACCCCGTTGGAACTTTTTCATGGCAGAACCCACATGTTTGAAAAAGCAGTAAAATTCGAGAGCCACCATGATTATTTGGCAAAACTGAACGAATTTAGGAATGAAGTATTCAGGAACAACTAGTTAACAAAACAGAAAAAAGATTAACCAAAACTAAACGAAGATAGGGAACCACCAATCCAAGTCGAACCCGACGACACCTAGATTTTTCTTACACAAAGTCAGGGCCGATAAAGGGGTTACATTACTAACAACCAGACAACAAAAACTACACAAGCAAAAAATAAGAAAGATAATAAGGACGAATTATATCACTCAATGAACCTACTTCATTCCAGAACTACACATTCCGCCACGCAGTCCTTCTCTTTAGAAAGACTCAATGGATCCCCACCCCTCGCCTTCATTCATCTGGGAGATAATCATATAACACAGAGCTATACAATTCTAACCCATATCGTAGAAGTCCAAGAGTTTAAAATATGCCTTTCCAGAATAAAAGACACATTAAAAGCCTTTTGATTATATGAAACATTCGACATGTCGCATAGAAGCCAGAATAGACACCTTACTCCCACACGCGAGAACAAAAAGGAGTTTAATTAATTGACTACGAACCATTCTCAAGTCAATTTCGAGTAATTTAGACGACAACGACGAACAAAAAATCCTTGCAGAAATCAAGACCCTAAAAGTTACCTCCCACGCACAAAAAATTGCTAAAGAAAAACAGGAAAATTTCGATAAACAAGTTATTATTACCTTACAATTAGATGAACACATCTATAATATCCTTACACGATCTTTTTATACTTTCAATTACTAACTATTGTTTAACGTTAAGATACTAAAAATAATTTATAAGTTTACCCACATCATACCCCTACCAGTAAATAACTTACATTTCATCATTTCCCCCGAATTCTTGGCACACGATAACAACACTTTACATCAATTTCGCGAAAGCTGGTGGAGCAGGAGTTCTTCTGTCAAAGGATGCACACGGACTTGACAACTAAAAACAACCAATGCCTGTCAGACATCGTCAATAACGTAAAGGAAACAAAATGTGACATGATGGATACAGGATACGAAATGAACATATTCGAGGCGGAAAAAGGGTTTATTTTCATTTTCAACGGAAAGAACGCCCCCCAAAATCAATCATACAAACGAAGCCTCTCTACGTCGCTTAGCCATGTGGTTTTGCGGTTTCTCGACATTAGTATTTAGTTATTAAAATTAAAATAATGTAAAGTGGGAACACAATAAATATAATTTATTGTTGCGTATGTGCAAATTATGTAGCTCATGATAATGAGTCCCTTATGGAATTTATAAACAATTCTTGCCTTCGTCTCTGTTCTTAATAATGGTCCGCACTCTCTTGAGCCACACTTTGTGGTCACATAAACATAAACACAGCTTCCACCAGAAGCCCATTCTCAAGTAAACATAAACTTCCATCAGACATCCAAATCAGTTTTTGCCAAACTGCAATGGTCAGCTTAAATCAATTTCATCAGAGGAAACTGCATCGGTCAGCCTAAGCCAATTTCGTGGGAAAATTCAATTCTTTCATCTTCAGTTTTTATCAATAACAAAAATTGAAGTTCAATTGAAAAGCTTCAGGCCGAGGCTTCTTGGAGGATAAGTCATAAATAATCCGGCAGTCTCGTTTTGAATTGACTCCGCGATCGGTCAAAGAAATTTATAAGTCTAGTATTAAAGTGTCTTATATTCAAGCATAAATAATAAAGGTTTATCACCAATAAAAAATAATAAAATTTATATTTTTTTTCATTTATCAACGATTCAGAAATTTAATTTGCATATGTGCATGTGTATGGGACAGTAGAGCTGGCAAACCATCGATGGTACCATCGATAATATCGATGGTAAGGAGCCAGCTTGCACTATCGATAATTTGAAAACTATCACGATGGTGTCGCCGTCGTATTCCACCACTACTTTTCTTGTGCTTTCGCAGCTAAGCGGTAAGAAACAATTTTATAATTGTAATATTAAATTTATAATAAGCCTTTCTTTTCTTTAGACAGTAGACAGTGACTGGTGGTTCTACAGTGGTGTTCCAGACGGGGTTTAAGCAGTAAGTAGGATGTTAAAAGTATATAAAAGCTTTTACTTATTTTTTTTTCAATTTCTTTGCACGTGCTTTAGACATGGAGAAGGAAAATCAGCCCAGCAACAGAAAGCGCACATTGAAAAGGAGCATGGTATGGGACCATTTTAAAAAGAGCAATGACGGCAAGCAAGCTGAATGTCGCCATTGCAATAGGACATATAAAACCAGTGGCAACACATCAAATCTGAGTGATCACCTCACGCGTGCGCATCCATCTTATCAGTCGTTGGGGAGTGGGCCCACAAGCTCAATTTCCAAGTTCTTAAAAGTTGACAATCAATACGACAGTAAGTCCGCTCGTAAGCAAAAATTAGACAAGGCACTGATGAAAATGATAGCCACGGACGTCCAACCACTCTCAATTGTAGAGGAGTGGGGGTTTCGCCATTTTATTAATCTGCTAGATCCTCGATACACCATTCCAAGTCGGAATACATTAAAAAATGTCCACATGAAGAATATGTATGCCGATTTGACATCAAAGCTCCAACTCATACTGAGCAAAGTGGACCAATGTGCCATTACCATGGATGGTTGGACGTCGAGGGCCAACGATGGCTACCTCACAGTAACAGTACACTTCATTAATGAATCATTTGAGCTGAACGCTGCTGTTTTGTCAACAGAAAAATTGATAGACCCACTAAACCACAATGCTGAAAATATAGCAGCATCGGTTCGAAATGTGCTCTCCAAATGGAACTTAGAGTCAAAAGTAAACGCCATAGTGACAGACAATGCCAGCGCAATGATTAAGGCGTGCGAAATTTTACAAAAGCGTCACCTTCCATGCTTTGCTCACTGCCTCAACCTAGTGGTGCAAGATTGCTTGGAGGAAAATTCGATTAAGCATGTTTTGACCAAATGCAAAAAAATTGTAAAATTTTTTAAATGTAGCACTATAGCCTACGAAAAATTCAAGCAAGCTCAGGGTGACAATGCATACAGTCTGATCCAAGAAGTAAGCACCAGATGGAATAGTGCTTTTAAAATGGTGGAACGAATATTAGCCACAAAAGAGTTCATATCGCCCGTCCTCCTCAGCCTGTCAAGAGCACCTGATCCACTGACCGCAGACGACATTGAACTGTTGGAAGACATTCAAACCATTCTGGCACCATTCGACTACGTCACAACACAGTGCTCGTCCAGCTCAAAGGTGACTAGCTCCTTAATTGTTCCTCTGACGAATGGCCTGGTTGAGGGCCTAAATGATCAGTTGGCAGGCTAAAGACGGTGGATGGACAGCAAGCTTGCCTGTTCTTGCAGGATAAAGCACGGATAAGGCTTTTTCCTTTTGAAGAAAGGTCCACAGCTAGACTGGCCACAATAATGGATCCACGATTTAAAAAAGAAGGCATTCGATCACCGTTTAATGCTGAACAAGCCGCCGTTTTGCTAACGCGCTCCTTATCGACAAACATGATTGCTGGTGCTGATGATGAGGAAGGGGATCCTCAGGAAACCGCTGTAGAACCACCAGTTACACCAAACGCTGCAGAGCCTCTTCTGAAGTTTCTGTCCTCAAACATAGAGAAAAAAAAAGGACCAAGAAAGTGGACGCAATATTAGTTACGAGGCATTATTTCGAAGGAATAAACTCTGATATTTCCAGCAATCCACTGGAGTATTGGAGAGTAAGTAGCGATTTTTCTGCTTAATTTTTCTACTTTTCAAAAATTATGTTATGTTTTATAGAGCAATGAAAGTGACCAGCCAGCTTTGGCGAAGTTGGCCAAAAAAGCGTTGTGTGTCCCAGCAACTTCAACGGAGTCTGAGAGGATGTTTTCGAAGGCAGGGCAAATAATTTCCGAGCGCAGGTCATCATTAAAGTCAAAAATAGTTGACCAGCTTCTTTTCATCAACAAAAATTGGTGGATTACCGAATCAAATATGTAACAAAGATCTCAAGTCTAGCGGCTGGACCGCTACTTAAGAAGCAACGTTTTTTTTGTTTTTGGAGTTTTTATTTTTATTTTACTTTTAAAATATTAAGTTTGACAAATTAAATGAATTAAATGAAAAAATAAATATAACACAAAAAACTAAAATTCTAAATTTATTAAAATCGAATTTATAAGGAATACCCCGGCTGTTTTGGGTTTTTCATAAAGAATAAACTCTATATTTCAAAATTGGTTTAATTCGATATTATCGCGATAGTATCGATGTTTCCCGAAAAAAACCTCGAAAACATCGATAGTGTCACTATCGATGTTTTGTCCCAGGGACAGCTAAGCACATTGCACTCATTAAAGCTTACCTTTTAGAAATCGATCCATCGTTATTCTTTAATAGCTCTCAACACCACCAATAAATCAATTAAATTTCCGCTGAACATAGGCTAAATTTGAATGATTATTTATTAGAATATTTAATGTAAAATATAATTCTACACAGCTCTTCCCGCTCTTTGTTATTGTGAAAAAAAAAATGATAAGAAAAGTTTCAATTAAACCATCGACGTTAAACAAAAATATCGATGTTAATATCAATGCTAGAAATTATGCATCGATGTTGGGTATTCTTTTTTAAACATCGATACATCGATGGATCGTCAAGGCTCTAAAAGGCAGTTCATGCAGAGCGGTTTGTAATATGTGTTTGTAAGCGTCAATTGTAGAAATTGATTGTGGCGTCCCTATAATCTAAAAGAATTTGCTACAAAATTTCAAATTTGTGGCTCAAATCAAAAAGAAATTTAGCACAGTTTGAGAGACAGCATTGCACTTGGCTTAGCTCTCAAACTCTTTTTTTCTATAAAAAAAAAAAAAGTAAAGTACCAGTTGGACGGCCTGCGTTACCATATTTAACTAAAAAGTATAGAACGCAGAGGAATGAAGCTTTAGCTCTTCTATTAGACCAGGGCTTAACTAAAAGCAACATTGCTCTATCAGGGAGCAAACAAAAAATAATGTGTATCCAACGTACAAAAAGATTGCTGAGCAGAAAAAAATTGTCGGCCCACTAACTTGCAAATTTCCTAGACAAAGGCAGAGGAACCCCTTCAAAACCTTCTCGACCAAACAGCTGCTCGAATTGCATGTTTGCAAGAAGAGGTTATTTTGAGCGTTATAAATAATCAAGGCACCGATTTTTTGGCAGCAGAATTAATTTTAAGTTACGGGTTTGATGGCAGCTCAGGTCAGTTAAACTACAATCAGGGATACTCATCGGAGCAACCTTTTAATAGTGACTCGACAATTTTTGCTACCGCAGTAACGCCTTTAAGACTGATTGATGCCTCCAGTAACATCCTATGGAACAACAGGACACCACAGTCAATTCGCTTTTGTCGCCTTTAAAAATTAGAATTTATTAAAGGAACTAAAGAGGTCATTCTTAATGAAAACAAATATATAAATAAACATATAGATAATTTAAAATTGTGTAAAATAATTTTACAAAACGGAAAAACAATTTATATAAAGTTTCGCCTATATTTGACCGTTATCGATGAAAAAATCCTGAACGCATTGACGGGAACTAGTTCATCCCGAGCATGTCCGATTTGTGGGGCAAATCCTAAGGATTTCCTCAACAACAACAATTTTAAATGCGAGAAGTTTCTGCCACTAATGAATAACCTCAGTTATGGATTAAGTCCATTGTATTGCTGGATTCGTTTCTTCGAATTTATTTTGCACGCGGGATACAAATTGCAAATAAAGAAATGGAGAATTTCCAACGAAGATAAAAAAAAGAAGTTGCCAGAAGAAAAGGTGTAATACAAGATTTGTTCTGGAAGCTGTTATCAGTGAAAGTTGATCAACCCAAAGTAGGCGGCTTTGGCAGCACGAATGATGGAAATACCGCTCGTCGGGCCTTTAGTGAACCCAGGATATTTTCAGATATCACAGGAGTAGATCTGGGCCTCATTTCAAATCTCAGGACCATTTTAATATGTCTCTCAAGCCAGTTACCTATAGATATTACTAAATTTCAAAGTTTCTGCTTTAAAACTGCGGAGCTTATAGTTGACGAGTATCCCTGGTTACCTATGACTGCAGCTGGAATTTAAAATTTACGGACGTGTTCCAAAGAGCAATGGATACATCAGATCCAATAATTTCAACTATTAATTTAAGCCGACGAACACGTAAAAAGTTGAACCTCCCAAATGAAGTTATAAACCTGTTATGTTGCGAAACAAAAATTGACGGCGATGAGGAGGACTATGAACCGGATGAGCTTATGACTGGAATTTCATGGGATGTTCAACTGGTCAACGAAGACCATGAACAATAGGTGTGAAAAAAAATTATTAACTAAGCCCAAAGTTATATATGTAACTAGCTGACCCGGCAAACGTTGTTTTGCCACCAGATGACTTTATAATTTCTGTACAAAATTTACTCAGTTCTAGACTTATGTATTGTAAAGTCATCTGGAGCGCTGTGAACCATGAGGGAATATAAAAATAACAAAAAATAAAATATTATTTTTAAGTTATTATAATTGCGCCTGGCATAAAATGAATAAAGGCGTGATTGTCGTTGTTCTAATCTTCTGACTTCATTGCGTTCTGCTCGTGTTTCTTCAACGTTCTTCTTGATGCAATTGCGCTATTCTGACACGAACATCAGTATTTTAATGCTGGATTTGTTCTTCGGTTCTTTCGGATCTTCTATTTCGCATGTTTCGAGATCTACTTGTATCACGGCTCAAATCACCCCCTTTGCGTTTTCTTGGCATTGCTCACTGTACAAAACACTCATAAATAGAATTAATGATTTTACTTAATAATGAATGATTTTTGCCCCAGTTTAAATTGATTTAAAATGCTATGGTAGCGTGGTTTTGTCAGTGTGATGAGGTAGAAACTCACTTTATCAGGCAGGCTCCGGTTTTCACTTTTTTTTCTCGTTTTCGTTTTTGGGCGAAAACGTACGATTTCGTTTTAGGTGCTCCGGTTTTCACAAACTTTTTGTCATCGTTTCGTTATCGGAATGGTTCAAACAGCTGACTTTTTTTGGTCAAAAGTAAACAACGCGAAAAAATGACTTTTATATTTTCAATTGCCTGTTTTGAAGCCAAAAGAAGGCAGAAATTGATTTATTTAAGAAAATCGAGACATCTTAGATGCAACACAAAGTGCAAGCACGGAACTAAAACTGCTTCCTGTTTGAAAGGCATAACTACAGCCTTTCTCCTAAATTCCCTAACTGAAAATTTTTTAACGCTCATCGGCGTTCTGAAATTTACTAAATAAATTCCTAGGCTTGACGACCTTAAGGGCTCATCAAAAAAGTTTGCTTTATCATTGATTTCCCTACCTAATATAAATATTTCTCCTTCATTGTCCTCAAAGGACTCTATTTGTATTGGGATCTCATCCCCAACGAAACAAAAAATTGTCTGGTTTCCTATCGCTAAGCCTACAGTCTTTAATTTTAAGAAACCTGCCTTCTAACTTAATTTCCTCCCTTTCTGGAGCTACATACGTTTCCTCTACCGTTCTTCTATAAATTTGTTCTAGAATATATGTTGGCTTTCGGACCACTTTTTTTAATAACTGCAAATAATTCTCAAACGCGTAAGAGGAACCTTCAATCGGATTTCCGATTCGATTTACAGTCTCTCTTACATGGAGTAGGCCATGAACATTGTAGGAAACACTGTTTTCGCCGAAGACAATGGGAAAATTTTCAACAAATAAATTTAACAGTTGTTGAGCAACCTCAACATTATTTTCCCGCTGTTTTTGCGAGCAGAGCAGTCTATATGCGCAATGCAACAGCAAAAAAATATAGTACTGCTCTTCATGGATTGTACTTTAAAAACTACAATTCCAGTGTATAATAAAAATTGGCGAAATTCAGTACTTTTCCAATTTGGAAGTTCTAACAATGTTCTAGGCTTTCGTGAGAATTCCCTAGGTATGTAGCTCCGCATTGACGTTAATAGATCAGACATCTTCATTTTATTTGCTTTTGGAATTTTTTGTGTTACTTTATTATAATAAATTCTTTCCAAAAATTTTCGCATTACACCCAACTCAATGAGGTGCATGCAATCCAAGGGAACTTGGGTAACCATACCGATGCCAAGTTTTTCAAAAGCGGACTGAGACCCTAAGTAATCTTTCTGGTGATGATTTGGATATTTCCTACTCGCAAAGTCAACATCTGTAATTAACTCAGCACTAGAAGTGCTGTATGTTAACGTTGCATCTATTTTGCGTCCCACCTGAGTGCATTTGGTACTGCCATAACTGGATGTATGTCCAGGTGTGCCTGTAACAAATGCCCTTGCAGGAGTGTCGCACACAAGAGCTCTAAGATCAATTTTAATGTTTTTATTTAAAATGGTTAGACCATTTTCCATTACATCGGACAACTCCCTAGTAAATCTAGACAAATACTCATCTGAATTGGATGGCTTATTTTGGCCCGAAAAAACTCCTACGGGGAAAACCGGACATTCATTTATATTATTTACTCTAATAAGTATGGGCCACAATTGTGCACGTGAGCTTTTAAATAATGGAAGGCCGTCAATATTAACGTCAATACTTAATACATCCGGTAGTTCCGGAACTACATCAAGTTTATTTAATTGTTTTGAAAGGCCAATATGCAAATAGGAACCACCTCCAACTTGCATAATATTTGGCTTTTCAGTACAATTAAATTTATAAAATGGCTTAACATTTAAATTTTCTTCATTCAAAATTTTTACTAATTCTATTGCACAGCTACGCTTGGGCTTGTGTTTAACAAACCACTTCCTAAGCTTATAATTAAGATCCTCCTGACCCTGCTCTACCTCCATGGTTTCAATTCCTTCCTGACTTGGATCTTCACTTAAACTTTCTAGCTCTACATCTTCCCTCGTAAAATTCTCATTACCCTGAGCGCTAACTTCAACATTTTCTTCTACCTGACTTCCTTCTACTAATCTAAGCCTTCTAGCTAATTCTTCTTTTTCCTTTTTAACTTGGTAATAAAGCTGAAAATATTTAACCATTTTTTCTAATCTACAAAACTTTCTAATAAAAAAGGAATGCTGAAAATTGAAAACAAATTTTTTAGTTTAATATTTTAATAAAATTAATAAAAATTTTTGGAAAATTATATAATTAATTTAATGATAGGAATTTTCTAAAAAATATAAATTATTTTTGATAATTGATTCTATTTTGTTATTCATAAAAAATAATGATTAAAATAATAACAAAAATAATTTTATTAACAATAATGGATAAAATAATATAATTATATTTATTGAAATATATTAAATTATTAAACTTATTTTAGAATAATTTATTTTAGAATAATACTTTCAAAATTTTCCAGTAATTTTTAAATATTTATTTAAGGGTTGATCTGTCGTAAGCCGTGCGAGATGTCGAAAAATTTTATTTATTATAAAGTATTTATTGTGGGCCAATTAATATAAATATTTCCTCAAATCTTGGCGCGCCAGTAACTAAACTCGTGCCAATAGCAAAAATTAAAATTTTGTAGCTGAACGAAATAAACTTGCGGGATTTTAAGGGGGCCTGCTTCGTACAGTCAGTATTGCCAGATTAGCTTATTATAAGCTAGATTTTTAATAAAATAAGCTAGAATAAGCTAAAATTGAAAAAAATTATATTTTTATGTTATTTCAAGCTATGAGCTAGATGAAAATTTAACAAGCTTATGTTAATGCAGATTTAACAAAACATAGAAATATAATTTTTTTCAATTTTAGCTTATTCTAGCTTATTTTATTAAAAATCTAGCTTATTCGGACGCTCAACACCTGCCAACAGCGCTCGTACAGTTGAGGCGTACAATTGATGCAAAGAAAAACCCATAAGGCGTCGATTTGAATCGGCTTAAACTGCATTGGGCCCAGTTTAGAATTGGGCCCAGCTTACGTTTGGGACCAGTTTATTAACTGTACGCCGGCGCACATAAAATAAATTTTTTTTTTAACACAATTCAAATTCACTTTGTTTACTTTTAAAAGCCCCGCAGCGCCTTATGGGTTTTTGAATAATAAAAAATAATAGCTTTCAAAAATAATTTAAACACTTACCTGGTTTATTTAGTTTAAATTTTACACAAATGATCACTTAACACAAATAATCTGACGATTTGTCAACCTCCTTGCTGCAGAACAACGGAAGAATGACGCAGATCAGTTTTTTTTTTCATAATTTGCATCGTCTCTTTTGTTTCGTCTTAGACTTTTTGGCGCGTGCCTTGTTGGCATACCCTTTAGATTTAAAGTCATACCGGACTATATATGCAACGCGCATTATTAAAAGGGCAAGATTCTTAATACTAATATTAGAAATGTTTATTTAAACTATTTAGTCAAATTATGAAACCATTAAACAAATCTCTTTTTTTTTTTTAAAAAAAAAAAAAATTAGATAATATTGTTTTATAATTTGACTAATCAATTAAATTAAAATATTATTCCCAGACAATAGCTGGTATATAAAATTGTATATAATTATACTTATTTAAAGTAAATTATGTTAAAAAACTTTAAAACCTAAAAGTATACATAAGTCGAGCATGCCTCAGCCGTGGTTCCCACCGAAAACCCAAATTTGTGTTTCTAACGGTTAATGCATTCCAATGCCAACAATGCAATGAGAGAAACGAAAAAATAGAAGACAAATTTGGTGTCGGGCCCATGGTACAATTATATTATATATAATTGTACCATGGTCAGGCCGCCGTCGTTGCCAAGCAACGACATCGTATTCGAAGAGTGAGAAAGAGGGGAAACTTAGGAATATCCCTTTTCCTTTCCTACACATTGATTGCTTGAATGCCAAAAGACACCGGGTGACAGCCAGAACTGCAGGGTATAGTCACTATACATATGTATTTTGTTTCCCCATTTTGGTAGTCTTTCAGCTTTTTGTATGCTATGGAACTGGATTTGAAATATGTTACAGTTGTTTTACATTTGTTTAGTAAAGGAACCAAAAGGTCTAGTCTGAGACAGCCTTGCACCACTAAATTTAATGTATGAGCAAAGCCGGGTTAATCTCGTTATTCTCTGCCATCAAAACATTTTGCAAAGTCTTTCGAAATGGTAAGTTATATCCGGGATCAAAAACGTTTAGCATCTCGCGAAAGCCAGTGTCTTCCACATCTGAGTATCTCATGACGGCCCTATAAAGTTCAGCTTTTTGGTGAGAATTTGAATCATAAGATGTACTCACAAAAGAATCTTTTTTCTTTTTAAGACGGCGCAAATTATTAGCGCTTAATGTTGGATCTATACACTTCATATGGTCGAAAAGATTCGATGTGTTTCCGGCTTGTTTTGTACACTTTATGACATAATACGCATCTGGCCAGCATACCATAACTTCCATACTTTTGATTTTCCAACTCTGGGTTTTTTTGGTCCGCTGTTCTCTGCGTCAGAGTTGTTTTCGGCTGATGTGTTGATCCTTGCAGTTCCAAAGAGAATAATTGTGACGCAATTTGTGCTGATTTAAATCGAGCAGCGCACTATGGGGCAATTGACCACTTTTTTTTGGCATTAATTAATAACTTTAAAACTAATCAACATTTTTGGGATCTGTTTTTTGATTCAAGTTGGTAATAAAATAACGAATGTATTTTAAGAAAAATTGGGGTGGCTGCGTCCATTTTTTAGATTAAAAAAATTTTTTGAATGAATAATGAAAAAAAAAAAATCGTTTTTTTTGTTGGTTAAAATTTTAAAAACATACAATTTAAAAAAATTTCGTTGTCCTTACTTTTTTTAATGAATTTTTCGATTTTTCTTTATTTTGCGGAACATTTTTGAGGCAGATGCAGAAGGAAAACGAGGCTGTAAAAAATTCTAATATATAAAATTCTCGTGTCACAGTTTTTGTGACCTTACTCCTCCGAAACGGCTATATCGATTCTCATGAAATTTTGTGAGCGTATTGAGTAAGTCTGTCAATTACCCAACGTCTGTTTTTCATCCTCTTTAATCGTGTTTGACATAACAAAAATCGCATATACAGGCAGGCTCCGGTTTTCACTTTCACAAGATTCTCTCGTTTTCGTTTTCAAAAACGAAAATTGGTGCTCCCGTTTTCACTTTCACAAGATTTTTTCGTTTTCAAAAACGGGCAAGTTTTTTTGTCGAAATGAAAAGTAAATGCCTTTTTCTACATCAAAACGGTTCTTAATTGCAAAAGGAAAAAAATAGTTAATTCCTTGGTCTATTGATGTTCATTTCACACCATCAGTAGATCAGTCTAATTCGTATTTATTTTTTAAATAATTTTTTCTGACCCCATCATGATTTCATAAATAAAATATTTGCCGTCGGCAACAACAACTTTCGTTTTGCTAAAGGGTCGATAAATCTATTGCCAAAGTTATCGTTAATGCTGCCGTACTTGTAGTGGAACGAAACAACCACTTAAAAATACTTATAAAATGAAAACGAAGAAAAAAATATTTGTAAAGAATAGTTAAATAAGCTTCTTATAAATAAATATGATTAATTTTCTTTCTTAAATGGTAAAAGTGCAGTAAAAAAGTTGTTAAGAATAGTGGAATGAAAACTGCAAAAAAGGTGGCAGCCCCTTATTATGGAAAACAGCTGATTTCTGATGGTGGCTTATTTGAAATTTTTGAAAATGTAAGTAAGACAACTTAATTTACCGATCGTCAGACATATTAAAAACACATGTGTTGCATCTAAGATGTCTCGATTTTCTTAAATAAATCAATTTCTGCCTTCTTTTGGCTTCAAAACAGGCAATTGAAAATATAAAAGTCATTTTTTCGCGTTGTTTACTTTTGACCAAAAAAAGTCAGCTGTTTGAACCATTCCGATAACGAAACGATGACAAAAAGTTTGTGAAAACCGGAGCACCTAAAACGTACGATTTCGTTTTAGGTGCTCCGGTTTTCACAAACTTTTTGTCATCGTTTCGTTATCGGAATGGTTCAAACAGCTGACTTTTTTGGTCAAAAGTAAACAACGCGAAAAAATGACTTTTATATTTTCAATTGCCTGTTTTGAAGCCAAAAGAAGGCAGAAATTGATTTATTTAAGAAAATCGAGACATCTTAGATGCAACACATGTGTTTTTAATATGTCTGACGATCGGTAAATTAAGTTGTCTTACTTACATTTTCAAAAATTTCAAATAAGCCACCATCAGAAATCAGCTGTTTTCCATAATAAGGGGCTGCCACCTTTTTTGCAGTTTTCATTCCACTATTCTTAACAACTTTTTTACTGCACTTTTACCATTTAAGAAAGAAAATTAATCATATTTATTTATAAGAAGCTTATTTAACTATTCTTTACAAATATTTTTTTCTTCGTTTTCATTTTATAAGTATTTTTAAGTGGTTGTTTCGTTCCACTACAAGTACGGCAGCATTAACGATAACTTTGGCAATAGATTTATCGACCCTTTAGCAAAACGAAAGTTGTTGTTGCCGACGGCAAATATTTTATTTATGAAATCATGATGGGGTCAGAAAAAAATTATTTAAAAAATAAATACGAATTAGACTGATCTACTGATGGTGTGAAATGAACATCAATAGACCAAGGAATTAACTATTTTTTTCCTTTTGCAATTAAGAACCGTTTTGATGTAGAAAAAGGCATTTACTTTTCATTTCGACAAAAAAAACTTGCCCGTTTTTGAAAACGAAAAATCTTGTGAAAGTGAAAACGGGAGCACCAATTTTCGTTTTTGAAAACGAAAACGAGAGAATCTTGTGAAAGTGAAAACCGGAGCCTGCCTGTATATGCGATTTTTGTTATGTCAAACACGATTAAAGAGGATGAAAAACAGACGTTGGGTAATTGACAGACTTACTCAATACGCTCACAAAATTTCATGAGAATCGATATAGCCGTTTCGGAGGAGTAAGGTCACAAAAACTGTGACACGAGAATTTTATATATTAGAATTTTTTTACAGCCTCGTTTTCCTTCTGCATCTGCCTCAAAAATGTTCCGCAAAATAAAGAAAAATCGAAAAATTCATTAAAAAAAGTAAGGACAACGAAATTTTTTTTAAATTGTATGTTTTTAAAATTTTAACCAACAAAAAAAACGATTTTTTTTTTTTTTTCATTATTCATTCAAAAAATTTTTTTAATCTAAAAAATGGACGCAGCCACCCCAATTTTTCTTAAAATACATTCGTTATTTTATTACCAACTTGAATCAAAAAACAGATCCCAAAAATGTTGATTAGTTTTAAAGTTATTAATTAATGCCAAAAAAAAAGTGGTCAATTGCCCCATAGTGCGCTGCTCGATTTAAATCAGCACAAATTGCGTCACAATTATTCTCTTTTGGAACTGCAAGGATCAACACATCAGCCGAAAACAACTCTGACGCAGAGAACAGCGGACCAAAAAAACCCAGAGTTGGAAAATCAAAAGTATGGAAGTTATGGTATGCTGGCCAGATGCGTATTATGTCATAAAGTGTACAAAACAAGCCGGAAACACATCGAATCTTTTCGACCATATGAAGTGTATAGATCCAACATTAAGCGCTAATAATTTGCGCCGTCTTAAAAAGAAAAAAAGATTCTTTTGTGAGTACATCTTATGATTCAAATTCTCACCAAAAAGCTGAACTTTATAGGGCCGTCATGAGATACTCAGATGTGGAAGACACTGGCTTTCGCGAGATGCTAAACGTTTTTGATCCCGGATATAACTTACCATTTCGAAAGACTTTGCAAAATGTTTTGATGGCAGAGAATAACGAGATTAACCCGGCTTTGCTCATACATTAAATTTAGTGGTGCAAGGCTGTCTCAGACTAGACCTTTTGGTTCCTTTACTAAACAAATGTAAAACAACTGTAACATATTTCAAATCCAGTTCCATAGCATACAAAAAGCTGAAAGACTACCAAAATGGGGAAACAAAATACATATGTATAGTGACTATACCCTGCAGTTCTGGCTGTCACCCGGTGTCTTTTGGCATTCAAGCAATCAATGTGTAGGAAAGGAAAAGGGATATTCCTAAGTTTCCCCCTCTTTCTCACTCTTCGAATACGATGTCGTTGCTTGGCAACGACGGCGGCCCGACCATGGTACAATTATATATAATATAATTGTACCATGGGCCCGACACCAAATTTGTCTTCTATTTTTTCGTTTCTCTCATTGCATTGTTGGCATTGGAATGCATTAACCGTTAGAAACACAAATTTGGGTTTTCGGTGGGAACCACGGCTGAGGCATGCTCGACTTATGTATACTTTTAGGTTTTAAAGTTTTTTAACATAATTTACTTTAAATAAGTATAATTATATACAATTTTATATACCAGCTATTGTCTGGGAATAATATTTTAATTTAATTGATTAGTCAAATTATAAAACAATATTATCTAATTTTTTTTTTTTATTAAAAAAAAAAGAGATTTGTTTAATGGTTTCATAATTTGACTAAATAGTTTAAATAAACATTTCTAATATTAGTATTAAGAATCTTGCCCTTTTAATAATGCGCGTTGCATATATAGTCCGGTATGACTTTAAATCTAAAGGGTATGCCAACAAGGCACGCGCCAAAAAAGTCTAAGACGAAACAAAAGAGACGATGCAAATTATGAAAAAAAAACTGATCTGCGTCATTCTTCCGTTGTTCTGCAGCAAGGAGGTTGACAAATCGTCAGATTATTTGTGTTAAGTGATCATTTGTGTAAAATTTAAACTAAATAAACCAGGTAAGTGTTTAAATTATTTTTGAAAGCTATTATTTTTTATTATTCAAAAACCCATAAGGCGCTGCGGGGCTTTTAAAAGTAAACAAAGTGAATTTGAATTGTGTTAAAAAAAAAACATTTATTTTATGTGCGCCGGCGTACAGTTAATAAACTGGTCCCAAACGTAAGCTGGGCCCAATTCTAAACTGGGCCCAATGCAGTTTAAGCCGATTCAAATCGACGCCTTATGGGTTTTTCTTTGCATCAATTGCACGCCTCAACTGTACGAGCGCTGTTGGCAGGTGTTGAGCGTCCGAATAGCTAGATTTTTAATAAAATAAGCTAGAATAAGCTAAAATTGAAAAAAAATTATATTTCTATGTTTTGTTAAATCTGCATTAACATAAGCTTGTTAAATTTTCATCTAGCTCATAGCTTGAAATAACATAAAAATATAATTTTTTTCAATTTTAGCTTATTCTAGCTTATTTTATTAAAAATCTAGCTTATAATAAGCTAATCTGGCAATACTGACTGTACGAAGCAGGCCCCCCTTAAAATCCCGCAAGTTTATTTCGTTCAGCTACAAAATTTTAATTTTTGCTATTGGCACGAGTTTAGTTACTGGCGCGCCAAGATTTGAGGAAATATTTATATTAATTGGCCCACAATAAATACTTTATAATAAATAAAATTTTTCGACATCTCGCACGGCTTACGACAGATCAACCCTTAAATAAATATTTAAAAATTACTGGAAAATTTTGAAAGTATTATTCTAAAATAAATTATTCTAAAATAAGTTTAATAATTTAATATATTTCAATAAATATAATTATATTATTTTATCCATTATTGTTAATAAAATTATTTTTGTTATTATTTTAATCATTATTTTTTATGAATAACAAAATAGAATCAATTATCAAAAATAATTTATATTTTTTAGAAAATTCCTATCATTAAATTAATTATATAATTTTCCAAAAATTTTTATTAATTTTATTAAAATATTAAACTAAAAAATTTGTTTTCAATTTTCAGCATTCCTTTTTTATTAGAAAGTTTTGTAGATTAGAAAAAATGGTTAAATATTTTCAGCTTTATTACCAAGTTAAAAAGGAAAAAGAAGAATTAGCTAGAAGGCTTAGATTAGTAGAAGGAAGTCAGGTAGAAGAAAATGTTGAAGTTAGCGCTCAGGGTAATGAGAATTTTACGAGGGAAGATGTAGAGCTAGAAAGTTTAAGTGAAGATCCAAGTCAGGAAGGAATTGAAACCATGGAGGTAGAGCAGGGTCAGGAGGATCTTAATTATAAGCTTAGGAAGTGGTTTGTTAAACACAAGCCCAAGCGTAGCTGTGCAATAGAATTAGTAAAAATTTTGAATGAAGAAAATTTAAATGTTAAGCCATTTTATAAATTTAATTGTACTGAAAAGCCAAATATTATGCAAGTTGGAGGTGGTTCCTATTTGCATATTGGCCTTTCAAAACAATTAAATAAACTTGATGTAGTTCCGGAACTACCGGATGTATTAAGTATTGACGTTAATATTGACGGCCTTCCATTATTTAAAAGCTCACGTGCACAATTGTGGCCCATACTTATTAGAGTAAATAATATAAATGAATGTCCGGTTTTCCCCGTAGGAGTTTTTTCGGGCCAAAATAAGCCATCCAATTCAGATGAGTATTTGTCTAGATTTACTAGGGAGTTGTCCGATGTAATGGAAAATGGTCTAACCATTTTAAATAAAAACATTAAAATTGATCTTAGAGCTCTTGTGTGCGACACTCCTGCAAGGGCATTTGTTACAGGCACACCTGGACATACATCCAGTTATGGCAGTACCAAATGCACTCAGGTGGGACGCAAAATAGATGCAACGTTAACATACAGCACTTCTAGTGCTGAGTTAATTACAGATGTTGACTTTGCGAGTAGGAAATATCCAAATCATCACCAGAAAGATTACTTAGGGTCTCAGTCCGCTTTTGAAAAACTTGGCATCGGTATGGTTACCCAAGTTCCCTTGGATTGCATGCACCTCATTGAGTTGGGTGTAATGCGAAAATTTTTGGAAAGAATTTATTATAATAAAGTAACACAAAAAATTCCAAAAGCAAATAAAATGAAGATGTCTGATCTATTAACGTCAATGCGGAGCTACATACCTAGGGAATTCTCACGAAAGCCTAGAACATTGTTAGAACTTCCAAATTGGAAAAGTACTGAATTTCGCCAATTTTTATTATACACTGGAATTGTAGTTTTTAAAGTACAATCCATGAAGAGCAGTACTATATTTTTTTGCTGTTGCATTGCGCATATAGACTGCTCTGCTCGCAAAAACAGCGGGAAAATAATGTTGAGGTTGCTCAACAACTGTTAAATTTATTTGTTGAAAATTTTCCCATTGTCTTCGGCGAAAACAGTGTTTCCTACAATGTTCATGGCCTACTCCATGTAAGAGAGACTGTAAATCAAATCGGAAATCCGATTGCAGGTTCCTCTTACGCGTTTGAGAATTATTTGCAGTTATTAAAAAAAGTGGTCCGAAAGCCAACATATATTCTAGAACAAATTTATAGAAGAACGGTAGAGGAAACGTATGTAGCTCCAGAAAGGGAGGAAATTAAGTT
Organism: Drosophila ficusphila; assembly: GCF_018152265.1. NCBI lineage: Eukaryota > Metazoa > Arthropoda > Insecta > Diptera > Drosophilidae > Drosophila > Drosophila ficusphila. The sequence goes on from NW_025064569.1 coordinate 842,925, forward strand.
AGAAGGCAGGTTTCTTAAAATTAAAGACTGTAGGCTTAGCGATAGGAAACCAGACAATTTTTGTTTCGTTGGGGATGAGATCCCAATACAAATAGAGTCCTTTGAGGACAATGAAGGAGAAATATTTATATTAGGTAGGGAAATCAATGATAAAGCAAACTTTTTTGATGAGCCCTTAAGGTCGTCAAGCCTAGGAATTTATTTAGTAAATTTCAGAACGCCGATGAGCGTTAAAAAATTTTCAGTTAGGGAATTTAGGAGAAAGGCTGTAGTTATGCCTTTCAAACAGGAAGCAGTTTTAGTTCCGTGCTTGCACTTTTCTTAGGGATTTTTAGGATTTTGGAGGTGTTTAGTCCGTAGGCGTAATTTAATTACGAATCGGGCATATTTAAAGCGACGGCGCTTTAAATATCTTTTGAAGATTCACCTTCCATGGTTCGAAACCAAAAAAAAAAAAATTAGGAAGTTTCAATTTATAAAACAATGATTTTAATTATGTTCTTTTTCTTTACTTAGAATGTCGCAGCCACCAATAAAAATTCGGCGGATTGACTTTGCCGAGTTGAGTAAGTATAAATTTCATAAACTTTATAAACTTAAATTAAAATATTACTTTACCATTCACAGATCAGTCATCCGGATCTCGTAAGTTTCTTGATTTTTTTTTAATTTTTGATTACTTATTTCAATTTTTTGCAGTTTCATCTAATGAAGGAACTCTTGCCGCTTTAAAAGGTATTAATTGCTATATATGTATATCAATATATATAATCCTAATCTAAATAAATTTATTTACCATTTCAGAACAAAACAATTTTATTGCGGAGCAGAATGCGGCTCTGCACCGCAAGGTTGACCTTTTAGCCGAAAATCTGGCGGAGACCACCGCACTTCTAAAGGTCAAAATGCAGGAGGAAGAGAAGTCGGAGCAGACAGGGGTTCCCTTCCCCCTAAAGACGGAGGACGATATAGAGCTCTTTGAGAGCTCTATGACTCCTGAGCTGCGAGAGTTTTACGTAAGTGTTTTTATATTGTAACAGTAAAGATTTTAACTTTTTGTCATTACAGAAAGCAAAAATAACAAACGTGACTATCAAATACTCTTTTACCAAAGCCATACGGTACGTGTTGGACGACGACGTGGTCAAAAGTCATAACCTAGACGGCACCAGCGGGAAGAAAAGCCTAAAAAGGTTTTCTAACCTGTATGGTATTTTGATAGGTAATTTATTTTAATATATTATTCAAAATAACAAATTTAATAAATATCTGTTTATATTTTCAGACGTATCAGAAAAAGCATTTCCATTGGAAGAAGCTAACAAAAACCTTCGGAAAGCTATTCACAATATAAAAAATAGTTTAATTAAAATAAATAGGGGAAATTTTAAGCTTAATGTTACTTTTTAAGAAATAATATAATAATAACAGTAATAATAGTTATAATAATAATATATAATAATAATTATAATAATAATAATAATAATATAATACATATAAAATTAAATGTAAAATAAAAATAATAATAATAATAATAATTATAATATTAACAATAATAACAATAATAATAATTTTTTTTTTTTTTTTTTTTTTTTTGGGTTGAGGAGGGGGAATGCCTAACGCATCTCCCGTTTGCCGTCGCAAAGCGAGGTATGTGGGGCTTGCACCCACTAAACCCCCCCTCTTCGTTGGCCGTGTTTCCACCTCGGAAAAGCTTTCGCATTACTTCGAGGTGGCGCCAGTTAACCGCTATGCGCTCTCATCTTCTTCTGCGTCCAGGTCACCCAGCTGTCTCATCCAGATCAGGCTTCTTCGCCCTGAGGATGTTCTCAACGAATCCTGCAATGAGTTTCCACGCTGCTTCGCTGTCTATCATCTTCGTGATGATGTTTTCCGGTGTTATTATCCCAACAACTTCTTCCAGGCAAATGCGCGCCGGTCCGAACTTTTCACATTGAAAGATGGTGTGTTCAGCACTGTCGATCTCTGCATCTCCGTATATACATCTGGCGTCATTTCTTTTTCCTATCGAGTATAGAAAGGCGGCAAAGTAGCCATGGCCAGTCAGCATCTGGGTAACGTAGTAATCCACGTCTCCGTGTTTCCTTGTAGACCATGCTATCAGGTTTGGTAGCAGCCTAGCTGTCCATCTTCCTCGTTCTTCAGCTGCCCATCTTTCCTGCCATTGTTGGAGGGTTTCTTCTCTGGTCCGCTTGATTAACGCTCTTGTCGTCTCTCCTGTCTGTCGCCTCTCATATATCCGTTTTCGCGCTTTAGCAAGTAAGTCGATTGGTATCGTGCCTGCGATAACTAGTGCAGCAGGGCCGGATACCGTTCGATACGCGCTCGCGATTCGAAGAGCCATGGTTCTTTGCACCTCCAGTAGTGGTTTTGACCTGCAGGCAGTCTCAAGGGTTCCTGCCCATACCTCACACCCATACAGCATGATTGCATGGTTTATCTCCATCAAGAGTTTCCGTCTTGATTGTAAGGGGCCGCCCACGTTTGCCATGAGTCTACTTAGCGCCTTTGTAGTCTCGGTCGCTCGCTTCCTCGTCTCTTGTATGTGTGCGCTGAATGTCAATTTTGAGTCCAATCTGACTCCTAGGTACTTTATAACCTTCTGCGTCCTTATTAAGTTTTCCCCTACTCTCATGTCTATTTCTAGAGGGATTCTTTTTCTGGTAGCTAACAGTTTTTTCGGCCGCCGAATATTCGGCACAAAGTACATGCTACATTGTTGCCAGTTTAGCTTATTATAAGCTAGTTCTAGCATATTTAAAACTAGAGAAGCTTGCAAGCTTATTTTCTTTAAATAACACTGCAACACTGACATGCTAGTCGGGCGCGTAAGAAATAGACATGTTACGACAAGTCTGCGACGTTGAACGTGCGCTGGCGGTCTGAGGCCATTGACTGTTTCAATTGCAAGCAAACCACGCTACGGCACGCATTGTCAGATCAATATACATACATACATAAATAACCAAACAAAACGAAACGATTTCGTAGAAAAGTTCGTAAAAAAAAGTTTTGATAAAAGTGATGTGTTTTTTTTCATGATTTGGCACTATTCGGCATTCGGCCGAATAGTACCTATTATTCGGCCGAATGCCGAATACTAAAAAAAGTGGCCGAATAGGCCGAATACCGAATACTTGCCGAATATTCGCGGCAACTATACTATAGTCTGAAGCAGGAAGTTCCTACTCGAACAGTGCTTATTTAATGATAGAGGAGATTTTTAAAACCCATGAGGCTATCGGCAAAGTTTTCTTGAGTAGGGGAGAGTGGGGTAATGTCGTCAGTGGGGCAAAGACGTCACTCGCTATTATTTTAAAAAATATAAGGGCTACCAACCCAATTTTTTTAGCGTAAGTGTATTGCACTATTCCTACATTACAGACGGAGTTTGGTAGAATTATAGGTTATGTATAATTATTTATTCATCAGAAAGTGTTTCGGAGCCTCAAAAGTAATTTTTCTCCGGCGCAGAACTGTTTTTCTTCCAAGTACATTTTCGATCAAAGAAGTATAAAGGTAAGTTATTATTGTTGAGAAATGTTTGGCGAACACGAGATGGTAGGTTGTGTAACCGCTGATTCGAGTTTCGATTTGTTATTCATGTTTTTATCAAAAAAAGTCGCGTGGGGCATTGTCGTCACTCAACGGGTGGGGCAAAGTCGTCACTGTATTATCTCAGACTGAAATACAAACTCGTATTAATTTATTATTGTTTTGTGATTGTTTATGTAAAGTATTAAATATAAAATATAATTTCTCCAAAATGTTCTTCAAACAAAAATAAAATTCTCTTTTTTGTGTTTGCAGCATTATGGTGCGCACTCACAGGTGATTTTTGCTTTCTATCCTTCACTTAGATCTGAATGTGTCAAATTTTTGCAAAAAATATAGTGTTCCACTTTTTTATATGTATGAATATCAATAAATGTGTGTTTGACAAGTTGAAATAGTTTTGTGCACATGGGTACCTATATTTGCATTCATTATTCTATGTGACGACTTTGCCCCAGGGGGGTGACGACTTTGCCCCACGATTTTTCAATTTTCCAATTTTGCGTTCTTTCAGATAACAGTTTCGTATTAATAAACAAATGAGAGGATGTCCGAAATACTTACTGCATTTTATAGCCAGATCTTTTCCGAATCCAACCATGTATATTACATGATAAAAATAAGTTATTTTATCAACAAATTTCGCAATTAAAAAAAAAGTGACGACAATGCCCCACTCTCCCCTACATTAAAAGCTCAAAACCATTCATTTTAGACGTATTAGATATCCTAAAGGACCTGATACAGTTGCAACAAAACAAGTATCTACCAATTCATCAGTGACCGTTTCGACTAGCCGCCAAAGCTTATTTTTAATGGACAGCATTGTCATCAGGCTAATAAAATAGGAAGTGCGTTCGATGCCACGATTCGCAACATTACTAGGCCGAAAAAAACTAGGTCGAACAATTTTTGGAAAATTAGGTCACCATCGTCAACAATTCTAATGATTCCGTAGCCCATGCAGCAGAGTCACCACCACCTCTTCAAAACCGCCAAACCCTTTTCACATTTCTGCAAAAAAATATTGATGAATTGGCAACATCAATTCTGGAAGGTGAGAATTCGAATTTTCAGTAAACATAAGGAAAAACATTAACAATATTTTCTTAATTTCCGCATATTGAATCTAATTTTAAAAATTGCTGCGTGTTCTCGCAACCTTAACTGAGTCAGAGGCTTCGCTTAAGACAAAAAAATTCGTGTATACAGTAGTTTTTTTTAATTGCATATCAAAAATCAGCTGAATTTTATTGATCTCTGTTGAAGTTACCTTCCGATTTATGTTAATGATAAGATAGAATAGTTTTGATATTTTTATTTTGGTTTGTTATTATTATGTACATATATAGCTTAAAAAATATCGTATGGCGCGACCATCGATAGTTTCCCAGCTCTTACTCATTAAAGACTCTGCCACCTTAGGCCCCTGAAAAGCATTTTCAATAGGAGCATTCACAAGCATCCTCCAGCTGGAAGTTTTCTTTTTACTCATCGCTACTTAGCTGGTAAAAAAAATAGAAAGTAATGTTTTTATAATATAAAAAACTTTTACACATTTGATTTATTTATTTTTAATAAATAAATCATGTGATATGGAGTAAAAAAATTTTTTTTTTTAAACATAAAAAAAAACATTGAAACATCGATGTAGGTAAACATATATGATTTTCCAGCTCTAAGCCCAACTCCATCACCCGTAGGAATCTACATATATTCTGACGCCGACGCTTGAAAGCTTCGAAACAGCAACACAATTTATATTAGAAGGCATGCCTGAGAATCAATATCCAAATGATAACAGTCAGGACACAAACTTCAACTCCAAGACACGTTTTTTAGTCAGGACACTTTATCTAAGTCCTATACTTCACTCAAACCACAATTCCTCATTCCAAATCACCAACCAATATTGACCAGCTGATTACCAGCTGGCAACGCCAGCCACGACGAGTGCCGAACAAATACCCAGTCGGAATTTAATTTATCTTTAAAGGTTCCGCCTTAGTTTTTTTTTTGTCTTTTTTTTTTTTTTCTTAGATCATTCTTTTGATTTAGTTAGGGATATATCAAATAAAATGAAATGGTGAAATTGAAGAATGAGCACGATCTTAGTTGCAGAGGGGCCAAGATTTGTTTAATTGTTAATTGGCCTAAAATAAACTCTTTTTTACTGAATAAAATTTTTCGCTATCTCGCACTGCTTACGATAAAAACTTTGATAAACCTTACTTAAAACCTAATGCCTACTGCCTACCCCATCAGAACGATTGCGTGATTATTCCGTTTCGCCACCTGCTGTTTACCACCTAAGAACGATGGCGTGATTATTTATAGCCTATTAGGATTTCTAGGTTATCATCTATCACCATACCAAATTTCATCAAAATCCGCTCAGCCGTTTAGGCGTGAAAGAGTAACAGACAGACAGAAACATTTTCACATTTATATATTAGTATGGATTGTTCATTGGAACATATTCATTGGTTCGTCGCATTTTGATTTCAAATTTATATTAAACTTAATTATGTTTTACATTTACATACTAAAGAAAATTAAGAAATTATATTAAAGAATCAAAAAAAAGAATCAATGGTCAAATGCTTTATAATACGAGTTATATATTATATATTATATATATGTATATATATAAAATATTATGCTGTCGACAGATTTTGGGCAAAGACGGCTCCTCTTTTCAGTAATCACGTTTCCAGCCAAAGAAAATCCGCGCTCCGCAGCAGCACTACTTGCCGGCATTGAGTGGACATTAAGTGCGAATTTTGAGAGTCTGGGATATGTCTGTTCTTTATCCTTCCACCACAAAAAAACAAGCAACAAAAAGCTTCAAGAAGCTCACATAGAAATTGTTACTATACATGCATTCGTAATGCTCACTTTGTGTCATCTTGTCGCTAATAGTTTACTCATACACGATCAACTCGAATTGATCCGAATGATGCTTTCGTCAAACATGCTCATTTTTTTGATCGGAATGATGTGTACGGCAAAATGAGTTGATTTTTACTCATCGCTGTTTTTTGTTCAGTGAGTTGAGTTGATTGAAAAAGTTCGCGTATGATTAAATCAAGAAAATAGTGATTTTTGCATCGTCGCGCCCGCTCTAAAGTGCTCGAGCGAGGATGCTCGAGCGCGCCCGTGTGACTGTCGCTGGCCGCCGGCGAAACTCTGAAATCAGCCTGAACCGCCCGAAGTAGCTAGAGCTGTTAATATATAAAAATATCGTTGACGCTCGTCTTTGCGCGGGCTCGAGCCTGCCGCCGTCTTGAAGCGCATTTATGCTTTCAATGTGACTTGCGGACCAGAAGAAGTTGTAGCTATTTCAAATATTTTGTTTTGCAGTTTTAAAAAGAAAGAAACCCGAAGGAGCAAGCAGAGACAGCGATGATTCCGTGGGTGACCTGACGTGACCTAGCACATCCAAAGAACCGGAGTTAGTTCCCGACTCTTCGATAAATGACTGCAACGGTAACTTTATTGGACAAGCATCAATGTTATCGACTGAAATGAAAAAATAATTGCTTGAAAACACTTGGTATTCGTCTGCGACGTATGACGCTAAACATTTAAAAAGGAAGTTCAATTATTCATGGTTGGCAACATACTCTCCATGGTTGGCCTATTTATTCTAAGCACCAAAATGGAGCCTTTTGTAAATATTGTACTTTGTTCCCACCAAATCCAAATTCTTTTAGAGGCGTATTAGGGTCATTTATCATAAGGCCGTTTTGTAAGTTTAAATATATTCACGAGCATTGCAAAAAGCACATGGAAACCCACTTCCATACGATGGCAATGGAGAACAGAGAACTGCATTGAGTATGATCGTTCATGTTAAATCAAACTTGCCCAAACCGATCACAACTCAACACAGCGCTTTGCTAAGAAGTTGTACGCATGGTATAATAAGTACAAGCAATGCTGCCAACTTTTGTTCAGCAAAAAAAGCTATGACGGGATAAATAGAAAGCTATGACGGGATAAAGCTTAAAAAATTTTTTTTAAAAATCCAATAAAAAGCTAAAAAAAAAAAATTTATTAAGTTAAGTTAATTTATTGAGTTAAGATTCCCATCATTTTATCGATATCTTCTTCGTCTTCCTCATTTGCGTATGACATATTGGTTCCTATCATGCGCAGATATTTTACAGGCACTTCATAATCGACGCATCATTTTCCGATCCTTCGCAATCCGTATCTGTATATTAAAATTTAAATAAATACATTTTTTTAGCTTGAAATTAACACTTTACCTTATGCTTAGAATGCTGTTAGTCGTGCTCAGGCCTATTGAATTCCTTAATTTGGATTTAATAAGGTTAACCTGGCTAAAAACCCTTTCTACATACATACATCCGCGTTTGACCAGGGCAAAGACAAAATTTGGATAGCCACAGTTGCCAGCTCAAAAAATCTGCGGTTTCCACCAGAATCTTTAAACTGTAGCACCTCAAACCAAAATTTGTTTGTGTCGCTGATGTTGTCCCACTTGATCAAATTGATGTTGTTGTATTGGCGTTCAATTTCAGAAATATTCTTACAGTTCAGAAACTCTAAAATTTCTGTGAAGCTTTTCTTATCTTGGTGACGGAAAAAACATGAATCTGTTTCAGAATTTTAAAGTTATCTGGCAGCCTAAAAGTGATAACTAAATGATTTAGTCGTTTATAAAAAAAATTGCTTACCTACATCTGTTTTAATGGTTTATTCAATTCAATTGTAAAATATGTGCAGCGGTCCCGAATTTCTTATTCTTTATTTTCATTTATATTCAGGGACTTCATCTTTTTCTCGAAATCGTAGCCCTTCTGCAAAGTTGTCTCTGCATACCTCTCAATATTGTCAGTTTCAAATATATCAAATTCGACTACTGGTGGTATAACTCATTTTTTTTAGAGAATTTATGGCAAACTCCAACATTTAGCACTTCTGCTGCGTTGGCGTTTTGCTTTGAAATGACTTGTTCACCCTTTGTAAGTCACAAAGAATTGGCTTCAAAAATATCAAGTAGATATAGTTAACGTCATCGCTGAATTGCTGATGCAGCATTTGCGCTTTAAAGCATTTTTCGTTAGTTGCAGCTAAGCCAAAGTGCAATTTCAGTTCTTCCCACTGAACTAATATTCTTGATACTGCCAATTTAATCGACAACCATCTTGTGTTTTAGAAAAAATTTACATAAATATAACTTACTAGCGGACCCGGCGAACTTTGTCTCGCCCCAATTTCACGATTTCATATAACCCCAGAGTAATAATAGAACACTGGTAATTCAAATTTTTTGTGACTTGAAATCATTGGAGGTCATTATGCTCATGGAGAAGATTTTGCAATTGCTCGATAATTTCACGTTTGGTTGCAGTAAAAATTGCACAGCGGTGATTTAGTTCAACTGCCGAATCACCAATGAAATAGGTCTGAAGGAATTTATGATCTTTGTTTTGTGGTGATAACAAAGCGCCCGCTCGGTGGTGAATTTGCCCTTGAATCTGAATGTTGGGAATTAAATTTTTTTTTTAAGAACCATGCAGTTTCCAGATTGTGGATTGTAAATTGAGTACATTAAATAAAGGCTTAAAACAAGAATTCAATTCTGGCAGCTATCAATTTTCGATATTAATCAAAATTTACGGAATAGTTATAAAAAAGTCAAGGTGCCATATGAGGTTTTTTCTTAAATATACAGTAAAAGCAAAAGTGAGTGCATGTTCACGAAACTGACTTTCGTCGCCCATAAAAACTAAACGGTACGAGATAATCACGCAAAGTAAATTTTTTTATATTTACCATTTTATTCATAACAAATGCGAAAAAGAAATAATATCGTAAAAGCTGAATTCTAAAAGTTAGAAAGAAAAAACCAAAAAACCCGCTCTTCCACCTTTCTTATCAGTTTTATCAGGCAAATTTCTTTTGAGAATTGTTTCCTATGCTATTCTTATTAGTCGTAGTGCAGTTTAAAACTTGTTGCGTGCGAATCATACCTTGATTTCTCTATTAGTGCCTTTTAAAAAAGAAAATTTCTGGTTTTTGAGATTAAGGGGCACAACTAGTGTGACATTTCAAAAAAATCTCTTTTTTTTTTTCTTTCATATTTCGGTAGATTACACCTTTAAAAATACCATATTAAAATTTCAAATCGATATCTTAAATAGTTTTTGAGTTATAGCAATTTTAAGAGCAGCCGCTCGTATAGCAGTGAATACGATCATTTTATCTTTAAACGCGTTTTTCTCGAAACTGGATTTTCCGAATTTGCTGCAGTGATAACTCAAAAACTAATGATCCGATCACTATCAATTTTTTTTTAGATGTTCTATATATAGTCCTCCCTACAATGACCTATCGGTTTTTTGATCCGATCAAAAATCGAATTTTGGCAAGCCAAAAACGACCCAAATTTTGGGTAAAATTCGATGTTTTTTTTTTTTAAAACGCCGCCATTTTGTCAATTTTTGATATTTTTTATTTATTGTAGGTCATTGTACGGACAATATCATCTAGTTTAACGAGAATTTTTCATTTTTTGATTTCATCCACGGAGAAGGCCGGAATCACTGCAGCAGTTGGGGCACTTTTTTTTTAGCTCCGTTGGAGATCGGCTCTAGCTTAAAAAATATTTTATTTTTTTCTTTAAAAATTTAACTGTATATTCTTCAAACATGTATAAATATATTCTGAAAATTTGAAAAGAATTGATCAAGTAGTTTTTTTTATAAAAATTCCCAAAAATCACCATTTTTTTTAGGCCGTCACACTAGTTGTGCCCCTTAAAATGAGAAAAATATCTCCAGAAATTGAAAACAGTGTTGTGTGCCTCACTGAGAAGGGCTGTTTTTCACGAACTATGACTGCTGACTGCAGCTCGAAAGAGGCAAAATGTGACTCCCAAACCGCTAGTCAAAGGGCGAAAAAAATTATTGACAGACTCAGATGCTCGACTTATGACGTCTAAAATGCGAAAAGACAAGTTGCTAACACCAAAGGGTGCTTCTATGGCCATCAATAAAAATGTTAGCCAGTGGACGGCCAGGAGAGCACTGCATAACATTGGTTATGTGTCTAGCGTAAAGCAAACCTGCATTATCTGACAAGGACGTTAAAGCACGTTTGAAATTTGCTAAAGACCACAAAAACTGGACTACTGAAGATTGGAAACGTGTTATCTGGTCTGATGAATCCAAGTTCAACCGTTTCCAATCAGATGGAAAGCAATACTGCTGGCGCAAGCCCGGTGAACGTCTTCAAAGGCACCATGTAAAGCAAACTGTTAAGCATGGCGGCGGAAACATAATGGTTTGGGGATGCTTAACATGGTAGCATGTTGGCCCTCTGCATTTGATAGAAGGTATAATGCGAAAAGAGGACTACCTAAAAATTTTAAAAACCAATCTTCCCAGTTTTTTGGAAAAATGTGCTTATCCCGAAGACGAAATTGTTTTTCAACAAGATGGTGATCCAAAGCACACAGCAAAAATTTGTAACGGAATGGATTGGCAATCAACATTTTCAGCTGATGGAGTGGCCAGCGCAAAGTCCCGACCTCAATCCGATTGAAAATCTTTGGTCAATCCTTAAGAGACGGCTCGGGCAGTACGAAGCAGCCCCAACAAACATGGCCAGCCTTTGGGAACGTGTAGCAGCGGAATGGAAGCAAATCCCTGAAGGTGTTGTACAAAATTTGGTAGAGAGCATGCCAAACCGCATTAATCAAGTCATTGCTAATAAGGGTTTGTGGACAAAATATTAAAATGGATTTATTTATTTAATTTTTTTAAAACGTGCAAAAGTGATTTTTTCCGTTTTTTTTTTTGTTTTTTCTTTCTAACTATTAGAATTCACATTATACGATGTTGTTTCTTTTTCGCATTTGTTATGAATAAAATGGTTAACATACAAAAATTTACTTTGTTTGATTATCTCGTACCGTTTGGTTTTTATGGGCGACGAAAGTCAGTTTTGCGAACATGCACTCACTTTTGCTCGCCACTGTAGCTGTCATTGAGCCAATGAATAAGTTCAGAATTATTTACTTGATTTGGTTTGTTCAGTCAGCAACTTCGGTTTTTTAAACTGTTTTATTTAGCTCACCCTTGGGTCAAAATTAGAAATTTAAATTTAAGTACCTTCCTGTTGTCAGATTGATCTGAAATTTGGTACACACCTTCAGTTCCGATAACAATACAATATAGTAATATCAATAACATTGTAAATCTAAGATGGCTGCCGGTACAAAATGGCGGATATCATATTTTTCCACAACCCCCTCAATATGGGTGTTCAAATGAAAGGGCTACACTAGTAGAATACTGTGATTATAACAACATTTAGAATCCAAGACGGCGGCCTCTACAAAATGGCGGATAACGGTTTTATTAATGGCATCAATATGGGTATCAAATGAAAGTGCTCGACCAGTAGAATACAATGTACTATATACCCCACAAATCAACAAGTTAACGACCACAACTCTGCTGTATTGAATCTGTACAGAAATAATGGTGCTCGCATTTACAAAATAAAAGCGCAGGATCAGCTAGTACACGCCACACGAAATGCAGACAATGTGGATAGCTACTAGCTACTATAATACCAGCTGATATCAACAAAACTGGGGGTTTTCCAGCGGAACTGGAAATATTTGTGGGGGCAAAAGTCATGCTACAGTCCCATATTGACGTTTCAAAGGGATTAGTAAATGGCGCTATAGGCTACATCAACGAAATCGTTTGACCTCAATTTCGTCGAACTCAGATGTATGCAACAGATGTACCTTCCGTTCGAATTGATTTCGCAAGAGACGGAGTACATACAGTTTCCAGCTGAGTACAATTACGGGACGGCTGAAAGAAGTATGTTGCCTTTAATGGGCTTCTACAATACATAAAATGCAGGGAAGCACTGTGGATCACCCAGTCGTATACTTAGGTGCGAAACTGTTTGAAGAACGTCAAGCCTACCTGGCTCTTAGTAGAGTAAGATCTTTGCAGGAACTACGTATAGAGGAGTTGGACTGCAATAAACTAACGGGCAAGAAACCCTGCAATAATGAAGCACTAAATGAATTAAACAAAATGCGAAATAAAAACTAAAAACTAGAAAATAAAAATAGGTAAAAAAACTTTTTAAGTTAAACCGTTTTATGTTAAACATACATTGCAATGTTTTAGATAATTGTACTAAAAACCAAAAACGTTAATCGTTGTCGGTTGAGCAACTGCCTATTTATAGTGTAACATTATAAAAAAACAAAAGATTTTTTAATCAACGATTGTAGACAATTGACGTGCCCCACGGTTTTATTTTAGTCTAGTCTATGCATATGTTTATAATTGCCACGACTGCATCTATTTCAATATTTTTTGGTTTTTAGTACCTACATTTATCTTAAACATTGCAATGTATGTTTAACATAAAACCGTTTAACTTAAAATTTTTTTTTTACCTATTTTTATTTCACTGTTAACGCTCAAAATTAAAATAGAATTAAACTTAAATTAATCAATCTTCAAATATTGAAGAGCACAAACTTCACTAAGATAAAAAAAAAAAAACTTGAAAATAAAAAAGAAATGCAAATCTTAATCGCTTTAAAAACAATAGATTGGCTTACCAAACCATTTCCATAATTATTTATTGATTTTAGAGATCAAACTACAAATTCTAAGCAGGTGCACAAAATAAATAGTTCGATAGGTTGAATCGAATCACTACCCGGTATAACCAGTCGGTATGATTATACTCGAACTGAATGTAAGCAACATTCTTGAACATTCATTGCCGCTCACACAAAACGGTTCGATCGAACAAATTCATTCGGAACCCAGCCAGAGTGATTGGAACTGAATGTTCGCTTCGAGCACGATCGCTTACGATTATACATTTTTGTTGAACCAATGTTTTGAATCACAAAAAATCCGAGTCAATGATCGAGTATCGAGTATGATAGAAAAAATTGTGATCGTTACAGCTCTCTGCTACAAATCGACGCAGGAGATTTAGTTGTAAAGAAACACATTGAGCAAGGGAAAAAAATACAAGCTATCGATCGATTGATATTCAAAATGAAATTATCGCAATTTGTAGAGATGTTATTAAGGCCGACATTGTGAAAAAAGTAAAAGAAGCAGAAGCTTATAATGTGTTGGCAGACGAAACAGCTGATAATTCCGGTACTGAACAATTATCGATTGGGCTGCGATATTTTGACGAGGAAGCCAAGAAATGTTCGTCGGATTTGATAACCTGAAAGGTCTGGATGCGAAATCTATTGCATCGATGAGTTTCTGACAAAAGAAGACCCTAATCATGCTCAAAAATGCGTTGGTTTTGGATTTGACGGAAAATATCATATCAATATCAAATTTCATTTTTCGTCCCATAAACTGAATCTGGAAATAAATGGTATCAATATTCTTTCTGAAATTCGAAACACCATGGGAACCACAAAAGATATTATTAATTTTTTCCGGGAATCTGTGGAGAAGAAAATTGGTACCTAATATTGCCAGGCTCTGCGAAACAAGATGGAGTGAGAAACATAAAACTATCAGAGTATTTAAGGATAATTTTCCTGTTATATTGGAAAAGCCTTAGAAAACTTATCGGGTGAAGGAAACACGACTAGAAAAAACGACTTTCAATTCCATGCGGCTGCTTTCAAAATTTCGTTTATACTTTGTATTACTTTGATAGCTAAATTCTCTGCTTTGTTGGAACCTGCAACACGTCAAACGCATTTTGCAATTGCTTAAGAGCCGTCGTGATAATCCCGAAAGAGTCACTGATGAAATTATAAAGGATGCTACTGCTGTTGCGGAGAAAGTCGGCCTGGAGAAGGATATTACTTCAATTCCGCGCATTGTTGGGAAACAACGTCATCGAAGCAATCACCCAGCAAAAAGACCTTCAGAGTTCTGGAAAAGAACATTAATAATACCATACTTGGTCTCCGTTATTACATCGCTTGAAACACGCTTTGCTGAAGAAAATACTCCATCATTTGCTTTATCTAAATTACCGCACAAATGCAAACGATGTCAGTCGAAAAGTTTAACCTAAATTAAAAATCAAATAAAGAAACGTTTGAATCAAAATATCATTAAGCGTAGTCATTCACCTTGGAGCGCTCTAGTGTTCGTTGTTTCTAAAGAACCAGTTGCTTCCCAAATAAAAAAAAAACAGTAAAAGACAAATACCCCATGCCAAACATTAACGATGTCCTTGACACAATTGGCAGAGCTAAGTATTTTACAACTCTAGATCTGGCTAGTGGGTACCATCAAATCGAAATGTAACCTAAAGACTCTCCAAAGACAGCCTCCACGGCACAAGGAGGACATTTCGAGTTTATTCGTATGTCCTTCGGTCTTACAAATGCTCCGGCAACGTTCCGAAGAGTGATGGAGAACGTGTTGGCTGATCTTAACGGAGATTAGATGACATTAATTTTTTCGCATCCCCTACAAGAACACATCCCTGACTTAAACTCCGTATTTCGCAGATTAAGCCAAGCTAACACAAAGAGATAGAACACTTAGGCAATATTGTCACAGCAGAGGGCATTAAACCAAACCCAAAAAAAATTGCTACTATAAACGCTTTCCAAATTCCTACTACCAAAAAGGAAATAAAATATTTTCTATGACTCCTGGGATATTATAGAAAGTTCATTCAATAACCAAACCTTTGACTCAACAGCTAAAGGGAAAGGCCCCGGTATTACTAACCGAAGAGTTCAAAAAATCGTTCGAGAGCTGTAAAACTTTGCTTTGTAACGACCCTCTATAAAAATACCCTGATTTTAAAAAAGCCTTTATACTAACCACGGATGCCAGTAATGTGGCAATAGGAGCTAGCAGAACACTTAATGACCGGGAAGAAAATTACTCTACCGTTGAGAAAGAAATATTAACAATTATTTGGGCCACAAAAATTTTCACCCTGTTTGTTCGATCAAAAGTACCAAATAGTCACTGATCACAGACCTCTAACCTGGTTGGTGAACTTCAAAGAACCAAACTCTAAACTGGTTAGATGGCCTTAAGTCGTGTAACAATACAGACCAACTGATTTTCCAATTCTATATCAAATAAACCATCCGATTCAAACCCAATAAGTTCGTCCGATAGACCATTAAATGAATTTAAGTTACAACACATTTTCGAAGTTGAAAATAAAGTAAAAAATTGCATTCTATTTAAAAACCAAGTCAGACGAATTATTTCCAAACAAACAGAATTACCGATATATTACAAGAAATCCTAACACCTAACAGGCTACACGCAGATTTGCACCAGACACATTCTTTAAATTTAGAAAGAAATCATATGTTCAAATTATTTAAGATTACAAACTGATCAGATGTATATATCTTTTAACAGAGAAAGATTATCATCTAAAAAATAACCACCACGGAATAGAAGAGACATTAAACCATTTAAAGAGAACCATATACTTCCCCTACACGAAACAAAAAATTACACAAATAATTAATCCATGTGAAACTTGCCAAACACTTAAATATGACACCAAAACCTTTTATCACAAAACTGAAATTCCAGGAGTACCACTACAAATAGTACACATGGATATCTATATTATAAATGGTCAAACTATCCTTACACTAATTGACAAATTCTCAAAATTTTCCAGCGCCTATACAACTCCAGCAAGGAGCTGTATAAACGTGGCGAAGTCGTTAAGACATTATTTCTGTTTTGTGGGCATTCCAACAAAACTGATATTCGACCAGGGAGCGGAATTTTCGGGGAGAATATTTATTGATTTTTGCAAACAATACGAGATTGTTACTCACGCAATCAACGAGTAGTTCACCCGTCAACAGATTGCATTAATCTCTCACAGAAATGTATCTACAGATTTTTCTCGAGAACAGGAAGACTAAAAAGCTGGAATGTGATCATGAAGAAATACTGCTCGAAACCATATCTACCTATAATAACGCCATCCACTCAGCAACCAAATTCACACCATTCGAATTATTTTCGGGAAGAACGCATATTTTCAATAGAGATCAATTATAACACAGAACACGACTACCTTCAAAAACCCAACCAACCTCAGTTAATCCAGACGATATAATATACAGGATAGAAAACAGAAGAAATAAATTAACCCCTCGTTTCTCAAAACAAAAAGTTCTAAAGGACAACAAAATTACACTAATTTCAACAAGAACACAAAATATGTAATTCAAAATCAAAAGTAAAATTAAAACGAACCCAATACCTATTGATCTTACAAGACTTAGAAGTCCAACTATTAGGATAAATTTAGGACAAGCAAAGATCGTACAATCACATAAATATCTCACACACATAATTAACTTGCAAGAATTTAAAGATGGTGTTGTCAATTTCGAAAGAGCAATCAATCAGTTAAAAAGAAATTTAAAGTCTGATGATGTGGTTGATATTTTATCGACGAAACTTTTATTAATGATATTAAGGCCAGATTTGAGAATATTACAGATCACATCAACAAGTAACAACAAATAATTAACCACTTGAACAACTACAATAATACTATTTTTAAAACAATAAATTCGGAACACCAAATATTGCATACAATTCAATATATATCTAGAATTAATATGAATATAGATGTATTATCAAACTATTTAAGTAATATCGAAGAAAGTTTGTTATTAGCCAAATTAAAAATCGTACCAACCTTTATTATATCCGAACAAGAATTAAATTTAATCAGACAAGAAATAAACGGTTCAGATCTACATAATTTGTCAGACGAACACATATTCGAAATATTAGAATTAGATACATTTATGAACGGAATTATGATAAATTTCAGAATAAGAATACCTACTTTTAAACAAGATTGCTACCAATTTACAAATATTATTCCTTTACCCATAAACGAATCTAAATTCCTAATATTACCTAACTATATGGCATATCTTAATCCGAAAGAAGTATACTATTTCACGAACGAATGTAATAGCGTATAGAAATATTTCATAAATTCCAAAATTCGATTACAACCCAACATAACATTAGTACTGAATGTTTAGATAGCATACTCTCGTTAAACACTACCAAGTGTAAAGTCAAAGACATTGGAAACTAAGGAATAATAACGGAAATAGAACCAGCACACATATTATTTTTAAGCACAATAAACACAACGATCGAATCTAATTGTTCTACTAATATCTCTGTAAAAGGATCTGCTCTAGTTACTTTCAATAATTGTGAGGTATACATTAACCAGGTTCCCTACGATAAAGAATTGTCAAAATTCGAAGAAAAAATAGAAGCCACCATCCCTATCATTCAAAATATCAACTTTACTGAAAACATTGAAGATATTAACTTACACAAACTGAATTTAAGATCCATCAACGCTACCAATTCAATTATCTACTGGAAGAAGTTTACAACTACTAATTTTGGAGCCACACATACTATTAGTTGAAATTTTAGAAATATTCTTTTGATCAACACAAAGAAAAAAATTGTATTCACTACAATACCGGATCCGAGTTTCGTGACATCTACTCCTTCGTTATGGCCATCACTTCAACCCAGGAGGGAAGGAGTTACCGACCAGTCGGTAGGCAAAGAGCCTCCGGCCAAACCACCCAGAGCTACCCTAGGAATGGTACACTGACTAGTGACCAGACAGATACACTTTTGGATGCAACTAGGTTGCAATCTATAAACATAGGCCAAGTCAGTCAACGACCCACTTGAGTTGTTGGCCAACCGAAATAATGCTGACACTGCAACAGGATGCCCAAGACCACTCGAAATCGTTGAACCACTAAAGTTATGCTGACATTGCAACAGGATACCCCAACACTTTTATTTACCTTTGTATTAATGTTTTAGCATTTATGTACTAGTATATAAGAATGTATGTTAACACTGTTAAGGAGTAATCATAAGTCGATACAGATCTTGGTCGATTATTGGATCACCCTAGTGTTTAGTTGCAAAATCAGCATAAACGCCTTTAGGGGCCGTGCCTGGTTCCTATTGGTGCACGGTATGGTGAGTTATGAGGATTTTGCTAGTGTCAGCACTTTGCTGTATGTTTTCAGTTTTAATTTTGATTTTCAATAAAGAGCATTTGGTCGAATGTAAAACTCCGGCATTGGCCGTCAACATTTACTTTGTTCATTGAAATTGGTTAGTGAGTTACTCCCGACGTAGTCTTCCTAAAAGAAGAGAGAAGAGAGCCAGTGGCAACCGCCCGGCTCGTCCATAAGAACAACCAGCCACGGGGGCAATTGCGTCCTCAAATCCTCTTAGACACTGGAGCGGCAAAGAGTTATGTGAAGCTCCTAAAGGACCTGAAGAACATAATGCTTGTCGACTCCCCATTCACTGTGAGTTCCATTCATGGCTTTAGTAATATAAAGAAAAGAGCTTTAAGCACATATTCGGCCTAGAGGCTCAATTTTTTTACTTGATTCTATCAACACTTTTGATGCCATAATAGGTTTCGACTTGCTAACGCAGGCCGGAGCCGTATAAGATTTACGTAACAGCGTAATTTGGTATGGAAACATATCTGACTCAAATACGACGAATGCGATAACGTGAACTTCACAAATATCGATGACTTAATAGTCCCAAATTCAGTGAAAGCTGCATTTAAAAAAATGATCCTTTAGAGGAAACAAGTGTTTTCGCACTCTAACGAGGAGCTACCTTTTAACACCTCGATCTTTGCTACAATTCGTACGGAGACTAACTAACCGGTCTAAATAATCTATACCTTTAATAAATATTGTAAACAATTTATTTTTGACAAAGCTTGCTACCGAGTTCCCACAAGTTCTTATCATATAAACATTCCCACACTCGCACCCAATAAACAAACGGCGAGCCAAGCTTGAGACAGATGTAAACAAATCCCCACTAGCTAGACAGCAACGCCGAGACAAGCTCAAGACTAAACATCCGCTAGAGGATCCGCGATCGTATATTTTTGGCGTCGCCTTTGCTTCAAAATTTTCCATACTGATCACAGCAATCTTACTCGGTTATTAACTTCGGAATCAAGACTTCGGGAAATTACGAGGACAAGCTTTCCAAAAGCTTTGATCGCGAGGTGTCACGGAAAGAGAACCAACTCAAGCTTGGGCAGTCGAAAAATTAGCTAAAGAGATAAATATCTAAAAATAAGTTTAAATAAAAAACTTATATTTTTATTATTAAATCGGTACCCGTTTTTGTTATTGGCGCCCAGCGTGGGGTGGACGTTAAAAATATCAAAGTACTAAAAAGATATTCGCGAGTGCTCCCAGATATATTAAATCATAGACCCGAAAAAAGGGTTCCTATGTAAAAATAAAACGTACCGGTAAATAAGAAATGCAAATATATATAAACAACAAAGCTTAAAAGTGAAACAAAAAATTGTTTTATGTTAACATAACCAAGAAAAGGCAAAACCAGAAAATCAAATACAAAAAACTGTTTTGTGCTAACCAAAAAAAAAAAAAAAAAAAAACAAATACCATTATTAAATAAACACAGGAAATGTAAAATAGAACTAATAAAATCATACAAAAATACGCAATAGTAACCAGGAAGTTCCTAAAACAACCGAGGTACTTTAGCGAAAGAAGCCAAACGTGAGAGGACTACGAAGTCCTGGGATCAAGAAGCCATCGTCGAACTCAACGGACAACCTGGAGAACTGAAGAATTTTTATACGTAAAATAAACAATATTCAATTCTTCAAACAAAAATTAACAAATAAATAGCAATATTCGGCTTCGCTAAAAGTGATAGACTAATACTGGAGGAACTAATAGACGCAGTAGCCAAAGCGCTAACAGACAAACACTCGAACAAACGTTAACCACAGACTTAATCCTCCGATTCACCGCTAGTAACATAACACCTTTGTTATAATCCATAACTGAACTTGTATAACTATTAATATTAAAATTAATAAATAAAACCATAATGACTTATGGGAATGAAAATCCCATTATCGCTGACTTAATGGATATCTCTGTTTTCAAAATCGCACTGCATAAAGAACTTTTAATAATTTGTATAAAATACCCAATAATAAAAAACAGATGCGAAATATATCACGCTAGAGCAATTTCCCAAATCGATGGAAAACTAGTATTAAGCAATCAAATCGCATAATGCGCAAATACGTTTTATGAAATGTCTAACTTTAGGAACGAACTTTTTAATAACTATTTCACTATAATTAATGAAAACACTTGTTTTACCCAATTACTAAATGGTGAGGAATCAACTTGTAAAAAAATAAGAGAAAAAATAAAAAAAATTGACATTATACAAGATGGTACCATTCTTATAAATGGTTACAATATTGTTAACAACTCCCATTTAAACGGGTCCTTCCTAATAACATTTAATGGTACGACCATAATTAATAAGATCTCATATACCAATTTGGAAAACAAAATTCTTGACTACATAACTACGAACCACTTTAAAAATTATGAGATATCCGATTACATATTATCAAATAACTCGGAGCTCTCTTTAGATAATATTAACATTTTAAACCCTTTCATTAAAATGAATAATACTAAAATAGCACTTACCTTTATACTATTAATTTTAATCATTATATATTTGATTTTTTTACTTATTATAAATACAAAAATACTATATTATTTATAAACAAAAAACAATGGCCAGAACCAGAAAAATCTATTAACGAAGAAATTTTTTTTAACAGAATTAAGAGATCATTCAAATAAAATTCATGTTGAATCGGGACGATCCATTTTAGAAGGGGGAGAGTTATCCAACCCATGAAACCAGGCCACTTATGGCATTTATAAACCATATTTTCAAACTCTGCAAGTTATCAAACCCATGAAACCAGGCCACTTTTGGCATTTATAAACAATATTTTCAAACTCTGCATTTCCTTTGTCTTTGGCTTTGAGGCCCGATCTTAGTTCCCCAGCTAAGCTAAACAAATCAAATTTAAAGTAAACATCAGGTTCCGTTCGAAGCGCAATCAATTGCGCCGTTTGAGTTTCAAGTCCCCACCAAATTGCATCGGTCCGCATAATTGAATTTCACAATAAGATGCGACAGTTTCATCTTAAGCTTTTATTCTAAACAAAAATTGGGGTTCGAAAAACTCAAAGAAGAAAAGCTCCTGGCCGAGGTTTATTGGAGGCGATAAAATTTTCAGTTCAGATCGGCATCGCGATCAGTTATCTCTGTTAAGAAAGTGTCTTGTGTAAAACTGTATTAAAAGATAAAAAGGTTTAACACCGAAATAAAAATATATAAAAAATAAAAAATATTTTTTTAAATTCACCAACAACATAAAATTTAATTTGCACGTTTATGAGGGTAGTACAGAGAAACTAAATAAAATTATACTTAATGCGGAGGAGATTCTCATGATGATTAGGGGAGCTGACCAAACTCAAATGGGGCTCCTAGTGTTGAGACAGATAAGGAATAAGATCCAAGAAAGGCAGACGACGTTTTGGTAAATTCTAACTCGCGTCTAAGCCGGGATCAAATTAAACACCTATTATTCACTCATTTTGCCGATAGGAGAACGGAATCAGACTTACTCAGGGAATTAAACCAATTGGAAAACAAAAATTTCTAACACGCACAAAGCATTGTGAAATATCATTGATAGGACCGAGACCGACCCTACGGCCCTACAAACAAAAAAGAAGTTTTATGAGGCAACTTGTTTAGAGGCTTTTCTTACAGGGTTAAAAGGCAACTTAGGTAGTGCTGTTCGGAGCAGGGAGCCAAACACATTGCTTACGGCTTATGAAATAGCTGTCCGAGAGAGGGACATCTATCTCAGGACACGAGAGGTAAACAGATCGAATAACCCTTTAAACTCCGGGAATTACGGAAGACAACAGTATCAGGGTTATAATAGGAACAGTGGGTACAACATTTATTATTTGAGAGGGAATACTGGGTTCAACGACCGGTACAGGTAGCAGGGAATGCTGAGTAATAATAGACGGGAGAACTACAGGTGGAATAAAGAGCAGACAGGTGATAATAGGCGCCAAGACGGCCAGTCAACTGGGAGTAGTTCAGGCCTCAAGTGGCGGGCAATTATTCCAAAGCAGGTCCGGTCATTCAAAAAGGGGGAAAATAAATACAATGGAAATGTAGATGAAGAGGATTTTCGCCAGAGCGCCTCGGGAAGCAAACCGGGTTCATAAGAAGGGATACCTAAAAGTAAAAGAGGAGGCACCAAAGGCACTCATACCACCTCCCGTTACAATAAACAAGGGAGCATTTCTGTTAAATACAATAATTTTAGAAGATGGAGTGCAGATTACTGGTGCAGATTACTGATGGGAGCTAGAAGTAGCCAACTTTACTGATAGCCAAAGATAACTTTGTAGAAATGGAAATGCTAGCCCCGTTGCAAGATTCCGATACTGAATTAAATTTTATAGATAGCGACGACATTGAGATGGTGCAACCCAAACTGGCAGTTGACCATTTAACTGAAGAGGAGGCGGAAGGCCTTAAGAAACTTTATTCCCAATTTCCAGACATATTTCACTCAAAAGGAAAACAGTTAACGTTTAACAAGGCGGTTACGCACTCAATTCCAACGACGGATGAAATTCCGATATATAAGAAACCATATAGAAATGGTTTTTAACAGAGCGATGAGATAAAAAATCTGCTAAAGGAGTTATTATATTATCAGGCATAGTCACTCACCATGGAGTGCACCAGTATGGTTGGTACCAAAAAAGAAAGATTTGTCAGGAAAACAGAAGTGGCGATTAGTAGTTGATTTTAGGAAGCTTAATGAAAAAACAGTAAAGGACAGATACCCCATGCCAGTAATCAGTGAGGTACTTGATGAACTGGAAAAAGCAATGTATTTTTCAGTTGTGGATTTAGAAAGTGGGTACCACCAAGTAGAAATGGATAAGAAGGACATTCCGAAAACTGCATTTACGACAGAAAATGGGCGCTTTGAATATGTGAGGATGCCGTGTGGGCTTACTAATACCCCCGCCACTTTTCAGAGAGTAATAACCCTGCAGTTCCAAAAGTGGCTTTTCGTCGATGAAATGGACGACGACCCACCGATGACAGGGGAAGCAGCCACTGGTGGCTATCCGATGACAATTCATATAGTCATTTGTATGGGATCGCCGGTTTTGTCATGCATGACGCTCTGGATGACAATTTTGTCCGTTTCATCGAACGAGTCATCGGTGGCTTATACGAATTTTGTATGGAGTAAATTCGTATAAGCCATTGATGATTTCGTTGGTGACGTGGGGGAGACAATTTCATCGATGGCTTCTGGGAGGATACCCTTAGTGAAATCACCAATGTCTTTATGAATATGTCGTTGGTGCATTCATCAATGAGTTTTCAAAGATTGACCTACATGAAACCATTGGTGACTTTTTAAACCATGTCCTATATGAATTCACCAATACATATTTTTGAACAGTCATAAATATTTTTTTTACAAAAAAAAAAAAACGTTTTTAATACAATTTTTAATAATTTCAAATATTTTCTTTTATTATTATTATCATTTTTTCTATTATTATTTTACAGGGTACTATTTAATTTACAATTTTTCCTGCTATTTTTTTTAATTAGGTTATTTTTAATGTTGTGTATAGCCTTTCTAATGTTTTTTTCAGCATCCTCCAGTGGAGCTGCTGCTTCTGAGACCTCTGAAAATGTAAAAATTATTAAATTATTGTTATTCAAACTTTTTTTTATTTGCTTACCTTTTTAAAATTTGGTAAAGGTTTGAAAAGCCTTTAAGACTTTTCTTACCGCTTGACCCATCCAAGTTGTAGTTCTGGACAAGATTTTCGTCCAGAACCATGCGGACCGCTTTAACAAAATGGTCGTTCTTGGCCATGTTGGTTATTTTTTGTTTCTGTAATGAAAAAAAGTTGAAATATTTTGCCACCAACAGCATAAAAAAACTTACGTAATAATCTCGGAGGGTTGGCGTCATTGTGGCCTCGAAGAGATTTAAGTCATCATCTGACTTAAGGGGGAAGGGAACCCCCGATAGCCCTTCCTTATGCTCCGCCTTCGTCCTTATTTTTAGGAGCGCGTTATTTTCCGCCAGCTTCTCAGCCATCGAATCTAATTTTTGGTGCAGAGAAGCATTCTGCCCACGCAAATAAGTTATTTCTTCTAAAATGGTAAATAATTTTATTAAAAAATGAAAAATACTAGAATAGAAAAATATTACCTTTTAAGGATTCAATTATATACTCCGCAGCTATATCTGTAAATAAAATTTAAATAAGTAATCAAAAAAAAAAAAACTAAAAAATAAATCAACAAATTTACGGGGTACTGATGGCTGATCTGTGAATACAAGAAAAATAGTTTAATTTATGTTTTTTTTTAATGAAATTTATACTTACCCGACTCGGAAAAGTTGATGCGGCGAATTTTCGAACTTGGCTCTGACATTCTAAGTAAATAAAAAAGTACATAATTAAAATCATTGTTTTATTTCATTAAATTAATTTCATTATTTTAACATTTTTTTTTTTTTTTTTTTGGTTTCGAACCATGGCAGGTGAATCTTCAAAAGATATTTAAAGCGCCGTCGCTTTAAATATGCCCGATTCGTAATTAAATTACGCCTACGGACTAAACACCTCCAAAATCCTAAAAATCCCTATGAAAAGTGCAAGCAGGGAACTACAATTGCTTCCTGTTTGAAAGGCATAACTACAGCCTTTCTTCTAAATTCCCTAACTGAAAATTTTTTAAATATGTATATGTATATACATATAACATTTCCCAGTTATTTTTTTTTGCACGTTGCCCGCCCACTGGGACGTATAACGCGCGCAGAATATTCTCACATTTAAAGGTCAATATTTCATAAACATGGCGAAATTTCGAATTTTTTTAATTTATTATTTATTATTTATTAATTAAAAAGTTTTTATTTTGGGCCAATTAACAATAAAATGTCCTCAAACCTTGGCACCTCAGTAACTAAAATCGCGCCAATAGATAAATTAAAAATTTTATTTCTGAACAAAATAAACGTGGACCCACTGTACCTCGCAACGAATGCAATAAACACGTGCAAAAAACCATAAGGCGGCGAGCGACACTTCAAATTTTGACAGCCTTAAACTGCATTGGGCCCAGTTTAGAATTGGGCCCAGTTTAGAATTGGGCCCAGTTTAGAATTGGGCCCAGCTTACGATTGGAATTAATTTATTAAATGTGCGCCGGCGCACATATGTAAAAGAGAGTTCACTTTTTGCACTTGCACTTTATTTTCTTCAAAAAGCACCGCAGCGCCTTATGGTTTTTTTCAAAACTTAAAAAAAATAGCTCTTAAACATTTTGTAAACACTTACCTGGTTTTTTCTGAAAAAAATTATTTCACAAATTGTCACTTTTAAAAAATCGTCTTTGCTGGCGAACAAGGAAGTCTTCTTAATTTGCTGGCGAACAACGAAGGAATGACGCAGGTCAGTTCTTTTTTTTCTTAATTTGCGTCGTCCCTTTTGTTTCGTCTTAGACTTTTTGGCGCGTGCCGCATACCCTTTAGATTTAAAGTCATACCGGACTATATATGCAACGCGCATTAATAAAAGGGCAAGATTCTTAATACTAATATTAGAAATGTTTATTTAAACTATTTAGTCAAATTATAAAACCATTTAACAAATCTCTTTTTTAAATAAAAAAAGAATTAGTTAATATTGATTTATAATTTGACTAATAAATTTAATTTAAATATAATTCCCAGACAATAATTATACATATTTTAAATAAATTATTTCAAAAACTTTAAAACCTAAAAGTATACATGTGTAAGTCGAGCATGCCTCAGCCGGGGTTTCCACCGAAAACACAAATTTGTGTTGCTAACGGAGATTGACAACAATGCAAAAAAAAAACGAAATGGAATAGAAGACAAATTTGGTGTCGGGCCGCCGTCGGTTGCAAGCAACGATTCGTATTATAAGAGTGAGAAAGAGAGGGAAACTTAGGAATATGCCTTTTCCTTTCCTACACACACGATTGCTTAAATGACACGAGTCACCAGGTGACAGCCAGAACTGCAGGGAACTTACAAATTACAAATACAAGTGCAAAAAAAAAATTGCAAAAAATAAAGTTAAAAAAAAATAAAAGTGCAAAACATAAAAATAACATTTGCGAAAAAATAAAATTACAGAAAAACAAAAGTGCAAAACAAAATTGCAAATACAACGGAAAAAAATAAATAAATAAATTGCAAAAAATAAAGTTACAAAAAAATAAAAGTTCAAAACAAAAAAAGTGGAACTAATATAAAACGCGCAACAAAATTCCCCTCCGCGGGAATAATATTGAGCAAAAGGGAGCTGTAGGGAAACCCCCCTTCGCGGGAATAATTGAGCAATATAGAAATATAGAATTTTTATTCGTACGGAACTTTTACGCTTTTGATTTATAAAATAAGTATCAAATAAATTTTTTCTCGTGTCGTCGCGAAACAATTAATTTAATTAAGTAAAAATAAATTTTTCGATAAACCCTTGGTTGAATTCTGTTAGACCAATGAAATCGTTTTAAGGGGTTATATACTTTTTTCAGAATCAAAAAATCGAAAAAAATTTTATGATTTTTTTTTGATGTACATACTTTCAACAATTTTTCTGCAAAATTTTGTAGAGATCGGGGCACTAGAACCTAAGATACAGCCGTTCATAGCGCACGGTGTGCATGACTACCTAATGTCCGCCAAAACTTTAACCGCGATTATCTCGGAATCGCATTTTTGAGAAAAGGTCATTGCGGTGAGCACGATATCTCGGTAACCACTACATCGATCGATTTGAAATTTTGGGGGATTGTTTGTAGATACAATAGCTAGTTCGTGAACGAAGGAATTTTTTTTCGACAAATTTTTCTATTTTTTTGGGGCGAAAAACTAAATTATTAGACCTCGAAATATCGGTTTTTTTGAAAAAATAATCACTTTAACTGTAAAAAAATTTTTTCGTAAAATCCTTCGTTCACGAACTAGGTAACACTATATACTAACGTAGTTTTTTTCATTTTTTTTTAAGTTGAGCCGTTTTCTTGTTTTCATGCTCACCGCAAGCCTCTAATGAAAAAAGGACTTCTGCGGGAAGGACTATAACTTCCACAATACTCAAAATTTTCACTCGAAATTTTATACGAATTAAGTTAAGGACACGTACTTTGATAAAATTTTTATTGAATTTAAATAAAACAATGGTAACATGCTAAAAAAAATAAATAAAAACCATGTATTTCTCTGGTGAAAAAGGTATATAACCCCTTAAATACGGGCCCATGTATAGAAATAACGGGGACATTTCATCGGACGAGGAAATTCTTGCGGAATATAGGAAGCTTTTGAAAACAAGAATAGGAAAGGGAAAATTTCAACAAGATCAGGAAACTAAGGCAGATTGCCAACCATTTACCAGTAGGGCAGTAATTATTCGAGACAGCGTTCTCAATACAGAAACTCAACAACAAGCACTTAGAAGGAACACAATAACCAAAACGGTTCTTTTAGGTAAAGACCTCAAAATAGTACAGGGAACATTCAGGGCCAGACGGTGGAACCAATGGATGTCGGCATCTCCTCCTCCAAGTTTAGGCAGCCCACAACATGGCAAAAAGGGCAGTCAAATCGGTTTCAACAAAAAATAAACTTCATGCCGGAAGACAAAACCGACGATGAGGATTATGACTCCGCCGCCCAAGCCTGTGCTACTGAAATAGAAGATGACCTGAACACAGAGGACTCCAGTAATTTTTTGGGGTAAAATCCCCCTCCCTTACATAACACGTAAGGTGGCAGGAGAGGAAGTAAAATTACTAATAGATACAGGTACTTCAAAAAATGATATTTCTCTAATCCCGGGACTGAAAGGCATCGTGGTGGCGGAGAAACCCTTCACAGTGAAGTCAATCCATGGCTTCACTAAAATATATGAAAAATTTTCTATTTTTAGTGTTTAACGTACAAACACCCTTTTTCATTTTAAACAATCATAAAGACTTTGACGGTAATATCGAGCTTGACTTGCTTAAACAAGTAAATGAAAAACTCGATTTCACCGGCAATGTTCTATACACAAATAACGGAAAAGAAATGATCCAGTTCACGAAAGCAGAGAACGTCAACTTCATTAAAATTGATGATGAAGACGTCCCCCTGGCAATTAAAGCCACCTGCGATAAAATGATTGTAAAAAATCATAGAGCCTTCGCCGACCCGGACGAAGCGCAACCATTCAATATAAACACAATTGCCGAATTCGTCAATGCAGAAGTTACACAACTTCATGCGAACGGCGTGATAAGGCCATACAACAACCCCACCTGGGTTTTATACAAAAAAGGAACAGATCAAAATGGGGTAAAGAAAAAACTATTTTTTTCGCCTTCAGAAGGTGAATCAAAGAACCGTAGATGATAGGTATCATATCTCTACAATTTCGACAATACTGTCGAGCATGGGCGAGAAATCAGGTTTTCACCTGATAGAGCTGACGAAAAACGATAGGGATAAGACAGCCTTTTCTATAAACAATGACAAATATGAATTGTGTAGACTGCCATTCTGATTTAAAAATACCCCAAGCCTTTTCAAGAGGGCAATTGACGACGTCCTAAGAGAAGGAGTCTCTAAGTTATGCTAAGTCTATGTGGATGGCGTCATAATTTTCTTAAAAACTAAAGAGGACCATGTTAGGGATGTATGTATATTGGGTCTTAAACAGCGAAGTGGTCTGCAAATTGCAAAGTCTGGAACAAAGTCAAGTATGTCCGTCACCCCAAGAGACAGGAGCTAGGGATCACTCCGATTCCTTCATACGTAGGAGAAATGTTACACATTAACGTTTTTTCTACCGACAAAACAATTTTATACTGCGACAACGAGTCTTCTTTTCATTCGAAAAGAGGGGAAAGGTACACCTACGTAATAACAAAAGGCTAGGGAATAAGTTGACACCGCTCTATTCTGAAGATCGCTTAGATGCAGATCTGGGAACATCTTTTCTAATAGACAAGTTGTAATAAACACAGAAACCCAGAGACACATTAACCTTCTCACAGACACCTTTCATAAGATTCTCAAAGAGAAGAAAGACGGGATGGTTGACTCCGGTTACTTGTTCGAAACGCTTCTCGATAGAATACACTTGCTAAGAGTAATATTATAAACCCAATTATCTTCAATCATAACGACCTAAAGTCTATCTTCGACGAACAGCTCACTGAGGTCCCCATAGTAAGTCTTATGGATGTTACCAGAATTAACATTTTCTAGTCTAATGTTTTTATTTATTTTGTAGTACAATACCCTAAGGTTAAGTTTATTTGTAGGAAAGTCCTGCTTTTCCCTGTTGCACATTACTATACCATATTGCAACTCGAAGACAACACAGTAGCGGAGGGCACTGACGGGATCCTAGCCGTTTCCGATTGCGCGTCTTCCAGGTTGACCACATTCAGCAAGAAGGCGATTCATGACATCTGCGCCCAGCGATTGCACGCATGTGGGGCAGCTACTTGCCGTACTTGGCCTAGCAATCTGGAACCCCTTACAGTCGAGGATGACGGAGTAATAATCGCCAACGAAGAACGAACGAGGATCACCATTAATGACGGGCCCACAATGACAATAAAAAAAAACCCATCTCATCACCATCGAAAGGAAGGCTATCATAAATGACTCAGTCTACCTGAACCTCAACTACTCTATAAATAAGAGTCCGGGGATTGCAGCTTCTCCTCCACTTAACATCGCGATCACGTACTAAGCCAACCGCTACCGCAGCGAATGCACGAGCACAACCTGCGCCTTATGCAGGAGCTCAGAATGACGTGTGAGCCGGCGGATCCCCGAAGGTTTGGTTCGTTGTGGGAGTCGCAGTTGGCCTCACACTCTGTGGACTGATCCCGCTGCAGCAATACTGGAGTCGGAGGCGAACATCGTTCAAGTTACAGAAGGCCATTGACGTATCGGCTATCGCCGAGGACGGCGACAGAATGAAGTAGTTAACAACCAGCTCTCAGCCTAGGCTAGGCAGGCCGAACTTTTACTTTATTAATTCAATTTTTCTATATTTCACATTACTGTCAACATCAATCTTAAATGTTTATTTACTACATTTATATTTTTTCATTACTCATGCTTGGCAACACCTTAATATTGTAACGACCACCTTTAAATCGTAAGGACCACTTTGCATTGTAACAACCACCCTTTTGGTGTCCGAGAGCTGAGCCAGCAAAGTGCCCCGCCACGGGCCGAGCCTTTGTCTCATTGGTGGCTAGCGATCGTACGACTTTTGCAATTTCTGCTTGGTCAGTGGTCTGCCACGGGCATCCGGACTTGCGTTTGACTTTATGTTAGCCTTTAAGTTTAGTTTTCATTTTATATTCAATAAAGAGCACTTAGCTCATAAATCGAACTCCGGCTCAGCCGTTATTATTATTACATGATATAATTGGCTATCCTGCTTTAAGGGCAGATAACAACGGAGTTAGTTGGGATTATGCAATTCCAACCTAAACCCTTTAACCAAAGGAAGGAAGCCAGCGGTAATCGCCGCTCATCTAATAAACGATAGAAAGGAAGCCAGCGGCGAAAGAGGATCATTTAATAATTTACATACATACATGCTTTTTTTGTTCATATTAATGTACGTGTATTTAAACAAAAATAATAAAAGTAGGTATACATTTAAGGGGTTATATCCAGTTGCGAGGCCAAAAAAATGAGCTTTTTTGAAAATTATTTTTGGAGAGGCTATTTATTGTATGTATACGTGTTATATATGAAAAGATAAGTAATTTTTTCTAGTTTTAGAATACATTTTCAAAAAAAAAAATGTTCGGACTCCGTCGGTCCTGTAGAGGATCTCCCGAGGGTCCACTTCAAAAAAGGGTTTTGCGGTGAGGAAAATATCTCCGGTCCAAATGATCAGAAATACAAAAAACCAGAAGGATTACGTAAAGAATAGACAAATGCTGGTAATGAGACTTGGGATTTTCAAAATTTTGATTTTTGACAAAATGGCGGCTTCCCAAACATAAAACTTTGTTTTTGGCACAAAAATTTCAACTTTGAAGTGGCTAAAAAAATCGAAATTTTTGTCGGAGCCAAAATTCCAAGTCTCATTACCTGAAAAAAATATCTAAGAAGAGAATGTGAAAGTTTCAAGTCAATCGGTCAAGCCGTCTCTGAGAAATTTTCCTCACCGACTTTGAAGACATCGTTTCGAGAAAAACGCATTTAAAGTTTTGGCTACTAGTTGAACTACATGGGAGGCGTCTTTACAAATACACTGATTACTCCAATACTATTTACCGGAATACTTTGAAATTTTCAGATAATCTTCTTAGATATATATACATTCAAAATAGGCAAAAAAAAATTTCGATTTTTTCAAAATCGCAACTGGATATAACCCCTTAACTAAAGGAAAAGTACAGGGTGCAGCAGCACTGACAGTAAAAATGTTGCAACAGAGCAACCAGAACGCCAAAAGAAATTCCAAAATTTCACGCGGATGGAAATATTTCAAAAGAAGAATAAAACTAGCGAGAATACATCAAACTTACGAGATCATTTGAAAAGATTTCACCCGAAATTGCATACTCAAGTATTGGGCAATAGTACCCGTGAGACAAATGCTGAGAAGAACCAGCAGCAGCTCTAGATCGAGTATGCAATCTGTGGCTTCTTATTTTAAGAGAGCCATATTATTCAATTTAAATTAAACGCGCAAAAATGATATTGACCGGGCATTAACCGAAATGATCGTTGAGGTGACAGTTTACTTTGTCCACGACTATGCTTTGAAAACAGCATCATTAGCCACCACCAAACTTTTGGATGCTACTAACCCTTCGGAAAATAATATTGCAAATACATTGCAAAAAATATATGCGCAGTGGAACGTCCTTGAAAAAACAGTTTGCATTGTTACAGACAATGCCGCATCAATGCTCCAGGCGTGGGATATTATCAAAACAAGAAATTTCCCCTGGATACTATCAACCTGGTGGTCCAAGATGGACTTAAAACGGACGATGATGAGGGACTACAAGAGTTATTCGCAAAGTGCAAGAGAATTGTACCCTTTTTCAAGAAAAGTACTATAGCAGGTGAAAAATTTAAAAACGCCCAAAAAAGCTTCCCATATACGTTGCTTCAACGAATGATGCTAGTTTTGGTGCCAATACACTGTATATTTTTATTAACTTGGGAGTGTACCCATTAATACAAAAAAAAAAATGCTTTCCAGAGACGCGCAGAACCTCTAAACCAAAGTAGGTTAGATTCACACGCGATACCTATCGGTAGCACAATTTTTCGTTAGACAATCAGACGAAACTAAATCACTCCGCGTTTTTCGAATCATAAAGTTTTACTGGATAACGAAGTGACGCTCCATACCATAAGTAAACAGAAAATACATAAACAAAAAAAATGACGAAAACTTTTAAATCCCCTGTTATCTAAAGGAGAGCATTTCTTTTTGCACTGTAGTATGCTCACATATTGGGTACCCTCTGTACCAGCCTACATATATTCAATTACAATGTTGCGAGTTATACATAAGCCAAATGTGCGGAGTAGCATAAACAAAACGTTCCCAGCAACTCAAGTGCGAGCTTATCCAATTCACACAAGAATGCCACGGGAACCCAATGTGCTTACTCTGCAGGTTTGACATGCGCAACCCAAGTGCCAAGTCCGCATGCCTAACATGCGCGACCGAGCTGATCATATGTAAGCATAATACTCTCTCACGATATATATAATAATATATAAGCGACGGCTGCTCCGCCGCTATACTTTAGACATATGCCTAAGGGCAGAGTAAAATCGGATGTTCCTGGATTAGGACCTAGCGGCTCCTACTCCGAACTTTATCAATTTTAATAAATGAACTTGAAATAAACTAATATAACTGCAGTGCGTTTGATCTAAAGTTTTAATCATTACATGGCGACCGTGACATAGTCACAATCTTTGGATCGAAGTCAATCCTGATGGCGTTCATTCCCATTGTTGGCCACTCCATCTAAACTGATTTCGTCAAATGAAAAGTTAATAAATGTGCGAAATGTGGCCACTTCCTCTAAACTGATTTCGGTTCGACAAGTGAAAAATTAATAAATTTGTGAATATATTAAAAACGGAAAACCAGAAAATTAAAGGAAAAATTACCAGCCTGTGCGATGGCCAGCATCGGCCCCGCCTGAGTCCAAAAGGCCAAAAAAAAATAAAATAAAAAAAATAATAAAAAAAAAATATATATATACAATCATCAGCCATAAACCTGTGCGATGACCGGCACCGGTACCGCTGACCGTTCCTAGGCAGCTATATAAAGAAAAGCGCGGGAGGCATTGGACCGCCCCCTGTGCCGCCGCTGGAAATTATATCAAAAGTGTGGGAGGCATGGCAAAGCCATGAGGCAACTCATACCACCAGCTAGGAATCAGGATACATTTTTTTTCTCTCTTCCATTTTTTTTTTTCTCTCTTATTTTTTTGTTTGTGAGATTTTATTTTTGTTTTGTTTTGAATAGAACCCTGTTAAAATGGGTAGCTGGTTTAGCTCCGAAGAGAGCCAGGCAAAAGATAATACAGCCAATGTCATTAATGACATAAAAATTGTTGATCACACAGATGACATTAAGTCTCTGTGGATATTGCTTTTAGTGATTGCTATTACAAACGTCATCAATTTAATTCTAAAGATTTATGCTCAGCATAATAAGAAATTAAAGAAAAGATATCAGAGCAGGGCCAATGATTTAGATAAAATATAAAAAATATATATATATACATATATTATATATAAATAAATATAATGAGTCAGTTCCATCGACATAATGTCAAAAACTCTTCAGGAAGCCATTAAAGAGAACCCTTTAGCGGGCCCAAAACCGCTCACAATTAAAGAATTAAAAGAAAGAACAGGAGAACTAAGAAAAATTAGAGAAAGGGAAGAAAATATTCCAGATACATTATACAAACTATATGAATAAAAGACATGAATACCCAAGAGGTAATTCAAAAAGTTTATGAAAGGGATAGTCTCTTCGCTGAACGTATTCAGCAATTGGTCTCAACGACCCCAACGATAAATACCATTACTTGGAGTGGTGAGCATTTTGTGTTTTCTCGAAATCTAGGATGTGTTGATTGTTGATCATCTTACATTGAGGTTAGGGTCGTTACTTAGACTTTACCCATGTGATTGCGTAAATAATGCTATTAATTTCTTTAATCGATTCGCCTGTTTAACAATTGTGTAAATCACCGAGATTCAACACGAGAAAAGCACTCACTATCCTGTAAAAATTGTTACTGACAAAGTCGCAATAGTTAAAAAAAAAATGATGAAATATTGCTGTGGTTAACCAAACCAAAAAAAAAAAAACAGGGTAAAAACTAAAAGCCCAGGTACAAAGTATATTAAAATTGTGGAATCATCTGTATCTGTCAATAATAGCCCACTATAGTTATTTTCAAATAAAGTCCCTTACAGACTATAATAAGAAAATAATAATTAATCATTGACTATCGTCAAATTAATCGATAATTCTTGTCTGATAAACCTAGCTCCCTGAAATTGTTGGCTTATTCGATCAACTAGGTAGAGCAAAATAATTATCAAGCCTTGACTTAACGTCAAATTTTAATCTCATTAAACCTGTCAAGTTCCACACATATAACTTATTTTTCAACGAACAATGGTTCGAATTGCCTCACGCGATACAATTCGGTTCATAATTTTTATTTTATATTATAACGGCAATGGCCGAAGTTATATTTGATACATTCAGTAGCGGCCCTGCAGTACTGGAGGTGGCGATTGGCCTTGCGTAGTTGCTTACTTCGTCGGTTACTATATGGGTACTTACTATACTGACCCTACGGTAAACGAGCTGCGAACCACCCTGCCATGCGTAGTTGCTTACTTCTTCGGTTACCATATGGGTACTTACTATACTGACCCTACGGTAAACGAGCTGCGAACCAGCTACTAGCTAGATTCTACATGGGTACTTACTTTGGTGACCCTAGGGTTATCGAACGCCGAACCACCTAATAGAAATATGTATGCACACGAAAGGATAAACGAAAATTCATAATAAAAAAATAAGCAAACAAAGCAAGCCTTTGTTTTTGATATTTTGAGCAAAAGGGCAAAGTAAAAGTTGAAAGCATAACTTCGATTACAGTTAGATCTATTTATGTTGCGCCGTTCTTTCGCTGAAACGCATTTGTGTTTGCCGGTTGTCAAAGTTATTCTACCTAAGCATTGCAGTTGAGTGGAGAGAAGCGGAGCAAACGCAAATTAATTGGTAAGTAAAACTAATTATATTAAATATAAAATTTTCTTTTAACCGCAATTCGTATTTATTTCGTTTACAGATGGATGCAATAAAAAACATAATTGTCAATGACGGAATTTGAAAAAATCTGAAAAATGTTATGGCTAATGAGGTGGTTTTGGCTTATAATATAGATGGTGTTCAGGGGAAAGCGGCCTTAAAAAAGGAAATAGATTTCTATGGTGTTATGATTGGTAGGTATTTATAATCAGGCCTGTTAAATTTAAATTAAGATTAATAATCATTAAATTTTTCTTATTCCCAGATTCCATAAATGCAGTTGGAGGTATTGGGTCAGCTGAGGACCAGCTTCGAAAGGCATTGCAGCTCCAAAAAAAGAGGCACTTTAAAAACTCTACCGTTAACAAAAAAATTAAGAAAATGTATTTATTTAAAAATAAAAAATAAGTAAATTAATAATGCATTTCAACAATTGTTACTTCTATTATTTTTTAATTAATAATGGGTACTTACATTACCGACCATTCTATGGGGTCCCATGTAAGTACTTACATTACCGCCCATTCCATGGGGTCCCATGTAAGTACTTACATTACCGCCCATTCCATGGGGTCCCATGTAAGTACTTACATTACTTCCCTTAATATGGGGCACTATTTCACTAGTTCCTGGGTATACGACACGGTGGCGATTGACCCTATTTGCGGACATTTCATACAAAAATGGAAATGAAAGATCGCATTGCTTGGGGCCGAAGGGTAAGTAGGGGTGGTCTGCTGGTAAGCACTTATTTCACCAGCTACGAACCAGCGCGCAGTACTGCAGGGGGACTAAGGGGGGCGGTCCGCCCCGGGCCCCGCGATAAAGGGGGCCCCGCAAGAGGCCCCCAATTAATTGAAAAATTGAAAAAAAATGTTGTTAACGTATCATTCGCAATGCTAAAAATCATGTGCGATCATGAAACATACGAGAACTGAATCAAGTGTATCATGATTTCGACGAAGAAGAAATTTCTCAAGAAGTGAAAAGATTGCGGAGACACATTCGAGCAACGAATACAACGATCGAAGCAGCCAGTTCATGGACGACAAAGGAAACGCTTCAGTTTATCATAACGTGGGACTTTAATGAATCTTTGCCAAATCTTTGCCTCATTCTGAAGTATTTTTTGACGATATGTGTATCAGTGGCTTCATGCGAAAGAAGTTTTCGAAATTGAAACTGATTAAAAATTACTTGAGGTCGACGATGAGTGAACAAAGATTGAACAGTTTGGCCATCTTGTCCATCGAGAGACAAATCGCGTCCACAATAGATTTCGACGAGGTGATCAACAAATTCTCTTCAATTAAAGCAAGAAAACACAAACTTCAATTTGTTTGAATGTAAAATGCTCGTGTCGAATTGTAGTTTCATATTGTGAATAAATTTATTTCTTGTTAAAGAATTTTATTTATTGATAATCTCATAATCATTATATGACGAATTTATAAGAAGGGGGGGGGGGCCCAAGACAAAACCGCCCCGGGCCTCAAAAGTCCTTAGTCCGCCACTGGATACATTATTCCATTTACAATTAGAATGTATCCCAAATTGGTTCGGGAATCTTTTACTCAATATTAAATAAATAACAGTTGTTCTTTCCTTAATTATATATCTTAAATAAAGCCGCTTGACTCTTACTTTATTCAATACCTTTATGAGGTTTAATCAAAAATACAGATAATATCGAAATTTTATTCAGAAACTCATTGGGCAATAAGATACTTCAAACCATATACTTATGGTAGAAACTTTACTGTCAAAACAGATAACAGACCACTTACGTACCCATTTAAAGAAAAAAAGAGAACAGATTAAAAA
This sequence comes from Drosophila ficusphila, assembly GCF_018152265.1. Lineage (NCBI taxonomy): Eukaryota > Metazoa > Arthropoda > Insecta > Diptera > Drosophilidae > Drosophila > Drosophila ficusphila. The sequence continues at coordinate 880,765 of NW_025064569.1, forward strand.
AAAAAAAAGTCACTACAAAATATTAAAGTAGACAATAATCCTGCAGGAATTAATAAATAGAATTGCCCAGGCAATCTATATAAAAAGCTTCAAAGCCCAACGTTACGGAGTCATAAACAATGACGACGTACGTAAAGTAGTGACCTTGCAATTAAAAAACATGTTATGATCTTAGGAACAATAACGGAATAATTGCAAGATATGAGATTAGCGATTTATATACTAATGGAACTCAGGGCTAAGGTCAGTTTTCCAAAGGCTTGAAATGCAGGCCGGTATACACGAATCAGCCAACTCAAAGTGGCACCGTGGGAAAATATCTTTGAGCAAGTTCATAGATAATTATTAATAAATGGGCAATAAAATATAGAAATATGAGAGTAGCTACTCACCCGGTGACCCAAATAAAAAGAAAGAAGCTATTGTGAGGAGTTGGATAACTCCCCACAAATAATCACGGGCTGGATAAAAGGATAGCGTGGCCGCGGTGGACCTTGGACCTTGGTCACGCGATCCAGCCAAAGGAGTAACGGGATCGCGGTGGACCGTGGACCCGGTCACGCGATCCAATCAAAGAAGCAACGGGATCGCGGTGGACCTTGGACCCGGTCACGCGATTCAACCGAAGAAGTAACGGGATCGCCGCTGGACCTTGGACCCGGATGAAAAGGAGACGCCGAGGACTAACGGGACCAGGGGGCCCTATATAAGCGGGGCCCGCAGTTCAGCCGGGATCAGTCGAATAGAAGTTGAACACAAGTGTACATCAGGCAGCGAGAAGTCAAGCAAGGATACAAGCAAGAGGAGTCCAGCAAGGATACAAGCAAGGATTCAAGCGAGGACGAACACGAAGGACAAGAGGAGAAAGGGTCAACGGCGCGGACGAAGGACGCAAGGATCCCAAGCAAGCAGTCTACAGGGAGCAAGATCGCTACGTCGAGACGTTCGGGACTTAGAGTTGCAAGTCTCCGAATTGAGACACAGGTAGCTGAGGTCCTGTGGGCAGCACACGAGTCGAACTAGGCGCCTGTGACGACCCCTGGTTAGTGACATTGAGCCTGGCGTATTGCCCGGCGGGTCCTGACCAAGTCTACACATACGAGTCCTTAATCGATTAAACGTGTCCTCGGTGGGGAAGAGTCAAGAACCAGACGCATACTGTAGAGTCTACCAGACCGTGATCCGGCGTACGCTTGGTCCGTCTCGTGGCGAGAGTTGCGTTCTGGTTCGACGAGCCGCGAAGGACGCGCAGTTGAACGGCACGGGTGTTAAAGGCGTGCACGCCGAGAACCCTGCTGTGTCTGCCAGAGTCCTGGAGCAGCGAAACCCCGAGACCCAGGGATTGAACAGCCCCAGCACGGAGTAGTAGGGACTAGGGTGGAGCCCAGATAGTCCAACTCCACCACGTGAGGTACCCGACATCGACGGCAGCGATCGAGCGGGAGCACAGGAGAGGGACTCAACCCAGGAGGCGACATCGAGGGAAGCATACCAGAGAGCATCGAGAGCAGCATACCGAGGCGAGCAAGATATTAACTTGTCAGTTTTGGAAGTCAATAAACAAGTTAAAGTCGAGAAATCAACGTTGTCTTCTTATTCACTGGTGGGGCAATCACAACATATAAATTTGGTGGGACGAACGTACAACCATTACTGAGCTAGCCGCACAATCAAGTAGCGAGCATAAAAGCAACAAAAACAGTTCGTTACATCTGGCGCCCAACGTGGGGCCCGAGAACACCATTTATCTAGGGCTGTCGAAGGCTTCGCTGCAAAGCTGGCACCGAGATACGACGGGCCGTACCAGGTCATGGACTTCACATCGCCAGTGATCTGCAAAATACGCCACCAGAAAACACAAAAGGAGCGAACAATGCACATAAGCGGGCTTAAACAACAACAACAGGAAGAAGGCGCCGGACCGGACAAGAAGGCGGCGCGATCCAGTCAAAACTAAGAAATACACAAAAAAAAAATTGAGGAAAAAAAATGGCGTGCGATCTTAGCGTCGGACGAGTGCCAAAGTCAACCGCATCAACGGTTTAAGCGTCTGGCACAAATCAGAGTCTATAAGATGCCGCGAGAAGTATCCACCAACACAAAGTTTTTTTTATAAAAGGGCGAGCAATCTTAGCGTCAGACAAGTGCCAAAGTCAACCGCATCAACGGTTTAATCGTCGGGCACATGCCAGAGTCTATAAGATGCCGCGAGAAATAGCCACAAATACAAAGTTTTTTAAAATGGCAGGCGATCCTAGCGTCGGACAAGGGCCAGAGCCATAGAGAATTCTAACACAGAACAGAGTCATACAAAGAAAAAAAACGACAAGCACGAGCCAGGAACACAATGGTACTGCTGTTAGAACCGTAGAAACGAAAAAGGAAAGATTACGGTTTCTTCCCGAGGAAAGAGAGAGGACGGCACTCTTAAGTCAGAGTGCCGAAAGAGAGCGACTCCGAGGGAAATAACGGTACCGTCGAAAAGGAAATGGCAAAGGACCCGTGTATAAAAGCGGGACGGGCGGCCGGGAGCAGACATTCAAAAATTCAACATAAAGATGAGCACAGTCATAACTCGCGCAGAGGCACGCCGGAGGATGGAAGCCGCAAAGGATCCCGAAGAACTCGGAAGGGGGCAAGGATGGTCGGGAGTGGGCAGCCAGCCCGGCACCCGGCCTACCCGAACCTCCCGTCGAGTTCTGAAGGATCCAACGCCGCCTGAGCCCGAGCCGACCGTATCATCAGACAGCGAGGTCGAGATGATCGACGACCCACGGGAGGAGGCCAGGAGGTGGCGTCTGGGGAGAGCAGCAGGCAGGAGTGACAACTCGATCCCGGTCGGGATAGCGGAGGTTCCAGATGGACCGTCTGGGCCTGCGAGGGCCAACGGCACGACGAGGGCCGACATGGCTTTGGGGCTGTGTCGGACCCTCTGGAACGAGGGGACGCCGATCCCTCATCAAGCAGGAGCTGGCCGAAGGAGGTGGGAGAGGGAGCTGGAAGAGCTTCAACAGATCACGGCCCGCTATAAAGGGCTGAAGCAGAGAATAGCGGACGCAAGGAAAGAACGTGAGGCTCGCGCCAGCTGGGAGGCGAGGCTGGAGGAGGCGGAGCAAGAGGAGCGGGCATTGTGGGAGAGCCCAGAAATGATAAGGGAGGTGCCACTGCCGACGCCGGGCATGGTCGTGCCCCCAACCCCCAACCCCCAGGCACTGGGTGGAGGAGATAGAGGAGGTGGAGCGGGCGCCAGAGTCCAAACCCGAGTCGCCTGAGTGGGTGCCGGAGCGGCCGCTGACGCCAGGAGGGCTTTGGGACGTCGAACCCAGCTGGGAAGCCACGCCCTCACCCCCTCGGTGGGTGCCAGCGCGACCACCAACGCCGCATCCGGGGAAAGAAGAGGCGGCAGAGGATCGGCCGTCGCCTGGTAGGCCGCCGTCGCCAATGGAGCAGCAGGCACCGAAGGAGGCATCCGCGAGTGTGGGACCGTTGCGGCCCGAGTGGCGGGCCGATATTCCAGAGGCGAGGGTCTCACACTCCCTTAAGGAATATGTGGAGGAGGGAGTGCGGTGGTGCCAACACACCGTGGAGTGGAGGTGGCCCACGGAAGCGACGCCGAGGAAGGAGGAATCCCCAGAGGAAGCCGAGGCAGCGCCGGAGGATGTGGAAGAGGAGCCCGAACCGTGGGAAAGGGGGCCTTGGTTGTGGCCCGAGGTGGCCGCCGTGAAGTCGAGGCCCGGCTTCAAACGCCAAGCATCCTTGCCCGTGGCCAGGGCTGGACCACCAGAATGGCGACGGCAGGTGTCAGTGCCGGACGAACGGAGATGGCTGGAGGTGCCAAGGACGCAGTGGCCCGCGGAAATCGAGACATGCGGAGCCGTCGAAGCCGCTCGGAGGCGCGGTGGTCGGCGCTGCGTGATGGTGCAGCGGGGGGCGGTGAAGTTCCGGGTCCGAGTGGGGCCAGGAGGCATGAGGGTATATACCCAGTAGCCGAACGGCGGAGCATAAGAAAAAAATCCAATAAAAAAAAGGAATGATAAAAAAAAAGCTTGAATTTTAATGAGAAAAAAAGGAAAAAAATGGAGAAAATAAACTATGAAGAAAAGAATTTTACAAGCTCGAGATCAAAAAAAAAAAAAATATATCAAAATCTAATAAGGAAAAAAAATGGAGAAAATAAACTATAAAAAAAAAGGAATTTTATAAGCACGAGATAAAAAAAAAATATATCAAAATCTGATAAGAAAAAAAAGGTGGAAATCTAATGAAAAGAAAATAATATAATTAGGAGACGGGAAGCGAGTAAAAAAACCCTCAGCAAAGCCTTAATGGTCGGAAAGAGGGGAAAGGGGAGATAGGGGTCGAAAGCAAAATGTAAACAAAGATGGGGGGGGCCAGCATAACAAAAAAATATAATAAAGGGGGGGAGTTAGTCGATCGCTTAGAAATCACACTTGCACAAAAAAAAGGCACTCGGTAACACATTTAACACTTTTAAAAAATTTAAAAAAAAATATATATGGGGGGGGTCGTTTGATGTGATCTGCAAGAAGAAGAGGTTAATTAGCGTGGGCGGCTTAGCGTTGGCAGGTACTTGCGGTTTTGGGGGGCATTAACCTTTTCCATCCAAGGTCCAGTTTGAAGGGCGAGTCAAGAGCATGGCGACCTGTAGGGGAAAAGGCAGGAAAACATGAAAAAAGAGAAAGGAGAAAGAGTAAACTTAGCATGGGAATTTTTCCGCTCCGGCGTGGACCTCGGGGTGGGAAGGTTTCGATAGAGTAGGGTCGGAAGGCGGAACTATCGATAGGCCGATGGCCGATGGGTGATGGGTCGCACTGCATTAAGCGCCACGATCAAGTGGCAACCCGGCGTTTGATAGGTACAGGTGGGAACAGATCGGCCAGCTGACAGTGTGACCAGAGGGAGCATCGGAAGGCGCGCGAATATGAGTTGGCAGAGGGCGCGCAAATTCAAATTATCATCGTGCATCAAGAAGGCGCAGATGCAAATTCGAAGTGTGAGTCGAGAAAACGTCCACGAGGGATACGAAAACGTCTACGAGGGAAGCGAAACGTCTACCAGAGAAACGTCTACGAGGGAAACGAAAACGTCTACGAGGGAAACGAAAACGTCTACGAGGGATATGAAAACGTCTACGAGGGAAGCGAAACGTCTACCTGGGAAACGTCTACGAGGGAAACGTCTACGTCTACGAGGGGAAACGTCTACGAGGGAAACGTCTATGTCTGCGAGGGGAACGTCTACGGGGGAAAAGCTACAAGGGGAGAGTCTATGAGGAAAACGTCTACGAGGGTAACATCTACGAGGGAAACGTCTATGGGGAAACGTATACGCCGACGAGCGAAGAGTCTGTGGGGAAAACGTCTACGAGGGACGCATCGGCGACGAAGGAGTCAGGAGGAGACAGCCGGAGCGGAGATACGAGCTTCGTTTTCCTTTCCGAAGTAAGGGGGAATGTGAGGAGTTGAATAGCTCCCCACAAATAATCACGGGCTGGATAAAAGGATAGCGTGGCCGCGGTGGACCTTGGACCCGGTCACGCGATCCAGCCAAAGGAGTAACGGGATCGCGGTGGACCGTGGACCCGGTCACGCGATCCAATCAAAGAAGCAACGGGATCGCGGTGGACCTTGGACCCGGTCACGCGATTCAACCGAAGAAGTAACGGGATCGCCGCTGGACCTTGGACCCGGATGAAAAGGAGACGCCGAGGACTAACGGGACCAGGGGGCCCTATATAAGCGGGGCCCGCAGTTCAGCCGGGATCAGTCGAATAGAAGTTGAACACAAGTGTACATCAGGCAGCGAGAAGTCAAGCAAGGATACAAGCAAGAGGAGTCCAGCAAGGATACAAGCAAGGATTCAAGCGAGGACGAACACGAAGGACAAGAGGAGAAAGGGTCAACGGCGCGGACGAAGGACGCAAGGATCCCAAGCAAGCAGTCTACAGGGAGCAAGATCGCTACGTCGAGACGTTCGGGACTTAGAGTTGCAAGTCTCCGAATTGAGACACAGGTAGCTGAGGTCCTGTGGGCAGCACACGAGTCGAACTAGGCGCCTGTGACGACCCCTGGTTAGTGACATTGAGCCTGGCGTATTGCCCGGCGGGTCTACACATACGAGTCCTTAATCGATTTAACGTGTCCTCGGTGGGGAAGAGTCAAGAACCAGACGCATACTGTAGAGTCTACCAGACCGTGATCCGGCGTACGCTTGGTCCGTCTCGTGGCGAGAGTTGCGTTCTGGTTCGACGAGCCGCGAAGGACGCGCAGTTGAACGGCACGGGTGTTAAAGGCGTGCACGCCGAGAACCCTGCTGTGTCTGCCAGAGTCCTGGAGCAGCGAAACCCCGAGACCCAGGGATTGAACAGCCCCAGCACGGAGTAGTAGGGACTAGGGTGGAGCCCAGATAGTCCAACTCCACCACGTGAGGTACCCGACATCGACGGCAGCGATCGAGCGGGAGCACAGGAGAGGGACTCAACCCAGGAGGCGACATCGAGGGAAGCATACCAGAGAGCATCGAGAGCAGCATACCGAGGCGAGCAAGATATTAACTTGTCAGTTTTGGAAGTCAATAAACAAGTTAAAGTCGAGAAATCAACGTTGTCTTCTTATTCACTGGTGGGGCAATCACAACATATAAATTTGGTGGGACGAACGTACAACCATTACTGAGCTAGCCGCACAATCAAGTAGCGAGCATAAAAGCAACAAAAACAGTTCGTTACATCTGGCGCCCAACGTGGGGCCCGAGAACACCATTTATCTAGGGCTGTCGAAGGCTTCGCTGCAAAGCTGGCACCGAGATACGACGGGCCGTACCAGGTCATGGACTTCACATCGCCAGTGATCTGCAAAATACGCCACCAGAAAACACAAAAGGAGCGAACAATGCACATAAGCGGGCTTAAACAACAACAACAGGAAGAAGACGCCGGACCGGACAAGAAGGCGGCGCGATCCAGTCAAAACTAAGAAATACACAAAAAAAAAAATTGAGGAAAAAAAAATGGCGTGCGATCTTAGCGTCGGACGAGTGCCAAAGTCAACCGCATCAACGGTTTAAGCGTCTGGCACAAATCAGAGTCTATAAGATGCCGCGAGAAGTATCCACCAACACAAAGTTTTTTTTATAAAAGGGCGAGCAATCTTAGCGTCAGACAAGTGCCAAAGTCAACCGCATCAACGGTTTAATCGTCGGGCACATGCCAGAGTCTATAAGATGCCGCGAGAAATAGCCACAAATACAAAGTTTTTTAAAATGGCAGGCGATCCTAGCGTCGGACAAGGGCCAGAGCCATAGAGAATTCTAACACAGAACAGAGTCATACAAAAAGAAAAAAACGACAAGCACGAGCCAGGAACACAATGGTACTGCTGTTAGAACCGTAGAAACGAAAAAGGAAAGATTACGGTTTCTTCCCGAGGAAAGAGAGGACGGCACTCTTAAGTCAGAGTGCCGAAAGAGAGCGACTCCGAGGGAAATAACGGTACCGTCGAAAAGGAAATGGCAAAGGACCCGTGTATAAAAGCGGGACGGACGGCCGGGAGCAGACATTCAAAAATTCAACATAAAGATGAGCACAGTCATAACTCGCGCAGAGGCACGCCGGAGGATGGAAGCCGCAAAGGATCCCGAAGAACTCGGAAGGGGGCAAGGATGGTCGGGAGTGGGCAGCCAGCCCGGCACCCGGCCTACCCGAACCTCCCGTCGAGTTCTGAAGGATCCAACGCCGCCTGAGCCCGAGCCGACCGTATCATCAGACAGCGAGGTCGAGATGATCGACGACCCACGGGAGGAGGCCAGGAGGTGGCGTCTGGGGAGAGCAGCAGGCAGGAGTGACAACTCGATCCCGGTCGGGATAGCGGAGGTTCCAGATGGACCGTCTGGGCCTGCGAGGGCCAACGGCACGACGAGGGCCGACATGGCTTTGGGGCTGTGTCGGACCCTCTGGAACGAGGGGACGCCGATCCCTCATCAAGCAGGAGCTGGCCGAAGGAGGTGGGAGAGGGAGCTGGAAGAGCTTCAACAGATCACGGCCCGCTATAAAGGGCTGAAGCAGAGAATAGCGGACGCAAGGAAAGAACGTGAGGCTCGCGCCAGCTGGGAGGCGAGGCTGGAGGAGGCGGAGCAAGAGGAGCGGGCATTGTGGGAGAGCCCAGAAATGATAAGGGAGGTGCCACTGCCGACGCCGGGCATGGTCGTGCCCCCAACCCCCAACCCCCAGGCACTGGGTGGAGGAGATAGAGGAGGTGGAGCGGGCGCCAGAGTCCAAACCCGAGTCGCCTGAGTGGGTGCCGGAGCGGCCGCTGACGCCAGGAGGGCTTTGGGACGTCGAACCCAGCTGGGAAGCCACGCCCTCACCCCCTCGGTGGGTGCCAGCGCGACCACCAACGCCGCATCCGGGGAAAGAAGAGGCGGCAGAGGATCGGCCGTCGCCTGGTAGGCCGCCGTCGCCAATGGAGCAGCAGGCACCGAAGGAGGCATCCGCGAGTGTGGGACCGTTGCGGCCCGAGTGGCGGGCCGATATTCCAGAGGCGAGGGTCTCACACTCCCTTAAGGAATATGTGGAGGAGGGAGTGCGGTGGTGCCAACACACCGTGGAGTGGAGGTGGCCCACGGAAGCGACGCCGAGGAAGGAGGAATCCCCAGAGGAAGCCGAGGCAGCGCCGGAGGATGTGGAAGAGGAGCCCGAACCGTGGGAAAGGGGGCCTTGGTTGTGGCCCGAGGTGGCCGCCGTGAAGTCGAGGCCCGGCTTCAAACGCCAAGCATCCTTGCCCGTGGCCAGGGCTGGACCACCAGAATGGCGACGGCAGGTGTCAGTGCCGGACGAACGGAGATGGCTGGAGGTGCCAAGGACGCAGTGGCCCGCGGAAATCGAGACATGCGGAGCCGTCGAAGCCGCTCGGAGGCGCGGTGGTCGGCGCTGCGTGATGGTGCAGCGGGGGGCGGTGAAGTTCCGGGTCCGAGTGGGGCCAGGAGGCATGAGGGTATATACCCAGTAGCCGAACGGCGGAGCATAAGAAAAAAATCCAATAAAAAAAGGAATGATAAAAAAAAGCTTGAATTTTAATGAAAAAAAAAAGGAAAAAAATGGAGAAAATAAACTATGAAGAAAAGAATTTTACAAGCTCGAGATCAAAAAAAAAAAATATATCAAAATCTAATAAGGAAAAAAAAATGGAGAAAATAAACTATAAAAAAAAAGGAATTTTATAAGCACGAGATAAAAAAAAATATATCAAAATCTGATAAGAAAAAAAAAGGTGGAAATCTAATGAAAAGAAAATAATATAATTAGGAGACGGGAAGCGAGTAAAAAAACCCTCAGCAAAGCCTTAATGGTCGGAAAGAGGGGAAAGGGGAGATAGGGGTCGAAAGCAAAATGTAAACAAAGATGGGGGGGGCCAGCATAACAAAAAAATATAATAAAGGGGGGGAGTTAGTCGATCGCTTAGAAATCACACTTGCACAAAAAAAAGGCACTCGGTAACACATTTAACACTTTTAAAAAATTTAAAAAAAAATATATATGGGGGGGTCGTTTGATGTGATCTGCAAGAAGAAGAGGTTAATTAGCGTGGGCGGCTTAGCGTTGGCAGGTACTTGCGGTTTTGGGGGGCATTAACCTTTTCCATCCAAGGTCCAGTTTGAAGGGCGAGTCAAGAGCATGGCGACCTGTAGGGGAAAAGGCAGGAAAACATGAAAAAAGAGAAAGGAGAAAGAGTAAACTTAGCATGGGAATTTTTCCGCTCCGGCGTGGACCTCGGGGTGGGAAGGTTTCGATAGAGTAGGGTCGGAAGGCGGAACTATCGATAGGCCGATGGCCGATGGGTGATGGGTCGCACTGCATTAAGCGCCACGATCAAGTGGCAACCCGGCGTTTGATAGGTACAGGTGGGAACAGATCGGCCAGCTGACAGTGTGACCAGAGGGGAGCATCGGAAGGCGCGCGAATATGAGTTGGCAGAGGGCGCGCAAATTCAAATTATCATCGTGCATCAAGAAGGCGCAGATGCAAATTCGAAGTGTGAGTCGAGAAAACGTCCACGAGGGATACGAAAACGTCTACGAGGGAAGCGAAACGTCTACCAGAGAAACGTCTACGAGGGAAACGAAAACGTCTACGAGGGAAACGAAAACGTCTACGAGGGATATGAAAACGTCTACGAGGGAAGCGAAACGTCTACCTGGGAAACGTCTACGAGGGAAACGTCTACGTCTACGAGGGGAAACGTCTACGAGGGAAACGTCTATGTCTGCGAGGGGAACGTCTACGGGGGGAAAAGCTACAAGGGGAGAGTCTATGAGGAAAACGTCTACGAGGGTAACATCTACGAGGGAAACGTCTATGGGGAAACGTATACGCCGACGAGCGAAGAGTCTGTGGGGAAAACGTCTACGAGGGACGCATCGGCGACGAAGGAGTCAGGAGGAGACAGCCGGAGCGGAGATACGAGCTTCGTTTTCCTTTCCGAAGTAAGGGGGAATGTGAGGAGTTGAATAGCTCCCCACAAATAATCACGGGCTGGATAAAAGGATAGCGTGGCCGCGGTGGACCTTGGACCCGGTCACGCGATCCAGCCAAAGGAGTAACGGGATCGCGGTGGACCGTGGACCCGGTCACGCGATCCAATCAAAGAAGCAACGGGATCGCGGTGGACCTTGGACCCGGTCACGCGATTCAACCGAAGAAGTAACGGGATCGCCGCTGGACCTTGGACCCGGATGAAAAGGAGACGCCGAGGACTAACGGGACCAGGGGGCCCTATATAAGCGGGGCCCGCAGTTCAGCCGGGATCAGTCGAATAGAAGTTGAACACAAGTGTACATCAGGCAGCGAGAAGTCAAGCAAGGATACAAGCAAGAGGAGTCCAGCAAGGATACAAGCAAGGATTCAAGCGAGGACGAACACGAAGGACAAGAGGAGAAAGGGTCAACGGCGCGGACGAAGGACGCAAGGATCCCAAGCAAGCAGTCTACAGGGAGCAAGATCGCTACGTCGAGACGTTCGGGACTTAGAGTTGCAAGTCTCCGAATTGAGACACAGGTAGCTGAGGTCCTGTGGGCAGCACACGAGTCGAACTAGGCGCCTGTGACGACCCCTGGTTAGTGACATTGAGCCTGGCGTATTGCCCGGCGGGTCTACACATACGAGTCCTTAATCGATTTAACGTGTCCTCGGTGGGGAAGAGTCAAGAACCAGACGCATACTGTAGAGTCTACCAGACCGTGATCCGGCGTACGCTTGGTCCGTCTCGTGGCGAGAGTTGCGTTCTGGTTCGACGAGCCGCGAAGGACGCGCAGTTGAACGGCACGGGTGTTAAAGGCGTGCACGCCGAGAACCCTGCTGTGTCTGCCAGAGTCCTGGAGCAGCGAAACCCCGAGACCCAGGGATTGAACAGCCCCAGCACGGAGTAGTAGGGACTAGGGTGGAGCCCAGATAGTCCAACTCCACCACGTGAGGTACCCGACATCGACGGCAGCGATCGAGCGGGAGCACAGGAGAGGGACTCAACCCAGGAGGCGACATCGAGGGAAGCATACCAGAGAGCATCGAGAGCAGCATACCGAGGCGAGCAAGATATTAACTTGTCAGTTTTGGAAGTCAATAAACAAGTTAAAGTCGAGAAATCAACGTTGTCTTCTTATTCACTGGTGGGGCAATCACAACATATAAATTTGGTGGGACGAACGTACAACCATTACTGAGCTAGCCGCACAATCAAGTAGCGAGCATAAAAGCAACAAAAACAGTTCGTTACACTATATTGTCTACGATACATGATTTACTAATACAAGGAGGTCACAATGGCATTACCAAAACTTTGGCCAAAGTCAAAAGTCACATTACTTTTGGAAAGGTATGACTCGATATATTAAAGAGTACATACGGAAATGTCTAAAATGTCAAAAAGCGAAAATAACCACGCATACAAACCCCCATTAACAATTACGGAAACACCACTAATAGCATTCGACAGGGTAATCGTGGATACGATCGGTCCACTGCCTAAGTCTGAAACCATTCCAATTGCTAATAAAAGTTCATAGACTGTTGCAAAAGCAATATTTGAAAATTTTATTCTAAGTACGGTTCAATGAAGACGTTCATTGCGAATTAGGAAAGGAACATAATTTCAAGTATAACATACTTCTGCGTATGTAACCCCATCGGACTCTACAACCAATCTATGGCCGTATTGACCATATGAAATAAAACTTGAAAAAAAAAACCAGGCTAAACAGGAAAGCAATATAAGCAATAACAATTCCAATAACTTCTCTAAATAGTTAACTCATTAAATAACATATACATTAAAAAAAAAACAAATAATAATAATCGCATAATAATCGCATACTTTTTCCCAAAATTTTTTCATTTGTCTTTTTCATTTTTACTTAATATAATTACTATGAAAATAACTACATTATATAACGTTATTTTTCAAAAGGAGGGAGATGTACCTAGTATGCTCACATATTGGGTACCCTCTGTACCAGCCTACATATGTTATAGGGGACCTAGCGGCTCCTACTCCGAACTTTATCAATTTTAATAAATGAACTTGAAATAAACTAATATAACTGCAGTGCGTTTGATCTAAAGTTTTAATCATTACAGCACATTTCCAGACCTTGCAACCTAATACTAAGGAATAGCCGGTAAGTAATCGACATTTTGGACCATGACCAACCGTTGATTAAAGTAAATATGGGATTAGCGAGAGTAATAAGCTCATTCAGAACAATTAATCACATCATTAACGTAGGAGAATACTAGGAAACATTACCCGATGAGCGGGAATTTACTGACGTTAAAACTAAAACAACAAAGATAGTTAGTTAAACAAAACATTCACGCATTACTCGTCTCTAGTAGCAGAAAGGGGGCTGATTTAATGGATTAGGTAGTATAGTAAAGCCAGAATCGACAGGGATTTGACAAACTTAATGAAAAACGAGGAGGAAAACAAACATTTAAAAAAAATATTACTTAAATTTACGGAAATAGCGAGTCGCATAAACAAAGAACAAGAAACCATAAGAAACCAACTCTTACCAGAACAGGATTTTCAAAGAACTAGATTCAGAACGAAAAAGGTTGTGTACAGTTCAGATATAAAGCTACCATATTTACCATCTAAGTAATATTACGGAAAGCTTACTATTTTCGATGCTTAACCTTATACCAAGATACAAGTTAACACCCGAAATAATAAAATCAACAAAATAAAAGAAAGGGTGAGCATGGATTGCGCAATTAAGGAAATATCAAATTGCAATACCATGTCCTCAAAAAGTTCGATGCCACGAGCACTGAGCTTGCACTTTACAATCATGGGAACGCTTAACACCGACCGCCCAAAGTTGATTGAACTAAAGCAAGTGCATCCAACAACAACAATAATAAGATCGGATGACACGTGCCCTGAGCTTGCACCTTCTTGACCATCGACCGTGGGAAACGCTTAATACCAAATCCCCAAAGTTGATTGAACTAAAGCAAATGCATCCAATAACAATGACTAATAGTATATCGGCTTATTATAATTAAGATTGGCCAACGGCGACAAAGACATCAGCAATTGCGGAAGTCAGAACCAATAGGAACAAAGAACGTCAGCAGAAGCGAGACAACGGCAGAGACGGTGGCAGCGATGGAACGAAGCGTAGCTATAAATTAAACCTGTTAAACCTACTCTAATCAGTTCTTAAACCAACACAATAAAGTGGAGTTTGATTTTTTTATAATAAAATAATAATCAATCGTGAAAATTAGCCAAACATTTGCAAATCAAAACGTGGAAATTCACTTAGAGCCTGAAATGTGCAATGTTCTTGCTTAGAGTCTTTCACAAGTAAGAAAACATTAATATTCAAAATTAAAATCCCAATTTTGTCAAAAAATAAGTGCGACATTTTCAAGTTAATTCCGCTACCAATAAAGAAAACAATTTACGAAAACATTCCAGAATATATTATTAAGAACGATATAGAAATAAAGATTTTAAAATCCATGTATTAAATTGGGTAACCCACATGTATGCGAGACACCGGCCCTACCCAACAACCTGGAATGCCCCAGCGACCTACTCAACAGCAAACTGGTAATATGCGACACCACAGAAGGTACACGGGTGTCGCAGATTTGAGTTCCTATTAAAGGACTTTCGCTAGTACACTACCAATGGCATTCTCCATTCTGGCCACAATAACAGCATGAACATGCAACAGCAAAACGGTCATCTTGACAACAGGCGGGTGGTGGGCCGTGGGACTACGCGCGAAATTATATAAAAAAAATTACCAAATTCCCAAGTTAACTGAACTTAGGACGGTGCATCCAATAACATTAACTACTACAGTAAATCGTCCAAATATAATTAAGTTTGGGCAACGGCGACAGAGACATCAGCAATATCGGAAGCAGCAACCAATGCATTGGTAACAAAAAACATCAGCAGAAGCAGCGACAACGGCAGAGACGGTGGCACCGATAGCTATAATAATAGTTGCTATAAGAACAATAATAACAAATTATTTAGCTATAAATAATAATTGTTAAACTTAATCAAATTAGTTCTTAAACCAACTTAATAAAGTAAAGTTTGATATTTTTATGAAAATATAATAATCACTCATTTAAATGGCATTCGAACAGGACCCTGATTAAAAGTCGCGAAAGGATACCAAGCTCCGCGTCTCGGGAAGTTTGGAAAACTTCCAACTTCCGAAACCCGGAAGTACAAAAGCATAATTTCAAAGAACGCCACAAAGCAAACAGGACTTGAACCTAGTGTGAATAATCAAGCCAAAAATGTATCGCCGTGATCCCTTAGATATCCGTTCGAAGGAACGTAAATAAAGGTACAGAGGAGGCCCCTTAGTAAACCCGCACTCAGGAGAGATCGTTACAGCGTGGGATAAAACGGAATCCACCGATCTTGTCATCACGAGAGCAAAATTGTAAAACACAAAAAACCCACATTAATACGCACACTAAAAACGCACAAATTATTGAAATTGGAAAATATTTAAAAACACAAAAATCTATACAAATAGAAAGTATAGGAGACATATTTTAATGTTTAACAAAAAACCACACTAGGGAACCTCTGCGAAGTAACATATTAAATGGCGCCCAGCTCGCGGAAAACTCACCCTCATAAATTCGGATCGGATCGGAGGGAAACTAGAATAGGAAAGCCATTTCATTGCCAATTTTTAAAAAGGGAACATATTCTTTACATAGAATAATAGCATTACCTATGAATAAGACAGAATTTGTAATAACGCCGTAATATGTGGCAATAAATAACAAAGAAATCTATTACTATAAGAATAAATGTCAGCAAGTAAGAAATTTATATATACATATGTAAGAACGATAAAATGTAAAGAAAACTGATCAGCGGATCAGCGGATAGACGCCGCCTCAGCAAACACTTAAGCGGCCTCCCGATCGTCACGCAGCCTCAGCAAACATTTAGGAGGCCACCCAATCGCCCTACTAATAACCAAGGCATCGAATCCCAAACTAATCAAAACAATAGCATCCGCTCCACTTATCCACTCTACTTAACTACTCCAATTATAAGCACTTTCCGTTAGATCAGCATTTTATGTTAGAATAAGAGCCAACGAGATGACAAAAAGAGAAATACAGAATCAGTCTGAATATTGAACTCAAACAATCCGGTCGTTTTATTCAAACATTACAAGTCAAAGTGATTCCAAACCAAAAACACCAATTCCATCTACGAACCTATTATAACTGGCGCAGTCGGTAGTCTTCGCCCACGAACGGATTCAACCAAGGACCTTTGGGAAAATCAAGGACAAGGAGGATCCGAGACGACGATGACCAAGAAGGATGTACAGGATCCTAATTATTATTATGTAAGAAAGTGAGTAGAGTGAAGTGTGTGACATGGAGTGAAAAGTAAACTAAAAACTATTTACTGTGACAATGAGAGGTCACTGAACTCCAAAACAATTAAATCAATCCTGCTCAATAATTTTAAAATTTGCATCTCAAACGCGCCCCCTCCAACACAGCACCTCAAATGGTCAAGTAGAAAGATTCCATAGCACCCTCGCCGAAATAGCTCGATGTTTTAAACTCGAGAATAAATTCAACGACACTACTGAAATCATTTTATTAGAAACCAATAGATACAACAAAACGATTCATACAGTAACGGACAGAAAACCAATAGAGTTACTACATTCGACGTGGAGAAAGAGGTTCAGGAAAAAATTCAACAGGCACAAGAAAGGTCACTTGAGTATGTTTACAAGGACAGGACCCATAAAAATTATCCAGTTGGAGACAAGGTCTTTTTAAAAGCAAATAAACGCCTGGGGAATAAACTGTCACCTTTATGCTCTGAAGAAACAATCGAAGCAGACCTGGGGACCCCGGTTCTTATTAAAGGGAGGGTGGTCCATAAGGACAATTTGGGATAATGGCTATCATTTAGTTCTAGGCCACCCTTATCCTCTATTTTTAGGTTTAACAAATACTTCTTACTACTTACGCTAACGGTTGCCATGACAAACGCGACGGTCAAACTCAACAACTACACGAACGCGGACTACATTTCCATAGTGGACGGTGACATCGTTATTTGGGACAGTTACGGATATCTACGACATTCAACGAAATTGACTTCCTACGAGGACTATGCGGACCAGACGGAAACAATGACAAGGACCTTCACGAATGACCATAGGACTGAAGTAATAACCACTGACTTAGGACACATTCGCAAATTAGTTGCTTCTCTGAAAGTCCTCCCCAGGGATACTAGGAGCATTAACCTGATCGGGACAGCACTTAAAGTCATTGCAGGAACTTCCGACTTTAATGATTGGGAGCAAATAAAGTTTAATCAAGAGCAATTAATGAACGCCGAAGATAGACAATCTGAGTTAAATATTAATTTCCAAGAACGTTTAAATACACTTACTAATGTCACCCGGACGTTAAACGGTTGAGCGCAGGGTTTGGAACCCGCCTCGTAAAAAAAGAAGCCCAGTGAAGACCAAAACGAAAGCCTCGGATAGGATCCCCCCTTATGTTGACGACCACTAATTCCATAAACCAAATTCAAAAAGTGAACAGAGACGAGGAAACCCACCTTTTAGAAATCAATTTAGCAAAGAACAGAATTGTTATCACAGATTTAGAAAATAACAATTTACCCGGTTCAGCACCACAACAAGATCCTAGACTTCGAGAATAAAGACCTAGTCGCGGATTGCGCAGCACGAATTGTCAACATCGGAGGCTGCAAAGCTACAGTAGGCGCTACCTTCTGCAGAAAACTTCAGGGCGACACCTGCGCACAGCAAATGGTGGCCGGCGTCACAGCACAATGCTACACTCTTCCCGGTCACTTGAGCCCAGTCACAGTAGTAGACCACGGCACACTCATCATCAACGACGCCAGAGTCACTATAATCGACGACCTCGGCCTGAAACAAGAAATATCCGGCTCATACCTTGTAACCTATTCTAGCAAGGTATGACTCAAGGGCACCTGGTACATAAATCAACTGGGAAGTTCGAGGAAAAAGCCTGCGCACTCAGCCATTACCCTGGTAAATATTACAGCTCATCAAAATCGACTCAGCCTCCCGTTTCTCCACGAGCTGAGCTTGAGAAATTTTCACCACATCGAGACTCTGAGGGATAAAATGACAATAGGATCTCTTCTCGGCAACACCATCAATTTCTTCGCCGCCCTATCCCTATGCTGTGTAATCCACCATCACCTAACGGCCAGTTACCGCTCTAAGATCAGGAGCGACGAAGGTCGAAAAGCTGACTACGTATTTCAGGGGCCATCGCCGTCTGCCAAACTCCGACACGCCTGCAGCGAGTGACCGTTGCCTAGCGGAGCCAAAGTGCTGACAAGACACTTAGCCAACTGCGCTGTCGCCCGAAGTAGGTTTGGAGCTGTAGCCGTGGAAAAGTTTAGATCAGTCTTAATTACACTCTGTGAGCTAAAGCTTGCGCGAAATAAAAAGTAATAACCTTTGTAATCTGTAATCAGCCAATTATAATTATCCTTTGGTCTAAAGAGTTCAGGATTAACAAATAATATTAAACTTAAACCAAACGGTATTATTAACTTAGACAATAAGATATTAGAATATATCACCGCTCGAAAATATGCAGATTTTTTATATCCGAATATATTATATCTAATGATTCGAAACTCTCATTCGATAATATTAACATACTAAACCCATTTATTCAAATTAAACAAACTCAAATTCTAGTTACGTTAATAATAATCATATTCATATTTATAATTTAATCATTATGATTATAATCAAATTCAGAAAATTTGTAATATTCAAACCATGGCAGATTCATATAAAAAATGAACAAGAAAGCAATAATTCCGGTAATGAATTAAATAATATTCCCGACAATGAAAATACCCTAGAAGAAAATATCATTGTCGAATTAACCAATTAATTACATTCAATATACCCATCAGTTCCAATGAATCGGGACGATTCAATTTAGAATGGGGAGAGTTATATGACACACTATTTAGGGGCTCTTACCCTATTTATAAACAACTTTGAGCCGAAAGAAATTGTGAAATAATAAGAGCAGTGAACAGTGAATAAGTGATTAATAAAAAAAAAAATAAATTTTTTTAAATGAATTCACTAGTGGTAAATTTAATTTGCATATCGGACATCTTCAAGAACGCAAAAGAAACAAAATGCGAGTTACCACACACGTCGTCGCGGACTAACGCCGCCCCAGCTAATTGGTCATTAACCTATACACTGTGTACATAAACGCTGTGCTTGGAAACCTGCGGAAGTGAGCAGAGCCAACCACCTCAGCAGTGAGCAGAGCAAGCCGCCTCGGCAGATCGAAGTCAGTTGCATTGGCAGCTACATGAAATCTGCCGACTATGCAGATTTCCATTCCCCACTCCAATTTGCCAGCTATAATAATGTTGGCTGTCAACGAAGAAGGTTCTTTCTCTTTATTCAGCCGGCAATAATTCACTTTTAACCAAAAACAATATATGTACTTTCTCTAAGAAAGTGGTCCTTGTAAAATTAACCAGTGATACTTTAACTGCAGCCACGTCAAACCTCGACTTAGTCGGAAGTTCCCGATCAAAAAGGGGTGAACCAACAGCCACCAGCACCCCAGTAGCTAGTCAAGAACTAAGATAAGTTATATTTGCATTGATTAACTGCTTATGGCCATGATCACTTCAGCGATATACCTTATGCGAGCTATGACAAAGACAAAGTCCCAGACGTTTGTAAATTAATCAAAAAGTTCTCAGGAGAATGAGAAACGTTCAACTCTTGGAAAAAGAATGTTGATCGAATAACAGGCATGTTCGAAGGACAAGAAAATTCACACAGATTTTATCTGGTTACTCTTGCCTTTCGAACCAAAGTAGTCGGCAAAGCCGAAACAGTCCTTGAATCTGAAATATATTCTTGATCAGCATCACCATCTGAATCAAAATCCGTCTGTACGTCTTTCCGTCTGTCTGTCTGTCTGTCTGTCCGTCTGTGCGTCTGTCCGTTTCTCTTCAAACTAGTCTCTCAGTTTTAAAGCTATCTTGCTGAAATTTTCCCAAAAGCTCTGTAGTTATTGCACGCAGTATATAAGTCGGAACGAGCCGGATCGGCCGACTATGTCTAATCGATAAGTGTGAATTTTTCAGAAACGAAGTCTATTTCCTCGGCTTTACTATTTACAATAATAGCGTCAAAATCAATAAGGAAATAGTCAAAGGTATTAATAATTTTCCGTTACCAAAGACCTTGAAGTATTTGAGATCCATTCTAGGGTTATCATGCTATTACAGACGCTTTATTCGCCAAACTAGCGAGGCTCTTCAAAAAATATCTCTCATAAAGTAAACATAGTCTTCGACCAGAATTGTAAAAACGCATTTGAAAAAATTAAGAATACTTTAGTTTCGCAAGATGTAATACTTGCATACCCAGATTTAACAAAAGAATTCCAGCTCACAACAGATGTTTCAAACTACGCAATGGGCGCAGTACTGGAATAAAGCGGCAGACCGATTACCATTATTTCGCGTACACTAACTAGCACTGAAGAGAAGTATGCCACAAATCAAAATGAAATGTTGGCCATAGTGTGGGCTCTTCAAAGTCTACGCATGTACCTTTACGGTACTTAGTTATTATACTCACTGATAATCAACTAGTAACTTTTGCGTTAAGCAACTAAAAAGTGGAAAAGCTACCTTGTAGAGTACAATTATGAACTCCGTTTCAAGCCTGGAACTTCTAACGTAGTGACAGACGCCCTATCTGAAAATCCTCCAGGTGCACAGATAAATAGCGCCACAGCCACAATTCATAGTGAAGAGAGTTTCTTACACAACTTATAGGCTGCGCTAATATTCCAGTTAACGTATTAAAAAACCAATTATTATTACTGATTTCAGATAAAGAATTTTATGAACTCGAATTACACTCTATACAGTATTATGGACATACAAGATGAGTGAACATTCTGAAGAAGACCTGATAAAAATCTTAGAAGAAAGACTCGACCCAAAGGTTGTAAACGGTTTGCTTACCTCAGAAAGAATATTAGGAAAATTCAAAATATTTACCCTTTTCAGTAGTTATAAAGTAAGATACGCACGAACCCAAGTAGAGACCATCATTAAAGAGCATGTTCGTGCTCATAGAAACCCAATTGAAAACAAAATCTCAGATAATTTTATTTTCCTATGTCTGACAAAGAAAGTAATGAAAGTAATGAAAGAAAGTAATTTCCCAATTGATCCCAATTTCCATTCCAAATAAAGATCACGTCTTCATAATAAATTCTTTGTGTTCAATAACTTGGAAATTAATTGGAGCCCGAACAGGGACCGGCGCGAGCAAATCCGATTAAGTTCGATCAGTGCTAATAATTATTTCGTACAACTCCGTTGGCCTATCCTTAAACTAATTATTTTAAAAATTTGATACCTTTCCCAAATTTGTTACTTTATTAGTTTAAGAGTGCGAAATGAAAATTAGTTGTAATTGTAAGACATACCCACGCGAAAATTCGCTTCTTAAAATAAAACAAAAAACAAATAGTCAATCGGCGAAATCTTATAAGACCACCAATTATTAATACTGATCAACAACAGCCCATAGCGCCAAGTAAGTTAGAAGAAGAAAATTTAGCGGTTCAACAAGCTCTACAACCATTAGACCCAAACCAAATTCTTCCAGTTCAACAACCTTGAGAAAACATGACATCACCAGAATTACTATCAGCCATAAGGCAAGTTCTTTCTTAACAATAACCGATTCTATTCCAACAGGCACAAAATCAGGGATTTGACTTTACATATGCCACAAATCAAGAAATCAATCCCGAAAATAGGGCCAATCTAAAAAGTTTATAACGTTAAGAAGGGAGTTCACAGAATTTTGAAAAACTACGAACACACTCACGGAACGTCAAAATATTTCGGAATTTTACATACCATTCGAAATAAAATAACAGGAATTGCAGATTCTGCCCTAGAATCCTACAACATACCATTAAATTGGAATGCAATCTCAAAATGTCTCACCCTTCATTACGCTGTTGTAGTATGCTACAGGCGTATCCGACAGCGCAGCTGCGCAGCCGAGGGCATGTCTATACTTTGGACATATGCCCGAGAGCAGAGAAAAATCGTATGTTCCTGGAGCAGGACCTAGCTGCTCCAACTCCGAACAATATGGTTCTTAATAAATATATTTGAAATAAACTAAAATAACTACAGTGTGTCCCAACTTATTACTTATTTAATTACAACGCAGACAAACAGGACCTAGGAACCCTTGAATATCAAATGACAACAATTAGTCAGAAAGTCCATCAGTCTGTAGAAGAGAACTTCAATATTCAATCCACTGCAGAATACCCCACACTCACAGATAACGAACAAACTTTAAAATTACAAGAAGATACTAAAATAGAATACCACGAAACTCTTTCTGAATATTGTGACAATATAGAACAAGTAGATCAAGAATACTCTTACGAATATGGCTATCTCAATTTTTTAGAATAACCAACTCCTCCTTACCGTATTTCGATTGCAGACTGAGGAGGGGAGAAACTTTAAAAATACTCATTGACACCGCCTCAAACAATAATTATATCTCACCAAAATTCGTTAAAAACCCAGTAAAAAAAAAACCCTTTCGAAGCCGTATCAGTTGGCGGAAGCATTAAAATTACACATCATAAATTAGCCAACTTATTTGACGACACCAATACAAAAATTAAATTCTTTTTATTACCAACATTAAATATTAATACATTCGATGCTATTTTGGAATTTGACAGTCTAAAAGAATTAGGAGCAATAATTGATATACAAAATAAAACCATGTCACTAAAATCCGGTAGAGTTATAGCTATAAAGGGGGAAAAACTAGAAACAGTTAACTTAATTATTCCCAGGACAAACCATCTCAATAAGACACAAAAATTATAATTAAATCAACTCCTCCGTAAATATCCAAATGTCTTTGCTGAACCCGACGAAAGTCTTGGCCCTTTTGGAACGCCAGCACAGTCTCCAGATGTAAATGTGATCGAAAATTTAAGGGAAATATTGGACATCGCTATAAGGAAGAGGAAGGATGGAAGAATGGCAAAAGATTCCAGTGGAAACCTCTAAAAAGTTAGTTTTCTCCATGGGAAATCGTCTCAAAGCTGTCCTGAACCAGAAAGAAGGACATACAAAATATTAGCTGTAAAATTACAAATAATTAGTTAAGAAGAATCTGCTGCACGAAATAAGCTGCGGCATATAAAAACCTGCACGTTTTGATTTTGTTAAATAATTGTTTTGTTTTTATGATTAAGAAAATCGCTTTCGTTCAACAAACAAGTTAATATTCCCTATGAAAATACTGCATTTAACTTTTTCTGTTTTTCTTTCTTAGTTCAGCAGGAATAACGACTCAAATTTTTTTTTAGGTATCTGCACGAAATAAGCTGCGAGTCACTGTATATAGTGACATTTTCACATATTCAGTTATGTACCAAGATATAAGAATATGCAGCGTAGGCGATCCCACGCTCAATCAGTGTAAGCAATCCACATCCAGAGCAGGCGATGCCGCTCTTCAATAACATAAACAATTCTTGCAATCACTAAGTGCCGAACCCTAAGTGGCACTCTTACTCTCAAATTATTGTATACAATCAATATCTCAAGCGGGCGACTTCGCTCCCAAACTTTTGTAAACAAAGGGCAACACAAGTAAGATACAATATAAGATAACAAGAAATTAGTCTTAAATCCTCGTTCATTTATCCTCCTTAGCGTTGTCCTTAGTCAACTGACGGGACATTAGTTCGACTCATTTAAATAATAAACAGTTTTACTAGCGCAGTCGGTAGGATACAAAAAGTATACGAAATAAAGAACCTCGAGTGAAAAATAAATTAAATTTTATAATTCAGTTCTCGAAATTACGCGACACATTTAAAACACCCTTTTAACTTGGATTATAATTCCAATTCGGTTGTCCAATAAAAAGTGGAAGAATATAAAAAAAAACAACACAATATGTCCAAAGGCAACTAACAGTTAAAAAAACAAAAAATAAATATGAAAATAACAACATATAAAATTTTAAGAAAATTAAGTTAAACAAACACTTAAACTTTAATAAGTGAAATCAAAATAAAAATAAAACTACATTTTTATTTTTACTGTAACAACGAAATAACAACTTTACAAAAAAATGTCGCAACCAACCCACTCCAAATCGTGGCGCTAAACGACAACAACCTTGCTGAAGCTCGTCGGCAACTAAAATACAACATGCCATTTAGAGGTGATCCAGAAACCCTCTACACCTTCATCAAACTAATGAAGTGCGACAACAGAGAATTCTACTTGGAGCCATTGAAAGAAACTTTGGCGGACACGTGACACGATCATTGGGCCTCCCGAACATTGAAGACTGGCCTACCCTACGATCGAGACTGATTGCTGAAATAAAACCCAAGCACCGAACTGCAAACAACTGGAGAACTTCAGGGAGACACCTTATAAAGGAAATCTGAGAGCGTTCTGCGAAGAAGTGGTAAGAAGACGTCAACTACTGATTTCGAAATTGCATTTGGAAGGTAAGCAACCAAATTTTCTTATTTATGTACAGGCGATTAAAGACTTCATTAAAATATCAGAAAATTGCCAATACAATTATTCACTATTCGCTATAAATTCAATACAAATACCCAAACCCAATATCGACCAAGTTACCCACAATATACTCAGCCATTCCAACCTTATTTTAATCAATACATGCACTCATTTAGATCCTCCTAAACACAGCAGATTCCTAACAATCAAGCTATGTGGCACGTACCAAATCATTTCGGACCCAACCAATACATGAACACACAACCAATTCCTCACAAAAACCCCTTCACACAAAATTAAAACTCAAAGTCCTCAAACAGCATATTTTGATGGAAATACATACCCCCAACTACAACTACCATCCAGATCTAAAAATACTAACTTCCCGGTTACCTGTACTGATAGCCTTTCCACCTTATCTTCTGTAAGGAACTGGGGGCACACCGATCCCACAATCGTGGAGATAAGAAAGCTTTCCATCACCAAGAAGATAACTCTTTTATGGACCCCCAGCCACCAAGGAATCGTTGTCAACGAACTAGCAGATCAGGCCGCCCAAGGTCTGAGACATGAGTTACAAAAGGTTCAGAAGCGCTTAGGTGGTGTAAATATCAGCATACCAGAGGTAGAAACGTATAGCCGATGACCTTGTAGAACACGACGAAATAAATTCACTGCTCCCATTCATAGAAAGGCATATCGCAGGGAGAATAATCAAACTTTTAAAAGACACAGTGGCTTCCAAGAATTACTTCAAACCCATGAAAGAATTAAAAAACGTTAATTTTGTAAGTGAACAATTTTCTGTAAAACCAATCCATGGTCACAACACAATAAACAATAAATGTTTAATGTACCTTTTTAATACAACTACAACATTTTTCTTGCTACCAAACTTAACAACGTTCGATGGAATAATTGGACTGCACTTACTAAAAAAAGCTGACGTCGTGACGTCGAAATTTTTGAAGTGTGCAAATGTTAATTTTACAAAGGTTGAGGATATAGTGGTACCACAGGAAATAATGGAAAATTCCAGGAAATATTAGAAAACCGTACAGGCTAGTTTGCACAGCCAATTGAAGCGCTGCCCTACAATACTAACATTATTGGTACTATCCGGACAGAAAACGAAGATCCGATATATTCAAAATTTCACCCATACCCGATGGTCGTGTCAGACTTTCTAATTACAGAAACACAAGCGATGTTATGAGACGGCTTAATAGGACCATCTCGGTCTCCGTATAACAACACTGTTTGGGTTCTAGAAAAAAAAGGGACCGATGAACAAGGAAACACCAAAAAACGCCTAGTAATAGACTTCACAAAGCTTAATTTGAAGACAATAGATGACAAATACCCTATCCCGAATGTGTTTTTTGTCTTGTTAAATTTAGGAAATATTTACCACATTAGATTTGAAGACTGGTTTTCACCAGATACTATTGATCAGCGGGCAATTTACTCCGATGCAACGTCGGCTACCCAACATCATGCACGGGCAGCCGGGTCAGCACTTTCAGAGCAATGGGCTAGCTTTCGTTATTTATGTACTTAGCAGTTAGTTGAATTTTGGAAATAAACCGTGACAGTCATAGCCTCGCACATCCCAAGACTTCTCATTCGCGTTATCGTCGCGCCTTAAAACCAATTCTTAAAAAATGACTTCAATTAATTTACACATGTATTTACACTTAAAATACGGAACATTTTATTTAGCTGAATAAGGCATTCTTCGTGCAGCGAAATTAAACCCAAACTAAGTAATAAACTTTACACTTGATTTTAAACTCAAAGTGAACGGCAGTGTTTATTATCGCTACAAAAGCTCCCAATAAGGCTTAATACATCGTAAACATTGCGATTTATATAAATTTTATTCATTAAAAAGAGTTTATTTTGGGCCAATTAACAATAATATGGCCTTAAGTCTTGACGCCCCAGTAACTAAAACCTTCCCGATAAATAATATGATTCTTGTAAATACATCATACGCGTGGCGCGCAAGTTCAAAACGCTCAACAAAAATAGCCGATTCTGGAGGTAACCAGGGAATCAGTGAATTTTTCACGAAAATCAGGAAATCTGTGCTAAAGTTCAAAATCAGGGAATTTCCTAACAAGACAGGGAATATAGTACGTGGCAAGCATGGTAAATGTTTAAATTGTTGAATCTCACACGCTTTTGCATTGATGATAAATTATCCAATTTAGCCAACACTCATAATGGAACCGTATTGAACTTTGATGCCATAATGGCTAGACTAGAATACATATATTTTAGAACAGGACTTAAGTGAGTTAAGTCAGTTGGTAAATAAAAAACTAACTCTCTTGATTAATAAAACCATTATGACACATGGGAGGAATAAGCCAATTAAAAATGAACTAAATGAAAAACATAGAAAGACAGCACTACGAGTGTTCATAACTGGCTTCAACGGCCGTATTTCAGATGTAATATTCTCAATGTACCCACCTGACTTACCCAATGCCATGCTAATAGTACAGGAACTCGAAAGCAAGAACTTGAGGGCCCAATTCGCGAACAATTTTTTAACTTCACAACGAAAGGCTAATGAATCAAACTCATATGGCCAACAAAATTCAAATAATAGACCCAGGCAAAATAACTATAAAAACTATAATAGAAATTCTGGGAATACCAACAACCTGAGGTTTAATCAACCCGATAAACAGAATAAATATAATTATAATCAGAATAAGAATCAAAATTGGAATCAGAGCAGACAAAATTATTCCCAATATAAAACTCAAAACCAATGGAATTCCTATAAACCTGAGCAGAACAAACCAGAACCGATGGTCTTTGAAGAATCCATACAAGTTCAGATTAAACCAACTTATAACAACAACTAGGGCTATAAAAATTATAACAACACTAACTACAACCAGATAAATGGAATCAGTATTTAGTATTTAACTTTATTGAGAGTTAATTTGACGATTTCTTTGGAGAAATCAAAGTTTTTTAAGCGCGAAGTCAGTTTTCTAGGATACATTGTATCCTATAACGTCATCAAGACGGACCCCAAAAGAAAAACACCATTATTAAATATCCCCCTCCAAAAATATTCGAGAACTAAGAAGTTTCCTCAGCCTTACCGGCTATTATAGAAAGTTTGTTCAAAAGTATGCCTTCAAAGCTAAACCCCTCACGAAATATAATATTTAGGAGGACATCATGGCAAAATCTCACAAAGAATGTCAACTGTATCGTTAATTCAGCTGGATGACCCAGCTATAAAAGCTTTTAACGAGCTAAAAGAAAATCTCGTTGCTCAAATCGAACTGGTTCAACCAGACTATAATAAAAAATTTAACAACAAATGCTTCAAACATCGCTATTGGTGCGGTATTATCTCAAGAAGGTAAACCTATAACATTTATTTCAAAAACCCCGTCTAAAACTGAACAAGTCTATGCAACTAATAAAAAGGAACTTTTGGCAATAGTAGGGGGCTCTGAAAAATTTGAAAAATTACCTATACGGAGTGATTGGAATGGAAATTCAAACCGATCATAAACCATTATCTCTTGCAATCTCGAATAAAAATCAAAATATAGTAATGAAACGCTGGTATTCATTTATAGAAAGTTTCACTCCAAAAGTTGTATATAAACCAGGTGAAACTAACGTAGTTGCCGACGCATTATCGCGAATACAGATTAACAATTTGCCCGATAGAGATCAGTCGGAGCCATCCGAGCCCGATCAAAATACTCTGCACTCAGCAGAAAGTAGTTTCGAAAATGTAATTGAAGAAACAAAAAACCTTTAAACCAGTTTATGACTCAATTATTAATAGCTATGTTCACAGTCCTTGAATCTGTAAATGTATTCAATAATACCAGACATATAATCGAGTATGACACTCCGGAAAATTTGGTTTTAGTTTCTAAGAGAATAAATAAATTTTAAACGCCCTGGTCAACAAAATTGTTGCGCTGGTCGGGGATGAAAATTTTCAGTTGTTCCGCTTATTAAAGGGAACATCCACGAAACTAAAGTTCAAACGAAGGGTGAAGAACACTTCCGAGCTGTGTCCAAATACCTGGAGGAAGCAAAAACGAAATTTTACACCTAAAAACTAAAAAGCAGCAAAGGGCTAAAATTAGCTTTAAGAGGAATAGAACCTGACATCGCCCCCTTTGAGATACTAGAAGCCCTTAAAGACAAGGGATTCTCTGCTAAGAATGTTAGCAACATTATCAACAAAAACAAAAAGCCGCAACCGCTCTTTAAGGTCGAGCTCGAGCCAGATAGCAAAACCCTAAGGAAAAATGAAGTGCACCCGATCTACAAGCTGCAGTTCTTACTGCACCGGAGGATCACAGTGGAAGAACCACACAAACGGAACGGCCCAGTGCAATGTACAAATTGCCAGGAGTTTGGGCACACCAGGACATACTGCACACTTCGGTCAGTTTGTGTAGTCTGCGGAGACTTCCACAATTCCGCACACTGCCCTGCTAACAAAGAAGAGCCCGATAGAAAAAAATGTGGAATCTGCGAAGGAAAGCATACGGCAAGCTATATAGGTTGTTTGGTCTACAAGGAGCTGAAGAGTCGCATGCGACAAGCGACAGCTACGCGTCAACAAAATACACAAAATGTGTATTTTAAATCAAAAACTACGCCAGACGTATTTTTCGCCAAGGCAGCCAGATCATCTTTCGGTCCGCTCAGTACCACCAACGGCATCTCCTACGCTGATGCTCTACGAACGGGTATGGAAAATCCACTCCACTCCACTGTGGAAATCTCTCAGAAAACGCTCAGCAGGTCCCAGTCCAGCCACAAAGCAATTTGGAAACTATGATGCTTACCATGCAACAAAGTATGATGATAACAAAATTCCTTAATGTAAATCACATCGACGCCATAATGCTGGTTGAAACGCACCTCACAAGCAGATATAACTTCCACATACGGGGTTACACCTTCTACCGCACATATCATCCCGATGGTAAAGCCCACGGCGGCACCGGCACCTTAATAAGAGAACGCATCAAACACCGTCTTCACCAAAGGTTTGCAACAAATTACCTGGAAGCCACGTCCACAAAAGTGCAGTCAGGAAACGACAACCTTTGCATCGCCGCTGTCTACTGCCCACCTCGCTTTACAATCTCCGAAGGTCAATTCATGGATTTCTACAACTCACTTGGGGATCGCTTCATAGCTGCTGGAGATTATAACGCCAAGCATACGCGCTGGGGATCACGCCTCGTTACTCCCAAGGGAAGGCAACATTATAATGCACTTATAAATGTGAGAAATAAGTTGGACTACGTTTCTCCTGGTAGCCCCACATATTGGCCAGCAGATCCCGGAAAGATTCCAGATCTAATTGCCTTCGCAGTGACAAAAAATATCCCACGCAACCCAATAAGCGCCAAGGCCCTAA
Organism: Drosophila ficusphila; assembly: GCF_018152265.1. Classification (NCBI taxonomy): domain Eukaryota; kingdom Metazoa; phylum Arthropoda; class Insecta; order Diptera; family Drosophilidae; genus Drosophila; species Drosophila ficusphila. The sequence goes on from NW_025064569.1 coordinate 910,417, forward strand.
CGGATCTCTCATCAGACCACTCTCCATTATTGATAACCACACACTTGGATGCAACTATATTGCAATACATAGGTCAGTCAACGACCCACTTGACCCACTTGAGTGTTGCCCAACTAACATAATGCTGACACTGCAACAGGACGCCCAAGACCACTTGAGATCGTCGAACCACTAACGTTATGCTGATGGTGCAACAGGATGCCCCGACCCTCAGCCACAGAAAGACGAAACGGTCAGCCACTTTAACAATTTCATACACAAACACTTTTATTTCCATTTGTATTTATGTATAAGCATTTATGTACTAGTATATAAGATTGTACTCGGCAGCGGCGGCTTCTTGGCCACCGCTGAACAATATATGAATTCAGTTTCGAAAACCAACTCGAAGACTAAAGTCACTTTTAAATGATTCTAAAACAATACTACTGAAAATACCAACAATCACTTTTGGGCGACTGGACTCTGGCGGACACCAAGATTCAGTAGGACTCCGGAGCGGATACCATAACTCGCGCAGCGACACCGACAGAGCCGAAACATTTGCTTCACATATCAGGGGCGTCTTCCAGCCGAATTCCGCTGAAAATCCTTTTGTTTACCGCAAATCCAAGCTGAAATTGAATCCACGATAACACCGTTTCGACCAAAAAATGATAATTGAACTTCCAAACTGTGCTATTAAGGTCATTTGTAAACTCTTCAATGGGATCATACGTCTTGGCTACTTCCCAAAATGGAAAAAGTCAATAATTATAATGATACCGAAGCCCGGAAAAGATCACACGATTCCGTCCTCTTACAGACCAATAAGTCTTTTATCATGCCTGTCCAAACTGTTCGAAAAATGCCTTCTAACATGCATAATACCATATATGGGAGCTCATAACATTATCCCAGCCCATCAAATTGGCTTCAGAGAAAATCATGGAACTATCGAGCAAGTCAACAGAATAACATCAGAGATTCGCACAGCCTTCTAACATAGAGAATACTGTTTATGGGGAAGACAACCAATATGCCACCCTTGTAATTAAATAACGCACGAGTAGGTTAAGTTAATTAAAGTATGTTTATTTTGGAGTTGCAACCTTTATGTTTTTTCGTTTTTTGATATTTGCGCGAACAATGTATGCGAGATGAGTTGGTGTTTGATCTGAGGTGAGATAAGCCGAAAGCGCGGCTTCTTTATACAGTCGCTTTGACGATTATAGATAATGCAGATAACAAACATAAGAGAGTCTTTAAGAGCGGCTCCCAACTCCCTACACCTATGCGCATAAAATTAGGTGCTGGCTGTCTGCTCCGAACAAATACTGCAGCGCGATATTCCTCGACGTATCTCAAGCATTCGACCGCCTCTGGCTCAACGGTCTTATGCATAAAATCAAAACACACTTTCCCAGGTACACTCATAAATTACTTGAGTATTATCTCTTCAACAGAGTCTTCGCAGCGAGGTGTAAAACAACAACATCCGACAACTACAAAATCGAAGATGGAGTCCCACACAGCGCTATTCCCACGAGCGACCGACAAATAACATCCCCCGTGCAACATCCCAATTAGCCAACCACCTCACGGTAGTAGAGAAATGGCTATCCGACTGGCGTATCAAAATAAACGAACAGAAGTGTAAACACATAACGTTTACTCTTAATAGACAAACATGCACTCCGCTCTACTTGAATAGTACGACAGACGTCTAACATAGCGTAGACATATCGAATGCAAGAAACTACATCTAAAACTAAAAGCCAGCAGCCTGCTCTACAACTCCACTCCTAAGCCAATCTGGACGTATGGCTCCCAGCTCTGGGAGAACGCAAAACCAACATAGACATCATACAGCGGGCTTGAGCAAATATTCTAAGAACTATCACTGGGGCACCATGGTATATTCGAAACCAAAACATCTTGGCACTCTCGCAGTTAAAGATGAAATAGAGAAGCAAAAAGCTCCATACTAGGAAAAACTCTCAGCCCACCCAAATCCTCTCGCAAGCGATCTGACTCGGGTTTCCAGAAGAACCCGCCTACAACGTAACGACCTTCCAACCCAGCCATAATTTGTCAGGGCCATTTTTACTGTACCAGTCTATATGACTGATAGTTAGGTTAGTATACGATGTGATACACTTATTGTTAGTCTCGTAAAGAGAAGATTCAATAAACAAAGAAAAGCATTCAAAAGAAAAAAAAAATACTGTCTGAGTCCCTAGGCCAGCAGTTAAGAAGGGCAGTCACCCTTCCAACATAATCTTCCTAAATTCTGGATTAGAACAACACTGGCCAACCGGCCGTTCCTTACCACCAACCTTCATCTAAGGAGTGCGACCGCTGCTTGGGACCCCCTGACAACAAGCGTGTCACACAAACTACAACACACTTTAATATTAATTGGCGCCCAGTGTAAACAACCCATCAGGTTAAAGTTTGGAAATCCTGTAAATGAGCTATTCCTTTCGCATATTTTCCGGACATATGCATGTCACTAAGCAATCAAATACACTGCCAGAAAATTTTCTGCAGCTCAATACATCACAATTAACATATTCCTAATACACTCACTAATTGAATTTGAATTAAGTAGTGTAGTATGCTCACATATTGGGTACGCTCTGTACCAGCTACATATATTCAATTACAATGTTGCGTACTTAACATTCCGAGTTAATACATAAGTCAAATGTGCAGAGCAGCATAAACAAAACGTTCCCAGCAACTCAAGTGCGAGCTTATCCAACTCACACAAGAATGCCACGGGGAGCCCAAAGTGCTTAGTCTGCAGGTTTGACATGCGCAACCCAAGTGCCAAGTCGGCATGCCTAGCATGCGCGACCGAGCTGATCATATGTAAGCATAATACTCTCTCACGCTATACACTGCGCGCTTGCCAAAGCGACGGCTGCTCCGCTGCCGGCGTCTCCGACAGCGCAGCTGCGCAGCCGAGGGCATGTCTATACTTTGAACATATGCCCAAGATAAGAGTAAAATCGGATGTTCCTGGAGCAGGACCTAGCTGCTCCAACTCCGAACAATATGTCTCTTAATAAATGTATTTGAATTAAACCGGAATAACTGCAGTGTGTTTTAATACGAAGACTTATTCTATTACATGGCGACCGTGACATAGTCACAATCTTCGGATGTGTAAAAAAAAAAACAAACATAAGTGCAAAAGTGCTAAAAAAAAAAATGAATAACGAAATATCGAATTTTGTGTGTTGTTTGCATTTTTTTCGCTATTACCAATACCCTTATCTATAACAATTAATTGAGAATGTGTAGCTACTTACGCAGGTAATTTTTTTTGTCCAATTAAATTTTATGTAGCTCCATATGAGCTCACCATCCTCCGCCACCGGCTCAGAGTTCGATAGTGAAGGGACTCCAATTACATCCACTCCAAAACAGACATCCGAGAATTCCCCAACAGTAGGAAAGATTGCTATAGATCCAGAACAGCTTAAAGCTGTAATTCAGGCGGCCGTTGCCCACGTTTTAGCAGAGAAGGCCGTCAAAGACAACCGTAGGGAAAATGGTTTGCGCCAGACTATACAAAATTTGGCCACCCAAGTAGCGGCCGTGCAGATTGTACCGACCCGAGCGCAAGCTCCTCAAATTCGAATATATGAACGTATAGCAATAAGCGGCGACGTCCAGTGCAATGAGCCATTGGACGCCGTAAAGTGCCTGCCCGAGTATGCGGGAACACAGGAAACATACGTGTCCTGACGACATACGGCAGTACCCGCCTATTACATATTTAGGGGATATGTTAGAAGCTCACGCCATTATTAGGCGGTTATTATTATTAGGAGTAAAATAAGAGGAACTTCCGATGCCGTGCTATCCTCGATTGACACTGTATTGAATTTCGATGCGATCATAAATCGACTCGATTTCACAAACGACCAATTCACGTTATCGAGCAGGAGATGGGCACCCTCAGACAGGGTAACCTTACGTTACTACAGTACTATGAAGAGGTTGAGCAAATGACGGGATGATGCCCTCCGTGTGTTCATTTCAGGACTTTATCGCAGTCTCACTGACGTACTATTCTCGTTGAAGTCGAAAGACATGCCATCTGCGTTCGCATTAGCTCAAGAAGTGGAATCAAACCACGAGAGATTCTCATTCGCAGAGTCGTTTGCAAGAAGTCAGGAGGATAAGGATCGTAAGTCAACGCCAAAGACGCTAGAACGTCAAGAAGACAAGATCCCCTCCCAAGACAGAAAGCGCAGGTCCAACCCGAACAGCGTAACAATAGGCCCCAACAAGAACCCATGGATGTTGACCCATCCTTTTCTAAAATGCTACCGCACCCCCCAGTCCAAGGCTATCAGAATAGAAGGCCAGCTGTGTCTGTCCGCACAAACATTCAACATTATAAAACATGTTTTATAAAGGATTTTGCAGCAATAGCAAGACCCATTTCAGACATTTTAAAAGGGAAAAACGGAAGTGTTAGTAGGGATAGCTCACGTAACATTTCGGTACAGTTCTCTGATACGCAGCAACAAGCGTTTCAGAAGCTGCGAAATATCTTGGCATCTGAAGATGTGATGCTAAGATACCCTGATTACAAGAAGGCGTTTGATCTAACGACGGACGCCTGTGCCTATGGTATTGGTGCAGTCCTATCGCAAAAAGGACGCCATTACAATAAATTCAAGAACGTTAAAAGACAGAGAAATCAACTACTCCACAAAAGACAGTGAATTATTGGCCATCGTATGGGCTTTGGCCAAGCTACGGCACTACTTATATGCCGTTAAAGATATAAATATCTTTACCGATCACCAGCCATTAACCTTTGCGGTATCGGAATCCAATCCGAATGCAAAAATCAAAAGGTGGAAAGCTCGCATTGACGAGTCTGGTGCGCGTATTCACTACAAGCCTGGTAAAGAAAATCTTGTTGCCGATGCACTTTCTCGGCAGCAACTAAATGTGATAAGGGAACAAGAGGCTGAATCGTGCGCTGCCACTATACACAGCGAACTCTCCCTGACCCACACAATCGAAACAACGGATAAGCCCTTAAACTGTTTTCAAAATCAGATAACTCTAGAAGAGGCACGCTTTCCGTTAAAACGCAGCTTCGTACTCTTCGGAAACAAGAGACGACACGCGGTCAACTTTTCCTGCAAAGAGTCATTACTGGATGAGCTCGCAGACATTATTGTTGCTAAAGGCGTAAACGCCATTCATTGCGATCTGCACACGCTAGCGATAATACAGGATGATTTAGTTCGGCAATTCCCAGCCACCAAATCATGACTGCGCGAAATCATGACTGCCGAACATAATAGGGCACACAGATCGGCACAGGAAAACGTCAAGCAGGTACTCTCCGAGTATTATTTTCCCAAAATGGCTAAACTAGCCAATGAAATCGTTCAAAACTGCAAAACCTGCGCGAGGGCCAAATATGATAGGCATCCTAAGAAACAGGAAATCTGCGAGTCACCGATCCCTTCCTGTGCAGGGGAGATGTTACATATTGATATCTTCTCAACGGACAGAAAATACTTTCTAACATGCATCGATAAGTTCTCAAAGTTCGCAGTCGTGCAGCCTATCCCCTCTAGAACGATTGAAGATCTCAAGCCTGCACTGTTACAGTTAATGAATTATTTCCCAAAGGCCAAGACGATCTATTGTGACAATGAACCGTCATTGAATTCACATACAATCTCAGCCATGTTGACTAACCACTTTGGAGTTAATATCGCAAATGCACCACCCTTACACAGTGTATCGAACGGCGGAACGATTTCACAACACTCTGGCAGAACTCGCCAGATGCCTTAAAATTGACAAAGGCATCAGCGACACTGTTGAGCTTATTTTACTGGCCACTACCAGGTATAACAAGTCTATTCACTCGGTCATCGACAAGAGACCAGCTGATGTGCTTCAGACTCAAACGGACAGTCCGCAGTATGAAGTACAAGATAGATTAAAAAAAGCACAAGAAAAGCTCAGAAATAGGGAAAATGCGTCTCGTCAGAATAGGGTCTTCGACGTTGGTGAAAAAGTATTGGTAAAATCCAACAGAAGGCTAGGGAATAAACTCACACCCTTATGTGAGGAAAGAGCTGTGGAAGCGGACCTGGGGACCACGGTCCTCATTAAGGGGAGGGTGGTCCACAAGGACAATCTCAGATGATAAAATCAAACAATGTCCTTTACTTTTTTAATTCATTTTTTATAACACCTTTTTTATCACACTTTTAAGCCACTTGGCATAATTCATTACTACCATAACTATAAGGTTCATAGCCAATGGCATAGTTTGTTTTAAGTTTATTTCGGTGGTGGTGGAAATCTCTTTATGAGCAAAAAAAAAAAGCTAAAGTTTAATCCCACAGGTTCGGACCCATACTTTGTCTATTTATATACCTGGCGTCGGCTCACATTACTGATTATTCACAGGCCAAGTACATTCCCATCGTTGATGGTGAAGTCCTAGTATGGGAAGAGTTCGCATTCGTCACACACGCAGCGAACCTCTCAAAATATGCGCGCGTGATAGAGGAGACGAGCAGCATGATCGACATGTTTCCGCTATCCCACATGAAGAAGCTTCTAAGCGTGGATACCGCTCACCTCCAAGATTTGCTAGAGTCCTTGGGCGTTCATCACAGAGTAGCTAGGAGTTTGGACTTCTTAGGATCAATGCTAAAGGTCGTAGCAGGGACACCGGATGCCGGTGACTTAGAAAAAAACATATTCACTGAAATGAAGTTAGTTGAGTCGAGCAATAGACAAATCCAAATCAATACTAAAATTCAAAACCAAATCAATCAACTAACCTCTACCGTCAATTTAATTTTGAGATCAGCCAAAAAGTCACAGATAGATACTGGACATTTGTATGAGACACTTCTTGCTAGAAACCGAATGTTAATGACAGAATTACAGAATTTGATGCTTGCAATAACCCTTGCTAAAATTAATATTGTTAGTCCGAATATTTTAGATCACGAAGACTTAAAATCAGTTTGGCTAGAGGAACCCACCAACACACCCATTGGGGATCTTTTGTCTGTCTCGTCCGTAAAGATTCTGCAGTCCGCTAACATGTTATCATACATTTCATTATAAAATTTCCTAAAATTAAACTAGCCTGTAAGAAAATAACAATTTTCCCGGTCGCCCATGGTGAGACGATTTTGCAGATAAAAGATAACGTCATCGCGGAATGCAATGGAAAAATCCACGCCATTAAGAACTGCTCCGTATCACCAGGAGCCACGTTCTGCCGCTTGGCAACAGAGAGTTCATGCGCTAAAGAACTGCATACAGGTGGGGTGGCGCACTGCCGAATACAAGACAGCGATCTTCAACCAATAACTTATGTGGACGAAGGGATCGTAATTATCAACAATCGAGCTGCCAAAGTCCGAGTGGACAGCGGGACGGAAGTCTGGATACATGGCACACATCTCGTCACCTTTGAAAAACAAGCCACGATAAACGACACCCTTTTCAGCAATCATGCTAACACTCAGAAGAGAGCCCCAGGGGCGGCCAGCTTCCCTCTGTTGAACATCACCGCCAGCCAGGATGTCCTCAGCCTCCCTTATCTTCATCGCTTGAGTGAAAGAAATTTGGAGTTCATCAAGGAGTTCAGAGAAGAAATCGACGACCACCAGACGCATCTCGCAGTAATTATTGCCGGAGCAATATGCTGCGCACTCATCTGCATCGGCATTGCGTATCTCCGTCTTACTGGGGCAAAAAGATCTGCGATCCAGAAAGGAGAAATGATCGCCGAACTACGAACGGCCGAGGGCGGCCTTGACCTAGAGGGGGGAGTAGTTAACTGTGGTCAGCAAGACCAGAGTCGTTGACCATAGTTACGTTAACATTGTCGCGCCGGCCAAACTGCCGACCAAGCAATGGGCCGGACGCTCGTGCACAGACGGCAAACACAGCATATTTGCGTGGCCGCTGTGAGCTTATGTTAGCCTTAAGAATATTCCCTGTATTCAGTTCCATTCTAGAAGCTGAATAAAGAGAACAAGCTCATTCATTGAATAACTCCGGCAACCGCCGTTAGACACTTTATTATTCCAAACTTGACTGAGTCTCTAGGCCAGCAGGTAAAGAAGGGCAGTCACCCTTCCATCATAATCATCCTATATCATCAATAGATGATAACAGCCAGCCGGCTACCCACACAGTGACGGCTGCGCGGAAACCTCGAAGAAGTTTAATACCTGCCGGGTGGACTTCGCGGGAGAAATATAATTTATATAATAATACATAAGCGACGGCTGCTCCGCTGCCGGCGTCTCCGACAGCGCAGCTGCGCAGCCGAGGGCATGTCTATACTTTGAACATATGCCCAAGATAAGAGTAAAATCGGATGTTCCTGGAGCAGGACCTAGCTGCTCCAACTCCGAACAATATGTCTCTTAATAAATGTATTTGAATTAAACCGGAATAACTGCAGTGTGTTTTAATACGAAGACTTATTCTATTACATGGCGACCGTGACATAGTCACAATCTTCGGATGTGTATAAAAAAAAAACAAACATAAGTGCAAAAGTGCTAAAAAAAAAAATGAATAACGAAATATCGAATTTTGTGTGTTGTTTGCATTTTTTTCGCTATTACCAATACCCTTATCATATCAATTAATTGAGAATGTGTAGCTACTTACGCAGGTAATTTTTTTGTCCAATTAAATTTTATGTAGCTCCATATGAGCTCACCATCCTCCGCCACCGGCTCAGAGTTCGATAGTGAAGGGACTCCAATTACATCCACTCCAAAACAGACATCCGAGAATTCCCCAACAGTAGGAAAGATTGCTATAGATCCAGAACAGCTTAAAGCTGTAATTCAGGCGGCCGTTGCCCACGTTTTAGCAGAGAAGGCCGTCGAAGACAACCGTAGGGAAAATGGTTTGCGCCAGACTATACAAAATTTGGCCACCCAAGTAGCGGCCGTGCAGATTGTACCGACCCGAGCGCAAGCTCCTCAAATTCGAATATATGAACCTATAGCAATAAGCGGCGACGTCCAGTGCAATGAGCCATTGGACGCCGTAAAGTGCCTGCCCGAGTATGCGGGAACACAGGAAACATACGTGTCCTGACGACATACGGCAGTACCCGCCTATTACATATTTAGGGGATATGTTAGAAGCTCACGCCATTATTAGGCGGTTATTATTATTAGGAGTAAAATAAGAGGAACTTCCGATGCCGTGCTATCCTCGATTGACACTGTATTGAATTTCGATGCGATCATAAATCGACTCGATTTCACAAACGACCAATTCACGTTATCGAGCAGGAGATGGGCACCCTCAGACAGGGTAACCTTACGTTACTACAGTACTATGAAGAGGTTGAGCAAATGACGGGATGATGCCCTCCGTGTGTGGACTTAATCGCAGTCTCACTGACGTACTATTCTCGTTGAAGTCGAAAGACATGCCATCTGCGCTCGCATTAGCTCAAGAAGTGGAATCAAACCACGAGGGATTCTCATTCGCAGAGTCGTTTGCAAGAAGTCAGGAGGATAAGGATCGTAAGTCAACGCCAAAGACGCTAGAACGTCAAGAAGACAAGATCCCCTCCCAAGACAGAAAGCGCAGGTCCAACCCGAACAGCGTAACAATAGGCCCCAACAAGAACCCATGGATGTTGACCCATCCTTTTCTAAAATGCTACCGCACCCCCCAGTCCAAGGCTATCAGAATAGAAGGCCAGCTGTGTCTGTCCGCACAAACATTCAACATTATAAAACATGTTTTATAAAGGATTTTGCAGCAATAGCAAGACCCATTTCAGACATTTTAAAAGGGAAAAACGGAAGTGTTAGTAGGGATAGCTCACGTAACATTTCGGTACAGTTCTCTGATACGCAGCAACAAGCGTTTCAGAAGCTGCGAAATATCTTGGCATCTGAAGATGTGATGCTAAGATACCCTGATTACAAGAAGGCGTTTGATCTAACGACGGACGCCTGTGCCTATGGTATTGGTGCAGTCCTATCGCAAAAAGGACGCCATTACAATAAATTCAAGAACGTTAAAAGACAGAGAAATCAACTACTCCACAGAAGACAGTGAATTATTGGCCATCGTATGGGCTTTGGCCAAGCTACGGCACTACTTATATGCCGTTAAAGATATAAATATCTTTACCGATCACCAGCCATTAACCTTTGCGGTATCGGAATCCAATCCGAATGCAAAAATCAAAAGGTGGAAAGCTCGCATTGACGAGTCTGGTGCGCGTATTCACTACAAGCCTGGTAAAGAAAATCTTGTTGCCGATGCACTTTCTCGGCAGCAACTAATGTCATAGGGGAACAAGAATCTTTCCCCTACCCACACAATAGAAACAACGGATAAGCCCTTCAACTGCTTCCAAAACCAAAACGCATCTTCGTCCTCTTCGGAAACAAGAGACGTCATGCGATCAATTTTCCCTGCAAAGAGTCATTACTTGATGAGCTCGATGATGTAATGTACACACGCTCACAATGGTACAGAACGAACTAATTCGGTAATTTCCGGCCACAAAATTCTGGCATTGCAAAAATCTCGTAACGGACATTTTTGCAGTCAACGAAAGACGAGAAATCCTCACTGACGAACACAACGGGGCCCACAGGTCAGCCCAGGAAAACGTATAGCAGGTACTCTCCGAGAACTACTTTTCAAAAATGACCAAATTTTTTTTAATTTATTGATTGAATATTTGTGTATTTTAGTGTTCAGCGCATTTGCTATATAATTCAAACACACATCTCAAGAATTCATACATATGTATTTCTTTAATACTTAACTACGACATCAATGTATGAATAATTGTTACGCACTTTTGCAAGACTTAATAATTACGAATATTGAAACACATCATACAGAGGTTTGGAGTCGAGTAATCAAGTGTATTGAGTAGTATAAGTTTGAAAAAATTTGTAGAAATTGACATGAAAATGGAGGCGGTGCTTCGTCTTCACTCGAGTATAATTCCAGGGCTAGCAAAAAAATCCAAAGGCAATTCAATTTACATAGCAAACTTGACTAGATCGATATTCTGCGGCTGCCGAAATCGAAATTGCTTCCGAAATCGTAGCGAGTTGCAGAACTTACGCGAAAGCCAAGTACGACAGGCACCTAAAGAGACAGGAGCTCGGCGAGACAACGATCCCCTCTCAAGTGGGGGAAATGTTACATATTGACATTTTCTCTACGGATAAAAATACTTACTCACTTGCATCGACAAGTTTTTGAATTTTTACCCAAGGGCTAGAGTAGTCTATTATGATAATTAACCTTCATTAAATTCACACACTAACTCAACCATGCTTGACAACCATTTTGGCGTTAGCATTACAAATGCACCGCACCTGCATAGCGTCTCAAACGGGCAAGTGGAGCGCTTCTGGAACTTGCTCGATGCCTAAGGGCATGACGGATACCGTGGAGATAATTTTATTAGCCACCACTAAAGACAACAAGTCGATACACTCGGTCGTTAATAAACGGCCAGCCGACATTGTGCAGGCACACCCAGACGACCCGCAGACGGAGGTCCAAAAAATAATCATACAAGCCCAGAACACCCTTAGGGACAGGGAAAATGCCTCCCGACAAAATAGAGTATTTAAGGTCGGCGAAAAAATCAAACCGGAGTCTTGGCAACAAACTCACACCACTGTGTGAGGAGAAAGCCGTTGAAGCGGGGTTCATAAGGACAACCTTAGGTAGGCGAAGCATAACCTTGTCATCATTCGCCAGATAGTTTTTTTTTATTTTTATATTTTTTATTATTTTTACCACTAGCCACTTGTTAACCATAAGTTTTTCAACCGCTTTTGTTCTTAGTTAAGCTGTAGTATGCTCACATTTCGGGTACACACTGTACCACTTATATCACTGCAATATTGTGGCGTTTGGTTATGGCCAAATATTCCCAGCACTTCAAGTGCGGAATAATTCGATCCACACAACAATGTTATGAACATCCTAAATGCTGAGCCGGCATGTCTGCATGCGCGGCCGATCATTCGTTTATCATGTGAGCATAACACTCTCCCTCTCATGCGCGCCCGCTGCTTGCGCCGCCCATATACACTTATGCATAAGCATTGACCGCTGCTCTGCAGCGGCACACGTAAATTAATATATATGTTTATATATCGCGCAGCTATATGAATTGTAAGCCAAGGCCAATATTTCTTAAGCTGAGAGCGACATTATCAAGTGAAGCTCCGAACAATATGGTTCACACAAATGTTTAATAAATATATAAAAATAAACTAAATTAACCACAGTGTGTACCAATTTATTTCAAAACTATTACAAAGCTTATTCTTTATACTTTGGTGGTGGGCTACCCCATTTAGAACAGACATTACAATTTATCCAATTTACAGGCTTACATCCACACCCCTGCTCTTATTTTTAACCATGAAACCGGCGCACGTCACGGACTATTCACAGACTAAATACATTCCCATCATAGATGATCAGATTTTAGTATGGTATGCTTCGTAAAACATACAGCGAATCTGTCGGAATAAAAGCGTGATGGAGGAAACTCCTGTTTCCCCAATCACATAAGCAAAAACTCTTGGACGTTGACATCGTTCATCTGTTTAAATTTCCTAGGAACGGCGTTGAAAGTTGTTGCGGGGACGCCAGATAAAGAAGATTTTGAAAAAGTTAATTTCACAGAATTCCAATTAAATAATGTAAACAATAGGCAAATAGATATCAATAATAAGGTACAAGATCAAAATAACAAAATTTCCACACCGTCAATCAACTTCTGAGGTTGGCCAAAGAAGCCCAAATTAACAGGGGACACCTATAAGAGATGTTACTATCTCGAAATAGGATGATTTCAAGGGAGCTACAAAGTTTAATACTGGCGATAGCTCTTGCTAAGGTCAATGTTGTAAGTCCAAGCATATTAGATCATGCAGACCTAGAAAATGTGTGGATGGAGGAGCCACCGATACTCCTATTAACATTTGCATCTTCTTTTCAAATTCTTCTTTTTTTATTTTCAGCCTTAATTAAAGTCACTATTTTTCCCGTATCGCATCACGACACGATGCTCAGACTAGTAAACAACGTATTGCCGGAATGCAATGGAGAATTCCTAGAGGCACTAGAGGCTTTATTTTGTCAGCAAGCGCTAAGAAGATCGTGCGTCCAAGGGCTCCACGCTGGAGGCTCCGCTCATTGCAAGATCCAGCAAAGTGACCTGCAGCCCGTTACCTACGTCGACGAAGGGATTATCATCGTAGACGATCGACCGGCCCGCGTGAGTGTGGACAACGGCACTTTTGTTCACATACGAGGCACCCACCTCGTCACTTTTTCCGAGTGTGCCACGGTCAACGAATACCACCAACCTTCATCTAAGGAGTGCGACCGCTGCGTGGGACCCCCTGGCATCGACAAGAGTGTTACACAAACTACAATTTAATATTAATTTACACACTTAGGAACAATGTTTACCTTTAAAAGTTTTTATTGGGCTCCTAGAGCATTTATCGTCGCAAGCATGTTAAAGGGTAGGATCAGCTTTGATACTACAACGCCCTTGGTAGGGCAATTAAAGAAGAAGGAACCTCTGTCTACATTTTTATTGTTGTGACGACTAGGTCGGAAAGAGCACAGACCCACTTCCTCACGCTGAGGGCAAACCGGACACCCTTGTTAGACAGAGGGGCCCTCTAAGGCTTACTCGTGTTCGTTAAGAACCTACCAAATCCGGAATTAGAAGAAACTCCCATACCACAATATCCATGGCATATAATTATATATATATATAGTTATTTATTCTACAGAATTATTAGTATTAACGGCACACAAGTCTTCAAATCTCGCTCAAGGGCTAAAAACCAAGTCGAAGGCAATTCAGAACATTAAAAAAACCGTTAATGGATATTTTATTCTAGGGATTATATTGGACAATGAGAAATCACAAAATTCCATTACCTTCATGCTTCGAGATCAATTGAATATTGAAATTTACAAAGCCGGAGTTAATGAGATGCTTGAAATATAAGCAAGAACATTGATTTCCAAGAAGTACTGAACAGAGCAATTTACGAATACATTTTTTCAATACACTCTGCAACCAATAAAAAGACTATACGTATTCTTTACACAGAACTTTACGACAAAACAAGACAGGAAAATATTGAGAAAATCAAAAATAAACAATTAATAGACTTGCAAAACCACAATCAAAATAGTAACCCAACACAGACGTACACGGTTCGTCAGGAGATTTTTATTAAACAAAACTCAAGTTTGGGGTTCAAACTAACAGCTAAGTATAAGAAACACACTGTAAAAATGGATAAGGATACACCCATACTATCAGAACCAGGGAAAATAGTGCATAAGAGTAATAATAAAAACCAGGTTATTTATTTCGAGGACGGGTCTGTGTTTTATGGAAAATAGAAATTACACTGATGCTCAAAACATAACCATAAACAAGGGAATAGGGAAATTGCAGGTCACCACGACAACAATAGCCCATATAGTAGACCTAAAACAAATAGAAAATACACTTGATAAATTATCCCAACACACTGAAAATGGACTAAAGACAAATAATCTATATCACACACTGCATCATGAAATAGAACAAACCTTTACCACCGTTTATGCAATAACAGGTTCATTCACTCAAAGGCAGAGTAGTTTCATAAATTGGATAGGATCAACGTGGAGACATGTGGCAGGCAGCCCTGACCACGATGATTTAGTAATTCTAGAAAAAACATTGACAATTTAGTTTCAAACAATAATAGTCCAGCAATTAATCATAAATCGACAGTTAGAAGAGAGGCTTAATAAATTTAGGAAAGGTAATTATTTCAGTAACGAAATTACGGCCGCTGCCCTGCTCATGACATTAAAATCCTCCTTGGGGACTTTAATGCCAAGGTAGGGCGAGAAGACATCTTTGGTGCCACCGTCGGACGAGTTAGTCTACAAGAGACCACCTCGAGCAATTGTCTCAGATTAATAGGCTTTGCTGCAGCGAGATTTGTCTTAACTCAATTTTCTGATATCGTATACCTTGAGAATTATGTAAATATACATAAATATGAAAATGTTCAATTTGACCTTAAATTATAAAGAGAGAATTTGCCAAATTATAGTAGGTAATTCGAAAATTACCATTCATCAATAGCTGCAAATTGGTTTTTAATAATTGTTACAAAATTGAGTTGAGCTTAATTCGTTAAATCAGCATACGAAGTGTAATTTAGACTAACTCAAAGGTCTGATCCGGCTTCACCTCGAGAAGGCCTTACTAAAACGACCCAAAAGTGAATAGGTTAGGTCAGCGTTGACACAGCTAAGTGAATAGTAGAAGGCAAAGCTCACTCACGATAGGATAATAATCCAATTACCAATAACATGAGTCCAGAGCCTACTATTGCAAGGGACGTACGCGCAAATACCCTAGCTATTAAACCCAACATACAACCTGTATACCCAGAGATACCCATTATTCCAGTTGTCAACAACATTAGTTCAGAGCCTACTATTGCAGTAATTCAAATCAATCCTGACAAACATTAAATCCCTCAGACATAAATATTTTCCAATTTCGATTGGCGCCACCTGAATTATAAACACTTCAAACACCTTTATCGAGGAAGGCAGACATAAACAATAATACAATTAATACTTTAATTAAACAAAAGATGTAGCCGGAAACTATTTCATCAGGCCACATTTTTGACCAATAAAAATTCTCTAATCAAAGTCCACTTTCGCTGCCCGCGACGCTGTCATCGGTAGAAGCCATAGTTATAAGAATAATGCAATTTGTGAAAACAGTTTAAGATCTATCTCGAAACTTGCCACTAAAAAACTCCGTTGCGCATTAAAATAAAAATCGTTTCTTTTTATATATCCCGAAGTGAAAAACATAATTGGCGCAGTCGGTAGGATACAAGTATTATCCTCGCGAGAGACTACCTATAAAGGACTTTAAAAAATCTCTTCGCGAAAATTAAACATTATTTGTATCCGCAAAACGAATTTAGTTAAAAACCAATCAACATTAGTTAAATCAGGAATGAGGATTTATAGTGTCTAAACCAGAGATAATAATCTGATTATTTTCGCCTAAATAAAAAATAAATATAATATAGAAAAACTTAAACCTTTAAAAATGGAACTGCCATTAACATCAGCAGTAGCAGAAGCCGTAGCCGCAGCAGCAAAATCTACAGAAGTCCTCTCAGATGTATCTATGAATCATTTCCTTCTGCAACTAAAGCAGATAAATAAATTCAATGAAGACCCACTCTATTTCGCTCTCTTTATAAAAGAAGTCGATGAATTAGTTTACCATTATCCTACATCATCAGAAGGCCAAAATCTAATTATTCAAGCAGCCATCAGGAACCTCCTAGTGTAGTATGCTCACATATTGGGTACCCTCTGTACCATCTATATTCAATTACAATGTTGCACACTTAATATTCCAAGTTAATACACAAGCCAAATGTGCAGAGTAGCATAAAGCAAATGTTCCCAGCAACTCAAGTGCGAGCTTAAAATGCCCAAGAGTGTTCTTATAAAATCTATAATATATCAATAAAGGACAAAAATACCAATGCATTTGTGATCTAATCCTTCGGGGCGTCGATAGGTTATTACACTACTTTGACAAGCCCGATCACTCTTGATGAGAAATGTACCACAGGACTGGAAGGAATGGAGAACCTCGTTTCGCACTGTATTGAAATTCGATGCGATCATACACCGACTCGATTTTACATACAGTGACAAGCGACCGATTCACGTCATCGAACAGGAGATGGACACTCTTATGCAGGGCAGCCTTACGCTTTTGCAATACTATGACGAGGTTGACAAAAAGCTCACCTTGCTCACTAATAAAGCCACTATGTCTTATGAGTCATCGACGGCAAAAGTTTGTGCGATAAATTCCGGGATGATGTCCTCCGCGTATTTATTTCGGGACTTAAACGCAGTCTCACTGATGTCCTCTTTTCGGCGAAGCCGAAGGACATGCCATCTGCGCTCGCATTGACTCAAGCAGTGGAATCGAACCACGAAAGATACTCATTCGCAACGTCGTTTGCAAAGAGTCAAGAGGATAGGGACAGGAAAAACCACTCCTCAAATACACCCCCAAGCAAGTGCTGGAAAAAATCCAAACATTACTAAACTCTGCTCCACGCAACGAACGGCATCGTAGAAGCACTCCGGAACCCATGGACGTTAACCCCTCGCTGTCTAAAATGGTAAAACCATCCCAAGCCCCGGTGTACCAGAAGCCGGCTGGGTCCGATCGGTCAGCTCCCCAGAAGAGGCAGAGGGTTAATCACGTTGCGGAAAGCGCAGGCACTTCCGAAGAGATGTACTCCACCGCGGCTTCTAGCGCGGAGAAAGAAATAAATGACGACGCCATTTGCGACTACGACTCGGACTTTTTAAGGGAAAGTTCCTGCTGCCCGTCATCAGAGTAGCGGGGATGGACATGAGGCTTTTCGTTGACATTGACGCGACAAAAAATTTCACCGGACCATACGAAAGATAGGAACTCGTCAGCCTGTAGAAACTCCGTTTACAATTCATTCCATTCATGGCGTCACCACTATTACCAAAAAATGCTTTGGGACAATTTTCAACTTGAAGGCCACGTTCTTCATTTTTTCCTGACTTGTGCTCCTTTGACGCGATTATTGGCCTAGACCTGACCACCTCAAGTGGGGCACTGAGGTCAGAGGTGCTTTTTTAAAAATGCTCAGCGACAGGAAAAAAGCCTTCGCGAACCCTAACGAGGCCCTTCCGTATAATACATCTGTGGTGGCCATCATAAGAACTATAAGCGAGGAGCCTATTTATGCCTAGCTCTACCCGTACCCAATGGGGGCAGCCGATTTCGTCAATGGCAAAATTCAAGATCTGCTGAAGAATGGCATAAATAATAAGTCGAAATCCCCTAAAATCACCCAATATGGGTAGTAGATAAGAAGGGTACCGACGAATCTGGCAAACGGAAAATGCGTTTGGTGTTGGACTTTTGCGAACTGAACGAAAGAACAATACCTGACCGATACCTTATGCCAAACATATCGATGAAATTAGGAAACTTGGGCATGGCCAAGTATTTCACAACGCTGGACTTAAAACCCGGTTATCATCAGATCACTCTGGCTGACCGCGATCGTGAAAAAACTTCCTTTTCAGTAAATGGGAATTTCGCAGACTGCCGTTTGGGCTAAAGAATGCTGCCAGCATTTTCCAAAGAACGATTGACGACATTCTACGAGAAAACATTGGCAAATTTTTTTCAGTTTTATGTTGATGGCGTCATCGTCTTCTCCGAGGATGAGAACTCTCACATCCGGCACGTAGACTGGGTCCTTAAAAGCCTGGACGATGCTAACATGAGAGCATCAACGCAAAAATCACGGTTTTTCAAGAAAAGCGTTAGTTTCTTGGGCTTCATAGTCACCAGCAACGGTGCCACTACTGACCCCGAAAAAATCAAAGCCATTCAAGAATTCCCGGAACCAAAGTCCGTCTATGAAGTCTATGAAAAAAACTATGTGAATATATTAAAAAAGGACATCGAAAAGTTAAATAAAAAATTACCAGCCTGTGCGATGACCAGCACCGGCGCCGCCTGAGTCCAAAAATACATTTAAAAAAAATAATAAAAGAAAAAATAATAAAAAAAAAATAAATACAATCATCAGCCTGTGTGAGGACCAGCACCGGCACCGCCTGAGCCCAGAGGCCCAGACATCAATGCGTGAGGGGCAGGCCGTCCCTTGCGCCGACGTTGGAGAGAAAAAAAAGAAACACCATGTGTGGGAGGCATGGCAAAGCCCCCTACACCTACGTGGGAGTGAAGTGGTAGGCAGACCGCCGACTACACCAACGATAGAAGTAGGACGAATAGAGTGCGGGAGGCTATCCGCCCCCTGCAACATCGATGGAAACGAACAACTTGTTACCCCGGCCAAACAAGATGACCAACTTCGCAAAGATGCGAAGCAACGCAACAAGAGCTGCATTTATGCAAATGCTCAAGTTGCCATTAGTTTAAAAAAAAAATATAACCCCTATTACAGAAAGCTGCGCGAAAGTGCTAGCTGTAAAAATTACTATTACTAACCACACTGATAGGCTTTATACTAACAATATGAGAAGGTATACACTTAATATAAGAAATTAACGTAGTATCAAATGTAAACCAGTTTTAAAATTTGAATATGTAAGCCATCTCATATACCCTAAAAATCAGGATAATTTCTTTTTGTTTCTATGCGATTATTATAAAAGTATGCGAACTTTATTATATATTTTTATAATGAGTCATGTTAACATTTCGTTTGATATTTTTTATTATTGATCCAAACTCCTAAGAGTTCAGGATAACTTATGAAATGGTTATTGCTTTCCTGGTTATTACAATTTTTTTTTTTTTTTTTTATCCATTGGCTCTTTTGAGCCGATATCTTTAATCCAGTTAATTTTCTTACGAAATTTTCAATATTACTTGATCATTACATAATTATTCATTCACATTACTTGATGATTATTTCAATTCTGTAAGTTTCCTGTAGGGATCCTTTGCCAATGTTTCAATACTTTAATACTCTCAGGAGTGTAGAAAAAGTATATTCATTGTTTGTTTATTTTAGTTTATCTCTTCGGGGGTTATTGCCAGCTGCAACAGGTCCTTGATCAGCCTTCTCTGCTGCAGCAATGCCAATCTTTCATGTTAGTTTATTTGTTTATTATCAATATATTGTGGAGCGGGAACGAGCTTTGGAATAAGAACTACTAATTCATCTGAATTGGCTGTTTGAGCCTTGTCCCTGTTCTTTTGATATCAATAAAGGCTGATAATGGTCCCGTATGCGTATGCTATACCTATTCTGATAAAGTATTTCTTTTGATATCAATAAAAGCTGATTATGGTCTCGTATACGTATGTTATATCTATTCTGATAGTAGTCCACAAAAATGATATACTGAGGGGAGTTTTGTTTTTCCAGGGGCGGCCCAACGATCAATACCATTACTTGGAGTGGTGAGCATTTTGTGTTTCCTCGTTACATGCTGGCCTAGAGACCCAGCCGGTAACAGCAATTGAATATTGAAAAATATAAGTTAATTTCCAAAATATTGAATTTTTTTTTATCAAGACGTGATCTTTATTCACGCTAACCTGAATTGTGTTTCATGTAAGGAAGTTCCGATCATCAGCCTCTAACCTTTGCTGTCTCGGATAAAAATCCAAACACGAAATTAAAACGCTGGAAAGGGATTATTGATGACCACGGGGCAAAGCTGATTTACAAACCAGGAAAAGAAAATTTCGTTGCAGACGCGTTATCTCGTCAAAATATAAATGCATTGGAAGACGCACTAGAATCTGACCCGGCTACCATGCAAGTTATGTAGCTCATGATAATGATTCCCTTATGGAATTTATAAACAATTTTTGCCTTCGACTCTAATTGTCCGCACTCTCATTGACCACACTTTGTAGTCACATAAACATAAACACAGCTTCCACCAGAAGCCCAGTCCCTTACTGAATTTATAAACAATCTTTGCCTTTGTCTCTGTTCTTAATAATTGTCCGCACTCTCATGAGCCACACTTTGTGGTCACATAAACATAAACACAGCTTCCACCAGAAGCCCATTCTTAAGTAAACATAAACTTCCACCAGACATCCAAATCAGTTTTTGCCAAACTGCACTGGTCAGCTTAAATCAATTTCATCAGAAGAAACTGCATCGGTCAGCCTAAGTCAGTTTCGTGGGAAAATTCAATTCTTTCATCTTCAGCTTTTATCAAAAACAAAAATTGAAGTTCAATTGAAAAGCTTCAGGCCGAGGCTTCTTGGAGGATAAGTCATAAATAATCCGGCAGTCTCGTTTTGATTGACTCCGCGATCGGTCTAAGACATTTATAAGTCTAGAATTAAAAAGTGTCTTGTTTTAAAGTTTTAACAATAAAGGTTTATCACCAGTGAAATATAATAAAATTTATATTTTTTTATTTTATCACTAATTCACAAATTTAATTTGCACAGCGAACAATCCCTGACCTTCACTATAGAAACAACTGACAAACCGGTAAACTGTTTCAGAAACCAAATAATAATTGAAGAGGGGTTCATCTGTAAGCACATTCATTTTGTTTAAAAACAAGTTGAGACATATAGTAAGCATTTCGGACCATGACAATTTGCTAAACTTGTTACAGGATGTAGTTAATGCCAATGCAGTGAACGCAATACATTGCTCGCTCCCAATCTTGGCACAAATCCAACACCGATTAGTAGAATTGTTCCCAGGAACTGTATTCAGGCACAGAAAATACCTCGTTCAAGACATTACGGACAAAAGCGAACAGAAGGAAATTATATTAACAGAACACAATAGAGCCCATCGAGCAGCTCAAGAAAATGTAAAACAAATTTTAAGGGACTACTTTTTCCCAGAATGTTTAATTTAGCCACGGACATAACCTTAAATTGCAAAACCTGTTCTATGGCAAAATACAAACGCCATCCATCCAAACAGGCTATCGCACAAACTCCAATACCAGGTTATGTGGGGAAATCCTTCATATTGATATCTTTTTTACAGACGGAATCCTCTTTCTTACGTGTGTCGATAAATTTGCTAAATTCGCCACGGTGCACGGGCATTGCGGCAAGAGCTATTGTCGACGTTAAGGCCCCCATATTACACAAAGTAAATTTTTTTCCAAATATAAAAACAATTTATTGCGACAACGAAAGGTCATTAAATTCCGAAAAGATAAAATCAATGTTATCAAACAACTTTAATATTACTATTTCAAACGCACCACCTCTCCACAGTACCTCAAACGGCCAAGTGGAGAGATTCCATAGCACTTTGGTTGAAATAGCCCGATGCCTAAAAATAGAACATAATCTGAACGACACCACTGAGATAATCCTTTTGGCTACCAAAAAATACAATAAGTCAATTCATTCGGTAACCAATGAAAAACCCATAGAAATTGTCCATTCTAAGCCCGCAAAATTCGAAAAGGAAATTAGCAAGAAAATCCAACAGGCACAAGAAAGAACCCTCGACCAAATGAACAAAGATAGGACCCATAGGAACTATCAAGTCGGCGAAAAAGTTTTTCTAGAAGTAAATAAACGCTTAGGAAACAAGCTTTCGCCGCTTTGCTCAGAGGGAATCATTGACGCAGACCTGGGGACCACGGTTCTCATTAAGGGGAGGGTGGTCCACAAGGACAATCTTCGATGACAATCCTTACTACGTTTTTAGTTATACTATTCTTTTCATATTATTTCTAGGTTAAGACAATATCTTTTTATCTTGGCACTAGCGGCTGTTAGGACAGACGCGACGGTGAAACTCAACGACTACACGAACGCAGACTATATCCCGATAGAAGACCACGACATCGTAATCTGGGAGAGTTACGGATACTTACAGCACGCAATGAACCTGACAACTTACGAAGACTACGCGGACCAGACAGAAGCAATGACGAAAACGTTCTCTGACGATCACAGGACACCAGTTATATAATATTAACGGACCTCAGACACATTCGCAAGTTGGTAGCTACTTTAAAAAACCACAATAGAGTCGCTAGAAGTATGAACGTAATTGGAACAGCCCTCAAAGCTATTGCAGGTACGCCTGACTTTAGCGACTGGGAACAGATAAAAATCAATTAAGAGATTTTAACGAGAACAAACGAGGGACAAACAGAATTAAATATCAAATTTCAAGAACGCTTAAATGAACTTGCGAACGCGATGAACAAAATTCTAAAATTTGATACAGAAAAAGAAACACAGCTTTTGGAAATTATTTTGGCAAAAAATAGAATTGTTATCACAGATTTAGAAAACATAATTATGGGCCTAACCTTGGCAAAAATAAACATTGTTAGTCCGGCTATCCTGGAAAGCACTGACATTGGCGAATTTAAGGACAAACAGCCTATTAATATTAGGCTCGTAGAAATATTAGGAGTATAGCATAAGTGTCTTCCAAAATTCAGAAATTCTTCACTTCCTAATTAAATTCCGAACTCCTAAGTTCGTATGTAAGAAAGTAACGGTCTACCCGGTCCAACACAACAACAAGATCCTACAATTTGAGAACGGAAACTTATTCCCCGAATCTCCAACGCAGAACCTTAACATCGGCTACTGTAAAGCGACTGTAGGCGCCACCTTTTGCAAGGAACTACAAAACAACACTTGCGCACAGCAAATCGTTTCCGGAACCACTGCGCACTGTCTCACGCTCCCGGGTCACCTAGAACCTAGAACAATAGTGGATCATGGTACCCTCATCATCAACGACGTTAACGCAACCATTACCGATGATCAGGGCCGAGACCAGGGAATATCAGGAACTTACCTGGTGACGTACTCCGACAAGGTAGCCGTCAATGGAACCTGGTTCATAAACCAACTGGGAAGCTCAAGGAAGAAACCTGCAGTATCAGCTGTGACCGTAGTAAACATCGCTGGTCACCATAACCGGCTAAGTCTTCCATTCCTTCATGAGCTTAGTCTGAGGAACCTCCACCACATTGGAACCCTTAGTGAGCAGTACTCGATGAGATCCTTCCTCAACTATTCTCTTCATACCAGCCGCCATCCTGTTATGCTGCACTACCTGGCTCGGCACACATTATCTGAAGAACAGACTTCTTGCCAGATCAAGGGCTGCAGATGACATAGAACAGATGGGTCACCGGGAAGGCGACCATTTAAAGGAAGGAGAAGTTAACACGCCCAAAAAGAATTAGGAAAAACTGCCAAATTGCAGACCGGATCCGACGGCCAACACGCGCAAGGAAGAAACTGCTGATCGCGCATTCCGGGGGCAGTTTCCCGAGGCTCGGTCCCAACACGCCTGCAGCGAGTGATCGTCGCTAGCTGGATACAGAATGCTGACATCGCACTTAGGCGCAAATAGGGGCTTCATGGTACAACCGGGACAGACCAATAAGTTAGTTTAAAACTGAACTCCGCAGCTCTAGCTAGCGCTTATAATGTTAATTAATATCCATTGTATGAATTAAAATATCTTTGACTTGAAAAGGCTTAAGAGAAATAAAGAGATAACTTGGTATTTAAATAAATATAGACAACCTAAAAACTTGTATATGAGCGCGGACTGCTCCACTGCGCAGCTGCGCAGTCCCGAGTTTGACCAATGCTTACTCAGAATAAGAGAGCATTCCAAGACATACGGACGAGACTTGAAGATCGACCCTAAAATTGCTAAAAAATAAAATACATACAATACATACAATTGAATAAAGTTTATAAGTGCAAGAAAACTACGTGTATTATTGGCGACGAGCTATAATTACTTGGGAACCAGCTATTCCACGTGACGACGGCCGTTCTCCACAAGGCAATTATAATATCAGCGGATCAAGTCAACCAAATACTGAGGGCCTGCCAACTAGGAAAGACTGGAGTGGTCAATACGAATCTCCTGGACCACGACGAGGTCGACACGATACTGGCGGAGGTGGACAGCCTCCCTTATCAAAACGTCGTTGAGGCAGTCGAATTTTCCAAGCCTACAATCCTTACAAACGGAACTGCTCTTTTGTACATCTTGGCAATGCCAAAGGTAATGGATAGGAAGTACAGATTGATGAGGATCTACCCAACGATATCTGATGGAAAGCAAGTTGATTTGAAATACAACACACTGGCGATGGACCGCCTGGAAACATACGCCCTCCTCGGAAACTGCATATCCATTGGTAACACAACAGTCTGCCAAGAAAAGGACTTGTTCAAATTGGAGGAGGACAATTGCATACCTAGACTGGAGGGCAAGCCGAATGCGATTATCCGAGGACCAACCAGGAAACAGTAGATCTGATCGGTGACGGCACACTCTTCTTAACCAACTTTAATGGAACAATATCCACACCAGAATTACCAATTAGAGGGCTCATACGTCATACAATTTGACAACGAAACGATCACAATCGGTGACCGGAATTACAGCAGCTACTCATCAACACACCTTATGGCAATGCCCGCCGTGCTAACCCAGGTAAAAACAACGGGTTCTGAGCTATCACTGAAATATGTCCATGAATTCAGCATGGAGAACCTGAAGAAGTTATCAGTCATGTCCGATGAGATTTTTATATCCTTCTCTGTGAATATAGTCATAGCTCTCTCCATTATGACAACGGTGTACCTCGTTTGGAAGAAGATAACGTCGACCAAAGGAATCCCTAAACTGCGGGACCCGCCTACAAACCTGGAAGCACAGGATACTCTGGAACCCGCAATCAAAGCCTAATAATCTGTGGGACACAGATCTTGTGGTGGGGAGGAGTTAACACCGGCCAAGCGGCCCCTTCTCTTCACCGCCTCTCGATCCGGATACCAGACACAGCGACTTCCCTCTCAACCAACTTGACGACCAGCAGAGACGCAGGAGAGACCAAACGTCAGCGGCGTCAGAGCGACAGTGTAACGACAGAACGTCAACGCCAGAATTGCAACGGCAGTAACGTGAGAATGGAGGAGCAGTGACCGCCCGCTAGCTGCCTCAACAATAGCTGCCGCTACCCCTTCCCATCGCCGCGGCCAATCGAATATCATCCGGAAGACAATGGAAGCGCACTGATCGATCGGTAGCTGTCTCAGCCATACCCCAGCCCACAAACGGAAATACAACGCTAGCACCTGGAGCATGGCAACACTTTGGCCCAGATCCCCAAAACCGCTGTTGTCAGCATCGGATTGGGGCAACCGCTTTGCCAGCGTTATGCAGTCAACAAGCCACGCGAATTATATTTTAAGATTACTTCTATTTGTACCCCCGAGGCGACAAGTCAACGATTTGTGAACTAATAAAAGAATTGTAACGTTAAAAGCGCTTATTGTTTGATTTTAAAAGTGAATTCGTACGAATAAAGATCGAAGTCGTAGAAGGAAGGACGAAGGTATCAAGGACCAGAGTTACAAGGATGCAGCTAACCCTTACTAGGTAATATTCAGGGAATACTCCCCCACTGGCCATGACTGGCCATAACATATATAAAAATGAATATATCAATAAGATATGGAACTCTTGTTTAAATATGAAAACAATATATTAGTTAGATCCGCATACAATCGCGAAAATAGGGGAAAAGAAACTAATAGCTTCTTAAAGGATATAAACCAAACAGGTAATAAGAATAGAATAAACATTTTGTAGTATGGAAATTTGTAGAATGGAAATTTATAGTATAGCCATACATAAGATTAGGATACAAACTTATAACAACAAAAACTGGACATTTTCAAAAAAAAAAAAAAAAAAAAAAAAACAACAAACAAGTACAAGTACAAGTACAAGTACATATACAAGTTAACTAAGTTAACCGGGCGACGGCATTGACCGATCGTCCGAAAGTTCGCTCCGGCCAAATTGCTGACACAGCGTCTGGCAGGAAGCTCGTGCATAGCCGGCAAACACTACTCATTGGAGTGGCCGCTATGAGTCTCCTTTAGCTTTAAGTTTCAGTTCAGATTTGACTTTATATGAATAAAGAGCTACTGCTCGTACAATTCTACTCCGACTAATGCCGTTAAATTCTTATTATTGGAAAACTGTCTGGGTCTCGAGGCCAGCAGTTAATGAAGGGCTGTCACCCTTCCACCGTAATCTTCATAGCTCATCTTGGAGGATGAGCCTGCAAACATAGCGGCGGACCTTGTCCCCCGCACCCCGTGGATTATCTACTATAGTTCACCTTGGAGAAGACTTGGCCAACTGGACCTTATCACCCGCTCCCTTTTGGTTATCTGCAACTGCGAGGGATTACCCGGGGAAACATCAATTGCCGACGGCAATACACAGTTGGGATTTACATTAATTGGCGCTCAACGCAAAAGTACCTACAGCGGTATAGTAGGGATCATGTAAGTGAGCACTCCAATCCTTATACCCTCCAACATCTGCATTTGTGTGTAACTTTGAATAAATTAAAAAAATAAATCGCGGGCAGAGTATTTTCTGCAGCTCGAATAAATAAAACAAGAATCACTGCCAGAATATTTGCCTTCGCAAGCCCTAGTGAGGCCCTTCCTTACAATATCATACGTCGGTGGTAGCTACCATCAGAACTACTAGCGAGGAACCCATTTATGCCAAGCTTTACCCATACCCAATGGGAGCAGCGGATTTTGTTAACAATGAAATCCAATAGTTGCTAAAAAATCGCATAATCCAGAAGTCTAAATCCCCCTACAATATACAATATATACCCAATATGGGTAATAGATAAGAAGGGCACTGACGAAACGGACAACCGAAAAATGCGATTGGTAGTGCACTTTCGCAAGTTGAACGAGAGGACAATAGTACCTGATCGCTATCCCATGCCAAATATCTCTATGATACTAGGGAATTTAGGCAAAGCCAAGTACTTCACAACGCTCGATTTGAAGTCTGGCTACCACCAGATTACACTGGCAGAGCGTGACCGTGAAAAAATTTCCTTTTCCGTTAATGGAGAAAAGTATGAGTTTCGCCGACTGCCATTCGGATTGAAGAATGCTGCCAGCATCTTTCAAAGAACCATCGACGACATACTGCGAAAGCAGATTGGCAAATTTTGCTATGTCTATGTTGATGATGTCATCGTTTTCTCGGAAGACGAAAACGCCCACATACGGCACGTAGATTGGGTTCTTAAGAGCCTACACGACGCCAACATGAGAGTGTCAACACAAAAACCGCGGTTTTTCAAAAAAAAAAGCGTTAGCTTTTTGGCCTTTATTGTCCCCAACAACTGTGCAACTACCGACCCAGAAAAAATTAAGGCCATTCAGGAATTCCCAGAACCCAACAATATATTCGAGGTTAGATCGTTCCTTGGCCTGGCCAGCTATTACCGATGCTTCATTAAAGATTTTGCGTCAATAGACAGGCCCATCTCCGACATTCTTAAAGCGGAGTATGGAAGTGTCAGTAGGCACAGGTCCAGAAATATCCAGGTGCAATTTAGTGAACAGCAACGACTTGCTTTCCAAAAATTGCGTAACATTCTGGCTTCAGAGGATGTCATCCTCAGTTACCCCGATTACAAAAAGGCATTCGATCTAACGACGGATGCCTCGGCATTTGGCATTGGCGCGGTACTATCCCAAGAGGGAAGACCCATTACCATGTTCTCGAGAACCCTAAAGGACCGAGAAGTTATTAGCCATAGTTTGGGCGCTGGCCAAGTTACGCCATTACCTGATTACTCATTACTGATCACCACCCATTGACCTTCGCGGTATCAGAGTCCAATCCGAATGCGAAAATTAAACGATGGAAAGCTCGCATCGACGAGAGCGGCGCTAAAATGTTTTATAAGCCCTGCAAAGAAAATCTCGTCGCGAATGCCCTCTTCAGACAGCAACTTAACGTTTTGGAGCAGGAAGAAGCCTATTCGTGTGCGGCCACTATTCACTGTGAAATGTCGCTTACACACACCATCGAATCTACGGACAAGCCTTTGAACTGCTTTCAGAACCAGATAACTCTGGAGGAAGCACGCTTTCCAGCTAAACGCAGCTTCGTGCTCTTTGGAAACAAGAGACGGCCCAACATAGACTTCACTTGCAAGGAATCGTTGCTTGAGGAGCTCGCGGGCATCATTGTCCCCAAAGGCGTAAACGCCATTCATTGCGATTTGCACACGCTAGCAATGATACAAGACGATTTGGTCCGGCAGTTCCCTGCCACCAAATTCTGGCATTGTAAAAACAGGGTCACTGATATTTTCGCAATCGCTGAGCGACGAGAGGTCCTCACCACTGAGCACCATAGGGCTCACAGATCTGCACAAGAGAATGTCAAACAGGTACTTTCGGAATACTACCTCCCAAAAATGACCAAGTTAGCGAAGGAAATCGTCACTAACTGTAAGACCAGCGCTAAAGCAAAATACTCTATGACGGGCATCCAAAAAGACAGGAACTCGGCGAAACACCAGTCCCATCGCAGGTGGGGGAAATGCTACACATAGACATTTTCACTACGACAGGAAATACTTCCTCACATGCATTGACAAATTTTCAAAATTTGCAATGGTCCAACCGATTCCATCTAGAACAATAGAGGATCTCAAACCGGCTCTACTACAACTTCTGAACGTCTTCCCTAAAGCCATTCTGACCATGCTGGAAAATCACTTCGGAGTTAGCATCTCGAATGCACCGCCTCTCCACAGTGTATCAAACGGACAAGTGGAGCGTTTCCACAGCACTCTGGTGGAGCTTGCCAGGTGCCTCAAAGTCGATAAAGGCATCAGCGACACCGTAGAGTTGATTTTACTGGCTACGACTAAATACAACAAGCCTATCCATTCGGTCATCGATAAGAGGCCCGCCGATGTGGTAGTCGCACAG
This sequence comes from Drosophila ficusphila, assembly GCF_018152265.1. NCBI lineage: Eukaryota > Metazoa > Arthropoda > Insecta > Diptera > Drosophilidae > Drosophila > Drosophila ficusphila. The sequence goes on from NW_025064569.1 coordinate 939,902, forward strand.
TCGAGTGACCCACAGTGCGATATAGAGGATAGGATAAGGCATGCCCAAGATAAGCTAATGACAGCCATCTTGCCATTCGTCTGATAATTTTTTTCTATTTTTTATCCATAGCCCCTTGGCATAAGCTTTTTTACTATTATGTTTTAATTGTAGTACTCATACCCTTTACTCAGTTACGCGCATTTTGTTTCATTAAGCTTCATTTTTATATGTTTGGAGGTGGGCTACCCAAATTTTGTAAAACACTATAATAATTCCAAAATTCCAGGATCACATCAATACCTCTGCTTTTTCTTTTGACCCTAACATCGGCACACGTCACGGACTACTCGCTAGCCAAGTACATTCCCGTCATCGATGGGCGAATTTTAGTATTTCCCCAGTCGCACATACAGAAGCTCTTGATCGTAGATGTCGCTCATCTGCGTGACCTGCTCGAATCATTAAGCATCCACCATAGGGTAGCCAGGAGTTTAGACTTCTTGGGAGCGGCGTTAAAAGTAGTGGCGGAAACGCCAGACGCGAAGGAAAATATCAGACTTAATGAATTCCAGCTCATCAATGCAAACAATAGACAAATAAATATTAACAACAAAGTAAAAGAACAGATCAATAGCATATCCACAACCGTCAACCAAATTCTGAGGTCGGCTAAAGAATCCCAAATTGATTCGGGACACCTATACGAGATGTTATTACACTCCGCATTTCATTATCAAATTTTCAAAAATTAAGTTAGCATGCGTTAAAATGACTGTTTTTCCCGTGTCACACCACGACACAATGCTTAGACTAGAGGACAAGGTCATAGCGGATTGCAACGGGGAGATCCACACCGTCAAAGACTGCTCCGAATCACCTGGGGCCACATTTTGCCAACTGGCGCTGAGAAGATCATGCGCCCAGGAACTCCACGCTGGAGGTGTGGCGCACTGCGACATCCAACACAGCGACGTGCATCCCGTCACCCACGTGGATGATGGAATCATCATCATAAACGATCGCCCGGCTCGTGTGAGTGTGGACAATGGCACCACCGTCCACTTACGAGGAACTCACCTCATCACCTTCATTGAGAGTGCCATGGCTAACGAAACCCGGTACATTACTCACGACACGGCCCAGAAGAGGGCACCAGAAGTAGCCCCCTCCCTGAACATCACCCTGGAACACGACATAGTAAGTCTCCCTTACCTTCACCGTTTGAGTGAGCGTAAACTGGAGCATATTAAAAAATTCGGGGAGGATATCAATAAATATCACTCACACCAGATAGTGCTTGTTGCAGGAGCAATTTGCTGAGCATTGATCTGCATCGGCCTCACTTATCGGCGAGTCACCCAGGCCAGGAGGTCCCCGGTCCAACTAAATGAGGTGATCGCCCAAGTAGGGTCGGCCGAGGGCGGCCTTAATCCTGAGGGGGGAGTAGTTAACTAAGTTAACCGGGCGACGGCAATGACCGATCGTCCGAAAGTTCGCTCCGGCCAAATTGCTGACACAGCGTCTGGCAGGAAGCTCGTGCATAGCCGGCAAACACTACCCATTGGAGTGGCCGCTATGAGTCTCCTTTATGTTAGCTCTAAGTTTCAGTTAAACTTTGGTATTCAAAGAATAAAGAGCACAAGCTCAATCAAATATAACTCCGACTATCGGTCGTTAATTTGTTATCACTTAAATACTGTCTGAGTCCCTAGGCCAGCAGGTAAGAAGGGCAGTCACCCTTCCAACGTAATCTCCCTAAATTCTGGATCAGAGGATCATCGGCCAACCGGCCTTCCTCTATCACCAATACATTCCATTTAATTGTGACCGCTGCGTGGGACCCTCCAGCAGCAGCAGGCGTACCACACAAATAACAACCAACATAAAATAATTAATTTATATAATAACACATAAGCGACGGCTGCTCCGCTGCCGGCGTCTCCGACAGCGCAGCTGCGCAGCCGAGGGCATGTCTATACTTTGGACATATGCCCAAGAACAGAGCCAAATCGGATGTTCTTTGAGCAGGACCTACCTGCTCCAACCTATAATAACTAAAACTGTTAAAACCTTAAATCATTCAATAAAGAACTTAATAAAGACCTTATATGGTGACACTTGATTATGTTATTACATGGCGACCGTGACAATCTTAGTGCAATCTTTGGATGAGACGAAAATATAAGTGAAATTTATGTGAAAATAAAGAAAATAACACTGAGTCAAAAGTAAATCATTCATGGGCGACCAGCTACCACCACATGTGAATAAAAAGAAAATGACTAATACGTGAAAAGAAGGAGAAACATTTTAAACATAAAATCAAGAAAAACGAACCGCCTGAGTCAAAAAGGCCAAACAAAAATATATATTAAAAAAAAAATAATAAAATAATAATAAAAAAATACAATCATCAGCCTGTGTGAGGACCAGCACCGGCGGCGCCTGAGTCAAAAAGGCCAAACAGAAATATATATATTCAAAAAAATTATAATAAAAAAAATACAATCATCAGCCTGTGTGAGGACCAGCACCGGCACCGCCTGAGCCCAGAGGCCCAGGACATCGATGCGTGAGGGGCAGGCGGTCCCTTGCGCCGACGTTGGAGAGAAAAAAAAGAAACACCATGTGTGGGAGGCATGGCAAAGCCCCCTGCACCTACGAGGGAGCGAAGTGGTAGGCAGACCGCCGACTACACCAACGATAGAAGTAGGACGAATAGAGTGCGGGAGGCTATCCGCCCCCTGCAACATCGATGGAAACGAACAACTTGTTACCCCGGCCAAACAAGATGACCAACTTCGCAATGATGCGAAGCAACGCAACAAGCAAATGCTCAAGTTGCCATTAGTTTAAAAAAAAATATATAACCCCTATTACAGAAAGCGGCGCGAAAGTGCTAGCTGTAAAAATTACTATTACTAACCACACTGATAGGCTTTATACTAACAATATGAGAAGGTATACCTACACTTAATATAAGAAATTAACGTAGTATCAAATGTAAACCAGTTTTAAAATTTGAATATGTAAGCCATCTCATATACCCTAAAAATCAGGATAATTTCTTTTGTTTCTATGCGATTATTATGAAAGTATGCGAACTTTATTATATATTTTTAACATTTCGTTTGATATTTTTTATTATTAATCCAAACTCCTTAGAGTTCAGGATAACTTATGAATTGGCCGCTATAAGTCTCCTTTAGCTTTAAGTTTCAGTTCAGATTTGACTTTATATGAATAAAGAGCTACTGCTCGTACAATTCTACTCCGACTACTGTCGTTAAATTCTTATTATTGGAAAACTGTCTGGGTCTCGAGGCCAGCAGTTAAAGAAGGGCAGTCACCCTTCCACCGTAATCTTCATAGCTCATCTTGGAGGATGAGCCTGCAAGCATAGCGGCGGACCTTGTCCCCCGCACCCCGTGGACTATAGTTGACCTTGGAGATGACTTGGCCAACCGGCCAACAACCACAGCGGCGGACCTTAACCAAATGTTAAAAATAATACATAAGCACCGGCTGCTCCGCTGACGGCGTCTCCGACAGCGCTGCTGCGCAGCCGATACTTTGGACAAATGCCCAAGAGCAGAGCCATATCGGATAATCTTATAATAGGACCTGTCCGCTCCAACCTACTTGTTCAAAGCTAATTAATTCAAATCTATAATAAATCAATAAAAGGACAAAACTACCAACGCATTTGTGGTCTAATCCTTTTGGGCGTGAACAGTTCTTTACAAATCACTCCGCGTTTTTCGAAACATGAAGTTTCACTAGGGAACGGAGTGACGCTCCACACCTTACGTAAACAAGAAATACATAAAAAAAATCAGGAAAACTTTTAAGCTCCCCCGATACCTAAAAGAGAAAATTTCTTGTTGTACATTTCCAGACTTTGCAACCTAATACTGGAGCAACCGTTGATCAAAGCAAACTTGGGATCAGCAAGGGTAGTAAGCTCCTTTAGAACAATAAATCACGTCATTAACTTAGGAGAATACGAGGTGGCAACAAACAAAATATCAGAGTTAATCGAAAATCTACCTAATGAGCGAGAGTTCACTGACATGAAAACTACCCTTAAACAAAAAACTGATTTAGTTAAATAAAGGATTCACACATTACTCCCATTTAGTAGCAGAGTAAAATGAGGACTAATTAACGGCTTAGGTAGTCTAGTAAAGGTGGTGTCCGGCAACATGGATGATGAAGCCAGAATCGTCACGGACTTGACAACCTTAATGAAAAACGAAGAGGAAAACAAAGATTTCCAAAAAAAAACATTACTGAGATTTACGGAAATAGCGACCCACATAAATAAAGAACAAGAAGTTATAAGTCAGTTTACAAACTCTTACCAGAATAGGATTTTTAAGGAACTAGAGTCAGAACGGAAGAGGTTGCAGACAGTTAAAATAATGGCAAGACTAAATTTCAATATAGAACTTTTATATAATCATTTATCGAAACAAATTGCAAAAAAATTCACGAAGTAAAAAAGTATAATAAAAATAAACACACGAGGCAAATAAAAAAAACAACCGCGAGCACGCGCCAGAGTTCACTTCCCGCCTGAAATAAAAATAATTGTACCTGTACTAAAGTCATTTTTTCCCTAAATAGAATCTGCACTTTGTCTCTTCGACATTTACCCTCAATACACGAAGAACGAAGGAATACAAAATAGAATTGCACGAAACAAAAAACACGGGTAAGTGAAGCCTTTTCAGCGAATCTAGTGAATAAAAATTTATTGAATCAGAAACTTAACCATCACTCCACCCTCACCGAAAAACCCCTAATCCAAAAACTTGAATCGATTTGTGAATATGAAGGAAATGAAGGCAGCTCTTACTAAATTTGAAGCCACTCTGGCTTTGTTGCTTGGCCAGATGGTCGATGTTAGAAAGGACGTCAATAAAGTTAGTGACAAAGTAGTGAGCCTAGAAGCGGCTCGAGAAAAGGTTAACGAAGTTGTTCCCCAACCGAAGCCCTTGACTCCCGCCCACACGGAGTACGAGTTAAAAGAGATAGCTAGGTTGCCGGATTGCGTAAAAGAACTACAGGTGTTTGAGGGCGAAGCTGGTGGCTTCGATCCTTGGATGGGTAGAGCGGAGTCCATTCTGAAAGATTACGAAATAATTAAGGAAAGACCTCTCTATCGTTCTATAGTCGTTAGCATTGGAGAAAAGATTAGGGGTAACGCCGAGACGACCCTTCTGTCATACAACGTGGCAGAAGACGACTGGCCAGAGACAAAACGCGTCCTAATGTTCAACTATGCCGATATAAATACTAAGGAATAAGATAGCTCAAAAAGCAAATGAAGCTTTAACAATTCACGGAACAGTTTTAAACTTTGATGCCATTCTGGCCAGATTAGATTTTATTTTTAGCGATAGGAGACCTCTTCACATAATTGAACAGGAACTAAGCATTTTAACCCAGGGCAAACAAACTGTTATGGAATATTACAATCGAGTGTACAGAAAACGTACATTATTAACCAATAAAACAATAATGACATAGGGCCGAAATATGCCAATAACTTCTGAAATTAATAATAGACATAGCCAGAGTGCTCTGAGAGCTTTCATAACTGGCCTAAACGGTCCAATATCTTCAACTCTGTATTCTATGAACCCAACAGACTTGCCAAATGCAATGGTGTTAGTAAAAGAGATGAAAAGCAACAATATGAGAGCAAAGTTCGCTCATAACTTCATTAGAATGAGTTATAGAAATTATAACTCAAATTATAAAAACGGACCACAGCAAAATAATATTACTTCTAATCATAAGACATCTAACAATAGCAATTCAAATTGTTTAAGATATAATCAAAGATCCCCAAAATAAGTAAATAATAACCAGTGGAATAAGAGACAAAATAATAAAATTCATTGGGCAGCGCAGCTGCGCAGCCGAGGGCATATCTATACTTAAGACATATGCCTAAGGGCAGAGTAAAATCGGATGTTCCTAGAGTAGGACCTGGCGGCTCCTACTCCGAACTTTATCAATTCTAATAAATGAACTTGAAATAAACTAAAATAACTGCAGTGCGTTTGATCTAAAGATTTAATCATTACATGGCGACCGTGACATAGTCACAATCTTCGGATCGAAGTCAATCTTGATGGCGTTCATTCCCATTGTTGGCCACTCCATCTAAACTGATTTTGGTTCGTCAAGTGAAAAGTTAATAAATGTGCGAAATGTGGCCACTTCCTCTAAACTGATTTCGGTTCGACAAGTGAAAAATTAATAAATGTGTGAATATATTAAAAACGGAAAACCAGAAAATTAAAGAAAAAATTACCAGCCTGTGCGATGACCAGCACCGGCCCCGCCTGAGTCCAAAAGGCAAAAAAAAAAAATAATAAAAAAAAAATATAATATAATCATCAGCCTGTGAGGACCAGCACCGGCACCGCCTGAGCCCAGAGGCCCAGGACATCAATGCGTGAGGGGCAGGCCGTCCCTTGCGCCGACGCTGGAGGAACACAATGTGTGGGAGGCATGGCAAAGCCCCCTACACCACCGATGGAAGAAGAAAGCTGTATTAAAAGCGCGGGAAGCTTTGGACCGCCCCCTGTGCCGCCGCTGGAAGTTAAAAAGCGCGGGAGGCTTTGGACCGCCGCCTGTGCCGCCGCTGGAAAAAGAGGAGCAATAAACAAAAAAAAAATTTTTTTGTTGAAACAATATATATGATGTACATATTTTATAAGCAAATCCCAATTTGGCACAAGGCGTAGTTTTACGCAAGTCTTATTGGTAAAATTAAGATCTAACAAAAATAACTTCCCAACCATGCACTAACACACAACTTTTGGTGTAAACTTATAATAAGTAAAACTTTTGTTACTTGAATATTACTAATATGTAAACCAAAAGTTGTGCATTCATTTAACCACATAATTCCAAATGTTCAACAAATGCGATTATTATGAAAGTATGTGAATTCCATTATATATTTTCATGAGTCATGTTTATATTTCGTTTGATATTTTTTTATTATTATTTTTTATTATCCTTAGAGTTCAGGACAACTTATAAATTGGTTATTGCTTTCCTGGACACTACAATTTTTTTTTTATTTGCAACATTTTGTTTTGCACCTTTATTTTTGCAATTTTATTTTACGAAATTGTATTTACAACTAACTTTTGGGTTATCATTCAAACGCATTACACTGTATCGCGCGAGTATTTCCGAATTGCAAATTACTCTTGCAAATGCACTTTCGATCGCGTGAGTCGGTTACGTTAGGTGACAATTATTAGGAATTATTATTTTTTTCTATTGGCTCTTTCGAGCCGATATCAATTAATACCAGATATGTGTATTGTTTTAAATATTACTTGATGAGTATTTTGATTTGGAATTTGCCAGTTAAGTCCTTGCACATTCAGACACGTGCAGGACTCGTAATATTACCTAAACATGTGATCAGTTGTCTAACTCTGCCGGTTTAATATATTTATTAAGAGCGGGAGCAGCTATGTCCTGAAAGGATTAGATCACAAATGCGTTGTTAGTTTTGTTCTTTATTGATATATTATATAGTAAATTATAGAAATGCCAATTAACAAAGGTTTTGAATTTACCTGAATTTTTTTTTTTTTTTCTGCAGGTATTCCGGTTTAATATAATTTTATTAATCCTAAACGAGGTAGGTACCTACTGAAAAATACTTTTTATATATAATAACTAATGTGCCTAAATGTGTTGGTAAATTTGCATTTTTACTAAAGAGATGCATTTGTCTTTTCGCAAACGCTTAACTTTTGTTTTGACCAAATTCCTACTTCACCCTATTTGCATTGCAGTTTTAAATTTTTTGAGATGTTCTCAGCCTTCTCCTGACCTTCACGGCTTTTCGTCAACTGACCTGCTAAAGTTTTCAAGGAACTTTCTTGCTTAAACTTTCAGCGATGCCGTTTACTCCAATCGATGCTTGACCTTAATGGCAAAAAAAATTTGATTCCTGCGAAAAATTTGAGAATTGTTCGTTTCGTTCACGCATTTATTTGGCGTTCCATCGTAAAAAGCGCTTTCCCGACGATTGGTTAGAAGGTTAATTTAAGGGGGTAGAACTTATAATAATATAAGTCTTTGTATTAATAAAATATGTCTTGTATTGAAACGCACTGCACTGGGTGTAATAATCAGGTCTTGCATTAAAACAAAACTGCACTGGTTTTGTTATTTGTCAATTTAAATTTTTCGTATTGTATATTTTTTTTTGTATTACCTGGTTTTGGCTGTTTTTAACTGCACAAAAATAAACAAAAATATAAACATTATAATTAGTCACTATTAACTTCCCAAAGAAAAAAAAACGCTTTTCGTCGATTTCCATTTTAATCGATTCGCCTGCTTAACAATTGTGTAAATCTCCGAGATTCAACCAAGAAAAGCACTCACTGTCCTGTAAAAATTGTTACTGACAAAGTCGCAATATAAAAAAAAAATGATGAAATATTGCTGTGGCTAACCAAACCAAAAGAAAAAGAGGGTTAAAAACTAAAAGCCCAGGTACAAAGTATATTAAAATTGTGGAATCATCTGTACCTGTCAATAATAGCCCACTATAGTTATTTTCAAATAAAGTCTTACAGACTATAATAAGAAAATAACAATTAGTCATTGACTATCGTCAAATGAATCGATAATTCTTTTCTGATAAACCCAGCTCCGTTAAGTTGTTGGCATATTCGATCAACTAGGTAGAGCAAAATAATTATCAAGCCTTGACTTAATGTCAAATTTTAATCTCATCAAACCTGTCAAGTTCAAAACATATAACTTATATTTCAACGAACAATGGTTCGTATTGCCTCACGCGATACAATTCGGTTCATAGTTTTTCCTTTATATTATAAGGGCAAAGTTATATTTAAATGAATTATTCCAGTTACAATTATAATGTATCCCAAATTGGTTCGGGAATCTTTTACTCAATATTAAATAAATAACAGTTGTTCTTTCCTTAATCATATATCTTAAATGGAGCGGCTTGACTCCTACTTTATTCAATACCTTATTAGGTTTAATCAAAAATACGGATAATATCGAAATTTTATTCACAAACTCATTGGGCAATAAGATACTTCAAACCATATATTTATGGTAGACACTTCACTGTCAAAACAGATAACAGACCACTTATGAACCAATTTAAAAAAAAACAGACTGAAAAAAAAAGTCACTACAAAAAATTAAAGTAGACAATAATCCTGCAGGAATTAATAAATAGAATTGCCTAGGCAATCTATATAAAAAGCTTCAAAGTCCAACGTTACGGAGTCATAAACAATGACGACGTACGTAAAGTAGTGACCTTGCAATTAAAAAACATGTTGTGATCTTAGGAACATTGACGGAATAATTGCAAGATATGAGATTAGCGATTTATATACTAATGGAACTCAAGGCTAAGGTCAGTTTTCCAAAGGCTTGAAATGCAGGCCGGTATACACGAATCAGCCAACTCAAAGTGGCACCGTGGGAAAATATCTTTGAACAAGTTCATAGATAATTATTAATAAATGGGCAATAAAATATAGAAATATGAGAGTAGCTACTCACCCGGTGACCCAAATAAAAAAAAAGAAGCTATATTGTCTACGATACCAGATTTACAATACATGGAGGTCACGCAGTTATTATAAAAACCTTGGCCAAGGACAAATGACACTAAATAGTATGACTCAGTACATACAAAAATGTCAAAACTGCTAAAAAAAAAGTGACAACTAATTATATATTATTACATAAATGAAACTCCTTTTCCAAAAAAAAGCGATAATACTGCAAGGGAAAAATTATAATTGAAAATTTTATTCTAAGTACGGTCCAATGGAGACGTTCATTGCGAATTAGGAAAGGAACATAAATTCAATCATAACATTCTTCTGCGTATATATTACCATCGGATTCTACACCAATCTATGGCCGTATTGACCATATGAAATAAAACTTGAGAAAAAAAAACCAGGCTAAACAGGAAAGCAATAAAAGCAATATAAGCAATAACAATACCAATAACTTCTATAAATAGTTAACTCATTAAATAACATATACATTAAAAAAAAAAAAAACAAATAATAATAATCGCATAATAATCGCATACTTTTTCCTAAATTAAAAAAAAAAAATGAAACGGTCCATAAGCTAGACTTTAAATATACAGTATAGGGTCCTGTAGAAAAGATAGAACCGAATAATAATATAACAATTTTAAATACAAAAAAAAACAGACAGTTCATTAAGATAGATTAAAAATTTTTTATAGAATAGATTTTGTAGGATGGCCATTCATAAGATAAAAATAATATTACAAATTCACAAAAAAAAAAAAAAAAAAAAAAAAAAAAACAAAAAAATTCTCCCCTATTATAAGGAATATAGGACAAATTCCCTAAAATTTTTTCATTTGTCTATTTCATTTACATAATATAATTAATATGAAAATAACTACATTATATTACGTTATTTTTCAAAAGGAGGGAGATGTAGTATGCTCACATATTGGGTACCCTCTGTACCAGCCTACATATATTCAATTACAATGTTGCGAGTTATACATAAGCCAAATGTGCGGAGTAGCATAAACAAAACGTTCCCAGCAACTCAATTGCGAGCTTATCCAACTCACACAAGAATGCCACGGGAGCCCAATGTGCTTACTCTGCAGGTTTGACAACAAAAAACACGGGTAAGTGAAGCCTTTTCAGCGAATCTAGTGAATAAAAATTTATTGAATCAGAAACTTAACCATCACTCTCCCCTTACCGAAAAACCCCTAATCCAAAAACTTGAATCGATTTGTGAATTTGAAGGAAATGAAGGCAGCTCTTACTAAATTTGAAGCCACTCTGGCTTTGTTGCTTGGCCAGATGGTCGATGTTAGAAAGGACGTCAATAAAGTTAGTGACAAAGTAGTGAGCCTAGAAGCGGCTCGAGAAAAGGTTAACGAAGTTGTTCCCCAACCGAAGCCCTTGACTCCCGCCCACACGGAGTACGAGTTAAAAGAGATAGCTAGGTTGCCGGATTGCGTAAAAGAACTACAGGTGTTTGAGGGCGAAGCTGGTGGCTTCGATCCTTGGATGGGTAGAGCGGAGTCCATTCTGAAAGATTACGAAATAATTAAGGAAAGACCTCTCTATCGTTCTATAGTCGTTAGCATTGGAGAAAAGATTAGGGGTAACGCCGAGACGACCCTTCTGTCATACAACGTGGCAGAAGACGACTGGCCAGAGACAAAACGCGTCCTAATGTTCAACTATGCCGATATAAATACTAAGGAATAAGATAGCTCAAAAAGCAAATGAAGCTTTAACAATTCACGGAACAGTTTTAAACTTTGATGCCATTCTGGCCAGATTAGATTTTATTTTTAGCGATAGGAGACCTCTTCACATAATTGAACAGGAACTAAGCATTTTAACCCAGGGCAAACAAACTGTTATGGAATATTACAATCGAGTGTACAGAAAACGTACATTATTAACCAATAAAACAATAATGACATAGGGCCGAAATATGCCAATAACTTCTGAAATTAATAATAGACATAGCCAGAGTGCTCTGAGAGCTTTCATAACTGGCCTAAACGGTCCAATATCTTCAACTCTGTATTCTATGAACCCAACAGACTTGCCAAATGCAATGCTGTTAGTAAAAGAGATGAAAAGCAACAATATGAGAGCAAAGTTCGCTCATAACTTCATTAGAATGAGTTATAGAAATTATAACTCAAATTATATTAACGGACATATTAAGATATCTAACGATGTCTAGCTACAGCCAGCTTCTGTACCAATGGAAATAGATGAATCAATCCAATATCAAAATCGTCCGAAAAACAATTTTTATAGAGGTAATAATAACAAACAAAATTATAATTATTATTATCCCAGAAATAATTATAATAAAAACCAAACTCAAAAAGTAAATTCAAACGCCGGTCAGAACAAACAGTCTGAACCACATCCACCATTAAAGCGAGTAAATCAACCCGTTCAAATAGCAATGAGAGTAAATAATATAAAAAGGGGATCATTTTTTAGATTAGAACCCGGAGTAGGATTACCCTACTTTAAGAGAATAGATAAATAAATCGAAAAGGAATTAAAAGTTTTGATTGATACAGGTGCAACATCCTGTTACATAAAAAAGGGAATATATCAAAATAAAAATGAGCTTCCGATTTACAAAAGAGTTTCAACCATTAATGGGTTTGCTATAATTAAATATTACCATATGATAACCATATTTAATATAAAACAAAATTTTTTACGAAATAGAAGGATTAGAATCCGACTTACTAATAGGTTTTAATCTCTTAAGAAAAATAGGAGCTGTAATTAATATTCAAAAAGGAAGTATTTATTATTTATTATTTAACGGCAGAGAAGAATAATTATTTTATGATGACGATAATTCATTAAATCAATTGTCGTTAACTAAGGAAAAAAAATCCTTCCATTGAAAGATTATATAATAAAAAAATACATACTTTGATGAGCAAAAAGGAATCCAACCAGAATCTGTTATGGTTGAAAAGAGTTTATTTAGCTTGGGATTTAAAAAGCCGTAGAATTATCCATAACCAAAAATTAAAAAGTTTTGGGATATAAAAATCCCAAACGCGCTGACAATGATTCATCCATCATAAATTTTAATAAAAATAAAATAAATAACATTAAAATGTGAATCTCAAATCAAGTTGAAGATTTGGAGAAAAAATAATTGACATAATTGAAAAAGAACATTCTAAAATAAACTTACAAGTTCCATTTAAAACTGATATTCGGGGTGAAATAAACACCAATATAGACAGGGTAATTTACAGTAAATATTGCCTTATCAGTTTCTAGATTTCGTTAATAGTGAAATTAACAAACTGCTAAATGAATTTATTATAAGGCCCAGTAGATGCCCTTACAATTCACCAGTATTGGTGGTACCCAAAAAACGTCAGAACCAAGGTGGTAGCCCAAAACATAGGCTTGTTATAGACTATAAGAAATTAACTGAAAACACAATACCGGATATATACCCGATGCAAGACCCGTCTGTAATATTATCAAACTTAGGGAAAGCTAAATTCTTTTCAACAATTGACTTGGAATCAGGATTCCATCAAATTTTAATGAAGGACTCAGATATTGAAAAAGCATCCTTTTCCATTAACAATGGAAAATTTGAATTTTTACGCATGCCATTCGGTTTAACAAATGCACCCAGAATTTTCCAGAGAGCAATGGATGACATTCTAAGAGAACAGGTAGGAAAAACATGTCACGTCTACATGGATGATATTATAATTTTCTCAAACACAATCGAGCAACATTACTCGGATTTAATTCAAACAATAAGCATTTTACAGAGAGCAAATAAGAAAATTTCTCTCGAAAAATCTAAATTTTTTTAATTTCCTTGGTTACATTATATCTCATAATGTAATTAAAGTAGATCCGGAAAAAATTTAAACAATTTTAAAATATCCGATACAACAAAATATTAGAGAACTTCGAAGTTTTCTAGGCCAAACTAGCTATTACCAAAAATTTGTCCGAAATTATGCTAAAATATTATAGCAAAACGTCTAACTTTAGTTATTTAGGAGGGGAAAATGGAAATGTTTCCAAAAGAATGTCTTCTAAAATTTTAATACAGTTGGACAATTCAGCTGTACAAGCTTTTAACGAGCTAAAAGAAAACTTAATAGCACAAGTTGAATTAGTTCAGCTAGATTATGGAAAAAAATCACTTTAACAACAGACGCATCAGGCGTAGCTATTGGGGCGATATTCTCACAAGATTGCTATAGAAATCCAAACCGACCATCAATCTTTATCTTTCACAATTTCGGATAAAAATCCCAAAGTAGAAATGAAAAGCTGGTTTAAACAACAACTATTATTAACAAGAAAAATACTTAAAAAACCACAAATAATATCACCAACTACCACGAAGAAGGAAATCACCGTTTGGTCTATACCATAACTGGCGCAGTGGACTCCGGACCGAGATGGAGAAGCTCATTTTCCCGTATATATAAGAAACACACTTGCAAAAAAAAAGATGTTAAGCTCATTTCTGAAACACTGACACAAAACACAACACGAGTACTAATTTGTAATAAATTTTCCTAGTGAGATTAATTACGAAAGTGAAAATGTTGCTCCGTTTTGAAATAAAAAAATTAAAAGTCCAATTAACTCAGAAAATTTAAGTAAATAGGGTAAAAGGAAGAAAAAACATCAAAAGAAGTTAAATTGTGTGACTATTGAAAAGAGGAAAGAGATTCTAAAATAAATCCTAAGATCCCATGTCGTGTTTTTCGGAGTTATCAATGGCTGTAATATTATTTGAGGAAAAGAAAACGATAATAATTTCAGACAATGCAAAAAAGGAACAAAAAAATATAGGTAAAAGGGAAAGATTAATAATAGTTAATATCAGCATAAATTTGACAGAAAAAGGGTTGACCAAGGACAGTGTTTAAAGGTAATCATGAAATCCCATGGCGTGATTTTCCTGATTAGTTACCAAAAATTTATGGTGAATGTCAGTGTACAGCCTTATAAAATACTGTTGCTTAATATATTTTGTGCAAGCGATTACATACTAATTTATTTTTTTTTCTGAGTTGAATATACTAAACATTTTAGCTTCACAGGTAAATAAACAACCACATGCTGAGATACTTGGGGAAAATCAGTAATGAGAATTTAAGCCAACAAGACGTATATTACATTTTATACACTCCGCTGTATAATCTAATCTAATCAACAATCTAAAGATCACTTAAGTTTACAAATTTAATTGCGTATTATCACAATTAGGATTCGAAAGTTAAGAAATACACGCAATCATCCTTTTCTAAATATCTAAACAATCACATATACTGAATCAAAAAATAAATTTAATGCCGAATACTGCCAAAGTGAAGAAGCTTCTGCCTAGTACAAGAGTGACGACTAGAAAAAGAAAAAAACACCTGTGAACATCGATTCTAATTCACTAAAAGTACGACCAATAGGAACACCCGCTACAAACATGAATTCAAGCAATGGCTTCCCTTCACCTGTCCCGAACTCAATCACAAGCCCCACCGAACTATTTAATTCTATGAGAATCCCCGATGTTATTCGCTTTATGCCTTCTTATGACGGAGAACCAAATATATTACCAGAATTTTGTAACAACGTTGAGGGAGTAATGTTAATGATAAGGGAGACTGATCAGTCATCCTATGGACAGATGTTAATGAGGGCCATTTGCCAAAAAATTCCGGAGCAAGTCCTAACTGGGATGAGAAAAAGGTAGCCTTAATCTTACATTGCAAAGATAGAAGGGACAAAGATACGCTTTTGGCAGGGTTATATAATTTACCGCAAAAACAATATTCAGTGCAAAAATTATATGAGCAGGTGACAAAGATTGGGTTGGCCCTATTTCGACTCACTGAAACAGAAGAGGTGGAGCAAATCGGCATTAGAGTAAGGTCGACCCCCTTGGTCGCATCTCAAACCATTTTAAAGGCATTCCTAACAGGCTTAAGGGGAACTTTAGGTAGTACCGTCAGGGCGATGAAACCAGAAACGTTGGAGTTCGTCTATGACGTGGCAGTAAAGGAAAGAAATATCTAATTCATATAAATCCCAGAATAGAGCACAGATTAGGCAGATAGATCGTTTCAGGCAATACTCAAGCTCAAACCAGTATCAGAATATAACAATAAATATAATCGTAGGGATAGAACGGAGTATACCCCAAGGAATTACGATAATAATCGTACAAATAGATAACCAGCCCTAATGCTAAACGACGACACTCCGAGTACCTCAAACGCGAACGCCAAGAAAAATTTCAGGAATTATTTAATTTAATTCAAACGGGCAGAGGATGTTTAACATCGAGAACAAGAATAAGGAAGACAGTTTGAAGGCAGAGCACAACTTTGTTGAGTGCCCAAATTTTCAGTGCGAAGCCTCGCAACACAGACAGGGTTCATGAGTAAGTTTGAGTTAGACGCAAACTAACCATACACCGAATTGCACTGTAATAGACGAAATCCTTTGAAAATATTAGTAGACACCGGGACCGAAGGATCATCGTCTCCGACAGCGAGGGCATGTCTATACTTTGGACAAATGCCCAAGAGGAGAGCTATATCGGATGTTCATACACTAAGACCTGTCGTGCTCCAATCTCGGTTCTAATATTCAAATACACTAAATCAACTCAATAAACTGAATTAACCAACTTATTACTTGGCGGCTTCGACAACTTATTACATGGCGACCGTGACCTAATCTGTAAATTTTCGGATCGAAATCAAGTGAAATATGTGGAAATAAAAAAGTGCGATTAAAAGAAAAAAATATATATAAGTGAAAATACAAAAAAAATATGTGAAGCTGCAAATTAAAAATGGACATCGAAAAGTTAAATAAAAAAAATTTGTTTAAATTACCAGCCTGTGCGAGGACCAGCACCGGCGCCGCCTGAGTTCAAAAAGCCTGAACAACAAGCAAAAAAAAATAATATAAAAAAAAAAATAATACAATCATCAGCCTGTGAGAGGACCAGCACCGGCACCGCCTGAGCCCAGAGGCCCAGGACATCAATGCGTTATTTACATACATAACTCATATTCAAAAGCTGCGCGAAAGTGCTAATTGAAAACTCAATTTTACTAGCCTCTGTTAGGCTTCATACTAACAATATGAGATGGTATAAACTTAAAATAAGAAATTAACGTAGTATCAAATGTAAACCAGTTTGAAAATTTGAATATGTAAGCCATCTCATATACCCTAACAACTTATACCGGGTGCATGGCATAGCGCCCGTGGGCGCTATGACACTGGGCGTTATGACATGCACCCACTTATACCACCACATAGGAATCAGGGTAATTTTTTTTTGTTTCAATGCGATTATTATGAAAGTATGCGAATTTTATTATATATTTTCATAATGATGTTTATATTGCGTTTGATATTTTTTTTTTGAACCAGACTCCTTAGAGTTCAGGATAACTTATGAATTGGTCATTGCTTTCCCGGTTATTACAATTTTTATTTTTTTTATTGGCTCTTTCGAGCCAGGTATGAATTAAACCAGTTAATTTTCTCCCGAAAACTTGCTTTGAAAAATGTATATTTTTTTTCAATATGACTTGATGATTAATTTGATTTTGAATTTGAATTCCTTTTTTTGGACTGTTTAATGTTCTAGGGACTCAGAGATACTTAACTGATAAGACTTTAACGATAGTCGGAGTAGAATTGTACGAGCAGTAGCTCTCTATTCATATAAAGTCAAATCTGAACTGGAATTTCAGAGAAAAAGAGGGTAAAACTAAATGCCCAGGTACAAAGTAAAGTAAAATTGTGGAATCATCTGTATTTGTCAATAATAGCCCACTATAGTTATTTTCAAATAAAGTCCCTTAAAGACTATAAGAAGAAAATAACAATTAATTATTGACTATCGTCAAATGATTCGATAATTCTTGTCAATCTAGCTTACTGAAATTGTTGGCATATTCGATCAACTAGGTGAAGCAAAATAATTATCAAGCCTTGACCTAATGTCAAATTTTAATCCCATTAAACTTGATAAGTTCTAGACAAATGTATAACTTATTTTTCAACGAACAATGGTTCGTTTTGCCTCACGCGATACAATTAGGTTTGAAATAATTCTTTTATTTTATAACGGCTATGGACGAAGTTATATTTAAATGGAACTGTAACTCTTACTTTATTCAATACCTTTATTGGGTTTAATCAAAAAGAAAAATACAGAGAATATCGAAACTTTATTCATAAACTCATTGGGCAATAAGATACTTCAAACCATATACTCTATTTATGGAAGACACTTCATTGTCAAAACAGACTTAAAAAAAAAGTCACTACTGAATATTAAAGTAGACAATAATCCTGCAGGAATAAATAGAATTGCCTAGGCAATCTATATAAAAAGCTTCAAAGCCCAACGTCACGGAGTCATAAACAATGACGACGTACGTAAAGTAGTGACCTTGCAATTAAAAAACATGTTATGATCTTAGGAACAATAACGGAATAATTGCAAGATATGAGATTAGCGATTTATATACTAATGGAACTCTGGACTTAGGTAAGTTTTCCAAAGGCTTGAAATGCAGGCCGGTATACAAGAATCAGCCGTGGGAAATTATCTTTGGACAAGTTCATAGATAATTATTAATAAATGGGCAATAAAATATGAAATATGAGAGTAGCTACTCCCCGGTGACCCAAATAAAATAAAAGAAGCTTTTTTGTCTACGATATCTGATTTACAAATACAAGGAGATCACGCAGTTAATACAAAAACCTTGGCCAAGGACAAAATACACTAAAAAGTATGACTCAGTACATACAAAAAAGTCGAAACTGCTTCCAATAAAAAGTGACAACATAAATAAAACTCCTTTTAAAAAAAAAGAACAATAAATTTGAAAATTTTATTCTAAGTACGGTCCAATGAAAACGTTCATTGCGAATAAGAAAAGGAACATAAATTCAAATGTATAGACAATTTCTCCAAGTTTGCTGTGGTACAAGCGGTTGCTTCCAGGACAATCGAGGATTTGAAAACAGCCTTGCTAAAGCTCATGAATTTCTTTCCGGATGCGAAGACAATTTACTGTGAAAATGAACCATCGCTGAATTCGCATACGATTTTGACTATGCTGAATGATCATTTCGGTGTTGCCATTTCAAATGCGCAACCTCTACACAGCGTCTCAAATGGTCAGGTGGAGCGCTTTCACATCACTCTTTTCGAGCTAGCAAGATGTCTAAAAATCGATAAAGGCATAAGACTCACCGTGGAGGTGATCTTGTTAGCCACCACCAAGTATAACAAATCAATCCACTCGGTCATTAATAAGAGGCCGGCTGACGTTATACAGGATAAAAATGAAGACATGCAAGGAGGCGTTAGTGACAAAATTAAAAGCGCCCACAACGCGCTTAGGGCCAGGGAAAACGCTTCGCGTCAGAACAGGGTTTTCGAAGTTGGCGACAAAGTCCTGGTGAAATCCAACAGAAGACTGGGTAACAAGCTGACGCCACTATGTGAAGAAAAAATTGTCGAAGCGCACCTGGGGACCACGGTCCTCATTAAAGGGAGAGTAGTCCACAAGGACAACCTAAAGTAACATCCTCAGGAAACGCCCTTAATTTTTAATCTTTTTTATTATTTTTATTCTTTTTAAGCTAGACCTTTTTAGCCACTTGGCATTAGTTATAAGATCCATCTTCGAGACTAAGATTTATTATTTAAGACATTCTTTTTGCTGATGGGAAGCCCCTGCATTAGTAAAATAGAAAGTAAAAAGTATCCATTTAGTATCTATAATTGAGGTTATAGCATGAACTCCAGATGCTTAGGATTTGGAAAGAATTAAAATTACAGGATCTCAGTTAGCAAATTCGAACAACAGACAGATAGAAATAAATAGCAAAATCCAAAATCAAATTAATCGACTGTTACAGTTACAGTTATATGAAACACTTTTTGCTCTCCTATTAATGATGGAATTTCAAAAATTAATGCTCGCCATTGCGTTAGCTTAAATCGATATTGTCAGCACTAACATATTAGACCATGCAGATTTAGAATCAGTTTGCCTGGAAGACCACACCAACACCCCCATTAGGGATATTTTGTCCGTTGCGTCCGTAAAAATACTTCAATCCACTAACATCTTGTATGAAGATGAGCGTCAGTCAAGTGGATGAAGGCACTTTCATAATTAATGACCGTTCAGCGAAGGTTCGAGTTGACAATGGCGTGGATGTTTCCTTACGTGGCACGTACCTCATAACATTTAACGATGGTGTTATGATAAATGGAGCCTTGTTCATCAACCACGACAACATCTGAATAAGGAATCCGGGAGTGGCAAGCTCACCTTTGTTGAACATAACCGGCACGAGATTTTGAGCCTCCCCTACCTTTATCGGCTCAATGAACGTAACGTGAGGTTCATCCAGAAAGAGGGAGAAGAGGTCAACCACGCCCAAACGCATCAGGGAGCGCTTATCGAAGTAGCGGTATGCTGTGCTCTTATCTGCATTTTGCTCACCTGCCAGCGAGTCATGAACGCTACAAAATCAGCAGTCCAATTGAGGAAGGAAATCAACGACAGGGTCGGCCGAGGACGGCCTGAATCTTGAAGGGGGAGTAGTTAACTAAGTTAACCGGACGATAAGTCCGCAACAGTGCATCGGATTCTTTGCTGACCCAGCAGTGTACTGTTTGCATTGTTAAATATCCAAAAATATTGACTTATATTAATTTATACAATAAATGGACCAATCAATTTACTCAAAAGTATAACACTAAACCCCAGACAATTATTACATATTAATAGGAAGAAATTTTTTGAAAAAAAGTAAAGCAAAAATAAATGATGAGGTAGAATCAGTTACGTAAGGAAACAAAAAACTTTACATTGAATACGGTGAAGATGATAAAGAGGGCAAGACCGGACCAGAGTGCCCAAAGAAAAGGAAATTAAAAATAAAACCCCTTTATTGTTCGCCAATTTGGATAGATTCAAAGAAAAGTGACGCTTCTGGAAAAAAAAATTCAGGTTAGTGATAGACTACAGAAGCTTAAACGATCAAATCCTAGTTTTAGACAAATTAGGAAAATGTCAGTATTTTACCACAATCGATTTGGCAAAAGGATTTCATCAAATCCAAATGGAACAAGACTCCATTAAGAAGACAGCCTTCTCGACTAAACAGGGCCATTACGAGTATACAGGAATGCCATTTGGTCTTAAAACTGCCCCAGCAACTTTTCAAAGATGCATTAACAACCTTTTAGAAGATCTAATTTATAAGGATGGCTTAGTATATCTAGATGACTTAATAATTTTTTCCACTTCATTGAAGTAATATATTTTGTCATTGAAAAAAGTATTTGAAAAGCTGCGCAAGGCAAATTTTAAATTACAATTTGACAAATGCGAATTTATGAAAAAAGAAAGGACATTTTTGGGTCATGTCGTCACTACAAATGGTATTAAACCAAATACAAAAAAAATAAGTGCCATAGAAAAACTCCTTTTGAGTGTGCCAAGGGTAGGTTCATTCTGCAAAATAACGTACTCATATTATATTGATGGATATAATACTTTTGGACACGAATTGCAAGCAGCATGACGTCAGCCAACAATTCCTGTGATTGGTTTCCTTTCGGACAGTCACCATTTTGGGATGTGCGCGGCTGTGCCAAAATATGTTTACGATGACATAAACGAAGAATGTAACTTCGGGTATTTTGCCCTTCAGCTCCGCTGTAAATTTCAAAACGTCGGGGGTGAAGGAGTAGAAAAAACAATCAATTGATTTAAAAAATAATATTATTTTCCCGATCACCAAAACTTAATTCTTAAACTTAAGTGTAAAATTTGTAACATAGCTAAAACGGAACACAGAAATACTAAACTTTCTTTTGAAAGTGCACCAGAAATACAAAGCATTCGAGAAACATATGTAATGGATTTCTATATGGTGGGTAATCAACAATTTTTCTCTTGTATTGATGTGTCTATTTAAAATTTGCTATAATGGTGGAAATAACAAGTAAAGACTAGTTAGAAGCAAAAAGACGCAATGGGAAAACCGCAAGAAATTAAGGCAGAAAGAATCCAGCATTTACAGCCATGGACAGATAAATAGCAAAAATCCCACAAAAAGAAGAATTGTCTAAAATTTTAATTATAAACATAATTATTAAGAAAATATTGATTCTGTAGTATATAGAGTAGGCTAACTAATTTTTAAACAAAAGCGAATCGGTTATCTGAGTTAAGCAAGTGTCTTGTAAAGAATTGTACTTAAAGATAAAAGGTTTAACACCAAAATAAATATAAATAAAAAAATAAACTTTATATTTTTTAATTCACCAAAAACATAAAATTTAATTGGCGCCCAATTGGCCACGTCATAAAAAGTTTCAAAAAATTGTTTAATAAAAATAAGTTAAACTGGCTGAACTAACAGTGGAAAAATAAAAGTATGCACCAAACGACACAAATAAGTGACAGTGATCGTTAACAATATTTAAATGGAAATTAATTAATGAAATAATCGGGACAATCTCGTGAGGAATTAAAGACTTAGAATTATCAAATTAAAGATTATAAATTTAGATCAGGGTTGACAGAAATAATATAAAAATTAAAAATTGAAAAAACAGTAAGATAGATAGAAAATAATAAGCAACAATCTGGATAATTTAAAAAAATTGTTGGTGAACTAAATTTAACAATGGCAACCGGAGGTTCAGCACCAAATTTTTCTGCAGGAAGTGTAGCCACAGCCGGCAACTTAAGAGTGGAATTCATTAATAGATTAATAAGTGATCAATTGGGTGAAGTAAGCAGAAAAATAGATGGCTTAGAAGGAAGATTAGCCACAGATCCAAAAACTGTGGAGGATTTTAAAATACAAGCAATCGACCCAACTATAAAATGCGATACAATACTTGAAGTCGTAAAATCTTTACCAAAATTCACTGGGGAACCAACACAATATGTAGGTTGGAGTGAAACCGCAGAAACTGCAATGAGTCTTTATAAAATTCAGAGTGAACAATATTTTATCGCCTTAACAATTTTACGAAATAAAATTATGGGAGCTGCCCATGATGCTCTTACCAATCATGGCACCGTTTTAAACTTTTTAAGCCATCTTATCTAGATTGGATTTTGTATATAACGAAAACGACCAATTCAGATTCTCGAGTCGGAACTAAGTATACTCAGGCAGGGACGAATCCACCCGATTTGGCCAATGCTCTGGCAAAGGTCCAAGATTTAGAATCAAACAATTTCCGTGCTCGATTTGCAAACAGGTATAATGGGTTTAAAAATAAAAATAAATATCGAGGAAACAACTTACGATTTGATCAAGTACAACAAAAAAATAAACAGGGTAATAATTGGAGTATTAATAATAACCAAAATAATAATTGGCCACAGAAGGGAAATTTTTGGCAAAACAATAATCAAAATAAAAATCAAAAGCAATAAGCCGTCGATCCGATGGATGTTGATCCATCAAGAATAAACCCTATAACAATCGGCAGCTGAATAATAATCGGGGGAGATATAATAATAATCACCGCCAAGCAGGATGTTTAGAGAGAATAAGTATTCAATATATTTTGTACGGCCAAGAGAGAAAGATCAGGCCAGATATCTTGAACATGTTCTAATAAAATAAAGAATAAGAAACCGAATCAAAGAAAATCATTACATGGCAACCAGCTATCACCACATGGCGACCGTGACAGGACTATGCGAAGACCAGCACCGCCTAAGCAGCAGAGCCGTCAGAAATCTTCAAGTGCGAGGGACAGGCCGTCCCTTGCGCATACGTTGGAATTAGGAAGACAATAAATTAAGTGTGGGTGGCATGGCAAAGCCCCCTACACCTACGAGGGATTAAGAGTGTGGTAGGCAATCCGCCGGCTGCACCATCGTTGGAACATAACAAATGAGTGCTGGAGGTAATCCGCCCCCTGCAGCATCGTTGGAAGAATCTGCTCCTATCGAACAAAGGGATGCACCAACACTGAAGGAAGCTTTAGAGTTGTATCCCAACGATGTACCACGCCCTCTCACAATAGCTGAGTACAGGGCACGCCAGGAGAAAACAACACAGAAGAAGAGGACCCGAGGCGGAAGAAAGACAAAGCTGCTTCGACAGCTACACTTGGTGAAGGACTACATCAAGGTAGCGAGGACACCGGATGAGAGGACAGCCCACGAAGAGGAACTACTAAACTGTAGCGAGCGGAGTATATAATTTTAATTCTATTTTAATTACATAAATATATCCGTTGTATGGGCACATGCAAATGATTTCAATTCATATTTTAATTACATAAACACATACATTGTATATGCCCATACAAACTAACACATTCCTTCTCAAGTGTCCGGCCAACGAGCCGGCCCTAAAATGCTGACCATGCATTCCCACGGAGACGACTGGCCCTCACACCAACTAACACTTAGCCAGCCGTCTCTTGGTATATATAAACATAAGGAAAATATGCAAATGCAAGTATATACTCCTATCGCTGTTCACTTCAGCTTTTAGCTTTTAAGAATATATGTTCGAGAATAAAGATCAGTCTAAAGACACTACTCACAACGACAACGCGTTATTATTTCTCCCGATATTATATGGCGACCGTGACAAGACACGGAAACATGTTTTTTTAACGCGGAGTGAAATTAAAGTTGGCTCCAATTGTTATTATCGGCTGAGCTTTGACTGCGATACGCGTATTTATTATTGACATTTTTAGAGATCCGACGATTGTCGTATGTTTTATGGATGCAGAATGAGGAGAATTTAAAAACAATACACGATTTTTTTGACTAAACAAACAATTCATGTTGGAATTAATCGGAATCGGAATTAATATAAAACAGATCAATTTTTAATTGGTTTAACAACTCCTTATCAAACTACTGGTTAAACCATTAAAGTGGGATTACAAACATTTTGGAGGTGATAAAAGTCTGTCATCGCCATGACGAATACATCAGTTTACAACGCATGGTAGGCAGGAGCGCCCACTATGCCAACGATCTGGGATTCAAAAAAGGAGTACTAGTACGGCGAGCAATATCCGCTGGCTATACCACCGTTGGAAATGTATGGATGGTACACCCGTACCACAAAACGACAAACCCTCACTTCAAGAGGCACTGGAGGCGCATCCGAAGGATGGACCAAGACCTTTGACCATTGCCGAATATAAAGCAAGGCAAGCAGCGAGGAAGCGTCAGCGAGCCCAGGACAGGGACGACCAGTTAACGCAAATACCAAAAACTGCACCTCAAAATAAAAAAAACAAAGGGGCGGCAAGCGAGCTAAACTACTAAAAGAGCGAGCGGTGATCATCGGGGACCTGAAGGAAGAAAGACCCCAAACTAACCAGGAAAAATTGAAACGGCGGCTAAAGGAAATAAATTGCTTTCTCCAACGGGAGAAGAAGAAGCGGACTAAATAATTAGTTCACCGCTTGATTTTTTTAGCACTTTCAACGCGTTTACGCGGGGTGCGCTAATTAAGTTCATTAACAACCTATTTTTTTCACATAAACTCATGCACTAACACACAACTTTTGGTGTAAACTTTATATAAGTAAAGCTATTGTAACTTGAATATTGCCGATATGTAAACTAAAAAGTTGTGCAACTAATAACCACATCATTTATAGGTTCACTAAACAGCTTATTCCCTCTACATTTTTAAAAAAAAATTAATCACATTAAAAAGTAAAAATGGGTCTGTGGAGCTCAAAAGAGGAAGAAATAAAAGACAATACGGCTAATGTCGTGAATAATGTCATAGTTGACAACACTCCTCTTTTTAACTCCATGTATATTCTACTAATAATAGGTAATAACTGTAGCTCTGTTGATACAAGTAGTGCTTAAAGTGCATTACATCTATAAAAAATGTATCAAAAGAGAACATTTGTATAAAGAGCATATGAGCCGAGCTCAAGACCTTGACAAAATTTAAAAAAAGAAGAGGAAAACCCAAATATATTTTTCATGAAGAATAATAAAACGATTATACATGCAAGTTATCCAACCCATGAAACCAGGCCTCTTATGGCATTTATAAACAATTTCCAAAATTCAATCTCAGCGATCTTCGCACTCGCCTTTGCCATTGCCTGCCTTTGTCTTTGAGGTCCGCTCTCGGATCCCCAACCGAAATAAACAAATCGAACTTAAAGTAAACATCAGCTTCCGTTCGAAGCCCAATCAATTGCGCCTTCCTTAGTTCAAGCCCCAAATAAACTGCATTGGTCAGCATAATTGAATTTCACAATAGGATGCGACACTTGCATCATGAGCTTTTATTTTCATCAAAAAGAAACTTATTGAAGTTCGAAAAAAGCTTTTGGCCGATGTTCTTTGGATCAGATTTAAGATTTGGCAGTGAGTCTTATTTTGACCGGAGCCGCGTTCAGTAACCGAATTATAAATTTAAGTTAAATCTTGTGTAAAAAATATATATTCAAATAAAGGTTTATCACCAAGTATAAGTGAAAATAAAAAATTTATTTTTTTCAAAAAAGTTTCCGGAATAAAATTAACTTGCATATGTAAATGTTAAAAAAAAAAAATGTTTTATATCTTTGCTTACATGAGAAAATTTAATAATAATAAATATTAAATACAAGCTTTTAAAACTAAGGGATAAATTTTATTATAGCGGTACAGGGAAATGTCTACAACTAAGGATGCTTTAGAGAGAGTAATTATAGAACACCCAGAGTTCGTTAAAAGAAGTAGGTACATTTTAGGAAAACATAATAAACCAATTGCAATTTATGATTTCAAATATAAATACATGGAAGAGTTTGGCTTACGGTTTTCACCATTGATAAGCTGCTCAAGCACACAAAAGGCAGTAATACTATCAACTATTCCTCAAGTGAAAGTAGAATCTGTCCTCGACCGCAACGAAATGCTGGCAGGGAACATACAATTCAAAATCAGCTTAAATATTGTTAATCAGGCTAATGAGTAGCCAATGGTTAAGACCAGAAAAATTCTTGGCTAATAAAAAGACCGAGATTTTGAGAAGTTATAAGTGTGTTAATAAAAATTCACACATAAGAGAAGAAACGCTCGAAAATCATTTGGGCGAAATTATCATTAACGCCAGCAAAGTAAGAAGAGCGATAGCAGTAAGTCGAGAATCAGTATCTACTTGTCATGAAAGTCAAGTAATACTTATACATAATCAGATTATATCTTTTGTAAGAAAAGCTCTCCAAAAGTATGAGATTGTCTTCCATATACCAGAAAACTTTAAAGAACCCATAGAGGCAAATATAACAATTGCTTACACAGACGTCCACGATAATTCGTTGGCTGATATTTTTAAGGAAGATACCAGTGAAGATTTCTTAGGGCTCGAAAGCCCATTAGAAGTCAGCAATACAGAAGTAAAGGTGGATACAGAAAAAATTAATAACATAGCTGAGGACTTGAAGGAGACAACAATGGCCCAAACCAATGTCCAATTCTTAAAAACTGCGGCTTCACTCATTCCTGAGTTTGATGGCAAAGCAGAAAATCTACGAAGTTTCTTAGATGCCTTGGAGCTTGTAGATGGAATAAAAGAATCATATGAAAACACGGCAGTCCAACTAATAAAGACAAAATTAAAAGGACATGCTCGCAACCTCATTGGAGAGGAAAACACAATAGCAACAATTGTGGCAAAGCTGAGTAAATCAGTCAAAGGAGAGTCGGTTGAACTTTTATGAGCCAAACTCATGAATTTACAGCAAAAAAACAAAAAGGCAAATGCATATGCCAAAGAAGTAGAAGATCTGACCAGAGCATTAGAATTATCATTAGAATTAGCATCTAAATATAGCACCCAAAATGCAGTAAAAGCAATGACAACAAACTGCTCAATTGATAAGGTAAAACTTATTATGCAGGCGGAAACGTTCACAAACATGAACGAAGCCGTAACTAATTTTGTCAATAGTTGTACCGAAGCAACAGGACAATCGAACGCCGTATTATTTTATAATAATCGGTATAACCATAACAATTTCCGAAGAAATAACACATACCGGGGCAGAGGAAACCGTGGTGGTGGACGTGGTAATTGCAATAACCGTGGCTATTATCGCAACAACACGACACCGCAAGGAGCCCACAATTCCTCAAACCTCTGAAATAACTCTAATCGGAATTTTAGGGTCACACAGGAAAACGAGGAGGACCCCTTGACGGTAGAAGAAGAACAGTAAAAATATATAAAATCAATATCAGGCTAAAAATGAAAAAACCAACAACAATTTAACATTGTTAGTAGATACGGGAGCCAAGATTTCATTACTCAAACAATGTAATCAAAAGTACCCCGAATTAGACAGCTCTAAAATTTCGAATACAACGGCAATAGGACAAGGTTCTATAAAATCCTTGGGTTTAGCGCTAGTGGAGCTTAAAACAAAAAATGTCATTATACCACACGACTTTCAAATAATTCCACCTGATTCTCCGACCGTGAAAGTGAGTTTGCAATCAAATGCAATTAAAAACAATAATGAAAATAAATAATAAAAAAAATACGGTGATGTAAATATAGAAAAGCTGTGAAAAAAAAGAAGAAGCCAACACCAGCCTGTGCGATGACCAGCACAGGCGCCGCCTGAGTCCAAAAGGCCTGAACAACGGAAATATATATACCAAAAAATAAAAACCAAAAAAAAATCCATCAGCCTGTGAGAGGCCAACAAATATAAAAAAAAAAAAACCGCAGAACAAGGAAAAGTGTAGAAGGAATGGCAAACCCTTCTACGCCAACGTAGGAAAATAAAGTGTGGTAGGCAAACCGCCGACTACACCAACGCAGGATACAAATGAGTGCGGAAGGCAATCCGTTCTCTGCACCCTCGTGGGAGGCGACTGCACCTATCGTGCAAAGGGACGCGCCAACACTACAAGAGACCCTAGAGTTGTGTCCCAACGATGGACCACGCCCCCTGACAATAGCTGAGTACAGGGCACGCCAGCCAAAAACATCAGAGAAGAAAAGGACCCGAGGCGGCAGGAAACCGAAGCTGCTTCGACAGTTACACCTGGAGAAGGACCTCATCAAAATATCTAAGACACCAGAAGAGAAGGCAGCCCACGGGGAAAATATAAAAGCCATCAAGAAACAACTTCGCCCTGATGCGAAGAAACGCCACAAAGGCAATGGCAAAGCCTGAGTTGCCTTTAATTTAAGAAAAACAAAACCACAGCAAGCTGCGCGAAAATGCTAGCTGTAAAACCTCTACTACTAACCTCTGTTAGGCTTTGTACTAACCACATGTAATCAATATTGAATTATATAGAGCAACAAATTGAAAATTGATTACATGTAAAATAACCAACATTTTATTTCTTCATTTTATGCGATTATTTAAAACATAATTTAAAAGATTTTATTGAAAGGAAAATATTTCTTTTTAATCTTTTTAATTTCTCGAGAATGTTATTGTCCGATTGTCTTAAATAAGTTTTTCTGTTAAAATTATTAATTTGTTTTTATTGGATTCGTATTCTTTTACTAGAAACTGTTTATGTTCTGGTGTTATATTCTGTTTATTATCTTCAATTATAGTAGTAAATAGAATTTACTGAAGTTTTTATAATTTCTAAATGTCTAATTATTGTCTGTTCGCCTATTTTTCTATTCTGGGTAAGACATTTGTATGAGCTTTTAAGTGGAGGTTTTCTTTTAGTTTCTTTATTTATTTACGTAATTTCTGCCTGTATTTCTGCACATCGACTAGGGTCTTTGCACCTAGCTAACATGTCCTTTAATCCTGCCCTTTTTCTGATGGCAATAACTCTAATGCCTCCCCCTCTTTTGGGAAATTTGACCTTAGGGATCCCAGTTAAGTTTTCTTCTCTTTGTCTAATTTTTCTTAGTTCTCCTGTTTATTGTGAGCGGTTTGGGGCCCGCTGAAGGGTTCTCTTTAACCGTTGGAAGTCATATTAAAAGCGAGGGAGCCATTGGACCGCCCCCTGTGCCGCCGTTGGAAAATTATATTGAAAAGCACAAGAGGCATTGGACCGCCCCCTGTGGCGACGTTGGAAGTCATATTAAAAGCGCGGGAGGCATTAGACCGCCCCCCTGTGCCGCCGTTGAGAAGAACAGGCGCAATAAAAAAAATTTTTTTTTTTTTGAAATGATATACATATGATGTACATATTTTATAAGTAAATCCCAATTTGGCACAAGGCGTTTACGCAAGTCTTATTGGTAAAATTAAGAACTAACAAAATACCCCCATCCCCACCATAAACTCATCACTAACAATATGAGATGGTATAAACTTAAAATAAGAAATTAACGTAGTATAAAATGTAAACCAGTTTGAAAATTTGTTTATGTAAGCCATCTCATATACACTAACAACTCATACCACCAGCTAGAAATCAGGATAAATTTTTTTCTCTCTTCCTTTTTTTTTCTCTTATTTTTTTTTTGTTTGTGAGATTTTATTTTTTTTTTGTTTTGAATAGAACCCTGTTAAAATGGGTAGCTGGTTTAGCTCCGAAGGGAGCCAGGCAAAAGATAATACAGCCAATGTCATTAATGACATAAAAATTGTTGATCACACAGATGACATTAAGTCTCTGTGGATATTGCTTTTAGTGATTGCTATTACAAACGTAATCAATTTAATTCTAAAAATTTATGCTCAGCATAATAAGAAGTTAAAGAAAAGATATCAGAGCAGGGCCAATGATTTAGATAAAATATAAAAAAAAAAATATATATATATAGGTACATATATTATATATAAATAAATATAATGAGTCAGTTCCTTCGACATAATGTCAAAAACTCTTCAGGAAGCCATTAAAGAGAACCCTTTAGCGGGCCCCAAACCGCTCACAATAAAAGAATTAAAAGAAAGAACAGGAGAATTAAGAAAAATTAGAGAAAGGGAAGAAAAATTGACAGAGATCCCTAAGGTCAAAATTCCCAAAAGAGGGGGAGGCATTAGAGTTACTGAAAAAGAGCAGGATTAAAAGACATGTTAGCTAGGAGCAAAGACCCTAGTCGACGTGCAGAAATATTGGCAGAAATTACAAAAATAAATAGGGAAACTAAAAGAAAAGCATCTAAGAAAATAACTGCCTCCACTAATGGCAACCTGGAAGGAGGTAAAAAACAAGCAGGACCTAGCTGCTCCAACATATAATAACTAAAACAATTAAGACTATAATTCATTAAAATTTATATTCAAAAACTTAATAAAAACCTATATTGGAAACTCGTGGTTATGTTATTACATTTAGACAAATCAAATATTCCAGATACATTATACAAACTATATGAATAAAAGACATGAATACCCAAGAAGTAATTCAAAAAGTTTATGAAAGGGATAGTCTCTTCGCTGAACGTATTCAGCAATTGGTCTCAACGACCCCAACAAAAATTAGCGAGCTAGAATATAATTATATGGATATTTTTAATCTGGACACGTCTTCATTATTTCATTGCTCTGAGACGCAGAAAGCAATTATATTGAGCACAATCCCAGGTATTCAAGTAAGATCGGTTATAGACGATCACGACACACTGGGTAGTGTAGTATGCTCACATATTGGTACCCTCTGTACCAGCCTACATATATTCAATTACAATGTTGCGAGTTAATACATAAGTCAAATGTGCGGAGTGGCATAAAAAAAACGTTCCCAGCAACTCAAGTGCGAGCTTATACAACTCACACCAGAATGCCACGGGAACCCAATGTGCTTACTCTGCAGGTTTGACATGCGCAACCCAAGTGCCAAGTCCGCATGCCTAACATGCGCGACCGAGCTGATCATATGTAAGCATAATACTCTCTCACGATATACACTGCGCGCTTGCCAAATACCCAAGATCAGAGTAAAATCGGATGTTCCTGGAGCAGGACCTAGCTGCTCCTACTCCAAACTTTATCAACTTTTAATAAATAAACTAAACTAAACTAATATAACTGCAGTGCGTTTGATTTAAAGTTATAATCATTACAGTAGAACTCTCGTAATGATAGTTTATAGGAAATAATTCATATCCATACGATAATGGAATGGAATGAGTTATACAAGGAATTACAAAATTTAAAAAGTGATTTCGACAAATCTTATAAGTCGTTAACATAAAATAGAACAATTCAGCAGGTCACAATAAAT
Organism: Drosophila ficusphila; assembly: GCF_018152265.1. NCBI lineage: Eukaryota > Metazoa > Arthropoda > Insecta > Diptera > Drosophilidae > Drosophila > Drosophila ficusphila. Next base: position 971,718 of record NW_025064569.1, read on the forward strand.
AAACATGCTGAAATATTAGTGGCCCGTTTTAATACAGCGCGTACGCTTATTCATGGCCAGAGAGACCGTTTAGACAAAACTCAGATTGGATTTGAAAATCGTACCTTCTTTTTATTGGTCTCAAGTTTGATCTAAGTTTAATCAAGAACTTTGATACTTGATCAAACTTTGATCAAGTATCAAAGTTCTTGATCAAACTCCGTTCGAACCTAATAACAGTAAAAAGAAGGTACAATTTAACTATTTCTGTACCAACAATCCTGAACACTCCTTTAACAGTAGAAACTGATCAGGAATACTCAGACACACCGGAGGTCGACCCATTAGAGGCAGAAGACTCCAATCTAAATTCTCCCGAAATAGAGGAGACAGATTTAAACAATCTCACTATACCGGCTATTTTTATCCAATCTGAATTTTCAGATCAGGAACAAACCGATTCTGACACCAGTGCTAGTGTAATTGAGCAAAAAATCATGATGAACGAATCGGCAGCCCAACGGGCATATATCAAAGACATTTCGCACGCTGTGCCGGAATTTGATGGAAAGAAAATCCATCTGCAAAGATTCATTACGGCAATTAAGTTAGTTGATCTAACAAAAGGCAATTATGAATCAATTGCAATAGAGGTCATAAAGTCAAAAATAATTGGCTCAACCCTCTATAGGGTACAAAATGAAACAACAATCAAAGCAATAATCAAAAAATTGCAAGACACAATTGTCGGCGAAACTTCTGACGTTGTAAAGGCAAAAATGTCAAACGTATATCAGAAGGGAAAAACGGCTACGCAATTCACAACCGAAATCGACAATTTAAGAAAGCTACTAGAATCCTCGTATGTTGACGAAGGATTACAAACCGAACTTGCTGAGAAATTCAGCACTGAAGAAGCTATCAAAGCGATGACTAAAAACTGCGAAAACGGAAAACTGAAGACCATCCTGGAAGCTGGCACATTCCCAACAATGAATGATGCCGTAAGCAAATATATAAATTGCAGCACAGAAATGACTGGCAATGCCAGCACAGTATTCTACACTCAGAGAGGACACGCATATCGTGGTAATTACAGAGGTAATTATCGCGGCAGAGGCTATGGCCGTGGTTATGGTAACAACTATAACCGCAATAATGGCCAGCCGAACTACTACAATAATTCGAACTCCAGAGGAAACAACAGTTACAGAGGTAACAGTCGCTCAAATGGAGGAAACAACACAAACAATTCTAATAACAATAACGTGAGGGTAGCCCAGAATACTTCGGGAAACTCCCAGAAACCCTTAGATACTCAACAACAGTAAACCATAAGATTCACACCATCAATCTCAGTCAAAACATATTCGTATGCTTTAGTACTGTTGCAACAGGCAAGGAACTTGTATTACTAGTAGACACAGGTGCAGACATATCACTCGTAAAGAAAATTCTAACGTATTTCACGACATAAAATCAGATAATATTATATTCATTCAATGCATTAGCCAGGAAGTCACTAAATCAGTAGGTCAAATTTCCATTGAGATCCAAACTGATAAATATATAACTCCACACAATTTTCATATTGTAAATTTACGATTCGCTATTCCCTGTGATGGAATACTAGGAATCGATTTCATCAAAAAATATAACTGTCAATTAGACTTCAAGCCATCAGAATATTGGCTTATAATTGGACCAAATAACCTAAAATTTCCGATTTATGTTCCAATAACATACAGTTCTGGCAATAACTCCATGATTCTGCCAGCAAGATCCGAAGTTGTCCGAAAAATTAAAATAGACTCCACAGAAGACAGTATATTGATTCCAAACCAAGAAATTCAGCAAGAAATTCATACATAGCAAATACCATAGCAACACCTCAAATAAGACTACTTAATACAACTAACGATGATCAAGTAGTCAGTGTAAATAAATTAAAATATGAACCACTTTCAAACCGAATCGATAAGCACAAATAATTTTTATAAACAAAAACTGAGATTGAAGGATGATGAACCGGTATACATTAAGAATTACAGACACCCCCATAGGAAAATATAACAAATAAAACAACATAATTGACAACATTAAAAACAACATTATACCTATTGGTATAAGTAAATTATTCGGAGAAAATTTTGGAAAAAAAAAAAAAACTAAGAGCTGCAATGAGACGAAAGTGAAGGACATATATATAAATAAACATATGTACATTTAAGAACATACACATAAAAAGAAAGGATGAAACCAGAAAACAACAAAACCTGTGGGATGACCGGCACCGGTACCCCTGACCTTAGGTAGACATCCACTAGAAAAGCACGGGAGGTATTAGACCGCCCCCTGTGCCGCCGTTGGAAGCTATATTAAAAGCGCGGGAGGCTTTGGACCGCCCCCTGTGCCAACGTTGGGAAGAACAGGCGCAATAAAAAAAAATTTTTTTTTTGAAATTACATACATATGATGTACATATTTTATAAGTAAATTCCAATTTGGCACAAGGCGTTTACGCAAGTCTTATTAGTAAAATTAAGAACTAACAAAATACCCCCATCCCCACCATAAACTCATCACTAACAATATGAGATGGTATAAACTTAAAATAAGAAATTAACGTAGTATAAAATGTAAACCAGTTTGAAAATTTGTTTATGTAAGCCATCCCATATACACTAACAACTCATACCACCAGCTAGAAATCAGGATAAATTTTTTTCTCTCTTCCTTTTTTTTTCTCTCTTTTTTTTTTGTTTGTGAGATTTTATTTTTTTTTGTTTTGAATAGAACCCTGTTAAAATGGGTAGCTGGCTTAGCTCCGAAGAGAACCAGGCAAAAGATAATACAGCCAATGTCATTAATGACATAAAAATTGTTGATCACACAGATGACATTAAGTCTCTGTGGATATTGCTTTTAGTGATTGCTATTACAAACGTAATCAATTTAATTCTAAAGATTTATGCTCAGCATAATAAGAAGTTAAAGAAAAGATATCAGAGCAGGGCCAATGATTTAGACAAAATATAAATAAATAAAATAAATAATAAAATAAATAAAAGATTTAAAAGAAAGAACAGGAGAACTTAGAAAAATTAGACAAAGGGATGAAAAACTAACAGAGATCCCTAAGGTCAAAATTAACAAAAGAGGGGGAGGCATTAGAGTTATTGCCATCAGAAAAAGGCGAACGGACAATAATTAGACATTTAGAAATTATAAAAACTTCAGTAAATTCTATTTACTATATAATTGAAGATAATAAACAGAATATAACACCAGAACATAAACAGGTTCTAATAAAAGAATACGAATCCAATAAAAACAAATTTACAAAGATTCTTGGATGCACTTTCTATGGTGAATGCCGTTAAGGGAGGACATGATGCATTGGCAGTGACAATTGTCAAAACCAAGTTGATTGGTTTCGCGAGAAACCTCATTAGCACTGAGACAACACTGCAAGAAGTGATAGCCAGGCTAAAAAATTCAGTCAAAGGCGACTCCGTTGATGTACTGTCAGCAAAGCTAATGAACATTCAACAAAAGGGCAAAACGGCAAACAGTTATGTCCAGGAAATTGAGAAAATCACTGGAAGTTTAGAGGGAGCATACATCCCCGATGGGCTACCCTACGAATTAGCTTCTAAATACTCAATGCAACAAGCCACAAAAGCCATCATTTTTAATAGACACGGGTGCACAGATTTCTGTAGTTAAAGAAGGTTCAACCACAATTAAAACAATAAATAATGAAATATGTATTAACAAAAATAACAGGCGTAGGAGAAGGACTAATAAATACAATAGGATTTACCGAAATTGAGCTTGAAGCGGGAGGCTTCTCATGAAGACATGTATTCCATGTAGTGGGAAAAGATTTCCCGATACCATGTCATGGTCTGATCGGATTGGATTTCATCCAAAAATATAAATGCATTTTGGGTTTTGACAATGAACATTGGATGACTATCAGGCCTAATGGTCTTAATAAGCACATCCATTCCAATCTCGCATACGGTTGGTGAAAATCTTGTGGTCTTACCGGCTCGCTCAGAGGTAATTAGACAAATTTTTGTAAAAACAGACAGTGAAGGCGTTTATGTACCCAATCAAGAATTGGAGGAGAACGTTTTCGTTGCTGGAACAATAGCCTCAGGACAGACACTAAATTACTTAACACATCTAAAAAAAATCGCAAAAAAATACACAAGTGCATGCGCGCTACACTTTCAGTAAATAAGTTTATGTATATCATAAGTTTAAAAGCGAAGTTAAATCCAAAATAATAAAGGGGCGGCAGTTCCAATTCAACGGAGAATAAAAACGGTTGTATTTGTCTACTGGTCTGGGACTTTTACCACAGTTCTAAGCCAAAGGAAGCTGACAATAATGGATTATTAAGGATTAGTGAATAAGATACTAACCCTACTGCAGAAATTAATGAAAAACGTAGAAAGACAGCAAGCACTTGGAGTTTTTATAAGCGGGCCTAACGGCCATTTTGCGGACACTGTATTCTCTACGAATCCTCCAAATTTACTGAACGCTTGGTAAAAGTGCAAGAGCTTGAAAATAACAGTTTGAGAGCTCAATTCGAAATAAATTTTACACAGCAAAAAAAAAGCCAAATTCATATAAGGTACGAAATTCAAATTATTAATCAAGACAAATTAATAACAACTATCAGCATAATAAAACAAATAACAGTAATCTAAGGTTCAACCAACTTGATTATAATAACAAGAATAAAGTATCTGATAGTTAAAGAAATCAAAATAATTTAAATATTGAAAATAAGGTAGTGGATTTACTTCAACATTTCCCCCAAGCTGAATTTATTATGATCGATAACACATTTAAAATTAACAGAATTAGCTCACTGCGTAAGAGAATAATTTAATCTAATTGATTATTCGAAAATTGTTATAAGAGCAGCCCAAGAAGCCCAAAGTATTCGTTCCGTAACCAAGCAAAAACCTTTAGATATCCTTTATAATAAAATCAGGCACTATGATATTTCTTAACTTTTGAAAAAGACACAAGAGAAAATGCTGATAACAGAAAGGAAAAAGATTATCATGTAGGGCAAAGTTGTTAAAGAAAATAAAGACGGGGAAAGAAATAAATTCAAGCCAGGATATAAAAAAATTTTTAAGGATGTCAAACCTAACAAAATAATAATCAATAATAGAAACAGACTCATACACAGAGATAACCTAAAGGTTTAACAAATAATTCTTTTAAATAACAGAAAATGCATTTTTTATGCCTCTTTTATCAATATTAACACTGGCCAATTCAGAAATCATCGACTATTCGAATCACGAATTCTTTCTACTCAAGGACAATAAAGACGTTTTAACTTACGAATCTTACAATGATTTATTCCACGGAACCAACTTAAGTTTTTACAAAGAAATAATAAACATAGAAGCAGAAAACATTAAAAAGACACTATTAAATGTCACAATGGGAAATTCAATTCGACATCGAAGTCATCGAATTAAGGGGTTGTATACCTTTTTGAGCGAAAAAAATGAGGGAACTTTGGATTTTTTTTCAGGTGTGTAGCAATTATTTTATGATACTGAGGTTATTATTTATTGATAGTACATGTTTTTATAGACACAACAAACGTTTGTTCTTAAAAAAATATAAATAACTTCCGAAGTTATGGCAATTCTCTCATAACCCTTTTTTTTTATATAGCGGCTTGCGGTGACCACGATGGAAGTCCAGCGGGTCAACTGAGATCAATAAACCAAAAAATTTTTATTAGTTTAGTATTATTTCTAGTTCGTCATTGAATTACTTCAAGAATATTTGGTTTTTTTTGCATACAGTAACAATTTTTCCAAAAAGTTAATTTTTCGAGATCTAAAAATTTTATTAAAAAATTCTTATCTGCAAAATCGAAATTGGCGCATAAAAACTGATTCAATGACGAACTCGGCACAATCATTACGAATATTTAAAAAAAAAATTGAAGAAGATCGATCAAATAGTTCTTGTGCAATCGCGGTCACAGCAAAGGCACTTTTGGAAAAAAAGACTTTGAGATAATCGCATTCAAAGTTTTACATTGCGTTACAAAAAGTGACGAACCGCGCCTCAAAACGCTGTTTTCCTATCGAACTATTATTCGGATCTCTTCAAAAATTTGGGAAAATGTTCTCTAGGGGATATACTTTATGATTCAGCAAAAAAAAATGTTTCTTTTTTTTGAAAAAAAAAGGTATATAACCCCTTAATTCTGTCACAGTTAATACCAACTAGATTCAAAAGGGGAATAAATGAGTTAGGCACCGGAACTCCGGATCATGATGATTTTGATTTTATTGATGAAGATTTACCACTAAGAAAACATCGTCTAAGATTGTTGACATTTGACCTACAAAATTTAATTGATACAACCACATTAGCTAAAATTTATGTATTAATACCAAAAATCTAAATAATTAAGATATCTCGGAAATATTAAAACATAAAAAAAACACGTAATTATAGCAAACTTAATGGATATCTCCGTATTTAATACCGCACTTTATAAAGATCTGTTAATAATATACATAAAATACCCAATTATAAAACAAAGACGCGAAATCTACTATGCTAAAGCTATCTCCCAAATCGATGGGAAACTAATTATAAACAATAGAATCGCTAAATGCGCTAATATATTTTATGAAATGTCAAATTTTAAGAATGAACTTTTTAATAATTATTGTACTTTACTAGGATACTTAATGGAGAAAAATCAGACTGTAAAAAATCTGATAAGAGCACCCTCATATTAGAAATAGCTAGGATACCTTGTTCGCAATCACGATTGATTGATTGCCAGGGAAAAAGAGTACAGAGAAGAATTTAGCAGCGTAAGAGTTGTCAAATGCCTCCAAAATCCGTCGAGCAATTTTCGAGTTATCAACGACGTTAACATTGATTACGTCCTTACTTACAATTGAGAGGTTCTCAGCAGAGGATTGTTTTTGGTCCTTGCTATTTCGTTTTCCTGTGGTTTTTCTTCAGCGAGAATCCAATTTTTCTGTAATGATCGAGCTCTATGAGTCAACAAAAAGAAAGCAATAGTAGTTTTTTTTTAGTTTTTGAATTCTTGAATTCTAGTTTTTAAATACAAAATCTGGTCTTGATAAGATGGAGCCAGGGATTTTCCACCATTTTTGGGTGTGTCACTGAGTATATTTGGGTTTTATTATACTTAACTCTGTCGAGCCAAGGATAATTTATGAATTGATTACATTTTAATTTATCGCAAGCATAGTCTTAGACTTACCCTTCAACACAGTTAGTTCTTATTCTATAATACGCCATCCTGGCTTAGTATTTAGCCGAAAGAAGTTCGTCTGCAACATAGCTTTGTTTCCCTCTGATCCCCTCGTAGAAACATGATCTATTACATTATTTAATCAATGATCTTTTTAGACTCTTATATCGGACCGTGTTTATTAATTATTTCAGACCGTGCATAGCTATTTCGCTATTTCAAATATGTTTAAATGAGCAGCGGTTGCCGGTGGATTCCTTCCTTCTTGTTAAAAGGCTTAGGAAGGGAGATACCATCTCCGTTGCTATCTGCCCTAAGGCAGATTAACTAATAAATTAATAATGATGACGGCTGAACCGGAGTTTGATCAGGAGCTAGTGCTCTTATTCCTTTGAATGTCACAATAAAACATGGATGTTTCTTTGGCTCACTGCCCTTACATTATAAAATGTAACGCCCATCGAACAGATAACCAGAGCTCTGCGTGATTTGACAACATTCCCATACGAACGCGAGAGTTCTCGATGGTTGGCTGTTGTCTTTTCCGAAGTATAATTTTGTATGTCTTTGTAGGGTTTTTTAAATTTGTTTTTGACTTACGTAATTTGAGCATTTTATGGTAATTATTCTTGTTCATCACTGTGTTTATACATAATTTTTTTTATATATAACGCACTTTTTCGCTTCTTGTCCTTTCCGAAGTTGATATAGTGGAGCGGAGCTGCCATAATGAAAAAAATTCAGTTAGATTATTTATATTCAATCAGAAGTGTCACTTCCTTTTGATCCCAATTAAAAGACAAAGTCTTCTTTAATATTGAGTTTCTTAGATTTTTCATTACTTGATCATTACCTTTTTTATATCAGAAACCATTTTTGTTTAGTGGGGTACATCTGATTCGGACCCAGGTAGGGAATTCTGCAGGTTTTGCGTAACCTTTTTTTCGTTTGTCAATAAAGATATGTCTGTAGCGGTTAAGGGGATTAAACGGAAACTCTTGTCCTCTTTTCTCCGGATGAATCAGTTTCACGTTACTGCATCCAGGTGCTTTTTGATATACCGCCACGTTTGTCACATCCTTGAGCTGCACCTGCACACTGAAGTAGGGAAGGGACAGCAATTCTTCATTTATCTCCTTGAAATCCGAGACCCATCTCGATTTGACGACTCCCAGATCCACAAATAGTTATTTGGAGGAGTAATAATGAGGGCGTAATCTTGGCCCACGAAAAACCCCGTTGTTATCGTCCGGCACGTGTGAGTGTGGATAATGGCACTTACATCCATTTACGAGGCACGCATCTCATTACCTTTACTGAGAGTGCCATGGTTAATGAAACCCGATATGTCAACAATGACAGGGCCCAGAAAAGGGTCCCAGGAGTAGCCAGCTCGCCCTCCCTGAATATTACTATGGAGCACAACATCCTCAGTCTTCCATACCTTCACCGCTTGAGTGAGCGTAACCTGGAACACATCAAAAGAATCGGGGAGAATATCAACGACTATCATTCACATCAGATGGTACTGGTGGCAGGAGCAATATGCTGCGCGTTGATCTGCGTCGGCTTCACCTATCGGCGAGTCATCCAGGCCAGACGAACTACGGTCCAGATAGCAGATATGATCGCCCAAATAGGGTCGGCCGAGGGCGGCCTTAATCATGAGGGGGAGTAGTTAACTAAGTTAACCGGGCGACGGCAATGACCAATCGTCCGAAAGCTCGCTCCGGCCAAATTGCTGACACAGCGTCTGGCAGGAAGCTCGTGCATAGCCGGCAAACACTACCCATTGGAGTGGCCGCAATGAATCCCTTTTTATGTTAGCTTTAAGTTCAGTTCATTTTGATATCTCAATAAAGACAGAGCCATCGCTCTTGAATTTGAACTCCGGCTCAGCCGTTACACATTTTCTATTATTGGTTCTTGTGCCTTAAGGGCCAACGATAACGGAGGTAGTTCCTCCCTACATAATTCCTAACGAAGAAGGAAGACCGTTAGGCTGACCTGCCCGGCACACCCCCTTCCGCTGCCGACACATTGACTGCTGCGCGGGACTGATTAATTCCCTACATAATTCCCAACCAAGAAGGAAGACCGCTAGCATCGATAAATTCTCAAAATTTGCCAAACTTTTCCCGATAGAATCAAGGTCAGCTGTCCATCTCCGCGAGAAGCTGACCGAAGTCCTGCATTATTTCACAGCACCAGAAGTTGAGTTGGTTGGTACCCTAAGACTAAATACTAAATGAACAGAATCGGGTATCTCTACCAAGTATATACGATACGCCCGACGTTCCACTGCAACAAGGCGTGGTGTGGCGTGTAAACGGGGTGTTTAAACTCGCTCATGTAATCGACCTGGGGCAAATGCAAAAGGTTATCTACAAGACCACCGAGGAAACATCGGTGGTCACAGATACGAGAGTGGCATCACTAATATACCACTATCTCGACAAAGCCACCGATGGCATCAAGAGAATGACGTCGGCCCACCGTATGCCTAGGGCCATAAACTGGCTAGGGTCGGCATGGAAATGGGTCGCCGGGTCCCCGGGTGCCTCGGATTGGAATACCATCCTCCAGTCCGAAAGCAGCATAGTGGAGAACAGTAACCAACAGATAAAAATAAACACCAAACTGTTTGACGTTAATCACGACGCGATACAAAAAAAGTCGTGAAAAGTGAAAATCAATACAAAGTAAAAAATCATAAAGTGCTGTGAATTCTTTTCAAAATATATAAAAGCTGAAAATTGAAAACAGCCAACACCAGCTAATACAAAAAAAAGCGCCTGTGCGATGACCAGCACCTGCGCCGCCTTAGTCCCAAAAGGCCCAGACAGCAAAAAAAAAGAAATATATACAAAAATTAAAATCATCAGCCAGTGAGATGACCAACACCAACGCAGGAGGCAACAGAAACAAAAAGTAGCGGCAGAACCAGGAAAAGTGTGGAAGAAATAGCAAATCCTTCTACGCCAACGTAGGATAACAAAGTGTGGTAGGCAAACCGCCGACTACACCAACGCAGGAGGCATATGAGTGCGGAAGGCAATCCGCCCTCTGCACCCTCGTGGGAGGCGACTGCACCTGTCGCGCAAAGGGACGCGCTAACACTACAAGAGGCCCTAGAGTTGTGTCCCAACGATGGACCACGCCCCCTCACAATTGCTGAGTACAGGGCACGCCAGCAGAAGACAACACAGGAAAAAAGGACCCGAGGCGGCAGGAAAACCAAGCTACTCCGACAACTACATTTGGAAAAGGATTTAATCAAACTAGCGAGGACACCAGAGGAAAGGAAAGCCCACGAAGAAAATTATAAAACTATACAAAAACAACTTCGCTCTGATGCGAAGAAACTCAACAAAGGCAATGGCAAAGCCTGAGTTGCGTAAAACTTCTAAACACTAACCACTGTTAGGCTCTATACTAAAAACATATAACTGATATTGATTTATATAGAGCAAAATATTGTAAACCAGTTATATGAAAACTAACACAAAAATTTTTCTCACTCTGAATATCGAAGCGAAATTTATGCGATTATGTCAGCAGATATTTTTTTTATTACATTTTATTACATTTATTTGATTAATTAAATTTGAATTCCTAAATTCATGTTATAAATGCAAAATTTCTTTTTGTTGACTTTATTTTGATCAGTTTTTTTTTCATTGGCCCCTAAAATCAAATAGAAAGCTAGACCGGGATATCAAGAAAAATAATATTTACATATATACATATTTAAAAAAAATGTATAAACTAAAAAATTTTTTTTTGAATGAATGAATAAAAATAAAATAAATAAATTCTCAACAGAAAATCTTAGTAATACCTATAAATTAGTAGTATATCCACCTAAAATGGGAATTGTAGATGTTAAGTCAGTGGACTCCACTGCTAACGTTATTAACAAAGTAGAATCAAACAATATTGATCTATATTGGGTGCATATACTGTTAATAATAATCGTTGTCCTAGTGTGCGCAAATTTTTTTTACAAAGTATACAAGTTGCACAATAAATGTTTAAAGAAGAAATATTTAAGCAGGGCAAACGATCTAGATAAGATCTAAAAAGAAGGGCAAGAGTATTAAATTCCATATCAATTTATTGATTATCTATTCTCAAACTATATCCAAAATTCAGAAAGTTTTCTTTTCGAACTTTTTCTTTATCTAACAATAATCGTTAAACAAATATAAAATTTTTGTTTTTCTAAAAACCAAGTCTGGAATTTAATACTATAGAATCGGATAGTTGTCTTGAGGAAATAATTATTAAAGACCCAGAATTTAGAATCCGTGCATTAACCATTCTTCATTGTCATAAAACCTTTTGTAGTATGCTCACATATCGGGTACACACTGTACGTTTGGCCGCGGCGCTGCTCGCGCAGCTATATGAATTGTAAGCCAAGGCAATATTTCTTAAGGGAGAGAAAAATCGGATGTTCCTGGAGTAGGACCTAGCGGCTCCTACTCCGAACTTTATCAATTTTAATAAATGAACTTGAAATAAACTAAAATAACTGCAGTGCGTTTGATTTAAAGATTTAATCATTACATGGCGACCGTGACATAGTCACAATCTTCGGATCGAAGTCAATCTTGATGGCGTTCATTCCCATTGTTGGCCACTCCATCTAAACTGATTTTGGTTCGTCAAGTGAAAAGTTAATAAATGTGCGAAATGTGGCCACTTCCTCTAAACTGATTTCGGTTCGACCAGTGAAAAATTAATAAATGTGTGAATATATTAAAAACGGAAAACCAGAAAATTAAAGAAAAAATTACCAGCCTGTGCGATGACCAGCACCGGCCCCGCCTGAGTCCAAAAGGCCAAAAAAAAAAAATAATAAAAAAAAAATATAATATAATCATCAGCCTGTGAGGACCAGCACCGGCATCGCCTGAGCCCAGAGGCCCAGGACATCAATGCGTGAGGGGCAGGCCGTCCCTTGTGCCGACACTGGAGGAACACAATGTGTGGGAGGCATGGCAAAGCCCCCTGCACCTACGCGGGATAACCAAAAGTGTGGGTGGCATGGCAAAGCCCCCTACACCAACGATGGAAGAAGGAAGCTATATTAAAAGCGCGGGAGGCTTTGGACCGCCCCCTGTGCCGCCGCTGGAAAAAGAGGAGCAATAAATAAAAAAAAAAATTTTTTTTTGTTGAGACAATATATATGATGTACATATAAGTAAATCCCAATTTGGCACAAGGCGTAGTTTTACGCAAGTCTTATTGGTAAAATTAAGAACTAACAAAAATAACTTCCCAACCATGCACTAACACACAACTTTTGGTGTAAACTTATAATAAGTAAAATTTTTGTAACTTGAATATTACTAATATGTAAACTAAAAGTTGTGCATTCATTTAACCACATAATTCCAAATGTTCAACAAATGCGATTATTATGAAAGTATGTGAATTCCATTATATATTTTCATGAGTCATGTTTATATTTCGTTTGATATCTTTTTTTATTATTGATCCAAACTCCTTAGAGTTCAGGACAACTTATATTGTAATATAAGAAATTGTATTTACAACTAACTTTTGGGTTATCATTCAAACGCATTACACTGTATCGCGCGAGTATTTCCGAATTGCAAATTACTCTTGCAAATGCACTTTCGATCGCGTGAGTCGGTTACGTTAGGTGACAGTTTTAACAATTGTGTAAATCTCCGAGATTCAACCAAGAAAAGCACTCACTATCCTGTAAAAATTGTTACTGACAAAGTCGCAATATTTAAAAAAAAACATGATGCAATATTGCTGTGGCTAACCAAACCATAAGAACAAGAGGGTGAAAAACTAAAAGCCCAGGTACAAAGTATATTAAAATTGTGGAATCATCTGTACCTGTCAATAATAGCCCACTATAGTTATTTTCAAATAAAGTCCCTTACAGACTATAATAAGAAAATAACAATTAGTCATTGACTATCGTCAAATGAATCGATAATTCTTTTCTGATAAACCCAGCTCCGTTAAGTTGTTGGCATATTCGATCAACTAGGTAGAGCAAAATAATTATCAAGCCTTGACTTAATGTCAAATTTTAATCTCATCAAACCTGTCAAGTTCAAAACATATAACTTATATTTCAACGAACAATGGTTCGTATTGCCTCACGCGATACAATTCGGTTCATAGTTCTTCCTTTAATTATAAGGGCAAAGTTATATTTAAATGAATTATTCCAGTTACAATTATAATGTATCCCAAATTGGTTCGGGAATCTTTTACTCAATATTAAATAAATAACAGTTGTTCTTTCCTTAATTATATATCTTAAATGGAGCGGCTTGACTCCTACTTTATTCAATACCTTATTAGGTTTAATCAAAAATACGGATAATATCGAAATTTTATTCACAAACTCATTGGGCAATAAGATACTTCAAACCATATATTTATGGTAGACACTTCACTGTCAAAACAGATAACAGACCACTTATGTACCAATTTAAAAAAAAAAAAACAGACTGAAAAAAAAAGTCACTACAAAATATTAAAGTAGACAATAATCCTGCAGGAATTAATAAATATAATTGCCCAGGCAATCTATATAAAAAGCTTCAAAGCCCAACGTTACGGAGTCATAAACAATTACGACGTACGTAAAGTAGTGACCTTGCAATTAAAAAACATGTTATGATCTTAGGAACAATAACGGCATAATTGCAAGATACGAGATTAGCGATTTATATAGTAATGGAACTCTGGACTTAGGTCAGTTTTCCAAAGGCTTGAAATGCAGGCCGGTATACACGAATCAGCCAACTCAAAGTGGCACCGTGGGCAAATATCTTTGAACAAGTTCATAGATAATTATTAATAAATGGGCAATAAAATATAGAAATATGAGAGTAGCTACTCACCCGGTGACCCAAATAAAAAAAGAAGAAGCTATATTGTCTACGATACATGATTTACTAATACAAGGAGGTCACAATGGCATTACCAAAACTTTGGCCAAAGCCAAAAGTCACATTACTTTTGGAAAGGTATGACTCGATATATTAAAGAGTACATACGGAAATGTCTAAAATGTCAAAAAGCGAAAATAACCACGCATACAAAGACCCAATTAACAATTACGGAAACACCACTAACAGCATTCGACAGGGTAATCGTGGATACGATCGGTCCACTGCCTAAGTCTGAACAAGGGAATGAATACGCAGTTATTTTAATCTGCGATTTAACAAAATATCTAATTCCCATTCCAATTGCTAATAAAAGTGCATAGACTGTTGCAAAAGCAATATTTGAAAATTTTATTCTAAGTACGGTCCAATGAAGACGTTCATTGCGAATTAGGAAAGGAGCATAATTTCGAGTATAACATGTTGCAAAAGCAATATTTGAAAATTTTATTCTAAGTACGGTCCAATGAAGACGTTCATTGTGAATTAGGAAAGGAACATAATTTCAAGTATAACATACTTCTGCGTACTATGTAACCCCATCGGACTCTACAACCAATCTATGGCCGTATTGACCATATGAAATAAAACTTGAAAAAAAAAAACCAGGCTAAACAGGAAAGCAATATAAGCAATAACAATACCAATAACTTCTCTAAATAGTTAACTCATTAAAAAACATAGATATTTAAAAAAAAAAAAAAAAAAACAAATAATAATAATCGCATGGTTTTTCCTAAATTTTTCCATTTGTCTATTTCACTTTTACATAATATAATTACCATGAAAATAACTACATTATATTACGTTATTTTTCAAAAGGAGGCAGATGTAGTATGCTCACATATCGGGTACACACTGTATCACTTATGTATAGCACTGCAACATTGTGGCGTTTGGTAATGGCCAAATATTCCCAGCACTTCAAGTGCGGAGTAATTCGATCCACACATCAATTTTATGAACATCCTAAATGCTGAGCCGGCATGTCTGCATGCGCGGCCGATCATTCGTTTACAGTGCGAGCATAACACTCTCCCTCTCATGCGCGCCCGCTGCTTGCGGCGCCCATATACACTTATGCATAAGCATTGACCGCTGCTCTGCAGCGGCACACGTACATTAATATACATGTTTATATACATAAACGTTTGGCCGCGGCGCTGCTCGCGCAGCTATATGAATTGTAAGCCAAGGCAATATTTCTTAAGGGAGAGAAAAATCGGATGTTCCTGGAGTAGGACCTAGCGGCTCCTACTCCGAACTTTATCAATTTTAATAAATGAACTTGAAATAAACTAAAATAACTTTGTGCGTTTTTAATAAAGACTTCTGTTATTACACTTTATTCCCATTATTGAATTCGAAAATGACTATATGGAAAAGTACAATTTGGAATTCAGCCCTTTGTTTGCTAGCAATAAAAAAATAAAAGGTTTAATCCTAAATACTTTGCCATACGTGTCAGTAAAGGAGGTCGTAGATTACCATCCTCTACTCGGTGAAACCACGATCCTTATGGTTAAATTACATAGATAAGATTACTATGGAATGGAACGATTTGTATGCGAAGTTGAATAAAATAAAAATCGAATTCGATAAATCCTACAAATCTCCTTCTCAAAATAGACCAATTCAGGGGAGCACTATAAAAAAGCATACAGAAAAAATAGTAAACTGCTTCAACGAGGCGCGTATATTAATAAATGGGCAACGGGAAAAATTAAATGACGACCATTGGTCAAAAGTATCAAAATTTTTGAAGAGGCTCAGAGAAAATCTAATATCAATAAAAGAAAAATTCAATTTAGATATATCTGTACCCACTACTCTTAATAACGCCATAACAGTTGAAACCGACGAAGAATTAAAGGAAGAAGATTTAAATAATCTTACTATCCCAGCCGTTTTAATATCAAACGTAGATAACACAACATACTCAAACTCAGACTCAATCGCAAGCATAACTGAGAACAACAACTCCAAAATGGCACAAACAAATATTGACTTCATTAACACTGCATCAAAGCTTATACCAGTTTTCGATGGTAAAGCAGAAAATTTAACCAGTTTCATTGATGCATTAAATATAATAGAGTTAATAAAAGGCGAACACGAAAACCTAGCTATCTCTATAATAAATACAAAGCTAAAGGGTGTAGCCAGAAATCTGATCGGAAACGAAACAACAATAAATGAAGTAATTGCCAAATTAAAAAGTAACGTCAAGGGCGAGACTGTTGAAGTATTGTCAGCAAAGCTGATGAACCTACAGCAACGCAATAAAACTGCCAATCAATATACATCAGAGATTGAGCGGATGACGAAGGCTTTAGAAAGTGCGTACATAACAGACGGCTTAACATTAGAACTAGCAAGAAGTTATTCCTCACAGCACGAGGTAAAAGCAATTACTAAAAGCTGCACGATTGATAAGGTAAAACTTATCATGCAAGCCGGCAATTTCAACACAATGAATGACGCCGTCGATGCTCACATATCGTTTGGTTATGGCCAAATATTACCAGCACTTCAAGTGCGGAGTAATTCGATCCACACAACAATGTTATGAACATCCTACATTAATATACATGTTTATATACATAACCGTTTGGCCGCGGCGCTGCTCGCGCAGCTATATGAATTGTAAGCCAAGGCAAATAATTCTTAAGCCGAGTGCGACATTATCAAGTGAAGCTCCGAACAATATGGTTCTTACAAATGTATAATAAATATATTGAAATAAACTAAATTAACTACAGTGTGTTTCAATTTATTACATGGCGACCGTGACAATGAATATTGCAATCTTTGGATCGAAAGTGAAAATTAATAGAAAGTAAAAAACCATAAAGTGATGCGAATTCTTTAAAAATATATAAAAGCTGAAAAACAAAAACAGCCAACACCTGCTAATACACAAAAAAATAATACAATAAGAAGGAAAAATAAAAAAATAAAAAATCAGCCTGTGCGATGACCAGCACCGGCGCCGCCTGAGTCCAAAAGGCCAGGACAACACAAAAAAAATATATATATACATAAAGAAAATATATACAAAAATAAAAATCATCAGCCAGTGAGATGACCAAAACCAACGCGGGAGGCAACAAAAAACAAAAAGTAGCGGCAGAACCAGAAAAAGTGTGGAAGGAATGACAAATCCTTCTACGCCAACGTAGGATAATAAAGTGTGGTAGGCAAACCGCCGACTACACCAACGCAGGAGGCATATGAGTGCGGAAGGCAATCCGCCGTCTGCACCCTCGTGGGAGGCGACTGCACCTGTCGCGCAAAGGGACGCGCTAACACTACAAGAGGCCCTAGAGTTATGTCCCAACGATGGACCACGCCCCCCTCACAATAGCTGAGTACAGGGCGCGCCAAGAGAAAAAATCGAAGGAGAAAAGGACCCCAGGCGGAAGAAAATCAAAGTTACTGCGACAATTACACCTGGATAACAATACTATGGTCGCGGCAGCTACAGAGGAAACTCAAGGGGCCGTGGCAACTCGAACAGAGACTAAAATAACAGCAATACAAATAATGTAAGAGTAGCCAATGACACTTTGGAAAACTCCCAAACCCCTTTAAATACTCAACAGTAGACAAAGTAACAGTTCCTACTATTAATATCAGCCAAAACATATACGTCTCATTCACCCATGTGGGTACCGGAAGAGAACTTGTATTTTTGGTAGGCACAGGTGCCGAAATCTCTATATTAAAAGAAAATTCCGATATAGAGTATTTCAAAACATACAAGATTATAACATTATAGATATACGGGGAATAAGCCAAGAAGTTACTAAATCCAAAGGCTTAACATCAATTGAAATACAGACTACAAAGTACATAATTCCACACGATTTTTATATCGTAGACTTACACTTAGCTGTCCCTTCTGATGGCATATTATGAATTGATTTCATTAAAAAATACAACTGTCAACTAGACTTTCAGCCATCTGAGAATTGGCTTATAATAAGACCAACCAATTTGAAATTTCCAATTTGTGTTCCAATAGCATACAGTTCTGGCAATAACTCAATTCTTTCGCCAACAAGATCACAAGTCATTAGAAAAATAACAATAAATTCAAAAGAGGACAGTGTATTAATTCCAACTCAAGAAATTAAGCATGGAATTTATATAGCAAGCACCATAACTACAACAGAAAATGCGTTTATAAGACTACTGAATACAACAGACGAAGATAAAGTGGTCAGTGCGAATAATTTAGCATATGAATCACTTTTGAACTACGAGGTAGTCGAAGGAAACAAAGAAACTA
Organism: Drosophila ficusphila; assembly: GCF_018152265.1. Lineage (NCBI taxonomy): Eukaryota > Metazoa > Arthropoda > Insecta > Diptera > Drosophilidae > Drosophila > Drosophila ficusphila. The sequence continues at coordinate 990,238 of NW_025064569.1, forward strand.
GAGAAAAGTCTGTATTATCCCAATTGTCAAAAAATTTCCCACCAAGATTCAAATCACAACCCTCAAACTTATGTCAAAAATATAATGACATATTCGGATTAGAAACCGAACCAATTGGCAAAAATAATTTCTACAAACAAAAACTGAGATTAAAAGATGATGAAAATTTATAGAAACCCACATAGTCAGGTGAACGAAATTCAAAAGCAAGTCGGAAAATTAATCACCGACGGGATTGTCGAACCCTCTATATCTGAATACAATAGCCCATTATTACTTGTCCCTAAAAAATCAGCTCCAGGTTCCGAAGAAAAGAAGTGGCGATTAGTAATTGACTATCGTCAGATTAATAAAAAATTACTGTCCGATAAATTTCCACTCCCTAGAATTGATGATATTTTAGATCAACTAGGTCGAGCAAAATATTTTTCATGACTTGATTTAATGTCAGGATTTCACCAAATAAAACTAGCTCAAGAGATATAACTTCATTTTCAACGAGCAATGGCTCGTATCGCTTCACGCGATTACCTTTTGGTTTAAAAATAGCGGCAAATTCATTTCAGAGAATGATGACTATTGCATTCTCTGGACTTGAACCTTCACAAGCATTCCTTTATATGGATGACTTAATAGTTATAGGTTGCTCCGAAAAACATATGCTTAAAAACTTAAGAGACGTTTTTGAGAAATGTAGGAAATACAACCTAAAGTTACATCCACAAATATGTTCATTCTTTATGCATGCGGTGACTTTTCTAGGTCATAAGTGCACAGATAAAGGAATACTTCCAGACGACAAGAAATATGACGTCATACTGAATTATCCAGCCCCACACGATGCAGACAGCGCAAGACATTTTGTAGCATTTTGCAATTACTACAGACGATTCATTAAAAATTTCGCTGACTATTCACGGCACATAACACGATTATGTAAAAATAATGTTCCTTTTAAATGGACAGCTGAATGCCAAAACGCATTCGAATACTTAAAAACAAAACTTATGGAACCTACCTTGCTACAATATCCCGATTTCAGTAAAAAATTTTGTATAATTACTGATGCTAGTAAGCAAGCATGTGCTCCACATTTTAATTCAAAACCATAACGGACTCCAACTTCCCATTGCATATGCATCAAGAGCCTTTACCAAGGGAGAAAGTAATAAGTGTACTACCGAGCAGGAACTAGCTGCAATACACTGGGCAATATTACTTTTTCGACCATATATTTATGGCAAACATATCACTAACAAAACAGATCACAGACCTTTAACATACTTGTTCTCAATGACTAACCCAAGTTCCAAACTGACACGTATGAGGCTAGAATTAGAAGAATACAACTTCTTAGTTGAATATTTGAAGGGAAAAGACAATTATGACAACAATTATGACAACAATTATTAAAGAATTACAAAATATAACCGGAAATATAAATAAAGTCACTACAAGATGCCAAAGTAGACAGAAATCCTGCGCAGGAGAAAATGAAATAAACATGTCTAGGCAGTCTATAGAAAAAGCTTCAAAGCCCAACGTATACGGAGTCATAAACAATGACAAGGTACGTAAAGTAGTGACCTTGCAAGTAAAAAATAAGCTATATCTTTTTAAACATGGAAAAAAAATTACTGCAAGATATGATGTTAGCGATTTATATACCAATGGTGTCCTTGACTTAGGTCAGTTTTTCCAAAGGCTTGAAACGCAAGCCGGTGTACATAAAACCAGCCAACTCAAAGGGGCACCGTGGGAACATATCTTTGAACACGTTTCAATAGATCATTTCAAAAAAATGGGCAATAAGATATTAAAATCATTAAGAGTAGCGCTACTCAACCCGGTGACCCTAATAAATAATGAAAAAGAAAAAGAAGCTATACTGTCTACATACCATAACGAACCCATTCAAGGAGGTCACACTGGCATTACCAAAACTTTGGCCAAAGTCAAAAGACATTACTTTTGGAAAGGTAGGACTCGATATATTACTTTTTGTCAACTTAACTTTAGTTCACATTATGTCCTGAATGAATGAAGAGCTAAAGCTCAGTAATTAAAACTCCAGCCATCATCGTAATTGATTTATTAAATTTGTACCCAGTCTGAGTCTCTAGGCCAGCGGGCGAAAAGAGGGCAGTTACCCTCTCACCCTAATCGACGTATTTCTACAGTTGATGCCACCGGCCAACCGGCCACCTACCACATACGCTGCGGCTACTTAACACAAGAAAACGGCTGTGTATGCGGAAATGTAATCACTAATAATAGGGAAAAAGTTTTAGATCATTGTCATTTAACCGGAAAATATAGAGGTCCAGCTCATAACGAATGCAACATAAACTATAAAATAGAAACATTTTTCCCAATATTTTTCCATAATCTATCAGCATACGATTGCCATTTATTTGTGAAAGAATTAACAAAAATTGATGGTGAAATTTCTATAATACCATTGAATAAAGAGTTTTTTATATCAATATCAAAGAAAATTCAATAAGAAAAAATGAAATTTTAAAACTTCGATTTTTGGATTCATTTAGATTTATGCCTTCAAGTCTATATAGCTTAGCAAGTTATTTAAAAGAAGACAATTTACACCTAATAAAATCATTTTCTAAAGAAACTAATGAAATGAAAATGGTAAAACGTAAGGGTATATTTCACTATAGCTATTTAAAGTGAGAAGTTTTATAATCAATTAGCGTGAAAAGTTTTATAATCAATTAACTGATACAAACTGTTCTGAAAATAATAACGAGGTGTGTTCAAAAAGTATCGCGAATTTTGTGTTTTTTCAAAAATTATTTATTTATTCATGAATATCTATTTTGTCCCCTTCAAAGAAATCCCCATGAGATATTATGCACTTGTGCCAACGGTTTTTCCAATCTTCGAAGCACTTCAAAAAATCATTTTTTTTATCTTGTTCAGCTTCTCCTTCGATGCCGTTTTTATCTCGTCAAGCGTAGCGTAACGTCGTTCTTTCATGGGCCTTTTCAGTTTAGTAAACAAGAAAAAGTCACGTGCGCATAACTTGCAGGTAATATTCCCTATTGACCGTTCTTCCCTGTGGCAAGAACTCATGATGCACCACGCCCCTGCAATCGAAGAAAACTGTCAACAACTGTCTGTTGTTGAGGTGCTCGGGCGTGCGGCACGCTCTTCGTCGTTCACATCTTCTCGGCCTTCTAAGAACATTTTGTACCACCGATAAACGTTGCTTCGGTCCAAGGTAGCTTCTCCGTCTGCCACAGTCAACATTCGGAATGCATCCACGCACTTAATTTCGTTTTTCACACAAAATTTGATACAGGTTCTTTGATCCATTTTTTCGAATAGATAAAAATCGAAGACGATCCAAAACACGTGCAAGCCGAGCTTGTCGGCAAAAGTGAGAGACATGAGTACCATGAGGCAACCCGCGAAAATTAAAAATTCGCGATACTTTTGAATCTGTTTCATTTATAAACACAAAAAACAAAGAAGTAATTTCCCGACGTAAAAGCATTGTTAAAGGCGAAACTGTTAAAGTATTGTCAGCAAAGCTGATTATCCACACACTTTTATTAATACCGACAACCTGGGTCACTGGCAGCGCGGCTCGCAGTCTTAGCTATAAGTACATCTACTATATGTAGCCTAAGAAAATGGAATAAAAAACATTTAAAAATAACCAAACCCAAATGAGTTATTATTTTGTCACTTCATTGACCTATAAGTTTACACATCAGACAAGAAAAGCGGCCAATGAAGCGGAGGCAAAAAAAACTACGGTGTCTGATAGGTATGATGATACATACATATATGGGAACCTGGGCAAAGCAATCGTGAGAAAACCTCCGCCTCAGTTAGTGGAGGAATTTTAAATCCTTCCATTTCGGCCAAAAGAATGCTGCCAGCGTTTTTCAAAGAACTATTAACGACATCTTACGAAAACAGATTGGAAAGTTCTGTAATGTTTGCGTAGACTCCCATGTCGAAGCACGAAAAAAGCTTATACAATGCACACATTAAGATTCCAATGCAAAAACATCACTTTTTATGAAGATCTTGGGCTTTATAGGGGACCGTCACCAACAATGCTGCTAAGGCAGAATCAGGAAAATTAATATTGTGTCAGCTTGATATTTTACTTTTGCGTTGCAGGTATTTTACATTTACATTACATTACATTTACATTATACATCTTAAAGATACCCTGCAGACCGTTCCATCATTGGTTTGTTCCATAAAATAATACATTATCCATTAATGGAAAAAACTTTTAAAATTGCGTACTATTTTTTTTGGGAATAATTATGTTTTGACGTGATGACTAGAAAATTGATAATTTATTCATTTTTCGATCATTTTGATTGATTGCTCTTGAATAATAATAACACAGCCACACAAAAAAAAAAAAAATTTTCGGGCCCGGAGGTCAGACCATGTTTTCTATATGTTTTCGGGGTCGCTGAATCCGAATCCGAGGTCCAAAAAAGCCAGCACGTCAGGGTTCTGACATAACCTCAAAAAACCTCATACAAAATTTTATTCGAGTCCGTGGGCCAGACCATGTTTATTATATGTTTTCAGGGTCGCTGAATCCGAATCCGAGGTCTAAAAAACTCCAGAATGTCAGGGTTGCGACATAACCTCAAAAACTTGATAAAATGTTTATTTTCCGAGTTCTGGGCTCAGACCATGTTTACCATATGTTTTTGGGGTCGCTGAATCCGAATCCGTTGTCCAGAAAACTCCAGGTTTTTTTGATGTTATGTCGTAACATTTAATAAACATGGTCTGACCCACGGACTCGAATATAATTTTGTATGAGGTTTTTTGAGGTTATGTCAGAACCCTGACGTGCTGGGGTTTTTGGACCTCGGATTCGGATTCAGCGACCCCGAAAACATATAGAAAACATGGTCTGACCTCCGGGCCCGAAAATTTTTTTTTTTTGTGTGGCTGTGTAATGAATCAAAATCGTTTTTCGAAGAAGTGGAACGCATTTGTGGTAAGAAACGCAACCTATTGCGAAATAGCATTAATGCCTTATTATAGTTCACTTAATGTATTAAAGTACATAAATGTATACTTTTGTAAAAAAAGGAGAAAGAGAAAAAAAATAAACGCTCGAATCTTATGGTTTTGATTACCGGAGTTGATATGAAAAAACATAAAGGATATGTCTTTATCGTCTGTGACCATTTTCCTCAAAAATTTTTAGGAACTCGAAAATGCAAGAACTCTGGTTGACTGACTTTTTCTCTACAATAATAGCCCGAATTGACATTGAAGTTCTAATAAATTGTGGAGAATGTTTCAAAGAAAAACAATCGGCACACTGAATAAGAAGCCGTTGCAAAAACGGCAATCTCATCATACGTAGGAAAATATTACATGTATTAACTTTTCTACAGACCGGATATATTTTCTAACCAATGTGGAAAAATAAGCAAAGTTTCCTACACTTATACCGATTAGCTCGCAAGCAAGTGAGGAAATCCTCACTTATGTAAAATAATAAAATACTCAAAAAAAGTTAGAAAACTACAATTACTATTCGCAAGCATTAAATCCAAAAACAAACAATTCATTCAGGGAAAAAACCAATTCATATTGTTTGCTCATCTCCTAACGAACTTGAAATATAAATTAAGAGAAGGATTCCATAAGTTCAAAGAAAAACCCAAAAATAGGTAAATAAATAAAAGCTTAATGAGTTTTCAGCTAGGAGACAGAGTTTGGATAAAATCAAATAAATGATTTATTAATTTGTATCTTTTATTCCTTTTAGTTAAGCCGCATTCCTTGCGATAATTTTAACGCTTATTTCGTACTAGTGACATACTGAGACGTTCATAACTATCTTGAAGATACAGATAATATATAATTTCACGAGAATTGCGAACTGTAATAAGGTAATAGCCTTCTCTTGAACAAAGTTGCGGAATATTTATATAGTTCTAGATTATGGCTCTATCTTTGTGCAAATAATCTTCATTTATCGCGTTGCGGAGCAAAACATTTGACATAAGCTCCTTCCGCTGGAAAAACTCAGAAAAGTCTTTCTGTTGGCTTTTTTGCGGAATCTTCGTATTAGATTTGTCGTGCTGCCACCATTTCTCCTGTGGCGTGTCCCACAACTTTTGTCCTGCTACTGGCATTACGTAAATAACAATTGGTTGCTGTGGAGTTGGAAAACTTTGTTTAATTCCCTGTGTAGGAATTCCAGTTGGGCTTGGGCTGAGGGGATCGGGCCCATAAAGCCTTTGGTATCGATCACTCCACACCAGAAACATAATTTGTACGAAAGCAATCAAGGCCAAAGTATCGTAGGCCACGAGCACTGGAAAATAAAACTCTTTACCATAGTCGCTATTGATCCAATCATTTTTCTTACTTGCATAGGATGTCAGTCCAAGGGTCAGAAGGATAAGGGTTGCCAGGGGCACTATATGTCGGGCGATCCGGAGGGTTATAATAGCTAAAACAGTGACTTGGACTGTGTAAATGAACTCGAAGATTGCCAGGGGTATAACGTGGTATTTTTTGAGCTGCATCAACAAAATAAATGCATTTGTTCATAAGAGCTGAATCATTATTGTTTAATCATTTTGATCTCTAAATAACAATAGTTAGGTTTATAGGAAGTGAAATGGATTACCTTGAAAGCTCCAAACGCCGCCATAATACACGTTATAATATGACAAAAGCTGTAAAGTTGGAAAAACATCAAAAGCTCTTTGGGATCTGAAAAGCGTTTAATGAAAACATTTAAAGCTTCCTTCGCACATTCGCTTCAATGTCTTTTTGTGCAATGTTTGTTTGTGTATTCTAGGCACTCCAATAATACTGTACGAGTATATCCTTGGGATCAAAATATTGTTTAAAAATTAAAAAAAAGATACTGTCTAGCAAAAAGTACTCTTCTGCTACTGCACCTAGATATTCTGTACAAACTCACACTTCTCCACCCAGTCAGCCGATTCCTTGACAATGGTGCTAGTCTTGTAATGGTTTTCCATTATGCGAATCATTCCAAAGATGAAAGACGTTCCGTTGGTGAATATCACCCACATAAGGACGGTACTTTTCAGCTGAACATGAGTGGGTGAAGTGAAAATTATCTGAAATCGGTCGAAGTACTTCGAATGCAAACTCACGGCGGCAACGGTGCTAACTATAAGGACTCCCTGTCGCACCGAGGCACAAAAGAAGTAGCTCTCCATGAGCACCATGTTGTCCCAGGACTAACTGGGCCAACAGTTCCGGCTAACGCCGGCATTGTGGTTGGCTCTTTGGGATCTGGCCGCCGAATGATGGATGTCGCCCATTTGAGCCTGAATTCGACGCATTTGACCGTGCACTCAATTTTCGTGTGGCATTCAGATTGGCATCTTAAACAGGGTTTTGTCATTTTCTGTGCGGTAATTACTCCGCTTTTGTTGTTCTTTTTTTCGCTGAATCAGCACACTTCTGTGAGAAGGTCCGTGTAACCGGATAGTTCAGTTCTGATTTACGGACCGACATTAGCAGTAATACCGCTTTCAATATGTTGTTTATGGAATCCTATTTGTGTTACTGCTCGGTGCGCCTCGGCGTCATTATTGTCGCTGTTTTCACTATTGTAAGTGTGAAAGAAAAGGTTACGGAGAGTCTTAATTAATCCTTTCTTCTTTCAGATTCGAAACCTTGCTCTGAGCACTGTGCTGTTCACGATGGGAGTGACGGTGTTCGACCCCTTAAACGATTTGTTTGAACACGATGCGGAGTATAAGGACAGGAAGTGGGTTAGAAAGTACATCTCCTGGAGTGAAAACTGTGAGCGTATTTGCTTGACACTAACACTGGACCTGAGCTATTATTATTGTCTTACAGCCCCCGAGAGTTTCTCTGCAGTTTGCCAGATATTATCCTTTGCTCATATAGGTGCTGCAGTCCTGAGTATTTACGGCGCCATGAAGGTAAGTCAAACCCAAGGTTGTGACCTCCAAACTTTTCTTTCGCTTTAAATAGTTACAGAAATGGTATGTCCTTTCCCTGGCGTTCTTCGAGTTCGCGCTCTTCGTATTTATAACAATTCTCCACATTGTCCTGATGATCATGCTCAAGAAACAGATTAACTTGGGACTTCTTATAATTCTTACTCTTATGGGCTGCTTTTTCATATGTAAGTAGTACGCAGTTTTTTAGTTTGAAGAAAATCTGTGCGATAAGGGAACTTTAATAAAAAAGAAATTATGCCCTGGACTTACAGTTAAAACTGAAATTTTTAAAATGTAAATGTAAATGTAAAATGTGTGAAGTCTTGTAACAATATTTTTTCCTTGAGTGTTAATCAAAACCTTGAGATTCGAATTGATACATTGTTACCAAACTTAATAATTTATTTTATAAATTTTTTTAATTCTAATCCACTTTGTTTCTCAAAAGGTAAATATTTGTTTTGTTAATGATGTCTACTGTATATATTGTTCGAAACTGGATACTCAACCATGCACGATTTTCTTCAGTGATAATGAATTCTTTTAAACTTAGCAATCTAGCATTGCTTAGTATGCTTTATAGTCTTATAGACTTGTCGAAGTTGTAGAGCCCATTACGAATGCACAAACTCCAATTAATTAATTAATTCTAATATATTCCTGATTTCCCAGTATTTGTGGGCTACAACGCAGTGACCTGCGTAGCCATGTTCCAGATCATCGGCCTAGTGAACAGCGCCCGCTACCGAGAGCTCTACGGCGAGGATCCGCTCCGCCCGCTCGCGATGAGGCCGAAGGACTCCCAGAAGCCGCCGCAGGTGCTCCGCATGTACGACATGCACGACACGGACATCGACGAGCAGAAGCGGTTGAGCAAGCTGGGGCTCTGGCCCCGCCGCCACCCGCCAGTGGTGTCCGTGCTCCCCGCGCAGGCGCAGCCCCCGCTGAAGTGGTGGCAGCTGCAGGCCCTCTCCACCGGAGAGGAGGAGGCCCAGGACCCGGCCGTCTACCGCAACTGGCAGACGAAGGAGCTGCTGAACGGAGTGGGCGGGGAGGCGCAGCGGAAGAGCGACCTCAACCGAAGGTACGCCGAGAACCAGATGCACCGGTGGTACTAACCACTGAACTTCGGCTGACCTTAACAATTCTTCGAATTAGTAAGCCCCCTTTAGAATGCTGGCATACGATTTTTGTTCTTGTTTTTATCGATTTGCATTGTATATTGCGGTGTGCAATAAATAACTTAAATTCGACATAAACTCAACCAACAAAAACTACATCATTTTAAACAGCCTATGCCTAGAATCAGATAAGCTGAAAAACAAAATGATCCGAATATTTTTATGGCAGCTTGATGACAAGGCTTACTTAAAAGGTTGTAAAGAATTATAAGAAGCTTTACTTTATTCACACTTCACCCATCTGAAGCCATTTACATTGTATAAATAATGTAGAATATAATTTACATTTACTTGGGGAAATTATTGCTTCGTTTCTTTTTAACTGCAACCATAATATTCGAGACATGGAATTATATTCCCTTAGAAAATTTTCAATCTGATGGCAATAAAAACTAATATATATTGCTTATTTCAACGTTAAAAAATTTGTTAAGAAATAGCGATTTGTCGCACTTTCGAAAGTGCTTAGCCCCAATGGACGGTAAACAGCGCGAGTAAAAAGCCATATCTTCCTCAATAATACTTCGATTCCTCTTTTCTGCACTTAGCTGAGCCAAGCAATTCAGAGACCCTCCCCGGCAATACACTAAGCCCCTCCAGGACCCAACTTTCTACCTCCTTGGTTCTGCTCTTCGGGCTTTCGGTGAGCGCTTTGCATAAACGGCACTGCAGATTATGCAACTGTCTGGGAGACACTTTGCATATCCTCGACCAGGAAGCGGGATGCTTCACTGGCCGGTTCGACTAACAAATGCCTTTCCCGTTTTGCATTCCCAACAAATGCACTGCGATGGGGAAAGTTGGCGAACGGAGGATAGAAGGAGACATCAAGTGAGTGGGGGAGAGGTGGGGGACACTTGGCGGCGGACCATTGTGTTCGGCGAACGACAAAAATCAAATGCTTAACAATTGGTGACGCTTGCAATGGACCATGAGTCGCAAAGGATAACGCAAGGAATTCGGAGCTGGCATTCAACGATATTCTCGATGCCCCCACAACATCCCCTCCCTCTTTCACCATCTGCCTGTGTTTCTCTGAATATCTGCCAACAGAAATCTCGACCACATGGACATGACTTGTCCTCAGGAGATTTCTGCGATATGTGCCGACAGTTTTGTCGACTGGTAAATGTTTGCTGCTGCTCCTGGTATTCCGACTTTTCGTCCCGAGGGCAAAACAGTTTATGTAATTTAATTAAAAGTCATGAAAAAATACATCTAGGTTATTCGGATTATATAAGCATAAAACATATTTTCAAATACCAATTAAATCAAAATAAACAAATTTGCAGAGGTCAATTGACCCATGAGATACTTACGTAAAATAACTTTTCCTCTCTTTTTAAGGAAAGTGAGATTAAAACTTTAAAAAACCATAAAGTTACAAACATAAAAAGGGCGTTAATCGTCCTACTTTAGCTTCAACGTATAACCTGAAAGGGACAGAAACAAGATAAAATAATTATACTAAAAATGGTTAAATTACTTGTTCAAATAAAAACAGGCAATGCAAAAACCTACTTTATACCAAGAGGATGGATGTGCTCAAGTGAACTCCCAATACACCGATTTTAATCTTATCCATGACATTAATTAGGTAAGTAGGAAGTTATTCAAATTACTGGTATCCACTTGCTTGGCTTGGCTCTTTAAGTTGACAGGATTTGAGTTTTGCCAGTCCTTTTATCGCCATTTTCAAGGCAAACCTCTCCTAAAAGACGTAAACTAAGTCTTTAGAGCCCCCAGTTTGGATACAAAAGACGATACGTGTCGCTGATTATCTGTCGTGTGCTTAGCACTGGATTAAGTTACCAAAAACGTGGCAGGGATGCCAAGAGACAGGACGAAGTCGCCCACAAAATGCTGCAAGTGCGGAGCACCTTAAAACTGTATGTAAAACCTTGATAGACTTATTTTCATTTATTCGCTACAAAAACTTACTTATCTATTGTTCTTGTGTTCACAGTAATAACACAAGGACTTAAAGCTCATCTGAAGCCAAACTAAATAAAAGCTATCATCCTTAGTTTTTAAAAAAATGATGTGTTTAGCATTTACCTGTAGGAAATATCCTTTCCTTGCGTTTAGAGGTAATGCCAGTGGCTCAAACCGTTTTCAGTTCAACAGGCTCAACAAGTGGGAGGAACTGATGAGAGTTCGAGGTGGAATGTAACTGTTCGACTAAAGGACGTGCTCTATAAATGGCTGGTTTTTTAATTCAATGTGCGTGTATGTGCAAGGCTGAAAAGGATTTGGCTCAGGTCTCAGCTGGAAAGTGAATTAAAGATTAGCTTAGAGTGATTTGCGAATCTCGAGGAATTACTAAATTGAAAATTTATGGGAGGGAGCATTATCTGGCAGATTTTGTATGCGGCAGATGAAAATTGCATTCTAGACTTAGTTTCGTATCCACTTCGGTGTGTTGGCATTGACTGACGTTGCACCCAGAGATTTTTCAATAAATTACTTTTACACATTTATTCCCAGCAGTATATAATTTAAATTTGTGCAACTTCTTGCAACGCAATGGCATTTTTAATTAGAGTTTCTGCTCAAATCGTGGGCAGATGATGCTCGGTGCGATGAAGGAGGTTTGCGTTCTTGTTCAGGGGCTGCAGCTTTACAAAGTCTTGATGCGGGTGGTGGTGGTGCTGCGTGCTCGGCAGCAGCGGTAATGATGTGTTTGAAGTCTGTAAAGAAGGGCAGATATTAATTAGTTTCGTAAAGCAACACATTACATAGTCAACATATTTTATTTATATTAAGTTTTGCGCAAGCCAAGCAATTAAATCAGTATTGTTTGGTGCTTATAATACTTGCTAAAAACAAGGTAATTTGATAAAAATTTAAAAGAGGTTTCAAATAGGGTTTTTGACAACAACAACTTTTTCAATTTATAAACACTGAGTTAGACTATCTCTGCATTACAAAATACCTACGAAGATGTATTGCAGGACTTCTTTTAGGATGCAGAGTAGATGGGTCAGTTTAGGTGTAAAAATATTGCAGATACCTAACCGTTTAAAACTTAACATGACTCTAGAAAAGTCTTGTTTGTGATAAATCTGGTAGTTTTATAGGCTTAGGTTCAACTGCAGGGGCATATAAACTGATTTTCTAGTTGCAGGTGGTTTGTGGCAGCCGCAACTGATAAAATTGTATTTATAGTGTACCACTTTTTGGGGTGTGAAGCATGAAGAGAAACGCTTTTGGCCTGAATCAGTACGAGAAACGGGGGAGCTACGCACCTTTGATTTGTCCCGGGCCGCCGCGATGGCCGCCGCCTGGGCGGGGCCCGTCTGGAGCTGCTGGGCGGCCGTGGCGAGCATGAACTGCTGGGAGGCGAGCTGCTGCTGGCGCAGGGAGGCCGCCTCCAGGCTGCTGACGTGCTCCTGCTCCCGCTGCTTGGCGAGGTAGTCGTCGAAGTAGGAGTGCTTGATGAGCTTCTCGCAGGACCAGCGCTTGGCCGGGTCCTTGTCCAGGCACTTCCGCAGGAAGTCGATGGTGAGGGGGTTCTGCAGCGACTTGGCCGGCATCTTGTCCTCGAGCGGCTCCAGCGTGGGCGGCACCGGCAGCGTGATGCCCTTGAAGTACTCGTTCTGCCCGAAGATCTGGATGTGGCGCGGCAGCAGGTCGCCGAGCGTCTTGCGGATCAGGTAGAGCTGGTCCACGTCGCTGCGCCCCGGCCAGAGGGCCTCCCCCCGCACCAGCTCCGCGAAGAGGCAGCCGATGGCCCAGACGTCGACGGGCGTGCCGTACTGGGTGTCGCCGACGAGGAGCTCCGGCGCCCGGTACCACCGGGTGGCCACGTAGTCCGTGTAGTTCTCCCCCGGGCTGAGCATCCGCGCGAAGCCGAAGTCGCACAGCTTCACCTGCCCCTGCGCCGTCAGCAGGATGTTCTCCGGCTTGATGTCCCGGTGCAGGCAGCCCTGCTTGTGGCAGTAGGCCACGCCCAGCAGCGTCTGGTGGCAGATCTGCTTGGTCAGGTGCTCCGGGCAGCCCTGCGGGTGCCGCTCAAGCTCGTGCAGCACCGTCAGCTCGCAGAACTCGAAGACCAGGTGGAGGCGCCGCTTGCGCCGGAACACCTCCAGCAGGGAGACCAGGTTCGGGTGCTTCAGGTTCTGCAATTCGGTAAGACCATTCATTATAGACCATCAAATTCGCTAATGAGTGAGTATATCTAATTTGTATTAATTGTTTAAAAGGGAACATAAATCAATAAAGTGATCATATCGACTCAAAAAGCTTACAGATAATTTTTGAAAAGGGTATCACAGTTGCCATTTCCAGTTAACAAATTTTGGTTAAACTTGTACTGGCTAGAAAATCGAATACATCTATAAACTCTCTCAACTTGTACAGTACAATAAATTTAATTTACTTGTTACAAATTTTCATATCTGAATTACGACTTTTGAGAGTAATTTTCAAAGCTTTCTGAAGTGGCTATAGTTTTCGGCATTTCAGGATACTGCTGATCTATTTATTATTCTTAGTTCTTCGGTTCCATCTGTTCACTTTTAACTGATTAACTGGATTACTTTCTACAACTCACTGTGTAGACAGTCAATGCTCACCTTCAGCAGCCTGATTTCTCTGAGTGCGATTTTCCGGATAGCCGGGTCGTCCTCGGACTCCACGAACCTCTTGACCGCCACCAGGGCTCCTGTTTCCCGGTCCCGGCACTTGTAGACCACGCCGTAGGAGCCCTCGCCCAGCCGACTGAGCTTCTCGTAGCGATCCATTTTGCTGCTACCTTGTGGTCTGTAAGGAAGTGCAAAAGAAGGGGTTACCCCAGGACTCATATCTCCGTGCGGTTAACGTTTGGTTGAGTGGGGAACGGATTTTACCTTAGGCTCAAACACTGACCACGTTTGATGTTTGCACGTCGCATTGCTTTGCATTGAGCACATATAATGTTTATAAATTTTTCTGTTTGGTAGCTCAGACACGAACACATGTGGATCTCAAAGGAAGACTTGCATTCGACTGAGTACGAGAGTGGGTGATTTTCGTTCTAGAATTTATTTTGTGGGCTGTTTTTCGGATTTTTATGTATTTATTTACAAGTTTCATTGGGGATTCGTTCATTTTTGGCATGTCCAGAACATTGTGGAGGTGTGGTTACACGAATTTGGTATGATTTGCGTTTTTGTTAGTTGATTTGGATGGAATGAAACAAAAAACAAATGGGAAAACGTTTAGGATGAGTAAATTTATTTTGATTGAGAATTGGTGTATTTTAATAACGAATTACAATTGGTGAACAAAAAAGTCATTTTCGTGTCTTTTTAAAAAGCCGATTACTTAACTTTTAAACTCCGTAACTTTTCAAAAATCAAAGACTAATTAACTTTCTAAAGCCTAAAAACATAAGAACTTATTAATTTATGCTTCTGACTAATAAAAGCCCTGTCAAGGTCTGGGGAGAATATACAACTTGTATCAATATTTTTGAAAAGGTGAAAGTTTTACCAAATATTCTTAAGCCTTTAAGTGTGAAGAAAATTTTAAATGTAAAGAAAATAAATTCAGCAGTAAAAATGTCAATTAAGTACGGTTTTAGGACGAAATGAACAAATAATTCGCCTTGCCTTGATGAAGGACCAGAGTTCTAACTTAAGCATGAAGATCGGGCCTTACTATTCGAAACATTCATAATTCTCCAAATATTCATATCTCTTCATGTATTCTTATAGCTTTCTGTTTGGTTTCTAATCATGTATAGTATGGTTTTTATTCACGATTTATACAAATTTAATTCAAATGAAGTTCCGTGTTCAATCTCTAGATAATAAATTGTCATACTAAAATCCCCTATATTCGCTATAAAACAAGAGTATTTGAGAGGATTAAATTAAATTTAGGATCAGTATACCTAGACCCAGAAAATAGGAAAAGGACACCAGATTATATCTTTAGCCATTAGATTGTATCGTGACAACTCTTAGTCCGAGCGGAATAGATCTTTTTTCGACGAAAACTTCAAACATCGTTTTTTAAAAAACCCACAGTTTCTACTATCCATCATGTGAAGGCACATAACATGACCCGCCCTTCAGTTCGAAAAGAAATAATTGCGCAAATTGTTGTGAGCCGTATAACATATCGACGTTATGAATGTTTGATTTCCATTAAACACGACACTAAGGATAATTAACTTGAAAAAATCCATAAGCACGACAGCTCAATCGATTTTTCCTCCGAGCCGAGCATGTTCCTTCGAAACTGGAATTGCGGGCTGTTCGAGGACTTTTTGAGTTGGCAGTTCAATGCCAACAACGAAGCCGAGGTAACTGAACCCTGGTTAAGGGCTTTTCTGATTCATTCTAACATGTGTGTAGGTCATAAACATAACGTGCAATTAAATATTTGTGTGCTGGAAGGGGAAGGGTTTCCCCTCGGCAGGTGAATGCAAGTACAAACAAGCCAGAACAACACAGGACACCAAAGAAGTAGCAAGCAGATGACTTACCTAGGCACCCATCTGGCTAAAATCTGACGTATTTGCCACTAAAGTAATGTTTTGAAGCGTGGATGAAGTGGGTTTATTTTTCATTAGTTCTGGTAAGTCTACGATACACACCATGCGCCAAATGTTGTTCCACCCCGTCGATCAATAAAGTATTTGAATACGCAGACCGCTTGGACGGACGTATGTTTTGACTGACAACCAACCACTGAATTGGGGAATCGCTAACCTGCTCCCAGGTCCCAAGTTCCGAGTTCCGAGTTCCAGGTCCCAGGTCACCCCCTAGCCAATGTCATAGCAATGCGACCAAGTTAACAAAGCAAAAACCACAACAAACCCAAATCCATGCGCAGTTGCCCCAAAGTTGTTCAAGAAGTTTCCCCCTTTGTTGTTCTTGCTTGCGACGCCCGGAAGACATTCAAGGTGTGCTTCTTGGGCTTTCTTCGCTTCTTTCTCTTGGAGTTCTCTGTCCATAAACAGGAGTGGCTTTCGAACTGGGTCCCCGATTGTCGGAGAACCCTCTGTGCAATAGCAAACTAGTGCAGCAGTACAATGAGTTGGGGGAAGGACTTCATTCGAGGTCCTTGTGACTTATTAATGTTTCAATCGCTCTGCAATCACAACATTATTAAGGCTGGCTACAAAAGTATGTTCAAACTTTTCACTGATGAGCTGATATAAAATACTTGTGAACAGTGTGACAAGAAAAATTAGATTTACCACTTTGCACAAAAGTTTGAGTGCTAAAAGTTATGTTTTCGGATATAGATGTTCTATACATCTGGGATAGTTCCGTACCTTCGCAGTGAGAACAACTTGGAGATCTCGAACATTTTCATTGTAACACCAACTTTTCCGTAGCACACTTTTTTCTATGTATAGTATATCTTGGGTCTTCGTGCCAACTTCACTTGGGCCAAATATACGCGAGAGCTGTTTGGCAGAACGACACGATGTGATGACGTTAAGAGCCGGCAAACGACTGAGCCGCTTTTGGTTAGAACCGAGTTTGGAGAGAGTCGGAGTTGGTAGCTCGATTGCATTAAAGGACACGGCTGAAACGCCGAGTTGGCCGGTGGCGATTTCGTTGTCCTGGTTTGTTTAGGTGTCCCGTGCTTCATTAAAAATGCATTAAAATGCATTGGAGTAACACGAAGGCAAGCGTCGAAAATGAATGGGGGACAATTATCACGCATAAGTTATCAACATCAAGAAGAAGGTAGGAGGAAAAGGAAGAGTTTGTCCAGAAAACTCTTTTTTCTTCCTCTCCTCCCAGAAACTTGACATTTTTCAGCAACTTGGAGAGCAAGTCATGGCAGGCCACAAGGCTCCCCAATTAAATTTGCATAATTATGGAGAAGTCCCTTCATACCCGTTCGACTACTCCAGCAGGCTGCCTTTCTATTTATATATTTGACGGCCTTTGTTTTCCGCGAAAGCACTTTTACTGGCCCCTTTTGATTTTCTTTGTTCCAGGTCCTTGTGTCTTTTAATTGTATTTTTGTATTAATTGTTCTCTGTAGTTGTTTGCTCACCACAGCAATTTATTGTTTGCGTCGTGGGCATGATGTTTGCATTTGATGTTGGGGTCAATGCTTCCCAGCTCAATGGCCGTTCACGCATTTTACTTCCCCTACTGTTGTGTTTACCCTAAGAAACTGACCCCGGTAATTGAGACATGGGATATGGGAAATCATGTATTACTTTCTGAAGTTCTGGGTATTTCTGATTGTATTAGCAAACGGCTTTTCAGTGCCATTATCCAATACGAGTTTTGCCAGGGAAGTTTTCCTTGAGTGTGTGTGTGCCCGCAAAAATAGAAATAATATGGCAAGCAGTGAAAAGTTTTTTTAGGAAAACAGCAACTACGCCGTGAACCTTCTACTCGTCGGCCAGAGGGAAGGGCCGTGTCGACGTGGCCTTTGGGAAAACAAGCGTAAAGTGCAATAAATAACAAGCGATTAATGCCAAATGCCTGCACACGCACCCAGAGTGTCCCGAACTTTCTGCGAGGTCTGTGCGAAAAGCGATCCACATTTACGGGGGGAGTCGGCGGAAGGGGCACATGTGCGTGCAACCAAAGGCCAAGGCCGTTGCAACACCAACCTGCCGACCAAATGTCATTTGCAAAAGTTTGTATCCTCCGCTCGGTCTCGCCCTGCGCGGTTTTTCACTTTCACTCCGCAAAGTCGGCGGAGCTAATTAGCCCCACGAAGGCAGCTAGGCGGCTAGGCGGCTAGGCGACCCACCTGAACTCCCGGGCCTCCACTAAGTCCGGCTCATGGCACACCTGGATCTTCCGGATGAGGCGGTAGAGGAACGAGTGCTGGAGGGACTGCGGCAGGAAGTGCGAGGAGCTCTGAAACATGGCACGGCGCAGCGTTTGCTCGGCTGCAGGGTCCCGGGATGACTAAGGCTCGCCGGCGGCTTCCCGTCTATTTATTTTATCGATACATGCTTCCAAATGCAGCGGACATCGTGAATACTTTATGCACGGAGTGACATTCTCCCCGGACAGGTGCAAAGAACAGCTCTGTTTCTGACGTGTCTCGTGTCGGCAGGGCTTTTCACTTTGTTTAAGATTTTTTTGGGTCAGAGAGCATGCGGCAGGCGAAGGCAGGCGAACATGCAAATGAGCCAGGCGCATTATGCGAGGAGCGAGAGTGGCGACGGGCAGAAAGGTTCCTGAGGCCGGCTGGAGCAGATTTCGCCAAATGCCAAAGCGCGGCACACGAAATCAGCGGATCAAACAGCAAAAAAGTCTCGAAGGGGATTCAATTATGTAAGGTGAACGGGGCTTCTGCGAGGAAGGGATTCACTGTGGGTGTGGAAACCACTGCCAAATGTTTTATGTGCACTCAGCAAAGCCGACTTAAACGTGCACCTTAAACATGGATCATGACTGTTTGAATACCTTATGTTTTTTCTAACGGAATAAGTCAAGACTTAATTATATCCATCTGCAACTTTTATATGATATTATACTTCACTAGTCCCTGAGTGTAGGTTTCCCTGGGATCAAAAATAGCCGTCATAGAAAAGCTTCAAAAACATATTGGAAACACCGTAAAGACTGAAAGTGAAATACAATTTTTCTACTCTGCGGGTCACCGAACATAATCAAAATATATTTAACCTGTTCCAGACATTTGAAAATCAAATTATATTTTATTAGAAACCGTGAAAATATTATTTATTTCTCATATAACTCAGTCCAATTTAGACTGCGTTTAATTTTTGGTAAGAGTTGTAGATTTTACTATGCTAATGACTATTTTAAGAATAAATAAACATTTAATAAGTCAAATGATTAAGGTAGATCGCTTTGTAGTTGTTTTGTATTTGTGAAGAACATTAATTTTCAACACAATGTAGTTTGCTTTTAAAAATAATATGAAATTTACTAGACTGGGCTAACATACCATGTGTTTATTGTAATATTTATATAATTAACATAGGGATGAAACAAAGGTCAAGAACACAGAAAAAAATTATTTATGCATATCTTTCTAGTCCCTTAGTCGAGAATACATTTGATTGCGTTTGAAAATATGAAGCATTTAAACGTGAGCCAGTTATAATAATATTTTGGTTTTTATATATGCTCTTTTTAGGCCACAGTATGTTTAAAGTAATACCCGAGTGCACCGAAAATATGTCTAACTTATTTGGATTACTGCCCAATACTAAATTTTGAATATGAGTGCACACATATTTAAAAAGTCCCGACAACATTTTACCAAAACATGAAAGCAAATAAGTTGTTACGGGTTTTTTTTAGCAAGTTATTTTGCTTTTCAATCATATAAATTGTTTCATATTTTCTTTGCATTCCTTTGAACCAGAAGCGCAAATGGCGTTGACAAGTGGCGAAGTGGTTTGCAAAACGTCGTACGTTCGACATTAAAAACCGCTAAATCATCCTTTCCCACAGCCTCTGCCAATAACTATGCAATGCTTTTTTCGGTTTGCTTGTCTGGTCTGTTGGACATTAAACTGTGAAAATGGATCAGCAGAAGTATATGACGAGCTCTCGCAATAAACGCTTTTTAATGCGATAATATATCTGTAAGAATTTTTGTTCGTATTGGCATTGTTTTCTAGATCCCTTTATTTGGCTACCCATATTCCTTCAGATAGAATTTAAGTTTGGTGTGTTTTTTTGCTTGGTTAAGTCTTTCTCTTTTTGCCTCCTTTGAGTAAGTTGTGTAGCTCTCAACTGCACTTTTTCCACTGCACTTATTCGGCCGAAATATATTTTCACAGGGCTCGACGGTAAGTCAAAACAACATCAGGGTCGACACGTTATCACCGCGCCAATCTTCAAGTTCAAGCTGAGGCCAAAACAAAGCAAAGTTTTTTTGACAGAACTTTTCTCCACCAACCAACGCATTGCAAATTAACTAGTTTTACTTACCTTCTGGGCAGAAGTGGAAGATGGTTACCAAACAGCCAGAGACGTTTCTCTCCGAACCATTTGTCCATAGACAGGCATTAAGTGATTGATCAGGATTTTTTTTCAATGTGCGTTTTCACCGGAAGGCCTGTGTAAGTGAATCCTGCATCCTACAAAACTTAAACGGGCTTATTTTACACGCGAGATGCGAGACTCAAATTCGCGTCCGTTGGCGGAGAATTATTAACAAACTTTGTTTATGAGCGTAGTCCACACCGTAAACGTAGCCGGAATTTTTTATGAGCGCCGGCATTGAAAACGCAGAAGACAATGGGATGGAGTTTCCAGGGGGAAGGCTTGTTGGGGTGTTCGTGACGGTTGACATTGGCAACGCGTTCAGGAAGAAAAGTCCGGCGTGGAAAGCAATGGGGGTTGCAACCAGGGTTGCTTTCCTTGATTTTCACGTTATTAATAGTGTTGTTATAGCTCTTGCCGTTGTTTATGTTTTGCGTTGTCAATCTGTTGTCATTAAAAACAAACAACAAATTTGAACAAAGTTTGCGCATTGGTTTTAAAAATATTTCCTTTGCACAGCGGCATTATACGAAGAAATCTTCTTGTATGGATGTCGACTCCTTTGGAATTACCTTGGCAATTACGAAAACCATCTAAGATTCTACTTTACTTGGTTGCAGGTATTAGAACCTAATGCTAATTTTTATCAAAAGCATTTAAGAGAATGTTGCTCACTGCGTGGCCGATTGGAGATTATGGATATTTATATAATAATTGCCCGTTTTTCTTGTATCGCTTAAAACTTTGATTATAAAAGAAGTGTTACTGCATCCCAATATTACTGGTTAATGTTAGACAGGATAAAGATAATTGTAAAATTGTATATAAATGTTTTTATTATATGTATATTGAAATATGATAAGAAATTAATTTCGAGGGTGACACTTCCGAAATTGTATGGATGTCAGTAGCCTGATTAAATGAATCATTTTTTAGTAGATAAATGTATATCAAAGAAATGATTTAAAAGCAATTTTCATTAGTTAGTCTGAGATATTAAAGGACATTCGCAATCACAAAGAAAAGCCTTCTGCGTTAAGTGAAAGCTTCCATTGAATTTACCATAGGTAACAACTCTTTCGGAGTCGTGAAAGCTTTCATCGGACAAATTTAAGGCTGGCAACGCCTTGGACATTTAACGGTTGCCAAAGTAACGGCAACCCCACCGCCAACCAATACATAAGCATCACGGAGGAGCGAAGCACACATAGAGACCAAAAGCCGGTCAGCATATGCAAAAACTCTACACACAGGTATTCCGATGCATTCACACACGTGTGCTTACACATACATTTATTTTTCAGCGTTGAATGCGCTTTGCATTTTAAGCTTTCACTCTTTCTTTACCGTTGCTGTTTTATTCTCGTTTTTGGGGGGATTTGTTGTTTTTATTCTTTGCGATTTCATTGTTTTTCAGCGGCAACGCAAAACAAAACACGAAAGAATGGCCGAAATGAGATAACCTTTAAAAGCTGCTCGTATGCTAAAACTAAGTAACGGCATTAGAGCCAAATGGCAACCAGGACATATAGGTAGACCGACTGCAAGTTCACATGTGTGTGTGGGTAGAAGCCCAAGTTGTTTGGAGCACAGCAACTAAAGCGATTCCCCTCAAGTTTTTAAAGTTCTTTCCGATTCTTAAACCTTCTACACCCTTTCTCTATATTAGCTAAACTTTTTTAATACATCCTAATTATTAAACGTACTCTATTATTTTATTGTTTCTCTCCGTTTTATCACAAAATTTTAACAAGACTGGCTTTAGATTGAAGGGTATCCGGCAGTTGGATCAATCGCTAAAGATTTCCCACTTGTTTTGCTGTGAGAATATCGTTGCCCAGGACAACTGAAAAACGGCAACTGGCAACTCGAAGCCAACAACAAATGCAAATGGCAGGTTCGCTCTCTCTGCTTTCTCTCTCCCTCTCACGTGTTACAAATGAGTGCAATTGTTTTCCGTGTGCAACAAATTTTTTATGATTATTCCTCTTCTTGTTGGTGGTGGCTGGGAGTCCTTCCAGGATTCTGCCGTCAGCTTTAAGTTGTTGCTAAATTTGGGTTTTAGATGTGTTCTAGAGAGCAGGAAAAGGAAACCGAAAAAGAAAGAAAGGGGCAGGAGCGAAAAGCTTTAGTAGAGCAGGATTAACACCTGTTTTGTGTGCAGCGCCAAGCCTCAAATTTATTGTGTTTGTTTACAAGCTTTTTGCGTGCGCAAATTTCGTGAATTGGTTCAAGTTATGAGCGAGTTTTGGCCCTCATTTCCCGGGCTCAAGCCACGAATTTTGCCAGTGGCGACTTAACGCAGAATTATGGTGCGCCCAGATAATGTGAAAAGGAAAGTGCAGCAGGCAGCTTCCCAAGCCGCGTTTCGTTTGCATTAAGAGTGACATTCTAATATGCACATTCCTATGAAAAAGGGAAGGCCAACGATACCTGGGGAATTACTGTGGCAAAGCAGGACTTAGCGAGATGTGGAGTTGAGTTTACCAGAGTTCCAGAGTTGAAACTTCCAGGGATTTGTTCATGCAGAACTGGCGAGTGGCACAGATGCGATTTTCCCGTAACTTTTAAGGATTTAATCAAAAAAACAAAGACTATTGTAAACCGGTTATTTACTAAAGCTCTATTCAAAAACATTTGCAGAAATAAATTTTTACTTTACATTGAGCATTTTTGATAATACATATATAAACTGATAAAACTATTCAGCAACTTTATTCATTTTCTATGGGAGAAATTACCAATCAAACAAATCCTAAACCTTTTTTTTAACAAGGTTCAGGGTTCCCATTTTAAAAAGGTAATTTTGAAAAACATGTTCGGTTGCTTAATTGGTAAACACATCATCGTGGCGAGGTAGCTCTCATTTTTATTGTTAACTCGAAACTTAAACAAAGCAAAACGGATCCCTCTGCAAAAAACTTTCACTGAAATCCTCCGCCTTTCCCATCCCTCTATCCTTCTCTCTTTCTCTCATTCTCTCTCTCTCGCTCTTTCAGGTATTATAGCCACAACCTTGTGAAAAGTTCCATAACAAAATTTATGCGCGTAACTGGGCGTAGTGAAAAGAAAACTGCTGAAAAAGTACCAGTGCGAGAAAGGGACGGAAAAAGAGGCTCCGCAGTACAACTTTTAAATAAATTTCTAAATACTCCAGTTGCGCTTTCCCGCATTCGCCTCGAGACGATCGCGGGAAAACGTGGCAAAGTTTAAATGGCTGGAAAGAAATGCTCCACTTTCCGATGATGACGGGGGCTAAGGCGCTGGGTGCACGGAATTGGTTGGTCTTGTTGCCCAACACTTTTGACTTTTGCGGTGGCAAAGTTTTTTCTTGTACCTGGGCAAGAGTTTGGGCCCGAGTTCGAGTTTGGTCCCGCCTCCTCGGTGTTTGTATAAGAATTTATGTTAATAACTTTTCGTTTAAGTGTGCTGGCTTGCGCAAAGTTATGTTGGCTGATAATGGCATTGATAGCGTTGTAAATATACCACATATATATAGGTGTTATGCTCTCAGCAGCCGCCAAAACTTTCCGGGCCGTTCTTCTATTAAGTCAGTGTCTTCCGTTTTCCCTTTGCAACATGCTACTTCTAATTTCTTTATGGGCACACACTTTACAGCTTATACCGAAGTAGAGCTTGCAAATTGGTACTAAGGTCGGGAACTATTCGTCCAACAAAGCTTTATTGATGCCATTTCGAGCTTTAGCGTCCCTTTTACTCAAAGCTCACAAGCTTAACTTGGCTTAAAATAGGTTTAAAATATTAAATAAAACTTGATTTCCGAAATATAACAAAGAGGAATATTTTAAAAAAACATTTGTTTTTTAAATTTTAGAGAAGGTCAAAAGAGTTTTAAAGTACATATAATTATATTGAAGTTTCCTTAAATTTGTTCGTTTGATTGGTATTGCAGAGTTAGTAAGACAAGTTGAAATATTTAAGGGTTATATGCATATGTTTACGTTGGTGAAAATCAAATCCTATCAAACATTTTTTTATAGTTTCATTTTAAAAGGAAAGGTTTTTAAGTATGTTATGAAGCAGTAGAAGCCATTAAATATCGGTTTGCATCTTGCTCCCTTCCACTAGACTATAGCTATATTTCTGCCTGATTAGAGCGAATTCCGTTCGATATGCTTAATAGGCCTACTGAGCTTGTACTGACTAGAAAATGACTCCATTGGAGTCTGTTCTTTATGGCGTTAAATATCAGAGGTCAGAATTGGAGTGTTTAGACGAGACTCTGAAGTTTCTAAGCGAACTTAATTGCGAACTCGATATCAAAATAAGGTCGATATCTGTTATATTTATATAAATGGGGGTGCTGTTGCATGAGTATAAACTTAAATATATTTTGAAAACACGAAGAGACTTACCCTTCCCTCTGTTTTCCGGGGTTTAAGATTGAGAGTGGTGGGCGTTCGAAGGGCTTTTTATCTGAGATCATATATGCTGGCAATGGTTTTAAAGGTGTTCGTTGGAGCTTCAGCCACTTTGCGGTGTTATCGCACATCCTGAAATCGTCAAGCATACAAATAATGAGGTGCCATTTGGCTAATATGCAAGGAAAAATTTTACCTTTTTTAGCGCTGGTAAGAGCTGGTATTCCTCGGTACTCAATACTGCAACTTTGCCTCTTACCATCCAGTGTTCTTCACAATGTGGCATGGTCTTCTCTATTAAGTTTAAGGGTGAATGCGTTGATTTCAAAGTTGAGTTGATTTCGAGCCGCGATTGGTGGGATATAATGAGATCCTCATATTCCTCGCAACGGTTCCAACCTGGAGTCCGAAGGTCGTCGCATGGATCGTGTCCTCGGGTCAACGCCGGATCACTGTAATCGAACTCGGCAAAAAAGATCTGCGTGCTTGCTGTGAGGGGTAAACACACACACACACTTCGCTAAGTTCGGAGGTCTGGCATTGACTTCCCAAAGAGGAAAAACAGGTGAGAACATTTACCATCAATGACAAACCACGAGCTTCGTCTTGGCTTGGAGGAAGAACTGCTAAGGCTTTGTTATAAATCTAAAAACTTTTACTGAAGAGTTCAACTTATCAACTCGCCCCAAGAAAATAAAATTTAAAATGAAAAAGACCTGAAGATTTTGAACTCCGCATAAAGATATACTACCTAATGATCCTTAATTCTTTGAAAAGTTCATAATGAACATGTAGAGGCAGACGGCCATACACCCAACTTGGTGGATAGGCCTCTAGAAATAAACGAAAGGCGAAATAAAGTGGGACATCAACACAGCTTAAAAAATCAATCAAACTTAACGAAAATATAAATCAAAATATTTCAAAGCCCAGGATCCAGAGCGTCGAGTTTTCATCGCCCGGGACAAAAAAAAAGGGTAAGTTAAATCCGAATACCACAAACCGATGAGATAATTAAACACTAAAAACAGCAAGGAGATAACTGTCCACATATACGAGCCATTTCTTGCTTACAACAGGATGTTTAGGTATAATAGAGCTACAGAATCTAAGTACTTTCTGTAGTACTTGTTAAAGCCAGTATGCCTAGAGCCATCATTTACGCTCATTTCTGGTGGTCAGGTCAAGCTTTAAGTCACAATGCAATTTTTGGAATCAGATCTCTAATAATCCTATAATCAATCTCAATAATCATTATTAAATTTAATCAAGCATATATTTTAAAAGTATCTTAAGAGTATTTCCTAAACTGTAAAAGACCGAAATCGTCGTATTTTGGTGGGTTTTGGTGAGCCTGCTAGCCAACACATACTACAAAATCAAGGTTGTCACTCTATTCTAACAAAAGTCTCGTTGTTCAGACGAACACTAATGAGCTGAATGCGCGTGAGTTACCGACCAGTCGATAGGTAACGAGCCTCCAGCTAAACCCCCCAGAGCTACCCTGGAAATGGTACACTGACCGGGTGCCCACTTACTTTGCATTGCAATTATGTTGCAATCTAAACAACAGCCCAAACCGGGACAGCGACCACTTGAGTCGTTGCCCCACCGAAAGAATGCTGACACTGCAACAGGATGCCCCTACTTCAAAGCACTGGTTAGATGATACAAGCAGACGTTGGAGGAATTCTTTGTAAACATTCGTTTATTTCACTTTGTATTTTATGCTTAGGCAATCTATGTATTAGCGTATAAGAACTTATGTACACTCGGCAGCGGTGGCAACTTGGTCACCGCTGAAGAATATATGAATTCGGTCTTGAAAAGCAACTCAAAGGCTTACGTCTAATTACCCAAACTCTTCTTGAAATTTATAACTTGAAATATACCAACAACCAATTGGGGACAACCGGACTCTGGCAGACACCAATTTACACTAGGACTCCTTGGCAGAGAACTATAACTCGTGTGCATAAGGCTTGAGCCATAAAACACTATCTATAAAAATATAGTTATCACTTTAAGATTTGTACACACCAAAAGGTTATGTGCGGCGGTCAGAGGTAACTCTCCCGCTGTGATAGCAATCGCGGCCTCTGCGTAGGCCATCATACAATGATGGTTTCCTACAAAAACTCATCCGTGTAAGTGTCATTATTTTGGAGGCATTTACACTCGTTGTATAATCAATTCTTCTACATTACTGTTAAAATAGTTAAAATACACTAGCCCTTAAACATAGATGACTTCCAATACTTGAAAAGTTTTTTCAGCCAAAATATTACCACAAAACTGTAGACATAGTAAGCTTCATAGCAATATCTAAAATATTAACGTAATTAAATTTCTTAAGCCCGTCACAACGTAACTGAATCTATGCTTAGGCCTCCGTTTAGACTGCCACGCCCCTCCCATTTCAGGCATCGTGCTTATGGGCGGAAATTACAAGGCAATCAAAACATAAGCGCAACTTGACTGCTGTTTTGGGCCCTCTTCCTATGCAAATGTCTGTGGTCAATGTGCATACCAATTTCACAACACTACGCAATGCAGCAGAGTGCCGTAGAATCTGGCGAAAGCTAGAGAGGAGGGGTTGTCTTTAATAAAGATAACAATAAATATTCTCAATATTTAAAAAGAATCTTATAGTTATATACAAA
This sequence comes from Drosophila ficusphila, assembly GCF_018152265.1. Lineage (NCBI taxonomy): Eukaryota > Metazoa > Arthropoda > Insecta > Diptera > Drosophilidae > Drosophila > Drosophila ficusphila. The sequence goes on from NW_025064569.1 coordinate 1,017,386, forward strand.
CCAAACAAATTGCGCTTTTGCGATTTTGAATTATTAATAATTTAGTTAAATAAGACATAAACAAGACATCGATTAAAAAATTGAATTCCCTAAAAACAAAAATATGCTATTAGCGGAGATTTTAATATTAATTATAATGTTGTTTTAAAAGGCTCATTCAGTATGAGGTGTTAAGTTTTTACAGTACTTTTCAGTCATAATATTGTCTGTTCAAGGGGTGTTTATTGGGCCATCATCTTCAGCAGCACATGGCCTTAATGACTTTGAGATGTGGGAGGTTTACAAGCTTGTCATGACGTTTAGGCTTATGTGCCCCAAGTCATGATTTTACCACCCAACAAAACTGTTGATGGATAGGTGTGAAATACACGTTTCAACTGGAAATACGTATATGTTCGGGTACAAATATTTTATACGTAAACTTGGCTCCTTAGTTTTATATATTCACCACGAGTTAACTAGCTTAGATCTTTTGAATTCTTCCTTAGGCGTTGAAACATATTAAATATAATACATTTTATAAATGCAAACCAACAGAATAGCACCTAACTACTTCGATTTATTTTTTATGCTAACGAAAAGGTAGCTCTTGGAAGCATTCTTCTGTTTTACGTTTCTGCACTGTTGCAGTTCAATCTACAAATTACATTCTACGGTAAAAAGAACCAAAAATTTCCCAGAACACATATTTGCCTGAAAGTTTCAACAGTCTGCAGAGGCAGGCCTAAACTACGCTTCGGGTTTCAGGCTCCCCGTCCTGCTGGCCAAACTACTTTTGATTACTACTGCAAGTACAATGAAGCCTCGCTCATTGGGTGCAGCAGGCAGTCAAGCATAACTTTTGACTCCATTGACTCCTCAGCTCCCCCTCAACCACCAGCAGTCCCCCATCTAGGCAATCCGTCCTGCACTGAAATTCGATAGTTTCGAAACATGGCGAAAGTTTGGGGAGGAGTCGAGTCAAGAGTTGCTGGTGGAGCGCTTATGCTGCGCATTGATTAAATTCGACTTAAATTGCATTACGCTGGCATTTGCGGGGATGGGAAGAGCATCGTTTTAGGCGCTTGTGCAGTTCCCACGACCGAAATTGGATTCTGTTAGACACTGCCTCAATTTCCAAGCGGCGGCGACGGCGACGGCGACGGCTTCCCTGCCACTTGTTGACGTCCAGGGAATGCGAAGCGGCTCCTCGAGGGGAATATTTATTGGTTTAATTGAGTGCCCCGAGCAGGATGAAGTTTTTCCATTCACGTTTTGCGGCATTGTCTCAGGCACTCATATCTCGTACCCCTCACCCAATAATTTACGAGCTTTCCTCCAAAATTTTCGCTTCAGCTCGAGCATGTCCGAAGTTTTTACTTCCTCGCGCAGCTCAATTCAATTTTTCCTCCTCGGTCGGAGTGCTTAGTCATCTCCGAACAGCTCAATGATTTCCGCATCCACTCCGGCCATAAAAAGCAGTGAGGACTTAGTTAAGATCTCGTGTGTGGAGCGAGTGCTCCGTAATGTTGGCCACAATGCTGTCATAACTGCGGCTCTACTTCTTGCTCTCCTCCCAAAGTTTTGTCTCCAGTAGTTTCGGCTGACGACCCGCCGCATTGTTATTTTTGTGGCCGCGTAATATGCCACGTACATTAGGAAATGTTAAAGTGACATAAAAACCAGAACAGGAAACAGCGCAGCAGTCAGCGACAACAATGTGACACCTGTTTTTGTCCGCCATTTTGTCATGCTTTCTGCGGCGCCTCCTTCGCGCGTGTGTGTGTGTGTGTGTGAGTGTGAGTGAGTGTGCATTTAGTGACATTTATGTGCAGCTTGGCGTTTTATTTTCAGTTCAATGCTCAGCGAAAATTGCTCATGAAGTGCACCATGACTTGCCTTTGCCGCTGCAGTGAGAAAAGTGCGGGCAGAGGAGTGGATATATCCCAAATTCAAAGGCCATTCAACTTCAGTGTTCGATTCGGTACATTTGGGATTAAGAAACATGAGTTCTTGTTTTCCAGATGTGGGTATTTAATAGAATTAAATGTTAAATAAGAAAACAGGGTATCATTCAGTTTCTAATAGTTCCTTCAGTTTTAGAATCTGAATATTGTTGGAAGCAGGTATTTCAGGTTCGTTGTAAGATTGCAAGCCTTAGGCGCTGAAAAGCTGCGAGGACGAAACAAAATTCGATATACCAACCTTTTAGTCCCTAATAATCGCTTTAGAGCTTAGAATCTTGCTTGCGTGTTAACAGACAAGCAGACCTAGGTAAATCATCTCTCCTTTTAATGCTGATGAAAACATATCTACTTTAAACAGCTGGAAGTATATTTCATTTTACAACGAAATTAAAAAGAAGTCAGCAAAAACTACATGCTACCTATGTTGGGATGAAAAAAGTGCCACAAATCTTTGCGAAAGTAAAAACAACTCAGCCTGGTATAAACGGAAAAAGTTAAAAAGACTTAAGCACCTTTAGGGGTAACCTTTCTTTCTGTGTACAGGGCATAACACCTTGAGCTTCTCTTCATATTTGTAGCATCTGCTTTGAGTACCCGCTCTTGGTTTCCGTCTCTGATTTGTCATGTGGTTTTCAGGTTCATCCTATCGCGGAGTCCCATAAAACAGTGTCGGGTGTTATTAAAACGTTTCGTGAGGAGGGGCCAGAAGCGAACAAGAGATGCGTCAGTGGGTATTGCGCTTGGCTAACTATTACTTTCACTTTTGTGCCGCGAGCGGATAAAATGTTTGGGCAAAGTTTTCCCCTCTTTTCTGCGTTAGCTGCCAGAAATAACAGCGCCTTGAATTATACATGGCGAAAGTTTTCCCATTCTAGGGCCAGAATTAGCTAATGAAACATAATCATTACGCAATAATTAGTGGCACACACTGGGTCACAGCCAGAAGAGGGTAATCTTCCCGGCCATAAAGACGCCGTGCTAAGCTGCTTTTCCGAGACGGGACGAGCACAATCTCGACAAGCTAATAATACAAACAACATTTCTTTTGGAGGAGCGTTGTTTCGTGGGTGTTAAGGCCAAAAGTCGGTTGTTATGGCTGCTCATTCGTAGCCGGAATTGGTCAAGCGAGTAATTATCGCAATTGTCGTCCCTCCGTTACGCTTTGTTGACTCTTGAGGTGTTAACGGGGCGGAAATTTATTCGCCTTGATGAAATTAGATGGATTTGGGGGCTTCTGTTTTTGTTTGTGCTTGCCTGCAACGGCGGATACTCAATATATGACCAATGCATTGCGCATACGACCCCGAGGCCGGGCAAACAATTTGTGTGGCTGTCCTTCAGCCGCAAGTGCAATTTAGTTAATTTAGCACTTAATTAACTTAAAGTTTCGACGGAGTGGCGTAAAAGGGAAGTTCGAAAGCAATTGAAATGCTCATTGGGGCTAGCGGCTGTCGGAAAAACTCAACTGCGAACTGGAGTTGCCTTCGTTTATGTATTTATTTTTTCTGGCTGGCTGTTTAACTGGCTGGGCAAAGTTTTAAACAGCGCTGGTGTTTGTTGGCTGTTGTTCGTAGTTAGTTTTGTTGGGGTGTTGTTTATTTGCGGTCAACAACCAGATTCAGCGTCATCGTGGGTAGGGAAATGTTTGATTTGAGTTAAGGAACAACGACGCTTTGCCAAAGGGAATCCCGAACACAAAACAGAAATGCTTAAAGGAGTGTTGGAGATTGAATGGTAAAGTTTTATTGTTGTTGTTGTTTTATTGTTGAGATTTCCTTAATCTGATGGGTAGGCTTTTCACTAAAAGTGAGTTTAGAAGTTTCAAATTTGTATTACAATATATAACATTGCATTGAAGTAGAAAACATTTTTTATTCCGATTTAATTCTATTGGAAGTGAAGGCTGACTGTTTACCAAAAAAAAAAAACATATTTATAACAACATAAATTAGCTTAACTGAAGAGGGAATCTCTTCGAGCGTCTTTAAACTCTCAAGGAGAATAATATATCGTTAATATATTTTAAAACCATTGCTAAACTAAGCTATGTGTTTTTTTGATTTCAATTTTTTGTAGTTTTAACCTAGTAAATATATGTGTATGAAACGACTAGACTCATCACATTGTTGGTCTGGTATAAAGATTTTTAAATTAATTGTCTCCATGGCATCGACTTAAAAAGAATTTTATTTAAAAAAAGTAATCTTTTTAAAAAGTTTTTACGGTGTTTCCATTTATTTTATATCTACTTTCAATGTTTCCTTCGGTTAGTCAGATTTTTATGATGTTGAATTCTTAATTTAAAGTATATTAGTTGGCCTTACTTTCTTTTAATAAGCACTATAAAATACTGTTCATAACTGGCTAAACTTCACCGATAAAAGTTTCGTTTATATTTTTTAAGTCTAGTTGTACGTTAAAGGTTTAAAATAAATAAATTATAAGGCCAATTAAATGGTTCCCTTAAATTTACAATTTAGTGATATTTATAAGGACGCATTACCAACTATTGGAAAAATTGACCCAATTTATAAATACAGATGTTATGTAATAAATCGAAGTTTAGAGGACATAAGAAGAATATATGTATAAAATAGAAATTGTAAAAGAAAGTTTAAAGTCATATAAAGCTTAAAGAAGTTAAAAGGTTGACTTAAATAGCTCGTTTTATCTCAATTACCCATTTTTTATTACCTTGCAAAATTATAATAGAGAGCCAAAAAACACAAAAAAGACTACTGTTAATTATGACCAATTTATATATTGCCATTTTTATAGAATTTATTATTTTGCTCTGGAATTTATAGTTCAATTTTTTTTCACTTGAAATTAATTTTTGCTGAAATCTACATGGAATCTGAGAAGAATTTTTTGTCTTCTACTGGAATTTTGGTTTTTGTGGGTCTTCTGCGGCTTAACAAAAAACGTATTTCATTCATTCAAATTGTTTTATGAAAAGAATTATATTTTACCATGCAGTGAAGAGCAATTAAAGTAAAAATTAAATAAATAATTTATTGTAGGAAAGTATTTTGATGTGTGTTTTTCCGTTGCCAACTTAGAGCACTCAATTGTTTTTTTCCTGTTCCCAAGAAGCAAAGAAGAGAAAAGCATGCCAAAGAACAGATTTCCGCCAAACTGTGCCAAGTTTTTGCATACACTTTTCACACACAAAGTCCCTTGAACTCTTTTCAATAATTTTAAGATGTATATGTATAAACAAATAAATAATATGACAACACGCCCAACTCTTGGCTCGATACGATAAAAATGGGAAACAAAGTATGCTGAACAAATGGCGAAAGCCTTTTGGCTCCGCCACTTTGACACAGATTTGAAGGGTTGTTGAAATTAGGAGGAGCGAAAAGCGGGAGACCGGTACACATCGACTTGGATTTGCATTTAGTAATTGAATTTTGTTGTGCAACTTATTCTGGTTTGCCAATACAAAACTGAATGTTCTTAAATAAAGGCTGTTTGCGATTCAGATACTTGACTCTCCCATTATATAGAAAGCTAGAATAAAACAGCCCACAAACATTTTCGGTTAGAATGCAGTTTACGATGAGCCTTTTAATTCGCTTTATTGGAATCGTGCGCTTAGTAGCTTAAGTAGCTTAATCTTTTTATAAGATCAGAGGTAAATCAGATCAGAGATTTTGGATACATATTTTATATTGTTAATTTATAATGTTCTCAAGGTAATAAAGTATCACTTATAACTTCTATAAGTTCATAACTTATGCTTCTTTTTTGTTTGACTGTTTGATGGGGCTTAATGGCCAAGGCTTTTCTAGCATTTTATGTGGGCTGCTTGAGCAGTTTAGATGCAATGAGGTGTCCTTGATTGCTTGTTTTTTTTTCTTTGTAATTTGTATTACATTTTTGCAAAGCTAATGGAACGGAGTTGTTTCCAATGGCTGAATTAATGATTTTTAAAGCTTAGTATTAAACAAATAAACAAAGATAAAGCTTGGGACTGATTTAATGTCCGGTACATTCTGGACTCTTTATCAAAAATTTTTTGACATTACTAAAATTTATCAATTTTCAATAAACACTTTTTAGGTATATTGTCAGAATATTGTTATTAGACAACATGAAAAAAAACCTAATCATTCTGATTTTAAGGAAAGTTGCTCTACGATATTCAAACGGAAATCTGGAGTTCAAATTATTTTCTCTGTTCATCGGATTATGAATGCCTAATAGATAAAATGTGAGCCTGATCTTTACTCTTATAACTTATTGGCTTAGTTTTATATTAGTTTTTTTTAAATCTTAACTAACTGAAACTGCATCGCTTGCACTCAACATGTTATTTGCCCGTTATAGTCTTACTGCGCCAGAAAGTAAAATCAAGATATTGAAAGTTGATTTTTACGATAATGTAGACGAAGAACTGGCTGTGGGTCACATCGTTAAAACCGAAAATGTTGGACGGCCCGGGCCTGCACTTTAAACTCCATTAGGTCATATTTACGGCACAAGTTCAGCTGGTCGGGATATCCTCGTTGAAGTCGTGGGCAGAAAGTGTTAAAGTTCCCGTGCAAGCAGCAAAAGGATAATAAAAAGTTGCCGGGGCTTGCAGCTCATGATAATAAAACTGGTGGCACGTGCTGACTCCAATGGACACGCAGCCTGGTCACGAATCCATGGTCTCGAGACACTTTTTGCTGCTGTTGACATTCCACACCTCCTCCACTCTGCTGTTTCTTTTTCCCCCGCTTTTTGTACTTTTTGTCTTTCAAATAGATTTCAAGCAGCTTCAGCAATGTGAGCATTCCTCGCCTGCAGCAATTTGTTGCTGAATGATGTGTGAAGGACATAAAAATGCAGCAACGAGTGGAGCGTGTTGGGGTTCTGTATATTCTCGTGCATATTCCCGTAAAGTAGACAACTGGGAACGGGAAACGCTCTGCTTGACGAACGTGCTGATAACCGACGGTTCGACTTCGGCGTCGATTGGTGCTATCAGTTTAAACCTTTGCTGAGAGAAACCCACAGTTTTATCAGTCTAATATTACGCATTATATTACCCAGGTTCTCATTAATTACCCAGACATTTTCTTAACTCGCCGACAAGGATAATCCTGGATCCAAAAGGCAATGAGCAAAACCACTATAACATTTTGAAGGCTTTATAATTAAGCCGAAAAAGCCTTTATTGTATTTGTTATATTTAAGTTTGTAAAAGAATAATTTTGCAAAAGTTGTAAATGAAAAACGTTTTTATTAATTCAGATTATTTTTTTTACAAAAACAAATACTTAGAAATTCAGTTTTAAAGACATTTAATGTGACGGGTTCGAGTGGTACCAATAATTTAGCCATATAAAATTATAACCTTAAATATAAAACCTATAAATCACATAATTTACACTTTGAATGGAAAAGATGTGTAACATTTCAAGACGTATTCTTCTCTTTTATAATAAAATTTAAACTGCGACCAAGCAAATTTTGGATTTTCAATTATCTGTTGACACTTTTTACTTGGCAATGCCAAAACAAAAGTTAATTTGATTACAACTTGAAATTTCATATTCGTTGTGCTTGCACTTTCCAATCTTACTTTATCCAACTTTTATGCATTTCACTGGCAGCCTACTTTGGTCACGCCCCCATGTTGTGTTTGCAACAACATAGTTCCATACCAGGTCTGTGGAAAACTTTCCCTGTGGCGTTCGTCTTCGTCGCCGCCGCTTTTCCGTCTGTCTTGGCTGCACTTTGTGGGCAGACAGGGCGGATGAATAATTAAATCTTCACGCAGACGGAGCGCAGAAGTTTCAAGAGAGTCCACATATCCTTGAGCTGCACTTTGTTTACGAGCGAAAATATCCTCAACTTTGTACTTTTTGTCTTAATGCCTTTTTTCACCCCAGGGCTTTCTTTGCAGCTTAATATACTTTTCCCATTATTTCATCACTTGCATTTCTCATTAGTTCTCATCATCTGACGGACGTTTTTTTAATGAGTCAGCTTATATGTTTGGAAAAATGACTACCCTGCTAAAATCCATAAAAACAAATTGGATGTCATTGAAAAGGTTATAGGATATTCTTACAATATATTTGAAAATATATAAGACTTAACGAAGGATTACTGAATTTTAACAAAGCTATCTATCTATCTGCCAAACCTTTGAAAAGTATGAAAGTTCACCACCTATTTGTTTAACTAATAACGAAGTTTTTAAATCAGACACTTTTGTTTAATATTCAAGCTTAATACTTAAAGAGTAAGTGTAATAATATGTTGTTTGCCCTGAACGATACCGGCGGCAGAATTGCGAGCAAACATGATTTCTCGTATTGAATCCACAACAAAGACATTTAAATTGCAGCTGACAACTAATTGTTTGCGTACTTTTGTCCTGTTTCGGAATTGTCCTCTTTGTATGCGAAGCAAGTAGCTCCGAAAATTTACACAACAAAATATACTTAAGAGATAAACGATTTTAGAATGCGGGGGCATAATGCAAATAAAGCAGAAAGTACCCCTAACAAGATTTTCCGGACAAAGCAGAAGAGGAAATGTGAAAAAGTGGAAAAGCTGTCTACGTGTTCGGCGTCAAAAGGGCCGCCCGCGTGTGGAAAGGCAAAAGGAGGAAAAATATTAAGTCCAAATGCGTCGCCTTTCGTTAATATTAACTTTTCTGCTCAGTTTCTCGCCTTTTCTGCTGCAAACTTTCCTTCCAAACTTGGGCGCCCCCAAAACAACAAAGGTGGAGATAACAAAAAGGGCAGGCGAAATAAAAATGTCTGTTTACTTTGCCAGTCATGCATAAAATAATAAATTATTAGTTATAAACTGTAACGAACCAGCTCGAATTATTATGTAGCGGCGAATTTTGATACAAGCTTAGCTTTTGTGTGGCCACTCCAACTTTAAACACGATTTAAAACTGAAAGTGCTCAACGCAAAATGGAAAAATAATTTGACCTGATTAGCTCTGTGCATTTCGGTTGGAAACGCATGGTATTTGGGTCAGGTTGAATATTTAATTTGGTTTCTGTTGCTTTTGATGTGTGCTGAAAAGTCGTCAACAGAAATTTCTTTCTGTCTTAATCACAGCCGGCCATCACACTAAATTATTTCCTGTCCATTTGCCAATTAACTCGTTCTGCGAGTCCAGAGAACGCTCCTCCATCCGCTGCAGTTGGTGCTTTATTGAGTAGTTAAGAGTTCCGGGAAACGGTTCTCAGAATGCCTCCTTGAGTATTCTCCGCTGCGCCACAAACGTGGCCACAAGGAAACCAGACCGCTTATCTCTAGAGCGTCTTCCGTTTGCCGCAGAGGAAAACCGAGAGTGAGGGAAAATGAAAAATGACGCCAAGTGAAACTAAAACCCTGCTCGACTAATGGTATTATAAAACGTAAAAAAGCCACCAGAAGCAAAGGGCACGGCCCACAATTTGATTAAGTGCCAGAAAGTAGAAATTGACTTTTGTATTTAATTTGGCTTTCTTTGTCTTAAATTAGGCCAGAATATTGGGGATGTTCTTGAATGTAAGGAGAGTTAGATCTCTAATGTTGCTTTCAAACTTTTAATTCCCTACGAAGTCGTCAAAGGTTTGCAGTCAACATCGAAGAAGCTATATGCACTTCTAATATTCTTAAGGGTACAAGGTATTTCTTTCTAACCTTTACCTTTCTAAGAAATAAATTCTAAAGAATTTGCGTAGATTTTCGATTTACTTTAATATTTATATTAAAAGAGTTATGAATTTTAATATATTATTATTATTATTCTATTTAACTATTTTGATTAATTATGACGATTGTATTGTCAATACAATTCAGTAACCATATTTTCCCCTTATTTTATGCTGTTTTTTCCCGAACTTATAATGATTATTTTACCTTAAAAACCGAAACAAAACATTAACCTATATAACGACCGTTCATGTATCTTTTCCAATGTTGTAAGGGAATTTTTTAGTTCAGATTCGCCTTGCAGTCAACATCGATTTGAATTAAACTATGTGTCGCTCACTTTTAACTCACCATTAGTGCTTGCCCGACCCGAAGGAATTTAATGAAATTCTTTTTCGCACACTCTTTGGTTGCATGCCGCTTTGTCATCATCCTGGCCATAAATCAAGCGCTCACAAGCTTGCCATTAGCCAAACTGCCGCTCGAACGCCTAAATAGCTGGCGCAATTTATTTCTACTGCGTTGTGCGAAGGCTGAAATATTAGTATCTCGGTGCTTTTAAATTGGCCAGCCTCGGAATTCTTCGGCTGCTGCATCCACTTTTTTCTGTAAAATCTTTGGAGGATGTCAGCAGAAATTCCGGGGAGGCGTCGAAAAACATTTGATACTAGCAGCCCTCCGACAAAGGAACTTTAGCATAAGATATTAGGCATTTTCGCCGTTCCTTTCCCCCACCCATTTTGGCCATTTATGATTAACACTAGGCAAACATGCAAAGCTCCTTGTAACGGTGGTTTTTCATTAGGACACCCCCTCCCCCTTCCTCACGGCACAGAACTATCACGCCGGCAGAGGAAGTCCTGTCGGGGGTCTTTTGCAGGCTTTCCCGGTCTGCCTGTCTAACGAACATTTGTCATTTCTGCCACTGACAAGCCGAACCATGCACATTGGCAAATAGTTGGCCTACTTCCCTCTTTGCCGCGAAGCCGTCCTCCTCCTGAAGCCTCGTTATGGTCGCTGATGGAGGTGTGAAATTATAAATTGTAGCGAATTTATGGGCCTATATTCCAGTATCACCTTTAGCGCAGGTGGTATTGCTCAGCTTTCGTTGTTCGCCCTTAAAACCAGACTCACTTCTTGGCGGGGGATTATGGAAACTCAGCTTTATGTTTTAAATACGAAAGTCGAAAGTCATTTAATATATAGTAAAAACTATGACAATATTTAATTCAGACCAAGTACTTATAATTTTCGATGAAAAAAGCAGATTGATATCTTACAGAATGGTGACATTTTTTTAAAAGTTCTAACATAGAAAGACATCTCACCTAAATGATACTATAATACCAATAATACCACTCTTATCAACGCCGATACCAAATATTTACAATAACAGCTGAACATAGTATTATTAACTATGACGTTTTCGAATATAGAACCAAACATAAGTCTGAGCTTACCCTTGTGCATACTCAACATACCATACTAAATCCCGTAAGCTCAAATGAACAGTTAAAATTTATCTACATATGTTTTTAAAATTTTTAAATTTAATCATGATATTCGTTGTTTTTTTAAGTATTTTGTTTGATATCTGCAGCTAATTGGGAAACAAATTTTTAAAATAAACATTTAAAAGGGTTTTAAGATGTGTTCGATTTTACACCCACTCTACTTTGGTACTTCTAAGCTTTCTTGTAAATCAGTTATTAAACCGAGCAACCTTATGTTACTTCGGGATCGTGTGCCTTCGCTTATCTCCTAATACAACGTTACCCATCGGCTTCAACTAAATCCGGTATCTGATTTTCATGTGTATATGCATATTCATTTAAACATACAATCCGAATCTTGCTCTCACTTGCAACCTACAATAAAAATGTTGTATACCGCCTCTTAGCGCGTGATTTACCACCCACGTTCCACCAAAACACCCACCGAAACCCCCTCGGACATTTCACCAATAAGCAACTGTGTTTGACCACATTTGCTGGAATCCAGCGTATTTCAGCAAAGCTGGAATCAACTCGACCAACAGACCGCAGAATTTTATTCTATAATAATAAACAAAACTTCGCATCCGGGTAAAACGCTGATCCATCGGTTTCGCAAGCATGTATGTACTAGACAGAAGACATTAGAAAGAAGCCCTTTATATGGGCACTTTTTTGATTTGATACTAAAGATTGAACAACCCAGAGTTTAAGTCAATTCTATTCGTCAATTACTTTGTGATTCAGAATTATTATTATTATTATTATCTAGAGAGATGAACCTTAATACGGAACAAATTTATCTGCAGAAAGCAAATTAAGCAAATTAATTAATTAAGATCTAATTATATATAGCCTGCATGCGCTTTTCAGAATAGTTTATTATGACTATAATACACTGTTTTCTATAGTATCAAAAAATCAGTTAAAACTAACATTCTTAGCACATAACAAGGTCTTAAAATTTTTCCCTTGTCATTTTTGAATCGTTTTTCAATTTTATTCGTTCTTTTACATCGCGAATCTTGGCGTACGAGCACTGCTGCGCCCCACGGTCGGTTCGGCGGGTACACTAATAACAGTCTAAAGAAAAAAAATTGTATATCCCAGTACAGAAACTTGTTTTGGAAACGACAACATTAATGCTATTCTCTTTGTTATTAGAGAGAGCTCCACAGAAATCTTCACAAAACGAATCCTTAAGTTTAAATCGAAGAATAATACAGAACCAAATAGCTGGACGGCGCTAAGAAAACCCCTACTAGCAGAGATAGCTTATTAGTTGGTTTATAAGATATAAAGATGAACCTTTTAGAGATGGGATATGTATAAATTAAGAAGTACCCTCATCTCTTTAATTTTTGGTATGGTGAAATTATGCACTAGTTGCTTGGTTACCATTTCCTGTCATGCGCGGTCGGTTTGCAAACCATGCTCAAGCTAATCAGTTTAATTTTTATGTTTATTATATTCCAATAAGAAGCACAAGCAAAAACCATATTTGATAATCGGGCAGTAAATTTTCTTACGGCAGACTTACAGAAGAAAAAATAACACTTTTGAAATACCGACAATAATCACCCAATAACCGTCCTTGTTGTTATGAAATCTAACAATATTTATCGTTTTCAGCTATATCACTTGCACAAATTTTAAACTTCCGTGTTCTTAGTTAGAATATAGAGTGTATCAGCTTAAGAATGAATAACTTATTTAATTCGTTATACGTTTAAGCAGATGATGCCCAAACTCGTTTTGCATTAAATTCTTTCATCATCTAGTGCGAACGTACCTTACCCGCCTCGCTTGGGACTGGCACACTTTTTCTAGACATGTTTTATTATTACCGAGGCCCACTAACTCAATGGTGCTTTACACGCTGGCTCAGTCTCACTTAAATCCTAAGGCATGGTTCGCATACCTTGCACAGTGCCGGATTAGCCATATAGCAGGAGTAGCAAATGCTACGGGCCCCGCGCATTGGGGGGGCCCCGCGCGGCCGCGCTCCAACTCCTACCTATCTGATCGTAAAAAAAAAAATTTAGATAGGAGCCTAAAAATAATTTGCATGACTTAAGTATGGTCAGTGCTTACGAAGATGATTTGGAGAACAGCCTAGGTGGCGAATTAGTGCAGTTCGCAGAGCTGCTGAAAACAGATGTGGCTACTGTTATTGACAGCACGAAACAGGAGCCTCTGGAACAGCAATTTTATAAACTTTTATTAAATAATTCTTTAGAATCGTGTTTCCCAAACTTAGAAATTGCCTTGCGCATTTACTTGTCTCTCATGATCACTATCTGCAGTGGCGAACGTTCTTTTTCAACATTAAAACGTATTAAAAATGAATTAAGGAACACGATGGGCCAAGAACGTCTTAATCATCTCACTTTGTTGAATATAGAGCATGATTTGCTTAAAGAAGTCGATATTGAAAGTGTTATCTCTAAATTTGCCCATATTAAATCCAGAAAAGTTTATTTGTAACAATTTTGTTTTATTTAATACCCTAAACTTGAGAACCTAAAGCAAAGCAAGGGCCCCTTGACAGAATTTGCTACAGGCCCCGCGCTAGCTTAATCCGGCACTGACCTTGCAGACAATAATTTTAAATTCACAGAAGAGGACATTGCAAAGTTTGAAATAATGAAGTCCAACAAGGGTGAAGAACTTCGTGCCGGAACAATCCGAGACTATATTTTGAAGTACAATATCCGAGCAGGATAAGATTTGCCTGTCATCTAATAAATACATATATTCGATTACATGAAAAAAAGACCAACTTTATTTAATTTAATTAAATGGCGAGCGTGACAGTAATCGGAAACGTAGACCGGGTAGGTAGTTTCAAAAGTGTGGGAAACATGGGAAAGCCCTCTGCAATTACGCGGGAATTTGAGAATTGGAAGAAAACCTTATGAGTGTGGGAGGGAATTTTCCCCCTGCAACAATCGTCTCCCATCGAGCAAAGGAATGCACCGAGTCACAAGGAGCTCTTGACACGGTGGACCCCGCCTCCTTACAATAGCAAAAAAATAATCAACATGAGGAAAAGTAGTGGACAAATAATTCTTCTTCAACATTGGAAATAAATTAAGGACTACGCAATTATAGCCACAACCCCTGAAGAGAAGGAAGCGCCCGAGAGGAACATAGCGGTGACCGAGAAGAAACTTGGCAAATGCAACAAAGGCTTAATTTATGCCAATGCCTGAGATGCCAATAATTTTAAATATATCCTGCCTCAAGAAAATGTGCGAAGCGCTGCTTGTAAAGTACTAACTCCTGTTAGGCTTTATATAGAGCAAACTATCAGTTGCATGTAAGCTAAAATATTTTTGTTTTAATTTAACGTTAATTTTTTAACGTCACGCTCACAAACGGAACGGTTTTGGTTTGAAATAGTCGTCCCAGCCTCAATCACTTAATCAATGACGAAATTAAATAAAATATCCGATCACAGTATCCGCTAAAAATATCTGGATTCTGGACTTGATAATTGGATTGCCTCTCAGGAAAACCCGTAAATACTGTTCTTCTTGTCCCAGACAACTGAACCGATGGAGACGCGTGTCTATAACGTGTTCAAATAGAGAAGCGTAAAACATTTATGAAGGACGGAACATCCCCTTGAAATTATGTATTATTGAAGTGTAAAAAAATATTCTCCTAATAAAAATTGAGTTTTCCGAACACCTCATCTTAGTGGATTCCATTCTGTATTTGGCAAACAACCCAAAAGTTGTGTTCGAGAACTTCGTGAGTTTCACCTTGCTTAAGCAGGTGCAGTTCGACTTAACAGTTACTACTGCGCTGCACAAGATGGTCATTCTCTTCGATCGCTCCTTCCAACCTTACAGTACCTTCCTGGTCCATGCCTGGTAGGCACGACACTCAATCCAGTGGCGGAAAAATCACCTTTCACTAGGAGAAAGCCAATGACATTGTCCTATTCTTCCTGCTTCCTTCTTGTTCTTGTTTTAAACGTCACGCAGTCTCTGCTTGGAGTAGAGAGTACTTATGGAAGAGAAATGTAAATCAAACTACCATAACTCCGCTTATTAATTCGACCTCTACGAGCAGTTCATCATCGCGTTTATATCTTTATCTGAGTACCGCGTATCACTGTGCGATACTCAACAACGTCTGGTCAACCGACCACCTTAACTCCGCTTTATTAAGACTTCTAACATTCCTCCGAGCGCTAGAGTGAACTATCTGATTCCGTCAATCCATGTTAGACGTAAAACAATGGAAAAGAGCCATGAAGAAAAACAAAATGGTCCCGGTCTACAAACTGCATAGAACATCATACCGCAATCTACAGAAGCTGCCAAGCCTATATAGCTAATGAGTCGGATTCAACGTGCAATATCTACCCACTCCTGAAATACACAAAATGTATAGGTTAGACTATTCAATGGCGGTTCCACAACCGAAGTTCTTTTAAGGGAGCTCAATAAACGACACTTTCCTCCAAAGTTTGCATAAAATTATTGACAAGCTACGTCGCTAAAATAGTTATATAACCTGACGGGTTAATGGGCGCCTACAATTCTGTGGGAGGATATCTCCATAGCAAGAGGAGACTACTATCCAAGGCATACACACTGGCGATCGTGTTTACTGACTTCCAAAATAAGGCAACTCTTGTATCGAAATGTTTTTGTATTTTTGCTATAACAATGTGAAAAGGCTAGTGCAGTCCTTCTTCTGTGTTCGTCCCACAAACTTTTAAAATTTCATCGTTCTTCTACTTGTCAGCACGATGGACTGCTCTCTGTGTCGCAGGTCGGTCCTTCGGCGTCTTGGGAGTGGCCCGTTTATTTCGAGTGAACGGGGAGTTGGGCTTCAGGGCCTAGGGAAGCGTCACCGTTCCCAGACTAGGGTGAACAGGTGCTGTGCCCTCAAGGAGTACGCCTCTCGCAGCCGCAGCCTCCTGTCCCTTGCTCTGTCCCGGCCGGTCCACCCGGTTACCTGCCAAAGTCTCGCCGACGGTCCAAGCGTGCGCCGGAAGCCCGTCAGCTGAGTTCTGAGGCAAGTGCCAGGTTCAGACGAACGTTCCACCCTGGCCTCTCTGGCGCAGTCCTTGCTCTTTGACGCTGCAGAGTTCTCAACGCAATCCGCCTTTCGAAACCTGACCAGCTCCCTCTAAGTTCAGGGTGTCCTGGCAAAGGACACGACGCCGCAAAGAAAGAGTCGTCCA
The DNA here is from genome assembly GCF_018152265.1 of Drosophila ficusphila. NCBI lineage: Eukaryota > Metazoa > Arthropoda > Insecta > Diptera > Drosophilidae > Drosophila > Drosophila ficusphila. Next base: position 1,033,690 of record NW_025064569.1, read on the forward strand.
AACGTGGTATGACCTTGCCAGCTACTTGTGTCTCAATTCTTGCTAGGTTCAAGTCGATCTTTCTTCTCGTGGACGTGCCAAGATTTGGTTAACTGCTTTGACTGGTTTTAGGTTGCTACTAAGCAACAAACTGGACTATCTTGCATACTGGCTAGCTGAACCCTGAAAATTTCCGATATTATAATAAATGCTCAATCGCTTTGGGTTGCATCATAAAATCACTTGTTATTAACCTCCAAAGGCGTTCAAAACACGAAACTAACTTGCCAAACTACAAAAAGTAGATAGGTTCGCACATTGATCCAACCCCACAGCTCAAAACATAGAAGGACACCAACCGCTGTGCTAATGCCCTGAATCCCGTACTCGTGGCAGCAAACACATTGAATTCAGGAAACTGGATGTATAATACTCAAATTTAAGTCCCAAGTGGTCTATGACTCCTGGAAGGTTTGCCAAAACGATCTGTACCACCCTTGTAAAGGTAATTCAAAATAAAGTTAGAATTTATGAAAGAGAATATAACCTTTATGGCCAAATAGTTCAGTCTTAATAACCAAGCTCATTTCAATAGATTCTGAGTCAAAGTTTACCCCACTTCTACTATCGTCCTGGTTTAACCATCTTCCTAAAGCAGTTTTCTACCTTTCAGTCTACCATTAGGAAATGTCGGTTCCACGTGCATTTCGTCGTTTCTTTACATTTTCGAACAGAAAACACGAGCATGAGGTCACCACTTATCGTAGCGATGATGGAAAAGTTCGGAATGCTGAGACTCAATTTTCTATTGTGACCCAAATTTATGATAACGCCAAGACTCATGATGTTTTTACTTTCGTGATTAGTAACAATGCCTCTATTAAAGCGTGCCCTTGGACCATTCTAAGAAACCCTTATTTACTGAAGGGATAGATCATGCTCAATTGTCTCCTGGAGATGTTAGCCAATCCTTGGCGTCGGGAAGAGTATGAATCTGCTGCAACTGTATTATCAAGAGTGCAGCACGAAATCTCACAATTACCGATGATTATGCGCTTATGACCCTCGATTCCTTTCCGACTAGTCAGCGCGCTAGTTTCAGTTCCTCAAGTGCTAATCAGCAACCAAGTGCTAAACAGTTATTAGATTCTGTTATGAGGATGGCTATGAGATGGCCAAGATAGCTGTTTTAGCCGTTTCGACAGTGCTTGAGAAGAATGCTAGAATTTAGGAATTGATTTCTAAGATGCCACTCGATAGTCCCAATCTTCTCATTAGTGTTCAAACTTTATTACTGGAAGATGCTGTACAAGATTAAGTTTATTGTTGCCGTTAGTCAGTTGTTCTTTCCCGTTTCGGGATTTTGTTTTATAATCTAACGGAGGTTGACGAACTTAAACTTCCAAATACTACTCCCCTAATGACTGAGCAACTTCTACAACCAGTCTGTCTATTGGAAGGTATTGCTGCTGACACTTCGTTGAAAAGTATCATAAACTTTGACGATCTCTACCATGCATACGCTTACAGATTCAGTTTTTGATTTACGTAAACAATGATTAAGAGGATTCTTTATTAATATGACTATTAATGAGTTTGGAAGTGGATACTCGGTAAGGTGATCGTGCTAACCGAGATTTCGGCCAACGATCGATCAGTGGATCCCACTTCAACGGGAAAAAAAACAACAGCAAACATACGCCTTTGGCTATCGCAACAACCAGTTGCACATTTACATAATTAGATTTATAAACACTGTATTGTAGATTGCAAAGAACTTTTCGTGCTGAGCTGAGTAACAAACTTCAATACAATTGCAGAACCACATAACTTCGGTTAACAATTGCATTCAGCATACTTTTATGCAACTCGGCAAAAAGTCCTGGACAAAAAAATCTTGTGTTTATTTCATGAGTTTAAGATGACGATTTTTTTCTTTTTATACTTAAAACAAAATATTAAAAAAAAAATAATAAAAAATGTACCTTACCACTAATGCTTCAGGTGTTGAATTGGAGGTGTATTGCCAATAATCATTACTTTAAAAACATTGAGAACCTAGAAACTGCAAAAAAAATTTCAGCCTCTAATTTTGGCTAAAAAATAAAGTTTGCTTAAAGTTCACACATGCAAAAAACAACAGGTGAATAGGACTCTTATTTTAAAATCACATTGCTACTAAACGAAAAACATAAACTTAAATTGCTTTAGAATACCTTAGTCTGCCATTGACAGTGAGTGAGCTTGCCGTCTACTAATTGTAGAAATTATGAGCCACGTTTTACTAAAGGGAAAAAGGGGCTGAAAAGGACCCCCGCGTTGTTGCCAACGCTATGAAGTTTTCTTTGATGTGCACCATGGGGAATCCGCAAAGGTGCTGAAAACAGCAGCAACTGGAAAATCACGAAGTGCGCAGGGTTTATGCTTAAATAAAAAAATATTTTGGATTTAGTACAGAGTGAATATAAAGGTTAAATTGAAACTTAATTAGGCGCGCAGTTGATAAATGTCTGCAACCAAGCTAAGCTTCAAGTGTTCATTTTCACTTAGTTATTTCAAACACGTTAACTCATTTCATTTATTGGCATTATACAGACATTCGTCGGCCATTATTTGGTGAGTGGTGGCCACATAAATAGACGCTTAAATCGCGTATGCTATGAACCCAATTGCAAAACGCAAATATTTAACTAATTGAACTGATATATCGCATTTTAAAACAGCTGATTGAAGAGAAAATCATCTCTTCACTTCTTGATATTAGTTTTTCTTTTGTTGTTCAATTAAAATGTTTTCACCTGCAATTATATATTACTTTGCCAATCCCAAGGAATTGGACTTAAAGCTTTTCACCCCTGACAGCAGGGATGATAGGGTGGGCTTCGGGATATAAGTTGAGCTGGCATAATTGACCAAGGGCAGGAAGCCTTCTGTTTCACGTTCACCTGCCGGAGAACATGTTCCCAAGCGCACTCCAGACCCTGCTAATTAATTAATGTTCATTAGCAACTGTAATTTCTCAGTCTGTGTTACGGTTTGGATACTCGCACAAATCAAAATGCGTGCGGCTTGTTTGATTGCCGAGAACAGCGGGGAAAACTTTTCCCGTAGAGTTCTTTGAAAACTCATTACAAATCGGACCAGGGGCTCACAAGTAGCCGACTGAAATCAGACGCCGAGAATAATGGTTAATTACGTGTTTAATTATGCATGAGATCTCTCACTCCCTCTTGTCAGACTCAGTTTACTGAGCGGAAGTAAACGCTCAAACTCTCGTTAATAAATTATGCAAATTGTAGGCGCAAAAGTCCCTCTGACTCTGAAAATGGTATTTTATCCATGGAGGCCACTGAGGAAGTAGTATAATATCATGGCGAGGGGCAAGCAAAGTGTTTAAAGCCAAAACGGATGTAAACAAGTTAATGAGGGCAAATGTCATAATTTTATTTAATTAAATGGAAATTAACGTGGCTAATTAATGGGATAAAGCTCAGAACCAAAATATCTGCTTGGCCTTTTTCTGGAATTATTACACATTTTGATAAAATGGTATGTAATAATAAAAAGTTAGTTAGTGAAAAATATTTTATATATATAAAAACCAAAAGAAATATGGTATAGCCTTACTACGTTGGTAAATTTGCATTTGTACTAAAGAGATCCATTTGTCTTTTGGTGATTTTCGCAAACGTTTTACTTTCGTTTTGACCAATTTCCTACTTCACCCAATTTGCATTGCAGTTTTAAACTTTTTGAGATGCTCTTAGCCGCCTCCTGACCTTCACGGCTCCTCGTCAACTGACTTGCTAAAGTTTTCAAGGAACTTTCTTGCTAAAACTTTCAGCGATGCCGTTTACTCCAATCGATGCATGACCTCAATGACAGAATTAACTGAGGAACTGAGGAAATATAAGAGAATGAAGTGAATAAGTAGGTATATGAAAAACAAATCCAAATAATAATCAAAACTTCACTCGAGGCGAAGTTTCTGTTTAATTTTAATTAGAAAAGTTTTCAGCTTAAATTCAACTTGTAAAAGACATTTACTTGCGATTTTTGGTTCTGGGCTACACAAAAATTAAAATAAAACAAAAGTTTTGCTCGCTGAACTGAGACTTTGAGGGCGATGCTGGAACGAAAGTGAAAGGCAGTGGAAATCTTGAGCTGGACGATGCTTAAAATAGAAAGACTTTTGCAGAGATTGAAAAAATGGAAGCTTGAAAGTGGAGCGGAAGATAAATTCAAAAAATTAAAACAAAACTGAATAAAGTTTGAAAACGGTTTATCTCATTGACATTATTTATTATTAATGAACAAAGAGGAACAAGTTTAATATTCATTATAAATATTGGGAGGTTTAATACCTATAAATGTTACGGTGGGAAAAGGCAACCTATTTTAGGAGTCTGATAGCTACGTCGCCTTTATCCATTTAAAACAACAACATTAGGAGAACATATTTAAGAAGCACAGACAGTAATCATTACAATGACTACTAGAGTACTCTATAGAAAGATAACCCCAGCTCTAATTTCTACACTTAACGTTCGTTACTAAAGTTAGTCACCCATCGATCCACAACCAATTTCAGATCAGTAACGGTACCCACTCCCAATCCGCCAATATATGGCTTCCAGTCATAACATTAAGCACGTTAATGAGTCATTTAGCTAAAAATCCTAAAAATGTCTGAAAAGAAAGACTGCGTGTATAACCTGGTTCCTTTACTTTGATAAGTTACAACAAAAGAGCATAATATCTATGAGTCAACATCATCGCCAATTCAACTTCACGAAAATGTTAATTTAAATAAGAAAATCCAGGAGATGTCGGAGCAGAAACAACGTGATATTAAGGTAACTGACTTTAAGTCAACAGTATCATTGGTACCTTCACAAAGGTAACAATCAAGTGCAAAGAAAATGAGCAAATAATCATAACCTAATGGGGCTGACACTATCATTAAAAAAAATTAATTCATAATGGTTCCGTAAATAGTACGGTCAGCATGTGTACGACACAGTATACGTAGATATATTTCACTCGGGTCAATATAATTAAACCTCTAAGCCATCAGCATTGGGATCCCGATAACGCCAAATGGGACTTTCACTACGAAAAAGATTGGAGAATTCATACGTAGTGTTTGGAGACTGATGTCTGGAGCAACCAAATTTATTATCATTGGCCGGACGCATACGTGTTGTCATATTACTCGCAGGGTAATTTATTTGCGCGGAAAGATACAGGATCCAAAACCAACTCAAAGGAACAAAGGAGATACAGCCGTAAATACCCATAGATAATAATTTCAGTATAGCTTTTTGTAACTAATTTTATGAAAGAGTAAAGAGAGAATGAATTCACCGAGATTAGAATGAAATAAAATCACCTCAGTTTTTCAAGAGGAAGTAAAACAGAAGCGAAGTACCATAACTCATTTTGAATTTCTTTGTTATGGAGTCTACAAGTCTTTTAATATGAAAAATCATTAAATTAGATTTTCATTTAAACTAACTATTTTCTTAACAATATAATGAATACATAATGAATCAACTTTTGCATTTATTTCATAGAGACATGTTGCTGAAATAAAAGTGGTTGCAAATAAAGAAAAGAAAAAAGACTTACAGTCGGTCCAATTCCTGGGAAAATCTCCAGAATTTTGCGTTTCGTTCCTTTAAAAAAAAAAGAAAAAATATATGAATATATATTTTGATAAAAAAATGCATGTCCTCGTTCTGCTAAAACTTTTTGACATATAACACTGTGCGACAAAAAAATGTTTAAGTTGATTTTTTCTTATTTTTCACTTCTACTAATCAAAATAAGAATACAAGTTTGTGGATTTGTTAATATCAATAGCCAATCAGCTTCTACGCACACTCAAATGTCCCAAAAACGCGTGTTTTTGCATATTTCACAGCCTTATACTCACATATTGGGAAAATATTTTTTCACCGTTATAAGCGTTAATGCAAGTTCAATATCTATTAATTAAAATGTATTAAGCAAATATACCGTTAGGATTTTATAACAATGCTTTAAAAATTTTTCCTCCCAGCTCTATACTCTGGGCGACTACGTATGGAACTTGTTACGCGAGGATACCTCTGAAATAGCCAAAAAAATCAGAAAAAAATTCCACTTTAAAAAAAAAATAATAGTTTATTGGAAGTAAAAAAAAATAATATTTTGTGTTAAATATTTTCATAATAATAATTTCATAAAATTTATCATAAAAAAAGAAATCCTAGGTGGCATAAATATTTTTGTGCATAACTTATGCACCTTAACCGAAAACAATCAAAAAACTAACTTAAACAAAGATTTTGTTAAATTTTGTCGCACAGTGTAATAGATATACATAACTTTTATTTGGTACCATTTAATTTGTATGAAATAATGTCATAGTCATTAGAAAATCCGATTGTTTCGGTACTAGAAGGTTAAAAAATAGGATGACTTTAAATGAAATTTTATTTTATCTCTCCTTGCTCCTTGAAGAAATACAAAAAGTATATCTCCCACCCAACAGTCATAACCACGAACATCTTTCACATCTTGATTCTTAAATTATTTAGATAACAGGTGGCATGGTGTTTCTATTTACACAATTATCAATTTCAGGGAGTGGTATAAATATAGAGTGGGCTTCGCGGACTCCAATCAACAACACATTCAACACAAAAGCCTTGCCTCTGCCAGCAGCGGCATACAAAAAACGAACTTTGTAAATTTTTCAAATATCATTTTTGCGAATTAGCGACCTTGCATTAATTTATTTCATCCTTTCGTTATTTCTTATTTTAAAATGGCGTATCAATTTGATTTGGCATTGGCAAAACATAGACTTGAAGGCAGTTCCCTCTTTAAGAACGACTTTTATCTTCGGTCAAAATAATACGTTTTTTAACACAAATTTAACAAAATTACCGCTTTCCTTCGCTTCGCCAACTATTGCACATGCCTACAAACAGTCTTTAATAATATTCTATTTATAAAATACCTTTCCCATAGATGTATGGCGTTAGACATTTGATAATATACTAACATCGCGGCCAATAAATTTCACATTCGCATTAAATTGATTTTACTGGACTCTACATGACTGAGCCCTACTTTAATATGAGCCTCAAAAGTTCGCATTCTTCGGTACTCTTCGCCAGTATTTAGGATAGATATAAGAAAAAAAAATTTTAGCTTTCGATGATTTTTGTCTTCGCTTCGAGCGATCAACTATAAAAGTTGTTAGGTGTCCTATACAAATGAAACGAACTGTATACCTTATTAATATATTAATCTGGATCTAGATAAGTAAAAAAGGGTTCTAGTAAGTTTACATTATTTGGTAGTCTGAATCTCTTATTGAAATCAAATCTTATTGAAAAACGCAATAATTGCTTATTCAAAAAACACAAAGCCTTTGTATGGCATATTGTATCCCTTATGAAGGTTCTGCTTCTGTTGTATTTTTTAAGACTTTTTTGTCTTTGAATTTGAATTTATAAGCTACTAGTAAACCCAGCGAACTCCGTTCCGCCACCAGATGGCGATAGTTTTAGGTAAAACTTCGTTTGGTGTTTAAAAGATAAAGAAAATTTTTTTTTGTTTTATATATGAAAAGGAAAAATTTTATTTCGATACCATTAAAACTTTGGCCATTTCCGAGTGTTTTGCAATATTACACGTTGGTTCCTCAATAATTTGAAGATTTAACGGTAATTTTAATGCTGAATGAGCCGTTTGGCATCTTTCTAACAATATGGCTGCTATTCCCGAAGAAGCAACTGCAACAGCTATGTTGGATCTCGCCCGAACAGTTGCTAAAGCTAATGACATGAGGAATGTCTTGTCAGTACCACCAGGGGCATCTAGGAAATATAAACCACCATTTTCTTCATCGATTGCCTTCATTAAAGTATCATAAACTTTCTTCTGTTGGGAATTCAACAGGGGTACATTCGTTTGAACTAATAAATTTAATTCCTGGTGATCATATTCACGTTCCCGTTCTAATTCTCGATTAAATGCCTCATTCATTTCACGATTTGGCGCTGGCATTCTAACCTGATTAATATATTACCGCACATGAGGTAACACTTATCTTCGATCAAGAGTAAAACCCGATAATGTATCTCCTCATTCATCAAATTGTTCACAATCAGGATGGCGACTTCGTCTATTGTTGGAGCATTAAATGTCCTTTTGTGTGTTCCAGATGGTCGTTTATCTGCTTTTATGACAACTTTATAGTCATCATTTGGCATGCGCTCTAAAGCACTCTTAAACAACCTGATGTTCATGAAGCAGACACTGCAAGTCTTGAAGAATTGCTCGTTTCATCCCTTCATTGATCGCATTCTTCCATGTTGCCCATGAAATACGTGTATATTTTTAAATTTTTTTGTGTATCTTCGAAAGGAAGTAATGATCCAATTCGATGGTGAATCTGCCCTTGTATCTAAGATAAAGTAAGTTATTCTTTAACTAAATTCTATGTAATACCAAAAAAAACCTTAAAAGTCGGATTAAATCCTCGTTCTTCGATAATATCTGCCCCAAATGACGTCATTTGGAAACAACCATTGTATTTTCGGGTATTTGCAAGAAAGTGGCGTGATTCTTGTGTTTCACCACAAAGCAACGAATACAATGGCTCAGGTGGCGGAGTCAACAATGGCAATTTAACTTTACCATTAAAGCAGCATAATCCAGGCGTTTCTCCGGAAAACTTCAGTGCACCGCAATACTCGCAAACAACGTCCATTTGCCCAATGCAAACGCTAGGATGCAAGCTGTAATCAGTGATGCAATCGTATTGAAACGCTGCTCGATTCAAATCAGCACTTGATAAATTTCTTCTGCGTCGCAAATGATCTATTTCTTGACCTCTGTTGTAAGCTCGACGATTCTGCATTGTCAACCGAGCCGTATTACGGATTGCCTCTCTTTGCTCTGCTGATTGAGAAGCACGACGTCGACCCATACTAACGCGGTTCTGTTCACGTTCATTGTTTTGTTCTTCTTCAGACCTTCCATTTGCAGTATTTCGTAGTCTTCTTGCATTACGGCTTTGTCGGGAAAGATTCGATCGTCTTGGTCGCGGCATTATTTATTAAACTTCCCTTCACTTCAATTCACAAAAAGCACGAAAAACTTCACTTCAATTCAATTCACCAAAATCACAAATAACTTCAATTCACTTCAAAAAAATTGAGTTAAAATGCTATGGTAGTGTGTGCTTGTCAGTGTGATGAGGTAATAACTCAGTTTATATGCGATTTTTGGTATGTCGAACGGAATAAAAAGTACCCTAAGTCCTATTCCGGGCTCTAAGCTACCTTCCTACCAATTTTCAGCCAAATCTGTTCAGCCGTTCTTAAGTTATAAGTGGTGTAACTAACACAACTTGCTTTTATATATATAGATAGATAGATAGATATAAGCATTCAGACACCTTTGTTTTTGAAAAGTATTCATTCGAGAGATTTTGGGATCTTGATTAAAATTAAGTACAATTAATTACAAGAAAAATCTAATTTATCGACCACACCTGGCAACCTGGGACTGCGAGGACTTATATGAATCAAGTTTTCTTTCCATCTGCTGTTTCACAAAAAGCATATGTCGCTAAGCTTGATTCAATTTAACTTGACAAAAGGCAAAAGACAATCTGTTGTGATTGCACATAGAAAAATATGCGGGTGCGGGAGGGGAGGGAAGTGTAGAATATTCATTTGGCAGATGGACAAGTCCGTGAAGTCCAGAGTGGGGCTCGCTTCCACTCGCCCGGCCTTAATCACAGTCACGAGTCGCCCAGTTTGGCAGAGACAATCATTTGTTATTTGATTTGCACATCAGCCGGATGTGGACGCGAACACCCGAGCAGCCGAGCAGCCAGGCAGCCAGGCAGTCAGGCATCCAGTCAGCCAGGATGGCAGGCAGTCAGTCAGCCAGGACGTCAGGACATCAGGACTCCAGGACACCAGGACACCAGGAAGACAGGGGTCTGAGGGGCGAACAGTCGCAGATCCTCGGGACAAACATTGCAATTTCCCGGCGGCAGTCGATCCGGACCCCATTGATTGTTGGTGTTGTCCATTTTGGGGCCGCAATTTTAAGGCCGTGTCGCCCAGATACGGATGCCCGTGGCGTTGACAAAATGGATCGCAGTCGGATTGGCTGGGGAGGCGCCGCATGGCATCGATGCCCCGACGAGGCGTTGATGAGGCGCAAGTGGAGTCAACTAAAGTCAAATTTGCCCGGCACTTTGCGTCCAATCGAAAAAAGACGGTTCGCTTTCAGGGACTAGTTCTATCAGCATTCTTTCACTTTTAAACAGCAGAATTTGCATAGGGGTTGCATTCTACCGCCTTGCAAAGTTGCGGTAATTGAATTAATTATTCACACCCCGCTGCTATGCAAAGTCAATATATAAATAAAAGCCCTAAGACGAAAATAACTCCCATTTCCTCAATTATGCTCATTTTTAGGCATTCATGACTATATATACTTTTTGGGGTCTGAGATGTCTCCTTCACTGCGTTGCAAACTTCTGACTAAAAAATAAAACTAGACATTTTATTGTTATTAAAAATTTAAAAAAGTTTAAATTTTTCACATCTGCTGGATTCGCATTCACATATTCAAACAAATTGCTGGCACACGTTCATGTAATCCCAATCGTCTCTTCACAGTCGAACACAAGTTTTGCCCGAAAAAGAGTTCGGCTCGCCAAAACTAACCTTCTTTCTTGTTCTATAATATAGTCTGATCTTTTAAAACTTAATTTAAATCCCATATTTCGCAAAACATTTATATATCTAAAGTTAAAATCATTCGTGACAAACAATCACTAAGGGCGATATTTCCATTACTTTCCCTAGTTTACAGTATAAGTAGTTTTTACTCGAGACAATTAAAGAATACATTACCAAGACTGGAAGCAAAGAACATTACAATTTTTTGTTGCCAAAATCGTTCGATCTTGGCCAATACGACATACCGGCATTTGACATTTGACAATTTCGGAGAGAAATTTGAAGAAAAGGCAGAAAAGGCAGACAGAAATACTGAAATGTCTGAATTAACACTAGTTGAGGTGATGCTGATCAATAATACGTTGACTGTTAAATATTGGAGATGTTTCGTCCTTGCGTTGCAACCTTCTAACTGAAACTGTAGTCCCCATTGAAATGGTATAAAAAGGATTCATCTGTTAACTAGAACAATGAATTTTCAAATCATTGATATGTTAGAACTCTATTGAAACATTCCTGTCAATTAATAATAGCTTGATAATATCTTTTTAACTGCATCATGATATTTTTGATTAGCAATTTTTTCAAAAAAATAATGATCAATCATTGCACCATATGCAATCATTTCATAGGACTCCTGTCTCTAATACTTTCATAAACCGCTTAAAAGGACGAGCCAAACTCGAAACTAAAATCGCCAGGGCTCGACGACTCCCATCCCATGACCCCGCTGACATGTGTTGCATTGGCTCTAATTTAATTAAAATCAACTTAAGGCAGCGCCAGCAGTCGACTTCAACATGCGGCACTCTAATTCTCCGTCTGCCCCAAACCCTTGGCCAATTTGCTACGCTTTTAATTTGTTAATTTATTTGCTGCATGGAGGGCTCGAGAGATAGGCAACAGAGTATATCCTTCGCCCGTCCCTTTCTGCCCGGGGATTTTATTTGCTGGAATCGTTTTTTCGCCCCGCGTTTGCGGCTCGGCTGCAACAAGTGCATCAGGACGACGTCGACCTGCCACACATGGATGCACACCCACCCACACACACACACACATACAAACATTCACACACTCTCCATCCGACTAGTGCAAACACACGCATTTGCACACTCGTATTTGCAGGCGCTTATCCCGTGTTTGATTTTGTTTGTTTTAACCGCTTTCACTTTCCTATTTACCTTAGTGTGTGGCGCCTGAAATGAAAAATGGCAAAACGCTGTTTATTTGCTCAGCTAACAGCCAGCTCCCCGTCCCCCTTCAACCCCCTCGAAAGCCTCCTCACGCAGGCCACGTTTTAAGCTCTGCTGCCTGCTCGTAGGCTCGTGGCAATAAAGTTGCATCAAATTTTTATGCCGACACACGGTGCTCTTAATAAATTTTATATGTTTCTTGATATATTAAATTTTTGGTTCGGGGAAGGGCGTCTCAGGGCGTTCTAATCTGGTTTTCAGCCAGCCAGATACAGATCAGGTGGGAAGTGGCGAAGTGTTGACTGTTTGCCCAGCCCATAAATTGCGTTATTTTCCTTCCAAAAGCCCACAGCATTATTAGCTAGGTCATGGATCTGGAAACTAGGAGAAGTGTACATTACTGTATGTAAAACAAATTTATTTTGATGGCGTTATAAATTATTTGTCACAGATAATACAAAAGTAAGTGAAAATGGGATTTCAAAGATGTTGCCAAATTGAATTGGATATTGATTGGAGTCAATCATATGTGAGCAGAAGCTTTTACATTGTAAAAAATAAATAGATTCTAAAAATGTAAATTATTTCAATCCATGAGAAACAAAACAAGACAATTCTAGAAAGCGCATAAAATCTTCGTTGTTTCCCCACAGTTGTTACCCGTTGTGTTCCAAATTAAATTATTTGCTGCATATGCCAAGACATTATACGCCATGTGGCATGCAACATAATTTTTTATTTACCCCGCCACCTTCGCTGCGGGTGGCAAGCAATCTTTGCTCATCGCCTAACAAAGTGGTGAGGTTCTGGCATTTTTATGCGCCTTAAGAAAGCCCTTTTGAGCGAAATCTGGAGACTGGGAATCCTTGTCAATGCGGAAAACACCCGTCAGAAAAATAGGAAAAGAATTCTGAATAAAAGCACAGACATGGCTTGCAAAATTTACTTCTGTTGGCGTAAACCGATTTTTGAACGCCCCACGTTCGGTTTTCGTCGTGTAGGTAACATGAACTTTTGAACTTTTCAAAGAGTCTTTTCATCGTTGGCAAACTTATTCTGGGTTAAGTTGGTTAACCCCAAGCTGGCTACAGGCTCCTCTTGTTCTGGCTCCCCCGAAAGATACATCCCGGAATTGACTTGTTTGCCCTGCGAAAAAACAAAACAAATCCCTCCTATGCGAATGATTAATGTTTGCTGTGTCAGCCGAAAAATATGTGCTGCCTGTCTGCGCCTTCCCAAATAGATGACTTTTCCATTGCCGGCGGCAATCTGCAAAGGTTTTTCCAGCCGTCTCCACATACATCAATTGCTGTTCACATCTGTTAACTGCTAGTGCAAACAACAACACACTAAAAGTTGTCTAACTTATGCTGATTATAGTCCACACAGGCCGCAAGTTATTATCAAATGTCTCCCCAGAGTAATATATATCAAGAAATACGCATTCGGAAAACCTCTTTCTGCCTTCTCCGATGCCCTCATGCTTTTCCTGCTTTGGGGGGTGGTGGGCGGGTCCAATGCCTAGCCCACTAATCGAATTTTCCGTATGGAAAACCGCTCGGTGCCTGTGGGTAAGCCTTTTGGACGGCCCAATGTTCGGGGCTCGAACAAGCCTACTTGCCACGGGCCACAGATATTGGGCGTGTGGAAAAACAAGTGCCGTTAAATGACCTTGTTAATCATGTTCCTGTTTGCTTGTGTGCGTGATTTATGCTTATTTATATTTTATGAACTAAACGGCCTTTGGAGTGCTTTTGTTGAGAGCGAAAAGCGGCCGAAACATTCATTTGAATTAGGTCCAGCAGGGGAATAAAATGGGCAACTTGTACCTATGCGAATTAACAGAACGTCTAAACTTTTGGGCAAACTACATTTACTTTAATATAATTCACTCAGTATTTATAAAATGGCTTTTAAGGGCTATGATATAAAGTTGTTAAATTATATTAATATTTTTGCTCTGCTCCTACACAAGGGATCTTGTCAAGAAAAGTGCAATCTTTCAATAAACATTAAATATTAAAATGTTAAGAACAAAAAATATTTATTTTTTATTATTTCGAAATTCGAAAAAAAGGATTTTTCATTTTTCCATTAACTGCATTGTATTTGCTATTATTTTTTACACTTTCGTTTTTTGTATTCTGCATTATCGGTTCCCAAGTCAATATAATTTATTGTGATCTACAAGCCTTCGACCTGCTTTGTTGCCTCTGCCACCTTTTTTTGCCATAAATAAATGCCTCTGCTTTTACTTTACATTTAATTTTAACCTTCATGTTATAAAATCCTTAATTAAAAGTCAATATCTTATTCTGGAGCCAACCGATTCGATGTCCTTTTGCCTTTGGTCGCGTATGATTGCTGCTGACCGGTTGAAAGGAGCAACTTAATCAGTTCTTCACTTTCGCCCAGCTGAGAGGAGCCAGTGCACTTAATAAACGCAATTAATCCAATTAAAATGTCATGTCCCATTAATGCGAATTAAACCCAGCGCAAATGTTCTGCAATTAAATAAATGCACTTAAACCAATGAAGTGCATACAAACGAGCGCGTTGAATGGAAGGGGCGAAGGGGGAATGCCATTCATATCAGTGTCGTAAAGCCGCTTGACAGGTGAAAGATGAAAGGGGCTTGCGGATACAAAGGGACCAGAGGGGGCGGCGAGGGGGTTCTGACCAGCCAATGAGCTTGCAAATTTACACGCCACGATAAACATCAATGAACAATTAAATGCAAGTGGAGTTGCGGCTCGTCAAGTCGCCTTTACTTACCACCAGGCCCCCGCGGAATCCCCGCCCCCTTGGAGGTCCGCCCATCTTGACTTTATTAACATAATCGACTGTGTCAACGCTGTCGGTCATTTCTCCTCTGGTGGCAACTAATTAAATACGGTTAAATAAAATAAATATATTTTCGAGCCTTGTGCTGGTGTTGCACAAACAATTTCTCATTTTTCGTGTTTGTTTATCATCATGAAATTACAAACAGAGCCGCAAAGCATGCAGCGTTCAATTAATATGCGTAATTTACACGTTGTTTGGGCTTGATACATTTATTGTTTGCGGCACGTGGCAACAGTTGGCGGAATGGAATGCCGAGTGGCATCGCTTAATTGCACGAGAGTGGCATGCAGCGAAAATACCTTTGCACTGATCACTGACAAATGTAATCCCCGCTGCGTATGATTACTATATTGTCACACAAATTAATTTAAGCTTCCCCTAGTTTGCTTTTTAAAAAACATGAAACGAGGCAAGCTGGAGGCTCACCGCACATTTGTGGCTTATAATAGAAGCTTAAAGTTATTTACATTAGGCATCGCATTTGTCAGTAAAGAGGGTTTTTGTCTTGCAGCAAATCAAAAACAAGAAGGGAAGCTAGCTTTGGCAAGCCGAAGTTTATATACCCTTGCAGTCGAACAAAATACATAAAGGCTAAACAGCATCAAAGCTATAACGTTTTTTCTATTCTTTTTCATATTTTCGACTATTGTTTATATGGCAGCTATATGATATAGTCGTCTGATTTTGATGAAGTTTAATTCGTTATTCAAGAGTCGTTAGGAAACTTTATATTCCGACTTATATACTGCGTGCAACAACTACACAACTTTTGGGAAAGTTCCTGAGAGACGAGTTTGCGTAGAAACGGACAGACGGACAGACGTTCAGACGAATTTGGATTCAGATCATAATGCTGATCAGAAATATATAGGGGAGAGTGGGGATAGGTGAACCACTAGTAATATTTCACCTTCTATCAGGATTTTGTACACCATCTTCATATGTGTTGTTTATCCAGTCGGTATCTCAACATCACACGTACGCGTCAAATTGCTGTCATTTCTATCACTAATCAAAGTTTTTGTTCGCCTTTCGCAGCTATATGCGACCTGACGTTTTCTTGGGAAAAATTTATTGTGCTCCACCTGTGGCATTGAACTCTAGAAAATTTTTTAATAACTTAAATAGACGCAAATTATGTTATTTTCCCGTATATTTCACGCATTTCAAAATATTCCATTAGCCTGAAAGGTGGTTCAACTATGTTTGTGGGGGTTGTGGGGAACCATTTGAGACAAAAATTTAAAATGCTCATAAAGTTAAAAAAACGTGACATATTATTTTCACAAAATTCTTTAAATGCAAAGGAATGAATGCTGTTTTAAATTCCTATAAACAGCAGACCCTAACGTCGAATTGTTCAGACATAGTAATGTTCAACAAAAAAAGTGGTACACCTATCCCCACTCTCCCCTATACTTTATGGGTTCTGAGGTATCTCCTTGACTGCGTTGCAAACTTCTGACTAAAATTATAATACCCTTTTGCTCTGCAAGGGTAAAATGAAACTTCAGAAATTGCGCCTACTTAGTTACGCGTAAAATCATTTCCAAGAACATTTTTTTAGATTTGAATTGAACCCATTTTTTTGATTATTAGTTATTCTTAAAGGCCTTTTCCTAACTTCGTAATACAGTAAGACCGATTTGCGAAATCAACCCAAAGCTCATTCGCGGACAAATAATAATTTAACACACTAAAAGATTTCTAAATATCTATGAACAACCCACATTTTCTGCTTACATGTCAAAATATGTTTAATATAAGCAAACAAATAAATTAGAGCTGTGCCCCACTATTTCACTCACGGTGAGCTGTTTTTAGTCAAATTTCGTGTAGAAACGAATACGTGAAATAGCTTTTAAGCAAACTCATTGCTGTCAATGAAAATGATTAACAAAGCGACATGTTAATTTTGTTTAACCAGAAGAAAAAAAATATATTGTAATATATATAAGCACTTCTAGCAACAAAAAATATGAACAACTATTACATCAAATATTTCTAAGCATTAAAAAGCAGTTTACAATAAAAATAAAAGTGTAAGATTCAAATCTAGCTAACAGCTTGTATATATGTATGTATAAAATTATAAACACAGCGATTATAACGATGTAGAAATGCCAAAATTTGATGTCTCTCTTTTTCACTTTGTTCGAGAGTAACAAATAATAATTCGCAAGCTCATCGCTATATGAACCAAAAAAAAAAAAACATTAAATTCTGAGAGTCACATTTTCTCAACTATTTTTCCATTTTCAGCCCGATTTCAATACAGAAATCGAATATGTTTCTTCAATTCAAAATATATTTAAAAAAAAAAAAAACATATTATTTCAGTCTTTTCCAATTTAAATAGTTTTTTTTTTTTTTTTTAATCTTTAATAACTTTAATAAAAGCCTAGAAGACTTATATTTTTAAAAAATTATGGAAATTTCTTGAGCGACTTACTTTAATTCCAAGTTTTTTCCCCAAAAAAAAAAAAAACACTCCATTGTAATTTAGGTTTTAAGTATCTAGGAACTTTTGTTTTGTTTGAAAGCTTACCTACTTTTGCGAAATAAATATTAAGTTGTACGTATATAAAGTATAGCATATTGAAAAGGTGAACAACAAGTTTACTGACGTGCAACGCCGTAGCATTCTGGGAAGAGGAGCTGAAACCAAGCTGTTTGTAATTTCTGGCTGTCAAGACGACACCTTGTCGGACTAACGCTGCATAAACTTCGGAGGTATTGGTTGTGCCAGGCAACGACAACTACGTAAATAGCTGAAATTTATGTTATTTATTTTGTAATTTATGCAGGTATCCGTCTGTGAATGTCTATGCTCTCTGTCAATCATTTTGACAGTTGTTTTAATAATATTTTTCCTAGTACGTTTTTTATTCTCTTATGCTATGAGGGTATAAACATATTGATTGATGTTCGACAGTTAATAAACGGTAAGAACTAGAACCCTTAAAGCGACTAAAGCATTAACACACTAACAACATTTTAATTTACAACAAGAAAGGAAGCTAGATTCGGCAAGCCGACATATGTCAAATATGTCAACAAAATACATTAAGGCTGAACAATATCGAAGCTATGACGATTTTATTATTTTCCAAATTTACGACTATTGTTCATATGACAGCTATATGATATAATAATCCGATTTGATGAAATTTAATTCGAAATTCAATTGTCATAGATTCATTAGAAAACTATGTACGTATATATCTAAAAAATTTTGAGTTTCTGATGAAAAACAAAAGATGTTTTCATTTTTTTCCGTTAATTCTATTTAGATTCAATCTTTCCTATGGCAACTATGTTATATGACATAATTTTCTGATTTTTACGAAATTTTTTTCTCGATTGATGATTTCTGATTTTCTCGAATCATGCTCGTGGAATAACAAAAAAACGACATTATAATTTTTTTCATTATTTATATATACCTATATTTTTCGATCTTTTCTATGCGTTTTGATAATTAATTTTTTAACAAGGCTCATCTTGCATACTTACTTGCGGTCTGCTCGCTAGCTATTTATGATAAATTTAATTTTAAACAGGATATTACGCACTATAAGTTTTACGTATTATATGTATAAAATATAAAATGATTTGTTTTTGGCTTGCCAAAGAGAATTCACTTTTTTTAGTCTTTACTGTGTTCAACAACAATTTTTTTTTGTTGTTTTTTAAATATTTGACTGTATCCTTTTTACACATAAAGTAAACAATTTTCTGTATTTTTTTAAGAACATCACTTTGTACAAAATAAAAAAAAACTAAGCCACCTCGATCCGTAACAATCCGATTCTCACTGAACTGAAGTTGAAGATCACTTTTTAAAGAGCCCCAGGGAACTGAGCTTTCAGAACTTTGGTTTTGCAGTTTCTAGAAAGCTTTTGATATTTTATGCTGAGCTGAGCGAAAATATTTATGTGAGCTTGCGGCTTCGAAACTGTTGAATTGACGGGCGTGACTTTGGTTCGGTTGGTTTCTTGAGGTCCAGTTACGTCAAATCAGCCTTGAGATTTGTTTACAAATTCTTTTGAACCAAAACAAACCAAAAACTTATGGTTATTTGTATGTTCATGATAAATAGGCGCTGAACTCGTTTTTCCCTATGCCAGCTAGTTGTAATGATCATCTTATTTCTACAACATTTAATTGGTATTTTTTAGAACCATATGAGCTTTAGAAAACACATGCTAAATGCGTTTGATTTTATAAAATTTTTATTTTTTATATTTTAATTCTTTACTAAAAATAGGAAAAGTAACCACATGTCAAGCAAAATGCATAAAGACTTAACAAAATCGAAGCTATGACTTTTTTTCTATTCATTTTCCATATTTTCGACTATTGTTCATATGACAGCTATATGATATAGTTGTCCGATTTTGATTAAATTTAATTCGTAATTTACGAGTCGTTAGAAAACTCTGTTTTCCTAAAATGGTGCTTGTCTAATGAAAAACAATGATATTATAATTTTATTTCCGATATTTCTATATAGATTTTTTGACCTTTTCTATGGCAGCTATATGATAACGTTATCGGATTAAAATGAAATTTGTTTCTCGATTCAAGGGTTATTAAAAAGCTGTGTATTTTAAAATTCATGCTCGTGGGATTTAAAACAACGACTTTATAATTTTTTTTTCAATATTTATATACATTTGTGTTTTTCAATTTCTATGGCAGCTATATGCTAGAGTTATCCGATTTTGATACAATTTAATCAGAAATTCAATAGAAGTTAGAAAACGCTATCTGGAAGAAATCAAGTCGATCTGATCAAAAACAACAGCGTGAAAATTTTTTATTTCATTCCCTTTTTTCCTTTGGGAAAGTTTGAGCAAGATAGCTTAAAAACTGAGAGACTAGTTTGAAGAGAAACGGACAGTCGAACAGACGGACAGACGGACAGACGGACAGACGGATACAGATGGTGATGCTGATTAAGAATATATATACTTCTGAGGTGTCTCCTTCACTTCGTTGCACACTTCTGACTGAAATTATAATACCCTTTTGCTCTGCAAGGGTATAAAATCAACGATGTTATATTTTATTTCCATTATTTCGTTACAGAATATTCGATCCAGTGCCACTATGGTCCAAAAGTCGATTTTTTTGGCATAAACTCTGAAAATTGACTTACAGACCTCAAATTTTGCACACTATTTTTTCTTTTTAAGAAGAGTAAGCAAAATAAATTTTGAGTCTGTGCGACCACGCCTTCTTTTGCCTCCCATACTAAATAATTCCTAGTATTATTTTTAAAAATTAAGATTCAGATTCAGTTACTTACATTTATGTATGTGTAATAAATTTTAATAAATAAATTGGTTTTTGTTTTAAACATAGTCTTCTTCTTCTTCTTCTAGTTCTATAGGGCATCCTTCGTTTAGGTCCTCATCAGAATCAGAATCAGATTGCACATCCAATTCTTTTTCATTTGGGTTTTTGTTTTCGGCAGACGGCAACTCCAGAAGACTTAATACTTCTTTAGGAAGAGGTTTTTTATGTTTTTCCTTTCTCTTTCCTTTAAGCAAATGCTAGATAGTAAAGGATCCGAAGAATCTATCGCCCTGTGGAAAAGGTCAGTCATAGTATTGATTCGACTATTTTTCCTTGCGTGTGAGAGTCTGTCTTTTTTGTAGATTTTATTCCGTGCCTCTGAAGCATTTTCGCCTAAGCACCCTAGTGGAACCAACGTTGAATTATTTATTTGAAAACCGTGGACTAATCCTTGTGAATCGTTGGTGACATTGGGTACCACGGGTATTTATGCATATATAAGTCAAACGTTTTCTTACAAAAAATTCGAAACTTTTCAGAGTTTATATAGTGATTACAGGAAATTGCTACTAATATAACGTGGAGCTTATTTAAAAGGGTTTTTCTTTTATAAAGCATTCAAAATGACTTATTTTTTATTTATATCTAATCTTTTCCTATATTCTATGTGGTATTTGCTCAGTTTTTCGTAAATCCAATCAGACACAATTGGTAGTTTGCGATTGTTGCTGCGCCAAATTTCGAAAAGATCGCTATGGATAAACTCGAACGTCCCTGAATATTGTGGATTTGTAAGAAAAGGGGGACGAACGGGGAAAATGTGTTAATTAGCGTTGAAAAAGGACATTTATGTGAACAAACTGACGTTGTTAGTTTTTGTCGGCAGACATGGGGTCGTTTTTTTAACCACGAAACACAGGGGTCGCATGTTAATTTTCTACAAAAATACACATAAATTGGACATTAAACACAGCTCAAATAGTAAAACTAAACATAAATGTACAATATACAGTGAATACTACACACCTTGATCTTCAATTTCCATTATTAACCTGATTTTGTTTAGACAGATAATTTTTAATTGCACCCACAAACGTAAACAAAAGAATTTGCCGCCAATTACCTAATTCTAAACAGCTGATCGATTGCATGATTTTGAAAGCTCATACAAAGCTTCAGTGAAGCTTTTAAAGATTTATTATTTAAGTTTTTAGAAGTATGATGTATTAACTTTAAGAATTTAAAACCAAAAATACAAAACATTAACATAAAAATTTCGACTTTATGCCAAAAAAATCCGACTTTTGGACCATAGTGCAGTGGCAGTTATATGATATAGTGTCCAATTTTTTCAAAATTGTATTTTTAAATTAAAGCTAGTTAAAATATTTTATATTTAAAAAATTATGGTTATGCTATAAAAAAAAACAATGAGGTTATCATCTAATTTTCAAAACTTTTTTATTTCCTCTTTTTCTTTTGCAGAATATAAAAATTTCAATTGACTATTCCATAGCCACAGGATCTGTTATATAAGTTCAATTTTAAAATCGAGTGTTTAAGTTAGTATACTTTGGTTTTTGTGCATGTTGCCATATATGAGCTGTCTTCTAGCCAAAGAAATCACTGCGATGCCGCAGGTAGTCCTTCTAAGGGAAGTGCTTGCAAAGTTTTACATATGCAATTCTTTTGTTCAATCTCTGGCCCGGATTCGCCAAATTGTTTGCAGGAAAAACAAAGGGACGCAGGAGCAGTTGAGCAGTTGAACAGTTGAGCAGAGCCAAGTTGAGAAGGCTGCTTATCCCGTGCCCGGCAATCCAACTTCTTTCGTGTCGGAGCAATTTATGCTGCCTGCCGTCTCCTCGGGGCAATTGTCTGACTCTGCCCCTCGCCCAAAACACTTCCCTCCTTGGATGGCAATCTGCCCCTCGTTGTTTGCAGTTTAAAGGTTGAGAGCAGTTCAAATTGTTTGCCAGGTATTTGCACTGCAGCACTTTTTTCCAGCTATTTGATCTGTGATTGAGCTGAATGGGCAAATAAACTTGTGGCTCGACTCCATTGAGCATGCAGACATGGAAAGGTTAATGCGCTCAATGGACTTGTGGCGAAAGTTAAAATACTATATTATAATGGAGTCCTGAGCCGGAGATAAGCCTCTCAATTAAACGATTGCACATAGATTTCCTTTAAAAGTGCATACTGGGGGATTGGAAGTTTTGCGAGGCTTAGTGATAAGGAAAATGTTAAAAATCAAATAAGTGTACTACTATAGTGGTTTTTAAATAGGTGAAAAAAGGGGGGCGCTAAAAAAATATTTATTCTCAAAGTGGGCAGTAGACAAAACAAGTTTGGTACCACTGGGTTAGAAGGATCCCAATAAAAGTAGTTGGCGAGGGCATGAATCTGGAAATGCGATTAAAATCTCTATATTCCTGTATGCATTTTATTAACATATCTTGTTTTGCAACTCCTGTTTATTTATATTCTTCTAGGGACGGCTGCAGCACTTTATCAAAAATTATGCGACAAAATATCTGTGCCATGTCAACGTTTCAATGGGCGGCCAATAAAATTTATGGCCAGTGCAGCGGCCGCAATCGACCTGCAACATCCAGACCAACTCCATCGGATACTTCCACTAGCTCCTCTGCTCCTTACTTCTTTCGGTTGTGTACAATGCAGTTGTGTACATTTGTCATGGGTGTTTTGTGGCCAGACTTATTAAACGGCTTTTAAGCGCCGGCTCGGAACATCCCTATTATGCGCGCAGAATATTTTCTATAGACTGCCGAGATTTATGTCTGACTAAATAACTTCTGCGGCCGCATTGTGCAAATGATGCGGCATTTTCAGTAGCGAGTTTAATGGAAAATAAACAGACTCGTAACATATTGCCAGACAATCTATAGAATATGGAAGTTGTCAAATTACAAAGCAAATAACCTAGAAACTTAAGTGCTCTGAAAATAATTAGTAAAGGAATTGAGCTTGCTACGAATCACAGCCAAAGCGACTACACTCCTTGTTGTATATTAAAAACGATTTAAAAAGAGAATAAAGTATGGACCCTCTTACGCAACCAAAAGGCTTACACATTAGTTTCAAATTGAATTTGAAAACGTTTAAACGTGGTTCGGCACTTATTAAGAATCACATTGATATAAAAAAATCCCTTGGAAGCTAGGAAAAAATCAAGGTACATAAGGCGAAAATACATTTATTTTTGTATAGACTCAACATATCTTACTTTATTGAGGACTCAACAAACCGGATCAGTATTGAAACGATTAACAAGCAACGTATATTTTTAACGATTTATTTTCGCATAAGACCTATGCAATCCTTTTGGCCTTGTTGAGTGCTTAAAATGAGGTAGCAGTTGAAACATGATTTGAATTTCCTCAAATACCACCATAATACATATATTAATCGAATATTTGTTCGGTAGTAGTATTTACATTTACTACTCTTAAACACTTTTAAATCGATTATCCTAAAAGTAAAGGGGTATTTTCTGACTGCACTATGAGGAACAAATTGATTAGCTAGACAACCAAAAAATGCCCATCTCCGTTCCTTTTAATTCTTGGATTTCGTGTTTGTTGGTAGGGGGAACGAGAGTTCCCAATTCAGGTGCGCAGCCTGATTTGGAACAGGACAAGGTATCTCGTAGTCGTGGCACTTGAAAATGGACCACGTTCCGGCCAAGTATATTTAAAATTTATGAGGCCAGCTCACTAAATTCAGCAGAGAAAATGAGAGGCAGAAGGGAAATACAAATGGGACCAAGCTGTTTATGTTCTTCGAACGTGTTTGGATGTCAGGGCAGTTTCGCTTACACGCAGCCCGTCCATTTGTATCCCCCTGCCAACTGGAGGAGAGTGGAATGTGGCCCAAATTAAGTTGTTGCCTGTGGCAAATTGTCATTCTGCAGTGTGTGTGTGAAACGGGAAAGAAGTGGCAAATAACGTGTGAACCTGAGAAGGATGCCTTCTGCTAAGCCGCTTTAAACAGCCCAGAAAAGTGTTCCCTGCCAGATAACAAACAGCTGTAATTAGAAGGGACATTGGGCCGCCCACAAAGAATGCTCTACGCATAATTAAACAGCAAATTAAGCATTATCAAGCGGGCCCAGATCCAGGCCGAAGGGAAAATCCCCTGTGGGAGGTCCGAACTCGCTCAAAAACAAGTTACGCACAAAGGACAAGGCCGCACAGTGAAATATTAATATTGGTTAATAGGCAACAAGTGAACGGCGGGCGCCTGTTGCCTGGTGACCTTCGGGGGCATTTCATCATCTTAATGGCGGCGGTTCGGCCGACAACAAATCTGTGACAAAGCACGCGTGAACCTTGACAGCGACACTCAAATTAGAGAGCCCTGGAGAAATGGGCGTGAAACGTCCTTCAAGGCAAGCGGCTTTGGCCCTCCCACCCTTTGCCACCTGTCCTGCGGTTCCGACTGTCAATAGCACTTAACCAGCTAATGGCGGGGGGTCAGGGGGCACGGGCAGCTTTGATGGTTAGCTTACTACCATGGTAAGTCCCCGGGCTTACGGGTCTATTTGCGGATAGTGATTGAGGCCGTCGGGTCGGAGTTGGCAAGCCCTCGAGCAACCGATCGAAACCTTGGCTGTGGGAAGTAAATACCGCATCTGAAAGCGAAACTATATCGCTTAAATATTGGAAGGGGGTTCGAGGGAGCTTTTAAGAAAAGGAGAGAGTTACGGAAAAGTAATAGCATTTTATTGTTAATTAGTTATATGAAAAACAAATTATTTAACATGTAAAGTAATGTCTTGCATAAATATACCAAGGAACCTTCTGACTTACTTTCATTCTGCATTAAAAACTGAAAGACCTACAATCTTCGTTGGTACTCAAAAAATATTTTTATGGAACGACAAAGCTGGTGGGCTATCGTTCTGGCTGCGAGCTGCGGAGCTATCCACCCGACTGCTGCCTGCGCATCCGACCTTTATAATCACAGCAATTAGTAATTACGCCCGCCCGCCCACTCTGCCACTCCTCTGCAGATTCACACCTGCCCCGGCACTTATCCCTTTTAATTAGGCGCCACCAAAAGGCACATTTTTCGAGCCCAAGGAGGCAGCCAAGTGGTGACTGGGCCCCCGAAACCCCGATGCCCCGTGCCCCATTCGACCCCCTTCTATCTATATCTCTCCATCTGTCTGTTTGCCTTCGCCTTGGCAGATGCTTCGACTGCCTTCGGCCGCTTCTAATTTTCATTTTAATTATTGCGAGTATTATTCTGGAAATCAAGTGAGCGGCAACTTTGGCAATTGCCACGCCCCCGGGCGGCGGAGGCGGCAGGAGGCTTTGCGCCTTTGCGGCAGCTGCCACAGGACCTGCTTCCTTTTCCCCGACTTGCCGCATGCCACTTGCCACCTCGCACCTGCAACCAGCCACCCGCCGGGGAAGCCTTCTCCGGGGAGCGCCTGGTGTCTGCATGTTTCCGTAACTGTGTGTTATCATATTTCACGCCTATTAGCGCTTTAATTTAATTAACATTTATGGCGACAGTTTGAGCCGGCTGCACTGGAAATGAACGCCGCTTGAGCTAGTTTGCAGCGATTGGAGAACGCGAATTCCCGCGCGTCGAAACTTTAAGGAGGCTTTAATCAGCTCAACTTTGCTGTTTGACTTTGAAGACAAGCTGGCGGCGAACTTCGGGCGAGTCCGCCGGGAAACTCCGACGGAGTTATATTGGTTACCGATTCCGGAAATAATTTCACGTGGCTATTTGCACGTAACGCCGGCCAGACAGCCGCGTCGATCTGGGAGTCGGATAGCAGTCAATCCCTTCCAATCCCTGCCTTGCTTTCCGAGTTTATTGAAGGTCCTTTCGACTTGGACTTGGCCCGTTCAACTTGAGCTGGAAATTACATCCGCCACTCGGTTTGCGTGGCAAGTGGGTTTAAAGGCCTTTAAAGGCCTTCACTAGTGGCCAAAATAGGAAATCGGAAAACATTTGCGCTGCCTATGGTTTTAGAAACATAATTAAATTCGTTCGCCCAAACGCACAGCCAACGGGCGATTCACAATAACATTTATGGCCCGCTGCCATAGAAACTGTTTTGCCCAGTTTAGTTTTCCCACCCGATTGCTTGCTGTGGCTTAGCCAGCCAGCCAGCTCGATCTTAACAATCAATTTTCACGAGCTGTGATTTCTTCCGGTTTTAATTGCGAGGTGAGCCGTGGCTGCTTTGCAAATGTCGTGCGTGCACAAAATGCGGTTGGCTCGATTGCACAGGAAAACTTTAATTGCTGATGCTTGACCTCAGAGCGGTTTTTCTGTCTTGTGAAATTAGTTTGAGTTTCGTTGGGAAAATGTCGGTAATTTGATAAGCGGAAAACTCAGTTATTTGATGCCTCGGAAGAGCGGAGAAGAGAGAAGGCTGCAAGTATCAATTCGCTGTTATAATATTCAGCCTTGTCTGGCCTCGTTTGGTGTTTTAGCCCGGGCGTTTCCACTATAATTTTTCTCCGCTTTTCACCTCGGCTCGACACAGGTCAGCCCCGAAGATAGAATGCCTCCCTGCCCCTCCCACTTCGGCGCGTTTTTCCGCTTTCATGTCTACAACAAAGGCGGCTGCAGCAAATGAAGAGGCTGAGAGTCGGAAAGAAGGAAAACAGTGCAAGGGAAATCGTGGAGCAGCATTGTGCGAGGCGATTGAAACTGCAGTGCCGCTGCTCGTATTTTACCTTGGACTGCAGGCAAGCATGAAAATTTAATGAGAAGCCGGTGCAGGGGCTTTGAAGTCGGAGTTTCCACCGGAGGACTCCGGACGCTCTTTCTCGCATTGCAAACTTTGAACTGTTTAAGTTTTAATCGAGTTATTGGCAGGCAGATCTGTGGATATGTGAACCTAAATGGTCCGCCCAATGCAATCCCACACTTACGAGAACACCGGTTTTTGCGCCAACAGTGGCTGGGAAATGAATTTAATTTCAAATTTAATATTACCACCACCCCTCCGGCCTTTTCCAATTTAGCTATTTGCGGTTTTGTGCAAATTCAGTTTGGTCAAATTGCTAGACATATGGCACAATTAAATACATTTGGCTCAGACTCTCCGGCTTTGGTTTCGCTTCGGTTCGCAATGGTCGCTTTGACGGCAAACAATTACAGGCCATTTGTGTTTGGACTATTGAAATTTGATTTTGTGTTTTGTATGTTCGAGCTTAAATGCGGAATTATCAGAGCTTACACATAATGTGGTTATGGTTAAGTAAATGTTTTTCGGAGCCCCATGAATTAATACTCATTTATATGCTTTACAGAGCTTGCAACAAGAAAGAGGCCTTTGTTTGATTCTTTAAAAACACACCAATTGGCTAAACTATTATATATTGTACACAAGCACACATTTTGCTAAAATCGAATTAAACACATGTATTTAAAATCAACGCTGCAAGTGAATCGACTCGTTTCTATGAGTTTTATCGATAAATAATATTTGCACGGAGAGGAGAACGATTTTCATAATGGCTGTTAAAAGCAGACGTGGAATACTCGACAACTGCCGTTGGTCTGTTTGCAATTCGTTTTGTTTAATTGAAGTGAAAATCTTTTTGCCAATTAGCCACCCAATTATCACCTTTAATTAATTGAATCCCCCAACGCCCGCAGTCCCCATCGCAATCACTCGTTCGTTGCGACTTCCGCTTTTTCACAGCTCCGCTGATTCCCATGCTAATCACAAGCCAAACTTTCAACTCCATTTATCTCTCGGCACTCCCACCCGCACACTTTCAATTAATTCTGCCGACCACTACAGACTGTACCTTCCTGGGCGGGGATTATCTATTATCGGGCGATCGGGCTTGAATAATTAAAGTGTCACATTTAACTAGTCGCATTGGCCGCACTTTAAATTGGGTTCTGGCTGGCCGAGAAGAAAACAGTTTTTGGCTTTTCCAAATGCAAATTTCATTGCTCGAACGACATGTGTTCCGTAGTCGCACGTGATGCGTAGTGGGCGTTCGATTTCGGTTTCGATTTAAATTGATTTTCGTTGTTCGAGAAGATCCTGGCCAGTGCGGCATATTTGTTTTTCGCAGTCGTTACTGTTTCTCCTCGGGCGGATGTGGATGTGGGTGTACCGGAAAAAGGCAAAAATATATCGGCCACATGTCAAATAGTTGTTTAAACGTGACGTTCTCGTTTCTCCCCCTGTTGAGGCTAATGCAATAAACAATTTGGCATTTCTTTTTCTGCAAATGACTCCTATTGGCTAATCACATGCTCCCCAGGCCGCGCAATGCATATGAAATGCGACACCACGCCCACTTTGAGGCGGCCACGTTGTCGAAACATCGCCGTGGTTATGAAAAACTTTGCTTATGCATAAATTTTCCCTGCGCGGGGTGGAAATTGAAATGCTTAAAAGCGCATGAAAATGTTGTTACAAGTTTGAAGTTTTTGTGGGACGCTTTTTATGGGGAGCACAAACTTTAAATGTGTTCCGAGTGTGCGTGTGCGTGTGCGTGTGTGTGTGTGTGTGCGGTGAGAGCCGGCTCGGCTATTTGTTAAGAGCATTTCTATGAAATTTTCAAGGCTTTTGTTATGGAAACTTTCCCTGCTCGCCGGCATCCGATGGCTGGGGCAGAATAGTTGCCGCCGAGCATTAAAGGTGCAGGCTTTCTGTTCGAATTTGAGCTCGCTAAGCAAAGCCAAAGCCGAGCAGAAAGCCTGCCAGGAACGCCACGCCCACTCGACCGCTGGTCACAATCGCCTTTTTGGCCATCACCCCGAGTTCCTCGGCCCGGCGGAGCCTGGCTTCCATTCGGTGCGGCCACCGATACCGAACATGCTCCGTCAGGGATCCAATCCTGAGCAGGTCCAGCTGCACGATCCCCGCCTCCAGGGCCAGCAGCGTCCCCAGGATGGCCCCACCCGCGGTCAAGGCCACAATCTTGCGGGCCTTCAGGACCGCGAATCCGGAGAGGAAGCCAACGGCTGCTCCAATCCCGATCTGGCTGTAGGGCGACCTCCGGCTGAAGTTCTCCATATCTCCATATCTGGGGAAATATTTTCAGAGCGCGTGATCGCTGTTCTGGGTGGTCTACCTACTCCGCTTCTCCACCGGAACGACCCTTACTGCGGGCGGCTTCTCGTCTGCTTGCCGTCGGTACTTCACATTCAATTTGGAGCCCTTTTGTGAGGGCCAGCTCTCAGCTTGCTGCCTTTCTGTGGACCGGCCCTTCTATGCGCTCCCCACTCTCCTTTTTAAGAAAATTACCGCCAGACCGTGAACCCCGAAGCCGACAAAAACATCAAAGTTCGAACAGGCCCATAAAACAGGGGTCTGGTAATTCAAAACCCCGACTCCTCCGCGGAAGTGACTTTAATTTACAAGGAATCACAAGTTCAAATTGTTTAAATAAGTCAAATACATAGGTAGCACCTCCACAGCATTTGTTTTGCCTTCTGAAAATTGATAATAGCAACTAAAAGATTATCCTTAAAAAATATGTACAGAACAGAAAATTTGTTATAATAATATAGATTTTTTTAATTAATATAAAAGCTGATAAATATGGTATTAATATGTATATTTTCGAATATAGTTTTTAAACTGTCTGGTTTGCATTAAAACAA
The DNA here is from genome assembly GCF_018152265.1 of Drosophila ficusphila. NCBI lineage: Eukaryota > Metazoa > Arthropoda > Insecta > Diptera > Drosophilidae > Drosophila > Drosophila ficusphila. Next base: position 1,063,400 of record NW_025064569.1, read on the forward strand.
AGAGGAGTATAAACCGACATAATACGTTTTAATATCCTCAGCAGCCAAACTTATCACAATTTCCTAATTAGTTATCAGTTATGTTTTACCATATTATTTTTTGCTTCATATCGTTTTTAAAGATAAATCAATTTAAATAAAACTCAAGAGCTTTAGTTTTAATATATGCAATTCGTAACCAAGCGTATCTGGGGTGTAGAAGAACATTTAAATATTTTGTTACCTTGGCATGCTCCTCTTGCCAACAGCCAACAGCTTAGTTGACCACTGCATCACTAGAAATTTCGAAATTGGCAGGTGCTTTTGGCCAAGACGGAAGGGTTCGCGTTTACAGTTCAATTGCCCGGGAACCCGAAATGGCAACGTGTTTTTTACGTTTGAGTGCATTTGGTTTCGGTCGTGCCATCGCCTTCATTTAATTTATCGTTCAATTATGCGCCCAGCCACGCCCAGTCCAAATGGCAGGACGAATTGAGGGAGAGCAAACTGAGGCCCCAGGAGCTGTCGAGGTGTTTTTCGCTTATCGTAAACTAAAATCAAATTAACAATGCGCACGCAAATTGCCACAAATGACTACGGAACTGGACTCCGGCGGAAAGGGACTGTGGTATTCAACTATTTTTCGAGCGATTATCTGAGAGGAGTAATGCAGTCTTTAAGTGCTTTTGTGCAAACAATATCTCAGCCAGACAACGGCAGGGAATTCCCCTGGGCGGTTCCCCGAAACAACTAAAGTGTTTGAACATTTAAATTGACATTAATAGGAAAAGTAAAATGTGAAATTGTCTTGGCCATGGAGAGCGGAGATAAAAACCACACATGAAATATAAATGAAACAGAATGCAACTTGACCATAAAATGTGAGCTCAACTGTGCAAAAAGGGCCAACACAACTGAAGAGACCGAGTTTCACCATCAATGCGAAACGTGTTTCTCTTACGGCGAATAAGTTGGAAAAGAATCTTGCTATTGGAAATGTACATCCTTCTTTTCTATTCCCTTCTGCTGGTCTGATTTGATGTCCATTGTATAATAAAGGTGTTTGTGGAGATACGTGATCTGGGTAGGAAATGTTGCCTTCAAAAACGTCCTTGTACAAATAATTTGAATATTCTCAGGTGTGACTAAATTATGGATTAAACATGCAGGGCTTAAAAGTAACTGGACGCAACATTCTATTCTTGACAACATTGTTGTTGCAAGTTGCTTAGCTCTTCTTTGAATGACTAAAACGTTAATGAAACTAGCTATCTATTTTGGAAAAGTACGAGCCGTTAGTAAGTTTAAATCAAAGATGTTTAATAAAATAATATAATAATGTAAGACGTTATCTTACATCTTTTGCTTTAAGTGTTAAATGTTTGAGTTGGATCTTCGGCCTTAGCGAACTGCGTGCCTGTATGCTGTTAAAAAACAACACATTTTTCTCGCCATTTCCTTTTTTTCACAATAATTGTTGTACTAACACATATTAAAGTACTGAATGTTGCAAAGCTGAGCTAATTTACGGACTGATTATGATCTGATTAAGACCAAATGCAAATACCTTATAGACCCTTATTATAAATACTCAATGCTTAACCACCAAGCCTTAATCGTTAGTCGAAAATATGCACGAGTAAAGCAAACTTCAGCTATTGACTTCGGGCACGGCTGTACTGTTGACTGGTTCTCTTTTGGGAGTCAACTGCACGTGAAGCTTAGCATCGTCGGTGGCAGCACAATAGGGTTTTGCTTAACTCAGCGAAAACAATGGAAGAGGCACCATTAGGAATTTGCGCTAGAGTACGTATACGCAATACGTATTTGCACAATTTAGAAGCCAACTGCTCTGGCCCCGCTTCTCCATATGGTTAATGTGATGTGGGATAACTGGGCCAGCTGGACCCAGAAACTTTGGGTGCTCGAACGAGCCCTCGCCTGTTGACATGCTGTAAATTTGAAAACAGTCATCCAGTGGATAAAGTGTTGCATGTTGGCTCAAAGCAAACGAGTCCTTCTCCAGCTGCTTGTTGGCTGCTTTATTTGTGTGCGGGCTCGCACAACAAATTAACTGCGGTGAGCTCGGTTTCGGGCTTAGGCGGTGTCAGGAATTGGCAACGTTGTTAGTTGCGAGCGATGAGCGCAGCTTTGTGGTTCATCAGGGCAGCGAAGGGCTCCACGGGGCGACAGTTCGTTGTCGGGTTAAATGGTCCGTCTGTTTCGGAGCATTAATTTGGAAACTGCAAGCTGCCGCAGGCGGGAGATTCAACTGAGAAACTCCACCGCAATAGAGTCATATGTGAGTGGCGTGTTCGCCGAAAAGGGCCTGTCCTTCTAAAAACTTCTGAACGTTGCCATGACAATGAAGTTTACATTTGCCAAGTGTGGTTACTACTTCAACAGCTATAAATTGGTCTTTGAGGTATCCAAATAATTGGAAAGAGGCCATAAAAACAAAAATCAATTAGGAATAGTACAGTCTCCTAATTTTTAAAACGATGGGCATGAAATCACAGATCGATATACACCCAAAAGAATTTATATTTTCTCAACGTTGCTTAAACACAAAAGCAAAAGTCCAAAGGCTTCAAGTTTAAATTAAAAAATACTTTAACTCTGAAAACACTTTACATTATTAAAGTTTTTACCAAACCAATGGGATTGGTAAACTGAGTTGAATAAACAGGTGTATTTAAATTGCTAATTAAATGCGCGACGTCAAAAGCAATCATGTAAGTACTGCGGTGATTTTTCTTTGTAATAAAAGAGCAACACGGTTGAAAAGTCACACGGAAAGTAATTTCAGGCAAAAGTAAAGTGAAGACTTAACACAAAAATCATAGTCAGTTTAATCGGCTTGAAAGTGAATGTTTTAATAAGTATCGATTCCTAAAAGTGTTTCAGATGTACAAATACTTTGATATAATAGAATTTATATTATATTAATAAATATTCGTCTACATAATATAAACAAAACAAAAAAGAAAGCTAGCTTCGGCAAGCCGAAGCTTATATACCTTTGCAGTCATTAAATATGTCGAACAAAATACATAATGGCTAAACAACATCGAAGCTATAACGATTTTTCTATTAAATTTTCATATTTTCGACTATTGTTTATATGGCAGCTATATCACATAGTCGTCCGATTTTGATGAAATCCAATTCGTTATTCAAGAGTCGTTAGGAAATTCTATACTTCAAAAATCATGATTGTCTGATGAAAAATAACGTTGTTATCATTTTATTCCCGTTAATTCTATATAGATATTTCGATCTTACCTGTGACAGCTATATGATAGAGTTATACGATTTTGACAAAATTTAATCCGAAATTCAGTAGTAGTTAGAAAACGCCATCTTGAAGAAATCATTTCGATCTGATCAAAAACAACGAGTTAGAATTTTTATTTCATTCTCTCGTATGAGAGCTATGGTCGGCCGATCCGGCCCGTTCCGACTTATATACTGCGTGCAACAACTACACATCTTCTACGTAATACAAAGACCAGACTTCAAAGGGACCATGAAAATCGAGCCGATGTCGCACTATCGGCACGTTTCCACCCTTTGGGGGGACTCAGATTTCGGGACTCAAGTCGTAAACAAGATCGAAAACTGATCTCTCAGACAAAAGGGGCGATTACAAATGGAACTCAATAAAATTTAGGAACCCATAAAAGTGTTCAACATTGTAACGCAACATATGATCCTCAATGTTCGACTCAGCAAAAGAATTTAGTTTAAGCAAAGATAGAAACATTTCCACAAACAAATTTAAACAAAAAATCACATTTTTTATATTAGTTTTCTTTATTTTAACCGGTGGTTGCTGATTACACTGTGCGACAAAAAAATGTTTAAGTTGATTTTTTCTTATTTTTCACTTCTACTAGTCAAAATAAGAATATAAGTTTTTGGATTTGTTAATATCAATAGCCAATCAGCTTCTACGCACACTCAAATGTCCCAAAAACGCGTGTTTTTGCAAATTTACTTTTAAAAAAAATAATAGTTTATTGGAAGTAAAAGAAAAAATAATATTTTGTGCTAATTATTTTCATAATAATAATTTCATAAAATTTATCATAAAAAAAGAAATCCTATCACTTAGAAGGTGGCACAAATATTGTTGTGCATAATTTATGCATCTTAACCGAAAACAATCAAAAAAGTAACTTAAACAAACATTTCGTTAAATTTTGTCGCACAGTCTTATTTGTTTATTCTGATCAGGTTAAAGGGTACAAATAAAAATCCTACATCTTTAACGAAAACCTTAAAAAGTTTTAAAAATTTAATCAAAATTTTGAATGGAAATCCAGTCGACCTTAGGACCTTTTCAAAAAAAAAAATGTTAAAATTCCAAGCGTCAACATCGAATAACTGTCCAAGTACGCCTGTTCAAGGAAAGAGGAAATGTAAAAGTATGGTCGTCTTTAAAACTGAATAAATATATTCGTATATGAACTTAAAAAAAAAAAAAAATCAAAAAAGAAAAGAACAACTCACAAAATGAACAAAAAGGTTCATATTCAAAAAAAAACTAACAAATGTTAAAATAGCAATCACAAGCAGTCAAAGTTGGCGTAAGGCAACTGGGTCTCAATGCAACATAAATATCAGAATTGAATTCACATATCTGTAGTCCACAAGTATCATGTCGCAAAATACAGACAAATATTTTGCGCTGAGCCAAGCATAAATTGCATCACATAATCTCATACAATTTCTTAAAAGCTTTCTGGAATTAATCTTAAGCTGCAAAAGAAAAATTTAAAAGCGTGATTTCGAGACTTATTCAAAAATTTAACTTCGATTATCTTCGAACCAAGATCGGCTGTAAATAAGATGAAAGAAAAGAGAAAGAATTCCCAAATACAAGGGAGGAATGGCCCCGACACGGCTCGTGACTTCTGGTATTATCGAAGCCCGACCTGCCCCTTCTACCTTTAGCTGCTCTTGTCCGCAGAAAATATTAATCTTTGAACTACGCGACAAAGGGGGTTTTTAAAACATTATAAAATTTATTTAAACGCTAGACAATAAGACTTGAAAACCTAACATTTAATTGAAAGACACGTACAAATTAATAAACTCACAAAAAACATAAACAACTTAAAATAGATATAAATAAGTAAATAAATACGAAAGAGTATAATTTAAAATGTCATTTTAGTCTTAAAAGTAAATTCCCTAAAAGAATGCGTTTCTTTTTATTTAATTTCGATCTGGGCCAGCGTACAAAATCGGATATTATTATTTCGAGAAAAAAAAACACCGAACTTCGAACATGCAAATGGGCACTCGATCATATAAAAGACCAAGCGAACAAGCAAAACGAACATACAAACGCGCACTCAAACTTATAAAAGCCCTATCGAACATCCAAACGAACTTCGTTGGACTCTCGATCGCCTGCGTGTGGAGTTATAATTTAATATTTATTTAATATTTATTTTTCGCATGGCATTCGATCCTCGCCCTACGTTTAATTAGATTTAAATAAAATGAATTTGCTTTCGCTCTTCTAGCTGAAATTTTCAATTCACGGGATTTTCGCGTTCCTACTGATTATTGCCATATAAACCGATATTCTTTTTTTCTCTCTACCACTTGTTAGTGTTTCTCTCCTCTAAGATTTTATTCAAACAAATTTCTCACTCACCCGCACTTATTTGGCGTTTCATCATAGAAAGAGCTTTCCCGACAATTGGTGGCTAAGAAGACTATTTGGAGGGGGTAGAATCACACACGATCACACTGCACAAAAAATTCTTGCCCTTTGGCCACTAACACAAATAAAAATGGTTTAAATATGCACATTAGAATTAGTCACTATTTATATTTATAAACTATACAAATAATAAAATTAGCGTTTGGGCCCATTCCGCTTTAGGACGAACTGAGAGCCGAAATCCGCTCGCCGTCGATCGCGGTTGCAAGCGGACTAACTTCAGATTTTGAGCTTGCTTGTTAGCGAACCTCGCTCGTAGCCCGTTGCAAGAATTGCCCTAGAAATTTGATCCCTTTGATTTTCTTTTTCCTCGCCTTCACTTAATTTGGAAATTTTGTGACTTACCCAGTGGACTTAGCGGTGTCTGTTATAAAAAATTAAAAGGTTGTTCACCACACTTATCCGCGTTTTAGGGACTTTTATATTTGCTTGACACCGAACGCATTGATTGCTCTGACCCACTTGGTAAGACTGTGCCACCAGACGCCATCCTTTTGGCGCTAACCCCATCGATGGCTCTCACGAGGTGAGATAATGCCTCAGAATCGGATGATATTTGGCCCTGTTGCTCTCATTCCCCTTCTCCTTTTTGCCATTCCACGGTTCCTCCACCCTAGGGGTTGGCGGTTGGTGGCGCCGCTATACGATCTTAGCGTCGGCAGATACAAGCGTTACATATTTTTTAATTTTCTTTATTTTAATATTTTTTAATGTTTGGATTATATTTTCCGATGAAAAAAAAAACTTAATTTGAGCCCATCAGGGCCATCCAAATATAATCCAAATATTAAAAAATATTAAAATGAAGCTTAGCAGGAGCCTTTAAGAATAGCTTACTGAGCGCCAATTCGTTTCAAAATTTTCTTCTGCAAAATTGTGCCGCGCCTGACGATGGATCTCTGTGATTCTTGGAGAACTTACCATTTTTGATGGCACTAAGAGTTGGCAAGTGTGTAAAGTCCGCCAAATGGTGATTTTAGACACCTTGTTGGCCTCATAGTGCGCCAAACCGGCGAAGGACATGGTGGAATTGGAGGCCTTTTTCACTATAAGCCGCTTATCTCGAACGTTTAAATTTGTTTTTTGGAGCCCTTTATAATTTTTTTTTATAGTTTTCATTATCTGCCAATAAATTGTGTACAACATTTCACGATCTATTTATTTTCGTGGCGATTTGGCTTACATTAAGGCCTGAGTCCAAAAATGCATCAATTTTCCCCATCCTCTTTCCCATCTTTATCCTGGAGTGCCGATCCAAGGCCTATTTTAGTCTCATTTGTTCAATAATAGCATCAGATTGAAAAAAAAATGTTTTAAACAAACTGCGCACTGTACACAAGTGATTACTCACAACTGTCCTATCCAAATGAAACCATTTCAGCATGCAAAAAACCATGCAGCAGTGCAAAAACTCAAATTAAAAAGTGGGGAAAGCAATAATGAAAAAATGTAACTGCATTTTAGAATCACAGTAGAACAGATATTATAACTTAAAAAAAATTTTAAGCTTTCAACGATTTTTGTCTTCGCCACGAGCGATCAACCATAAAAGTTGCTAGGTGTCCTATCCAAATGAAACGAACTGTATGTATATATTTTTGAGGTCTGAGGAGCTTCGTTCACGGCGTTGCAAACTTCTGAATGAAATTATAATATCCTCAGCAATGGTATAAAAACCGTTAGGATACAAAAAAAGACCCAAGTTAAATAAAGATTTCCGCTTATTTCCAACCCTAACAACAACAAAAGTATGCAGTTTTGGAAATATTTTTTATCGAAAAAAGATTAACTCTTTTTAATAAAAAAAAAAGAAAAACTGATGTCGGACGAATGTTAAAACGAAATATTTTTACAAAAAACTCATAATGCATTCAAATAAAAAAACGTACGACTTCCCAACGGAGTTATTTTCTTTTAGCGTTACATAAACATGGTTTTATTTATTTATTTATAGTTTTTATTAAAAAACTTATGTATATTATTTATGCTTATGTAAAGTTTTAATAAAAAAAACCTTGTAGGCCTTAAAATAAGCATCAACGGCTCAGCGCTGCTTAGTTTTACAGTTTGCAGATGAAATTGCTTGCTGAAATGCGTCGATGTCAACAGATATTGTGGCCAACCCAAATGGTTAAAGACGACTGCAAAGTTCGGAGGAAGAAGCAAGATAAATAATTATCCAGATTGCGGTGCATGTGCAATTCAGAATGGAAGACCGCAGACGCACTTTGCAGGAGGAGTTTGAATTTGGTGATAAAATCAACTTAATTTTAATTAGTGATGGATGTATTAGACACCAGCTTGCGGTTCTTCGAAAGTGTGTTTTTGTAGTGCGGGATGAATTTAGTTTGTAATTATTGCACAAGTAGACCTCATTTCAGCTCTATTCTTTCGCTTAAGTGTCTCGTGAATTATGTAAAGTGACAGCTGGGGCTTTGGCAACTATTTCAACCGTGCATTCCATCTTTGCGATCCCGCTGCTGTCTGAATGTTTTATACGAGGTGCGTGCCGGCTGGAACCTTTTGGGTCAAATTATTGTGACACGCACAACAGCTTAAGGTTGGAAGAAGGTCCCGCAACAATGTCTCACAGTTTGCATAAATGCATGGGGACCCGAATCTACTTTCTTTCAGTTGCCGAATTTTTATGCATTTGCTACGTGACTCCCCGGGCAACACAAATTGTTTGGCTTCCTCCGGCCAAGTGTTTAATATATAAATAATAAACGGCGAGTGAGGTCCTCAGGGGATGGGTGATAAAAGTTTCCCGTTCAATTTGCATAGCTTTAGAAAAGTCCAACTCAAAGTGTTGCTTTCTTTCGCACCAATTAACAAATGATATGCTTATGATATAGCAAATAAGTTTTGCTAGTGAAACTATAATATAATTTTAATTTACTCTTAGAGTAAGGCAAAGGTCGTATTCTATAAAATCCGAATTCTTGCTGCTTTTATAAGACGCGAGTCTGGTTATGGAAAATATTTCGTAAATAGAATATTTGTAAGGCATCCCATTGTTAAATTTGAGACTTTAAAGTCCTGGCACCTTTCGCCCTGGCCTAGGGCCTGCGGTTTTGATGTCGAAGAATATTTCATTTCACCGATTGTGGCCACCTGATGCTGGGAGAATAACCAGTGAAGTTGGCTGCAGTTGGCATGGAGACGCTCCTAATTAGCAGAAATATGCGCAAATCAAAAACCAAGCAAAATGGCAAAATTGGCTAATTGGAGGATTTTAGAGCTGCAGCCCCTGTTTTTTAAACCCGACTTCAGAAGGCTCTGTTATCCGCGTCAGTTTGGCTTCGGTTTTCTGTTCTCTGTTTTCTGTTTTCGGGGGCTCCGAGAAAAAACTGTCGCTCGGCATTAACACTTGATTAATGCGTGGGGCCATGTGGCAGTGGGCTGACTTGGGTCGTGTTCAGATCAGTGGTGCATTAGGATGCAGCCCACTGCCTGCTGGTCCTGTTAACACCCCACTTACAGCTGGGCTTTCCCTCCCAGAATTGTGAGCTCTTTTCGGAGCTGTTTCTCTGTGTCGCTGTCTTTAGTGTAGCACATGTCGCCACTTAACGCGTTGAGTGCATACGGAATGAGACGAAATGGAAAATTTCAGATGGGTTCGGAGGGAGGGGAAGGTCGGGAAAAGGCCAACAACGCGCCAGCTGGAAAATGCAACATGGGGGAGGCGCCCCAGTCGTCGTATCGCATATTTCCACAGCGGACAGGCTGGCTTTGAAGATGAAAAACCGCTTCGCAAGCTATCCATTCTCAAATTGATGGCATTTTAATCGCCTGCAAGACAGAGCCCTATGCCCAGTCAAAAATACTTTGGGGCCCTCAAAGATCCTTAAGGTTTTTCCAAACCCGAGTTGAACTTCGATTTAATTAACTGTTTGGTCAACTAGGCAGGCTCATCGCAATTCATTTACTCTGGGGTCGGTCGAACTCGCAATGTTTGTCTTGCTCTGATTTCGCAGCTTTCGGCTCGATAATTAAGAGGCCAAATTGATTAATTGCTTGACGGCTGGCTGCCTCTCGGCAATACAGTGACTGAACAGAAGTCGGGGTTCGCCAGTAGCTCGCAATTAATAAAGGCGCGAAAAAATCAGTGGTAATTGCTGGCCATCCAATCAATGCGTTTGATTGTCCTGCGTGTCCGGCAGTTCAATCTGCGTGGCCAACATCTGTTCGATTAAGGACCATTGACCAGCAGAGCTCGCTCCCTCGAAAGGAACTATATTTTAGTAATCACTTCTCTGTTCTGCCCAACCATATCTTTGTCTGTTAAATTCACTCATATAGACTTGACTTCTTCCATGCGAAGTTTTTTAACTACTATCGAATTTTGAATTAAATTTTATGAGTTTTGAATCAATTTTCATAAAAATTTGACAACTGTATCACATAGCTGTCATATGAACATTTGTCGAAAAAAAAAAAAAATAATAGAAAAATCTTCATAGCTTTGATGTTGTTTAGCCTTTATGTATTTTGTTCGACATGTTTGATGACTGCAAGGGTTGCCGAAGCTACCTTTCTTTCTTGTTTTCTTCTCAAAAAACCAAAACGTCTTCCCTTAATTTGTTACTACACCAGTAACACTTACTTATAACACTTACAATAACTTTTGATAATGATGCAGAGTTACACACATTCAAAGCTAATTTTATTAAATTTTCTTAAATAGATTTTTTAGGAAGACTTTTAATGGAGCAAAAAAGAGGTTTTCTAACCTCAACTCATATTTATTCCTGACCAGCAATCAAACCCGAGTCGATTGACATTCCGATACATTTTCTTGATGGTACTAAAAATTAAATTGTTAGCTTGGCAAACTCACTGACTACATAACAAACTCTTCTCTTCGAAGGTTAGATTTTCATTGGTAACATGAAAAGGCAAATCGGACATGCTTCAAACGCCTTCTTTAAGAAGATTGTAAATTTGTTTTTTGATTAGAAACATCGCATGGGTATAAAGTCGACAACGAACTAACTTGGTGTAAACTAGTATCTATGGCTTTTCAAGTATTATTCTAATGCTCTTTAAGTTCGAGGTATTAGTTCCAGGATCGCTAAAGGTATTGGAAGAACGGGTATTCGATCAAGGAAAGGCACTTACTGGTATGCTGTTAATTTTGGCTCCTCCGCTCATTCATCATCGTCAAGCGTCCTCTTTTATCGCCCGTCAGACTGACGTGCCTGTCAGCACGCAGTGCGATTGCAAATTCAATTATTCGAAATGCAGACTTTCCAGGGGAACACCGAGCATTAAACACTGCTGCGTTTTATAAGTTTGTGTGCTGAAATTTAGAATTGTCGGGTCAACCAGCGGACCATTTGAGGCCCCGACGGGCCGGCCATCAGGAAATTAGAAACGCATGCCACTTGCTGACCGGGATGCACAGATGAACAGGATGCCCCGCGTCCCCGGGGGACTGCAGCAGTGGAATCCGAATCCAAGGCTCGAATGCAAGGGTATCACTGCATTTCCTGGGCGAAAAGCGAAAGGGATGAGCTCGGAGCTGTTGAACGAAATCCATGGCAGCATTGTTTGCGTTGGCCAACACGTTGGCTCCCATTTCCGTTTATGGATGGCGCCTCCCGGGACAGTTCTGGATGCCATCTGGTGGGTCCAGATGAGCAGTTTGGGATTACGCTCTCCGAGCAGCAAGTGCCCTTCGAGGAGCACGTGTATCAAAGAGTTGCAGACTCGAAACATGGAATCCAATTACGACTCCGCCTCAGACTTTTACTTCGCCTCGACTTGGAGCGGGGTGCCAGAAAGGCACTCGTGTAAATTCATGAATCGAATTGGTTTATGGCCTGCCTGCCCCACTCGACGGATCCTGCGACATGGAGCAACGCCCCAGACCGACGACTGCAGCCGACATCACAAGGCGAGCTCTCTCCGCAGGGTTTCCCGTTCGACGTTCGCCCATCGCTGTTCGCCAGACTGGGGGCCTGCCAAAAACATGGGGAGCGCAGTCCCCCAATATGTTTATGGCCAAAGTTCAAAGACTCTGTTTGTCTTTTGATGGGGTGCAAATTGAAATTGAATTTGGCCGGGTTAAGCGCAAAAGCCGCCTCCTTCGAGCCCCTCTGTCCCAAAATCGCAGTGGGGCCTCCTCCCACGCTCGTCGCTGTCGCAAAATCGCAAAAAAGCAAACATTTGCAGGAAGCGCGCCCGAAATATTTCTGCCACATAAATCATAACAATGGCCATATTGTATATGTAAAACTGCATGTTACAGCGGCAACTGCAGCTTGTGTGCCTGTGTGCCACCACAGACAAACAAAAATCAAATTCAAAAGCTATATAAATCCGGCCGAGCTCTCGGAGAATTCCCCTATGATGCTTGGGGACACATTTTTGAGGGAGATAAGACCTACGGACAGTGAAAGAAGGATCACTTATTTGCATTTTCCGTACAACAACTGTGTAGTTTTATGTTCGGGAACTCTGAGAAGTGAAGGTACTTAAGTTGGTCGTTTATTGAGTCATGAGAAAAACGGTAGCTACCTCATCTGCAGTGTGTTGCGAATTCGTTAGTGAAAAAAGTCAAGCAACACTGGTAAACAAGCCACAACTTTGGCAAGAGCCCTGCAAACATGTAACTTTTTAAGAGCTATTAACATATGCGAAATGGAGCAGGGATGGAGAAGTTTTCATTACCCTATTTTGTAGGCTAGTTTAGTTTCCCTTTTCGTAGTGAGCAAACTTTTTTGGGTTAAAAAACTTCACCCCACTCCCTCCTCCGCGGCCCCAAAGGTCCAGCGCAACTATTGCAATAAATTGTCAATTTTTGAAATGTTTGCGATGTAGGCGAGGGCAATTTTATGGCCATTTCGGAGCTGATTTAATGCGCTAAGCGAGCGGGATTAGCCGGGCTCGTAAATCTGCAGTTAGATGGGGCGTTACGGCGGCTAACGTGCTGGAATCCCACTCCGCAGGCTCCGCAGAGCGGCCTTTCCCATAATTAAGTGGCGCAGTGCTGCAGCCCGGGGCCTCGAAGGATGCTCTTGTAGCGTCATTAAGACACGTGGGCGGATCATCTTGCTAACAGGCACTTGAACATCACACGGCGAGCTGAGAGTGCAATTTGCGTTGACAACATAAACAGCCAACGGCTGGGGGCAGGAGGTCCTGGCAGGATGTTGCGACAGCAGCGACTCGAGTGCAGCAGCACCAAGGATAAGCCGCGGGAATAGTGCTCGACATGCACCGAGTGCCTCCGAACACGCTCCGCTGCCACTTGGCCTGCGGGCCCAGCGGATTTCTTGGCCGCCTTCCGCCGACGAGCCGCCTTCCAAGGAGGCTGCCTTCGAGGAGGCAGAAGTGGCAGCAGTGGCAGGAGAGGCAGGAGAGGCCTGCATGCGCCCGGCAGAAGGCCAAGTGGAACCACCAGAGGAGAAGATCTCCTGCGCCACGAATGCCATTATAAATGTCGCAAAGTTAAGCAGCGAATGCATGAAAGTCAAGTGGCGGTTACTATTACTATTTTTATTCTTGTCCCTTCGCCGCTCTCCGGCACAATTAGAAGCCCGGAGGACGGCCGGCTGTCCCTGACTGCTTCATATTTCACAGAGAATGCAAAGCGGAAGGGGCGGCCGACAAAAACTATAACAAGTGGTTAGCTCGACAGCGGAATTGCGACAAAACACAGCAAAGGACATGTGTAAAGGAGCACTTGCAGGACATTCAGACTGTCAGTGGCAAAAACATGGCAAGTGCTCTGCCACTCTGCAACGGGGGAGGGGCGAGAGCCAAGGAGGAAACGTGGCCAACAAGTGATGTCGGACCCGTCACCGGCAACATTTCCGCAGAAACGGGGTTTTCTCCTTCGTCAAAGTAATAGCATATCATTTAAGATTTAACCCGTCTCGGATTTGCTGTGACCGTTAGTTATAAAACGAAATTGCTATTCCCTAAATAAACTTCTGTTGCAGAGTCCTGGTTTAAAATACATTCAGAAATCCACTAGAATATAAAAGCAATTGGCCAGAGAAGAGAGCGCCCAACATTTTACCAGTTGAAAGTATTCACTCGCTACAAGCAGAGAACAACAAAGTTTCAGCCAAACGTTCCTTCGGGATCTAACTTTCATAATCTGCTGTGTTTTTACCTTTTCCATAGAGCGAGCATGACTTTTTGTCCAAAATGTATTCGCTGGGGTTTCCTGCAGAACTGAGAGAAGCGAAAATCTCCAAGTATGGCGTTCAAACCTATCTTTTTGTTCTTTCACGACTGTGATTTAAAAAGTTGTTCGTACTGCTCAAACTGATTTTCATCACATATTGTACACACAACCCAATACGAAATTTAAAGTACTCATTAATGCTGCCTTTAACTATGCAGAAGCCCAGAAACAGCAATATAATTATATTATATAATAATTTAATCAAATAAAATGCTGAACAGTTTATTAACAAATTATTAATATGGCAAGTAAGTTAAATCACCAAGGTATTCTAACATCAATACGAGTATGTTTAAATCCTTCTCTCATAAGAATTTCCAAACTTAATCAGATGATAATCTATAGACAAATTTGGAATGTGAGCGTTATTTCCTTTTCTTTCTACTTGTAAGCACTTACATCAACAAACATTAATAACAATTAATAAATAATTAATTTAAAATAAATTAAAATCAACATAAATCAGTTCATCATGGAACCAACCTCAAAGTTGTGCGCTTCTAACACATTCTTGTTAATCCAATACATTAGAGCCCTTTGTTCCATACATCCCGACTGAGTTCAAACTCGATTTCCCCAGATCACATATTTAATAGAACATTTACATAAAAGTGGTAGTGCCAAGAGTGTAAAGTGGGTAAGTGTAACCATCAGCGTTCCCGTGTTCCTGTTTCACTTAAGACGTGTATGTTGCAGAAGGGGTGGGACAATCCTCTCCTGCCCTACTTGACCTGCATGCCCTACATGCCCATGCCTCCCAATCCGCCGAGGGCGGACAGTCCAGCTGCCGCCCCCGCAGCGGCGGCGTCCTCGATTGGCAGCTCCGCCACCACGGCCTCGGCGGTGGTGAGCAGGGAGGCCACGCCGGCGGCGTCCGAGATGGCGGTGCGCACCACCTTGGTGGGGTCGACGATGCCGCGCTCAATCATGTTGCCGAACTCTCCCTTGAGGGCGTCGTAGCCGTAGTCGCCGTCGAGGATCTCCACCTTGGCCACCACCATGGCCCCGTCCACGCCCGCGTTCTTCGCGATCGTGAGGCAGGGCATTCGCAGGGCCCGCCGCACGATCTCGATGCCCATCCGCTGGTCCTCGTTGGCGCCCTGGAGGTCGCTCAGCTTCTGGATGCAGCGCAGCAGGGCGGTGCCCCCGCCGGCCACGATGCCCTCCTCCACGGCGGCCCGCGTGGCGTTGAGGGCGTCGTGCACGCGGTCCTTCTTCTCGCCCACCTCCACGTCGCTGGAGCCGCCCACGCGCAGCAGGGCCACCCCGGAGCAGAGCCGCGCCAGCCGCTCCTGCATCCGCTCCTTCTCGTACGCGGAGGTGGTGCTCTGCCCGATGGCCTCCCGCAGCCCCGCCACCCGCCGCTCCACCGCCTCCTTCTGGCCGCGGCCGCCGAGCAGCAGCGTGTCGTCCTTGGTGACCACCACCTCGCCCACGCGGCCCAGGTCGCTCAGCTTGACGTCCTCGAGCCGCACCAGGTTCGCCTCGTCCCCGAACACGATCCCGCCGGTGGCCGCGGCCACGTCCGCGAGCGTCTCCTTCCGGTTGTCCCCGAAGCCGGGCGCCTTCACCGCGCAGACCTGCAGGCCCACCTTCAGGCGGTTCACGACCATGGTGCTCAGGGCCTCGGCCTCCACGTCCTCGGCGATCACCACCAGCGGGCGGCGCTGCGCGTTGGCCAGCTCCAGGGCGGGCACGATGCTCTGGGCCGACTTGATCTTCTTCTCGGAGAGGAGCAGCAGCGCGTCCTGGAACTCCACCTTGGCGCCCTTGGCGGCGTTCACGAAGTAGGGCGAGATGTAGCCCCGGTCGAACTTCATGCCCTCCACCACCTCCAGCTCGTCGCAGAGCGTCTTGCCGTCCTTGACCGTGATGACCCCGTCGCGACCGACCTTCGCGATGGCCTCGCCGATGAGGCTGCCCACCGAGCGGTCCCCGTTGGCGGAGATGGTCGCCACCTGGCAGATCTCCTCGGGCGTGCCCACCGGGCGGGACATCCTGCGCAGGTTCTCCTTCACCGCCTCGACGGCCAGCATCACCCCGCGGCGGATCTCCACCGGACTGGCTCCGCGCGAGATCTTCTCGAAGCCCTCCTTCGCGATGGCGCGGGCCAGAACCGTGGCCGTGGTGGTGCCGTCGCCCGCCTCCTCGTTCGTGTTGTTGGCCACGTCCTGCACCAGCTTGGCCCCCACGTTCTGGAACTTGTCCTTCAGCGCGATCGCCTTGGCCACCGTCACCCCGTCTTTGGTGATCTTCGGCGACCCCCAGCTCTGCTCGATGATCACGTTGCGGCCCTTCGGCCCCATGGTCACGGCCACCGCGTCCGCCAGCACGTCCACGCCCTGCAGCATCATGGCCCGCACCTCTGGCCCGAACTTCACGTCCTTGGCGAAGCAGCGCGCTCCCAAAAGGCGGCCGATCCTCGCGGAACCTCGAAGGCCGCCACTGCAACTGGTGAGCATGTGCATCTTAAAGAGCTAAGGAGTGGGTGAGTAGGTCAGGTGGATTAGTAGGTTAGTGGTTAGTGGATTAGTGTGCAAGTGGGTTAGTGGTTTGGTTCGGTGGGATATGAGTTAGTACTGCTGCGAACTCACTATTTTTTGCCTGTTCCGATGAGTTTGTAGGCGCTGTTGAAGCTTCAGCGGTGAAGTGTAGAGTGGAGAGCTCGGGCGTCGAATGCCACTGACAACGAGCACCTGCCTACTTAGTTCGTCCGAACTTGCTAGGAAGCTAAATATAATAAAATCCTAGTACTCTGCCCCTTAAAGTTAAAAATCTACTTATTAAAACGAATGTACTATACGATTTTTTAGGGTTATACTGTTTAGTTTACATTGAAGAAGCAGCATTTACCTCGTAGCTAAAGCATCAGAAATCCAACAATTCAAATGATGTCTCTTTTTAAGACTTTAGAAGAGGTAACAACAGTTGTTTTGTTGAAAATTTCTTGTTTTCTCTTTTGAAATTGTTTAAAAAAACTTGTTATTTTTATTGTGAAGCTAAATAAATTTATAAATTTTAAAAGAAGCTAAATAAACGGTGTAGCTAATAAATGTAGTTCTAAATTTCAGGGATTGCGTCAGTCCCCTTCTTAAAAAACCGTACACCCTCCTTGAAGAAGCTATTCCGTTTAGACCTGAACACCTCTATCGGAGTCTTCTCCCCAATCCGCCCCAATCCAGTGAACACTTACCTGGGCGACAATTTGTAGCTGAAAAGTGAAAACCATTTAAATAGTCGTAAAATGTGCGACGACAGCGACCGAAATACAATAAAAGCCAAGTGGAATGGGGCTCCCCGCAGACCTCCGTTCACCCTTTCCCAAGAAACATAAGCTCTTCGCCGGGTATCGTTCGCTCTCGCTGTCAGCTGCGCTTACAAGCGAACGGAAAATTGAAAACTGTTAAGG
This sequence comes from Drosophila ficusphila, assembly GCF_018152265.1. Classification (NCBI taxonomy): domain Eukaryota; kingdom Metazoa; phylum Arthropoda; class Insecta; order Diptera; family Drosophilidae; genus Drosophila; species Drosophila ficusphila. Next base: position 1,080,728 of record NW_025064569.1, read on the forward strand.
CGGTGTAAGACGAGCCGAGGGGCCAAGATGGGTGGCAGAGTTGCCGGATCAGCCTTTTCGCCACATTAGCTATGCCTTGGGATTATTAGAAATATGCACTGATTCTGTTCTTGCGGCGGTTGCGTACATTACATAAAGATATAAATATTCCAGGCGTTGGACTCCTAGGTACTCAAGATGAGATGTCTCGAATAAGACAAGTTACACATGATGCAGCTGTTAGCAATATATTGTGGCGACTTGAACTAAATCTAGGTATGTATAATTCTTTTAAGTATTTTTGGAATGTAGAAAAATGCTCTGCGAAGGTACCACCACTCCAACCCTCATAGTTTTCATGATTAAATCGTTAATACGTACGCTCAAACAAATGGGTAGTCATGGCTAGATCGATTCGATATTATTAATATATATTACGTATCAAAATTGATTTTATATTAATATTTAAAACAAATGATTTGTACGCTATAAATTATTGTTGTTGTTCTAAGCATTAATATTTTTATTTTAAAAAAGAAACAAAAAAGTGGTTGCACATCATTGAGTTTTAACTTTAAAGTCATACTCGATCCGACAATAGTAAAAAAAACGTATTCCGCGTATAGCTAAGTAAGAACTTAGCTCAAAAATAAAATGCCAATAAACATCACTAAATTAGGTTACTAACACCAATTATTCTTTTAGGTCTTTGTGTTGGAAAAAATTGTCGATTGTACTTAATTAGGATGTTTTTAGGCAATATTTACATTGTTAAAACTAACTTGCGCTAGTTTGGCAACACTGGTGGAGGCGGGGAACCAGAAATTGAAGACATCCAGCGGACAGCGACAAATGGCGGTGCTTGTTCATGAAAATTTAAATTGCAAAATGGGCTCTATAGAAGGGCGGCTACAAGACCGCCCCTCCTTTCCCTTCCTATTGGCAAATATTTGTGTTTTAATTACCTGGAAAGTGTCAGGACTTTCTAAGATGAGCTTAGAGTTTAGTGTAAATTTGCTTTCAGCCTGTGACAACACATGACGCCGGCTGATAATTATTATTTGATTCATGCCTGCTAAAATTAATCTGCAACAGCTGGCCAAATTGAATATTTTGTTCATGTTTTTAATTATTTTAGACAGCTCGAATTATTTTTTTCCACTTTCAACCAGTTTTGGTGAGGGGTGAATCGTTAAAAATAATGTGATATTTTTAATGTCTTTTCCAAATGTTACTTTTAAAACTTAAGGAAGAGCAAATAGCTGACAAAAATTGTAAAGTGCCAAAGACAAGTATTAACATAATTGTTAACTAAAACTATATGCTATCTGGTTGCTAATCGTAATTAAGAACAGCTTGCTCGCATATGAAAATTGTTCATTTTCATTGCCAGTAGTTCTATTTGTCAGTAACATAGTATATTTTGGCCGCAGTAAGACCAAATCGAGTTGTGAACAGGTTTCAATTGCAGTAAGTGGAGAGTATCAATATTCAGGGCAGTGGCTGCTAATAGGATTCACTTCACCTACAATATCCGATCCCATTCAAGCCACGCACATGCTGGCTACAATTGATGCATCTGATTTAATTACAACAGCAGTCGAAAATTAGCAGACATTAATACTACAAGAGAACACTGACCTATTAACGCGACTCGAAGGAACGGGGAAGAGCAGTTGGAGAAGACTAAGAAGGGCCCACGCATCATTAGGAAAATGGCAACGAAATTAGGGAAAATTAGCAGTTGGCCGTGCCGCCGACTGGAGATGGCAAATGGGGAACATTTATTCGAATGTAATCCATTATGAAATCGCATAATGAAGAGATTAGCACACGCATTTGGGGCGCAATTAATAAATGACCCGAAAAAGGACAAAGACGAGGCGGGGAAACTGACCTCTGTCATTCCATTTGCGTGCTTAGTCCGCGGTGGAGTCCAATAAATTAGGCAAACGGTAATCATTAGTTTTATTTAATTTATACGTATACGACACAGACAAATCAGGTGGGGCCCTCGTTCTATTCCTCGCTCTATTGATAAATATTGTGCTGAAGTGACCCTGATGGGACAATAACTTAAGGCATAATCGGGGCGAAGCAGCTGGCGCCTATTAACCCATTGATGCTCAGCTTTTGTGCTAACTCTTCCGAACAATGTTCACGTAAAAGGCTTTGCACTTCATTTAACTTTTCTCCTTGGACTTAACGCAGCCAAGCACTTTCCCAGCCGCGATTTTCTGCTCCCCTCCCTCCCTTTTCAGCACCCCTCTAATCGATAATTAACCACAAAAACTTGGCACGCAACAGGAAAAGGGAAGGGCCGGTAAATGGATGAAAAGGGGCACTGGGCCTAAATATAAAGAGGGTAATGGCACGGCGCAATCTTAATTAAAACGAGAAATTGCGTTTTGGTTGGTGGGGAGTCGACTGCGATCTACCCGCTACTGAGTCAACAAACTTTTAACCCAGAAGGAATAGTAATGTTAAGTACCGATTTCTCTTTAAAAAAGAGGTTTCGAGTAAAACAATTTTTGTGAGTCTCTACACATCAATGCCGATTTTGCATTGGTTAAGTCAAGAAGATATCATACCCTTTAAGTTTATCTGTAAAGAGATATGAGCAGCGGACGGCTTTGTTAACTTAAAGTGATGGTCAAACTGGCCAAAGTTGAAAGGAAAATTTTAAGAGGCTTTTCTTAAAAAGTTTATTAGTTGATTGTGCGGCAAAAATAACAAAACGGTATAATATATATACTTAGGGTAGGACGAAATGAAAAAATAAGTAAACAATGAATCTATAAGCTTTACGAATTTAATGGGGTGAAATGAATAACAATTTTTATTTGGAAAGCTGTTTAAAATTCCAAAATATAATTTTTATGATTTCAATGCCCCTATGTACTGTATAGAAGATATATATTGACTTAGAGGGGAAAATTTCAAAGTTGGTCACATTCGCTAAAATGTGGACCAAGATACAACAAGTTCTTTACATTTATGGAATTCCATATTTTCACAAACCACCTTTATCAAGTAGTTAAATATACCTATATCATGACTCATAAGTGTGAGCGAAGAATCTGGGACCTTCCTCTGCTGCGATTGCAGGGCTGTTTGGTGTGGCCAGGCGCCGTGGAGCTGCATGCTTCCCTGGTTTGCCGCACATTCCCTCTCGGATCCGTTAGCCCTTTTCGGATGGCTGCACACTTTGATTAGCCGAAACGGCTTGGCTTTGCGTGGTCTCGGCTGGCGTCTGGTTTGGTTTTTAACACTCAGACCCCTGACCCTGAACCACGCACCGCAACTGCCCAACCTCCCTATTTCCACCCACACATTCAGTGGTGGCTTACCGCCCGCTGTCTGGACGGTTCACATGAGCCGGAAGCGCATTATAAAGGGCATTTCCGGTATTTAGGTTGGGTTGGGTTGACGTGGGCCTCGCCGGCCTGAGTTATTAGTTCGGCGAATTCGGCGCGTTGGCTTCCCGAAGAAGTCAGGTGGAAAAGGTCACACCGGGTTAAACTTGGCGTGTGCGACGGCTTTCGGCTTTCGGCATAAGAAATGTATCGAGGGATAACAACTTTCCACTTTCCACTTTCCTCGCTCGCAAAACGGGGGAAAAGTTACGCAATCAAATATTATGCTGTCTGGTGAATGAAAAACAAGTTCAGCTGGGAAGATGCAGTGCGTTGCGAGGCAATCATAAGTCCGACACATCCCGAAAACTTTCGCTCGATCGAAAAGTTTTGTCTTAACGCAGTCATCGCTCGCCGCCAAATTCGAAAAAAATGGGGCAAGTCCGCTGTATGAACTGTCCAAAAAGTGTTTTGGGATAAGCGCAAACTTTCGCACACAAACGATTTTGACGGTCATTTTAATAAATTGAAAACTGGCGGAAGGGATAAGGGCGGTCCAGGGGGCCAAGGTCCAAAATCGATTGCAACTTTTGCTCCTTCCTGGCCGGCAGTGTTTGGGCAGGCTCATAAAATCTGTTTACTGGCTTATAAATAAGCGACACGATTTGTTTTTCTTTTAAAACTTTTGCTTCCTCTTCCCCTCTTGCCGATTTCTAGAGACATAACTTATGCATGTCAAGGACCTCGGAACTAAACAAATCTCGGATCAGCCAGAGTGTCTTCTTCATGGCCAAAGTTTTTAACATTTTTATTGAGTTTGCTTTGTAATTTAAATTGTTTGTCCTCAACTTGTTGACACGACAGAGGATGCCTAACCAAGTCGCTGTGATGGGGATAAGCCCGGTGGAGGGCGAGAGCCTTTCTCCTGCCAGATGACAGCATAAACCAATGGCATTTTATCCTCCTAGCGACTTTCAATCAATCGCATCAGAGTTCATTGTAGCGTCTAACAATTTGTTGTCTGCCCGGTCGCCCTTTCCACACATGACCCACTCCCACAGAATAATCGAAGCCTTTCAGCATCCGTCAGTCGCAGCCACCAAGTGGGCAAAACAGGAATACCAATGTCGGACTGGCTGGGGATCCTGTATTTACCCGTTCACATTGCTGATATCTGGGTGAAAAGTGCACACTCCCGGGACTTGCTTCCATTTTTGCACAATCGAAAACATCCTCGATGACGCTCTGCCGGGGGGCGCATATGTTATGCATATTTCAATCGGGTCCCGTCGTTCAACGGAGCACGAGGCTGCCATTAACCCGACAGCGAAAGCCAATTAATAAGCTGAAGAAATGCGTTGGCACGATTGACTATCAACTAGAACTTATTGTGGCATAATGGCAATAACAATAACAATGTTTAGATAAGTGGTTGTATCAGATAGCTATCAGTAATCCAGCGAACTAGTCAAATGGTTCTATGCAGCTTATGCCAATCAACTCTGTAAGTTCCAAGGAACGTAGAAAGCTTTTTGAAAGAATCTGTCTGGGACTTCCTTAACAAAACGAAAAGGAACTAGAATAAAATTAAAAAAAAATTAAGAAAAATTAAGAACCTTTGATGGCGATTATGAACTATACAAATAATCCAAACCAGTGTGCTATTGGGTATACAGTATCTGCTGAAAAGCATTTAGTGTTTGCAGTAAAGCAAATTATTCTAGCTCAGAATCATAAGAGTCAATCTAAGCAAATGCCTTTGCTGTCAATATGAAATTGAACTTTGACTATAAGAACTGAAATAATTTGATTGAAAAAGTAGAAGAGAGACTCGCCAACAACGCATTATGCTATATCAGAAAAAGAGTCGCGATGTCATTTAAGTTTGCATGATATCGTTTTAAAAATATACTATATATAGATTGGATCTAAGGTACGTCCCAGAATCTGGAAAATGTGCAATCTTCAAACGCAATTTACACACTTTTGGAAAGTGGTTCACTCCTGACACTACCACAATCCCCACTTCATTCAGCAGATAAAGAATCTATTTGCAATTGTCTCGCCAGACTAGCTGCCAGATGTGTGTGCTTACGCAAGAGGAATAACAACATAATTCACTGTGTCACTTGTATTCCTCGTTATTAAATTGTTTTCTGAGCCACTCCTACCGCAAGTCGTTTGCCCTTTGCTCTCGCCTCTTCTTTCGGCAGCCTGAGCCCCACTCGAAATTTATGCAAATTATTATTCGCAGATACACAAGTTATGTGCGGAGACACAATAAACAAGATATGTGCCATGCTGGTGCGAAAACAAAGAGCGCAGAGGTTCAACCCGGCCCGAGTCCTGTGCCGGTGTCCTTGGTCCTTGTTCCCTGGTCCTAGCATAATTGCGAGATGCAACTCTCGTGCAGGGTGTGTGCTTCAAGGCAATATGAGTATACAGCACCCCGGTCCATTGTATCGCGGATAAAGTCGAGAAGTTGTCTGACATAATTGAAACAATTGCACTTGTTGTTGCCGTCTTCTCACTTCATTCTCGCCCTCTTCATCGTATTCTCTTTTTATTTTTTCCGTGGCTCAAAAGGCGCGGCATGAAATGCCTTTTCCGAGCGAAGCCGGTAATTATAAAGTACACTGAGGCCGATTCTTTGCTGCTTTCCACTGGCTGAGTTGGTGGAAAACTCACACCCAACTTATTGCCACCACACACACGGAATATAAAGTTAATTATTCCAGTGCCGCTTTCCTTATTCTCAGACAATTAGCTTTAGATTGAACTGAAAGTCTAGTATTTCTAGCCTTCTAATCTGCAACTGCTTTTTGTTGAATATGAGCAAAAACCCATTTTTTCTAGTGCAGAGAGCAGACAACTGGCAACAAGTTCAGTTCCCCTCCGCAGCTCGCGCCTAAGTCGTTCAGAGTTGGTCCTATTCAATAATCCATTGGCTGGATGCCAAACAGTTGGCAACTCGGAAGCCATTCCAACGATTATGAATAATTTTCCCTGCCTCTTGGGCTGACTCTCATTCGCCGGATTTTATTGCATTTTCCTATGTTTTTGCTGCTGGTCGAGCCACATAAAAATGCATAAATTGAAAATTAAACTTTATGGGGCTAATTGAAGGCTGGCAGTTTCGGAAACTGTTGGGTCAGCTTGAATTGATAGATGGGCGAGTCGGGGACCAATTTTTTGGTCGGAGTATAAGTGTGCAAAATTCCAAATAAATTCAATTTGACTTTTTGCTTCCATTAAATTAAAAAGGATCAACAGCAGCAGCAGCAGGACCAACCAAATCACCAGAGAAAAATAGTCTGTGGGTGTTGATTCAATTGTAGTTAACTTTTCCATTAAATGATTCCTGGCACAAAAATGTTTGGGGGCCATTTAAAGCGTACGTACACTCTAGGACAATTAACGTTGATGGAAAGCTGTGAAAACTGGGAGAAGAAGCTGTAGGAATGGAAGTCAATAAAATGCACAGCAATTGCAAATGTCGAGACTTCAATCAATGTGTCGATAATAAATGGGCGAGATGAAGTACATTTTTTCGTTGGATTCGATCTTATGAAAAGAATTTATTGTATTGTTCGATTTGTATTTACTTTGGAGCTTTAATTACCTTGGTAAGTATCCCCGATCTCCAATTACTGCTTTTTGCATTTTAAAACCGAGCCAAAATGTTTTTACACTATAATTGCACTATTAATGCGGAACACAGTTTGTGTTTTGTCAAGTATGTTTCAGGGACTGGTTACTGTAAAAATGTGATTATTAAAATAAATATGTAAAATTTTAGCAAATTTTTAATTCTTTAATATCCAAAAAAAATTTAAAGACGTTTATTACAACCGAACAAAAATGTTAATTTGCTTTTTAATGCCTTTTAGATCAAAAATCTGGGGGAAGTACTAATTTCTACCTTTTTAACCTGGAGGACCGTGGAGAAAATTCCCTACCTTGTAAATTGTAAAAATTGCTTAAGTTGTCGATGAAAAGCAAATATATGCCCGACAAATAACACAAATCACGTTCTGTAAACGCATGCAAAGGCAAAAACAAAAAAAAGAGGAATTCTTATCCTGCTTGCAATCCTTCTGGCATTTATCGAAGTCGATGCAAAACTTTTATTGACATCACGTTCCGCATGTAGACAGACATTTTGTACACGTTTATGCAGCTCCGTCTTACTCTTCAGAGTCATGTGGAATGTGTTATGGAAAGTGACTTTTAATGGTTTTAACATTCTTGCAGAGGTAGATTTATTAAGCTGTATACTACTATGTTTTTCTGGCTTATCAGATTTTGCACTTTTTTTTAATAATTTGAAGATGCACGGAAGCTTCTTGGGAAAGTGCTTCAAATCAATTTTAAATAAGTTTCGTATTATCCGGAATAGAACCCAGCTTACTAATGTTTAAGATTATTGATTCCTGAAATTAAATACGAACAAATACAAACTAATTTATCCTTTATGCGATATATTCAATATTCAATAGAACAGCAAAAACCTTTAATTAAAGCTTGTTAATTACTTGATGTTACTCGAATAAGTTTAAAAAGAAATCGGTTTCTCACTTTGATTTTTACAATGCATAAATCAAGGGCGTTAAAAAACCGTAAGAAATTGATTTTGAGCATGATAGAGTCGCAGCTAATCCAATAACTCAACTACCATAGATTAATATTGCTGGTCTTTCCTACCTCTTAACTCACTTCCAGTAACTTTAAATTCATAAAGGGCCTTTGACCAACGGTTAATATCGCTGGGAAATGATTTTACTCATGATGACGTTAATAATATCTGAAGCAGTATTGACAACAGGCATTCTGTGTGGAGGTCACTTGGAATGTGAGCTGGCTTTGCAAGGTAAAAGGGTGATGCGATCGGGTGTCTTTATTTGCACCAAAAAACACCAGTTTACCTGCGTGGATAACGTTTGCGTTTGCGGAAGACCAGACAAGTGTATAAAAAAAACTTAGCACATACCAATGTGTAAGTGCGAGTTATGGGTGTCAAAATAGTACGAATTGTTTAAGTACTCCAACCAACTCAGTTTTTTCTTAATCGACCTTCGAATAAAATCTGTGTTTAGCGATTGGCTTTAAGGCGAAGAGATTGGATTTGGATTGGCTGGTTTCAGTCGCGAAAACTTGATTCAGCAGATTGCGGGCTGCGAGCTCGGAGCACAAGTTCAGGCCCTCCGCTGGAGGCCTCACATAATTGGTTTTGACTGCAGCTATCCGGCCAAAACAGCAGCTGAGCCAGCAGCAATTCGGTCAACAGCAGCGGCATCGGGAAATTAACTACACACAGGTGGGTGTGGGTGTGGGTGTGGGTGGGGGTGTGGCAGTGGATGTGGGTATTCTTCAACAAAGGTCCTCTCTGTGTTGGGGGCCCTGTTGTTGTGGCTTTTGGTTGTCCGTCGTGATGCTGGCTAATGAAAATGACCGCCACAGATGACTGGGTAATTATGGCTGGGCCGCAAATGGCGAATCAAAAATGAAAAGTGTTCCGGGCTCTCTTTTGTCCGTCAATAAGCCCCATTACGAGTGGAGGGTTGCTTTCACTTATTGCTGATCCGACAAACAAAGTCCGAGCAGCCTGTCTGCCAAAGAGAGTTGCAATTGACGGATTTCTCGGCGCAGACCTCTGCCAATTGGGAGTTCGATTCCGCCTGCTCCGTGAACCTCGGCATCTCAGTGCAATCAGGCAGAAGACTCCCCGCTCTAAGCCGCCCGCTTTGTGGCAAGTGTTGCCTTTGAGGGACCCCCTTTCCCCGGCTGAAGCCCGAATGCTTTTCTAGTCCGCCGCTTTGCATTCCCGCCACCCACTGAGCGCTTTGGTGGCCTTATTAAGTTGGCGCCTCGATGGCAACTGCCATCAGCCGGGGAAACTTTTGCATCCCATCGCTTGTCTCGGCCGTTTTCATACCCGGCAATAGAAATGGAAGGGTATAAGGGTGGATATCGACGCCTTACTCACATCAAAAATATTACTTAATAAATAAAATGGCGAATCCCAGTTGCCTGCCTAATTGTATGATCTAATGTGGTTCCTCTCCTGGTTTCCTTTCCATATTTTGCATCCTTACCATTGACTTGTTTCCTTCGAAAAGTTAAAGAAAAAGCATCGAATGTGACTGGGCCGAGGAAAAGCCTAAAAGAGGGGTAACATCTGCTCGAAACCTCTCTGTAGTTTCCCTATTTATTTTCTCTTGCCTCAGTTTTTTGGCATCGTCATCGTTGCAACTTCATTGTCAAAGTTGGCCAAGACGGCAGGGTGGGGTCTTCAAGGGAAAGTGGGGAAAGTGCGGAACTGCAAAGAAATGCTCAAAAATAGCGTCTAGCAAATACCGAGAACGAGAGTGGCGAACAACGAGCTGCGGCCTGCCAGTTGGCGCTAATTATATGTAAATAGCTGGAACGAAGACGCCGCGCGAGGTGCCAGATAATTGGCCCTCATGCAACTGCCAAGAACAGTTTGCAGCCGGAATGATCAGGAAAACAGGCAGCGAAAGGGAAATGGTGAAATCGTCAACGCGTGACAGACTTCAAGTGCCGACTTCCTCGCTCTGAAACATGTTACAACCATCTTGCGAATTTATGTTACTAGACTTTACCCGTTCTCAAGATCTGTCCTAAAGAGTACGCAATCCTGGCAATACAGTACACATTTCTTTTAATTTCAGGAAATTTAAATTGGCCCAAATGCAAAAGCAATTAGCTCAAATGCTGGACGAATTCCTCCGCATTTAGGTCATTAGAGAAGAAAAATGTCATAACACTTTTCAGTGTGCGTGAGAACGCATTTCCCCCTGCCTCCTTCCTTCCCCAGGGACAACTTTCAGAGCAGCATTACAAAATTTCACCAAAAAATTCGGAGAAATGCCAAAATAAACGAGTGGGTCTCGGTGGAGTGGGGGCAGGTGGAAAGGTGGGGGATGCTCCACATGAGCGACAGTAACCAACACGTACAAAACGCATAAACATTCTTGCCTAAGTGAGTTTGTACATAAATTTGGACCAACTTGCGTTGCAGGATGCGTTACAAGGAGACGTTTTTGTGCGGGTTCCAGGATCTCATGATGGTGGATTGGAGGGGGGGAAGTGGAACTGCGGAGGAGCTAAACTTACGCAAAAATCCATGGGTAACCAAGCAAGTTGGGCGCTTAGCCGGACGACTCTGTCTGAGTATTCTATTTTATTTCTGTAGCTCCTGGCAATGCAGAAACCGTACTGAGGTGGATATATTCCAACTTTTCTCTTCTTAACTTCAAATTGGTGATGTAACCAATCATCCAGGCGAAGGTCAGTTTCAAAAAAGATTAATGTTTCTTAACGTCTATGCTTAGCTTTGATTATTGAGCTCAGATTCGCTTTTGGTTATTTTTATGTCCGTCACTTGAAGTGTACGAGAATCCCCTAAAGTATAACCTATATAAACATTCAAATAATTTCATATATTTTTGAAAGGATTACCTTGTCCACATGAACTCACTCACACTCATTTAATTTTATACTAAATATTTTAAATCGAATGAAATTTGCCGCTAAATAGCATTAATTGGATAAATGCAATTTTTCGACGTGAAGAAATGCTTGAATCGATTTTCAAATTTCCAAATAAATAACTTATTTACTTTGCTTATATAAGATATACATTTTCTGCTAGCTGAAGCCTTGAAATCTTTAAAACCATTCCATCATTTATTATCTTATTCTAATTTAAACACGTGGAATTTTATATGTTGACGAAAAAATGTTGTCTTAATTTAATTCCTACAGATCTTTAGGTAGAGGAATGTTAAAAAGAAAAAACGTAGTCCTTGAGTCTTAGAACAATTTAAACAAAAACAATTTTTTGGTCTCTACAAACCAGAAATCGCTTATATTTCAGATTCAGCGATAAAAATATGTGATTTAAAAAGTTGGAGTTCAGGTTAGTTAAGGTAATATTGTGCATAACCATAAAGGTTATACGAACGATTTACAAAGCTGCACTCGAAATTATTCAAAGAATCATGACGATATCATTGGCTGTTTGCATTATGCAAGCGTTCCCGGTCCTTTGAGACTGATGGCATTTTCCGAACACCCACCTCCACACCTACACACCCGCACACCAACACGCTCGCAGTCGGTAAAGAAGAAACTTTAGTAGCATATTTCACGGCGTTGCGTCCGAAGAGAGCGCTTCGAAGAGAGGGCTCCGAAGAGAGGCGCTCAGCGAAGAGCGGGCTTGGGGCGAAAGAGAGCACTGCTCGCATTACTGACCTACATTAAGTAAAAACTTATTTATGCCGGCTGGCAAATTGGTTCCCCAAAGCATTGGCAGCTCTCCCGCCTTTCCCCTCGGCTGTGATGGATATGATTGTTGGTAGGACCTCCCCTTTCCCTACCCCTTTCTCCCACAAACTGGTCACTATTACTGCCTTTGTGGTTGTTGGCTTTAATAATAATGGCTTGCAATTTGCATAAATAATGTTTGATTTTTGCATTGATGAGAGGAGAGTTTGTTGCGCGTGTGTGTTGGCTTGGCGAATTTAAATGATTGAAAGCCCGGTCATCACTTGGGAATGCCCAACCGGAGATTTTGACCGGACTCTGCATTTAAATTGGTAAATTAGTAGAGAGAGAAAGAAGATACATCGGGCAGGGAGAAAGTGACTATATTTGAGGGCTTCAGAACTCTTTATGAGCACCTAAGTCAACAAGAATACAGCTATTACAAACGGCTTATTTGCTGCCTTCACTAGAAGAGGAGTAAAGGTCCTGTGAGGTCTCAACCTGTCGCCGTGCTGTTCACGCGTTAACAGAGCTCTGCCTCTGTTGCTCTCCGCAGGACGCTGCTCTCTTGGCTTTGGCCCTCGGCTCGAGTTGGCATCTTCGCGAGTCCGCACGGAGCTCCCCGAACTGCGACACGAAGGACACTCGGCGCTCGGCACTCGTGACGAATGGCGGCGATTATCGCCCTTCGAGGACTTTGTGTAATCAGTGCGTCCTGCTAAGCAAATTAGTTTAGTATGGTTTTAGTGAGCAACGCCGACGGTCGCGCCACTTCGCAGCTCGCAACGCGGTAGTGCCGAAATATACGCGCTCGCCTTTGAGTTCCTTTCCCGAGACAGTGCTTCCGAAATCATCACAGGATAATAGCGACGCAAAGTACGTAAGCGGAAGAAACAGCCAGAATTAAATAAATAACTAAGTGCAAGACACAACCGGAGACGCTGGCTGCCAACTCCAATTCGGTACTTCATTTTTCACAGCCCGCTTAACGCCAATTGTGCCGGCTCCTCGCTCCTCGCTCCTCACCGGGAACTGAGGTCCTGGCTGTTTACCCTTGCATCCTGATTTTCTGATTTGCCCCTCCCTGCTGATTGCATTCTTGGTGGCAAGTCGAGCGTGGCTCATTAAATGGCCGAAGAAATGGAAATAGATTGCGGGTCCGACTTGCGGAAAAACAATCACAGCATTCCTCCTGGATTGTAGAGCTCGGAAAAGGCAGTTATGGAAAGTCCTGGCGGCCTTGTGACACTGCGGTATTTTGTTCGCAATTTCACTTTGCCTGTCACGCCAATTGAATTAATTTCACCGCGGAATTTAGGATTTAATTTGACATTTAATTATTTCAATTAAAAGTGGCCTGCAAAGAGCAGCGTCAAAAAAAGAGGCCGAAAGCATAAAAGTTGCAGGATTATGATCACACAGAATGAAACGGAATTATGAAATTTTGTTGAAAAAACATTAAATTACTTTTACCAGTGGTTGACAACATAAAACATTACATTACATTGAAACTGTGGTGGGCGTCAAAGCTCGTAAGGTCAACAAAAACATGTTGTTCTATTTAATTCACTTAAATTTACTATTTAATTTTGGACTAGGAACACGTCGATAATAACATAAACAAAGCCTAATAAAAAAAACATTTTTGGGATACATACATATGTAAGTTAAATTGGGAATAGTGCAAGGCGACGCTCTTTTGATAAAATTGACTACAATTGGGGACATTACATTTAATTTTAGGGAGTTTTCATTGATTTCGAATTGTATGGAGCTGGAATGTGCCAGTAAATATTTATTCGAACTTCTTTTAATGTCATGTCTATATCATTATGTTTCAATATGTTTACTAGACAAAATTTCAGTCAGAAGTGTCTTCACTTCTGACCTTATAAAGTATACATATTGTTGATCATCGTCGCCAGGCCAATTTGTTTGCCTGTCCGCTTCAGCACAATGGTCTCTAGGCTTAAAAACTAACGGCTGCAACTTTTTTAAACGTTTTGTTGCTATTGCGACGAAAAAAATCCATCGACTAATTTATATGGCTGTCAATCATAGGAACTCTTGCTTGTCGAAGTTTTCGTACTTTTTATTGTCCTTTTTATATCGAAGAGTTATTTGTAACTGGTAGAAGGAAGTACCAAAAAGTATATATATTCTTGATCAGGGTCGTCAAATGGATTGATCTACATCTTTTTTTCCGTCCATGTTCTTATTATTCTAATTCTTAGGCAGCGCAGTTTCCTAACTTTTATTTACCACTCCAACTATTACGCCTACAGATCGCATTCTGTGGCTCCCAAAGTTCTTCTGTTACAACAAGAAAGGAAGCTAGATTCGGTAAGCTGAATCTTATATACCCTCGGAGTCACCAAATATGTCGAACAAAATATATAAAGGCTAAACAACATCGAAGCTAAGACGATTTTTTATTAATTTCCCATATTTTCGACTATTGTTTAAATGGCAGCGATATGATATAGTCGTCCGATTTTTACGAAATGAATCTTTTTTCCGTTATTTCTATATAGATTTTTATAACCTTGCAGAGCCAAGGGTATTATAATTTCGGTCAGAAGTTGGCAACGCAGTGAAGGAAACACCTCAGACCCCATAAAGTATATATATTCTTGATCAGCATCACGATCTGAATCGGAATACGTCTGTAGGCTGCCGCCTGTCCGTCTGTCCTCCTGTCTGTTTCTATATAAACTAATCTCTCAGTTTTAAAGCTATCTTGATGAAACTTTACCAAAAGTTGTGTAGTTGTGGTGTTTTCTAACTGCTATTGAATTTTGGATTAAATTTTATCAAAATCGGATAACTCTATTATATGTATAGCTGTCAAAGGAAATATCGAAAAATATATACATAAATAATGGAAAAAAAATTATAACGTCGTTGTTTTTAATCCCACGAGCATGATTTAAAAAATTTGGAGTTTATCAATAACCCTTGAATCGAAAAAATTGCATTAAAATCCGACAACGTTATCATATAGCTGCCATAGGAAAAATATCGAAAAATCTATATAGAAATAACGGAAATAAAATTATAACATCGTTGTTACTTTTGAATTACGAAATAAATTTCATAAAAATCGGACGACTATATCATATAGCTGTCATATGAAAAATAGTCGAAAAAATAGAAAATTAATAGAAAAATTGTCACAGCTTCGATATTGTTCAGTCTATATGTATTTTGTTCGACATATTTGATGTCTGCAAGGGTATATAAGTTTCGGCTTGCCGAAGCCAGCTTCTTTTATGTAACCTCGGGTGTATTAAAATTATAATTTTCATCAAAGTCAAGTGGCAATCGTGACTTCGGAAATGCTGTTTCTCTGAAAAAATGCCAGCCCTTTTACTATGTAGTTTTCGATTCATCTGCCACTATACCAAATACGACTACGTAAACAAGCTTTCCGAGAGCATTTCGCTCGTTTCGAGTTATCACTAAATTAATGGAAGCCCCGTCAAGTGTCAGATTTTGGGGGGAAACCAAACCGCTTTTGGCTGGGTTGTGTTTACAAATTTGTAGAGCGCTGCTCGTCAGCGCTAATGAATAGGTGGGGAGTGTTGTGCGAAATTATCAAATAAAACGGGCAGAAGACCACACAATTACACACAATATTTTCGCACACGCCCCCGATCGGAAGCAGAATAAACAACATGAGCACGAAATTCGGCTGCTGAAAGCAAGTGCATGGGGTTCGTGGTGGAATGCCTTGCAGTGAGCGACATAAAATATGCGAGGGCGCACATGCACAATCACACGCACATCACATACTATACACACACTGATCCACACACACACGCATCCGAGCGAAGCTGACACAGTGGGTGGGGGAATATTTTATGCACTTTATGCGGCTCGGACGGCGCTTGCTGCTGGGATCGCTAATTAGGCAATATGCACTTGATTGTGTTATAATCATTAAAACCGGAAATGCATGGCCTGCCCACATAACACAAACGAGCGAACTCCCTGCCACACGCACACATGCACTGCCGGGGGCTGTCAGGTGGCGGAGAACATTTCACTTCATATTTTTCGGGTCTGGGGCAAAAGTGTTTTGCCAAAGTTTCGGATTTCTATCGCGAAAAACAAATGGAGGTGCGCCTCCTTAACTTTGGCTAGAATTTACATTAGTTTCGAACATTTTTTCTAGATATAATCCCTACTTTCTTGAAGGACGAAAGTTTTTAAGGACTTTAATAACGACCATCCTTCCGCTCAAATGACGGAAAGTCACATCAATGGCCGCGCCGGAAACGGAAGTAGAGGCAAGCAAACACGTGTCGGAAAAATGTCTGCTTGCAACATTGTGTGTATGTGTGCCATGCACTCACACTTACTCTCACTCATACACTAACACCCCCGCAGCAGGCGCCGAACTGCATATGTAAAGCGGCTTGTAAGCTGGCCAATTTTTTATGCATTTATGCATTTACGTCCCCCCCGCAGCTGCAACCCCGCCCACCTCTCGCCCACTGGCCGCTTTTTATTAAAGTTGCCCGTTAAGAAAGCGCAGGAACCGCAGCACCCGACGGCACGCCCCTTCCCGCGCTGTTACCTCCGCCCAAACTCCGTTTTGTAGGTTAATCAAATGCAAGTCGAGGAAAATGCACAGCTTCGTGGAAAGGGGGAAAGTGCAACCGCTGCTTTTGGCCAGTTAGAGTGAGCGGGCGTTGGAGCAAACATTTTGCCATCTTTTTGTATACGCATCTCGCATGGCTTGTTATATTAAAAGAAATTTCCCGACCGAGGAGACAAGGCGTGGAAAACAAGTAGCGGCGTGGTGACTGACAGCCAAGATGGACGGCGCTGTGATTTGATTTTTATTCCGAGCGATGCACAGCAGCAGCTGGCAGCCAGTGAGCAGATGAGTTATTGCAAATGATGTAAGTGCCGGCACTAGATGGGGCTTTAATTAAACAGAGGAAAACCGACGCATAACTTAGTGTAATAATTAATATAAATCACAGTTTCGGCTTCCGAATTTGAGATGAGCTAATTTCTTTAATTTATTCAATTAAAATTTGGCTTAGACCTACAAATTAAAGCTATCACTCATAACTACATACTCTCAACTTTAGTTAATTGCAAACAATTCAAGTACACACATTTATGTGTGTGCAAATGGAAACTATATTCTTTGTAAGCAAGTAGATTCATATTACTTAAAAATGACAGCTATTTCGGTTTGCTGTATAGTATTTATCAAATTAGGTGTGTTAAAAACAAGAAAGGAAGCTAGCTTCGGCAAGCCGAAGCTTATATACCCTTGCAGTCATCAAACAAGCAGTCATCAAACTCGAAGCTATGACGACTTTTCTATTAATTTTCCATATTTTCGACTGTTGTTCATATGGCAGCTATATGATATAGTTGTCCGATTTTTATGAAATTTTTTTCTCGGTTCAAGGGTAGTTCATAAAGTCGATGTTGTAAAAATCATGCTCGTGGAATAAAAAACAACAACGTTATGATTATTTTGCCATTATTTCTATATATATTTTTTGATCTTTCCTATGGCAGCTGTATGATAGGGTTATCCGATTTTGATAAAATTTAATCCTTAATTCAATAACCGTTAGAAAACGCCATCTTGAAGAATTCAAGTCGATCTGATCAAAAACAACGGCGTAATAATTTTTTATCCTTTATTTTTTTGACCTCTTGTATGGGAGCTATCCGATATAGTCGGCCGATCCGGCTCGTTCCGACTTATATACTGCGTGCAATAACTACACAACTTTTTGAAAAGTTTCAACACGATAGCTTTAAAACTGAGAGACTAGTTTACATAGAAACCGACAGGAGGACAGACGGACAGACAGACAGACAGACAGACGGACAGACGGACAGACGGACAGACGGACAGACGGACAGACGTACATACATATTTCGATTCAGATGTTGATGCTGATCAAGAATATATATACTTTATGGGGTCTGAGGTGTCTCCTTCACTGCGTTGCAAACTTCTGACTGAAATTATAATACCCTTTTGCTCTGCAAGGGTATAAAGATAAGCTATGTCGATTGTATTATATGTATTTTTTCTGCTGTACATTTGCTTATATGCTTTAAAACAACGTTTTAATTGTGTTTCCATAAATTTAGTAGTTCGCATCCTACGGCAGCTTTATGATATTGGCTTCGGATCATGATATTAACGTAACCAGAAAAACAAGAGGAGTAGCTGCCCATAGGTATACCCGTTAAATAATAAATATACCCTTTTTACTTTTTTACTGAAAAAAAAAAATATCAGTTACTAAATTTTAATAGGTGTCTAAACTTTTCCACCCCAAGAATTTGCATGTTCAAATAGATATCTTTATATCTTAATAAATAATTATTCTTGGCAAAAACTAATTTTTTAAATAGTTTCCATTTGAGGTTACAAAATGTTAAAAAAAGGCTGAACCATACAAACTCAAATTTTTTTGCTCTCACTTGTTTTTATATATTTTGATATATAACTAATATATTTGTGGGTAGAAAAATGTACTATATAAGAAACATTGAACTTTTTTGGTAAGAACAGTACCAGCAAAACAAAAATCTGAGTGATATCTTCAGTTGTGTCCTAAGATTAATATTCTAATTCCGATGAACTCCGCACATATTTTGAGCGGAACGAAATACTAGTTGGGATAATTTTTCTCTTAATGCCATTTCATGCATATTACCAGAGACAGTTACCGGTCTCCAAAACGAAACAAGCCCCAATCTAGCCCCTTCCAGTTAGGTTGACATCAATGAGCCCTTTATTTGGCATTCTGCTGCAGTTTTTGACACGCGAAAGTAGCAAAAAATGGTTGTCAAATAAAATAAAAAAACAAGACGGATAAGGGTAAAATGTATGGTGAAAGAAATGCAGGAATTATGCAATGGGACGAAACATAAAAAAACGATTCTTTTAACGTTTTAATAACAAAACTAATATTATTAATTGCGCAGACTATGTGATATTCGCAAAAAAGGTTAGTTATTTAAATTTGTGGTTATATAAATGTATACAATTTTTTATTTGTTTATGTGTATTTTTATTTCATTTTCAATGTTTCATGGCTATGAAGTATTCAAATAATCTTTATTTTAAAGAAAACATTTAGAGAACAGACATTTTTTATGCGTATAATTTTGTAGCAGACAGTTAACCATTCGGTTTATGACTCCAAAATATCCGGTATTTATAAATTTTATGTTTGTAAACAAAGAGCGAAACTCAATTCGCTGGTATCCCATCAGTTGGCAAGCAATTTGGTCATAACCAATGTACGAGTACAAAATCCCTTTTGCCCGTCGAGCGACGGGTATGAAGAGCAGTGTCCTGAGGGAGATATCGTTTGTTACTTCATTTCCGAGGCAGCCCGGCGAAAAAGCCCGAGAAAGCATGAATGCCGTGGATTAGCAACTGTCACTGACAGTTGGAAATCATAGACGCCATTTAGCTGGCTGCAAATCGCTGGCCGCATTTCTTTGTTTGTCATTTAACGATTGACAGCTGGCGATAAACAGAACGAAACGAAACGAAACGCGGCAGTACGGGGACCTGGCTAAAATGAAGGCTGCCAATGAGCGAAATGAAAACAGTTTCATGAAAGGTGGGACCCCGCCCAGCCATCAAATAGAAATGTTAATGACGCACCCGGCCCACATCGAAAAGGTGTCAACTGCCTTGACTTTTTACTCCGCCGGATTGCCTAGTTAACCGCCCATCGGCCAGGGAATTCGTGTCCTTTCCTTGTCCGACCATTTATCATTATCACGTTGGCGGACTGGTCGGCCCATTTGCCTTGGGAACAGCAGATGGGTCTCCGGGTCTCTAAGCTGTTTATCAAAGATAGCGGAAGACCAAGGAAACAATGGCCGACGAAATGCGATGCCGAATCTCTTCTTAACTCCAGTCACTTGGGAGTCTCCTTCGATAGGGGATATCACTCATAATTTGGTGGATGTGGATAATTGATGCTGGCAAGGCAGTGCTGTTAAGGGATAATGCTGGTTTAAACAATAATAATACAAATATGTTAAAAAAATCTAATTAAAGTGATATTGCCCTCCTCTGCAAGGATGTTATATTATGACTTTTTCAAAAAATTTGTGTGCATCAATCTTATGCCTCCCTCTTGCAGTCTTTCTTGACCTGATCTTGGGTTGAGAAGCTGAATTAACCGAATATATAATATTTTAAATCGCTTCTGTACTATTAGGGTTGTATGTACCATATAATTTCACGGTTTTTTAAGTCACCTTGTGCATTTAACTACACTTGAATAAATTATACTTCTTTACTCTAACCCGCACGAATAGAAGGGTTAGATATAGGCTGCTTCACTTTATAAATATTAAAAAACAATTGCCATAATAACTTGGTAACTTGGTTACGCCTCTAAAATGTTTGAAGTAGAGTAATCTCCATCCAAATGAAAGGGTTATTTTTAATTGTAAACAAACGTGGAAACATTTTAGAATGTTTGTTAAAACATTAATAAGCCTTCCAGTTTCACGAGACTCTGTTGTTGCCATGCGTGTCAGCCGTTTAAGCCAATTTATGAAATAAGAAGCCATTTGTCACGTTTCGTTCAAGTTTTCAGCACACCCCTGTTATCTCCTTTATGCAGTCGGTTCCCTTTTCTCTTTTACCCTTTTGCAGCGCTTTATGTGTCTGCTATCTTTATGATTTGGCCAGCGAACACAGCGAGCAGACAATCCCGCCAAACAATGCCGCAAATGGCCAAAGGCCAAAGGCCACGCAAAGGTGACAGAGCGCTGGCGAAAGAATAATAATAGCGGAATCCAACCCGGCATTATTTTTCATTAATTTCCACCGGTCAACTGATTACATAGCAGCGAATGGGCGGCAGACAAGGATGATCTGCGGTGGCAACATTAAGCAGATAATGGTAATATTAATAATGGAAATGGCAGACCCTTTCCGACCCATCGATAAAACGTTGGCCGGGCTGCCGTGGAAATCATGGCCAGGGATCTGACCGCAATTAGTTGATTGCCAGCACTCAATTTCTTCAAAGATGGCAAGTGCTTTCAATTTCATAAGGAGCAACTCCATATTCCTGCCTGCTATCTGGTATCTAGCCTTAACCATCTCTGCCACTTTCTATGGGCCACACTCGACGGGAAATTAAACTTGTCCAAAAGTTTAAATGCCTTTCTGCCGCTTTCCGTTGCGTTGCGCTTGACTTTTGTTTTCAAGTTTCTCCAGATTCCCCGTTGGCCTGGCCGCGTCTTGTGCGGCTTCTTTCAACTCATTTCCCCCATCTGCCTTCCCCGGAGTGAATGTGTTTCCTCGGCTTGAGTTTTCTAATATGGCCGCTCCCAGCAATTAAAGAAAACTCCGGCCTTCGCCTACGAAATGTATAAATGATACATATAGGAGTGGAGTGGAGTGGCACATCTTCCCAGAGGAGGCTAAATACGAAGCCGAAAACGACTTGCGGTTCGAAATGCTGCACTTTGCTTATGTGGTGGCAAGTGAGGCATGTCAAGTTGCCCAACCGCCCCGTCTACTTTCATAAATTGGACGAAGCCAGTGCGTATTTCAAGGGCCTACTCCACTTCCCTTCCAAACCTCATTCGAGTCAAGTTGTATTTTGAGCAAATACTTAGTACATTTACGAACATAGATAAGTTGTATGCTTTAAGAATACGCCCATGTAACCAAAGTTTTGCAAAAACCTAACAAGTTAATATGCGCCTCCTTGTTTTTAAATTCGATGTTGTAACATCGTGGACAACGTTTAATTACATATTATTCTGCTAGGATAAAGTTAAAAAATAACACCGCTTTCCAATTTCCAGAAAAAGTACGCTGATGAAAATAAAAAAAAAAAATCATAGTAAAATTGTATGCCGTTTGCTTATGGGCGTGGATTTTACGGATTCGTCGGCCTTGTAGTGTTCGTTGCACCATGTTGCTATGTTACTTGCTCATGTAGTTTTCAAAATTTCTATGTTTATGTAGATGAACGAATCGACTCGTCTGATACTTGTTAAGCAACTAAAGCAGTAGTAGTAATCCTAAACAAATTTTGAAACTTATTAGTTTTTATTTTATGGACAAAAGGACAATTGCAGGAGACTAATAATATTAATTCAATGTATATTTATTAAACTGTCACTGTCACTAGTCCCCTCTTGTTAACAATTCTGCCCTTCGTTTTCATCCTAATATATGGTCCTGAATAATGCATAAATACCACAGCAATCAGGGGGGATCGCGGGCTGAGCAGGTGCATGGATAATGCGACTATATTCAATAATAAAAAATAAATAATTAATGCAGCGCCAGAGAGGAGGAAACAGTGGCCATTATATATGGGCTAAAAGTTAAAAGCATGTCACTCGATTCGCATAAATAACTTACATGGACTGAATATTGTTTTTTCGCCTTCCTATTTGCAGCAGAAGGCATCCGTGGGGACTCGAATCTGGCTCGACGTTCGTTGTGATGCATCGGAAATGTTTTCCAACTTCTACTCGGCCGAGAGCTGAGCAAAGGGATGTGCATAAATACTTGAGAGTTGCGGAGAATCGAAAGTGAAGCGGAGGAGCTAGAGGAGCTAGAGGAAGGATCCCAGCAGCAGCCAAGTGCCGAGCAATCAGAGGACAAACAATTACCGAAGAGGACGGGAGAAGGAGCAGCCGGACCGGCGCTGGCAAATAAAAATGAAAATTAAAATATTTCCGCTGACAGCGGATGCAGCGACGATTGCCGCGCGTCGCCAGCAACGGGAAGCGGGAGGGGGAGGGGGAGGGTTGGAGGGGTTGGACAAGGGGAAGGGGAAGCTGCGGCGGAAGCGAGAAATGCCGGAAATACCCCCACGGCTAATTGTTGCCGCTGCCACCGCCGCAGTCTCGCTCCTCTGCCTCTCCTTCTCCTTCTCGCCTTCTCTCTGCGCCGCCCAGGAGAGCGACGACGAGGGGGAGCTGCTTCACCTGGACCAGCTGCACCACCAGCACCAGGAGTTCGTCATCGGGGAGTCCGAGGAGCACGATCACATCGCCCACCACCTGGGTGAGTACAGACGGAGCAGATCCGAGTCATGAGCAGGTGAAACCAAGATTTTACCTGCTCATGCAAAGCAATCGAGAAGTGGAGTAAGCAGGGATACCAGCTGACTCTTTTTCTTTGTGTATAACTACAAACAATCTTTGTCGTACGAGATGTAGTAGAGATAATTTTGGTGTTATTTAGAGCACTTAACTTATATAATAAATTAAAAACAGATAACCTTTTTTTCTTATTATAAAATACAACTGGCACCATCATGCTGTTCGATGCTTAACAAAGGAATGCATTCCAGAACCCAAATACCCGAAATCAGGATTTAGTCTCTGATATATTTTAAATCTCTACCCAACAGTTACTCTACCCGAAGTTACAGTATACTTCGAATCTTCCTTTTATTCTGTACGGCATTATACTGAAAGATATAGTATTTTCCCGTTTTCGATTTTTCCTTAAAGTGACTGATAGTCCCATTGCTTAGCACCCTCCTCATTAGCATCAAACCACTAAGCTATCGTAAACGAATGGCATTTTCCTTCTTGCAATCGTGGTGGATTCCACACTCACACTTTCCTTGCACTCACAAATTCCTTTGGGCTGGAAGATGTCTCTTCCTGCCAGCGAATAGATTTGTCATCCTCCGTCAGTTTGCGACCAGCGTAATCGAACAGGACTTTGGCCCCATCCATTCGACTTGGTTTGTGTGTGCTGGTCGCAAGGTCGAATTTGACGCCTTTGCCAAGTGCTAACAAAAAGTTTTGAGTGGCTTAAGCCCTGCACCCTCGCCAAAGTTATCTGGGTGTCATTTCAAGTGAATTATGTGACTGGCAGTCTGGCCGGTTCCAAAAACAGCTTGGCTCATTGGGCAAATACTAAGGGTGAGGAAGGGACAGGGAAAGCGGAAGGGGGAGGGAAGGGGGAGCGAATAAACCCCTCGGGGGGAGACGAGTCTGAAGCACGTGCTTGGTTAGCTTTAGTGGCTGTTTAAGTTGTCATTGTCCGCCCAGGGCCCACAGCATAATTAAGGGGCACACATGGCGTATGCGTATTCTGGCTTACTCCTGACCTGACACACGCTTTCCCACTCTTGGCCCCTCCCCTTTCCTCCGGGCTCACACACAAGTGACCACTTAAGTTTTCTTTGTCTACGGCTTGTGGGCAGCAAGCCGAATCCTGCGCCTCCGCATCCTCCGCATCCTGTCCCTATCCCCATCCCCATCCTCTATTCCTTTTGCTGGAGCGGCTCAACAAGTGGACAAACGTTGACATTGCACACAGTGTTCAACCTCTGGAAATATATATTCTCCCCTGCGAATGTGTGTGTGCTGGTGGTGGTATCTACTTATGGCTAAAAGTGATTGACATTGTGATTGATGGAGCTTTGGGTCGTCAGATCTGGGTTTATGACTTGACATGATGGCCAACTGTCCCGCAGAGGACCCATGAATTTCCAGAAAAGCTTAAGTGAAATTCGAAACTTTCACCTATCAAGCATTTTCATATCAGCTTAAACAAATTTGTTTCGTTAACTTTTTGTGTAAGTTTTGAATTTATTTTTTTGAATTTAAAACGAAAATAATTTCGAATTAAAAAACGAAAATAATTGGAAAGTAATCAAAAAGTATTTTAATTAACAATATAAGTTATAATAGTAGAAAAGGACCTGATAATTTCTGTCAGGAGCAATAAACTATCAAAAGGAAGCTCACGTTATTTCCTAATTTATTTATTAGTTCCTTTGTAATAGAAAGATATTAATTAAATTACTACTAGCTTATTTCTAAAGCGCTGGCTGCAAAGGGTTTCGGCTTGCGTGATTATCTTATTTATCTGAAAACAATAATATACTTGGTGACGAAAATTTTCTTTGTGTTTACTTGCCATAAAATTTCAGATTCAGAAACAAAAAAAAATATATGTATATATTAAAGATGTGCGATATATGTTATACTGTTGCAACTGAATTCTATCCCATATTACTATCGAACCAGGCAGACTTGTCAAAAGGAAAATCGTAATTAACAGTCTTTAAAAAACAACCAAATCAGTTCGGTCAAAATGCGTGTAAAAACCTTTATTTACATACAAAGTATCAGCAACCAAAATGTCCACAAGAAACCGGTGTTTCAAGAAATAAACTCAAAGAAAATTTAGGCACACTAAAAACAAAAACAAACAAACAAAATTCGCAACACTTAGGGGAAAATTTCCCAGCTGTCATTTTTGATTCGCGTTCTTTAGTGTTTTAGAGTTATTAAGAAGATTTACAATAGGAGATTTATAGAAGATTTACAAGAGAGAAACTATCTTGCCTTTGTTTTTATATGCGTACTAATGTGCATTTGTGATATACCTAGGTATAGTAACAAGAAAAAAGTACAAGTTTTTATTTTTTAAGGTAAAGTTTTTAAAAAAAAATGAAAAGGGAGTTCTTAAAAATAAATTGTTACAAAATAGAAAGACTAAACTACGGAAGTTTATCCTACTTTATACCTATTATCCCTAATCAAAAAGGCCCTTTCACCAGTCAAAAGTTAAAAAGCAGTTCAATTCAAGAATGTAACGCCGAATCAAGAGCCAAAGTTGTTTGCAAATATTTGGATCTCGACACTGATGACCAGCCAATTTGCCGAATAAAAAGCGATTTCCGCCAATTCACAGTCAGCATGAGTTTTTAAAAATCTATGTTATGCCCCAAAACTGCGGATGCATCAAAGTCGAGTTACTGCACCTAAGCGCTCTATTTGGGTTTCAGTTGGGTGTCAATGATCCGCGGAGAAGCTTTGCTTTAGTCAAATTTAATTTCCATATGATTTTTCCCAATCCACGCTCGCCGCACTTCCTCTTCCACCGCTCGACGACTTTTTGCAGCTGCAATAGCCGCTGATGTGCAGGCAATTGTTTGACAATTTTTCAACAATTTCTCCACGGACTGCAAAAATGTTTCGCCCCTTTCCACTTTCTCCGCTCCCCGCGCTCTGTGTCAATTCCCCTTTATTCGCAACCATTTGCCGGTTGTCTATGCCCTGTGTTTGTGTTTGTATTTGTGTTTGTGTTTGGGTTTGTGCTGGTGTTGGTGTTTGGCTCTGTGCGTGTTGGCTTTTTTCACACGCTTTCGCGCTGCAGCTGAAAGTATGCGCGACTTTTTCACGCTGGGCTTGGCTACAAGGACCGGCAGCCAAGCGCATGAGCTGCCGAGTGGAGCGGTAATCAAAGTGGGCGGCGTAGAGGGGAAGGGGGAGGGGGGGCGGTGCTCCTGGACTGCAGGACAATCACGGGGATGTTGGCCTTTGAGGCCGTGCTGTCGTTTATTTGCCTTGGTTCTCGTAATTTGTGTTTTATGTTTCATGTTGGCCGTCGTTGTTTTTCTTTCCCCTGCTGTCGCGCTTTTCCGCAGTTGCCTCCCGGCAAGTACTTGTTTAAGCTCCATTTTCCGCTCTCCGCCGCCGTTTGAAGATGCCTTGCTGTCGCTCCGATTCCCCACCTGATCTCAATCAAATGCGCAGTCAAATTTAATTTGCCGAATGTTGATCTTTGGCCAGGGGACTTTCTTTCCCCAGCTGGACATCAAAAGCGGCGCTCCGCTCAATTAACCGAAGTTTTCGCTGCCCGAAACGAGCACACAAATCGAAGCTGCAAGGAAATGAAGAGACCAGCAAGTTCTCCTCCTGCCAATTCGAAAGTCTTTCCTCGTTCTCTGTTCGCTGTGGGAAATGCAGGAAAGTTGCAACAAAGTGTTATCGGGTTTCCCGCTCCGGAACGCGCCTCATCACGTCCGCAAGCTGATGCGCTGCCAAAGTTGGCTTAGAAACTTGCCCGGCGGGAGATTGATGAGCGGGCCGTGAAGGTGTTGCGCGCAGATAAGACGCACTCGCGTCGAAGGATTTCGGCCGTCTTCCTCCTGGGAGGGAGCCGTGTAAACGCGGCTAATTGGAATCATTAGCCGGGCAGAGCAAACACTTGCAGGCACTCGGGAATCATAGACAAATTTGCGCAATTTCGGGCAGTTGTTGACACCTCCCAAAATGATAATCCGGCGATTCCCCGCCTCCGCCTCCGGCTGCCTGCTGCCTGTCTAGCGGGCCAATAAATCATCTGGGCCGCCGGCAGACAGCGCAGGAGAATTGGCTTAAATGCGTTAGGAAAATCAACAGCGCTGTCTGTGGCAGCAGGTGCTCGGCTTCCCAGGCCGGCCTTCCGCTCTTACCGCAAATAAAGGAGGAGCATGTATTAAAGCCGCCTTTCAGAGAGGGCCTAAAGCCCAAAGACCAAAGCCCTCCTCGGATGTGCGCGTTTTTGTTGCATAATTTTCGGGGCTCTGCGAAATACACTCTCATTTGTTTGCCCTTGTTTTTTCAGTTTTGTTTTGGCTACGCCTTCGCCGTGTTCGGCTGTTCCTGCTTCCTGTAACTACGTGTTCCCCCTCCCCATCCCCATCCCATCCCCCATCCCCCATCCCCTCCCCGACCTGCCACATTGTCTGCCAGCGACAATGTTCGGATGGAAAATTTAAGGCATATTTCTTGGCGCTGGGCCGCGGCAAAAATGGCATAATAAATAAATCTACTTTGAATTAGCGCCATTTACTTTACATTTATTCTCTGCCGCCGTGAAATTTATAGCGCTCAACGCACTCTTCCCTGCTTTCCGTTTTTTATTTGAAGATATTTCGCGTTTGTTGTTTCTGTCGTTTCAATTTGGCGGCGCGTGCTTTTTGGCTAATGAAGTTTTGAGGTTAGACAGCAGGAAAATGGGAGCTGCCTCGAGGTGTGCAGCTAAGTGGACATGAAGTGCGCCTCGCTTTAAGATAATTTGGGAAGAACATGGGAACCAAATCGAAGAAAATTATATGGCCGACCGAGCCTCTTTTTTGAGGTATATTCTCACTTTAAGGGTGTTTGAATAAAATGACAAATCGTGGCATTAAAGTACGTTTGTATTAAGTCATTATTAACTATTAAAATTGTTTTATCTTTATACTCGTTATGGACAAACGTTTTCATAAGTTAAAAAATTAAAGTTGTACATCTACTACAACTATATTACTATAGAGTTAACATCCTAAAGTTTTTGATAACTCCGTTAAAAATTATATTAGTTAATCAATATATAATAATAAAAATAATACAGAAATTTAAATCCGTAAAGTGATAATTTCTTTGAAGTATCTTCCGGAAACCGTTCTTTAATACATGATTTTTTTTATTGTTTATTTATTAGGTGGAGAATCTGTGCAGCAATTTAAAATTCCTTATTTATACTTTTTTTCAGTAAAAAAAAGTTAAAAGTGTATATTTATTAAGAATTAACGGGTATACTGCTAGCAGGTTGTAAATATTGGGGATAGGGGATAACAAGGCTGGTACATTAATTCTATTCTTTTGTAATTCAATTAGATCACACTTCTAGGGCATTAAATATATCTTAATGGAAGGTCATGTGGGTGGTATCTTTTAAGTCTTCTTTTGTTGGTCTCATAATTAGCCTCTTCGCCACGGAGTTAGGATGAGAGCCAAGGTGTCTGAAGTAGTTTTCAGCATGCGTTCGATAAACATCGTCTTAACAATACAGGGGTTAATAAATGAATGACAGTTAATCAATAAAACAGGATTAAATGTTTGCTCGTTAAAAAATTATTTAATTTAAGTTGTTAAAAATCGCGATTTAAACACTAACTCTTTACACTTGCAAGAGTTATATGCTTTTAGCCTTAATTTTTTTAGGCTTATAAATGATAATCTCGTTGTATGGATTTTCATAAATTCCTTGCATTAAATTGGTGTTATTAAATGTCGAACGTTGCTGCAATTATATAAGCAAAATGCGTTGAAGTAGGAATGTGTTCAAATACGAGCTATATAAACCACAAGAGGTCTGTTTTCTGTCAGTGGAGCTTTAATGTTGAGCCGAGAAAGGCAAGCAATGTTTCTTTTCTAAGCTGGCTTCTTTATCAGAGATTCGGCTACTGTGTAGCCGCTTTGCCACTGCCACAGAGTTTCCCGCAATCTCGAAATGCTCATCGCAACCCCCGGGATGCAAGGGGCCTCCCTTCCCCACCTTCATTAAGTTCGGATCTGAATCTTTCACGGTCACGTCGTATTGCCTGCAAATCACGTCATTCTAAGCACAGAAAGAGCAACAAAGACGGAGCGGAATAGTGAACTTTTTGGGCAACTTTCGGAACACTTTCTTTCGGGTTTACGTGAGGCGTCTCGAGCGGAGGCACGTAGCAGTGCCTGGAAACATTTGTTGGCCCGCTCGATGCGTTTTCCCTGTCTGCACATGGACCGAAAGCCACAAGAAGGGGAATTCACTGGCTTTGCTAGAATCTAGAGAAATGGGAAGTGACGGCGCCTGCGAGTATGCAACCCGAAATATTACAAACAGCAGCCACACAAAAGTTGTTCGCAGCAGTTGATTCTTCCTCTCTCCCGGTTTCCCAGCAATTCCTCGAGCGTACGTACGAGAAATCGAATTTATTGCATACTTTTGTGCGTTTGCGGCTGCCACAAAATGTATTTGCATTGCCAGCCAGATGCGACAGTTGTGGGCAGAGTCGCAAGAGTCGGAAAAGTGGGAAGAGTCGGAAAAGGGGGAAAAGGGGGAAAAGCCGGAACAGCCGCCCCCTGCCCAGTTAGCATGTGCTATGCGATATTGAAATGCAGACGGCTTCGACTCGAGACGTCGCAACACGAAAATTAATTGAAAATTCGGCGCCCAGTCCCCGTTTTTCCTCGTATCTACCGTATCTGCCTTCCCTTCGCCTCGGCTCCGTTCTGCGACTTTTCCGGACGGGAATCCATTTGCTCTATTGACTCGTCTGTCTGCACGCACGGAGACTCGCGTTCAAGGTCTCCCCCGGTTATAGATGACATTATTTTACGGCACAGTCGGAGTTCACGGAAAACGCCGTTCAGGAGTATGTGTGCCAAGGTGCCGGGCAAATGGAAATGGGAATGGAAATCAATAACAAAGTAGTCGGCGACCGGAGAAAACGTTATTTTTGTGCCGAACTCGCTCAAAGAGAAACAATTTAAATTAATTGTAGCCCAAACTCAGTGTACAATATACACATCCATATTATTTTGGTAAATTAGTAGATTTATTCGGGGCAAATTAACTTATGTGATTTGCTCTCCCGCCGGATTTCCCCAAGGCCGTCGTGCAATTCGTGTTTGCGCATTCAAAGCGCGAGCTCATAAACTCTAATATATTTACCCATTTGTTGGCACTGCTGAATATTTTATGGCGCGTGCCCGAAAATGCATTTACCTGTTACCCCTGGGAATCGATCCCTTCCCCATTATCGATTTCAGCTGCTCCGCCGATGCAGCTGCACAAAAGTCAAATTGCAACTTCATTTTGTGGCTGCGAAAATTACAAGCGAGCGTCTGCAAGAAGGGCGCCGAGAAAAGACCTTAAAATATTGGAAAAGTTCACGAAGCGAGAAGTTTTCCTCCCTTGGTATTCTGGGCGTGTTGGGTGCGGTTTTGGGGTTTCAGCTTGCCAATTGCAGGGAGTGCGGAGGGGCAGGGGATCTGTTTATATTCCTTACACACTCCGCACCGCAAATTGAATTTGCACTAAGGATAACCAAGCCAATATTAACTACCTCTCTAAATGCGCACTTTCTCCCTCGTTCCTCTCGTTCCGCCTCCCTTCGACGGATGAACTCTCAACTCTTTTCATGGCTCGACGGCTCTCGGAATGAAAACTCGCAGCGGAAATGCAAAATAAGGATGAGCTACTTGAGGACATACGCGAGGACTCGGTCGTCAATGCGATTCCGGAGAAAGGTAAGTCAGTTGCTATTCCACCCAAAGCTATTCCACCCGTTACACAACTTAAGGTTTCACATTCACGGGGTCTACAGACGTTTTTCTACCCCCTCAATGCACATTTGCTCCGAACGCATTTAAAGCGCTTATGAAAAACATAGATGTGTTCCACAAGAACGTTAAGCTGTACTATTAAACCATAAAATATAAGGAAAATATTACAGGACTAATTAACTGAAGATTAACTATTTCAACCAAAGAATAGGGGCTTTTATTTTCGTGGTTGATTGGCATAACATAACTAATAACTAATTAAAATAGTGTGATTTTGCCTCTATTAATTGTAGGGAACAATAGCACAAATATTTTATAAATGCAGCCATAATGAAGATTTGCCTACTTTAATCAAACAAATCAATTGACCATGCACTTTGACATTCGCTTGTTGAAGAAGCCACATTAAACAGCAGGTATATTATTGCTAAATTATTAAGTGCGTACCAGCACGGGGACTTCGGCTTCGGCTTTACTAACCCCGCTCAAATTAAGCCAATATTATTAATGTTGTAATAATAATAATATTATAATATTATTAATAATGCTTTTTCAGATAATGTACTAAAGAATCAAATTGCTTACATTGAAAAGTTAAACAAGTTTTTAAAAGACTTAAAACATTTAAATGAAACTAAATATTATTTTGTTTTTGATTGTTCTTAACAACAAAACCGATAACGACCGATAACGAATCATAAAACGTCAGACTTAAATAAACGATTAATGGGTGTAACAATCTACTATGTTTCGATGTTATAAAACCAAGAATGTATGATAACATGGATTTTATCAATCAGCAGAGCAAAGCACTGATCATTCCTAAAAGTCTGTCCGTCCATTGATTTACCAACTACTCGTATGAATATTTGCAGTAATTAATTGTCAGCCGGATGATGGTCACATCCACCGTGTTCCTTTTGTATCCCCTAAACTTATCCCCACTGTCGTCACGTGCTCAGTGCTTGTCAGCCTTCCCCTCCCCTCCCCTCCTCCTTCCACTGCCCCTGCCCCTGTCTCAACCCGGCGCCATTAAGTCAGTCGCTCTCCCCGCGCTCTCCCTTCCCGCCCGCCGCCTTCCCATCCCCTCGAGTGTCTTTGAATGCGAGCTGCTTTGCTCTTGTCGCAGTCTTTTGCTCGCTTTTAAATTTTATTTATTGTAAATTGTATTTGAAACGTGCTGAGGTTCAGTTTTCTCTGCAGTGGGGACGGCGGACAAATGTCGGGCTTGCCCTTGGCATGGATATGGGATGTAGGATATGCGATGTAGGATATGGGATATGGGATATGGGATATAGGATATGGGAGAAAGTAAGGCTGCCTGCACGGGTGTGTGTATATCTCGAACACATCTCGCGAGAGTGTGCTGGTGTGTCGTGCAACTTAATAGAGTTGTTTAGCATTTAAATAGCGCCATTTACTTGTTGTTGCTGCCCCTGGATGTTGCTGTTGCGCTTATTAAGTTGAAATGCCAGTCAAGTCGACTCGACTTAATAAAGTTCGCCCAAAGCAGCGGAAGGAAAGTGGGAAATTGTGCCTAGTGAGCTTGAGAAAGCGGTCCATTAGGCACTGGCAACTAAGCCAAAGTAGTTTATAATATTAAATGGGAGCCTCGTTCAGGCGCAGTTCTGCGTTTTCGGATTGCATCTGCTCCGGCCACTTTAAGATGTTCCGACTGAGCTGAAAGTATCTCAAAGGTGGGCCTCATTCCGCTTCAGCTCGGGTATTCGAGGCCCTGAGCACACAAAGGCGTCGCTAAACGGCGATTTGCAATTTCTTCCCCTACATCATAAACATTATGCTAAGCACTCTGAGCTGCGAGGATTTCTGCGGCATATATCCACTTCGGATCCAAGGCAAATGCCCATTAAATCCTAATTTCATATGCCCATAAATCCACTAAACAATCACACTTTCAATCCCAAGACGAAGCGCAAAATATGTAACAAATTTCCCCATATTCACACACGACCGCCTCGCTGAAAGTATGCCATAAAAGCCCCTCCCCCAAACACACACACACACAGCTCATCCCCATTGTGTGGACCTATAAATGTATCAATGAGCGGAGGCAAATCAAATGAGTTGGCAGAAGGCGGCAGACGATGACAAAACAGTTTGCCACGGAGCACAGGACCGAAACTCTCCTGACGAATCGAAGCGAAGGCTGTGTAATCGAGCTTATTAGTGGGGCTACTCTGGGATTGCCTCCATTATTGTTGTCAAGTGGGGCGCACGAGAGATACCACGTGAAAGCTAAGAAATGCCCTCTCACATCTGATCCTTGAATGGGGATTATCTTACGAAGTAAAAACTTCCAACGTAAACCAATCAAACATAACAGTCATGTTATGCTACCCAAAATGTATAATAAAAGTATTTTAATTCAAATGGTAACCGTAAGATCGTATAGGGTCCAAGTCTGAAATAATTCGGATTAAAGTAAACAGACTGTCATAAGTTTGACCGTTTGAATATTTCTTTTGGCAGCTCCTTCATCCTTTCGCATTTAGGAAGACCGTTTGGTCACCTGAGCGATATCACGTATATTATTCCTACTGACGTTCTACGAAACGATGTCCTCACAGAACGACTCACAGCCGGCCATTACCCCGAATGCCAGGGTATCGTTGACAACTCGAAACGTGATGTTCAGAAAGAGATTAGGCGGCAATAAACGGCGGAATGGGGACGCACAAACCGCCATGCGGAAAGTTGTCCTCCGCCGACGCTGCGCCTTTCCCCGCCGCAATTGAGATTTACGGCCGCATCAATAAACATCAAAAAACTCTCCCCGCCGCTTTCTTGGCCATCACCCTTGCTTATCGCCTTGTTTACGCATTTTAAGTACAAGATTGTTATGTGTTGATTTGGCTGAACCGATGCGTGCCCCGCATGTGAGAAAAAGCCTCCGTCTGGCTCCCCGCTTTCCCTGCATACACAAATGTTTTTATTTTACTTTTCTTTTTTATTTTATTATTTTATTCCGGAGCGTATGCGGAGCGCAAACTTCGTTGGGGTTGCCGAGCATGTCAGCGACAAACAAGCGCAAACCCAAACACAAACATAAAGCGGTGGCGTGAGGCGGCTAAGTTTTGAGCCCCGCCCCTTTCACCCTCCCCCCACTTTCACCTCCTCCAGCAAACCGCAAATCTGTTGCATACTTGCGGGCGCCTTTAAAGTCAACGCGCTTTTCCAACGCTTCGCCGAGCACTTGCGTTGGTGGGTGGCTCCGTGGGAGGCGGTCCTTTGATTGACTGGTTGAGAACTGGCTGACAGGCCGGTCTAGGCCACGACTGTTGATGTGGATGTTGACGGAGAGGTTGACGTGGGTTATGCTTAGTACAGCGGAATGGTCTCCATCTCCATCTAAAGTCCACTGATATCCCATGTAAATCAGGGGTAGCAAATTAAATTAAATTAAATGCAGTATTCTGTAGCTTCCAGCGATTTATTTTGCGTAAACTGTCATTTAACTGAAAGGTGATCCGCGTACACATTTTATTTTGCAACAATGGAGTTAACTCAGGACCTTCACAACTCAAGGTCAACCGTATTAACCCTTTAAAGTGAAAATGACATAATTGTAAAAGGATGCTTTGAGTTTCATAAGTACTTGAAAGTAAAAAATCCGGTTTTTGCGATAAGTAATTCAGAAAAATGCATTTATAATTTTATAATATATAAAATTACACTTTATTTAAAATATAGTCACTCTCATTGTTGATTTTATGGTCGAATTGTCTTAGAATTATGGCTCTTAACTTCAACACAAGATTCCAAGTTAAGCTCCCCTATTCTAAGACAAGTTCGCCATTGGGCTGAGATGGATTCTCATTACTGGGACTGATTATTTTAATTAGAGTGGCGTTGCGCTTTTGTCCATTCGAAACAAAGGTAGATACAGATGTTTCAAACTTCGAATATAGGAAACAACCTGATAAATACCTTGTTTTAGATTAGATTAAAAGCGAGTGAGGCACTCATCATCTCTCCCCTCTTCCAGATCTTCCCAAGTTCGGAGAGCTGTTGCAAAACGTGACTGTTCCCGTGAGTCGGGAGGCAGTTCTCCAGTGTGTAGTCGACAACTTGCAGACCTACAAGGTGAGTTGTGATCCTTTCTTTCATTTAAAATAAATATATCGTGTTAATATCGTACTGCAAACACTCTTTCCAACACGAAAAACTGGGATTATTAAAATGTTACAAGATTTTTATCTAAGTTGATCTCTATTTAGCAGAGATTACACATAATAAACTCGTACAAGATGGGTTACTATAGAACTGAAAATAAACACTGAATTGGGGTCTATTAAGTCTCAAAATGAAATGAGCCTCTCGATCACTTAAAATGTCTCACTTGTTTGCTTAATTCAAAAGTTTATGGCACACACAAAAAGGGTTTCGGAACAGTGTGTGCTGTCAGTCAAAACCATTTGCACTCCATTGGCTGAAACGTGGCTGTTTGGGGCCTGGCTTTCCACCTTTGCGTGACGAACTCCGGCTGAGTTGACCCTTTTGCTGGGCACGTTTCGGGCCCCATGGGCGTCACTTTGATTTCGTGTCACATTAAAAGGTAAACAAAACGGAAAATAAATCCCAATGAATTGCCGAAACGAAAATAGCTTGTACCCCTTTTAGCTCCGATTGTATCTAGTTATTGGAGGCCGTAGCGCTGAATGGAAATGTCCATCGGGTAATCACTATCTTGTTGCGTGGGGGCAGACAAATTGAAAGCTAGTGAAACTGATGTCTGGATGTAGGGGAAGACAAGAGTTTCTCTACCTTATAGCTTGACTGCCCAGTGGGGGATGGCTTCCGAGCCGAGTTTGTTTGATCGCCAGAAAACGAAGTCGGAGTGGAAAGGACCTCAGTAACCGGTGATCAAACAGAACTCGACCCCAGAGACGTTCGTTGGTTCACAGCTTCCGCGGATGAATCAGATTTGATGCCATGTTAGAAGTCTCCCTGATAGCATAGCAGTTCATTTTCAGAGCTATGCAATCAGGAATACTCAGAAAGTAGCACAAAACTCACGGTCACTCGAGCGATTGGCCTGCAGTTTCTTTGAGCTATATTTCATAATACCCCCGATGACAAAGGCGCCCCAAGCAAAGGTCTTTATCAACCCGAGTACTAAGAATATAGAACAAAGCCGAAATCAATTCAAGGCTGGCACAGTTTCCACTATTTTCCGGGGCTTTTCACCTTCTTGGCGACACTTCCCACTCGCCACGAGCCTTTCCGTAATAAATGAGCTCCGACCACGCCACTGGGGCATTAGCACTGGGACGGGGAATCGCTGAAAGCGATTTAGTTTTACAACTCGAATCTACCCAATATAAACGGCTTCTCTCACTGCAACGAACACTTCTTTTCCCCCAGATCGCGTGGCTACGTGTCGATACACAGACCATTCTAACGATACAAAATCACGTCATAACCAAAAATCATCGCATGAGCATAACTCACGCCGAGAAACGTGCCTGGATTTTGCGTATACGTGATGTGAAGGAGTCCGACAAAGGCTGGTAATGTACCCACTATCATTCTGCACACTTCGATACCCGACTTCGGGCTTGCCAGCTGGAAAAATAACTCTAATTGGCAAGCACTCCAGCATTAAACAATTCTAACACACAATCTCAATGCATTGCAGGTACATGTGCCAAATAAACACGGACCCCATGAAGAGCCAAGTCGGCTACCTAGACGTAGTGGGTGAGTATTCGACTTGAGATTGCGTAAACCGAAGCCAGAAGTTCCCATTCCCGTTCCCGTTCCGGTTAATCAAACAGAAATAAAACCGATGCATGTAACTCTGGGCTGGGGGCGAAATGAATTGTAATTTGATTTGATTTGAGTGGCTCGAACACTCAACTCGGGCCAAAACAAAGTTGCTGCTGATGGTTTCTGAAACTGCACTAATTGCTCAGCCGAGTGGCGATCGAAGGCAGGAACTGGGTTAGCGAATCGCAGTTGTGCAACTCCCAACTGCTCCCAATTGGCTCTAATTGCGAAAGGAAGAAGCGAACATTCGACTTGGCCCGCTCCATTTCAGCGGGCTTTGCCAGAAAGTTTTCACTTAACCAACACATTAGCTCCGAACAGAAGGACGGCAGCGAGGGGTAATGAAACAATTTACATGCTACGTGCACCTGTCCATCCTGGCCAGTCAGTCCCTCAGTCCAGTCCCTGTCCCGACGTTAATTATTCAGACGGCGTAGACGTGGAGCGGCACCGAAAAACCTCAGAGCTCGCAGGGCGGCAGATCCGCCCCGTAGGCGAATTTAAAATGGATATGCCGCTCTGACTCGTTTCCGGTCGCCCGCCCACCCACATAAGTAACCACTCCGGTTGATTGTGTTTTCATTGATGTTGAAATTCATTAAGCTCCCAGTCGCCCCGCCCGGTACACTGAGCACAACGCACAACGGCTCGCCGCGAAATAATTCACACACAGCCGCACTAAGTCCATAAGCAAAATGGCAAGCCGCTTTAAATCAGCGCGGATTTCCCAGCTGCCACTGACAAAGTGCTCGATTGTGTGGCGTGTGCTCCTGCCCTCGGAAAACCCTCCGCTCGGAAAAGCCGACGCGATGGCAACCGGCTGTTGTTGTTGTCAACGCTTTAGTAGTTTTCCACACCGCGAAACTGGCAAATAAACGGCGGCGTAAAAGCGATCGGAACTTATAAGCTGGGAGTCGCTGGGAGCAAAAGGGGCAAGCTGACAGGGCGACAAAGGATGGGAAAACGGGGAACAGGTGACTTACTCGTGACCTCAGCTAGGACAACAAATTATGTCGGCCAAGCGGGAACAGAGGCTAAGCTCCTACTTTACATGCAGCTAAGGCTGTTGAGATAATAAACATGACTAATTCGTAGACAGTGGAGTATATTTAGGCCATGTTTATTAACTTTGGGCTTTATTTTGAGAGAACGAAACGCTTAGGTTCTCATCAATTTTTATTTACTTGGTTAGTTTTCCGAATCTTCAATGATAGCCTTACCCCATAGTTCTTGGGAGCCGTCCAATCCGATGAAGTTGAAAAAGATTATTGACAAAGTTTCAGTTTCACTAGTCTGTCTATAAATATACTGGTTAGTTTAAATCGAATGTTGTTAGTCAGGAAAGGTTGTAATGTATTGTTTACTTCATTAGCTTGGAAGTACATAGCATAGTTTCGATTAATATTCAGAATTTCCTCAGAGAAGTGTTATAACACTATGGCATAACTGCGTGGTGCGTTGTTCGATTTATAATAGCCTATGGATTTTTCACTCAGTAATTGTTATTTCATCAATGCAATTGCCGACTTCAAAGCTGTGTATTGTGTTTAACAGCCATTAAAAGCAGTCAAATTTACATAATTACTGCTTTACTTTAAGCTACTTATTTATAATTGCGAAAGTAATGCGGCCATGGTTTTATGAACTCATTTTTGGGATACGTCTTGAAGGTGAATAAGGTTTTAAAATTTTTTTTGCATTAAAAAAATTTTTTTTTAAAGAAAAATATGTCGAGTTAAATTTTTAAAACAAGTTCATTACATAAATACGCAGGTAATCGAATAGTTTTTTTTAATTTTTAATTTTTTTCTATTTTTAAAAAATAAATTAACTGCGATTTTTTGAGCTGAAATCACACTTTTCACGTCCAAGTGCTGCCAAAAATAGACATAAATAACCTTAAGAACCTTAAGAAATATATCACCTTTGAAACGTATTTTAATTTTTTATTTCGGTTGATCCGGTAACGAGTTATGATGTTCACCGCAAATCACTTCTGGAGTTTAACCGTAACAGGCCTATTTATTAATATTTTATATTCAAATTTTTAACTAATACTCTTTTAAAGTTGAACAATAATATGTCATTCAAATTAATAAAATACAATTTCTTATGTCGCCCCAAAAAACCACAAATATAGCCTTTTTTGCGTTTAAAACCAACAGTCGCATTATAATTAGAAACTCGCTCCTAAAAGCTTATAAATGGTATTTTTCGGGAAATTATATGAACGTTTTTAGGTACAAATAATTATACAATTTGTTAAATAAATTTAAAAAATTGTATAATTAAATAAATTTAATTATTTAAAAATTCTTTGTGGCAACAGTTAGGAAATAAAACTTATTTTATGAATATCCAAAAGAAAAATACGAAACAGTCCCTTGAGTGATAGCCACCAAATGTAAAAAGTCATTGAAATAAAACGTGCGAAGCGAACATCCAAAAAGGTAGAAAATCAATTTTTGACAAATTTTCGTATTTTTCTCACAATTTTGGCTGTGAAGCTTTATGGACTCGTTTTGCTTTGTTTGTTGGCTGGTCTGTTGTTTTGGCGATGATTGTTTTGGCTCAACCATACGGATGGATGGGGATGGTTGCGAGAGCCAGCCAGACATTGAATCATTTAAACCAATATGTTCCCCCACTGACGTTTTGACCACGTTAAATGGAACTAGGCTGATCCAAGCCAAGGGTTCTGCAGCTGTCCGAAAAGTGCAAAAATAGAGGAGCTGATTTGAAAAGAGCTTAAAAATGGGAAAAGCGAGTGAACAAATAAAACATTTGCGTTTGTTGTGGTTTGCCCGAATCGATCGAAAATGTACTAAGCCAGCTTTATGAACGATTATTTTCTTAAAATATTTCCAAATTGCATTAGGCTTTATTGCTTTCAGTTCGACAGCCGGTTTAAGCGCTTATCAATAATCCCCAAATCAGTCAAGCTCATATCGGCCATTTGCCGTCATCTCAATCCAATTGAAATTAATTTGTGTAACGCCAATTTAATCACACATCATTTCACCTGATTTCGTAACTTATCAACTCACGCCGCGCACAACAAAGGCGGCGAAGAAAAGAAATGGCCAGCTTTGCCCACCTAAATTTATATATATATATATACACCAATTTTTGTGGGACACGAGTCGGGCTATTAAGGGAACAGAAAAGTCAACAGAGGCAAAGGCCGCTGGAGCGGAGCTATAGTACATCCAATTTGTAGGACATGACGTGTACAGCTGTGTGGGCCGGGTGAAAAGTCGGAGTACACTTTGTAAAACATGCACATCATTGTTGGCATGAAGACTTTGAAGTCACATTGTGGGTGACTCATAACTTGGCTCTCAGGCGGCCTTTGTAAAGTGGAATCCCCACAATTCCAAAACCAACGGCAACAAAGAGAGAAATCAAAGGAATCGCCCAGAAACTAATTACGGTTCGTGAAAAGGTGCCAAGAAAAATGGATTGATCGGATCGAAACTAATTCAGACCTTTTAGAGGAAACTTTCAGATACTGAAATCAAAACAAGAGAGGCTAGTTGGCCCTCGGGCAACCGGAGCTAAATGTTTCCCTTGTCTAGGTGTTTCTTTTGAAAACGGATTGTTTTATCTGATGGTAAAGTGCTACTTATGTTCTGCACTCACTTTATCCCCTGTAATTTTCTGGGAAGCGCAGATTAGTCTAGCATAAAATTAAAATGAGCTGCAGTGCAGAGGGTAAAGGGCAAAGGGTAAAAAAAAGATATTGGGCATGTTATTAAACCACGGTTTCTCTGAAACTTTAAAATAAGTGCGGAAAGCAATCGTTGTAGTACAAGAACCTTATAACCTATCTTTTGGACAAGCACTCTTTAATGGTCTAACGACAACGCCTTTTCTACTCCATCCTCTTTAACGCAAACAACTTCATCTGCAAACTGGGACCGAACCTGCTGCCCACCGACATGCTCGCAAACAATTCTCCCGCCGGCCCACGCTGCGTATGAACAACGCGCTGCCCGAAACCCTGCAACTTGGCACGTGGCTCGCTCGTCCGCGCGCAGTGCCCCCCGACATCCTGGACTACCCGACCAGCACCGATATGGTAATACGCGAGGGCTCCAACGTGACCCTCAAGTGCGCCGCCACGGGATCCCCGACTCCAACGATAACCTGGCGCCGCGAGGGGGGCGAGCTGATACCGCTTCCAAATGGAGCAGAGGGTGAGTACCGCGACTCCACTGCTGTGGGGTTCGTTGCAAAACATTTTA
Organism: Drosophila ficusphila; assembly: GCF_018152265.1. Classification (NCBI taxonomy): domain Eukaryota; kingdom Metazoa; phylum Arthropoda; class Insecta; order Diptera; family Drosophilidae; genus Drosophila; species Drosophila ficusphila. Next base: position 1,121,274 of record NW_025064569.1, read on the forward strand.
AAGGTAATTGACTCGTGTGGCATAAGCACAGGTCCGAGCTGCACAACATGCCCTTTGAGGTTGGCCAACTGAACTGGTTTGATTGTTCGGCACTCGAGCGGAGTTCGGGTTGCCTCAATCGGTGCTACTTGCAGGGCTGCTAATTAAAATGGGATAGAATAGCACTTCAGATCAAACTCTCAGTCGTCTTGGGGCTGCGCTGGGGAATTTATTGCCAAATATCTGGGATTTATGGCAGACGGGATGGATGCAATAAGCAAAATAAGGCAGGGGGCGAGCTCAGCAAACACGCCGAATATGTGCAATTTGAGTTTTTCCTCTTTGCACTGGAATCGTCAGAAGGATTTCGCTACTATTCGGTGCTGCTAAAGTGCAAGCGATGCACTGTAGGAAACGTTTTAAGAGTGTATTGATGCTAAACTATTTTCGATATACTTGAACCCCAAATAACATTTATTTGGCTATTGCTAATCACTTAACTTGTTTGTTTCCCCATGTACAGAAAAATGTGCAGAAAATTAAGAGGATATTTTTAAGGTTGAGGGTACTAGGTGCAAACCAAATCCCTCCAACAACCGTTCAGAGTACAAACTGATATGGTTTTTTGAGATGCATATTCTGCATGCATAAATATTCATAAATTCGCAGCCAGTTTGGGGAGTCTGGCTTAATTGAAACCGAATTTTCTCGCAGTGCCCTGAGATTTTGCGAGTTGCATAAGCAGCGGGAACGCGATGATTAGCTGCCGCAGGAGCAACAAGGCACCGTGTGGGGAGTTTCGAGTGTGTGGGTGGGGAGCAGGATGCCGGAGACATTCTGGCTCACACTTGGGCTCCCTGCGGAACAGAGCATCCATGGATCCGATATTAATCCCCCCGTTTCTCCCGCAGCCGTCGCCTTCAACGGATCCTTCCTGACCATCGCCAAAGTGAACCGACTGAACATGGGCGCCTACCTCTGCATCGCCTCCAATGGCATTCCGCCAACAGTCAGCAAGCGCGTGATGCTCATCGTGCACTGTGAGTATTTGGGGCTCGGCGGGTGGGGCACGGGGCATGGTTCCCGTTTTAGCATATTTAAATATTTATGGTCCTGCGCCAGGACCGCAGCTCGCAACTCCAGACCCAGACGCAGACGCAGACGCAGCCGCAGCGGGAGCAGCAGACCCAGTCACATCTACAATCACCGGCACAGTCACAATCGCAGTCACAGACTGCGAGACACACAAAGCGCCACTCGAAATCTGGCCGTGCTGAATATGCCCCGCATCTGAATTTTCCCAGCGAGACCGGGAAATGCCTTGCACCTCCGGGTGCCTCCGTGTGCCTCTGGGTGGCATAAAGCAAATAATTAAGTGTGTGCAGCTAGTTAGCATTTCAGGGCACTTTGCCCGGCTCCTCCTCGCTAATTAAATAAAAATTAAAATTGCTCAACAATTTGCCGGGAAGCTCACGGCACATATTTAAGCCGGGCCGACGGGAAACTTCTCCGGCTCCGGAGAAGCGACTCCGCTCCGGTTAGCCGACCGCAAATCGGTTCTGGTCCGATGGCAAAGCGTTTTTTGCGGCTTTGCTATAAAATTAAAAAGCAATTAGTTGGAAACAATAAATGGCAACCGCAGCGAATTGCCAAACGGCAGCATAAAGCACTAGAAAAACAATAACGATACCGAGCGGAATTTCTCTATAAATGGGAATTCTTTGTTTCCGCCCCCTCCGCATTCTGTTCAATCGCTCGAACATTCCACACCTGACGCAAAACTTCGGCCCACACATTTCCCGTCAGCTTTCCCGCCAGCTTTTCATCCCAGACTCTGACGCCTGGCCCTGGCCGTGGCATTTCCCTCTGTTTTGCAGTTCCGCCCATGATTTGGATTCAAAATCAATTAGTCGGCGCCGCCCTCACCCAGAACATAACGCTGGAGTGCCAGTCGGAGGCCTACCCCAAGTCCATCAACTATTGGATGAAGAACGACACGATTATAGTGCCAGGTGAGTTTGGATACAACATATGTTTCGACAGCACGAAAGATACTTTTAAGTACTTTTTAATAATAGCTGTAAGCTGTCTTTAAAAAAAGTATGCTTATATTTTGAGTGCTGTAAAGGTAAATAATGAAAAGCGATTCATGATTAAAAGAGTTAAGATCTGTTCTGAAATCAGTTTCAATCAAGCTGATACCCTTAAAAGGCTGGGATAAAATCGTTGCAATGCGGTCACTAACGTAATAACTGTCTCCATCAACCGTGTCCTTTTGCCGGGTTAATTTCAATAGTTTCCTTTCCCAGCCCCTCATCTACTACGTTCAATTTAATTTTCTAAGGGCCTTCAACGACGGACGGTCCATCTCCTCATTTAACCTCTTCAACTCCCCACTCATCTTCGCTGGGAAATGGACTGAGCACGATGACAAAAAGTGCTTGGAGCACAAGTAAAAAAGCGATGGGAAAATAAACATTCAGCCGAGCACTCGAATCCGCGGTCGCAGAATAACTGCGCAAGTGGACCCGCTCCACTTGACCCTCTCCCCAACAGGAAAAGGCATCGTCATCGGCGCAGAAGCGGCGTAAAAAAGTCACAGACATGCAGTCGGTCGCTCTCCTTTTTCCAGTTATTTTCAAGTTGTTTTTTGCCAGCGGAGAAAATGGAAAAAGTGATTGAAAATGACCTCAAGTCAGAAGCAGTTGCCGGGAACTGTCCGCCCGCCGCTGGATTTTAATGGAGTTTTCTGTTTTAGTTTTGAGAGGTCGGGGCTTTTCCATGACCGCAGAGCGGTAACAAAAACTGGGCCGAGAATCGAGAGGCCGCTTAAAGAGGCCTGTGATTAGGCGGCGAATTCAGTTCAGTTCTTCACGGTTCAGAGTCGGAAAAAGGAGCAGGAGGAAGCTCCTCCCCGAAACCCAATTATTTCTAATCAAGACTCGGCCGAATCTGGATCTCTGCCTGCCATCACAATGGCATTTGCCGGAGTAATCAGTCGCCCAGCCGGCATGCATAACAATTACCGAACCCGGACGAGTGTAATACTCGGCTTAGGGCTACTAAATCTAACCGACATCAAACGTAAATCAAAACCTGCATGACAAACAAAAACGGGACAGCGCAGCACCGAGACACCGAGACGGACTTGTTTTTGTATAAATTAGAGCGGACCATTTGACAGGGGCAGCTGGGTCAAAATCCGAACAGGACAACTTGGGCTTCCTCCAGCTGAACTCATTTGAGCCGGGCTAAGCCGAGTTGAGGCGAGTTGCCCCGACTCAACGAGTGCAAAAGTTCTTTCCCAGTTAAATTACTTTGGCAAGAAGCTGACGAGAGCAGTCCAGCTCGAAAAGGGGTCAAAGTGCACTGCGGTCTCACCCGAACCCCCCCTTCCTCGCTCCTTTCAGGTGAGCGCTTTGTGCCGGAAACCTTTGAGTCGGGCTACAAAATAACCATGCGGCTGACCATTTTCGAAGTGGACATCCAGGACTTCGGGGCGTATCGATGTGTGGCGAAGAACTCCCTGGGCGACACCGACGGCGCGATCAAACTGTACCGTGAGTATTGGCGCAAGTAACAATAACCTCATGAATACCACAGCAGCGCCAATAACAATAACCGTAACCGAAAGCCCGAACAACAATGGCAATAAGTCAGACGCCCCCGGCAATTAGGCGCAAACTATTTGCCCGGCTGGAGCTTTTAATTAATTTAAGTCAACGACTGCGTGGGCCGACAGCAATGTGTGTTTGCCCGATAAATTCCCAAAACAAAGGGTCGTCGGGGCTCAAAGGTGACCATTTTCCGAGTGTCAGTGATTGATTTACGAGCAGCAGGCTGGTAACCCTTCCTCCGGCTGTGGGTGTAGAACATCCATTGTATTCTAACTAACGTCAGAAGTTGACTGCTAAACAAAGCAATTCGGTCATGAAATGCCTCCCAAAAATAGCATATTGTACTTATATCCTTTAATGTAGAAGCTCCTTACTAGAAAGCCACTGCACTTCATCAGTTGAGTTAGTCGGTGCAAGTTGGGAGTTAAGGTGCCGCAAGGTGGGCTGCGAAAGCCTGCCCCTCGGGCGTTGTTATTGGACTGGAAAACCGCTGATGTGGTGTTGACTTCTCGTGCGACTAGGATCTGACCCCAACCACTCCCGTTCGCAGATATTCCCCAGACCACCACGATGACAACGATGGCTCCGACCGCCTCGATCAACACGGTGCCCGTGGTCCTCGTGAAGTACAACAAAGGTGAGTGCCCAGTTCAGTCGAGAAACCCCACTCACTTCCCGCAATCGCAATCGCATTCGCAGAGCAACGCTACGGGAGCAGTGGAAACCAGAACGGCCACGCCAGCAGCAACCCGTACAACTTCGGTCCGGGAAACGGGCAGCAGAACCAGAAGCCGCAGCGCAGCAAGGCCAGCAACAAGGGAGTGGACCAGTCCGCCTCCGGGCTGAACAACGTCTTCGTGGGGGCCACGTCCGGCCTGTGGAACCCGCAGGACCAGCACTCCTCCTCCTCCCGGGGAAGGGATCACCAGCAGCAGCAGAACCTCGGTGAGTTGGCTCCCTCGAAGTCCCTGGGGAAACGGCCCCTCGGCCACTCCCCCTTTTCCATCCCCTTCCCAAACTGAGCAATTGATGGGAAATCCCTCTCTGGGGGCGCCGGAGCACCCCATAAATATTTCGCCATTTATTTTATGCTTATGACAAATCATAACGACTTAGCTGCCTGGCTTAAGGGTCTCTGGCATGTCGTTGTCGCCACTTGTTAGATATAGATACTTTTGGCTCAAGCTGCTAAGAACTTTGGTCAGGAATGGGAAGGACTGACTGCTGGATACCGTGGAAAACCCAACAATTACCGGAGAACGCAACTTTGCTCGTAAACTCACATTAGGGATTAAGGGGTTTTGATATTTGAATTGATGTTACTGAATGGCGCAGTTTAATCCCATTAATATGATTTTAACTCGAAGCTGATGGTAAATTTGTCAGCCAAAACGAGAGAGGTAATACACCCCTGATTCGATTGTGAAACAGTGTAAATATTTGGCCAGCACATATAAAAACGTGTTTCTGTATCTGCTCCTCCTCCGTTGGCTCCTCTATATTTTTTGTCGCGTTGTCAGGGAAAATATGACTTCCTAGCATGCAATGGCAGGGTCTCGGGATCCGTTCCAATCTTCACCCGTTGCTGAGTTGACAGTGTGTCTGCCGTAATGTGCTGCTAATGCGGACCATCGTAATGTACAATCATAATAAATAATAATGGGCTCCTGCTATTTGGTCTCGGCTGGAGGAGGGAAAAATTTAGCCCGAGGTGCCAATGAAACTATCGAGCTCGAGCTCGTCGCTTGAAGCACAAGTCACAGTCTCCTTGGAGCAGCTGCCAATCGATAAAGTTTTACACTTGCTTTCCGATTTCCCGATTTCCCGCCTGCTCCCTGCTCCCTGCTCCCTACCCCTTTCCCGCATCCTTCGCCGATCACACAATTGGCGACAATGTTCGTCCTCCGCAAGGACGAACGCGTAAAACTTTACAGGCCCTTTGCTGCGATGTGGAAATTTTCTGCATACGCGCTGACTAAAATAAAATGCACTCGACAAAATCAAATCGAACAAATTGAATATGAGGATGGGAGCAGAGTGGTTGGGGGAGGGGTGGTCCAAGGGGGAGGGGGGAGTGCTCCAAAAGCGCAATATAAAAATAGCAGACAAATTGCACACAAGGCGGCAAGGAGTGGGGCCGAGTGGGCTGCCCCCAAACTTATCCTGCCGTTTTTGGCAAACGCAAGCAGAAATGTTGCATCCCTGGCAGGATGGCCATCCATTTCAAAGTGGCGGGTGGCAAGAAGGGGGTGGCAAGTGGGGGTGGCAAGTGGGGTGGCAAGTGGAACCTTTTTGGATGCGGGCGCTACAATGACGACAACTTTCAAGCGGGGCATGCAACGTCGTAAGCGCTGCGTTTACAGTTAGATTTATTACCTGCTAGATGTTGCACATATCGTGCCACGGGGTGGCTCTGCCCCTCCCCCTCCCCCTCTGCCGTTCGCCTTCCCTTGGGAAGGGGGCCTGGGGAGGGTGGGGGTGTGGCTTGTTCGCTTATCGTTGCGAGTTTTGCATATGTCGCGACTGTTTTTGCTCGGCCGCTGACACTTTAAGGCGGAACAAGCCAGCGACAACGAGAGTTTCATGGCCAAAGCGCCATTCCCCAACCCCCTTACCCCCTCAGCCACCAGAGCCACGCCCCTCTATTTGCGGGGACACGAAAATGGTTTAACGAAAGTAATGCTATCATTCGGGATTTTTCAGGTTCCTCAGCAATCTAATACATATTTCATGAACTCCGTTGTTAAAAACGGCAAGTAGCGCCGCTTAAATCGCTCGAATGGCTAAACCAATTTGAGTTGTTTTAAAAAATTATCAACTTAGTTAAGACTGGCTTTTCTGCTTCGTTTTCATTGGAATAAGCTACACACTAAGTAGGAGTTTGACCACCTGTGCACACGTGTCACATAACCGAATTTCTATTAACCAACAAAATCTATTGGCCATTATGGCTGGACTCCCCTGCCGGGTTTATCTTGTGCCCAGATGTGCAGCACTTGTCCGCATGCCAATTAAATTTAATTTCCAATTATCAGGGGGTCGAGTGGCCCCCTCTCACCGCCACTGCTAAGTCCGCTTGGGGCCGCAAACCGATGGCCCCATTAAGTGCTGCAGATGCATTCGGCCGCCACTTAAACTGTCATTAAAATGTTGCAATCAACCGCAGGAGCTGCGTCTCTGGAAGGACCTCGGCTCCTGTTGTCGCCGTCATATTTAATTTGTGCGGCCGGCAGCAAACAATATGCCACAAATTACAAGGAAATGCAATAAAAGAAAATTGCGCCGCTCGGACAGGGAGTTGGCATCGGACTGAGACTCGGATCCGGATCCGGAATCGGATTCGGATTCGGATTCGGACCCAGACGGATGATTACTTCAGCATTCAGTGTCTGGCAATAATATGCCCATAATTCGCACGAGCCGTCCGGCCGAGTGAAAAACGATGAAGTAAATGAAATGCAACAGCGAGCCTCGCGTGCCCTTTGACCCCCGAGGGGGAAATTTCGCGGGGAAGGGAAGGGGGTTAGTGTTGCACAATGAACACAACGCATGGCAGGACCAAAGTGAGTCTCAAGTGCCGCGCTTTTCTCGCTTTTACTTCGCTTGAGTGCTCATCGCGCGGAAATCGAGGTGTGAAAGCTGCCCCAAGCGGAGTGCGATTTGAGCCCCAAGGCAGTCGGCATAATTGCCCCGACTCCACCCGACCTATAGATGGGTTACCCCGAACAGATGCAGCCTGTTCCTATTAGGCCAATTGCTCCCCGCGGACCGCCAAGCAGTTGAGCCGAACCGCCTTAAAGTATCGAGATGCCACAGAGTTACGAGCGTTTGAGCCAAAGCGTTTGCTTCGGCAAACAGGGCTTCCTTTGCTCTCCCGTCTAAGCTCTTTAAAGACTCCGCTGGGACATCCCCCATTACCCAGCACACCCTCACACACACACATGCACACTCCGAAGCACGCATAAACACATGCTCAAACGTCAATAAAAATCAGCCAAACACACACACACACACACTCATACACAGAGGACACACAAACGTTGGTGTTGCCGGCTTTCACACATGGAAATGTTTGCAGACGCCAGCAAAAGAAGCAAAGGAAGCAAGGCAACGCCAGCCAGGATGGCAGCGCAAAGGAGTTTTGTGGAAAAGCTGCTTATGGAAAAATGGAAAACCAGGAGACACATAGCCACACACAACTACGCTGGCAACCCGGTGCAAAGCAATTTGCGCATTTCCGTTATAAAAATAAAAGGGTTCTCGTTAAAAACAATACGAAAGTCCCCGGATGACCGAGGGCAACAGCTCCGAAAATGAAGGGCCGGCAGTCGGGCCATAATTCACAGTTATGCCAAAGTTGGTTCGATGAAGTTCGACTGCGTCGCAATCGGTTTACGGATTGCTCGACGCTCCTTTTTTTTGCCCCTGCTCGCATATGTTGGCCTATTAATTTTGGAAAAGTTCTATATGTCTCTGGCACACAACGTTAGTTTTTTAACCGGCAACTAATTAATGTGTTTTAACGAAGAGCAACTGGGTGAATCGAAACCCATTTGCAGGGCGATCCTGTCAATTATTTATATGTTATTTATTTGGTATTGAAAAAAGTCATGTTTTTCATGTCAAAATATGCAACTGTTAAGGGTCTTCGAAACTGCATTGGATTTTGTATAATATATATATATATATAGTGTGCTTGTACTATAATTTAATCAATTGACCAAACAAACCCAACTGAAAGCCGCATAATGTTTATATTTTAAGTTGCCCGCAGGCTCTTGCCAACTCAGACCCCGAGTAATCCCGCAAACAATTGTTTTCCATCCTCCTAATGACCAATGGCCTTTTGTCAAAGTCAAACGGGACCGAGGAGGACAAAAACAAGTCGAAACGCCCCCTTCCATTCGATTCATTTCAATTCGATTCGATTCGGAGCCGAGCCAAACAGGCAAACAAATGTCCAATGAACCAGATTTCCGGGCAAACAAACAGCCGAAAAAGGAAGACGACTCGCAAAAAACCAGACTGCACGGTGAATTGATGGCAGGAACAACACACAGCCTTGCACCTCCTGCACCGTCCGGAGTGTGGGTTCCCCGATTCCCTCGTGTCCTGTGGGCCTCCCGCCACCTCCCCTCTGGTTGGGGATGCACGGCGCGGGGTTTAACGCACTTAAGCAATAAAAATCGAAACAATTTTCGATGCTGCCAAGTGAAATTGAAACAAAATACCAGCAAGGACGAGTGGGGGGACACTTTCGCTTTTCGAAAGGGGTCGACGTGGAAGTGGAAGTGGGCAACTGTACAAGCGAGAATGTTATAAATAAGTGGGGCAGTCGAAGCTGTGTCCCTTTTGTATGCAATACTTTCTGCTCCGCCAGTTGACAAACAGTTTGGGTTTGTGTATCCTGTATCCTGAGCTCGCTTTTCCCTTCGATTTCCCCCCGGCTCCTCGCTCCCGGCTCCCGAGGTCGTTTTATCTCTTTCGCATTGTCGCCTGGTACAAATGGCTGGCCATAAACGCATCCTGGGTCTATTGTTTATGCTCGTTGGCGTGTGGCAAGCGCATAATTGAAAAAGGACATTCGGCTGATGGCATTCGGGTTGAGTGCGGGAGAAATGAAGGGCGCGTCATAAAGTGGCATGTGTCGGTCGTCGCTTGATTAAGTCGGAGCAGTAAAAACAAAGAGTCCGCAAAGAGCCGTAAATAAAAGTATTTCAATCAATCATGCCACCCCTCACCACCCCCTTTCTTTCCAGGATCCGATCACAGCGCCTCCTACCGCTCCGATGGCAGTGGAAAGAGCCCGCACCTCACGAAGCACGACGCCAAGTCCTTGACCGACGACCTGGATCGCATGCAGGACCTCAAGGGCTGGGCCCCCGCTCCGCCGCCTGCTCCTCGGTCCTCGCCCTCCCGATCCTTCTGGGAGTGGGCTACTTGGGGGCGTGGCCGGGCTAAGCCGTTCTCCACGGAAGAATGTACAAACAGCGCAGAAGAATCCGGTGTTAGTCTCATTAGGAAAAGTACTTCGTAAGCAATACTCATATACATAAATCGTGTTGGTCGAAAACTCTATTATTTTTGTGCTATGTGGAAAGTTGCTTACTGTAAAAAGTTGTTGATGTTTAAGGTAATCTAGAGTTTAAGCGGAGAAGGGGGGAGAAAGGTGGAGTACGAAGCGGTGGAAACTGGAATTCGCAACGGAAATACAAAGTATTAGTATGTAAAACATAGGGGCTTAAACAAAGAATAATTGTTCACTGGTCTGGTACGAAGGTTGGTGTTTCTATTTTTGGCCCGAGGATGTGTTTACCATGTTTTATTAAAGCCATTGAATGTAATATTGCAAGCCCTTCCTTACTCAATACACACAATAGAAATAATTCATTAATCAACTGAAAAAGAACTTGTTTGCATCATATTAAGCTCTTACTTTGTTTAAATATCTCACACATGCAATCGTTAGGGCTGAATTTATGGTAAAGTTTATCAATCACCACAATCAAAAAACAAGGCCAGGAATATAAACATTAACATACCAAATAAGCCTCAAGCCGAGATTATGTTATATTTAAGTCACCGATAACAATATTTTTACTATTAGCCCAGTTTTAGCTTAGTTTCCACTGCAAGCACTGCAAGCTGTATAATAAATATTACATAACATTTCATCTTGATTTAAGGGAAAATAAAAATGCCGTCTTTAATCATGTAACTTCAGACAAAAATGTGTGTTGATGTTTAGCCTTATAATGGAAGAATCCAGGTAATATGTTATAAATTATGTTTGTTTCTCATTGCATTTTTGTAAGAATAAAAAGTTCCTTACCATTGTGTTTCTGAATAAAATAAAATTAATGGAGTGTTTAGGGACATTTTAAAACAGTTTTAACATGCCGATCAGATTTTCATTTCACAATACCCTTAGGTGAAAGACACAATATTAATTTATTTTCTTATGTAGATGTAAAAATTTAAAAAATGATTCCGTAAAATATATAAGACATTGCTGTATACGCCCAGTTTGCTAGAAGCCCTTTGAAAATCACCAGTAATATGTGAACGCAATTTATCTTTAGAAGAACGAGAAGAAGTTCACATCCAAGGGATTGGTTTTCCGGGCAACTCTCAAAATGCAATAGCCCCAAAGCGAATATTTACTGAACCGCAGAATGTACTATACCCAAACAAGTGGAGCCCCGCCACCGCCACCGCTGCCATTGTTTACTTTGCCAGCGAATTTGTGCGCCATCGACCCACATGAAAACATTTTTCGTTTTCATTAAAAAAGTGTGCGAAACAAAAAACGCGCGCGACTTTATAATTTAATTTAAAAAGCGGTGGGCAGTGGCAGGCGAAGGCGGAAGAGTGAAGCACGAAGCAACTGCAGCGCAAAAACATAAAAAATAATTATTAAAATAAATTAAATGTCTGCTGCTGCCCCCATAAACTTCGTCGAGTGGGCAATTAAAGGAGCCGGCGTGCGAGATGTGGGGGCAGTACGAACGTGGTTAGTTTTTTCTCAGGAGGTGAAGAGTTAACCGGCAGTCACAAAAAGCACACAGACCAAAAAATCAAATTGCCGGCATGGCATTTTGACTCGAGTTTCACACAACGCCATGGTAAATGGCAAAAAATTGGCATGTGAAACGATTGCAGTCGCCTGTCCCTTCGTTTCGGCCTTCTGCCTTCTGCCTTCTGCCCTCTGCCGCAATAAAGGCTCCAGTTAATAAAGCCAGCAAAGCATGTGCTGTATGTCAAAAAAACGAATAAAAATATATGCTGGTAAGGAGAAGGGCAGGAACAGAAGAGCGACGGCCATCGGAAGCATGCAGACAGTCTAAAAAGCTACCGTAAATGAGCTCCATTATGAAGAATCGCTATTCGCGGCTCTCAACCGCGTTGCTGTATCACATTTCTAGGGAAATATATTCCACCTCACTATTTTGTAAACTTTTTCTTGATTTTAAAAATACAAAGCTAAACATTTTGTAAAAAAAGGTTAATAAGGTTATAGCTTGAAATTATATTGTATTCATGTATGCGTAATCGATCCCAATTTTTATTGTTTTCCAATTTAAGTTCACACGGGCTGAGTGAAGTGGCATAAGTTGAATAATATGATGATGATCAGCAATGAATATACTTTATTAAATAAAACATTTTTTACATTTTATTTTTTGAAAAATATACAAGCTTTTGCACTTTTCACTAATTGAATAAGGAAGTCAAATGAAATTGTTTTTTATTTTATAATACCAACCTAAATTTGTTCTTTGTTATACCGGTTACTCGGGTTTTTTTTTAAAGCATACCATACATGTATGGATTCAAGTAACGCCGCACTTGACTATATACCTACCAGAACATACATCCCTCTCTCGAAAAATAGATTTTGTAGCAGTGCCTTTTGAATCTGCTTTCGCTGCTCACTCATCACTAGATTCTGTTTCCCACCATTGTAGCTCCTATAGTTTTCAATATCTCGATCATTTTTACACCCTTGCAGAGCAAAGGGTATTATAATTTCAGTCAGAAGTTTGCAACGCTGTCAAGGAGACACCTCGGGCCCCATAAAGTATATATATTCTTAATCAGCATCATGATCAGAATCCAAATACGTATGTAGGTCTGTCCGTCTGTCTGTCTGTCCTACTGTCTGTTTCTATGTAAACTAGTCTCTCAGTTTTGAAGCTATATCGCTGAAACTTTCGCAAAAGGTGTGTAGTTATTGCACGCAGTATATAAGGCGGAAGGGACCGGACGACTATATAGGATAGCTCCCATCAGACAATTATGAATTTTGAAACATAGAGTTTTCTAACGAGTCTTGAGTTTCAAATTAAATTTCATTAAAATCGGACGACTATATCATATAGCTGTCATATGAACAATATGGAAAATGAATAGAAAAATCGTCATAGATTCGATGTGTTTAGCCTTCATGTATTTTGTTCGACATATTTAATTACTGCAAGGGTATATAAGATTCGGCTCGCCGAACCTAGCTTTCTTTCTTGTTTTAAAATGTTTTGAAAACGAATTGAGTGTTTAAAGTGGTATGGTCAACAAAAAAGTAAGTAATATTTTTAAATGTGCATTTTATGCGGATATGGGAGTTCTTATTTTCAAATACAATGTCATAGTTGAACCATTTCATTTTAATTTCAATACAAGAAAAAACTGTTGAACCTACGAAACTACTTTTAGTACAGGAACGATGGCAGAATATTGGAAAATTGACTTTTAATCACTTAATAGCAGGGAAACATTTTCTGATATCAGTCTTAGAAAAAACGTTCCCAACTCGAACTACTTCCTAGAATTATAATGACACGATATCTGACTATTGAGGCGCAATTCGCTGAGTATTTGTAAAAGTTGAAAAAGTAAGCGTGGAACATTTTAATTTCTAATCACAATATTCTGGTTCAAGAAATCCATCCCACGGGCGCACAGATCGAGAGACAAGCAAGTGTGGCAACAGTTGTCCAATCAGCCTGATCAATAACATAAATATATTCTTTATGTACCGGATACCTGTTGAGAATTCAACCAAAACAGTTTGCCCATTTACCCAACTCGTGAAGAGTATACATTTTGCGAGGTGTCCACTTGACATCTCATCACGCGGTGTGCGGAATCAATTTCGGTTAGCTCCAGAGACAAATTGTAATTTTTATTCAACATGCATATTTAACACGTTTAAATATTTCATGGTAAATTGCAGTTTTATATAACGTTATCAAAATAATTGATAGTGGAAAATTGCACAATAACCAAATATGAGGGAAATTCGACTTTCACGCTTGTTTTTGCCCCAGAATTAATTTCTATTGTCAGGGACACTTTTTTCGCAGGCGTGACATTGATCGGTTTAATGACGCGAAGCCGCAACAAATTTTCAACATTAATATTTGACAGCATATTAAATGCAGGCACTTGCAACCAAACTTTCGTCGGCAGGTTAAAGCCAACTCTGACCTTAAATAAAAAGCATCGAGCCAGTTTTTGTTTCATTTAGCCAACTGCCTCCATTGTGGGTCTTGGCCTCTCTTTTTTGCGCTTTGATATGGTATGCTTTTTGTCCTGCCCTCTTTCGTATGCAGTGGGTTTTTCTTGACTTTTCCATCCGCCTGTTTTTCTTTCGCCGGAACACTGTTTTTGCGGCAGCTGTCGAGCCGCCATAATTAAGATTTACCACTAAATCGGGCAAAGGTTGCCAAATCAAACAACTCCTGTTTACATTACAAATGGGAAGCTGGAGCTAATGAGGAATTTGTTTCCCTACTGTTGGGATTCATATTTTCAAAAAACAGATGCACTTTCCCTTAGCAGAGGCTCCCACCAACCAAGCTTTCGGTTATTGACGTCACACTCCAGTGGAGCTTTTTCGAACTCGAAGTGTGTAAGTAAAGTAAAAGTAAAGATACCAACGTCAATTATAACAGTTATACACTTTGATTTACTTTAAAGCAGTTTTATTGTTAAATTTAAGTTTATTTTTTTTTTAATTTACTGAAATATTAGCCAATTAACAACTGTTTATTATCTCAAGTATTTGCCTTTCGACCCATTATGCGGATTGGGGGAAATTAACTTGTTAATCAGGCTGGAATTTGATAAAAATCAGTATATACTATATGTGCTTTAAGACGTTCTCTCCGTTACCAATGTAAAACTTATTGAGATTTTCACAAAAATTATTTTTTTAACTGAAGTATATGTAGGTGTCATTTCGTAAAAAGAGTTCATTAAAGTATTCAGGTTCAAATTGAGCTATTTTAAACCAGTCTTTCTTAAGAAAATATTTATGCATGTCTCTGGCGTGACAGGTGCCACCAGTTGCAGAGTTGTGCCAAATTCGCCTCCAGAGATCCAGAACGCTTAAATAATTTATAAATCTGCGATCTGCAGCTTCAGCTTGGAAAAGTTTTTAAAAAGTCGTTATATATACTATATATTGATAGTTATTGTTTTCTTGTACTTCTAATAATCCAGCATAAAGCAAGTTAGCGCTAAAAATGTATGGACTTGTTTGCTTAAAAACGATAAGACTGAAAGGTCGACTTAGTGGTTCTAACTATGAAAATGTTTATATTTGGCTACTTTACTCTCCTATATGTATAAATTTAAAAGCTTCCAAAAAATTAAAAGAAAAGAACAAATTTTAAAAATGTTAACTTTTTATAGTATTTTTATTTTCATCCGTTTTGATTATCAGACTTACATTCGAAATGTTTTTTTTAAGTTTATATAACTAAGCTAACTAAACTAAGAGATGTACTCCATTGTTTTTTAACAAACAACCGTAATAAAGTGTTATACAATTTTTTGCTAATTAAATTTAAAAAATCGGACAACTCGCAACAAGCAAAATTATAGAATCGGTTTTCTGAAACATAAATGTTAGGTTTTCAAATTTTTATGTGTTTTATCATGTATAAAAAATATGGTAAACTTTATACTAAACGTGTAGAAAATAGTTGTGATTTAACACGGTTTATTGGTTATATATTGGTTGTATATCAAAAAACTAACAATAAAAGCGGCTTGGCTTCATATACTTACTACAAAACGTAAAATGTTTATTGGATAGTGGCGTTCTTTAATTTTTTGATCCACAACATGACTATAAGAAAACATTTTGTGAAATTGGTGGCTTCTGAGAAAAGCATCTTGGCAACTAGTCAAAAAACGTAAAAGAATTGTCGGTGTATCGGAACATATTTTGATAGCATCGCTCCGCGGTTCGGTGAAGGCGGGCTGATCAAGCTGCTTAGCCGATCTCCCACTCCACCACCCTTCCACCGGATCCTCCCAGAACCCAGTGCTCCTGCCCAGCGACGGCGTTTGGTTGCCAGTGGATCCGGTGGAGTCGCGCCTAATGTAAACACGAGTCGGATCGGGAATAAACAACGCCGCCCGCCGTTCGTTCCGTCAGCAAAATATTCAATTAAACTCGCCCGTTCGACGGTCGATTGAAAGCCAAAGCCAAAATTTATAGCAACCGCAAATGCTCCCGTTTCCCCTTTCCCCTTTCCCGTACCCATCACCATCCCCGTCCCCGTCCCCGTCCGCCCGCAAGGCTGCTGCTCAGTTATCCCAGAAGCCGACACCATGGGCATTAAATCAACAGAGGCGACACAGGAGGCGGATGAGGGGGGGAGGGGCGGAATAGGGGGAATAGGTGGTAAGGGGGACTTGGGCAGCCATGTGAGCCGACCAAAAGCCATTGCGGTTCAGTTTGATGCACTTCTCCGATGGCCAACACACACACACCCCACCCACTCCCCACCCACTCTCGACTGGAACCAACCACCTGCGTTGAGTGTGTGCGCGTTGCCTGCTCGAATCCAAACATTTACAATATTTTGCTAATTAGCAGAATATGTGTGAATAATGCATTTGGCTAAGGGGATTGCGGATGGTGAAGGGTGCTATCGCAGGGGGTGGGGGAGGAGAAGCTGCATCCTGCAGGTGTCGCATTAAATTTATGACTAGAGCTGCCCACACAATCAAGAGACACTCATGTAGACGTTGGAACTGTGACAAGTGGCCGCAGAGGACAGTCTCGGAATTTCGGCCATTTCGATGATTAGATGTGGGCAAGCGGAAGTTTCACTGCCGACATAATGAGCAGCATTAATCAATAAATAGGAAAGGAGCGAAAATCGGCTTACGGATTCATGAGTTACTAAAAATGTGATTAGGAAGGAAATGCAATCGTTTCCCAAGAATAGAAACATTAACAAGCCCAAAACTCTGTATACTCTGCATCTCCATTAAAATCTAAGAAGTGGAGTGGATTCTTTCTTACCGATCGCAGATTATTTGTTTTTTTTTACTAATTAGCAAGCTGGCGCTTAAGGAAAAACATTTTTTTCACATCTTGAAGAGTTTTAAAATACACATTGCAAAAAGTTCCGATACCTGCGGAAACCGACTTGGCGATCAGACGCGACAAATTGAACTGATCCAATCACTCGCTTTATGAGCTGATCTAAGTGCGTATTGAAATTTGTAAACACTTATAAGAGAGTCCGAATTATGAGAAAGCCAAGAAGAGCCTATGAAGGTTTTAAAGAGAAAAAAGGGACGCAAGCCAACAAAGAGCTGGCGATCATCATCTAATCATCCAATCAACTTGGCTGCAAAATAGCCAAACTTTGCATAAATATGCAAAATATTTTAATTTCGAAAATAGATTTTTGTTGATATTAAGTATTTTTTTAATGAGGAAACTGAGGTAAAGGGGTTAATCCTAGTCACCATACGCTGTGTAGGCGCTGCATAAATCTGTTAAATGAATATAACTGCCAAGATTCCAAAAAGAAATGCTACAAAGTTTTCTAGTAAAAGGGACGAAAGCATTGAATTTGATCATGTACATAGAAACCAACAAATTGTTCGATTCTTAAGTCAGAGCCACTTAGGAACCGTATTTGACCTAAAAAAATTATTGATTTTTAACGGAAAAAAAATTAAATTTAAAACGACGTGGTTTTTTTTTACATAGTTAAGGTGTATAAATAAACGATACATGTATTTCATTTTTAAATCAAAACAAAAAATATGGAGCGCACAAAAACACGACCACTCGCTAAAAAAGAGAGAAAACATTTTTATAATGTTTGTCAAAAAGCTGAGATCATAAAGCTCATATTCAATATGCTATAGGTAGAAACAATGAAGGTTTTAGCTCAGTTTGTACAAATTGTTAAGATGCCATGATATATGACCGTCATTATGGGCGCCCTGATCTTTTGATTAAATTAATCCTCCAGTAACCGTAAATGGAAAGATCTGTGCACTATTTTTGGTAACAAAGCTTCTCGATCCCCATGCAAAAGGTTGTTTTGATACGAGCCTAATTTTTATATTTTTTTATTTATATATTATGGGGGAGGTAACGTAAGCTTCGGCTCACCAAAGCTAATTAAAAATATTTTTTATTTTCCTTTTCGAGATGGGAAAAAGCTATTTAACAGTTTTTAAATGTTCTGCATTTAGTTTTTTGGAATAATGGGTGTTCATTTTACATGAATTTTGTAATTTCTCATAAGCACAGAGATTATTATTAGTTACTTTATTATAGCAGAGAAAAATGCACACACATTTGCTTAGTTTTATAAAATTTGCGAGAGCGTCCCATAAACACATTAAGTGCAAAAGCAAAGTCCGACTTATAAAGTTGATATTATTATCGATCTGAAACCCGAGTGCAGATGCATTTAGGACAATCAATATTAACGTGCAATTACGTCTATGAAAAGTTTAGGTTCTCACCCCGTTAATGTCTTCATTTTATGTAACGATCAGAGCGAAAACTTGCATCTATTTCCATATAATCATATACTTTTATGGACTTTTAATTGGCAATTTCCTAAGATAGTTGGCAACCTTGACGCTTCGTCTATAACTCACCCAGAACTTTTGTCCATTAAACGGCGCCGTAAAAGCGAAAATACAGTCATAATTTATGGCAGTTAAGCAGCTAACAAACTATCCTGCAGATACAGCTATCCCCCGGTTCCCCAGTTCCTCCAGGAGCTTTGCATGTTCAGCCCCCATCACCCATCGGTGGGGGATGTCCCACTGCGGCGGTGGCTCCAAAAGTTGGGGTGGCAGGTGAAAGAACTGCAGCTGTCGTCGTCGCATCCAGCACAAAACGCGGAAGCGAGTGAAAAGCAATTATCAGGTGTCAAAATTTATATTAGGGAGTCCCGAGCTGAAAAAGGATACCGACCAGGAAGCAAAGCAAAAGAGCCAAAACAAGAAACTTGAAAACAACTTGGGAGTCCTAGGACTAATGTACTTAAAAAAATCGGTACATAAATAGAAATTAGGAAAAAGTAAGTTGGTTACTATTTAAGTTTTTACCTTTAATCGTATATTTAACATACGTATTTTAAATTAGCTTAACGGGCTTTAAACATAGTTGGCGACTTTTTAGTTTGTTATATCTTTAACATTTATTTAATTTATTTTTCACTTGTTAATTTCTGTACACCTAAATTGAATGTACAAACTAATTTCAATTTTAGCTTCTTTGAACATTTTGTATTTTATTTACTCTAGGTTAATAAGTATATTTTTAAATCTGCTGATCTAAGGAGGTTAAGAATTTGTTCTATTTTTGGTTGTTAAGAATAATAGTTTTAAATCAACTTTACATTTTTTTGTAGAGAAGAAAAGTCCTAGCACTGCTTTGCCAAACTTGTTCGAAGTGTATTACTAACCCTTTCTGTAAAAATGATTTGTGGCTCCAGTGCATTGGCACGCAATGGAAAGTTTGTGATGAGGAGAAGGAGGGGACAGATAGGACCCCTTTTTACGGACGCTTCATAAAAACCTTTTTATACTGCATAGAATTTGTTATTGGAATGGTTAGCCGCCTCCCTCCGCTATTATTTATTGGCCGTGTGCGTGTGCTGTGCGAAATTGTACTATATGCCTATTATAACGACGTGGAGGGAGGGAAAGGGGAGGGGGTTGATTAGCTCCCGAAAAGAAACTGATATATATGAACGACCCAGAGGAACAGGGGAGGTGGCCAGTTCAAATCAGTGCCTGGCACGGTTATTGAAAACCCATTTTGCGAGTGTGTTGATTCATATATGTATGGGTAATTTTCCGGTCTGGCTCATTGCACTTTCCACACTTAATGGAAATCTTTGAAAAAAAGTTTCACGGAGCACTAAAATTTAATTAAATGATAAATCTTGAGGAACAAGTTTGAAGCACGACTGCGTCGATTGCAGTCACTTTAATTAAATATTCGTTTCAATTGTTTCTGCTCCTTACCAACCACTGTAAAATTTATTCGATGTAGAAATAAAAAGATTTTAAGTGGTGGATAGTCGGGCAAGAATGCTTTGAAAATACTCAGTGATTTGGGTGCCATAGTTGATCAGAACTCGTGTCGTTAAAATTGTCGTTGTTAAATCATTGTGCCTTAGAAAACGTAGTGTTAAATGCATTAACTATGGGGTATTATTAACAGTTACAGCTTATGTATCTAAAGTCACTTTTTGAAAAAGATTTCAATTTTTAAAAATTAAACTAGAGAAAATTAAGGCTCCTTGGAAATGAATGGCTTTGTTGTTACCAGTATATTACGCCTCAAATTCAAAAACATAAAGTAAATAAATTAAAAGACACTCTTTTGAATATTTTTTTTTTTTTTTTTTTTGTTGGTAAAAATGTTTATTTGGTATTAACTAGCTTACTGTTACCGCTGAGGCAACTTAATCTAGTTACATCTAAGAAAAAAACTAAAACAAAGAGATCAAATGATCATATATACAGGCTAGACATTATCCTACATTAACTACATTTACATACACTGACGAGCAAAACTGTAACACGATTTCATTGTTTCAACTTCAAAGGTCTGTAACTTTTTTTCTAATGCACGGATTTGGAAGATCTTAGTCTTGTTTTGTAGGTTATATTATTTACTACTATTAAGTAAAATTCAAAGCCATTTGATATCAGTTAAAGAAAATGACGCGCCAAACTGTAAAAAAAGTCAAATGTTACAGTTTTGCACTCTGGTTATTTTTTTAAGAAATATTTTTATTAATGATTTTTTAATAGTGAGTTCACATCCCCTTGGACTTTTTTAGCTTTTCTATGAGTCTGGGCATTTTTTGGGTACACCGTCGTACCATTTCCGGGGGAATATCATTCCATACGCCCTGTTGCCGCTCTTACAACTCCTTCATTCCACTTGGAGGAACTGCATATTTCTCCAGCTGCGATTTCACATGACTCCACAAGTTTTCTGTTGGATTCATGTCGGGAGATTGTGGTCGCCACTTCATAGATTAAAATTTCTGTTTTGAAATCCAATTTTTTACCAATATGGACGTGTGCTTGGGGTCGTAGTCTTGCTGAAAAGCGCATTTTTCGGCAGAAAGACCCAACTTTCCAAAATTCCTTTGGAAGATTTTCTTGTAAAATGGATAGAAATTGCTCCTTCCGCATTATTCCATCGATTATCAACAAGGAACCAACTCCATTTAAATTAATGCCCCCCAAACCATGATGGAACCCCACCGTGCTTGATAGCGAATTGGGATACTGTAAGCCATTGCTACCAGTGTCTTAAAAAGCAAGCAATTCCAAAATACTTTTGTTTTCAAGGTTTTATGGTCGGATGAAACAAAAATTAATCGCTTCGAGTCAGATGGGCGCTCTTGGTATTGGACTAGAGATCCCACGATCCAGTCACCAAGGAATGAGTGACAAGCCGCTAGCGGTTCCATGGTTTGGGGGAGCATTCATTTAAATGGAGTTGGTTCCTTGTTGATAATCGATGGAATAATGCGGAAGGAGCAATTTCTATCCATTTTACAAGAAAATCTTCCAAAGGAATTTTGGAAAGTTGGGTCTTTCTGCCGAAAAATGCGCTTTTCAGCAAGACTACGACCCCAAGCACACGTCCATATTGGTAAAAAATTGGATTTCAAAACAGAAATTTTAATCTATGAAGTGGCGACCACAATCTCCCGACATGAATCCAACAGAAAACTTGTGGAGTCATGTGAAATCGCAGCTGGAGAAATATGCAGTTCCTCCAAGTGGAATGAAGGAGTTCTAAGAGCGGCAACAGGGCGTATGGAATGATATTCCCCCGAAATGGTACGACGGTGTACCCAAAAATGCCCAGACTCATAGAAAAGCTAAAAAAGTCCAAGGGGATGTGAACTCACTATTAAAAAATCATTAATAAAAATATTTCTTAAAAAAATAACCAGAGTGCAAAACTGTAACATTTGACTTTTTTTTACAGTTTGGCGCGTCATTTTCTTTAACTGATATCAAATGGCTTTGAATTTTACTTAATAGTAGTAAATAATATAACCTACAAAACAAGACTAAGATCTTCCAAATCCGTGCATTAGAAAAAAAGTTACAGACCTTTGAAGTTGAAACAATGAAATCGTGTTACAGTTTTGCTCGTCAGTGTATATACATTTATGATATGACCCTTGATGGTAAATCGGCTGGGTGGCATCTTTTTAGGCGTCTTCTCGTCGGTTGCGCTGTTAGCTGTCTGGCCAATGCATTAGGGTGGTTTCCAAGGCGTTGCACATAGCCGGTTGCCAAGTTTTGAAGAACGTCTCCGACCTTGGGGACCTTCAGGTTCCTCTCGATGTCCCTATTTCGGATGTACCAGGGGACGCCAGAAATTTTCCTCAAAACTTTGGATTGCGCCACCCTAATTTTATTCAAATTCGACTTCGCTGCAGTTCCATATATTTGGAAAGCGTATTTCCATATAGGGGAAAGGATCGCCTTATATATTGCAATCTTATTGTGCAGGGTCAGCTTGTTCTGTGGTGAGAGCAGCCACTCCATTCGCTTGGCCTTCTGCAGGACAGAATGCTTCACCATTGTGGTGTGAGCTTGGAAGTTGAGCGTCCTGTCGAGTATGACACCCAGGTATTTGTGGGACTCTTTGTGCTCCAGTGTAGAGCCCGACATAGTGATCTCACCACAGGACTTAGTTCTCGTTGAGAAAGTAACGTTTGCGCACTTACTGCTGTTGACTCCTATGTTCCACTTCTTTGCCCAGTTATCGAAGCTGTGAACATAGGTTTGTAGAGCTTGCCACGCTGTGCGGATAATTGGGCTTCTCGTCAGCACGGCAGTGTCGTCGGCAAACGTTGCAATAAGAACATCGTTCTCATCAAATCCTGCTATCGCCCCAGCGGTTGGCATATCTGCTGTGTATAGTGTATATAGCGTTGGCCCAAGCACGCTTCCTTGTGGGACGCCTGCACATATTGGCTCTTTTGAATAGAATTTTTTTTGGGACTCAGAGTTCTTGTCATTTTGGCGTTAAGTTCAGGAGGATATTGCTTGATAATCTACACCTTAACAGCTTTACGATATAGTCACCCGATTTGTATCAGAATAAAAGGTTGGGACAAGATTGTACAAAAACGTGATGCTTGGTGAAACTAAACACTTGACAAATAAAAGTAGAGTTTGGTAATCTTATAAGTCCTAAAATAAACAAAACTATTTAGAACGCTTTAAACTATTCTGTATCAAATCGACTTCTTGTTCTGATTGACCAGAAGCAAATAGTCACAAAAATGGGTCGACAAAATAATTATGCCAATTTGAGTACATTATAAAATTGCATTTCCGATTCTAACCTGTATTGAAACACTGAAAAATTGTTACTCGTAGTTTTTTTGCATGTGCATCCCAGATTTGTTACTTAATACAATAAACCAGAGCCAGAGAAATTTAGTTTTCTTACGAAGTTCTTCCAAGGAAGCATGTGATAATCCCCCTTTCCCACAATCAGATGCCACGACCAATGACAACTCATTTTTCCGCCTCACGCACTGGGTTACTATCACCCCCGAAAACCCCTTTCCCCGGAGGAAGGTTAACCCTTTGCTGCGCCCCAGAATTCATTCATAAATGTGGCCTCCAGTTTCACGCGCCCAAAAGTATGCAGAGAAAATTTCCCATCGCTCGAGAGGCGTTCAATCGGCTTTCAACCGAGTGGAGAGCGCTTCAGCCGTGGTGAGTTTCCCACGCACACCCCCCATTGGGCAGCACACACACAAGCACACACACACAGTCCAGGTTAGAAAAAAGAAGCACAACGAAGTGAAAAGCGCCCGCCAACAAAAAGCAAAATAAAATGCGGCCCAGCAACAACAAAAATCACAGTTGTCTGATTCGCTCGCGACGCCGCCGCCCACCCCCTGCCACCCACTAAGCCCATCCCACCCACACACACGCCCACCCCGCCCCAAAAGGACGACGATTCGCCGGAGGAGCATCTTCGGAATCGCTCGGCACTCGCTGCCACTCGCTCCTCGCGACTTTTGTTTCGCCCTCGTGGCTTTAGTACTTCGACAGCGTTCGGTTCGTGCGGTTGGCCTGCTCCTTGGTCCTTGGTCCTGCCGGAAAACCAGAGTCCCTGAACAGAATCGCGAGTGTTTTGCCGCCAAGTGTTGCGTTCGCGTTGCAAGTGGCTTGAAAGATGATAATTAAAAGCCAAGAGTGACTGGGCAAAGTTCTTAACAAGAGCTGTTTACTGCTTTCCCAGCTATCGAAAAATTAAGTCCGCTAACGTGTTATTATGTTTCATTAACAACCAAGAAGATCTGTTAATTAATTACCATAGAAGTATGCGAGTGCATTGCAGATGCCACACAATCGTTGTTTGACAAACACTTTTCAGCAATCAAATAGAAGCAGATATTTGTGGGAAAGCATTATGGCAGCATTCAGATTGTCAATATAATGGACATGAAAAGTATCTCTAACGATCCCTGAAATAACCACTTTAAATTCCGTAAAACTATGGAAACCCCTCCCAATATAGCCCATTTGTGGTGCATACTATGGGAAATAAGTTTGCCGAATAGTTTTCTAATCATTTGCCTTGATTTGGGCCACCAAAGGCATTCAAAAATAATTTGGAGAATTTTCGGGCACATCAACAACAAGTTGAACTCGCTCGCGTGCCAAGTCGCGCGCGTTTTTAGCCGCTTGTTGGCAATTTAGCCGCGACTTTGGCGACGTTTGCAGTCAGCTGCGTGTTCGCCGTAATTATATTTAAAATAAAAACAAAGCCGCGTTATTTATGAAGCAACAACAATCGGGCAGCAGCAACCCTCGGCGGTCAATGGTCGTCACATGATTTGCCGTCCAACTGCAATGCGTGTGGCTGATGTGTATCCTGAAATTTGCCTACAAATGTGTCTGGCCGAGCACTCGACGCAGTTTGTTGATGTTGGCCAGGCCAGGAGTGGCGGGCTTAGGCCGCCAACAATTGCATATTTTATGTTTCACGGCTGCCGACTGTAATTTAAAGTTCATTGATATCCATAAAGCGCAGGGCAGTCGCTCGGGGGACGGCCCATGCAAATTCGCTGTCTGTTGCCCATTTGTTGCAAATATGTTGCGGCTATTCGGGTGCCCCGGATTTAATTCATCCCCACACCGGCGATTTCCCGGGGGACGCTCCGGCCTGTTTTCGATTTATGGCACTCTCTATCATTTGCATTTTACATATAATTTCTGATCAGTTGTTATCTGCTGATTGTGATTTCAGCTGGCCCTAAACCCAAACCAAAATCGAATGTGCAGGCTTAGATGGAACGGGGCAGATGGGCCTGAAAATATATTATGGAAATTAAAACATGTTGACTCAAGTTCGGAGCTCCGCTCTTTTGCGGTGCGGGAATCAAATCCCTTAATCCATTCTACACAACCAACTGCAAATTGGCCTGCATCTGTGGGCCGGCCCGGCCATTCAAAGAGTTCCGGCTGTCTGCTGAGCGGGATCGAAACGGCTTGCAAGCCCCTTGCCAGCTTGACATAATAGCCAACATGTGAGGAACCGGCTGCCTCCATTGTTGTTGCTATTGTTAATAACAAGCGATAATAATCAACTTCCGTGCTGGAAAGTGAGCGGAGGAGAATTCTGAAAACCCGAGCGAAACTTTGCGCACTTGAAGGCCCGTCAGGTGAACGGTTTGAGTTATGCAAATATTATGCAGGAACTGTTAGCTGGGTCCCCCCCTTCTGGGCTCGATTCAAAATAAAATGCTGGACGGCAAATAATTTTTGAAAAATGTCGAAGTGGCATCGCGATAAAGGGCGAAATTTATCACGTGTTAATTAATGTTTGCGTTGGAAATTGAATTTGGCCCAGCGAAAAGATTAGCTAGTTCTCTGTAGGAAATTAACTTAGTTTTTGCAAACGATTTTTCGGGGTGAATTTCATTTTAAAGAAAAATTCCCTTTTGGCGGACAAAACAAATAGCAGAGGGAGCAAGGGTATTGACATTTTGCTATAACTCACCAGATTATTATTATACACATCGGAGCTTGGAAAAGGGAACTGTGCATGTCCGAACCCATAAAAATAATATACGACTCGGACGCCACAAAATTGCCATGAGTAGCTCTTATTATTTGTCATAAATATTTGGACTTTAGAAATATTTAGCAGTCAGAAGCTTGAACAAAGGCAAAGCTAACTAGACTTGATTGTGTGCGGCTAGATATACGCGCGAAAATAATTATTGAATTTAAAAACCAGACTCAAGCAAGTAAACAATATTTTCCAAAGTTTTGCCCAAATCAAATTGTTTTATCATTTTTACGACCTGATTCGTAAAAATGTTCCAAGCATTTTTATTTCAATTAATGAAAAGAATATCAAAGAAGCAACATGTTTTGTGTAATTTAAAATCTTTTATCCAAGTTGCTTTAAAAAATCAATGAAGACTTGGTGACAGCTGTATACTATAATCAACCAATTTATTTATTGGTTTTGTTATATTAAAAACAACTTGTTTATCACGAAATTTGGCAACATTAGTTAAGGTCGTGATTTTACTAAAAATGGCTCATAATTTTGTTGATGTAATAAGGTAGACCTGGGCCCCAAACAATTAAATCTTATAAATTTAGTATTAGCGATAAAATATTCTCAAAACTTCATTGGACTGCAACAAATTTTGCAATATCGAGACTCAGCCCCAGTTATATTGAATATGTTGTGTAGAGTAAATTTAGTTATTAAGGCAACATTAATTGCATTGTAGCAGGGGCGGACCCAGGGGGTGGTCCTGGGGGTCCGGACCCCCCCAAAATCTCAGAATTTTTCAAATTCCCTTACAGCATTCGGTCTTTTAACCATATAAACTAAAAAATTTTTTGATCGGACCCCCCCAAACTAAAAAATTTTCGTGCGGACCCCCCAAAATTTTTTTCTGCGTCCGCCCCTGCATTGTAGCATTACGGGTAGAATTTTGGGTACTCAATTAATGAATTAATGTGTTTGAGACCCTGGGGCCTAACAAAGAGTAATTTTTTTAAGAAATAAGCGTATGTATATCTAACCTAGGAGATTGGTTTAGTGATTAATTTGTATCCAAATGGAGAGTTTTTTAATCGCTTGAAAATATATCAATGGTTGTGAACACAGAGTAATGAATAATTTCTGGAGCGTCATCAATACCACAACAGGCCGAGTGTCCGAATAAAATGCGTCCGATCCGAGTATGCAAAGAGGGACTTTCGACACACTCGCCTCGATATGGCTTCGGATTGTGGTCAGGCTGGGAGCAGGAGCGGGTCTACAGCCAGAACCATCACCTGTCCCTGTCCCTGACTCCGGCTCCTGACATGGCCCGCATGCCCTAAATTATTAATAATATTGCCATGCCCATTTGCTAGACGTTTTTAGTGCCTACCGCCAGTCTTGCCACCCCTCCCTTAACCATTTGCAGGCCTGTCGCCTGCCTGTTGTCTTTTGTAGTCTACTTTTCAGAGCATGCAATGTGGATTGGATGTGTCTGTGTGCAGTACGACAAAGGACACATACCACACATGCCGGCAACTTTGCTTTCAATTCCGCTAAATTATGAAAAAATCAATACCAACTCAGAGGGGTTGGAGGGGGGAGGAATTTTAATGAAATGTCAGTTTAAAATGGTTCCTGTCAGTTTGCGGGCGCCAGAAAGTAGGCTTTTATTCTTACCAAACCGAAATTCGTTTGCATGTTAAGATTCATGGTCGAGTCAGCTGGAAAGTTAATCAAGGTTTCCCAATCGTACGGGCGGACTTTGGAATACATTGATATCTGGCCCTGTCACCCCATTATTTGTTTTAGGCTTTAAAAAAAACAATTCATTAAAAAATCGACAAATGTGGACAACAGGAAAAGCCAGAAAGTCAAATATATCAGTAAAAATAGTTATGCCTATAAAACTTGTTCTTCCAATTAATATGTTGATTAAATTGTAAACAAAAATCGACAAGTTCTTACAGAAATGTCACTGAAGATACGAATTAAATTCAATTCCTTAATGTTCCTCCTTTAAAGTCTGAGTTAATTGCTTATTTGCTTAATAATAATCAACAAGAAAAGCCAACAACTTTTGGTTGTTGTTTTTTTTTTCTAAATTTTGTTAGTTAAAGAAGCTATTTTTGTTAATATATCTGTGTGAAACTGACACCAAAATCATTTTTTATTATATTTATTTAATTTCTAAGAAACAGTTGTTTTAGTTTAAATGATTTCTGACTTTTGATACTTTTAACTTTCTTTATATCCATTCTAATGCGCAAATGATTTACTGAAGAGAAAAGTTATGCTAACGCTAGATAAATAGTAAGACAGCTTAACTCTCTTGAATGATTTGGGAAAACCAATAGACTATATAGAGCATAGCAAAAAATACCTTTTTACTTATTTAAATATTTAGTAACTGCCATGGCTTGAATTAAGCACCGAAACGATCCGTTTATTATCCAATAAAGACGTTTCCAAAAAGTACTACCACTGAGTACTGCTGCATTTCAAAAAAGTCGCTGCATTTTTTTGGTGTCCCCACGTCGCTTGGGTTGGCCCTTAAAAAGCGAAGGAGAACTCAACTCAGCGCCGACATAAAGCACAACTAAACTATTTCAGACATATCCGAGGTCCGCAGGGATGAACGATTTGATGCTTTATTTACGAGCTCACAGCGATGCGGCTCCCAGCGAAACATTTCATTTCCGTTCCGTAAACAGTTTTGCCCCCTGCCACGTTTAAAAGCCGAGAAACACAACGAACGGCTAAAATGAAATGAGCAGAGAGGAGAGCATGCAACACCTTTTCCAGAAGATAGTTGCAGGTTGGTAGTTAATTTCTGGCAGCTGTTCGCCTGCAGAATTTACTCAGCCCGAACACGCAAAATAAGCCAAGAGCGAGGGTCCGTAACTGGGCAAAGAAATATGTTGGCCCGGCCCAAAGGCACAGGATACGTCCGGAGAGGAAGGCCGTGGGCCCTCTTCCGCGGCTAGGTCCTCCTGCTTTAAACTTGAAACTTTTAATTTGGCGTATTTTCGACCGGCATCGCGATTATTGTTTGCCATTGTTTCGCAGTTTTGATTCTGTTTTCAAGTACTTTTGTTGAACTTTGCCCTGTTGCCTGTTTACGCGCATAAATAGCAACAGCAACGGCCAGAAGTTGTTGCCATTAGAGGCGCGCTAATGACTCCAATTACGAGGCGCGCGGATATTGCCCACTCAACTGAACCGAAGTTAAGAGCGGTTACGGTACAGGTGCGGGGGGCCAACGGGAAG
This sequence comes from Drosophila ficusphila, assembly GCF_018152265.1. Taxonomy (NCBI): domain Eukaryota; kingdom Metazoa; phylum Arthropoda; class Insecta; order Diptera; family Drosophilidae; genus Drosophila; species Drosophila ficusphila. The sequence goes on from NW_025064569.1 coordinate 1,149,999, forward strand.
TAAAGGTTTTGCACTCCTTGTTTGTCTTCCTGCAGGGCCCTGAGCCTCGCCAATAGTTGCCTTCAGATCATTCTATTCAGATCAACGAGCAATTGCAAGTACTTCCCCAATAGGAAGATATTTTTACTATATGATAACTTAGAATACATGAAAAGTTTTATTTGTTTGTTCGAACTCATCTCCAACTAAACAAATTTTTACAACTTTTGCGGAACAACAGATCCCTGCAAACCAAGTGATTAGCTAAAAACACAACACAAGAAAGTAAAGGACACATTTTCAAAATGCAAGCAACCTCTTCTCTACGCTGTTTCCACACTTGTGCGATAAAAGTCGTACTGCTCCTAATCCTGATGAGTCAACATTGCAATCCTCAGAGAGTGGAGGTGCCAGCCGAAGTAATCGGTAAGTCGGTTTTTTCGAGTGGAACAAAACAAGTTTACTCGTTTGACCTTTGTGTGGTAAATTAATGCTTTTAAACGCTTAATTCGTCTCTGAAAAACTTAAGTTTTTGCCTAAAACATAGTAAACAAATTTTGTCGTTTGGAAATACTCTATTTATTTATATTTAACTGTTATAATTTACCATTTTTTTAAATGATTCAAAAACAGGAATCCGGTAATCCTTTCATTAAAGTTTAAAAATCTACCAGAATTAAATTTTTCTTGCTCGGATTTAGCACACTGATGATAACACTGATGATGTTCTCATATTTCCGAACGAACCATTTGGAAAATGATTATTGTCCCACACAGAAGAACGTTTGTTTGTTGGCTGACAGAATTAAACATCCCACAACAGTGTTCATCATAATCGTTATTTTAGCGAGCACACTTTGCGTTATATTCCAATTATTTTCCAATCAAGCACGACCACGCTCACCCACGAATATCCCTCGACTTTATTACAGTTGATCCCAAATTCAGTTCTCCAATCGTGAACATGACAGCGCCCGTGGGACGTGACGCCTTCCTCACGTGCGTCGTCCAGGATCTGGGTCCTTACAAGGTGAGTGGAGCGGGGAGCAATCCGTTAATAACCGAACTTAAATTAGCAAATCAGCTCGGCAGCTGTCCCGGGTCCGCCGCTCCTCGGCGGCCCTGTGTTGGGGGCTCAATTACACACTCAATAAGCAGCCACAAACCGAAACCGACCGCATTAATATTCATTAACATTTCACCATCCCGGCAACGAGCGCGCAATCTCAAAGACCAAATCTCGACACCAAAAGCGGGCAGCAGGAGTTGAATGGCATGAATGGCGAATGGTCGGGGGGAAAGTGAAAATAAAAACATAAACAGGGATATGCCGGCTTACGGATGACAAAAGCGAAAATCACATAAAAAGTAATTGAAATATGAATGAGGACGTGTTAAGCGAGTCCTGGACGCCGGAGTGGCGTCCTTTCCTCCCCGGACTCTCTGTTTTATTTGTGTTTGCATTTGCATTCGTTTGTCTCGTTTGTCGCGTTTGTCTCGTTGGGGGAGCAAGTGTATCCGTATCCTGATCCGCACCGAATCCACACCGAATCCACAGTCGGCCGTTGGCAGGTGAACGGGGACGTGGATCTCCATTGAAGTGAAAAGCTTTGTCCTCCCACTTCGCCTGGGTTGCAGCCGGCGATGTTGTTCCTGCGAACATCAAGGGGAGCCACGAAGGACACCCTCAATCTGTGCCGTGCACAATTAAGCACTGTTCCGCTCAGAGATAATTGAGCAGGCACTTGGGTGTAATTACTTACTTTATGCTGACAGCGCTCGGGGACCCGAGCAAACCCAAATTCAATTTAACCGAAAATAATTCATTAGCCTTCGATTGAACCGACTGGAAATTAGCCAGTATTTAATTTATTTATGTGCATACTAAACATGCGGCTTCACAAAAAAGTCAACTAGCTTCTCGTGTTGACATGTCGTCTGGATGGAGCTCCACACCCCCGTTCCACCCGAAGGAGGGAGTAAAGGGTTGGCCTCCTCGTGCTCCCCGCTCTCAAAATAACTCAGCTTTTTAGCTCACAAGCTGCGTGCCTTATCGCATAATAATTTAGCTGGGTAATTGTACAATGACGAGCTTCTACGTAGGATTGTGTGGCGGTGTGTACGTGTGGGCTGAAATTTCTTAAATAGTTCTGTGAATAGATTTTTCGTGTATAATTGAACAGCCATGCATGCTACTTATGTTCATGATTGGCGCCCAGCCCTCGCTACTAAAAGCTAGACAAGGTATCACCGAAATTTGATTACAGTCAGTCGAGTTTTTGTACTTCAATTACTCCTCGCAAGTATTAAAACCAGTTTAGACATAAACGTTCATTGTTATTCACTAACAAATAATTACAAATGTTCCTTTTTAACGCCAGATCTATACGCTTTCTGTATTACATGATTGCACCAACTTTATGGCCCATTAATTTTTATACTTTCTGTACACAAAATTTAATCGCGGCTTTAAAAAAACATTGAAGCTATTTCCAAACAGCTACAAGGAAGAGTTGACAAACGTTGCCAAAACTTTTAGAAATTTCAGCCTTCAAACAAGCCAGGGGCACTTCAAAGTTTTTTTAGTCACAAAAGCCCTCTTTATTTATTTACTTTTGGTTTTTTTTATTTTTTAACAAAAGCGTACATAAATAAAGTTAGAAAATTGACAACCTCTTATTTCATTAGTTTCAGAAGGCTTTCTAATATGAACTTGTAAAGGTTTAGCTAGGAAGGAATCTCACAAATTGTGAAGTGTGTTCTATTTTCTTTTTTCGTTTTAAATTTGATAGATAACTCCAAATTTATAATAGCAGAGCTTTCCGGAAAACTGATATTTCTGTTAATTTAATGTCAAAAGAAAGATTGTGAATACAAAGAAAAGGCAAAATAAAACAAGAAAGGAAGCTAGCTTCGGCAAGCCGAAGCTAATATACCCTTGCAGTCATCAAATATTTCGAACAGAATACACAAAGGCTAAACAACATCGAAGCAACGACGACTTTTCTATTAATTTTTCATATTTTTGACTAATGTTCATATGGCAGCTATATGATATAGTCGTCCGATTTTGATGAAATTATATTTGTTATTCAAGAGTCGTTAGAAAACTCTATTTTCCAAAAATCATGATTTTCTGATGAGAAATAACGATCTTATCATTTTATTTCCGTTAATTCTATATAGATTTTTCGATCTTTCCTATGGCAGCTATATGATATAGTTGTCCGATTTGTATGAAATTTTTTTATCAACCAATGCTAGTTAACAAACTTAATACTCGAAAAATTATAGTCGTGTGATGAAAAACAATGACGTTATCAATTAATTTCCATTAATTCTATTTATATTTTTTGATCTCTCCTATGGCAGCTATATGACAGAGTTATCCGATTTCGATAAAATTTAACCCGAAATTCAATAGTAACTAGAAAACGCCATGTGGAAGAAATCAAGTCGATCTGATCAAAAACAACGGCGTTAGAATTTTGTTTTTTAATCTCTTGTATTGGAGCTATCCTATATAGTCGCCCGATCCGGCCCGTTCCGACTTATATACTGCGTGCAATAACTACACACCTTTTGGGAAAGTTTCAGCAAGATAGCTTTAAAACTGAGAGACTAGTTTGGGCAGAAACGGACAGGAGGACAGAAGGACAGACGGACAGACGGACAGACGGACAGACGGACAGACGGACAGACAGACAGACAGACAGACGGACAGACGGACAGACGTACAGACGTATTTCGATTCAGATGGTGATGCTGATCAAGAATATATATACTTTATGGGGTCTAAGGTGTCTCCTTCACTGCGTTGCAAACTTCTGGCCAAAATTATAATACCCTTTGCTCTGCAAGGGTATAAAAACAACATCTAATGAAATGAGACTTAAGATAGCCTGTCAACAAAGAATAGAAGGAGACAATTTGGCTCCCAAATCAAATTAACGAATATGAATAATATAACTAGTTCTAGACCGATTCGACCAGTTCATTAAACTTAAAGGTAACTGTTCAAAGCAGACCGCCAGAACCTAGTCATGTGCATATAGGTGTACCACTGCACCTGCAGCTCTCTTGTGCGGTCTTCAAACTACTCTCGTTGTCTCATTTTTATCTCATCTATGTCTATGTCTTATCTATTCAACTAAGCTACATTTGAGCACCTTTGTATGAGGCCACGCTTTCGTCTGGCCCCCAGTTCAACTCAGTTCACATGCATACAACATACACATTACGCATATCCCACATTCGCACACAACTAACAGTTTGATCATAGGCAGTTGCTGCTCCGGAGATCGCAAAAAAATGTATTTAGTTAAACCTTAAACCATCTAAATATATTATTAAGGGTAGCATATTTGTTGTCTTTTTCCCAAACAGTAAACATATGCATAAACAACTCTTAGGAAAATATCGAAAATAGGATATCTGTGAATATTTTTTGAAGAATTGCTGCACTTTTCCAGATCAACCGCAGAAGTCCTTGGCATATTAATTTTTGAATTTTTAATTGAATAAAATAGTGAGAGATAACTCATCCAAGTTTATTGCAGGTGGCGTGGCTACGGGTCGACACTCAGACAATATTGACCATCCAAAACCACGTAATAACGAAAAACCAACGCATCGGCATCGCCAATTCTGAGCACAAGACCTGGACAATGCGCATTAAGGACATTAAAGAGTCGGACAAGGGCTGGTATGCACTTTGGGTGAATTCACCAGCTCGTCATAATAATCGGAAACATTTCAGGTACATGTGCCAAATCAACACAGATCCGATGAAAAGCCAAATGGGCTACCTCGATGTTGTGGGTAAGTGGACGGGGAAATGCGAGTGGTCTTTTTGCTCATTACGTTTCGGTTGTCAAACAATCATACGCCCCGTTGCCGGGACTGGTCTCCCATTGTTCGAACCGTATTACGCGAAATAAAAATATTAAAAAATTAAACGGAAAGGCGAGTGAGGCGAACAAAGCGTTGCTGCCGTGCGCAAAAAGAGAATAGCACCGTGGCTTATTAAATTTCACCGGCTAATACGCGGACTCAGGGCAAACTCTGCCAACGGAGCTCACCGTGGGCGACTTCTCGTTGCGAGTGCTTAAACATGTTTAACCGTCCACTGAACCGCAGAAATTGTTGATTTTGAATTAAAACGGCACCGCAGCAGCGAGAGGCATCGTAAGAAATGGCTGGGAGCCGCCTATGAAGTGCTCAACGCGCGCATTTCGGCTGTCCATTTGCGGTCGCTCTGCCCCGCCTCCCTCTATACCGCCTCTATATCCCCTCTATATCCCCTCTAAATCCCCTCTACATGCCCCATACCCCACTCCTCCCGAGCCCACCCAACTGCCTAAATACCTCTTGCTGGCAAATCTAAATCAAAGCGCTAAATATTTTAGCCACCATTGCAGTCGGCGCGGCATTCACCGGCAAACACGAAAAAGTATAATCAACTGTGTGTATTTGCACTGGATAATCAGCGGGTGAAGTACAGTGGAGCAAAACTAGCTGGTATACTTGATTGGGTAAATAACGTTTATAATTAAGCCTGACCAAATGGATCAGTTAGAAAAGTTTCTAAATGATTTCTCATTGAAATAACAGATTGCTACTGGATCTACGTTTATGCGAAAACTTATTGTTCCAAGTACTCGTATCACTTTTAGAAAAGGCTTTTTAAACTCATACCACTGTAGCCCGCTCAAAATTGTTTCGGGGGAAATCGAGTGGAGGCGGAAAATCGGCCACGGGAAACATTCGAGTTGCGAGAAACTGGAGGGTGGCCTGTGGACGGTGGTCGCTCCTGATGATTTTCGTGACCGAGTGCAGTTAAATAGTGGACGACAAACCGTAGCGGAAGCGGCACAGCTCTCACCTTTTTGGATTTCCAGTGTCCCCTCCTGAATCCTTTTTCACCCCGGACAACGAACACGCGTGCAGGATGCGCACATCGGAGTGGATTATACTCTAGTGGCGACTGGCGTTCGCGACATCCTGAAGATGAAATATTCGTAATGCAAAATTAAAACCTTTGCGTACAACAACTAGTTATACTCCCACGATTGATTATGAAGTACCAAACCAATTCAAATTCGGACCAGCATTCAAGTGACTAGGATTGTGCCACCATTACCGGCTTCACTTACCTGGCCCCACCTTGTTTTCCAAGGGCTCAGAACGGATTTGGAGATCCGAAACCCACCACCAGTCACCAGTCCTGCCAACTTTCGGGGCTGCAATTTTCCCGCTCCCCGGCTAACCTTGGCCACTTAATGACCATCCAGTGGTCACTGGCCAGCACACGGACTGACTCACTCGCTCCCGAGCTTAACAAGCTGTTTGTCAACACCAGCACATTTTTTGGTCATTTACCGACCACATAATTGCGGGATATTATATGCATACAGCCCAGGACCTGCCCCCTGCGGCCGCCGAGCGCCTCGTCCTGGCATTATTACGTTTTCACGGTTCATAGGTTTCCGCTGGGGGCGTCCGTCCGCCTCTTTGTCCGCTTTTCTGTCCGCTTTCTGTCCGCTTTTCTGGCCGCTGTCCTTACCGCAGCTACGGTTGTAATAATTTGTGTGTTTCGGGACATGTGAAAAGTTTGTCCTTAAAACAAAGGCGAGTGCGAGTGCGAGGACTCTTATTTCGCCAGAGGGTCGAATACAGGCGGGAACATCTCTGGGGCGGAGGTCGCGAATGAATCACTGCCTCCGTCCACCCGGGGGCGCCATATAAACAATACGGCTAATTATTTAAGCGAAGAACTCAAAATTTAAATTATTTAAATCGATTGCAGCCCATTCCAGCTCTCATTCCGCTCTCCCTTTCTCTCGCTCTCTCTTTACATGTGGAATGCATTATTTTGCAATGTTCGCTATAAATATTATCTAACCACGACAAACGTCTGGCGACCTCGATGGCAACCCGATGGCCGACTACCGTTCCTGGCTGCAGTACCGCCGGATATCCTAGATTATCCTACGAGCACGGACATGGTCGTTCGCGAGGGCAGTAACGTGACGCTCAAATGCGCCGCTACCGGTTCGCCAGAGCCGACAATTACATGGCGACGTGAAAGTGGAGTGCCCATCGAGCTGGCCAGCGGAGAGGAGGGTAAGTCGGCTCGCATTTTGGTAGCCCGGGTTCGCGCACTGCGAACAATTCAATGAGCTGAAATTTGGGATATAAAATATGATTTGTAGCCCATATATTAGGGGAATTGTAGTTGGAAATATTAAAAGTCTTAATCAGGGGTTCGGTTCAAACAACCTTTTTCTACGATAACTTGAAGACTTTTTGTTGATCATACTAATCAAATGTGCTCCAAATCGTCCTCCGTAAATCTACTGAAAAATCTTCGTACTGTTGCCAGTTTTTTTGACTTTAAAATATTTAAATACAACAGCTCTTTTTTTGTTTGGGCGCAGCTTATGTCATACATTTTATATTTGTATTATAATAATTTGAGCAATTCAAACGAGCTTTTAAGCATTTAAGCAATTTAAAAGGTTACACAGCAAACTAAATCTATTTATATACTAAGCTAATATATAAAATGTAATATTCTGCATTTATCTGCATGCTGTCAGCAGAATCATCATCAACCAGATGTAATGTGAGCCAATAATTAAATTAAACTATCCGAAATTCGGCACATGTGAACTTTGGGCCTGACCCCAGATGGCTTCTTCAACAGCTTGACCTTTTGTGCCGGGTTTTCGTGCAGGCTTAAATTGTGGATAGCTTATTTTCGTTTTCTCGCAGTACAGTAAAGCCTCCCCTCGGCGCCCGCCCTCCTGATTTGTAAGTACCTTTGCTGTTGTTGCCGACTCCGCCTGCATGAGGCTTTCCATCCAACATTTTGGAGTACTTTTACACAAAAAGGCAGCGGCAACGAGTTGGCCATCAGCAGTTATAGCCACAGGCCGCCTCTCTACCGAGTCCTGCCCAAGGCTATCGAGTGGTAACGAGTGGGTTGGCTGGTTGGGTGGTTGGCTAGTTGGGTGGCGGACTGTTGGGTGGTTGGGCAGCAAGCCCATCCCGTGGCCATGGCACCTGCAGACTGCAGCTCGACCAGCATGCGAAAGCTCCACCCGTCCTGTTTCGACGTGTTTCGTCCTGTTTGGATGTTGATGATGATGATGACGTCTGACTGACAGAATTAGCAAATGGTTAGGGGCCGATCGTTGGAGCTGGCCAACTGGCGGGTGGTGCAGTCCAGATTTGCTAATTGGCCTTGAAGTGTTCGCCAGTCGAGAGCAGTTCCAAACTTCGAGTTCCTTATTTGGAACGTTAGCTCACCCCGAACCATTTTCCAGCCACATAATCGTTGTTTTTATAAACATATTTGTGGTACTTTTTTCGGTATTCAATTCAGCCTTCTACTTCAAATATTTGCTTGATATTCAATGTTTAACGTTGATCAATTCACTGTAAAAAGTTCTTGCTTAAACATTTATACACAAAAAACGAATACAAAAATTAGATAGGAGCGTAGGAATTTTTAAGATTTTCTTACTTTAGTTTAATACACATAATTTCAATAATGACTGCTGACGTTGTAAGGGATGTACACAAAAATGTACACCGTAGTCAGCCAAAAGCACCGAATGCAAATAATAACAGAACTCGAATCAAAGGTGCTGCAGAAAAGATCCTCTGGAAACCCGCAAAACAACAAACGCAAACCAAAAAAAAAACCCATACGGCTAAATGAGAGGATGCAAAAAATCAGCATAAAGAGAACAAAAAGCTGGCGAAATGACCTTTTTGCCGGGCTTAAATGGCTGCCACCCAATCCAGCCCTTTCTCGGCCAAACGAGTATACTTCCTGTCCGACAACTTCCCAGTCCGATTTCCATTTCCCGACTTCACTCGTGTGTGGTGTGCTTGGCAGTCAGGCTAGACTAGATTGCCAGTCGGGGGCGCTATAAGGTTGCTCAGCGATGGGGATCTTCGGGAGGGAGAACATCATGAGCACTTACCCTTTAATACCTGGTAGCTTTAATTGCTCACGTTAGCTTCTTAATTAATTTCTTTATTAATCTACGTATCTCTGGTTTGAAAACCAACTCTTAGTCATGGAACTTAAATACCATATTTAAACTAATTATAATTAACTATTCAGATTGAACTTTAAAAGTGGTTTTCATAACAAGACAGAAATGTAGTTGTCTAAGTTGTAAGCAAAAAGAGAATAACAACGACCTTGTTTATCAATATTTCTATTGTTAATATGAAACGTGCTTATTATACTTCAACGTAGTAAAGGAGACTTTCTATTTATCCATGAGTTAACCTAAGAAACTTTAGAATTGTAATAGTTGCCTACTACTTTTGATAATAGCTGTAAGCACACTAGCGCATATTATCATGTTTCTAGAACAAAAGAGTATTTCGAATTCTATTTTCAGTGTGCTCCATTGTGTGTAGTCCCCCTTGTTTTTCTGACCAAAGTTTGTTTCATTTGAAATTTGATTATTTCGTTTCGTGTTCGCTGCTGCTGTGAAATAAAATGGAATCGGCTGAACAGAAGTAAAGTTTTACGCCATGGCGGGGCTCAAACCAAATTACACGTTTTTCGTGGCTATTACGTTTAATGACCGCACTGTGAACCGTCGGAGCCGAGCGAAAAAAAGGTGGAAGAGTTCGGCTAATAAGCGACTCGGTGGCCCGAAACGGTCCCCGGCTCAAAAGGCCAAATCAATAAACGAAAAATCAGCATATTATTATGTCCCGCAACTCTGCCTAACAATATCAAGCGCAAACTAGCCAGAACTTCCGGTTCCGGCGCACCCAAACAGAGCCACGTTTATCCGAATGGTCGTCTGTGGTGTTGCCGGCTTAAACCAGCCTCAGTGCCGTTTATATAATGCAAGCCCAGTTCGACTGTGATAACAGGATGTTTGTTCGGATCCCGAGGGGGAAGGGTGGTGCCATAAAAGGCAACAGCTTCTAGGATACATATACATTTGTTGCGTTGCTCTCAACTTTTGTTGAATGGCCACAACTGAAACTGAACTGAGTCTCGAGCTTAGAAGTTTTGTTCACAATTTTGTTGCTACCAGGTAATTATAACTCGGTATTACTTCGGCATAGCTTTTTAAGAGGAAAATCTAGCAACGAACCAAAAGAAGAGTTTTGTGGCTACACTTCCATAATAATAACATTATTAAAGTACTTAAAATCGATATGCAAGCAAGATTCGCGGTTTTTGATCCGTTGATCTTACACAAAAATAAGTATCTTAACATATTTTTACTATAATCAGATGCTGTCTGATCAATAACGTGTATACTTTCCCTCTGTCAAAAATATATATATAAATATAATATATATATATATATATTCAGCTCTACAAAAGATATTTTTATTTAAAAATAATAAAAACATATTGGAAAATTTACCAAGCTACCTTATAAGTAGCAGTTTAACCAAATGCGTTCAATTGCGAATGTATCTCCTTTTCTATAGTTTGTTTTATACATTATTCGAATGGGTCATTATTGTAATGGTTCAAAGTTTATGTTTTTATAATTACTACTTTCAGTTCTCAGCATCGAAGGCACTGACTTAATAATACCGAATGTTAGACGTCACCATATGGGTGCCTACCTGTGTATAGCTTCCAACGGAGTTCCGCCCTCGGTGAGCAAACGGATAACACTAGTTGTGCACTGTAAGTACTGAGCAATAGTGAAAATATTAAAACACTACGGGTTCCGGAAACCTACAATAAACGTACTATTTACAAAATTAATGATTTTGTTTTACTGTTCTGGCCATCTTAAACAGTTTATTCCTGGTTAAGAACTGCCAGATTGTCTTTTTCTTGGCAGAAAAAATTAACAAAGTTATACGTTAACTTTAGGACATGCGAAAAAACTAAAATTTTTAATTCTTGCTTTGGCGAATGGGTTGCGATATAAATTTAAAGTTTTTTTTCATACGGGAGGAAGACACATAAATTTAGGAATTAACAAGCGTACAGGTGCCTATTTTAGTTAATTTTTGTTTTCTATTCCAGTCCCTCCAATGATCACCGTTCAAAACCAACTGATTGGAGCTGTGGAGGGAAAAGGAGTAACCCTTGAGTGCGAATCGGAGGCCTATCCCAAGTCGATCAATTACTGGACCAGGGAACGCGGGGAGATCGTACCACCGGGTGAGAGAACTATTGTAAAACCAGAGTTTCAAAAAGCGAAGAAATTATGTATATTTGTATGCCCTTGTAACTCAGATTAGGAGAGTAGGTCAGGGTTTCCACCTCAGTTCCAAGTTCGATCCTAATGGTCAAAGGATAAAAACAATCTTTTTAAAAAACGGATATATTTAAGTACTTTGAAGAGATGTATCAATCTTAGAGTTAGAGTGTCGGTGAACAAGTGTTTTCGCTTCACAATGATATGATTTTAATTGAGTGCCACTGTTATATTACCTCATATTCTGTGAATGCCCCTGAGCATTCAAGAGGTCATAAGCCGCGCCGGGCACATTAACACATTAGCACTAAGCCCGCAGTCCGGAATCCTGAGTTCGGAGTTTGGAGTGAAGAGTGAAGAGTGAAGAGTGCGGAGTGCGGAGTTTGGAGTGCGAAGCCAAATCAGACGCGACCAATCCCTCGGAGGAGAAGGGGCTGCCTTCCCGGCGGAACTCACTGCCAGCCAGCAAACCGGCGAACTGATGACCGCCGAGTGCGAACTCCACGCGACAGACGCAGACACACCGAAAAAGTTGTTAATTAGCTGATTTAGTCGGCACTAACACGGAGATACTCGCAGCAGGACCGCAGTCCTGCGGTTTCCCGACTCTCGGCGGTGCGGCGATGTGGCAATGCGGCGATGCGAGGCTCGAGGCGGCGACTTGGACTGCCATTGCCGTTGTCATAACTGGAAATTAAATTAAATTAATTTACAATTTTGTTTCTGGCAGGTTTTAATTGACACCAGAAAAACCGAATAACCCCTCCGAACCCCACCGAACCCCGCTGCCCGGAGATCGGGCCTCCGGTGTGACATGAGTTCGTGCATAAATTTATGCCTGTCAGCAACATTGTTGAAACTTTTGCCCGGCCGTACTTTCGGTCGATGTGCGCGTGACATGCATTTAATTATTAAATAACGCAAAATTTCAATTAAATATTAATTAGTTTATTATTTTAATGAAATATTAACTCGGAAATCAAACCTCTCGCGTTGCAGGCGGCAAATACTCGGCGAATGTCACGGAAATCGGAGGCTATCGCAACTCGATGCGGCTCCACATAAATCCCCTTACACAGGCCGAATTCGGGGCCTACCGCTGTGTGGCAAAGAATTCCCTGGGCGACACGGATGGCACAATCAAGCTGTACAGTAAGTACCAGTGTCAGTACCCTTTTTGGATTGGTTTTGACGGATGAGGTGTGTCTCCAACAGGAATCCCGCCGAACGCAGTCAACTACGTGGAGAACTTCGAGGCGCGCCACAAAGGTAAGTAACTTCTTAAACGAAGTACATAACTCTGGAAAAAGAAAGAAAGTCAAGCCGGAGTGTTGAATACCCTTCCGTCAAGAAACGTGCAAAAGTCGGCGTGCCCAATTCCCGAAAGGTGGAAGAGGCGAGGCGAGCGCGAGAAAAGCAAAATTTAATAGCCACTTGGCATAAATTTAAGATGAGCCGCAGATATTCAGCTTGGCCGACCCGCGTGGCAGGAATCATGGGAAATATAAAGCTGGGCGAAAAGGTAGAAGGCGAGGAAAAAACGCATAAATAATTCATACGCCATGCAAATCCGTTTCAAATCGTCAACGCCACGGATCAGGTGGCTGCTGCCAGACGGGTGAAGGGATGGTATAGGGATGGGTTAGGGAAGGTAACGGATGGGAGGGGATGACACTGAAGCAGGTTGAAGCTGCGGTTGTTTGCGAGTAGCTCTGGAGGCAAAAAACAGCGACAAGTCTATTATGAATATGCGCTGCAGGTCCGATTGCTTTTCGGCAGTAATTTAAAGATACTCGTACTCCCAGTCAGCCAACTGGACTGCCGCCATTCAATAATGTCTCGTTTCGGTTCGCAGGCAAGAAGCGGACGAAAGGCTCGGAGTCGCACCATCCTTCGAGGGCCCAGGAGCACAGCGGCGAGGACCTGGAAAATCCGGGAAAAAGAAAAGGTAAGAGAACCGCTCCAAAAGCAGAGAGAGTGCGGCGAGTGCGGCACGCCGATTAGGGTTATGGGCCATATTTCAAGCGTTTGCCCTGCGGTTTGGGTCCAGCTTAACAGGCCACTTGAGACGGGACGAAGGCTATAAAAAGGGACCTCTTCCCCGCGACCCCCACAGCTCGACAGATTTTCACACTAATTTGCAAAGAGTGAGAAACGAGCGGATAGCAGAGGGCTGGGCAAGAGGGAAAACCGTAGCATACTTTTTTGGGCCAGGTAGAAGGCAAAGTTTTCCGCTCTTGGGTCTTGGGGCGTAATTGTATATCAATAAACACGCTCGGCTTGGCATTTCGGCCATTTAATGATTTGTAAATACTTGGCCACAATCAAATAACTTCACTCCCGGAAATCGGTGGCCAAAACTTGGAATCCCTGCGCTTTGTTCACTTTTATTGAGTAAATTGAGTAAATTGGTGGGAACTCACCTTTAAAGTTCCTATTTTTTGTATTTACCTCCTATAAATAATTAGTTAGCTAGGAAACAAAATTTATTTGGGTTGAAATACCTTTAGCTGAGCTGAGTTTTGATTACTGCATATTTAGCAAGTACAAGGCACTCCAAAATGACAATTCTTGACTTGCCTTTTCAAATCCGACCAACTAATCGCTGGGAAGTACCTGTGAGTCTGGACTTGTGGCCTTCGCCAGGGCAACCTCCGAGCAGGCTAGCTAATCACCTCTCTCAAAAGCCTTATCCAATTTCCGCCGCTGCCATCCCGGCTGAACCTCCCATCCCACCCACTAAATTTAGAGTGTCCCCTCTTCCCCAGCCGATTTGAGTCTGAGTGCGGAGAGCATCGACAGCATGTACGGATCCTCGGCATCAGGGATGCGGCGGCAGGACCTCGGCGGACTGCTCCTGCCAGTGGCAGTGGCAATGCTCCTGCTCCTGACGACGGCGATGGCGATGGCGGGGGAGCTGCGGGGGAGCCAGATGACACTGCCGCCGCAAAGAGTGACGCGTGTTTGACACAGACGCCGAGTTGACATCGACATGGAGTCGCCGCTGGATCGCAACTTGCACCCCGAGATGGAGATGGAGATGCAGATGGAGATGGAGCCAGAGCCGGAGCAACCAGTCCAGACTGCAGTGGCCGGGCAATGATGGCTGAGTTTGTCAATGCCAAACGCTACTGGGCGGTGAAGATTTATGGCGCGCTGCGGCTGCTCTCGGCCAAAGTTTGTCAACGCGAATTACATATATCAAATCCTTGGTGCGGCGCGATTTCCGCATCTGTAGCCAGTAAGTAAACTAGGCTTCCTAACTCCCGATGGCGCGGTGGCTCAGCCGTTGGCTTCTTGACTAGAGTTGGGGCTGGAGCTCAGCCCAGTTGCAACCTTTGTAAGATATCGCAGATTGCAAGCCACATCGGCACGTGTACATAGACGCATGGCAAGGTTTTCGTATAACTCTAGACTGGAGTTGGCAAGGGGCTATGTATTATATCACTTGTATAAACCAAATATTTATTTAAGCGTCCCACTGGACACCAGTTATTTTGGGGTAAAAAACTCCAGTAGGGCGAATGGAGTGAAATAGTCATCCACAAAGAGTTAAAGCAACCAGTATCATATCCGGTATACATAACTATATCGCAAACTGCAAGGAAAAATAAATATCCGCCAAAAGCTTTACGGCTTGAATGTAAAAACAAAAATTATACATTAATAGGCTCAGCGGCAGGCTGTGTTTCCCGATATTTTTAATCAACAAAAACTGATTTTTTTGTTGCTTACCTCGCTTCATTGCCCAAAACGTTTTGTACATTTTTAAAAAGTTTAACAAAATTAACATGTTTTTCAAAATACATATCAATAAATTAACATTCGAAGGGTAAAAAATGTAATATCTTTCATTTTTTGACAGGAAAAGAAGCGGAAACTCGTTTCTGTTTTTTAAGTTATAACAACACAAGGATAATGCTTCACGAACGAGTTTTCCGACTTCTGTATACCCAAAAAAAAGGGGGAAATACGTAATACGGGACTTCTGTAAACAGATAACAATCTTAAAAAAGCTCGATATAATAAAGACTTTCCAAAGGTTTGATATTTATACAGTTAATATAATTTATTTTTTCTTTTATTTTCATTCAAGAACACTATATACCCTTTCATTCTGCACAAATGTATCGATTTTGTGCGAATGGGGCTTCGTTTAATAAATATTTAGCAAAATGTATATTTCCACACAAAATTAAATTGTTACGAAAGCTAAATACATCAGTTAAGTTAAAGCGACGTTATGTACACAAATATACATATATTTATCAAATATCAATATAAATGAATATTTGTAAGCATCAAATGTACATGACAGTGTAAGCAAGTTGCCGAATCGACAGGAATATTTATAATACAAATAAAGTTTAACATTAAAGTGTTAAGTAAGAAAATATCTTTGAATATGTGGTATGATCAAAAAAGTGGTTAATCTGCATTTATAAGTTCGTTGTTCAACTTAGGTAAGTAGGTACAGCCAAACATTGTTAATGAATTTCAAAAATAATCACATTATGATGCTATCTTATAATGATAGTCTGAGACAGTTTAAAGAAGGTTTCGTCCCTTCCCTGGTCATTGTTAAATTCGTTGAACAACTCTGCTAAACATTGGAATTTGCAGGAATTTTGAGTCATGAAAATCCTAAGTAGAGCATAAATTACAAATATGCATCTAACTGGCACTAAAAAACCAAATTAAAAGCGGCTACAAATTTGAAATAAAACAAAAAATTGCTTTCATTAACAAATCTTTAAGTGCTGGCTAACACGCAAAACCAAACCATCAAAGCAAAGCCGAAATTAGAAAATCCAACTCGGAAAACTCTTCAAAAAGCTCGGGCTAATAAAAGCCCTTTCCAGTCCTTGCGAGTGTGAGTGTGTGGCCCCGTCGGTGTGTGTGCGTGTGTATTACGGCTAGTTTTTATTACATTTGTTTCCAGGAATTTTCAGACATGCCAAAACAGGTGCAACCGCAGCACCATTCGGCTTACGTGAGTTGCTTGTTTGCTCCTTTTTTAGTGCATTTTCATGGCTTTTCCTCTTGCATGCTTTTTTCCCCCGCTGAGTGGCAGAGTGCCATGACCCATGGGAATATCTGACAGACATTTTGCATATAATCCGAATAAATCTCAAGGTTAAAGTGTTGTAAATATGCATTTACCTCATCGGAGATTGGGTAACGTTAACCGAGCCATTGCCCGAGTGACCTGAATATTTTCGATTTTAATAATGACAAAATATTCTGGGCTATTATGCGCCCTGGCGGCTCTCCACGGTGGCTAAAAAAGTTATCCAATGCAATTCTATAGAATGCCGGCAATTTAAGGTCGGCAGACTGTTTAAAGCCGCTCCATAACTTTGGTATATGTTTGAGTATTTGGCATCAATGTGGATGGCAGCATATTTTCCATATTATTCAGATACAGGGCTTTATGTATTGCAACTTTATTCTTTTCATTTCGATGGCTATAATTACAGGAACAGAACGTCAATCAGCAACTACTTCTTCAACTAATGTCACTATATAAAAAAACAATTACAATGACAAAACTATAGGTCAAAGTTTTTCAAGAGGCACGACCTAAAATAATGTTCTTCTGTCAACATTGCTTTGTCTTTCTGGAAGTACAATTAAGTATTCATAGGTAAAAATTTTAAATTTGATCAAATTATATTGAACAAAGTGGATCTAAATCTTTTGCTAAGAAGTGCCACAAACTTGGAATTTTGAACCTAGTAAAAAATATTATATCTTATACCATAGAAATTGTTTTTGCTGCCAGAAACTGTATAAAGTTGGCGGTTTACACATCCTAGTCATTTATATATATAACCTGACTGTAAATCTGGGTACAAATTTTAACAAAACAGTCAGCATTAATGTTGTGGTGTCTTTATTTGAAAGAAGAAGATACAACAAAGAAAATGTTGGCTTCATTCCTTCAAATTTTAATAGGAAACATGATTTTATTTGATTTAATAACCTGATTTACTTTTGTTCGAGCTTGCTAAATCCATATCAAAAACCTCCTGGCTAAATGTTGCTCCAGTTATGGTTTGCCTTACTAAGAATACGACAGTTTAACCACTCCTAAATTATTCAGATAATAAGTATTTAATTATCGTTAGTGCCAATGAGATAAGTATACAGAGATAATGATCTTGATCTTGATCATGATGCAATCAAAGGTACGCCCTAGTAGGTTTGCGGATATTACAGCATTGCAGATATCAGTAACTTTCTCTATAAAATCGTTTTTAAAAAGGATACGCCTGAAACAAGCACAGAGTGGCATACCTCCTCGGGTATTTGGCTTTATTGTTCATTCCTCTAATGGTGGGCCGTACTACCGTAGAAGTCATGATTATTGCTCGATAATCTATTTCTCAACGGCTTACCAAGCTCACCTTCGTTCCCTTAAATTCAATTAACAGCAAGCAATTACACAAGCTCAGATACGCTACCCGAAGCAAACTTATATATTAGCATAATTACAAGTATTCTGCGGGGCAGCGCAAAAGAAATCCAAGCAGTGGCGCCAGTTGTCGGGGCAAATGGCATCTGGAAGCTCTGAGTACAATTAACATTACTTAAATACACATTAAGGTTAAAGACGCGAAATTTCTTCATGTTTTGGGGCTATTTTTTCAGCGCTGAGTTGTTTATCAACCGAGGGGCCCTAAAAATTGCGTGACGCACAAAAGGAAAGCATTTCAGCACACAGGGAAAAGAGAAAGGTGAAAGGGAAAGAAGTTTCGGGGGAAGGGAACTCAGTGCTGAACAGAAAGGGCAATGAAAATAAACACAGTAATTAAGTTAATGAGCATTTTGAGATTTATTATTAATTTTCTTTTGTTCTCCCCGAAATGCGGTGCAAAATCATTTCGAAAAATGTTCTGTGGTTATTTGTTATAATTATTGGCAAGCTTTCGCTTTCGTCCCAGTTTTTTTCGCTGCCTTTGATTTACATTTAAAGCGCTTCGAGCCCGCAAAAATGCGCTAATCCACATCCTGGATTTTGTTTCACATTAATTGTTTTATTTTGTTTGTGGCTTCGTGTGTGCCCTTAATTGTTATTTAAATGCTTTGCAAATCATTTTAAATATTGGCGAGCGAGGGAGGTTTTTGAGAGGTTTTGTCGAAAATGGCTCGCTAATTTATAGGCAGTCGTAAAAATCTCTGTCGCCGACTTGAATATTTTGTCATTGTGCCATCCGCGATTACGCAATCCTCATGTGAAAATGGCGCCATTTAGCAGTTTTTGCTAAATTTTACGATTCCGTATTAAAGTTTATAGCCTGACAAAGAACGGAGAACGCTTAGCTGTTGCGAGAGCGGACAACAAATTGTGTCCAGTACTAAGTTGCACATACGGGTTATAAAGCCATTAAAAAAATACAAGCCTGTGTAAGCAATGAGTATCTTTTATGAACCAGTTCATGGAAAAGAAATCCTCGGAAATCAACAGGGGAACACAAGGGAATAAATGGTTAATGCTAGTCATTGAAGGGCACAATGTATCCAATTTATTTATCAATTTCCATACCAATATACTAATAAGGGCCATCGCAGGAATATATACCGTTCCTAAGACGATTTTATTTGAAACCATTATCAGTGCTCCACAAAGTAATGATAGTGCTAATGACGAGAGGCCCGAAAGCGATTAGGCGAGCTCACCGAACATGTAAACAAATTGCCAGCTAACTAGAGGACTAATCACCTGAAACCCCCATTCTCCCACACAAAACGGCACACAAATAGCCCGAAAGCTCCCTTGGAACCGAACTGATAACCCACATAATCATGTCTGAGTCGCTCCCATCGTGTAAACAAAACTACAATTAATCAAAGATTTTTACCTAACGGGCTATATTACACGAGGCTTTGGTTAATTGCATAAATAAAAACCTGCCGAGTGGGGAGGGTGGAGAAAAGCTTAATTAAGCCTGCTCCACCGCCTGTCGACTCCCCGTGGACCTGGCAAATAAATAATAAAAACACAAATTGACACAAACGCACACAATAATGGCGAGATGGTAAATGGAACAAACAGGGCTCACACGGCCAACGAACACAGGGAAAGAATGGCCAACCCGGAAGTGCAGTGTCCTCAGACAGATTCTGGGATCAGGAGGGGGAGGGATATAGCCATATAGCCGTCACCGACCCAGGGCAGAGGTTATCGTTTTGAGTTTCTTCCAGGGGACGCAGTGGGTGGGCTTCTACTAACCTTCCCCGAATGGGTTCGTTAAGTGGGCAACCAGGCACCATCCACTTACACATGTGAGCACTCCGTGGTCGCCAGTTGAACATTTTTAATTGCCGTTTTCGGGCACGTGGAAACACACTGCTGAAAACTATTGTTATAAAATAGGGATTGGCAAAGGTAACACGATGTATACATTTTAATTATTCTTTCTGGAACCTATTTAGGCTATTATGAATTTAAACAATTAACGAACTTTGTTTTTAAAACTACCAAAAAAGGAATTTTTGGTACTTGTACAAATATGTCTCTAAATATGAAAATAATTTTTAAAAATAAAATGCAAACTTTACAGTCTCTCAAAAAACGTAAATTAATAGGCTTAAAAAAGCATTTTGTAGCTTTTAAGCAATTTTTTCCTTATGTCAACTTGGGTAGGTTTCTGAAAATATTGAAAGAAGATACAATTTTTTCTGGCGTGCAGTAAAAATGAAAATATTTTCCTGTACGTTTTACTCGATGTTGTGTTTTCACATTAGGTAGGTATGATTAGGTAGATTAGGGGAGTAGGTCCCCCTAACGCAGTGGCGTAGCGTGCCTTGTCGGGGCCCCGTATAAAAAATTTTTTGGAGGCCCTTATATGGAAGTAAAGATTTTTTACAAAAGAAAACAAGAAAGGAAGCTAGCTTCGGCAAACCGAAGCTTTTATACCCTTGCAGTCATCAAATATGTCGAAAAAAAATACATAACGGCTAAACCACATCGAAGCTAAGACGATTTTTCTATTCATTTTCTATATTTTCGACTATTGTTCAAATGACGGCTATATGATATACCGGTCCGATTTTAATGAAATTTAATTCGGTATTCAAGAGTCGTTAGAAAACTCTATATTCCAAAAATCATGCTTGTCTGATGAAAAACAACGATGTTACAATTTTGATTCCGGTTTTTCTATATAGATTTTTCGATCTTTCCTATGGCAGCTATAAGATATAGTTGTCCGATTTTTATGAAACTTTTTTCTCAATATAAGAGTTTTTAAAAACTTGATATTCAAAAAATCATGCTCGTGGGATAAAAAACAACGATGTTATCAATTTATTTCCATTAATCTAATATATAAAATTCTCGTGGAATATATGTACCTTATGGGGTCAAATTTTAAATATTCACTCTTTCACACTTTGGGGGCCCCCGTGGCCTGGGGCCCCGTATAATTGATACGGCAAATACGGCGGTAGCTACGCCCCTGCCCTAACGCTTCGTTAGTTTTCCAATGGCCACAATATTTTTATCTAGTCAAACATTGAATTACTTACTTTCAATAACAAAATATTCACCGGCGAGAACACAAAATCCTTAAGTTTAAAGACCAAATTTTCAGTGGTAATATTTTTTTGTGGTTTATTGGTTAACTTGCAAAGCTAAAACAAAGTACGTTCCACCGCCACAGTCCAAAAACAACAGGTTTGCCAATACTTTTAAGTACTTCTTGTGCTGGCCCAGCAAACCGGCGATCCGATCCCGAAGCCGACCCCCAAACCAGTCGCCCTGGTCAAGCTGGCCAAGATTGCGTTTTGGGCTGAAGGGCGATGGACTAAGTAACACGAGAACATCAACGACTGCGCCCGGAGTCCTGCGGATCGATGTTGGACACCCACTGCACCGGGTTGATGTAGATGTTCGAGATGGTGCCGCGCAGGGTGTCGAAGCCCTGGTTGAGGGGCACCGGCTTGGCCCGCTTGTCCACCTGCTTCATCCAGTTCTTCCAGGCGCCCTGCGAGCGCTGCTTGCGCTCCGCCTCGAGCTTCCGCTTATTGGCCTCCAGCTTCTGCAGGCGCTCCCGCTCGCTCTGCTGCTGCTCCCTCTTGACCCGCTCCCACTCCTTGAGCCGCTTCTTGGTCACCTCGGGCGGCACCGTCCTCGCCGGACCGCAGCGGGCAGCGGATCCAGCGGGTCCAGAGCCGGTACCCAGTCCGGAAACCGATCCCGAGACCGAGGAGTGGCCCGAGCCCGAAGGACTTGCCCTGCTGGAGGCCTTCTTGCGAATGAGCTGCTGTTGCTGCTGCTGCTGCTCCTTGCGGCGGCACCACTCCTGGAAACGCTCCTGCGAGAGCTGATGGCGCAGAGCCGCCTCGGCCTCCTGCTTCTCCCGCTCCTGCTTGGCGGCCAGCAGACTGCGCTGCTTCTGGGCCGCCTTGCGCGCCTTCCACTCCTCGTAGGCCGCCTGCCCCTGGCGCTCCTTGGTCTCCTCCAGGCTCTTGTAGTAGGTGGACGCCTCCGAGTTGGCGCTGGCCAGGCTCAGCGAGGGCACGTCCGCCGGTTCGAGGGCTCTGCCGTACATCTCCGTCCAGCTGCAGGTGGACACCGAGGAGCCGTCGTGGAGGCGGCTGCTCCCCCGCTTGCTGCTCCCCTTGGTGCTCCGCTTGCTGCCGCGGCTGCTCAGGTCGTAGGTGCGACTGGACATCTGGCCCTGCTCCTGCTCATCCCTGTCCTGCCTCTCCTGCTTGACCTGTCTGTCCTGTCCCTCCTGCTTGAAGAAGGTCTTCCCGCTGACGTTGTCCTGGCTGTACTGGCTGTCCGGCTTGAAGAAGGTCCTTCCGCTGAGAGTGTCCAAGTTGTCCAGCTCCTCGGCGCGCTGTGTTACCGTAGGCGTGTAGCTGTCGAAGGAGCTGAGGCTCTGCCCGTCATGCTCGAGGTTCATCACGGTCTCGGTGTCCGTGGCGGCCGCGTCGTCCGCCTTTCCCAGCAAGCTCATTTGATCTGGCTCCATCTGGTTCTCGGGTCCTTCCTCAGGCTCCTCAGAGTCCTCCGCGTTCCCGTAGCTCACCAGGCCTTCTCGCAAGGCGTCCTTCGCCTCCTCCTCGTCCAGTTGGTTGCAGAAGCTCAGGATCGAGTTCGTTTCGCTTGCCGAGTCTTCCAAAGGGTCCCCCACTCGAATGTCTACATCCTTATCCACATCTTCATCCACATCCACATCCGGCTCAGTATACGTATCCACAGGCTTGGTTTCCGGTTGGGGCTCCGCCCCGCCATCGACGTCGCTCTCCCCGTCGCCCTGGCCCACGAACCTTACGGTGGGAGCTCCGAAGGTGCGATCCGTGTAGCCCAGCACCGACTCCGAGTCCTCCGAGTCACTGACGTCCGACAAGGTCAACGGACGCAGAGAGCGCCTTCCCGAGATCTGCTGGCGATCCACCACCGAGCCATCGCTGCTCCGACGCGCTACAAAGGCCATTCTAGCAGTCTGGGGAGGATCGAGGAGGATACCGAATGAGGTGAGTACAGAATTGTTGTGTCTATCGAGTGTGTCTGGGGCTGAATTGGAAGCCCAGGTGGACTGACGGTCCCAGCACAGATTGCTTAGGGAAGTAAAATTATAGTTTATCAATCATTTAAGAAAATACAAATTATCAATCAAAAAATACAAAGCGTTTTTGCGAAACCAAATACAGTTCAGCCTTTAATTGCTATCAAGTTTCCGGCCTGACACTTTGCAAATATGATGTTTTCCGACTGCGCCAGATGCACTCGCACGTCCGAGGCAGAATGAAAACATTTTAACTAATGACAAGCAATTACTTAAACAACGGGTCGAACGACAAAGAGGGGGTGAAGTCAGAGGTAATTAAAACTCAACCCCACACACTCCCCCAACCACACACTCACACACACACACACACCCCTTGCTCACTCGCCGGCTGAAAAGCGTTTGTTGTCCTTCGTGGGCCTTTGTGGGCTGGTGATTCTTGCTCCTGCTCTCGGCCAGGTAATGAGCGGGTCTTTCGTTTTTAATGAGTCCCGGCACACACGGAGATACAGCTCCACGCGTCCTGCTCAGGTGTAATAAAAAAACTTATCGCCGCTGGCTTTTAGGCGCCTTCGCTCGCAGCGTTTGACAAACACAGCGAAATGATTTTGTGCGTCCTTAAACGCTGTATCGTCTTGGCTCTCAAATTAAAACCGAAAGGTGGGTGACACAATTAAGTTGGCCCTTTATCAACGACCTGCCAAATGACTTGTCAAAAAGTGGGCGTGGCCAGGTGTGCGGCTTGCGTGTGCTCTTCACTGTAGTGGCACTGTTCTGATTCGAGAATCAGGTCAAGCGATAATGTTTTTAAAGTCGGTCGCACAATAAAAAAGAGCACTAAACGGGCTTTTGCTTGGGAACTATTATTGCTCAATTATGTTCTACGCTTAAGCTCAAGCCAATCCTGTACATTCCCACATAAAACAAAAATAGGCTTTCTTACAATAACGAAAACCTGCATTTTAAATCCACACACAGTACCCACAGTTAAATGGAATAAATAAATAACTAGTTCAAATAAGGACACATTCCATTATATTCTACAAGTCTTGCCAGATATTTTTGCCTTTATAAGCAAACTAGTTTCATAGTCGCATAAATTTAAACAATAATAAATACCTGTTAACAAACAATGAGAATTCTAATGGGTTAAGTTCTTTATTGAATGCTTTTCAACAGCAACTAATATCGGATCACTAATTTCATCGATAAACTACACTCAACTCGTAATTACTTCAATGTTTTCATTTGGAAAGTATTCATCAACAAAGCTGTTGCATAGAATAAGGAAATTCAAACAGGTGGTAAGCCATGTCATTGTTCAGTTACACATTTCGGGCACGCTCGCAATAAAAGTTTTATTTTTAATAATAATTACATTTTTACCGTGCTATTGTCACGGAGCGGGCATTGATTATTGGACGCCTGTTCGCCGTCTGTTGGCCTTTGGGCGCTCGTTTAATTAAAAACGTGACAATTTTACCTGTGGCCAATGCGGCGCATATTTCATACGCCGTGTGTGACCACTGACCGACTTCCCAAATGACGTTGTTGCAGCCCATCGAGAATACTCCCATTTGAAAATAATAAAACGTTGTTTACATTCATAACAAACATTGCACGTTTTGCCGTCGGACGTCGTTACATTTCACTTTCGCCGGCCACAAATTTAATTAAGTGTATGAATATGACGGCAGCGGTGGACGAGGCCACCGGGAATTGTTTTTTAATCAATGAAGCGTCAAATTGAACTGATTAATTTTGCCTCTTTACCAAACGAAACCGTTTTTTACCAAGCTCATGTGTCCAAACAATGGTCTTGAAATAAATTGATTTGTGCAAACCAAAGTTGCGAGCTAAATCTTATTACGGCTTTTAGCCGACTTACCAAAAATGATGATGTTTACTGAAACCACGAAGAAAATCCTGAACGCACCTGGATTCCCAGCAGTTTACTCGTGGCTGCGTATTTGAGTGAAAAGAAAATATAATTTCTTGATATTTTTGTAAATGTGAGAGTGAATTTGTGTTAAGTGCGACAGCTTCAAAAAGCTAGGCCCTCTGAGATCTGTGACGATTTCACCTAATTAGGTGAGTGAAGCAGCCAGACGGAGTTAAGAACACATCGACAATATCTCCTCCCCCATCGAGGTATCGGCATTGACGTCTTCAATTCTTGGCAGCTCACGCACAACACAGTGTAAAGAGTGAACTGCCTGGCACACCGCAAACAAATCAGATAAGTAAACCCCTAACCGAAAAGAGAACCCGAGAGGTGGAAAAGTTCGGGGCGAAAACCTTTAGCAAGCGAACTTAGTGGGCCAATTTACTTAAGTGACTTGTGCCCAGTGCACAGGTTGCGACAGTTAAAATGGCGACTTTTATACGGAACTCGAAAATCGATTAATTCTTTTTTGATAATATTCAGAACAACACAAAATCCCGCTTTTTAATTAATTAGTTTCTTATATAAAAGAAGATATTTTAAAGCCCACCAATATCTCTCAAAGGTTCTGGAGATATAAATGCATATAAAAACAGAATTGTTTATAAGAATTTTATAATCCTAACACTACTTTTTTTTTATATTTTTTTTATATGTTTTAAAATTCTAATTATTTTAAGTGCTTTGAGGTCTTAAGGAGTTCCTTTTCTCAGATTGACTAATATTTTCAGCTTCAGTGACTGACATTTCGCGCTCTCGATGTCCTGAACTGCGGCGGAACTTCCTAATTCCAATTAACTGTGGCTATGGCCAGCGGATTGGCTGGCAGCTAACCCGGCACATTTAATTAACAAACTTTCGAACAATCGGTGCTGAAATATTGCCGACGACTTAGATGCGGTGGTTGGGCCAAAAAACTCACGAAAACTAGCGAAAATTTGAAAGTGTCATGAATCTCGTGTGACATAGTTTCTGAGATGAATCGGCTTAGAAGGCAGACACCGAGCAGACACAGGCGACCGCAGCACACACACACTAACACACACACGAAACCCAAAGGATGGCATAAAGGACGAAAAGGCGACGAGGCTTTGCAGCTACAGTTGCCCCCAAGCCGTAATTGGTTGCGTCACTGCATAAGTCACGAGTTCGCCTCTAGTCCCACACGCAATCCAAAACACCCACACCCACACACAAACACTTATACACACACCCCCCACCCACACACCCACACCGCAGCAGGCAACACTCGGAAAGTATGCTGCATTTAAATAAGATAAATGCAAGCGCCCACTAATTGAATTGCTGACAAGATTTTCCAGGCCCCACAGCTCACAGTCTGCGAACCCGACCAGATTGTTGTCGTCTCCTGGAATTTCGGTAATTAATAATTTCACGTAAGCGGAAATGTGAAACAAGCATGAAGACCGCATCGGGATCAACAGGAGCAGCTGGTTTCGGAGCAGGGAAAGTTTGCTATCTGATTGTTGTCGAGCGAAATGGAGACATGGACTGCGTTTCACTGGCTTTAAGTTTGCAGTGGCTGCAAGTTTGTTCAGCCACCAGCAGTTCATGAGCGGAAAAGTGGAATGTGTTCGGTGCGAGTTTAGCCAAAAGATATGTCTGTCAAGTGCAGATTGAATAGGCGATCCTCCTCAATGTTTGGCACATAAAACTAGTATTACTTAAATTAAAAAGTAGTTCAATCAATTTTTCACCAAATGCGATGCATGGTACATGCAGAAGTATGAAAATGAATTATATTATATTATATTATATTTATTATTATAACTAATTTAAGGTTGTTTGTATATTGTATGTTCGGAAATCACTTCTTTTTAATAAGCGAGTAGAATATTTTCTACTATTTTTAAAAATCGATATTGTTGATCTTGAACAAACTCTTTTTAAGTGAACGCCAACTCTTCTTATGAAAATAATGGCTCTCCTTTTTTATGAAATAACATGGATACAGACTGGATTGATTTTGAGATCACGGATGTGTCACGGATTATGTCCTTGTCATAAATAGAAGAGTTGCATGGCAAGCCAAAAAACTTGATGCCTCAAATAGCGTTGGCATTTAAACGGATTCATATAACTTCGTTGCTTGAGCAGAAACCGCTGAGAAATTTTAGAGAAGGTCGGGTGTAGACTTGAAGCTTACAGCTTTTTAAAGAATCATTTTAACAATTGCAAGCTGGTACACAGAATAGTATAGGACTTTAAACTTAGAACAAGAACAACAATAGATAGACCTACTAGAAGTAGAAGTTTTATTCGCAAACTCTCGGAATACGTTTGTTGATTGAATGATATAGCATTGACCTCTAGCCTTCCGACTGCCCTTCCCCGTAACGATGATCCCCCTTTGGGAATTTTAATATTTTAAATTTCTAATATAAACAGCCCGGAGTGAGCATTCTGGAGATAGAGGTAGAGGTAAAGGTGAGTGGAGTGGCTGAAGCCAGACGACAGCGGAGTGGGTTAAAAGCCTGAGCCCCTGACGAACACTTTTAACTTCAGTCCCCTGCCATGACTTATTTGTGAGTCCTCGTTCCGCAAGTTTGGGGGGGGGGGGGGAAGGTGGCGTAGCAAAAAGAGAAAATAAGCTAAAATAAAACTGATTTCATTACCTTGATTAGTTGGTCTCTTCAAGTCTTCCCCTGCTATTTGTCAGTTTGTTTGCCTGAGTTTTTCTGCACACACATTTTGAAATCCCACGATTCGTTTATGATGGCAGCCGGCGGAAGGACGACGCAGGAGTGGGATGCCAGGACCTGATGTTGAGGCCGGGCTTTTGGCCAGCATCGCTCTGCACTCGCCATTTTTTGGGTTCAATGCAAACATTAACCTCATTAGCATTCCGCTCTGAATGGATGGATACGTTTACCCCGGCGGAATGTAACTGCCTTCTTCGCTCCCCTCGTTTCACTTACACTGCTCCTTTTTATTTAAATGGATTAATTTTAATAGTTTAAGCCGATTTGTTTGTTTTCAATTGAGCTGTAAGTGCTGTTTAAGGGCAGCGTTTTAACATTTTTTCTTCTAATTAAATAAAAGGATTGCATGGAGGGGATGATCTCAGGTGGGATCATAATAAAAAGCTTCTACACAGCAAGAAACAACGCAGACAAAGGCGTCATATTCAGAACACTGTTGTAATATATTACCACTCTTGAAAAGCTAATTTATATACTAAAGATGCTAAGGTATCAGATCAAACTCCTCATCCTGGTCCTTATGGCATTGTAACTGAATAATCTGTGTTACAATACGACTAGTTGCACACTTAATATCTTAAAAGGAACGCCTAGCAAGGAGTCCACCCTCCCTGTGAGAACCCTCTTGAAATTACCCTTTGCCACTTGGCTAATCCCCGCCTGGCGTTGGGCGATCCAGGCAACTTTCTTTCCTGCTGCAAAGTTGCAACAGGAGGAGAAAGCGGCTTAATTAAGCATAGAATGGCTCTCATCTCGCCTGCAGCACTCCGGCAAGTTCTGCAGTTTTTATGCTGCCGCCTAAGTAGCTGTTGGTAATTTTTTCTAAGCCACACTCATAGACCAACACTTCAGCGGGGCGACTGGAGCTTGCACAATTTTAATTGCGTTTCCGCTATTTTTGATGCCTCTTGAATTTATAATTCCATCGCAGTGGTGCCACTGAGCTTCTCGCTCTTTCTGTTCTCCCTTCAGCCACTGGGCACGTCCTGAGAAAAATAATTCAATTAATTACAAAGCGGACAGGTGCAAGGCAGCTACACTTAATATTAATCATACGCAGTGTTGGCACCGAAAAAAGGCTATCAGAACGGTGACCGTAAAAAGCGGGCCCTCCGACTCGCGTTTGTATCTAATAAACATGTTTATTTCATTAGAGCTACACATGCGGCTATTCCACCCGCCCCCGCCCCCTCCCGCTGCCACGCCCCCAAGGGATATCATTTGCCCTAGACCCAACGATTCCGACATGAAAAATGCGTTCGCGAAAGTTGCCACGAGTCCGCTCACTTTATGATTGGGGATTTTTTCGTGGCGCCACTAATGTGCCATAGCTGCCGTGCGTTTCCTTCATTTTTTTTCTTTTTCCTCACTCTCCCCCACTACGGAGCATCCTGCGCCGTTGGCTTTTCCCACAGAAGCTCTGCTGTCGACATCATTACAAATAAATTGAGCGTGAAAGATACATTTCGCCAGCATTGACATGCAGGAATGATAGGCACATTTCCCCGACTCCCTAGAGGTTCGTCAAGGCAAGACCGTGAGACTCTGACTGGTCCTGTTTTACTTTAAAGCAACCTCTTCACAGCTCCAGAAGTAGTCCTGAAGTAGTTCTCTGAGTAAGAGAATAAATTGTCACCATTTAACGAACTTATATATGTGGTCTCCCTTTAGTAATTGCAATAAGCTTCTCAGTAACAAGTACAATAGTCTCAAGACAAATAACTAAGAGCTGAGTTTTATTAGGTGCATAAAAGGATTTTCGAAGTTGTTCGTCATTGAATTGTAAAACAAACTTTCCCTTAGGCCTGCTCCCTTTCTGTCTGATCTGAGCATATAAATTTAGTATTCTTACGACGTTTAAACTATGCATATACCTTGCTATTGATAATAAGAAGGTAACTTTTATGTTTTTTTCTTTAAAACTAGTTTAATAACTTACTCGTTTGACTTCTGATTCATTTATCTGCAAGCGTAATCTAATTCTAAGACTGTAGGTCTTAACCCAAATAAGATTACCTGCTATTATTGGCCTAAAAGAATTTAAAATGCCCCAAAAATTATTTAATTAGGTAGTGTGCCTAGAGAAGCACGATGCTCAGTATAAATTCAAATTTTACAAGTCCCTCTTCCACGTAAGATGCAAAGTGTGTATTTATTATATATGTGTTCCATGTGCGACAATTTCAAAATGCGAATACAAAAGTCAATTTATTGAAAGCGAGGAAAGAGGGGAAGGGCAAGGAAAGATGGCTGCGAGAAATGTAAGCATATAAACATAACCATGAAAGATATTTGATATAATAACATACGTGACCGCATTTACAATTTCCAAATCAAATCTCAGCAGTTGAAGGATAAAGGGCGAGGTGGGGCATCCTGCTTTTGTCTGTCTATTGCCATGCATGTAAAATGAATTTGGGGCTGAAAAGCAGAGCGGCCAGGGGTTGGGCTAAGTGTGCTTGGCATGCTGTGAAATTTGTTAACATTTATGCATTATCATTTCGGCTTACGACATTTAATGATAGCTGGGATGTGCAACAATGTATTTCGCCGCTGGCTGATAAGTGTGTCAAGGCTTCCTTAGCGATTTTATGATGGTAGTGCTCTTGCTTTTAGCCCTTGGTATTTAACCCTTTTTTACCAAGTAAAGTCACTTCTTTCTTTCGACTTGTATTACAGAACCCGACGAAAAGCGATAAAAACAAGCATCCAGTAAGTTTGTACCATTGATCAATGAAAAACTTTACAATGGAATCAAACCGAATGCCAAAACAGCTGCAAAGTGACAACGTATTAAATTTTAATACCATTTAAATACGTATTTTAAACTTAAATCAAGTTAATAACGCTTGCACGGTAATTTTAATATTATTTATAAAACAGCAGTAGCATAAATACTTCATTCGTTCAACATTAATACGACGAACATTAGCAATTCGGACTTGATCTATAAATCCTTTCCATAGCTCGTGGCAGTTTGTTATTGGTGAGCAATTTGAAAATATTTATTGGCCACACTCGCACATATTAGTTTTAGTTGCCACACTCGATCTATAATCTGCACTCTACAGTGAGAAATTAGATGGCTCAGTGTCTGCCCGTTGCCATAAGCCCAATTAAGTTTGTGGTTTCCGCAATGTCATATTTTTGAATTTGTCCGTTTACCTTTCTGACAGTTGCCTGGAGAGCCGTGGGCCTTCTCCCAGAATTCGACATGAGGGGTAAAGAGGGGTGTGGCGAAGAGGCGGGAAGAGGGGGAGGCTGGCATCGCGGCGTATAATTAACAATAATGAAGTCGTAAAACCGCAATGCAATCAGCGATGCGCAAAACACACAACTGCACGCACCCGAACCGAAACAAACAGTCGGAAGGCCGAACTGCCAACAATGCGAAAGCGGCCAAGAGCGGTTGTGTGTAGGTGTGTGTGCATGTAGATCACGGATGCGTCTGGATGCCCGTGCAGCCCCCTCTTCAGTGCCCCCACCCACCCAACTCGGAGTCAGGGTCACACGGGCATTATAAAATATTTATAAACCATTTGCACGCATAATTAGCCTGTCATTACATTTTGAGATTTTCGGCGTTCGCTCTGTTTGCGAATGTCAGTTGGCTCAATTGTGCATGTGTGTTTGTGTGTGTGTGTGTGTGTGTGTGTGTGGCCGTGAGCTTGAATCCATGTGTATGCAACTCGACCTGCGAATGAGCATTATGAGCATCCTTACTACTCTTGAACGGTCAAAATATTTATGCCAAATAATTTGGTTAATTAACGTGTATGAGAACACGAAACTAAATTATTCGCTTGGGTCTGATAATTGCATTCAAATAATTTTAAAAATTGGATTTTAAGTTTCTGCATTTTCTAAATAACAATAACAATACCAACTAACTCAGACAGGAGCTAAAAGCATCATAATATTGTTGTTAGTTGCTAACTAATTATTTTTCCGTTTATTCTAGATCCATTTGCTGGTGACACAATCAGTTTCAATTACATTTTTTGGATCCCTGAGCTGAAAAGTGAACGTGCCTGATAAAAGCATTTGTGTTATATATTATTTTTGCAGGGCGAGAGTAATACGAGTATCGTCACAAAGTAATTATACCCTTTGCGAATGAGACCCGCGACCATCCGGAGTTGATGGCCAGAATCCAGGGCTGAGGGAGCTGAGGGGACCGCGGGGTCTGTGGGGTTGGCGGGGGCTCTGAGGGGCTGGGGGCGTCGAAATGTCATGTCATGTTGCGACAGGCGTCGGACCGTTATGCACCGCTCCTGCGAGCGCTGTGTACATGTGTTCGGCCATAAAGTAATCAGCGGAAATGTCAATGGGCCGCCGCCATTTACTGATGTGTCGGCAACTGAGGTTTACACCGTCAGCCGCGACGTCATCGCCAAGGCACGTGTGTTCTTTATATGCACTCGCTAGTTTGAAGTCAGTTGCTGTTGCTGCGGTCCTGTAGTGCCGGGGCATTGTAATTAAAATTTCCCCTGCATATGGAAGTGCAATTGGCCGGACGGCGGGTTTAATTGCGCGGCTGTGTGTGTCACGACAAACCCCTTACCCTCTCTCTTCTTTTTTCCGCTTGTTTGAGGGCCAAGCAGAGAAAAACAAGTCAGAGCAACCCTGCCTGGAGAGCAAAGTACGTAGGCATCGCCTTCAGTTACAAGTTGGAGCCTTGACAATCAGGTTAAAAAGTCGAAAAGCCAAAAAATTATTCTGTTCACAAGTGTCTTCACCGTCCAGCCGTTCAGCAGGCTCACACACCCCGAAACCCCAGCTTCGAAATGGCATTCTGTGGCCACGTGAGCGCATCCGGGGAAATAGTCCTCGCAGACGAGGTCTTCAGCTCCAGGACGCGGGTCGGTCGGAGCTCCCCATCCCTCGACTCTCCGCTCTCGCTCTCCTCGCCGGACTCGCTCCCCCAGAACACCAGTTCGCGCACCTACTCCATCAAGGACAAAGGACGCCACTCGGCGGCGACTGACTGGTCGCCTACGTACGACGGACTGAAGCCGTCGGAGAGCCAGAACAACCTGGTGCCCTCGCTGTGCCTCAGCTCCCAGGAAAGCTCCGTCAACTACCTCAGACACGTGGAGGGCTTAAAGGTAGATATACCCGGAGCTAAAGCTCCAAAACGGTCCTAATACTAATAGTAATGAATTCTTACCCATCATCTTGGAAGCAAAACCCTGAATCCTGAATGATATATGTAGATAAAATATCCAATTATTAGGCTTGGTTTACTATCTTCATTAAGGTCGGATAGTCCTTGTTTATAATACTTCGACGATTCTACCAGTCCAGAGCTTTTAGATTGATTAATGTTCAATTATTGCATTTGCATTTGCATTTGATGTTTAAAATAAGCATGAATTTGAATTTGCTAGATTGTTGTAAGATTGTAGAAAGTTGCAAGCTTCGTAATGCAACTGAAACCATCAGCTTGAAATACTTAAAAAATCGTTCTGGATTTCAGCTCCTAACTTTTTTATTTTTTTGACATTTTTATACGAAACAATTGCTTAGAAGCATGCAAACTAAAGCACACTGGAAAGCGACTTTAAATAAACTTTTGTACGGTGCCCCCAGGTGGACAGCCAGCCAGAGGCGGCGTACGAGAACTGGTACTCGGCCAAGCAGCGGCAGCGGCTGGAGCGGCAGCGGCGGCTGAAGCGGGAGCGGGACTCCAAGCAGCGGAGTGCG
This sequence comes from Drosophila ficusphila, assembly GCF_018152265.1. Lineage (NCBI taxonomy): Eukaryota > Metazoa > Arthropoda > Insecta > Diptera > Drosophilidae > Drosophila > Drosophila ficusphila. Next base: position 1,183,090 of record NW_025064569.1, read on the forward strand.
GAGGAGCGCAAGCACTTGGCCCAGGCCTGCTACGACCAGTGGCTGAAGGACAAGGCCCGCCAGGCGGCGAGTCTCCAGCTGCAGACCCACCTGCAGACCGCCGCCGCGAAGGCCACGCTCGCGCTGGGCAGGAACCCCCTGATGACGGCGTCCTCGTCGTCGGCAAATGGCTCCAGCTTAACGGCGGCCAGCAGATCCTCCCGCAAAGCCTCCCAGGATGAGATCCGCCAGGTGGTGGAGGACTGGTGGCTGAAGAAGCAGCAGCAGCAGCGGGCGCAGCGCGAAGAGAAGCGCCGCCACTTCCTGTCCAAGACTCTGGACGAGGAGAGGCGGAGGCGACTCGCCCAAGCCGCCTGGGAGAACTGGATGAGCACCGTGGACGCCAAGCCCAGGCCGGTGCCCCTCAACCAGGGAATGGACTCGCTGCGGGGCACCGTCTCGAAGCTCTACGTGAACCCCACTCCCTGGATCGGGCCCATGAAGCCAGCGAAGAAATAGACCGCCCACTATTCACTCCGTTCAGATTACTTTGTCGACCCAAACATTAGAGATTCAAATTACGCGAAGATCGTTTAAAATGCAGAAACAGTGTTAGTTGAGCTTATTAAGTACGTAAAAAAGATGGTTACATAGTAAATGGTTGAACTGTTCGCTATTAGCATATACGAGAATTTTTGGTGGGGCATTCAGCCTTACCCAAAGTTGGTATGACTTTTAAAGTTGGGGTTTTCCAAGCTTAATTAATATCTTGTTTCTCTTTCGGAAAATTACTTTCTCAAACCATTCCGGGTTTTTTCTGGCTTTATTCTTCATCTCTAAATAAAACGGTCCAACACTGTTTTCAAGCAATTCAAAGAGCAATTTATACAATTGCGCCAATGCACAGTTTAACCAATTTTGTAAACCAATACGGAGAGAAGTGAAAGCGTTGCAGAGGGGCATTTACGATATACGATAGCAAATAACAATTTGCAAGAAAAACACAAAAGAAAAGAGGTAAGCAAAAATCGAAGCCAAAACTGCAGAGGACAGGACACTCAATAAGATTTCAATTGTTGTCGAACAAGATACATTTCTGGGCAAGCCATTGGTTGAAGATGTCGATGAGGCTGAGGAAATGGCGTTGAAGTCCTGCCCATTTTCATTACGTTTTCGAGACTGGCCGAATGCTGTCTGTCTGATCCGGTGCGTCTGTAAAGTTGCAAAATTATATTGTTCCAAAATAAAATAAAGCATGTTTTAGGTAGCATCAAGTGGAAAACAGAGTCTCGGTCAGATCGGAGTGGGCAACCGAAATACAAACAAACAAAGCCAAAGGCCTAAAGTTCATTTGCACAATTTCCCAGCGCTTGGCTCGCTCGGAGCTCCCCTTGCAGCAAAGTCAAAGGCCAGGTCGGTCCAGGCAAACAAAAAGACCAAAAAGACGCTGGAAATCCTTTTGATGAGGTCAACGCTGGTTTGGTTTCCAGTCCACACACGCACACATGTCTGCGGACACACATGCATGAAGTGGCACAGTGGTTGGAGTTATGCGAAAAAATGTTAACATCCTCTGTCAACTCACCCGAGCTACCTTGAAGTGTATAATTTAGTGTTTACCTCTTTCTATATGCACCCGAACAATGTATATTTTTAATCGCAACTTCAAAATTTAAAAATGCTTTATTAAACTGGGTGGAACGAACACATTAGTCTAAATTATATTTTATAATATTATATAATACCTACTTAAATCGAATCAATCGATCTTTTATAAGCAAACGATTTTTAAATTGGTTTTCAATTACAAGGTAGACGTACAACTAGACGTTTTAAGTTTAAAGAAGTGGTTTTTGTACACCAGATACCAAAAACTTGATGCATTGCTTTATAGTGGGAATGTAAAATATTTTTATTCAAAAAATTCTATGTAGTCAATATAGTTTTTAAACGTACAATAGCAAAATAGAATAATTTAAAAAATATACCTTGAATTCACTCTCTTAAACGTTTCAACACTTAAAAACAATGAGTAATTTATTTAAAGAATTATATATGTTGTAAAAATGGTTGCTTTTATTTATACAACAATATTTTGAGTTTTCAGGAATATTCTTAATCCAACCATTCTTCTTAATAAATCGAAGGATTTACTTGGCGAAATTTAATGGAAATGCAGAAATTGCAAAATTGCTGGCTCCGTCACAGTGTGCACTTGGCCAGGTCGATGCCTACTCATGCATGTTCGTTTGTTTGTCCGAGATACTGGGAAATGACGGGGAAATGGGAAAGTGGGGAAACAGGGATGGTCGGCAAGGGGCAGGTCCCGAATGTCGAGCATTGGCAGGATTAAATTTGGAAGGTATTGAAGCATGTTATTCGTCATCAATGTTGTTTGCACTAACTAGTTTGTGTTGCTTGAGCTGCTTTTGTTGTTAATATTGTTGTTGCTGCTTCTGTTTGTTTTCATCATCCCAATGATGGTGTTCTTATTGTTGTTGTTGTTGTTGTTGTTGTTGTTGCAAGAGCTGCTTTTGTTGCAACTGCAGGGCGACTTGGTTTGGGAGTCAAGGATGGAGCTCGGAGTCAAGTCGTTTCCAGGTTGTTTGCATTGTTTACGCACTTTCGCTTTGATATTATTGCAGTGTGCGTTTCGGGTTGATAGCCACCTGAGCAGGGTAATGGCCAGATTGAGCAACCGCCTCCGGGACCACAGGCAGCCCTATAGGCGGCATATTTTCTGCACAGTCGAACGCCTTATCGGACATCAGAGAGGCACTCCGCAGGAATATTTCGAAAGATCACGAAAGCCCATAAGAAATATAAATAAACTTGAAGCATATTGAAATAATAATAACGAAAAAGTGTTTAATAAACATGTAATAACCCAGAATTAAATACTAATTAAATATATAAAAAACAAATAATATAATATGTCATTCGATGTTCACTATTAAAAAAATAAACCCCAAATTTAATTTTTACATTTGTTAGCAATTAAAAATGATTCTTAGAAGAGTACAAAAACATTATTTGGAATTACCCTTTGCGTGGGACTTTTAGGAGCAGATTCATTCACAACAATATTAACTTTCAGTTCTTGGTTCCAATTGTTTATTTGCTTACTGCCTTAAACATCACTCATAATCTCCCCTTTGGAGGCTGCGCAAACCCGCTTCTGCCGCCCACGTTATTGATCACACACCATCAGTTTGATAAATATCTGGTCCATTGTCTGAGCATAAAACCACGGCTTCGACGGATCCGCTGACCTCCCCAGCGCTCCTTTATTTTGCACCTGCCTTTGTCGAACACTCAATGGTCGGACGAACTGCCCCCTTTTTCCATCGCATTATTTATGGGCACAGCGAGCGGTCCACCTCGCACAGTTGTTGGAGAACGGAGGCTTCATTGTTCTTAGCACTAAACACGTGGCAATATATCTTATTTCTGCCTCTGAAACTCAAGGTAATCTATTGACTGGCACTTCTTTTTTCAGCTCCACCTTAGTGAAGGGCCATGAAAGATTGGGCTTTTCTTATGCAAAACTGTTTGGGGGTGAAGGTGGTCACGGTATTCAATGCTAGCTCAATATTTCTGCAGAACAATTTGAAAAAAGTTGGTTTGGCTTACTTAAATGATGATCTTTATACCCTTGCAGAACATAGGTATTATATTTAATTTAGGCCAGAAGTTTGCAACGCAGTGAAGGAGACACCTCAGACCCCATAAAGTATATATATTCTTGATCAGCATCACGATCTTAATCGAAATACGTCTGTCCGTCTGTCTGTCTGTCCTCCTGTCTGTTTCTATGTAAACTAGTCTCTCAGTTTTAAAGCTATCTTGATGAATCTTTACCAAAAGTTGTGTAGTTATTGCACGCAGTATATAAGTCGGAACGGGACGGATCGGGCGACTATATAGGATAGCTCCCATACGAGAGATTGAAAAAAAAATTATTACTCCGTTGTTTTTGATCACATCGAATTGATTTCTTCCTGATGGTGTTTTTCAATCACTGTCGAATTTCGAATCGGATAAGTCGATCTATAGCTGCCTTAGGAAAGATCGAAAAATGTATATATAAGCAATGAAAATAGTTATAGCGTCGTTGGTTTATATCCCATGACCATGATTTTAAAAACATAAATTCTTTTAAATTCCCTTGAATCGAGAAAAAGCTTCATAAAAACCGGACAATCTATATATATAAAAGCAAGTTGTGTTAGTTCCACCACTTATAACTTAAGAACGGGTGAACAGATTTGGCTGAAAATTGGTAGGAAGGTAGCTTAGAGCCCGGAATAGGAGTTAGGGTACTTTTTATTCCGTTCGACATACCAAAAATCGCATATAAACTGAGTTATTACCTCATCAAACTGACAAGCACACACTACCATAGCATTTTAACTCAATTTTTTTAAAGTGAGTAGAAATTATTTGTGATTTTGGTGAATTGAAGTGAAGTGAAGTTTTTCGTGCTTTTTGTGAATTGAAGTGAAGGGAAGTTTAATTAATAATGCCGCGACCAAGACGATCGAATCTTTCCCGACAAAGCCGTAATGCAAGAAGACTACAAAATACTGCAAATGGAAGGTCTGAAGAAGAACAAAACATTGAACGTGAACAGAACCGCGTTAGAATAGGTCGACTTCGTGCTTCTCAATCAGCAGAGCAAAGAGAGGCAATCCGTAATACGGCTCGGTTGACAATGCAGAATCGTCGAGCTTACAACAGAGGTCAAGAAATAGATCATTTGCGACGCAGAAGAAATTTATCAAGTGCTGATTTGAATCGAGCAGCGTTTCAATACGATTGCATCACTGATTACAGCTTGCATCCTAGCGTTTGCATTGGGCAAATGGACGTTGTTTGCGAGTATTGCGGTGCACTGAAGTTTTCCGGAGAAACGCCTGGATTATGCTGCTTTAATGGTAAAGTTAAATTGCCATTGTTGACTCCGCCACCTGAGCCATTGTATTCGTTGCTTTGTGGTGAAACACAAGAATCACGCCACTTTCTTGCAAATACCCGAAAATACAATGGTTGTTTCCAAATGACGTCATTTGGGGCAGATATTATCGAAGAACGAGGATTTAATCCGACATTTAAGGTTTTTTTTTGTTTGTATTACATAGAATATAGTTAAAGAATAACTTACTTTATCTTAGATACAAGGGCAGATTCACCATCGAATTGGATCATTACTACCTTTCGAAGATACACAAAAAAATTTTTACAAATATATTTCATGGGCAACATGGAAGAACAACTTGATCGACGTCTAGCGATCAATGAAGGGATGAAGCGAGCAATTCTTCAAGACATGCAGTGTCTGCTTCATGAACATCATGCGATGGTCAGGTTGTTTAAGAGTGCTTTAGAGCGCATGCCAAATGATGACTATAAAGTTGTCATAAAAGCAGATAAACGACCATCTGGAACACACGAAAGGACATTTAATGCTCCAACAATAGACGAAGTCGCCATCCTGATTGTTGGTGAACAATTTGGAAACCGCGATATTGTGCTTAAACGTCGCGATACTGGGCAACTGCAACAAATATCTGAAACTCATCGATCATATGACGCGTTGCACAATTTTGGTTGGTTTATGTTTCGAAGTATGTTTACTACGGATCCAACCTTTAGATGTAAATTATGCAGTGGTAAGCCAGGCACGTCCAAAGAGTTTAAAAATTTAATTGGATAGTTGGTGGCTTCATCTTCATTTGTGACTCAGTCAATAGATTTGAATGAATGCATTGTTCCAATGATCTTATTTTGAATTATGTAGTTCAGGTCATCAACATCTTTATTCTTAGCCGCTAAAATGGCTCTCTCACTCAACCATTCCTTATTTTTGTAGTTAGAAATAATGTTTGCAAATACATTGTTGATAAGTTCCTTTTTTGATGAGACAAAATTACAAAAATTATTTCGAAATGATATTAATCCGCTCGATTCATCGACAGGTACTTGACCATTGCCGATAGTCAGCAATTGCTTCGAGAAATCTTCAGCAGATGTATCATTAAGCAATGAAACATGGAAGAACAACTTGATCGACGCCTATGTACCAAAATACAGAAATAAAAATTAAATATTAATGTAGGTTTTTGATTATTTTTGTAATTTTTTTCCAAAAAAAGGCAGAACAAAGTTCGCCGGGTTTGCTAGTTATATCATAAAGCTACAATAGGAAATGTCAAAAATTCTATATAGAATTAACGGAAGCTTATATACCCTTGCAGTCACCAAATATTTCGAACCAAATACAAAATCTGTTTCTAAGTATAAGTCTCTCAGTTTTAAAGCTATCTTGCTGAAACTTTCGCAAAAGATGTGTAGTTGAGTATATAAGTTGAATAGGTCCCATACGAGGGAAAGAAAAAAATTCTTACTCTGTTTTTTTTTATCATATTGACTTGATTTCTTTCAGAAGGTGTTTTTTAACTACTATTGAGTTTCGAATTAAATCTTATCTAAATCGGATAACTCTAGTAAGGATCAAAAAATATGTATATAATTAATGTAGGAAAATTATAGCCTTATTGTTTTTATCCCACGACCGAGTTGGGTGTCTCCTTCACTGAAATTATAATACCCTTCGCTCTGCAAGGTTATAAAAATTCTAATTTAATATTGTTTAAATTTATTTATTTATTTATTTTTTTTTAATTAGACTGTCATTGACATCAATTTCGATTCGATTTAAGTTTCACGCTAAACAGATCCCCGAGTTCGTTTTTCTAAAGATTGATATACATAATTCGTCTGAAATTTAACAACCCAAAAAATAAACGACGAGACACGTTCACAGGTTCAAACCTTATCATCGAAGTAGCAACATCCAAGAACTCAACGTACATATGTAGATACTGGGCACAACCAAATGAAAAGTTCACTCAAGGAGCTCAACGTCCAGTCGCCCGTGCATATTTCCGTTGACGAGGTAGTGGCTGCCACGAGGAGGGAACACCAGGAGCGCCAGTTGCTGGGCACGCCGTCCCCAAGAAAGATGCTCAGCAGGGAGCGCGACCCCCCATCGATCTGATGATCGGTCACGGCCTAGTGCCCATCTGCATTCATTTCCTGCAGGACTCCACCCTCTCCGAGCTGCAGTTTGAGGCGGCTTGGACACTGGGCAACACTGCATTCGGCTCCTCCGACCAGACGCACTGCCTCATCGAGTACAATGCCGTTCCGCACCTCGTGGCGCTGCTCCAGTTCAAGCCAGTTCAGGCCTTCTGCTGCGACACAACATGGGCGACATCGTGAAGGAGTCTGCCTGGGCGGTCAGCAAATCACGCCGGGAAACCAGATGCAGGTCCAGGCGGTCATCCAGGCCGGCGTCTTCCTGCCGCTGCGCATTGTGCTTGAGAAGGGCCACCCCAATGTCCAGGAGGCTGCTGCCAGGCGGTGACCAACACTATCATGCCGGGCACCGCCGTCCAGGTCCTGAATCTTATCAATAGGTCAAGATCCTGAAGCCGTTCATCGAGCTACTGGACACGAAGAATCCACATACCATCAAGAAAGGACAGACGGGACTCGCTCTGGTCGAGAATCTCGGCGGTAAGGAGGATTTGTGCATGAAGGTCGAGGAGATGGGTGGCCCGGACAAGCTGGAGACCCGTAGCAGCACTAATTCGAGGAGGTCTCCAAAGAGGCTACGCTATCATAGCCACTTACTTTAGCAGCGGAGAGCAAGAGTCGGAAGGAGGCCAACGGAGCCCTCGGGTTCAATAAGTTTAATGCTCCCGTGGCTTCTCGTTCTAGTTCGATCGATCGCCAGTTCACCTTACGAACTACACCCCATCAAAGCATTCCCACGCTTTTGTCTTTTGCCAGAGAATATGCCGAACATCTCGATTCACGGTTAAAACACCTATAAGTCCTCTCGTGATGCCCTCATAAGATTCCCGCAGTATATCCGGATCTGTGGTGCACTAAGCCCCCTCCCGTGGCCTATCTCAAACGCATTCATTTAGTCTTAATTAAAAATAAATAAATATTATTTCAGTTCCCAGAAGAAACTTCCCTCGAGCACTGTACGGTGTTTTAAGTTCCACTGATTTGTACTGACATAGTGCATCAACATCCGAATTGGGTAGAAAAAGAATTAAATTAACACAATGCAAGCTCAGTTTTAAACAATTTACAAATTTTAGAACTGGTTAACGTAACTTTTAAAAACCATTCCGCATAAGCGATTTCCCACTGGAAGTGCTAAACTCAAGGAATGATTTAGCCAATTAAAAGTAGAAACTTTAACAAGAACTTTTGTGCTGAAAAAGGACTTAGTTGGCTCGTTCCATTGGCACGGAAAGAATTTTAAATCAACAATTAATTAAGAACAAATTGAAATTCACGACAAGTGCTAATCAGGCCCACATTTACACGAAACCAATAGCCAGAGAACGGTGGAAAAACTATTAAAGGGCAGCAGCAAAAACAGGAAGAATTATGTCAGCAATTAGGCAAACTATGACACTCGAATAAGACGCACTGCGCGGGAAAGGAGCAGAGGGAAGGGGGTCGTGGTGGATTTGAATGTAGCTGGCAACGTGGACATCATTAAAAACTCATTTACATGCAAGCTGGGCTGCGTCGCAGGACATTTAGCCGGGAAGGAGGGGAAGGATCCGCTCAACTGCGACCCGATGACTCTGCGACTCGCCGACTGACTCGGGCAGTTTGTTAATTTTAGATTTGAGACACGTTTCCAACTCAATTTTATCGCATGTTACGCCTAGCTGCCTTTCGCTTTACGCCCAATGTCGACAGGCTGCGGACATTTTCCAGCGATTTCCCCCTCTTCGTGAATTTTGATTTCAAGTGTCGCCTCCGCCAGCGTCGTTTGACGTCGTCGTCATTTCCATGCAAGGACTGGTCCAATTAGGGGCAAGGTATAATTTATGCGCCTCAAGAACCTTCCTACAAATTGGCCATTGTTGCCAGTGCCATTGATAGGACCCCACTCCACCGGGTGACACTCCCCACATGCCGCTCCTCGTCACAACATTTGGTTTAATTCAACAATAGCATCACACACAAAGTTTTAAATATTTTCTGCATAATGTTTTCTCAGGCAGAAAAAGTTTTTGCAACAGGCCGGCCACCTGACTGACCGCACGCATGGGAATTTCGACAGGTGCCTCGCAGCAAACTCATAAAGCTAATTAAGAAATGTGCCAAAGTTGCTCCACAAAGTTGTGCGGCTTACTTTAGGGCCGATCTCCTCAGTCCAACTCTCGGAAACCGAGCTAAATTTATTAAAAGCCGGCAAAAAAGTTCAAATGAATGGCCAAGTGGCTTGTTTTAATTCAATCAAGAATTTGCTTGCACTATAAGTCCTTGTTGGTGTGAAATTCCGTCCATGAGAGTTACTGGAGCGAACCGAACCGATTGCCCAAGCTGTGGAACATATGTATGTAGCAGAAAGTATATTTAATATACCAACAATGAAGCTTATGGGCTTTAAGCAATGGTCCTAAATATAGAAATATGAAATTTAATACAAAATTCGGAAGATCTTAAAAAAGAAAGGAAGCTAGCTTCGGCTCGCCGAAGATTATATACCCTTGCAGTCATCAAATATGTCGAACAAAAGCTAAACAACATCAATGCTACGACGATTTTTCGATTCATTTTTATATAATATTGTTTAATATGAAACAACGCTGTTATCATTTTATCTCCTTTATTTCTTTATAGATTTTTCGATCTTTCCTATGGCAGCTATATGATAAAGATGTCCCATCTTTATGAAATTTGTTTCTCGGTTCAAGGGTTATTAAAAAACTCCATATATGGGATTAAAATCAACGACGATATAATTTTTTTCCCATTATTTATATATATTCCATATCAGATTTACAGTCGATATCGGGAAATTCGGTGAGATATTTTTTTCATGCTCTTTATCGAAAATAAATCGACACGTATTTTTTATATGGCTCAGAAAATTTTTTGACAAAGTTATGATTTTTTGAAGTTTTGATGAACTGCCCTTTTTTTGATGACAGTCGCGTTTTCCAGCCCCAATAACTCGAAAACCGTACGTCGCAGAAAAAAAATGAATAGGAAGTAAAAATTTCATCCTTCCTTCTTCTTTGCAAAACTTTCGTGAAAAATTTTTTTAAACAATTTTTCACCACAAAAAGTTCAATTGTTTATAACAAATTCATTTTTCTCCAACTTGGACATTTTTGATTTTTTTTTTTTCACAATAAATCCTTCAATTTCTTCTGATGAACATACTAAAATTTCAGAATGGTATCAAAATTAGTTTTTGAGTTATAGAATTAAATAGCATTAAAAATTCATTTTATTGACCCTTACTATGCGCGCGCGAAGCGAATTGACGCTCGTTAGAGTCGTTGGTCGGCGCACGCCCTGAGACCGAGCGCGCGGACCGTGCATGATAATCTTTAAAATTCTATAACTCAAAAACTAATTTTGATACCATTCTGAAATTTTAGTATGTTCATCAGAAGAAATTGAAGGATTTATTGTGAAAAAAAAAAAAATCAAAAATGTCCAAGTTGGAGAAAAATGAATTTGTTATAAACAATTGAACTTTTTGTGGTGAAAAATTGTTTAAAAAAATTTTTCACGAAAGTTTTGCAAAGAAGAAGGAAGGATGAAATTTTTACTTCCTATTCATTTTTTTTCTGCGACGTACGGTTTTCGAGTTATTGGGGCTGGAAAACGCGACTGTCATCAAAAAAAGGGCAGTTCATTAAAACTTCAAAAAATCATAACTTTGTCAAAAAAATTTTCTGAGCCATATAAAAAAATACGTGTCGATTTATTTTCGATAAAGAGCATGAAAAAAATATCTCATAGAATTTCCAGATATCGACTGTAAATCTGATATGGAATCACCCATATATTTTTTTATCTTTTCTATGGCAGCTTTATGTTAGAGTTTTTCGATTTTGATAAAATTTAATCCGAAGTTCAATAGTAGTTAGAAAATGCCATCTGAAAGAAACAAAGTCGATCTGATCTAAAACAACGGTGTGAGAATTTTTTATTTCATTCTCTTGTATGGGAGCTATCCGATATAGTCGCCCGATCCGGCCCGTTCCGACTTATACACTGCGTGCAATAACTACACAACTTTTGGGAAGTTTCAGCAAGATAGCTTAAAAACTGAGAGACTAGTTTAAAGAGAAACGGACAGACGGACAGACGGATTTCAATTCAGATCAGGCTTCTGACTGAAATTATAATACCCTTTTGCTCTGCAAGGGTATACAAATATTATAGCCGAAATTTGTGACTTTAAATACAAATATATTTGTAGACTTAATCTTGGCAATAAAGTCTTCTTATAGTTATCTTATTAATTGTGTATATTTTTTTTTTATAAAATTTATTTGTATTATTTATTAGATTTATAAATATTGCTAGTGGTTTGTATTTCAGATTGAAAATCCCTAGACTAATAAAAACAAGAGTCATAAACTCGTTATGGAGAGTTGATGAATTCCTGGAAGGCATATAAGACGGAAAGGTATGTCTATGACTAAAATATACTCTGCACGATATACAAATTCAAAAAGTTTAGCAAGTTACTGACATGTAGCTTTTGGTTGGTAAAGTTTTAGAGATGTTAGCTCTCCAGTAATTTAAGAGATGAAAAACCCCGTTAGATAACAATTTTGCATATTTACTTATGCAATATGGACAGTCTCCCCTCCGCAGCTAGGCCCAACTTCTTTTGAGTCCCTTATTTAATCAGGCATAGTTTAAAAGTTGCAAACAGAAACTTTTGGCCCAGCAATTGTTTTGCAAATGCCTTGGAAGGTTTGCTTGGCTCTGTACTCGCTGGGACGGACATGAGATGCGAATATTTGTCGCAATCAAATAAAAACTTTTCAGCAATATAAAAAGGCAGGCAATGCGAGAATTCCCCGAGGAAATCCTAGGCAGAAGGTGGGAGCGGAATGGCCTGCCAGCCACTTGGGTTGAAAAATCTAATAACTGTTAAATCACCTTGCAAAATGTTCATTTCACAGCGCTATAAACACGCATCGAGCCTCGTCCTTGCCCGACTTGCCGACCCCTTGTCGACTTAAACACTTACAAGGACTTAACCACCTTTTGTTATTTTGCCTGCGTAGCCCTGTCTGTCACTTTAATCCGCCTGCCACACGCAGAAAGCCGGCGAGGAAGCAGAATCACATGAAGGACACTCGCATGAGCCAAGTTTGCATGCACGGCAGGGCCTGCAAAGTTATTAACACGCGGCTCTGACTTAAATAAGTCATATTCTAGCCGACTTTCGGGCCCACTTCACTGCCTCACTGACTGACTTCTTGTCTCGACTCGGGGATATTAATGGGGTTTTGCTGTTAATTGCGCGACTCGTCTGAAAGTGAAAGCTCTTCGGCCAAAAGTTGGTTGAGAGGCGGGAGTCGAGAGTCTGGTAAATGGATAACATCCCGGCGCCGATTAATTTATTTTAAAGTTCACATATTTATGGGAATATCCGCCTTGTTGAAAAGAAGATTTAGCTAGTTAATACACATTAGGTTTCAATTGGTGTAGGATGAGTGACATTGATTTGTTTTGAACTTATTCTTCAAACTCTGCCAGTGTACCTCTGATAAATTTTTTAGCCAACAATTACTTTATTCTATGAACTATAATGATATGTATGTTAGATATTATAACATTTAACCAGAGAGTCAAGTGTTCTTATGAAGCAGAAAGGCGCTACTTGAACAATAAGTATTTGCTTTGTAAAAATTTGTTTACAGATATTAAGCCAATTTAATAAAAAAAACCTAATCCTAAACTATACGTGTACGTATCTCTCCGACCGTTTTACTGGCGTTTAGAAACCTTCAACTTTTACCTTTAAAGCGTTATAATGCGTTTGTTAAAAAAACTGGTAATAGTAACTATACTCAAATATGATAATCAGAGAATTAACTTATAAGCTGGATATGCATCCGTATTATTATGCATTCCATTGCATCGAAAAGACTAAATGGAGAATTATGCGTTTACCTGCGGGGAATAATTTCGATTTCTATCAATGAAAGTTTCGTAAAATACATTCAACGCTAATGGAATTTCGTGTTTCGAGGACTTGCGGTTACAACTGCCGTCTGTGTCTGCTGTCGATAAAGGCAAATCTTGTTGCAAACGTCGCCGCAGTCGTGAGACTTGTTTGTAAATTATGAAGCAGTGCAGTTACATTGCCAACTTCTGTTGCTTCTGGTTCTGTGATACCGTTTTTCCATTTTTCCGCTTTTTGTTTGGGATGTGGTTAAGGAGGAAGGGGGAGTGGAGGCAGTGCACCGAAATTTTTATGCCGCTCGTCTAAGTGGCATATTTTTGGCTTAGCTTTTAAACAACGCGACTAGAAAACGTTGGTCTTCACCAGAGGCAGGGATGGAAACACTTTGTGGGGGCTTTTTAATGAACTTATAGAAATTAGGCCTATTAACCTATAATCATACATATGTATGTAGTATAACGACACACAAAAAGCTCTTTGTCTTGCAAAAAAATAAATAAGTTTAAAATGGTATTTACCAATATTAATTTAATCCATGAATTGGAAATATAACAAAAAGATTACAATTTATACACAACAAGCATTAATCAAATAAGACTGCTGAAAAAACCTGAAACCTGAATTATGTAAGCGTAGCTTGAATAGGAATGATAAGTCTTCATAACTTCGTTGTGTATATGTATCATATACCTTTATAATTTGGGATATTGTTTTAACTGATTCATTTATAGATAGTCAACGGTATTGAATTGTCCTAAAGTGTCGCGGCCATTTATTATACTGTCCGTTATATTTGCTTTCCCTGACCAATTGAAGTAAGTATTAAGGTTACAAAATTAATGATGAATCTTTTCATACTTCAAAACCTTAAGGAAGTGGATTAATCTCTTTTTAACTAGCGGAAAAGCAAGGCTAAAAAAGGTTTTTTAAAGCTTACTAACTCTTTCAACTCTATAAATTTTAAAGTGAATAAATAAAATAAATAAATAAACATAGGTTAGTTTTTTATAAAATGTATCGTTTAATAGATTTTAGTTTTAAGTTAAAGTGTATTTAGGTCTAATCTAGCTTACTCTTATGTTCAGTTAATTATATGGTCTTGTTTAAGGAAGAGGATTGATCACAATACAAACAATTTCGGAGGCTGAAGCCCCCAAGAACCCTCAAGTGCGCCACTGAACTCAACTGCCAATGTGGCGAGACATGTGGGGCTGTGGCAATACGGCTTTACGGCCGCATGCAAGTCCGCCCCGCCATCGTCCTACACGCCTGTCGGCGCTGTCAAATAACTGACATTAGCCGCCGCCGCCGCGCCGCTCCACCGCTGCACCACTCCCCTCCACTTGGAGAGCCCGAACCGCTGCACCACCGCAGACGACGCCGAGTTGCCGCCACCGCTCCAGAGTCGCACACTTTCGTGACTGCAAACAATAAAAATTTCGATTAGAATGTAAGAGCAACAACCGTCCGCGCAACTTCAGCTGCATTGGCAACGGCAATCAACTTGTGCGGAGCCCGATCACCGGGAGAGTGGGGCATGCGGGGGCGTGGCACAGACCTAAAATTATAATAGCAAGAAATAGCTAAATTGTATATTAATAGAAAATGAAATCAAAAATGCTATGCAGTGCAAACGTGCGGTGCCGAAATTTGTGGGCCAATCATTACACTACATCGCTTAAGTTAAATATTGTTGCTGGATTGAAAGTGATTTGCAAGCTTGAAGGACATGTCCATTTAATAAAATGGTAACGAACGGAATGAGGTTTTGTAAAAAATAATTTAGGCTAAGCACAACTGCACACCTGGACTTATTCAATTTAAAATTTTACGTTCGGCAGATCGAATGCTTTGTTTTCATAATTTATGCATAATTAATAATTAATTAATCAAATTGTAACGACTGCTGGCCTTGAATTTGCCTTCCGCTCCTCATTCATTTTTGTGTGTAAATGTGTTGTCTCCTCGACTCTCCATATCGGGGTATGAGCGAGATGAAAGGATGCAGGTGTTTACATCAAAAAGGATATAACGGAAACGCTCTCAAAATTGTGTGTATTAGAGTGTCGGGATAAGGTCAAAAACGACACAAGCGAAGAAAAGGACGCTGGGAGAAAAACGTCAGCAGATCATGTAGATTATGCCACGCTACGGCAATCATTTCTGTTTGGAGTAGCTCGACGAACAGCCAGAGTTGGAGGACGACTTCAGTGATTGTTCAACATCAGAAGTGGGATTACCCAGGCAATAACTGGACGTACACTATAAGCAGAGTCAACATGTTAATAAATAATGCAAATAAGCGTTGTAATAATTATAAAATAAAGTAAGAATAATAAATTAAATAAGAATAATTAATTAAATATGTCGAACAAAATACATAAAGGCAAAACAGCATCGATTTATGCCGATTTTTGTATGCAGTTTCTAGTTACATTTTTCACCATTGTTTACATGACAGCTTTATGATATAGTCCTCCGATTTTTATGAAATCTAATTCAAAATTTAAGAAACATTAGAAAACTCTATATTGTCTGATATAAAACAACGATGTTATAATTTTATGTAGGTTTATTCTATATAGATTTTTTATCATTCCTATGCAGCTATTTAATATAGTTGTCTGATTTTTATGAAATTTTTTTCTCGATTGAAGGGTAGTAAAAAAACACGATTTTCCAAAAACCCTGTCCTTGGGATAAAAAACAACATCATTATTTTTTTCAATTATTTAAATATATATTTTTCGATCTTTCCTATGGCAGCTATATGATAGAGTTATCCGATTGTGATAAAATGTAGTTCGAAAATCGATAGTAGTTAAAAACACCACTTGGACAAAATCTAGTCGATATGATTAAAAACAACGGAGTAAAAATTTTATTTCAAACTCTCATATGGGAGCAACCCGATATAGTCGCCCGATCTGGGCCGTTCCGACTTACATACATATATACTGCGTGCAATAACTACACAACTTTTGGGAAAGTTTCAGCAAGATAATAGTAAAACTGGAAGACTAGAAACAGACAGACCGACAGACGGACAGACTTATTTTGATTCTGATCGTGATGCTGATCAAGAATATATATACTTTAGAGGGTCTGAGGTGTCTCCTTCACTGCCTTGCAAACTTCTGACTGATATTATAATACCCCTTGGTCTGCAAGGGTAAATAATAAAGCTTTATAAAAGAGTATGGGTAAATAATATCGCGTGATACATTCAGATTTTCGATTTCTTTTCAGCTTCAGCTTCAGCTATCTTTCAAATCGTTCTCAGATAATAAACTCCATCAATTAATCTTACAAATGTAGACTTATAAAATTTTCACAAGGTATTTGATATTTCAGACGAGAGCTTTTAAAAATACACACATACAAGCAAACGGTTTAGAGTTACGTTAAAATTTTTAGGAAAAACAGAATTTATTCGTTTTTATTATTATTTTGATTCATATAAATATACATGACAAGAAATTTAAACAAGAAATTTCTGCCTGGGTGGGTGCGCGTGCGTAGGTGCGGCTTGAGGTAAGGCACGCATATCTAAATTTCTGGGGTGTTCCCTGTGGACATTGGCCTAAAATCTGCGGGCGGGCACATTTGGAAGATCAATGAGCGCGGTCAGTACCAAATTAAACAAGAAAGGAAGCTAGCTTCGGCAAGCCAAAACTTTTATACCCTTGCAGTAATCAAATATGTCGAAGCAAATACATAGAGGCTAAACAACATGGAATATTAAGGCTATATGTTCCGACTTAGTATATAAGTTATGCGTGCAATTACTACACCTTTTGGGAAGGTTTCAGCAAGATAGCTTCAAAACTGAGAGACTAGTTTACATAAAAACAGACAGACGAACAGACGTGTATCGATTTAGATGCTGATTCGTAAAGCTGATCGTGAATATACATATATACTTTATGGGGTCTGAAGTGTCTCCTTCACTGCGTTGCAAACTTCTGACTTAAATTATAATACCCTTTGCTCTGCAAGGGAGTAAAAATGTGTTATTAACTAACCTGACGACTGAACCCCCAAAATAACTGGTCGCTCGTGTAAAAAATCCGCTGCTTCCCCAGACCAAAACTTGCGGAAAATTCAGACAAAATGTAACTCTCTCTTGCTAGACAGCAGCCATGCTGAAAACGAGCGTTGGGGTTAAATTTTCCCACCAAAAATTTTTGTACGATCGCCAATCCACTTAACTTGCACGACTTTTTTTTGGAGCACAAAACTTGGTGCATATGCACGGCACGGGGACTCGATCGAAAATAAATTGGCCGGATGGAAAAATTCTGGACCTACGCTATCGACGGAAATGCAGCGCAGCTGGCGGTAAAACCATATGAAAAAGTTGGAGCTTTCCAAAAACGCGACAGCTGGGTACGCGATAGTTACGAACTAACATTTGGCTATCTCGCCAATAAGCACTTCCTAAAACCGATCATTATCAGCTATATTTTTGGGATGCATCTAGCTAATTTCTTAAGCTGAATCAACGCAAGGATAAGTTATTACGGAAGATGATGAGCTACATAGGTGAAGGCCAGTTCAAATGATCTGCTGGGTTGAAACGTTGGTCGGTTCAAATGATATGTTTGTATTGGTGGTAATCCGAATCTCATGGCTTAATGTAGTGCAAATGTTTGTTTATATGTGAAAATTTAAGATTGATTTGCTGGTTAAGGACTGAAAATTATTGTATGACTTCTGAGCTCATGAAAATGTTAAATAATATAGTTTGGGCTGAGAAATGTTATATGCCTTTTGAGTTCATGAAAATGTGAAATAGTTGAGTTTGGATCAGAAAGAGAATGCTAAGTTGATTTGCAATTCGTGAGATAAATTATCTATGAGATTTTGATTAATGGGAATATAGTTACATGTACATAGTCTGCTTTAACATGAAGACATCGAGTTTTATTTACTATTGAGAAATGATGTTAGGCGATACTTACGATCTGAAACACTCGGGGACATGTGAAGGTCAGGATGGCCATGTTGGGGATAAGTTGACAAATTCAAACTGTAACCACTGCTGGCCTTGAATTTGCCTTCTGCTTCTCATTCATATTCGTGTGTAAATGTGTTGTCTCCTCGACTCTCCATATTGGGGCAAACGATTCTGTCGTCAACGGTAGTCCGTGCGCTGGTATGAGCGAGATGAAAGGATGCAGGTGTTCACATCAAAGGGGGAATAACGGAAAAGATCTCTAAAGAGTGTGTATTAGAGTGTCGGGATAAAGTAGAAATCGCCACAAGTGAAGAGAGAGACGCTGGCAGAAAAATGTAAGCAGCGATATATGTACAGTAGAATCCGCTTATAGCGACTTTCAAGGGACCGACGAGTTTTCGTCGTTATACCCCGAAGACGCACTAAGCAGAAGGATTTAAGTGTATAATTCTGTCTGGGGACCAATCAAGCCATCGAGTTTTCGTCGCAATACCCGGACGGACACTATAGGCGGAGTCGTTATAACAGGATTCTACTGTATATAAATAGACCATTGACATTGGAGAGCCATGGAGACCATGTAGATCGAGCCACGCTACGGGAACCATTTCTGTTTGGAGGATCTCGAGGAACAGGCAGAGTTGGAGGACGACTCTAGTGATTCTTCTACAAATATTTCCAGATTTTAAGAATGTTACGACCTATGCACATTTACGATACTCGTATAAATACACATGCGAAACAAGTTCAACTAATCTCATCGGTAAATTATTTGGAAATTGTGTCAAAGTTACAAGTAAGTTCACTGTTTGTTCCTATACTCATACTCAAACACTTCCCGTAGACTGCAAGGTTGACTAGTTCCCAAAACGACAAGCTGTTCCATAAATCGTCTTCCTGAGACGACGTGTTGAAGTTATTTTGGGTACACAAGAAGGTAGGCCCCTCCAATAAGCTAACTTAACTGCCCTAACCGAAGGACCACTAGAAAACTTAGACGAGGGAAATGGCGTTCCTGGGACGGGTGAACAGTGAGGGAACCCTAATCGACTGCGAGGTTTTCAGCGGCAGACTGTCCAAGATCCAGCCCCAGCAGAGTTATGCAGAGGATGGGGCAGATGCCCTGCTCCCGCGGCCCGAGGGATCCAGGACCTTAATTAGGACCTACGACGAGGACAGCCTGCTGCGCTCCATGGGGAGCCCAAGCACGGTGCGGTACGTGGGCAGCTCCGTGTCGTCCAGTGAAACGCCCTCGTTGGACGAGACGGAGACCTCCACCCTGCGCTGCAGCTCGCGAGGATCCGCCGGCACTCTGGTCTGCCACCACAAGCACCACGAGTGCCCCGATCAGGAGAGTGTGTCGGAGACGCTCTGCCTGGACCTGGACAACCCCAGCAGCAGTCCGAGCAGCAGCAGCACGCCGAGCAGCAGCAGCAGCCGCGGCAGCAGCAGGTCGTCCTCCTCCAAGGACTCGACGACCTCGATGTGCAGCTGGGAGGAGGCCATGTCCCGGGGCGAGAGCTTGCTGGCCCCGCCCGAGGATCCGCTCAGCCTGAGCCTGCCCTCGCTGCGCCTTGGATCGCACGGTGGGTCGCCGCCGCTCACCTACACCCGCCGCCTCGACCCGCACCGGGTGGAGCGGTCCGCCAACGAGGCCTTTGAGAACTGGCTGTCCGGCAAGCGGCGCAACTGCCAGCTCAAGGCGCGGGCGGAGCAGGTCGCGCGTGAGGAGCAGCGGGAGCGGACGGCGCTGCGGCAACGGCTGGCCAAGGAGAAGTACGAGCAATGGTGCCAGCAGAAGGCGCGGCAGGCGATCGATGGCCACTCAAGGGTCTCGCAGTCCACGCGGGTGTCTCCCGGAAAAGAAGAAGCCTCCGTGAAGCACCAAATCCAGGAGTGGGAGCTGCAGAAGATCAGGCTGGCCGAGCAGCGCCGCCTGGAGCTGCGGAACGCCGAGCGGCGGAAGCAGCAGGAGCAGCGTATCCGTCAGGAGGAGGCGGAGCAGGCCTTCCAGCGGTGGATGAACAACGTGGCCCAGAGACCCAAGCCGGTGCCCTCCAGCCAGGGAATCCAGTCGCTGCGCGGCACCGTCTCTAAAATCTTCATCAACCCCAACCGGTGGGTGGATTGAGACAGATGATCCGACGAGGAGCCGAAAAAAGAATTGCCCACACAGGTGGCTTGGAAGCCTGTAAGCCAAAGTTTTATTCAAGTGCATATTTACCCATTTCACACATTAAATACCCCAAAAACTACGACTGGTCGAGGGAAACTTGGTGGGAAAATGGGAAGGGAGGAGAATAGAGACCTAATGGCTCTAATGATTTATGATTTATTAGTTTAATATCATATTTAAACTTCAAATTTCTTTGAAAAAAGAAAGTTCTAGAACTAACCCATTAACTTTTGGTATTAGGTTATTAAAAAGTGGCTACAACTTTTGAGATTTGTGTTGGTTTTTTTGATTTAGACGGAAATTGTGACCTTCAAGTCACACGACACATGCACGCTGGAGACGTCTCGGCGAAATGCTTGTACCCGATATATATTGACATATGTATTTATAATTTAATGAAAAAAATTGAGAAGACCGTTGATATATATAAAAATAAAACCTGAAAGTTTCGTTTCAATTGAATATTTATTTCCTTTCCAAAAAATTCCTCGAGAAAATGGATTTTTTTTAAACCTTAAAAGCAGGCTTCCCCCTTAATCTATTTATCTGAAGTATCCTTTTCAACGAACAGAGGGCACAACCTTTAAACGACCATCCACATGCACTGTATGGAGAGAGTTGATGAAGAGGGGTCCGATAGCTTGCGACTGGGGAACACAATTACTAACTAGAGGTCACAATGAATGTAGAAATGCGAGTATGTCTCGATTTCAAGTGTTAATAAGTGAGAGACAAGGGTCGTAAATGAGATGCAATACCAAGTAGTCTGCCATAGCTCTTTTGTGGCCTTAGCTTAATTCTGGTCATTAATGAGACACGACTGTGAAAGTTGGATTTCAATTCAATATTCGTGCAGGTTAAAACCTTGTATCAAGGTAGAATAAAAGTCGATTGTCACTTTGACTGGTTAATTACAACTGGCCTTTGGTGCAAGCACTGAAATCTGACGCAGAAATATATATTCAGATTTAGGTGTCCAATTTCTTAACACTTTACATTTACTGTCAAAAATGCATATTAAATGTGGGAGGCAACAGTTTCCCATATATAGTATATCCACTGGATCCTACAAAGAATCCAATATAGTGGAGATCTATAGTTTTTCACTGAAATTTGCATATCTACGTTAGCATCAAATAACTCAGTTACCAGAATAATAAATACTTTACTTGGGTGAATGCAGCATATTATTTAATAATGGATAACCCTACAAATTATCTTTTCCAATCTGAACAGAATTAAAATCAAAGAATTAGGCCAAAAAATGCAATATTTGTTTAAATAACAATCCCAAATGTTTTTAAAGAATTAAAAACAGTAGTATAATGGATGTGTTGATAGCTAGGCATTCATTGAGCGCAATTATTTCGGGCTCCAATCGAACGGGCGCTTTGCTGAATTTTGACTTTTCTGAAAAATATGTGCAAGAAAGAAAGTTAGTTTTGGCAAGCCGAAGCCTATTTACCCTGAGGTTGAAACTAAATCCACCGCTTTTGGAAAAGAAAGTATCATTAATACTGCTCCAATACATCGGATTGCTTTCTAGTCACTTTACACATTTGTAAATTTTCACTGGAAAGAAAACTTCTGACTTAAAATGCAATACCTTGATATAGGGTATGATAACGACAGCGACGACAGAAATAACACTCTGAAAGAAAACAAAACCCGCGGCCGCAATTAGTTTTTTGGCACAAATCACACGAATA
This sequence comes from Drosophila ficusphila, assembly GCF_018152265.1. Lineage (NCBI taxonomy): Eukaryota > Metazoa > Arthropoda > Insecta > Diptera > Drosophilidae > Drosophila > Drosophila ficusphila. The sequence goes on from NW_025064569.1 coordinate 1,204,959, forward strand.
ATCAAAAATTAGATAGCACCTGCTGACCTGCCGCCGATGCAGCTATTGTTTTTAATGCAGCTGCGTCGAAAAACAATAGCCAGAGATGCCCGGAAAGCTGTTATTCCATGATTGCGGTGAGTTTTCGGCCGGCTTTGCTTAGGCCTCCTCGCCGGTTGTTACGCAGTTGGCAGTCATGAAACAATAATGTCCGCAAATTGACGCCACAAGCTGTTGGTTCAACGAGAGCCGCCTCGCACGCACACTGCCACACGAACGTGCGCCCATCTGCGTCTGCGGCACTTCCTCTGCGCCGCCATATTGAATTCGAGCCTCTGCTGGGGCCTCAGCACCATCTTCCCGCCACCCCCTCTCCCCCATTCCCCTTTTCCCATTTCCCCCATAACCCCACTTCGAGTGACCATTGCTTTCGAGCCTGCTACGGGCTCTATGGCGCACCTCCTGCCCTCCACTCCGTGTTTCGGTGCTGTTTTTATTTGCCAGCTTGCTTTCTGCTGGTTAGCTGGTCGAATTTCCCGCAATTTCCAGCTCCCAGCCAGATTCTACCTCGACGTCGCCGTAACGCGTGTTGCCAACCAAAATACCAGCTATCGTACTGGTTCCTTTTCCTGCCTTTTCCTCTTCTCCCCTTATGGGCAATAATTACACTAGTTCACAAAGTTTTATCCATCATTTGCTCCAGTTCGAAAAATCACACTTTTTTCTGTATTTAGGTTGACTATTAAAACCGCAGAAAATGATATCTTAAGGTTGTTATAGAAATAGTTTATAGTCATTGACGATGCTGTAATTTCCTATCGGTGGAGAAATTAAACATACACCTTCTTTATTTTTTTTTTACTTTAGAAAATTGAAAGTACCTTTAAGATTAAATTACTCATTTTCTTAAAATTAATTCATAATCCAAAAGTGGTTTGACAACTTTATAATTCGGAGTGCTTGGCTAAATAAACCAAAGCTGCTATGATTTTTTTCTTATTTATAAAATTCGGGGATTGCTATTATCATCACATTATAACATCTTTGTTTTTCACCAGATAAGCATGATTTTTGGAATATAATGTTTTCTAACAACTCTTGAATTACGAATTAAATATGATAAAAATCTGACAACTATATCATATAGCTGCCATATGAACATTAGTCAAAAGTATGGAAAATTAAAAGAAAAATCGTCATAGCTTCGATGTTGGCTAAAGGCTAACCTTTATGCATTTTGTTCGACATATTTAATGACTGCAAGGGTATATAAGCTTCGGCCTGCCGAAGCTAGCTTCCTTTCTTGTCATTTGACATTCTTATTCTTATTTTCAGGCAGGTTGATTGCCTTACAAAGAAAAATGGAATTTTTCCTATACAAATAGAAGCTTGGATCTCCTTGTGATTATAACTAAATGTATTATTATTTATTTAAAAAACTAAAACTTATTTAAAAAATTTATTTTGTGTAAGGTAGTGAAAAAAATCCTTCGACCTGTAACTTAACTTGTCTCGGAGAGTAACTTTTGAAAGCCACGAGCTTAAGCCAAATATAACCACAATATATTCTTCAAAAAATAAAAACATATTTTTACACTTTCTTTAATTTATATGTCCTACTTCGAAATTGCTACTATTAAACTGCAGTTTTTTTCGAAATTTAACATTAATCTAGTTTACAATTTGGTAAAAGTATTCAACTTCCTTATGCTAAAAGCTTCCTTTGTAACAGAATATTACGTTTTAAACTCATTTAATTTTGACAAAACAATTTTACAGACGCTTATAAATATTTTCTAAAAAAAAAAAACTAATTAATAAAACGAATATCAGCAAACCGCGCTTTATTAAATTAAAGGTAATTTAATAGCGTAATCTGGGTGACATCCTTACTATCCTCCGTCCTCGACAGTACTGCAACCAGAACGTTTGTAATGTGCTTGAGTTTGGAAACTTTGGTTGAAAGGGATTTTTCGCTCGCAAAAATATCCTTCTTGGAAACTGAATAGGTGTGGTGAGTTAGTCAGTACGGAGATAATCATCCTGCGGTTACAGCCAAGTAACATGGACTATGATCCTATATATATGTAAAGCTATTTGCTTGCATTCGGTCCTTAAAAATTTAAATTCATAGCTTAACAGGATGGGATGTAAAGTTTTGAGGAAAGAAAGGTAGCATTGATAAGCATTAAAGCATAATCATGTTCGAGTTAAAAAGAAAATGTATGAACGAATATATCATACTAACTTAAATACATATAATGCCAGGAGAGGAAGAGTGTCTAATAAAATTATGTTTCAAAGTAAATATATAAGGACCTTAATAAAAGGTTTATTAAAAGTAAAGATATAACGTAAAACCAAAACAGTAATGACGACATTCTCGTATCAAACGTGTTTAATTTAATACATTTGCTATAAAAAATAGCTCTGCCTAAACTTCGTTTTAGATGATTCTAGTCACGGCAAAAAGTTAACCATACGATATACAGCATTTTTAGTAAATACGCTGATAAGTAGTCTATAAAATTTGTGGACTAAAATTTAAATTTGTCGAACAAAGTTCGCATTTATAAATCGATTCTCAGTCCAATCTGGAAATATGCATTACAAGTCTATGGCATAGCGCCTAAGTCGAACCTAAACAAAATACGAAAGCGCAAAGCCAGATTGTGAGATCGATTTGTAATGCCCTCTGGTTCATGAGAACCAGAGATATAGCAAGAGATCTCAAAATCCCAAAGATTGGCGATGTTTGTCGAACGCATGCTGAAAGCTACTTCAGACGCCTTGGCTCTCATCCTAACTCCCTGGCGAAGAGGCTAATTAGGAGACCAAGAAGAAGAATGTCATTTCACACAAATCATTGAGAGTTCCTTTGCTTTGGAAATAATTTCTAAAGTTATCGAATCGCCCCTTTAACTAATGCACCTAACGTGGGATTTAGTTAATAAGCATTTTTAGACCAGATTGCATCGCAAATACATTACGAGCAAAGGTGGGCATGCAGGTCCTCTGACCACATTGTAGCACGAGTGCTCGAGGGGAACTGACATCGCAGTGCGCATAGTAAATACATTCGATTTGCATACTCTACCTTGGGTGCATCGCGTTCCCCCAGTCAGTCATTTGCGTTGCAGCTCGCCATTATGGCAGCGTCTATTATTAACTCGGATGTTATGCCCGCAAAGTGCATGCTTCTGACTTTGCTGCATACGTTTCAAAGTCATTAGGCGCTCGCTCGCCAGCAGATGCTAACCCACTGCATATGTGGACCTCGAACCGATCCGTGGTCATTATGCGGCTGCTTATTTTCCAGGTTCCGTGGCCCAAGTGCCCATTTGAACTCTGACCCGCGACCCGCGACCCGCGAAGGTGCCTTCAACCAGCAGTTAGAGCTCCAGTTTGCTTTCCGCTTTTCCGCTCTTACTGAAGGCTCTACGATTTCAGAAGAAGCACTTAAAAATCGACACGGTATGCAGTTATTTGTTGTTTACTGTTGGCGAAAATTGCTTACTTGGAGTCGCTGCCCCAACCCAGCAGCCCTATATCTCCGCTTTTCAATCAGCCTAATGACAGGACTTTCGAAATTTGCTTTTTAATTAAAAGAAAATACCATTCAACATTGTCGAAGAGCAGACACTTGAAAACTCAACTACTTGCAACACAGAAGCTGGGCCAATGAGGAAAAACCGACTCAGATAAAAGAGGAGCCGGTCATAATAACAATAATAAACAAGTTTCCCACTTCATTTTGAATGGTCCGGCGACGTTGTGATAGCTACTTAGTGCCCATATTAAAATCCAGCCACAAAGCCAATGCTATCTCTCTGTCCAAATAGATAAACAGCAGCCAAACACATTTTCAACAACATAAATAAAAACAAAAGTAGCGGGCAGTAAGAAGCAGTAGTTTCGAAAGCTTCCTTTTCCGCAAAGAACAAGTTAATCAGCATTTATGGAGGATGTTTCAAACTATTACTGCGCTATGCGAAACTAAATAAGGATAAGGACGAAAGTAGTAGACTCCCAAGTTCAGTTCAATTATCTTTAGAAGGGTGTAAACAAATATGTTTAGTATTTTCCCTAGAACGGATCTTTAAAATGTGTCCCTTAAATTTAAAGGTATTTCCTGAGATCAATAACTTGAGAAATTGATAACTTAAAATTATTTTGAAATGGTTCAAATTTTTCATTTTTGCAGCTTTTATTGAATAACATTTAAAAATATAATATGACATAACAAAGATAACGTAGCCATATTAATGAACGAAATAGCAATTTTTTATTTCCTATACTCTGTGTAAAAAAAAAATTAATCAAATAACATAAGTTGTTCTAGATTCTATGACCTGAATCGTTATATTTCAACTTTTCCACTGCATTAATCGGAATACTCTTTTCCATAGCTTTTCCAAAGGAGGTTTAACTTTCGTTTGCACAACTTTTTTAGTTTTGTCAGGGAGGGATCACCCTCCGCTCTTTAGGAGTTAATAATTTCATATTTTTATGCGGATGCTTTTATTTGCCGAGCGAAGAGACTGCTGTTTGTCTGTCTGCTGGGCTGTAATCTCCCAAATTGCCCTCCGAATGTTGGTCCCAAGTCCAAGGCATCCTCGCCACTCGAGCTAATGACACTTTATGTGGCCAAGTCTGGAGTGGCTAGGAGATGCAGGAGCTGCCAGAGCTGCCGGAGCTGCAGGAGGTCCAGCGGTCTGCCTTCAGCTAGCCGGTCATCCGAATTCCAGGGAAGCAGCTTCCCAGTAACCTGCTGCCTCAGTTTGGTGTCTGTGAAATGTGCTTACGCCTCTTGTCTGTGGTAAGTTCTCGAGCCGAGGGCGAAGTCTCCAAGAGCGCTTAGCTTTGATATGGCCCTCAAGAGTTTGGATTTCCCTTCCTTCCTTTGGGGAAACATGTTTGTATATTGTATATTGAACTGGCGACTAGATTGGCTGTTGCTCCACCGAGTGCTGCTGCTCGGAGCCATTTGTCAAGACAACCATTTTAAGTTTGGTTCGTGGTCGAGTCCCGTGCTATTAGGGCCTATCGTTTGCATCTAAGTATCTCCATCGAAGTGGGTGAGGCGTGTCCGGGCTCTACAATTTTAAACACTTCCGCCGCACAATGCAAGCAGAAAATAAATAAAAATCTTTATTCCAACCGCTTTTGTCCGCAAGCGAAACTTTCACATTCGGTTGTCTGTCTGGGCAATAAACGGAAAAATTTACGCGCTGCTAACATGCAACTTGTGGCATGATCCCTGAGTCAAGGTTTTCTTGGGTGGATCCCCGAGGGGTCAGCGAGGGGCTAATGAAATTCGCCCACGGACTGCCACAAAACTTGCAGCTGGAGTTTTCCCCAAGCAATTCCAAACGAGAGTTCCACTCGAGCAACTTTGTAATTGAAATCAAAGTGTGTAAAGTGAGCTCGAAATCGAACCTAATGCAACACACATGAACACTTTCAGCCCGAACCCTTCCACCCGCTCCACACTCAATTGAACTGGGAGACAAAGGACATGGCAGCATTCAGCCGAGTTCTCCGACCATTTGTTTTGATTAAAGTTGCCCCACAATTAAACAATCTGTAACTGGAAATAGTTTGGGAATCGCTGAGTGGTTCTTGCCGATTGTTTGCATTCACCTCGAGATGGCTGACGTTCACGTGATTGGTTTTCTTTTGGAGAAGAAAGGCAAATGATTGACGAACTGCTATTCAAAGGCAACTTTCTTGTTGAATGGCAAATTCTTCTGTTCACTGGTATTTTTAACGATAAAAATTCCTTAACTAATCGTCCTTTAATTTATTTATCATCCAATTTATTTGTTGGCCCTTTTATTTAATATGGGAAACTGCTGGTATTTGCTTTAGCAAATAATTATAATAGCAGTGAAGGCTCGGACTCTATCACCTAATTAATTCCTAAATTCCTAAATTCCTAAAATTGTAAAACGCAGTCACAAAGTGCCTTGCTGGCTGTCATTGAATTTGGGGCATTAATTAGTTTCGTATTCATTACAAAATCCATAATTTATATGAAAATAATTTGAGCAACAGCATGCAAAATGCATGGAATCATCTTAATAGTAAATCTCAAATCAATTTGCCAAATCCCCAGCACACCCGCACAGATGCAGATACTCGCACACACACACACTTAGATACTCGCACACGCACGTGCAATCGAGCAACTATAATCACAGGAATTTATCTAAAGCAGGCAGCCAGCGGGAATCAGGAGGACGTCATCGAGGTAACGACGGCATTTACATAAACTTGGTGGACATTCGGCCTTCTGAGTATCTCGGAGTGCAACTGCAACTGCAACTGCAACTGTGTGGGAGATGCATTCCCGGATAGGCAGGATCTGCAATTGAAGACATTTATCATGCCCATGACGGGCAGGGGGACGAGGACGAGGACGAGGACGATGACGGGCGGCCTAAGCAACTTGGTTAATTATAATGGGTGCGGCTTCTGGGAGTGCAGTGATTAGGGCCCGATAGCAGGGGGAGAGCGGGCTGGCAAATTGCAATTCCTGGGGAGACGACGACCGGAAGGAAGTGTAAAATTCAAATATGACAAATGACATGAACTTAAGCGGCTCCTGGTTGCGAAGCAGACAGGCAGATTGACTCGGAGAGGGACGGAGATACGGCTTACTCAAAGCCAAACTCCGTAAGATTTATTGTGTGCCGGGATATGGAAATTATTAATATCGTAATGTCTTGTCATAATTTTAGGCAGAATGGAATGCCGCACTGAACAACCAGAGGAGTCTTAATTAGCAATTTCGTAATTTGTCATCTTGCATGCTGGTCAGGCGCAAACGTAAATATTTTGACGACCTTACGAGCCAAGGGAGTTGGAGGCCAATTGAATGTAGAGATTGGCAGAGGCCGGCAGAAAGGTGGCGAGCAAAGACGATTGCCCTGATTAATATTTGATAGGCATCTACTTTGGCTGCAACGCCGATGCATTGCATAACCTAATCCGCCAGATCGGCTTGCGTAACTTTTTAAGCCTCTTACGGTCTAATCATCAGTGAGAACCAACCACAGACAAGCGCCCAAGAAAATAATTCGTTTGGGAATTAAATTCAAGCTCACAAGTGCGGTAATATTCAGGTAATTCAATTTGAAATTAAGTTGTAGACTGAACAATATCCCCAACCCTTTCATGCAAAACCAGACTTCAGACTCGGCCTGCACTTATTCGGGGGCTTTAATTGCCAGCCGAGTCAACAGTATCCCTCCTCCAAGCCCTTAATCAGTGCCTCAAGATGCTTCCAATCAGGTTCCAGTGCTCGAACCGACCACAAGCCCTGACAATTGAGATGCCAAGTACGGGCAATGGTGGCGTTTGTGCCTTTTGACCCCCAATGACAATCGAGACGGGGGCAGCGTTTCGAGTTGCTTTGAGCGTGTTGTGGTCCCCCACACAAGACGCCTTGCCCTCCTGGCCCTCCTGGCGCTCCTTGTTCCAAGAGCAGCGATTCTAGTGCCAGGCAGCCGAGGAGGAGGAGGAAGATTACAGGGCACGGAGCGGAAAAACTGGAAACACGATAACAATAAAAAGTGGCTGGCTGCTGACACAAAAAACAGGAACCCGGGAAGAGCTCTAAAAACAATTTGACATTTGGCCAGCAAATGCAGAGGGCCATCAGAGGGGAGCTCGACGAGAGCCGTAAAAAATTAGTGGGTCTGGCCCGAAGAGGACTCGCTGCAAGGACGGACTCACGTTATCGGCAAACACCATCATCACCCGACCTGACGGACGTCGTCAACACCCAAACAAGGACTCCATGAGTCAAATGGGCCCAATGTACTCACGCCTATGAGCAGTGAAGGCAAGTCCTGGCTTATCCAGGTACTTGTTCACCGTGTTTTTATCTCTGGGTGTTTTCCAAGTTGCCCTACATCCATCCACACTTTGCGTACTTTATCAAATCTCTATTTAATGACTAAGTAGTTTTATTGGAAAGCACTAAAAAATAAATAAAAAGAGATATAGTACTACTATATATGTTGTATAGATTTTATTCAAGACAAATTAAGTTAGTTCTCAACTTTTTAACTGCCAGTTTTTACCTATTAGGGAAACTTTCCTCAAGGGTCTCCATCTTTACGTAGTACCTTACCAACAGAAAAACCGAAATAGTACCTCTAGCATCACTGGGCATAAGTTGGTAAACGAAATCAAATTCTGGCAGGGCGACAAAGCTTTGTGGCCATAATAATACGTGACCTGTCTGTTTCTGGCTCGGTTTCGCTCCGGCTGGTTTCGGTTTCTTAAAGTCAGCGATTTGGTTAAACAAAAAAGAAGGCGAAGTAGTGAAAACCTGAACCGCGGGTGGAAGTCCGTGTGGGTTGCTTACAAATTGATGTGAATTTTTTCACATGTTCACGTGAAACTAACACACGCAAGCCATTCATCATCATCGGGGGCAGTGGAGGCAGGCAGGATATTCTATTTTTCTATGGACTTCCCACCAGGCTCTCACATTTCGGGCTAAGAAGCAAATGGGATAAAAGATACATTCATCTACGGGACTGAGTTTGGACGGCTGTGTGCGGGTTCTTGTGTGAAAATAAGTTTACAAGTTACAGCCTACGGCTATTTCCCTTGGATAAACTTTTCGGCTGGTCGAAAGGAAGTGCAGGCCAGCACAGTGTCTCGAAATTCTAGCGCAACTCAAAAGCCTAATCTTATGTTTTTTTAGATTCAAACAAAGGACTGACGGTATTTTATACAGGTATTTTGTATTTTAAAATATTAACCTAACAAAACGATATCGAATATTTATATTTTAAAGCTGATTATAAAATATAATTTAATAGCGAATAATTCAAATAATCTATTTGTCTTAAGGGGTTATATACCTTTTTCAGACTCAAAAAATCGAAAAAAATTTTATGATTTTTTTTTGATGTAGATACTTTCAACAATTTTTCTGCAAAATTTTTTAGAGATCGGGGCACTAGAACCTAAGATACAGCCGTTCATAGCGCACGGTGAACATGACTACCTAATGTCCACCTAAAACTTTAAACGCGATTATCTCGGAGCCGCATTTTTGAGAAAAGGTCATTGCGGTGAGCACGATATCTCGGTAACCACTACATCGATCGATTTGAAATTTTGGGGGATTGTTTGTAGATACAATAGCTAGTTCGTGAACGAAGGAATTTTTATTTCGACAAATTTTTCTATTTTTTTGGGGCGAAAAACTAAATTATTAGACCTCGAAAAATCGGTTTTTTTGAAAAAATAATCACTGTAACTGTAAAAAAATTTTTTTCGTAAAATCCTTCGTTCACGAACTAGGTAACACTATATACTAACGTAGTTTTTTTCATTTTTTTTTTAAGTTGAGCCGTTTTCTTGTTTTCATGCTCACCGCAAGCCTCTAATGAAAAAAGGACTTCTGCGGGAAGGACTATAACTTCCACAATACTCAAAATTTTCACTCGAAATTTTATACGAATTAAGTTAAGGACACGTACTTTGATAAAATTTTTATTGAATTTAAATAAAACAATGGTAACATGCTAAAAAAAATAAATAAAAACCATGTATTTCTCTGGTGAAAAAGGTATATAACCCCTTAATTTCACTCTGTTTTCTACAACTTTAAGAAACGTGTTCGACTAGTGTGCATGTAGGTTTGGTATGGCAAGTCAGCTTAGACTTATGGCTATCATAATACTTTCATGAATGGCAGCGCACAAATTTGCTGCCTTAAAATATTGTATAAGTGAAAAAGTTTTTACATATGATTTATTTACTTGATAACTTCCCCACTAGAGTCGCTGCAAATTATGAGGATGGCTACTGCTTCCTGATGATTGGTAATGTGATCAGGGCCTATTGATTGATGACCAGGTTGTTCGTGGGCCTAAATTCGTTTTGTGACTGGCAGGGGAGTGATGATAGATAATGGATTTCATTATATAATTATCCTGTTGGCGACCTGTTGGTGCCAAGGAAGAGCCCTCCCGAATGCTTTTACCATTACCCAGTGGTTTTAACTTGATTTAAAGTCACAGCACTCCCACAAAGCTGACAAATTTTATTTCCGCCAAAGTCACGCACCAGGGAACTGAACCTCGGCGGCCCACATTCACAACAAACATTTGGAAGAGCTGGGGCGGGAGGGGAGGTTGGCGGGACTCGTTTCAGCAACATTTATACGAATTGTCTTCTGCGCGCTTCATTTCGCATAAACAAATCTCGACCGTTATGTATTTATACCGGAAACGTGCAAATATCGCCCCAGGGACTAGGCGAAGTCGGCTTCCCCAGCGCTGCACAACGTGCTCCATATTGTCAGCATTGTTGTGGCCGCCGCCACCACCGGCACCGCCACCTGCGTCGCTCAGATTTTGTTCTGCCATGTCCTCCGTCCTGACCGTTTTTTTCCTAGGCTTTTTCATCAACTAACTACGTAGAGCTCGAAAAAAATTACTTGACGTTTCCGTTGCAGTAAAAACACATGGGCGAAATAGAAATAAACAAACATGAACGGCAATGGAGCGAAAGGGCACTCTGTTCGAAGTCTGGATACTGTTTCGTTGATTTCACTCATATCAAAAACTCATAAATCAATTCAATGCCTATTACTTCGTTAAAAGTGTAGAGCTGTATTTTGTTGAATTAAACATTACTATTAATCGTTAGCATTATGAAGTTGACACGTAATGTCTTTTCACCAGACGTACATATAAATATCATCTGAAGTTGTGTTAAATGAACCTATAAGAGCACCTAATTCATGTTAATTACCAGTGTTCAATACTGAGGTAGTGAATTTTTAAGTCGGATTCTTTTATTTTTATAGTCTACTTTTCGGCTTTCCGCGCCTTTGTGGGCCCAGTTTGCTTGTGTGTGTTTGTGTGTGTGAGTGACTGCGATGGGACTCTGATGGTGGCTTAGTGCGGTCGGATGGCTGGATGGTTGGATGGTTGGATGGTTGGCTTGTGGGTTGGCTTTTGTGTGCACCTATTGTCAAATTGAATTGTAATAGACACGTTTTTGCAGGAGCCAAGTGTGAGTGCCTGTTCGCATGTGTGAGTGCGAATTGGTGCGACGGTGGCTTCCGTGACACTTTATATTTACAGCTGCGCTCGCCGCTCTCGACCGAGACTTAATTTTATACAACGAACGTATGCGTCTCCCTGCGAGCGCATAAAAAATATTATTGCATACATTTAGGCGCTCATGCCGTCTGCCTTCTTCGCAGTCGTCCTCGCATTTGCATTTTCTTATTTAAATGTCGCCTTCTAAATGACGACAAATTGTTTTGACGTTGTGTCGCTTTTTGATTTTAAAAATGCTGAGAGACAACAAGTTGAAAAGCCCGCATGAATCTGTGTGAGGGTGTTGGCATAAGAATACCTAGCCGGTGGGAAATGCTTTTTGTACTCGCTTAAAGGCTTAAAAGCGACCTGCCGTTCTGTAAAGATAAAGAAAAAGCGAAAAAGCTTTCGAACCAAAAAATATTGTGTACCCACCAATATTCCAATCTAGTTTGATGGTCCAATCAGATAAAATATTTTGTTTGTAATGGTTTCCACAAATAAAATTTGTTTCAAATTTGTCTAAATAAGCTTTACTATTTTAGAATAACTATTATTGCATTGAAATGAGAAAACTGGAAACAATAAGTAGGCGGTACACACAACGTCAGCGTTTTTATACCCTTGCAGAGCAAAAGGGTATTATAATTTCAGTCAGAAGTTTGCCATGCAGTGAAGGAGACACCTCAGACCCCATAAACTATATATATTCTTGATCAGCATCACGATCTGAATCGAAATACGTCTGTCTGTCTGTCCGTCTGTCCGTCTGTCCTCCTGTCGGTTTCTATGTAAACTAGTCTCTCAGTTTTAAAGCTATCTTGCTGAAACTGTCCCAAAAGTTGTGTAGTTATTGCTCGCTGTATATAAGTCGGAACGGGCCGGATCAGCCCGACTATATCGGATAGCTCCAATACGAGAGAATGGAATAAAAAATCCTTTCGCTGTCCTTTTGTAACTACTATTGAATTTCGGATAGGAAAGATCGAAAAATATACATATAAATAATGGAAAAAAAATTATAGCGTCGTTGTTTTTAATTTTCCAAGCATAATTTTTGGAACCTCAAATTTTTTAAATACACTTAAATCGAGCAAAAAATTTCATCAAAATCGGAGTACTATATCATATAGCTTCCATAGGAAAGATCGAAAAGTATAGAAATAACGGTAATAAAATGATAACATCGTTGTTTTTCATCAGACAGTCATGATTTTTGGAATATAGCGTTTTCTTATGAGTCTTGAGTTTTAAATTAAATTTCATCAAAATCGGACAGCTATACCATATAGCTCTCATATGAACAATATGGAAAATTAATATGTATTTTGCTCGACATATTTAATGACTGCAAGGGTATATAAGCTTCGGCTTGCCGAAGCTAGCTTCCTTTCTTGTTTTTTTAATTGCGACTCAGCAGAACCCGTAAGCTCAAAAGTACATGTGACAGTTCATTGAAGACAATAGCTTACTGGTTACTAAAATCTGCATGCTATATACCAAAGATCTATCTGTAGATTACTAAAAACAGGGCCAAATGTTATTGAGGTGTAAATCAGTAGTATCAAAAAAATGTTGGATATGTATTCAACAAAACAAAATAAATTAAATAATAACAATTGATTAATAATTTTGTTTAAAATTAATATAAGTAGTCTTTATATTGATGAACTCCCACCATCCCTACAAAAAGCAAAACCTTAAAAATTGTGGGTGCCACAAAATTCCGAAGCTTGCGGGCGTTATAAAGGGCTTGGACAATAGATATTACTTAAGTTAATTTGAACAACTGGTTAATTGTGCGCATTTACCAATAAAATAATTACATATTAATTTTTAATAATATTAAAATTAATTTCTATGAGAACTGAATGAAGTGAAGACAGCTTATTGCCTTTCTCGGACAGGCAATAAAGCAATCACTGCTTCACAAGTCTTAGCGGCTATGGCTGATTTATGTTTAATTAAATGGCCAAAGTTGTCCTGCACCTATAGTACTTTTTGAGACCAGACTCTAAGTCTGGGAACTTTTCCACCTGTCGCTTACGTGAAACAATAAAAACTCAAGGCAAGAAGAAGGGAAGAGCTGGACAGGCAGGAAATAAATTCAAAGTTATTTAATATGAAAATGGCGTGCAGGAAAAAATTGTGTTATTATTTGTGCTTCTGTTAGCCACAGGGCTACTTGGCCCGAAGCGATTAAGCCTGCACAGTCCTTTTCAGGTATATTTCAGCCTGGTAAGTTTGATGAGACTCGAGATGAATATTGACAGATGGGTCGACCGAGGCAAACCCTATATGTTTCACCGCAAGTGATGATATAATTATTCATTGCCACGCTCAGTAGCAACTCGCAGCCAATTTAAATGTTAATCAAATTAAAGTACCCACCCGCTCCAATTAACCTGGGGCCCTGCTCCCAAGCTCCACACGAGGTATTTTCGTATTTCGATTTTTCAGCTTGCGTGCCAGGCCATTTTTTAATAATTTAATCCACTGCAATTGAGCGTCATGACATGTATTTCAAGCCTAGACAGATTTATCGAAAATACAAACAAAGAGTACACATGCACTGGCTGCGGCGGGTTGGTATGAAAGCTAAGAGTGTGGAAAAATGGAGAGGCAAATATTTTTGCGCAAACATTGATTGGCAATCGCAGTGAATGGAGCTAGTGGAAGGGGCGGATGGGCGGTGGAGCACTTCGGGGAACTGCATGTTAACACACACCCAGATTTTTGTAAACTTCCACGCAAGCCTTTTCGCCCACACTCAACCATAAAGTCATGATTAACTACGTGTGCACCGTGGGTCATTTCCGATTTTCATTTTGTTTAAGCCCTAAAAGTATCGATTTCTTAAATAATTAATGCGGGTAGTAAAAAAAAAAAAAAAAAAAACTAGGAATTTTTAAAAATATACAAAACTTAAACACAAATTTTTATTCTAGTACTAACAACAAGTTCTAGCTACTTTCAAGGCAAATTCTATTTACAACGTAAGAACATGTTTTGCACAAAATTAAATGATTTACTCCATTCTGCGTCGCACTCTTTTCAAGTGTGTGTCTTCAGCTCATTGCAAAAAAAAAATAGAAAAGAAAAATAAAAGTGGCCAAAGGTGAAGTGGGTGAGTGGTGAGTGGGGAGTGCGGAGCGAAAGTCTGAAAGACTTGTTTTATAAATGAAAATTCATTGAAAACTGATAGCATGTGAAAAATAAACGAAACGAATAGTCGGTGGAATTGTAAAGTGTCAGTGGTCGAACACATCGGATGACACAGACGCTACAAATATTTAACTTAGTAGGATCACAGTTAATCTGAATATATTACAAATTGTATAAATCATTTAGTCGAATTTTTATTTTCTTTAAGTTCTTTTTTAGTTTTAAGAGATATTTTTTTTGTTTGTAGTTTAAATTTTTTCACAACAGTTCACAAATTTAAAAGTACCAGTGATACACAGTTTAAATATTTGTAAAACGAAACTTTGTTAGAGTATTAAACAGCCTTAATATAGTGTATTTTGTGGAAGCCTCTTGAACACCTCTTCTATCGGCGGAAATATGTCAACTACTTCTTTGCAAATTTCCATTCGTTCAAGTTTTTGTGACATACGCTTTTTCCAGTGGCAATTAGCAGAAAAAGCCAAAACCCGATTTGTTCACTATCCATAAACCGGATAGACATTAATTAAAATAAATTGAGGGATTTGATTTCAGAGGTGAAAGAAATCCAGCCAGTGATATTTGTAAATACGATTGAAAGTTCTGTTTTAGTAAAACGGCTTTGGCGTAAACTCACTTAAAGAAGTTATTGCTTAGAGTTGCTATGTCTCATCTGAAAGCTAATGACCGTCGATCTACACTATTTACTTCATAATAAGTACATATGTACATACATATTTATATGGAACTCTCTGAAGTCGCCTTTTCATCGTTCTCTCCGCTCTCATCATTTTTATACCTCAGATCCCATAAAGTGTATATATTCTTGATCAGTATCACGATCTGAATAGAATAACGTCTGTACGTCTATTGGTCTGTCTGTTTTTCTCTCTTCATTTTTTAAGCTATATTGCTGAAACTTTACCAAAAGTTGGGTAGTCATTGGAATTGGAACGGGCCGGATCGGGCGACTACATCGGATAGCTCCCATAGGAGAGATCCAAATAATTACAGAAAAAAAAATGATCACACCGTTGTTTTTGATCATATCGACTTGATTTCTTCCAGATGGTGTTTTATACCTACTAAATTTCAAATAGGAAAGATCGAAAAATATATATATAAATAATAAAAAAAAAAGAAAAGCAGCTAACTTCGGCAAACCGATTCTTATATGCCATTGCAGTCATCAAATATGTCGACCAAAATGCATAAGGGCTAAACAATATCCTATGGCAGCTGTATGATAACGTTGTCAAGTTTTAATTAAATTTTTCCCTCTTTTCAAGGGTTATTCAAGCTGCCACAGGAAAGATCGAAAATTGTATATAGAATCAAAGAAAATAAAATTATAACAAATATGTTTATTATCGGGCAAGCATGATTTTTGGAATATAGAATTTTCTAACGACTCTTGAATTTAGATTAAATTTCATAAAAATCATATTGCAGTTATATAAACAATCTTCAATATAGAATAATAATAATAGAATAATAGAAAAATCGTCTTATCTTCGATGTTGTTTAGGCTCTATGTATTTTGTTCGACATATTTGATGCAAGTGTATAAAATTATCGGCTCGCTGAAGCTAGCTTCCTTTCTTGCCTTTTTATGAACTTGCGCAGTGCAGAAAAACTAGAATCTCCGTGTTCAATATCCCGAGATCACGACGTTTATAAGAACTGACAGGCATATGTAGATCGGCTCGTCTGTTGACCCTGATCAATAATATGATAATATTCAACCTGTTGTTAATTCTTCTACCTTATGTTTATATGTTTACGGCTGCAGAAAAAAAAATTAAATTTTTGAAAATTGAACGATTTTATCGTACGGCTGCCATAATTTGCCCATTGCAGTTTTAATTTCATTTCATTTATTTCCATTTTCTACTTTCCAATTTTAGTAACAAATATTTGAAAGCAACACAAATAGATTATTTAACAAAGTATTGAAAGTATATTCCATCAATTCCACCAATTTTTGCAGTTAAGGCTGCACAATTTGGTTTAGATGGTTGTATATATTTTGCATATTTATATAATAATTCTTAAAAACAAATTTTTGCTTAGGTACATTAGCTTTAGTTTTATAAAATATTATTGTTTCTTGTGTTAAGAAGGATTTTTTCAATAAGCAAAATCCCGAATTTAAGCTCGTGAATGTTTCTGTAATTATGCTAACTTACCGCAAGCCATCAATTTGCGGCAAATAATAATTTAATTAGGCCAATAATTGACGGGGGTTTTGGAAGAGTGCACAAAAATATCGGAGTTCTGGTAACCAAAATTGTGTATGCATATCAGAAAAACCAATTATGGCATCGTTTTACAACCCCAACTCTCGTTCCCGGTCGTACCCCTACTTTAAATCCATCTTCGTGGAATGACCAAACAGCCATTCGAGTTTGAATCTTTGTGTGCTGGCGTTTTCGATGGTGCGCAGGCATTAATGTTCAAAAGTCAATTAGTGGTTTTCACAAATGTGATTAAATTAAGTGACAGCGTTGTTTACTGTTTTTCGCTTTTCGGCTATTAGCTTCATTTTAATTGGGCTAACATAGCTCTTTAAAATGGCTTACAAGGGAAAATGACAATATTGAACTTTAACTTGGCAAGAACTGGGCCATTAATCGTATTTACTGAATTTGTTACTACACGCAATCAAAAAACGTATTTATTGGGCTCGAAAGAATTATAGTTTAGTCATTTACTGGTAAACATACATATAAATATTTTTAATGAAGTCAACAAAATAATGATCTTGTTGTTTACTTATAAGCCATATATACTTGATCGCTGGACTAACAAGTTTTAGCCGTCCATTTCATCACAAACTAAAGTTTAACAATACAAAGAATCTTTCTACACTTCAGACCCCATAAATTATATATATGGTTGATCAGCATCACGATCAGAATTGTTTAGCCTTGTTTGATGTTGTTGTGTATTTTGTTCGACGTATTTGATGATTGCAAGGGTATATAGGCCCCAGCTTGCCGAAGCTAGCTTCCTTTCTTGCTTCGAATTGAATTTCATTAAAATCGGACAACTATAATCTTATGGGGCCGTCCATAAACCTCGTGACGCTAATTTTTGGCTTTTTTGACCCCCTCCCCCCCCCTATGTGACGCATCACATATACAAATTACAACCTCCTTACAACAAAGCGTGACTCTCTAATGAACCCCCCACCCCCCTAGGAGCGTCACGAGGTTTATGGACGGCCCCTATATATAGGGGAATGTCGTCAAGGTTGGACAGTTGTCAGGGTCGGACACTTGCAATTTTTCTAATAAACCAACTATGGCCATCTGTGTGCGAATGTGGTATTAATTGTTATCACTGTGGGAAACTTTTCATCCCTAGCCGCATCCCTTAAGTGTTAATTTTCCTGTTTTGTTGACATAGTGTCGTGATAGTGAAGAAAAAAGTATTCGAGAACGCGCTAAAAAAGTGGCATAATTCAGCGGAAAATATGCCATCCGCAGAGTAAGTTTAAAAATACGTTAAGTGGTTCCCCCTTAACGAAATCCTAAAAAAAATTTGTTCTAAATAAAGCGATTTGGTAGTTATGTTGTGCGGTAGAGTTATGACTCATGTTGTCAGGGTTGGACACTTTTTGTTGTCAAGGTTGGACACCCTTGTTTTTTTCCTTTTGTCTGAATATTTTAATTTTTTCAATGTTTTTTACAGTTATTCACTACAAAACATGTAAATACATTCAATGAAATAATTTTTTTTCTATATTGTGAACAAATATACCTACATATTAATTAAAGAAATAGATTAAAGTTCTAAAAATAAAGTATGAGTTGGATGAATAAATAAATTTGGTAATTAATTACTTGATTCAACAAAAAGTGAATTAATTAGTAAATAAGTAAAAATAAATAAATCCTTTGAGTAATAATTTATTTTCTCCCTTTGAAGAGGTTCACGCTACAAGCGAACGACGGAAAGAGGTAAAGTCGACTTGCATAATGCTGTCCTGTTTGTCCTAATTGCGAATCTGATTAATTTTTTTTTCATACTTGGTTGTAAAATTTGTTGTTCATAATGAAAAAGAAAGACATAAAATACACCTGATCCATGGATAATGTCCTCTTTTATTGCTACTTTTCTGAAGTAGCAATTCAAGTGTCCAACCATGGCTACAGTGTCCAAGCCTGACTACATTTTTTTTTTTTTAAATACTCGCCATTTCTATGTTTTTCATTTCACAACATAATGTTCATTGTCAGACATACCTATTGCCTTTACCTTTCAAACTACTACCTTGATCAAAAAGTTCCCGACTTTTCCACCGTGTGGCGCTCCCAGTCAAACGATTTCAATAAATTTTTTTCCCAGATTGGTATAACTGTTCTTTATATTCCCACCAATTTTCAGCGTCATCGATTGACAGTTGTCAAAGTTACGCTGTGTTGTTAACATTAACCTTTGAGCCATCTTCGATTTTTTTGATTTTAAAAAATGGGTAGAAAACAAGAGCAACGAATTTGCATTAAATTTTGTGTTAAAAATGAAATTAGTGTTCCGACCTCTTTGGAAATGTTTGAGAAGTGTTTCGGTGACAATGCTTTGAAACTAACAACAGTTCACGAGTGCCATGGACGGTTCAAAAGTGGCCGAAATTCCATCAACGATGATGACCGTTCTGGCCACTTCGAAAACGGACGAAAACATCGGCAAAATCAAAGACTGGATGGCCATAAGCCGCAAATTGACTATTAGAGAGATGGCAGAGGAGTTGGACATTGCTTTTGGAACCGTTCAAGATATTTTGGCTAATGATTTCGGTTTTAGACGCGTCGCTGCAAAGTTGGTGCCAAAAGAACTGAGTTTCATACAAAAAATGGATCGCGTTGAGGTCGCCAAAGACATGATTTCCAATGCTGAATCCGACCCAACAACCACCGAATTCACCGGATTTGGGTCCCTGCGACTCTTACCTGTTCAGTCGACTTAAAAAACCGCTCTGCGGAACGCGTTACAGCAGCCGATATGAGATCATGGAAAAATCGAAGATGGCTCAAAGGTTAATGTTAACAACACAGCGTAACTTTGACAACTGTCAATCGATGACGCTGAAAATTGGTGGGAATATAAAGAACAGTTATACCAATCTGGGAAAAAAAATGTATTGAAATCGTTTGACTGGGAGCGCCACACGGTGGAAAAGTCGGGAACTTTTTGATCAAGGTAGTATTTCCGCAAATGATCTTAATTCTTATTAAAACGATAATTATGGGCAAGGGTTGAAAATGTGTCCAACACTGACGACATTCCCCTACATATGATGACTGCAAGGGTATATAAGCTTCGGCCCGCCGAAGCTAGCTTCCTTTCTTGTTAACAAGTGCAACTTGCCAGGTATTTGAAATGTGTACACAATAATGCAATTTTAGTTAGATTTATTAGCTGAAAGTAAATTAAAATAAAGAAACTAGCTCTTCGGATTTGCAATTAAACTTGCAGGACATTTAAAGCGTTAAAAACATATTTTTTATAGTATTTTTGACACTTTTTGGCCCAAGAGTGTACATGTAAGCTTCTACTTGCTGAAAAAGGCTTCTCTTTCTGCTTTAAATATGAAAACAATACCGATTTATTCGACGGCTAGGCTCTTGATATTCACAGCAAGAACTTAAATCGACATCTGCAAATTGCATGCCAGCTCATAAATACCAATTAATATTTTATTCGCAATAAAAAAAACAGGTAATAAAACAATTTGCAGTTTTTTTAGAATGTTTTTTCGACCTCGAAAAAAGAGAGAGTTGTGGCATAAATAACAATAACACAAATTGGGCGGTGCGGTTTAGACATTCGCAGCAGCGTGAACAGTTTTCCCAATGAAATCAAATAAAGGAAGAGGAATCAAACGCATTTATTCAAATCAAAACAAGCTGAAAACCTGTCAAAAAAGTCCTTAGAGCTATGGGAAGAAATCTAGTGTGGGACTCCGGAAACTAAACAAAAGTCGACCCACATTTAACCCGAGTCCCCGACCATTCGACATCCATTCACACGCACTCTTTACACTTTTCACAATGTTTTTGTGTGGTTTTTCTGTTTTGCTGCCCTTTTTTGTTGGTTTTATTGGTCTGTCATGTTTATGTTGGCAAGTTGTTTTTGTTTGCCGGGTAATCGAGTCAATTGTTTCCGGTTCGTCGATGAGGCAATCGAGTGAGTCTGCTTTTTATGGCACCTTTTTTTTTTTGGTAAAAGAAGCTTTTGTTTGCCTTGTTGTATTCCGTGTATACATAGCCAACATCCGTTTAGTGAATTGTTGCGGGGCGTTGCTGACAAGGGTTAATAAGCTTGTGAGCCTGTCACTTTTGACAGAGGCTGAGAAAGTTGTGTTAAATGATTTGTTGCCAGTTCATGTTATACCTAAATCCGCTATAATGAAGACCAATCTCTTTAAGGGTCATTCAACCAAGTGGGTTGCAAAAATATCTTTTCTGAATTTATTTCCAATAATGACATTTACCAACTGTAAAGTTTCCAGCCGTCTTTAAATTTCGAGCTGCCATTACCGACCAAAAACAAATTCAAAACTGATTTGGTATTCAAATATCTCACAAAACAAATTATGGATTTTTAGTTTTCAAACTTTTCACAAAACATTTCAGAAAATACTGCCACTGAAATCACGTAATCATTTTTTATTATTAGCATTTCAAAATTTAAGAATTATTAGAATTAGATCTTTAAACAAGAAAGGAAGCTAGCTTATATTCCCTTGCAGTCATCACATATGTCGAACAAAATACATAATGGCTAAACAATACCGAAGCTATAACGAGTATTTTATTCATTTTCTATGTATGTCGAAGATTAAAGAAATTTAATTGGAAATTCGAGAATCGTTAAAAAACTTTATATTCCAAAAATAATTTTTTTCTGATTAAAAACAACGATATTATCAATTATTTTCCGTTAATTCTATATAGATTATTGATCTTTCCTATGACAGCCATAATATAAAGTTGCCCGATTTTTGTGAAATTTTTTTTATAGTTCAAGGCTAGTTAAAAAACTCTTCATTCCCGAATTTGATAGTTCATAATTTAATTACGATGAATAATTGACTAGGGCTTGAAAAATGATAAATCTTCCCAACAATGTTATTTATATTTTTTATTGCCCGTCAAAATTCACTAATAATTATAATCGCCTGCCTGCGAACTTATATCCATTCTTTCTTAACGAGATCTCTTTAACTGAAAAGTTTTTATTCACACTCATTAACATTCCCTGACCCAATTGCCACCCACAAATTTGGGCATCTTATGCTTTCATGCTGGCCATCAGCTACGGGACATAATTAACCCTTATTTGTACATTTTATGGCGCCACCATAAAAGAGGCATTTAAATTACAAAGCGCGATGCCCGGTCATTTCGCGGGCCGACGGAGTCGTTTGTTAATCGCGGCCATTCAGTTTAACCCCGTCTTCTGGGTCACGAAACGCCTGGAACCAGGAGTAGGATACGGCGGACTGGCTGAGGTGGAACGTGATGTGCTGAGTGGCTTTTAACTTTAAGGAGGAATCGGTAGATGTCTGACTTAAAGCTGCTTACAAATTGGGCGGTTTGCGGGCAAGCGGCTTAACTCGCATAATCCAAGTATCTGACCCGGACGCAGCCAAACACTTGGCCCGTTCTTCACTGCAGCTGCCATTTCCATTCTATTCGATTTTATGTTGGTCCCTGGGGGTTCACTGAGTTGCGGACCCAATGCGGGCAGAGCTTGTCATCGAATGGCTCGAGATGGAGGAAAGCTTTCGAAGGTCATAAAAATGCAATAGCTGGGAAACCAGTTCCAGCCACTGTCAAGTTCCCCAATATTCACTAGGACCTGGAGCGAGCCATTGAAGTTGCTCATTCAATTAAAGGGGTGAACTATTGCCAACTGGTTTTGGATGTGCTGCGTCTTTGAACCCTACCATTATATAAGGGCTTGCAGCTCCAATAATTCCCAATCTGTTAATGCGCTTTCTCGCTAGAGGGACTCAACAACTTCACTGTTTGCATCACCAACCTTGTGCAGTGGCAATATCGCAAGCTATGAAGTCCCAACTGAGCTGCGTTTATTGCTAGTTGAAAACTAAAACCAATAGCTCGCCCAGGAGGAGGATCCACGATCCTCCTCACTGAGGCAATTTTTTAAGGCCCCTAAGGGGCTAACTCTACTATCAATTCTATCAGGATTATTTATCCTCACCGACCTCTTAGTGTATGAGTTTGGATTGGCAGATTGGATATCTGCCAAGTCTGTCCTTTGTTAGTAGACAATTGTTCTTTAATTGTGCAAGAACCTTCTTCTAGTTCAAACATAACTTTTGATCAGTAGTTTCCAACGTCGTGTAGGAAATACACTTGTCCCCGTAAAGTATATATATTTGCGATCAGCATTACCATACGATCCGATAAAGCTGTCTTGCTTGAACTTAACCAAAAGTCTTGTTTTTAGGCAATCATACATACACTTATCAGAAGATAACAGAAAACTAGAAAAAACTAGGGTTGTACTATATGATGAGTAGTTGTCTACATTTAAGTTTTAACTTCGGCTCGCCAAAGCAAGCTACCTTTCTTGTTTTTTTAGTTTTTAAGTTTTTAAACCACAGGGAAAAATGATTACTTTAAATTTTTCTATCTTTATGCGGTTTTAATTTTCATTTTTTTGTATTCTTTATCGAGCAGATGTTGAAGAAGACAATTATGGAAGTCGGTCTGGGTTTTAAATATTTCAAAAGTCTAGATTATGTAATAATCAATTCCGATGACATGGATATTTTTAAACTTTTTGGGTGCACCATAAAAATGTATTAACTAAAATAGGCAGTAAAATATACTTATTCTACAAAATATATATATATTTATATGAACGTTCAATGGCTATAGTCCTCAGCTCTTTGGGACTTTTTCTTCTTTTTCGCTGTCGATGCACTCGAATTCGGCCCCAGCGACGAGTAGCCTGTGGAAGTCGAATCACGGCTCTGCCGATAGGAGTGAATGGGCTTCTTGGTCAACCAGAATCGAACGAAAAAGATAAACTCTGCCTTCAGAGCTAGCATAGGCGGAATCTAAAATAAAAATTGATCATAAATAAATAGCTCGGAAATAAGAAAATCCGTTGAACGTGTACCTTCTCCTTTACCGATATGCGCTGAACGTGCCACATGAACTCTGCAACGCCAATAAAAAAAGCAAAAACCACGCCCAAGATGAGCACCACGAAAAGTCCCTTCACAGAGTCCATGGTGAACTGGTCACTTTGGGTGTCAGTTTGATCCGAGCCGGACGCAGTATTGTTGCAGGTAAACCATTTTTTGCGCAACCTGTAGAGAACGCCCTTCTCGCTGAGCTTGAGAATTCCCACGCTGAGATTCGAACGGAATTCAGCATCTGCAAGTAAATACCGGTGCGACAAAGGAATTGTTATTCATTTTGCCAAAACTATCTAATTACATTCTTTAACTCCACCCGGGAGCATAGAGCCCCTACAATTTTTGTAGAGGATTCATTTATCATTGATTTTCGATCGAACTGGTGATAAGCCAGTAGCGACCTATCCTAGCGGTGGGGTTTCCACCTGGCGCCATCTAGGAGTGACGAAAGTTCTATTGTTGTGTCCATAGTAACGTGGACGAGGGGGGTGTGCGGGTCCGGGGAGCCGAAATTTGTTACTATTGCTAAGTGAGCGATAGAGCATAGATGGAGATTTGGAAAAAGAGACAGTTTCTTTTTCTCGGGGAGCCTGGGGTTCGAACCCGGGCCTTCCGGACCGGAGTCCAGCGCTCTACCTGCTGGACCACCGACCACCGACTATCTAATATGACTCCCAAATATCACAAAAAACAAGAAAGGAACTTTTTTCGACGAGTTGAAGCCTTTATAATCTTGCAGTCATCACAAATCTGAAGTAACAAGATTTTTTCCTGTTGTTTCTTATAGATAATTATGTCTTTACAACGTAAGCGATTAAGCGTACTATACGCTACTACTCTAGTTCTTCAGTTTTAATCCACGACAGATTCAGAAAATATATAATATACACTTAAAATAAAATGAAATTGAAAAATGTTCAGACCACTTACTTAGGGGAACCGCTATGCCGTAGTGCTTCTCTCCAAAACTCTCCCCGATCTGGGTGAGGTCTTTGTTCCGCTCCACGTAGTACTGCAAATTGGTGGTCTCCATCAGAAAGGCGTACCTGCCCTTGCTATGTTTGACCCGCTCCACTCCCTCCTCGTTGCTCTTGGTGAAGGCATCTGGCTTGAAAGACAGCATCTTGTTCCACGCCATCCGGTTTTCCGTGTCGTTCGACTCCGAGAAGTACACTGAGGTGGCGCCTCCGCGGACGGTGCCAAACTGCACCTTGTTCTGGTCAACGAGGTCGTGCAGGGAGTTGATGCTGTTTTCCATCTTTGAACTGGTGATAAAAGAAGCCAGCTTGGCTATGTACGTCTGGGAGATGAGCAGCGCGAAGATCCACCAGGAGGCTGTAAGCAAACGCATTGGCCAACCCCTAAACGAAGGATGGAGGTCAAGATTTGACAACTAACCAACTTATGCCGAGCATTCTTAGCTCCACTTACCTGGGCAAAAGATCGCATCCTTGGTTGAGGATCGAGCCCAACACCAGCCACATTGAGTTGTGCAAGTGCCAGGTGTTCTCCTGCTCGAGATCGTGGTCCTCGTTCTCCACCGGCTGCTCCCACTCGTATTGATCCATGCGACCGGTTAAAACCAGGGCGAGGGCCGTGATCATCATGGCGATCATTACGTAGAGCCAAACTTCGACTCCGTACGGATTAAGAAAGGCGTATATATTCGGACTCGGTGGTACCTCCTTGTATGACAGAATGCTTATTCCCAGTTGCATGAATGGTACAGTGAAGTCCACCACCGACCGACGCGCTTGGGTGATGGTCAAATCACATATTCCGATTTGCGCATTCTAAAAATGAAACAAAATAAATTCTGTTTATAACTTTGCAAAAATAGTTTCTGTTGCCCAAATACTCGAGACTGTCAGTCCGACAAATGTATTCTGCATAATACTACGAATACTACAACTAAACAACGGCGTGAGAATTTCTTATTTCATTCTCTCATATGGGAGCTATCCGATATAGTCGGCCGATCCGGCCCGATCCGACTTATATACTGCGTGCAATAGCTACACAACTTTTGAGAAAGTTTCAGCAAGATAGCTTTAAAACGGAGAGACTAGTTTACATAGAAACAGACAGACGGACAGACGTACATACATATTTCGATTCAGATGGTGATGCTGATCAAGAATATATGCGTTGCAAACTTCTGACTGAAATTATAATACCCTTTTGCTCTGCAAGGGTATAAAAAACTATAAAAAAATCAACAAAGTTCCTTAAGGCATTTGCTTGTCCAAAAACCCAGCAAACATATTAGGTGCATCGATCAAGATAGGAAGGGCCATAACCTAAAGTTTATACTTGTGTGAATATTCTGAAAGAGGCTGTACAAACTTTACAGAGAAAATGGAGGAAGGAAACTAAAAGCACTGCAAATGAATGGTATCACATTACCGGTTCTTTTCACATCAGTCCATATATTTTTCATTTTTTACTCTATCCACTTATCGTCACCCAACGAACACCTATATAACAACCGAAAGTAAAGTATACATTTAAAACCTTATCAATGGACTATTCCGAAAAGACTTCCGATATCCCCGAACCGAAAATCTGTATTTCTACCAGCGATTTTGAACACCTTGAGCAACGTCAGACGTTCTATGAGAACTACTTGGAGTACCTCCGAGGTCCGGAGATCGAAAGTAACAAGGAAAGAGGTTTGATCGAGCAAAATGTTGTTCCGAAGGTTAGTGCAAGCTGTGATTCTTTAATGAACTCCATGTTTACTAAGGTGGATTTGGGTGCAACTAGATTTTGGCTCAGTAAGACACTGAACTAGATGAAGAACGGGAATATCTGAAGGCGATTTTGTGTTGCGCCTACCAAATGTGTAGCGGACTGCGGGCGTATATTCAAAGTGAGATTAACAACGTATTCTTTCGCTGCATTCACGAAACGGAGCAAGTCGATGGGATCCCAGAGCTCTTGGAGGTCTTTGCCGAGTATGCTTAGCCAGTGTAGTATGTTTCTTTATTATTTGACCTGTGGATTTTTCTACTAGAATAATTGGTGGATATGAAGTGCCTTTAAGGGCGGAACAAGAGCAGTTTCTGGTCGATATCCTCTTGCCGATGCACAAACTTGACAACCTCGAGTTCTACCACACTGAACTGGTGAAATGCATTACCCAATACCTCGAAAAGAACAACCTCCTGGCCGGACCGCTGATAGTCGGCCTTTTGAGGTTCTGGCCAAAGATGTCTACCAAAAAGGAGGTCTTGTTTATAGAAGAATTGGAAGGGATTCTGGAAATGGCCGATTGGCTACAATTTGATGTAATCCAGGAGCCTCTGTTTCGTCAGATTGCCAAGTGCATGTCGAGTACAAGTTCTCGGGTGAGACTGAATTGGCCTCCTTTCTAAATAAGATGTCGCTAGCTTCTGTATTTAATATTTGTTCATACAAATAGGACTTTAATTTTGTAACATTCAGTAATCCAAACCCTCAAATGAAACAAAACTATAGGTTGCTGAACAGGCTCTTTATCTGTGGGTCAATCCGGTGGTCCTAAGTCTGGTAGAGGCCAACTATGAGACCATCATGCCTATCGTGTTTCCAGCTCTCCATGTCATCAGCCACAATAAGTGGGTGGAGGACATTATGGACCTTGCCCTTCAAGTACTATGTATGTTCCTGCGGATGGACAAAAATCTGTTCAAAGAGTTGGCCTTCAACTTCGAGGCAGAGCGAGAGAAGTTCGTTTGGATCCGCGAAACATAGTGACTTCATTGTACCATGCTCCATCCGTCCATTTTAGGGGGAAACAATTTGAGCTCGAGCGAGAAATGCGATGGAAGAAGGTTTACGAACTGGAAGCCAAGAACAGAGCACTGCACTCCAAAGACCAAAAACTCCAATCTACAAGCCAAAAACTGAAATTCGAATTTAAAATGTATCCCGAATCTATAATAGAGGAATTGAAATCAGAACTCCGCGAGCCGAAACACAAACTCCACCAAATTTACAGGCCGTATGCAGGTAGCAGAAAACACACTGTTCAGATGAAAAGTACAATAAGAAACTTTCTGTTGAATGTTGAAAAAAAATGAAAAAACTTGATAAAAATTTGCTATACAAGTTGGAAAAAAGCTATACAAAATGAAAAAAAAAAATTGTTGTAAGTGAAAGCCAGTTATCATTAGGAATAATTATGTTATCAAGTTAAGCACAAGGGACTGAATTGTTTTTATAACATAAAGTAAAAAAAAAGGCCAGTGTGCTAAATAGAAAATGCTACTAAAAACTAAGAAAGCATTTATAAATATATATGTATAAAGGCATTCGGATTAGTAAGTAGAGTTTACAATTAACACAACCCGCAGTTCCTATAACGCGTCTTTCTTCTCAATGCTGGTCAAATCATAAAGGAGGACCCGCCCCCAAAGCTGATGGGCGTAAAAGCGACGATTGCTGCGAATTCAAGAGTAAAATCCAAATTTATTATCAACATCGTTGTAACATTACAAATTGGGGAACCACAGTGGGTGTGGCACAAAAAGATCGAAAAAAATATATATAAACAAGAAGAATCCCGCAGCTTCACCTGCGAATATTAAGTTTGTCTTTCGCTAATAGATCGGCTCTATCATAAAGAGCTTGAGCTCGGCTTTGTGTTTGATTCTTATTTACACATAATTTCCTCAACTTCACACCACCTTAGAGGTAGAGGTCATGGTGCGTTTTTATACCCTTGCTGAGCAAAGGGTATTATAATTTCAGTAAAAGTCTGTCCCTTTCTCTTCAAACTAGTCTCTCAGTTTTAAAGCTATTTTGCTGAAACTTTCCAAAAGGTGTGTAGTTATTGCACGCAGTATATAAGTCGGAACGAGCCGGATCGGCCGACTATATCGGATAGCTCCCATACGAGAGAATGAAATACAAAATTCTCAAGGCCTTGTTTTTGATCAGATCGACTTGATTTCGTCAAGATGGCGCTTTCTTAGTACTATTGAATTTCGGATTAAATTTTATCAAAAAAATCATATAGCTGCCATAGGAGAGATCAAACAAGAAAAAAAGCTAGCTTCGGCAAGCCGAAGCTTGTATACCTTTGCAGACATAAAAAAAAATACATAAATGCCAAACAACATCGAAGCTACGACGATTTTTATACCCTTGCAGAGCAAAAGGGTATTATAATTTCAGTCAGAAGTTTGCAACGCAGTGAAGGAGACACCTCAGACCCCATAAAGTATATATATTCTTGATCAGCATCACGAGTAGAATGGGAATACGTCTGTACGTCTGTCCGTCTGTTCGTCTGTCCGTTTCCGCGCAAACTAGTCTCTCAGTTTTAAAGCTATCTTGATGAAACTTTCCCAAAAGGTGTGCATTGCACGCAGTATATAAGTCGGAACGGGCCGGATCGGCCGACTATATCGGATAGCTCCCATACGAGAGAATAAAATAAAAAATTCTCACACCGCTGTTTTTGATCAGATCGACTTGATTTCTTCAAGATATCGTTTTCTAACTACTATTGAATTTCGGATTAAATTTTATCAAAATCGGATAACTCTATCATATAGCTGCCATAGGAGCGATCGAAAATTTATATAGATTTAATGGAAATAAATTGATAACATCGTTGTTTTTTATCCCACGAGCATGATTTTTTGAATATCAAGTTTTTTAACATTTTTTTAATTGAGAAAAAAGTTTCATAAAAATCGGACAACTATATCATATAGCTGCCATAGGAAAGATCGAAAAAACTATATAGAAATAACGGAAATAAAATTATAGCATCGTGGTTTTTCATCAGACAATTATGATTTTTGGAATATAGAGTTTTCTAATGAGTCCTGAGTTTAAAATTAAATTTCATCAAAATCGGACGACTATATTATATAGCTGTCATATGAACAATATGGAAAATGAATAGAAGAATCGTCATAGCTTCGACATATTATATTTAATGACTGCAAGGGTATATAAGCTTCGGCTTGCCGAAGCTAGCTTCCTTTCTTGTTCCATTAATTTTCCGTATTTTTGACTAATATTCATATGGCAGCTATCCCATTTTGATAAAATTTAATCCAAAATTCAAAAGCAGTTAGAAAACCCCATCAAGTCATAAAAATCTAACAACTATATTATCAAGAATATAGAGGAATAATGAAAAATCATCATAGCTTCAGTTTTGTTTAGCCTTTATCATAAAAGCTTTATGTATTTTAAGCTTCGGCTTGCTAAAGCTAGCTGAATTGTAAAATGTTTTATATTCCGAAAATACTGCTTATGTGAAAAAAATCGACGTTCTAGTTTTTGTTTTTATATCGATTTTTCAATCTTCCCTATGGCTGCCATATATACAGTCATTCAATTTTTGGAAATATTCCATCTGGAAAAAATAATGCCCAAAAACAACGGCGTAATCATTTCTTTTGCTCTCCAACTTATACACTGCTTGCAAAATGTACACAACTTTGGAAAACGTTTCAGCCGGATAGCTTTAAAACTAAGAGACTAGTTTACATATAAACAGAGAAGTGGAAAGACGGACATACGGGCATGTCTAAATCGATTAAGATGGTGATTCAGATTTTATATACTTAACGGGGTCTGAGGTCTTCTTAACAAAAGTTGTAAACTTATTTCTGAAATTAAAATAGGCTCTGCACGGATCAAAAAGGGGGTAAGGTATTTATTTATTCATCTTTAAGAGATCTCCAAGATTTTCCATTTTTACTCATATGGGGTATAATTTTTTTGTTAGTACTCACGTTATCAATCAATTGTCGAATAATGCCATCCCACTCATCTGTTGCAGGATCATAACTTCCATATTTGTTATCCTTTACCTGTTCAAAGGAGAAATCGAATTTGCACTGTTCTGCCAGCTCGTAAAGCAAGTCCACCGCATAGCCCTCAAATCGTTGATTTCCCTCGTAGTGACCGCCTTCGGGTGGCTTTCTACAAGAAAAATCATCACTTCAGGTTCGTTTATCAAAATGTTATTGTTTACTGACCGCCAGCTGAAGTACGGTGCGCCCTCCCTAGTGGAAACAGTATACTGGATGTGCTTTTGAGAGAAATCCTCTTTGGTTTGAAGTCTTCTCTGTTTCACGGCCTGAGTTGAGTTCTCCCGTATTTTTTCATAGTCCACGAGCCGAAACTCTTTATTCCATATATGGGTTACGCGATCAATGATGGGGTTGTAAACTTCGAGATTAAAATCTTGCCGCTGGCCATCGTTATTAATCTGTAGCCTTTGGGTTTTGAAGGGAGGCTTGACATGCTTTGGGGAAATCTTAATAACGTTGGGTTACCAAATTTGTCCTTAGAAAATCTTAAAAATGCGTTTATTTAGTCTCAAAAGCACAAAAGACTTTCATTTTGATCTGAGTACCAAATCGACCTTCCTAATTGACGTTTTTATACCCAAACCTATAATTTTACATTATTTGAAATCCCAAATATATTTTTAGTTGATGCTTAAGAGCTTTGGTATAATTTAATGCAATCGCAATGAAACACTATACTATGCTAGAAGTCCCCCTTTAATATTATTAACATTTTTAGTAAATGTTGTTGAAGCAAGAAAGGTTTTGGTTTCGACGAGCAGAAGATTACATACCCTTGCAGTTGGAAAAATGTGTGTAAAACGACTAGACTCATTACAAGATTTTTTTTCTATTATAACTTTGATCTTCTCTTTAATAGCTTAGTCCAGTTTTCTTATTCAAATGACAGATAAACAAGAAAAGAAGCTAGCTTCGGCAAGCCGAAGCTTATAAACCCTTGCAGTCATAAAATATATCAAACAAAATGTATAAATGCTAAATTACATCGAAGCTATGACGATTTTTCTATTCATTTTCCATATTTTCGACGATAGATCATATGGCTGCGATATGATATAGTTGCCCGATTTCGATCAAATTTAATTCGCAATTAAATAGTCGTTGGAAAACTTTATACTCCAAAAATCATGCTTATCTGATGAAAAACAACGCTGTTATAATTTTATTTCCGTTATTTGTAGATAGATTTTTTGCTCTTTCCTATGGCAGCTTTAAGATATAGATGACCGATTTTTATGAAACTTTTTCTCAATATAAACGTTGTTAAAAAACTTTATATTCAAAAAATCATGCTCGTGGGATAAAAAACAACGATGTTATCAATTTATTTCCATTAATTCTATATATAATTTTCGATCTCTCCTATGGCAGCTATATGATAGAGTTATCCGATTTTGATCAAATTTAATCCGAAATTCAATAGTACTTAGAAAACGCCATCTTGAAGAAATCAAGTCGATATAGCAGTCATATGATAATTTTAAACTCCAGCTTATATAACAAAGACAGTATAAAATAATTTTTTGATCTTTCCTAGGAATTAAATTCGAAATTCGAAAGTCATAATAAAACGCCATCCGCCAAAAATCATGTCTGTATAATTTATAATCCTTTATTTCTTCGATACGCCTTATGATACCAGTCTGCTCGGTTTTGGTAGTTTCAGAAAGATAGATTTAAAACTGAAATACTAGTTTCCATAAAAACAGACAGAATGGTACTGATCAAGAATACATGTGCATTTTTAGGTTGCAAAGTTCTGAAATATTTATATAATTATACCCTCTGAAAGGATTTAAGAATTAAAACTGAAGTTTATATTTATACCATCAGAAAAGAGCAAAAACAGAAAATAAACGACATTTCCAGGTAGTAATCGTGGCATATATACGATGGGACTTCTTTTTCATATAGCTGGCATTCGAAAGAACAAAAAACTGATATAA
This sequence comes from Drosophila ficusphila, assembly GCF_018152265.1. Lineage (NCBI taxonomy): Eukaryota > Metazoa > Arthropoda > Insecta > Diptera > Drosophilidae > Drosophila > Drosophila ficusphila. The sequence continues at coordinate 1,237,132 of NW_025064569.1, forward strand.
AACATACACTAGCAGTTCCTCAGGAAAACAATCTCAATGGGCGGAACAACTTTTTGAAGATCTCGACGTCCACTCAGTTAGAATAGTTTAAATAGAAACAGACAAACGGACAGACGTAAAGATCGGCTCAAGAATATTTATAAACTTTTTGGGGCATGAGGTATCTTCTAACAGAAATTAGAATACCCTCTGCAGGGATAAATTTAAAAGTCGGAGAAGTCATTGTTTTATATCTGGACTATTAATTAATTTAAATACTATTTCTAGATTCAAAATAATAAACGAAAGTAATACCATTATAATTCTTCCATTGCGTATCAAGGCTAGATTTGTCATTAATTAATTAATTTTATTACTATTGTTTTTTTTTTAACAAGAATATTTCATTATTTCCCTATCCATATACTGTCGGAATTTATTTGACCAATTTTTTAGAAACGTTAATGGACTGTTATAGTTTGAGGTTTTGGTTTTTTTATGTACAAACATAATTTTAAAGCTGATTATTTTAAACTTTCCTATTAATTGTATACTGTCGCAACATAAAAACAAGAAAGATCTGCTGAACATAACCATATAGTATCTAGTATTTAAAGCACTTTTGCAAACTCACCTGTTTCATTTGTTCTACTAGGTGCGGTCCTGGCTGCCAAAATCCACGCCCACAACTAAATTGTGGCATATAGAATCCGGGTCGCTGGCTAATTTCCGAAAGGGCATTGTAGAATAGGACAACAGAGTCGTAAAGAAGTTGAGTTCCAAGTGACAAGAACTTAAAAAAAAATATAAGTAACATTAAAATAAATTAATGGGATTTGCATTTTCTATCCTACCATGTTATCAGCATCTTCGCTAAATACATCTTTCTCATCGTGAATCGGAGGGGGAATATAGGTTCGTATTCTGACAGCCGCCACAGACACAGTAAACTCCGGCGAATAAAAACGATCGACTCCGCTTATATGTGTATCAAGGTTCGTTAAAAATAGGTGCTGTTGAAGGCAAAAGTTAGTTTACAGTTTCCTAGGAATATTGGAAATCCCACCAAGAAAAGCTAACAATTACACTGTGCGACAAAATTTAACGAAATGTTTGTTCAAGTTACTTTTTTGATTGTTTTCGGTTAAGATGCATAAATTATGCACAAAAATATCTATGCCACCTTCTAAGTGATAGGATTTCTTTTTTTATGACAAATTTTATGAAATTATTATTATGAAAATAATTAACACAAAATATTATTTTTTTTTTACTTCCAATAAACTATTATTTTTTTTTAAAGTGAATTTTTTTCCAGATTTTTTTTGGCTTTTTCAGAGGTATCCTCGCGTAACAAGTTCCATATAAAGTCGCCCAGAGTATAGAGCTGGGGGAAAAAAATTTTAAAGCATTGTGGTAAAAGCCTAACGGTATATTTGCTTAATACATTTTAATTAATAGATATTGAACTTGCATAAAACGCTTATAACGGTGAAAAAATATTTTCCCAATATGTGATTATAAGGCTGTGAAATATGCAAAAACACGCGTTTTTGGGACATTTGAGTGTGCGTAGAAGCTGATTGGCTATTGATATTAACAAATCCAAAAACTTATATTCTTATTTTGACTAGTAGAAGTGAAAATTAAGAAAAAATCAACTTAAACATTTTTTTGTCGCACAGTGTTATATATCAAGCATGTAAGATAAGGTTTGAAAATTTCGCAAGTAGATCAGTTATATCATATAGCTTACGCTTGCTTTTGAACATAAATTCCTTTACTTCACACCACTATAAAGGTAGAGGTTTCGGTGCGTTTTTATACCCTTGCAGAAGGCAGTATAATTTCAGTCAGAAGTTTGCAATGCAGTGCAGACCCCATAAAGTATTTATATTCTTGATCAGCATCACGATCAGAATCGAAATACGTCTGTCCGTCGGTCCGTCTGTTCTCCTGTTTGTTTCTACGCAATCTAGTCTCTCAGTTTTAAAGCTATTTTACCGAAACTTTTCCAAAAGTTCTGTAGTTATTGCACACAGTATATAAGTCGGAACAGGCCGGACCGGCCGACTATATCGGATAGCTCCCATAGGAGAGAATGAATTGAATTCTCACGCCATTATTTTTGATCAGATCGACTTGATTTCTTCCAGATGTCGACTCTTGAATTTTGAATTAAATTTCATAAAAATGGGACGACTATATTATATAGCTATCATATAAACAATCGTCGAAAATATATTAATTTAATAGAAATTCATCATGGCTTCGATGTTGTTTAGCCTTTATGTATTTAGTTAAACATATTCGATCACTGCAAGGGTGTATAAGCTTCGGCCTGCAGAAGCTAGCTTCCTTTCCTGTTTAAAATATTAATATAGATCTAGATTAAACCATTTTAGTTTTTTAATTTAATTTCATTTCATTTAAATTTGTTTTTTTCTCCACATTGGCATATAGGATTGGCTAGTACTCATTATATTTAGGTATATATTTAGGGTCTATTTTGCGCCACACATACCTACGTTAAAACTTTAAAATAATTAAGCAATATAAAAAACTATGCATTAAAATCAGCAAAAGTAATTGTATTTAATACTCACATTGAATGACCCAGTCATATTAAACTCAATTGAGGCGTTGATAACGTCAACCAAAATGTCAGAGGGACAATCAAGAAGGACGAACTTTTCACGGGCATTGTTTATGCGCTTCCAGAGAATTCGATAGTCGCCTCCCCGCTCGAACTCTTGCATTTTAATCCCCGTTTTGTGGAGCTGTTTAAGTGCTAGGATGTGCTGCAATCGACTAAGGTCTTTGGGAAGAATGGGTTAACTTGGCGATGCTCGAATAAGTCTGCATCAGATTACTGATGCTTAAAAGGATTATGTACTTTAATGACCTATTTAACTTGAAAGTCTTGATTATTATTTTTGTTGTTGAGGAATATCGTATTTTTTTGGGAAATCGGAAATCAAAAATGTTTAAACGAAAGCTAAGAAATGTTTGAAAAATTACAAAGTTAGACTTAAAATAAAAAAAAATTATTTAATCTTTGATTTTAAATGCACATGTATTAAAGACGTAACTAAAATTCGGACAACCTCTCATTTTATTTTTTACGGTGCAATTCAACTTTTAAATTTGATGAGTAATGTTTAGATCAGTACATACGGGCACTTTTTTCGTAGGCAATAGTGAAAGATTTCCAGGAGAAACTCTCACTACCCAAGATATCTGAAAAGGCCGCCGAGAGGAACAGCTCCATTGGGGCCACATTCACAGTGAGTTGGTGGTTGAGAAGCTCCCTGGGCGTCGGTTGGGAGTGCCAGTCGAACTGCAAGTGCGGTATTCCCGTCACGTTACACAGTACTTCGACGATATCTGCAGGTAAACGAGAGAGATACGTAATATGTAAGCGAGAGAGGGAAAAATGTGTATCTTTGGACTTGTGTGTTTTTGTTTAGAATGATCCGGATAACAACCAAATCACACAACGAAAGTGGCGATCAAAACACAAGGAGCACAACAAAAACAAATTTGGGGATATTTCTCTTGGCACAGGTTCAAATGGTCCCCAACCACCCTTTGGTTTATTTACTGCAAAAATATTTGGATCCGCTTCTCTGCAGCCCAATTCAACGGCTGCCATGTGTGAATGTGTTTTGATATTTTGAAGAATCATTAACGAGGTTGACGAGCCTTTAGATGTTCTCTCGAGGCGAGCGGACAGAATGTGACGGCCTCCTCTCCCTCTCTTTCTGTTTTTATGGATTTGTATACTTATAGCATCCAGACAATATTTTATGACGCCGAAGCATATGATTTTGGTTTAAAAATAATTTAATAAGGATACACAAAGGAAAACTAAACTTACCGCTGTTTGTCTTTGAACTTGGTCCGAAAATAGCGGCCACCCCGTTACCAATCAAATCACAACCTAACGAATCGATATTTAAACGTCTTTTTCTGCAGCAACCGGATACAAGGCTGACTCACAGAGGTCTTGCAGCACAATGCTGTCGTCAATGGTCAGATAGTGCTTAATGGGTTCCAATCTCAGCGCGGGATTCAATGCATTCACTTCCTCAACTGCCAGACTGAAAGCTTCGGCCAACTTCATTTCCGTGTCGAAGAAAATGGCTCCTACAAAAGCAGCCAGTACATTTTCCATTGCCAGTCAAACATCTGCTACACACTTACCAATTTTTACCACCAAAACATCTTCGTTAGCACCACTAGATGAAATCAGTGCCGCAAGAAGAAGAAACTGTACGGCGGACATGCTGCCATTTATTTTATACACAGTCCCAATGGCTCCCTGAAAACTTTTTCTATCAAAATGATTAGCAAATATTTTATCGCGCGAGGAGAAAATTCCGGAAAAAAAACTGCTCAGCAAGTTCCCAACCGGGGAACTGCTAGAAGAACACTGAGAAAGCTTGACAAAAAACACTTTTTAACTTTTGCCGTGGACGATCTATGAGAGTCTTCCTACGTCATCGAGACCCACATCTATTGTCGGTGGAATTAGCGTAGCGGAGTCTGATCTGCTCTGCGCGACTCACAGCCGCCAGCACATGTCTAGACCAAGAGCACGGGTTCTGGCTGGAAATGAACCAATAAATGAATAAATGTGCTCTAAAATTAGGAAAGCCGGACGCCCCCGTAACTAGCTAAACAGAGTGTGTCAACGGAGAGGGAATGAGCGCAATAGAGTTCACATTTAACGAAATGTTAGAATATATTTTTAAAAATTTTCAATTCATAGTACATACTTTAGTCTGAAGGAATCCAGTTAATGAAACTTTCAATAAATGCTTCCCGATCTATATGTGTATCAGCTTAAGAAAGTAATGACTTAAAAGAATCAACTAAAATTGTAACAATGTTTTTTTCTAAAAGAAAATTTGAAAGTTAGGTATTTATTGGCGACCATTAAACAATTAGCTCAAACAGAAGAACTCTATATTCTTTGGGCGATAAAACCCCGAAAACTAATGTTTTATACAAAACAATTCTTATGGCCACCCTTGGAAATTCTCCAGCACGTCGAATATGCCCAAATGCGCCCGCGGTGTTCTAAAAATATCTAAAAATATATCTCAATATATGTAGCGGACGAGCTGCGGATTGTTCCGATCTCTTTATTAATATGCCACAGTGAGAACGAAGACAGTGGTTTGCGAGCTCCTAGCTGACCGTCTTGCTGCGGGTCTTCTCCTTGGAGCTGCGTCTCGACCCCGACGACCGCCTCGACGAAGACTTCTCGCTGCTGCCGGAGATCCTCATCGGCTTCTTGCGGACCCAGAACTTGATGGCGAAGGCGAGCTCTGCCTTCAGGGCCTGCCACGGGGTGACCCGCTCCTCCGCCGCCACGTGCTGCACGTTCCACAGAAACTCGAAGATGCCCAGGATCACGCCGGTTAGAACGCCGCCGGCCAGGACGAGGAAAACGCCGCCCAGCTCAATGATGGACAGCTCGTCCCCGTCCACTTCGTGGAGGGCCTCGCAGGTGACGTTGTGGTTCTTCCACCACTTGTTCTTCATCTTGTACAGCTCGCCCTTCTCGCTCAGCTGGAGTATGGACACGCTGAGGTTGGTCCGGTAGTCGGCCCCTGTTAAAGGCGGGAAAACACTGACACTGAGTTTCGGATGTACCTCGAGGAACACTCACCCAGGGGCACGGCTAGGCCGTAGTGCTTCTCCCCGATCTGCTCGCCGATCTGGGTTAGGTCGCAGTGCCGCTCGACGTTGTACGTCAGACTGGTCGTCTCCATGAGGAAGGCGTAGTCGCCCTGCTTCTTGCGCACCCGCTCCACCCCCTCCTTGTTCGTGGTGGTGAAGGCGGACGGGTTGAAGTCCTTCATCTGGTTCCAAGCCCGTTGGTATTCCGTGTCGTTCGATTCGGAGAAGAACAGCGAGGTGCTGCCGCCACTCATGCTGCCATAATGCACCTCGTTCTGCTCGATAAGGTCCTGCAGGCTCTTGATGCTGCTCTGCCACTTGTTGCTGGTCAGGAAGGCGGCCAAGTTGGCCGTGTAGGTACTGAGCATCATCAGGGCGAAGAACCACCACATTCCGGTGAGAATTCGCATGTGGGGACCTCTGGGAATGGGATGAAATGGAGGTTTTAGGTAAAGGAACTTGGATTAAGCTTGCCACAGGTCTAGTCATTCAAAATGGAACTAATCGACATCTTCGTTTAAAAAGTACAGGACTTTCCAAGACAGTGTTGCGTTGCTGGTTCTAGCAGCACAGATGGTGGTATATGGTGGAAAACCTAGATCTGCCTTTTAATGTACTTCACTCAGTGTAACTGGAAATAGCATGCTTGGTATACAAACAACATCGAACCTCGGTAGTATATCGCAACCCTGTTGCATAATGGAGCCCACCATTAGCCAAGTCGAGTTGTGTACGTTCCATATATTTTCCAGCTCATCTGGATCCTGGATGGCGGGGTTGGGTGGCAGCCACTCGCGGTAGGAGAGCCTGAAACGAGACAATGAAACACTAGGACCCGAGACAAATTTGAGAACGACCCACCTGGCGATGAAGACAAAGGCCAAAGTCATCACCAACTGTGCAAAGATCATGTAAATCCAGACATCTTGAGCAAAGGGCTCCAAGAAGGCGAACGGGTTTTTCGGTTCCGGAGGTTTCTTGTAGTGCAAAATGCTAATGCCCAACTGCATGAAGGGCACCGTGAAATCCACTACGGAACGTCGCAGCTGGGTGATTGTCAGGTCACACACTCCTATTTGGGCATGCTGTGAATTCAAGCATATATTTCAGGGAGCATTGGAGGGCTTTTGTGCGGAACGTACGTGGTCTATCAGCTTGCGAATGATCCCATCCCATTGCTTGGTCTCTGGATTGTACTTTCCGTTGCCGTTGACGATCATGAACTCATAGTCGAACTCCATCAGCTCGGAGAGCTTTCCTATGAGGTCCACCGCGTACCCCTCGTACTTTTCCCTGCCCCTGAAGTTTTCGTGGTCCTCCCTGGTCGAAGAAAGACGATCAATTAGCAGTGCAAAATAAGTGCTTTCCTCCACCGACTTCATCATAAAGTAAGGCTCCTCGTAGTGCGTTACCACAGTGTACACCCTGCGCTGCTCCGAGAAATCCTGGGTGGAGCTGCCGCTGTCCAGTTCCAGGCTGAGTCGCCGGGTCTTGATTCCGCTGTCGGGCGTCCAGACCATCATGGGCTCGTTCACGGTCGGCTTGTAGATCTCGAGGTTGAAGTGGGTGCGCTGCCCGAACTCGTTTAGCTTTAAGTTCTCGGTCTTGAGGCGCGGCTCCACGTCGTCCTCAGAGATCGTCTTCATTTCGTTGACGATGTAGGGTCCCAGAACCCACGGAGAGGGGCTGCTGCAGTGCCGATCGGGCGGATGAAAGGGCTGCACGGCGGCCAGTACATTTCGGGCGGAGCTGGCAAAAAGGACCACAGCATCGAAGATGAGTATGGGCAACATGGTCTGGTTTCCCAATATTTGCTGCGGAGCATGCCAAATTAGACCCAAGTTTGCCAGCATCCAACTTTTCCACTTACGTCCACCTTGGTAATTCGGGTCTTCTTCCTTTCAAAAGGATTGGGGTCCACTGTTTTAATTCGCACTGAGGTAATGTTGGCCTTAAAGTCTGCATTGTAAATATCCCTCAGTCCCGAGCTGTGCGTGTCCAGATGCGTGAGAAACCAGTTCTTAAAAGAAATGAATTGCAATAACTGAAAGGGATTCCTTAATGGATTACCTACCCTAAAGGGACCTTGCAGCTTAAAGCCTACGGAAATCTTTAGCAGCTCCTTTAATGTGCTCGGCTCACAGTCCAAAATTATGCGCTGCTCATGGAGGGTCTCGTCTGCCTCTTTCCACAGGACTCGATAATCGTCAGTGTAGTCCGCCAAATTGCGAAGCTTGATGTAATCACTGTTTACAGCTTGAATGTTCATCAGGTCTTGTAGGCGAGCCAGCCCTAAGATGAGCAAAAAATCAATTAAAATAATTAATTGAAACATGTAACTAAACTTGCAAATACTAAAGTTGCAACACAGTTTAAGCAAAATCCTCCCAGAAGTCAAGAGTCGCGTTAAACTTTGAGAAAGCAGTCGCATCAGTAGTCTTCCCCCAGTTATTTGTTCAAAACTAAAGAAAAACCTCCGAGCAAGGTCGGCAATAAGCTACTCTCTCGGCACTGCCTAATTATAAGGCTGTTTAGACATTGCCTCCCCGGTACAAGCTTTTCTTCTAGACCACAACTCCTTACCCTCTGGCGAGTCATAGATTAGCGTGAAGGTTCGCCACTCGTAGTTGGTCTTGATGATCTCAAAGTAGGCCCGGGATAACGCGGAGAGGGAGGGAGCCACGTTGACGGTCATCTGGTGGTTCAGGTGCTCCTGGCGGGTGGCCTCCAACTTCAAATCGAACTCTATGTGGGGAATGCCGGTCGTGTTCGCGATTTGCGCCACAATATCTGCCAAAGAACGGGGATCGTCACAACACGAACATATGTCTTCTGCCTTACATTCTAGCGTACCACTAGCTGCCTTTGAACTTGGTCCGAAAATAGCCGCAACGCCATTGGAAATCAGTTCACACGCTACACACGGAAGATGAATTTCTCAAAACTTTGCTTGCCGAGACTTGGGGGTATTTACTCACTAACTTGCTGCAGGAGAAAGCTGTCGTTGGTGGGCATAAAACGCTTGATGGTACCAAACCGCAGATCGGCGAACTTCAAGTTGTTGACCTCGCGAAATGCCTGATCGAAACTGAGTTCGATCTCCTTCTCGTTTTCATAGAAAATGGCACCTGTGGGGCGGCAAAATGTTGAGCAACTTCCCATTACAGACCGCCGAGGAACCTACCCACGGTGATTTCATTGCGACCGTCGCCACCAAGGGCAAGGCTCGCCTCGATGATGGCGAATATGATTGCATAGGTTTTAGCTGGACACAGATGCATTGCTCTGTTCTCCAAATTCCTGTTTACCTCAAGACACTCGGAACTAATTGAATTTTCTAAATGCAGCGCCCATTTCGCGCACACTTCTCAGATGCATATGTACAAATGTATATCCACGAAGACTAGCACACCCACAGTTGAGATATTTTAAACGATTTATTTTCCCGCAACGGAAGCACCAGTCTTGGAGCGCCTCGCTCGCCTACTGACTGCCGAGTCAACTGGCGCGCCCGGAGTGGGATCTCGACAGGGGGACCTCTCTCCAGTCTTGAAGAGAGAGCCCGTCACACGTCTCGTATGCGCAACGCGCATCTCTCGCGATATTCTTCGTGGCGCTTGTCCATGACGTCGGAGGTATCAGGCAGTCTGGCCGGCACTTGTGACATCCTCTGCTCAGTTTTCCCATCGGGAATGCCAAGCAGTGTGACGACAGCGATGTTGTTTTCATTTAAGGAATGTGTTAGTTGGGCTTTCTAAGAATTTTATTGGTAATGTTTTGGAGGGAACTATACTTTACTTGATTGATTGAAAAGATTGTGCTATATCCTCAGAAACAGTACTTACAACACGGGTGGATTTCTATTAATAGGTCTTACATATTTCAATTATTAAATGGCATAGCCTGTCACTCACATCTTCCGTCTTATTCGATGATCATAAATGGCAGTTGATCCATGCTTTCGCGATGCTAGAAATGTACAAAGTGGGTTATCTGCAATTATATATATTTCAATGCTGAACAGCGAACCATCGCATTTGTACAATAAGCAGAGGGATTCCGGAAATGATTGATAGGCTGCATTCTGATGTAATCCATGAGCGAGTTTTTGGTCAGATTGCCAAATGCATGTCGAGTCAAAATTGTAAGGGTACACTGAATACGCCTCCTTTTTAGTTTAACTGAGGCTGCGCAAAACCAAACTTACGTTCTAGAGATGAGTACATACAAATAGGATTCCAATCTTCTATTATTTAGTAGTTCAAACCAAGCCATGGCTTCTCCTCAATCACAACTTTCGTCTTATTCGGTGATCGTAAATGACAGTTGACCCGTGCTTCGGCGATTCTATATAGGTACATAGTGGGTGCTCTGCAGTTATATATTTTTCGATGCTGAGCAGCGAGCCATCGCCCTTGTACAAAAGCACAAGCCCTTTACAGCATCTGGGATAACCTTGTAGTTATCCGATTCGTTGTAGAAGACTTTGCCATTGTTCCAGCTGATGAAGCTCAGATCCTGTCGATTCGGCTCAAGGCGGCGACGGCCTGCAAATATATCTGACCACGGATGCGACTTGGCCCCAACCGCCTTAAAACTCCGTAAACTCTGCTCCAAGTCGATATAGCCGGACACACTAAAGCCCTTAGAGTCTCGTGTGCTCACGAAAATGATAGTCTAGAAGAAAGGGAAACACGTATAAGTGGAATAAGATATACATCAGGGTCGGCGTTTCTGAAGAAATTCTATTTGAAATTCAGAAGAGCCGATACTAAAATTCACAAGAAAGGAAGCTTCGGTAAGCCAAAGCTTATATGCCCTTGCAGTCATAAAATATGTCGAACAAAATACATTAAGGCTAAACAACATCGAAGCTATGACGTTTTTCTATTCGTTTTCCATATTTTCGACTATTGTTCATATGGCAGCTATATGATATAGCTGTCCGATTTTTATGAAATTTTTTTCTCGATTCAAGGGTAGTTCATAAAGTCGAAATTGTAAACAACAATGACTTTTTTGTCCACAAAAACCAATTTCCGGAATTTTTTTTCTTCTATTAATTGTTGGTTGAACGATTTGTGAGACATTAGCAAAGAGAACATAAACAAGAAAGGAAGCTAGCTTCGGCAAGCCGAAGCTTATATACCCTTGCAGTCATCAAATATTTCGAACAGAATACACAAAGGCTAAACAACATCGAAGCAACGACGACTTTTCTATTAATTTTTCATATTTTTGACTATTGTTCATATGGCAGCTATATGGTGTAGTCGTCCGATTTTGATGAAATTTAATTCGTTATTCAAGGGTCGTAAGAAAACTATATATACCAAATATCATAATTGTCTGATAAAAAACAACGAAGTTAGAATTTTATATTCGTTTTTTCTATATAGATTTTTCTATCTTTCCTATGGCAGCTATATGATAACGTGGTCGGAAACTTTTTTCTTGATTCAAGGGTTATTATAAAACTCAATATTTTGAAAATCATGCTCGTGGGATTAAAAACAACGACGTTATAATTTTTTTCCATTATTTTTACATATATTTTTTGATCTTTCCCATGGATTTGATCTTTTCCTATGATTTTGATAAAATTTAATCCGAATAGTAGTCCGAAAATTCAATAGTATTTAGAAAACACCATTTGCAAGAAATCATTTTTCCCGTAATTTTTTTGACCTTTTGTACGGGAGCTATCCGATATAGTCGCCCGATCCGGCCCGTTCCGACTTATATACTGCGTGCAATAACTACACACCTTTTGGTAAAGTTTCAGCAAGATAGCTTTAAAACTGAGAGACTAGTTTGCGTACATACAGGAGGACAGACGGACAGACGTATTTGGATTCTGATCGTGATGCTGATCAAGAATATATATACTCAGTGGCGGATTTACGGGGGTGGTTTTTGGGGTTCAAACCTCTACCAAAAAGTCCCGCAGAGCGGTAAAATTAAGTTGAAACTATTCGTTTTTTTCTTATTCGTATTTTTTTCAATCGAAAACCCCCTTCAGATTGAAATTCTAAATCCGCTACTGTATATACTTTATGGGGTCTGAGGTGTCTCCTTCACTACGTTGCAAACTTCTGACTGAAATTATAATACCCTTTACTCTGCAAGGGTATAAAAACGCACCATGACCTCTACCTCTAGGGTGGTGTGAAATTGAGGAAATTATGTGTAAATAAGAATCAAACACAAAGCCAAGCTCAAGCTCTTTATGATAGAGCCGATCTATTAGCGAAAGACCAACTTAATATTCGCAGGTGAAGCTGCGGGATTCTTCTTGTCTATATATATTTTTTTCGATCTTTTTGTGCCACACCCACTGTGGTTTTACTCTTGAATTCGCAGCAATCGTCGTTTTCAGCTTTGGGGGCGGGTCCTTCTTTATAATTTGATCAGCATTGAGAAGAAAGACGCGTTATAGGAACTGCGGGTTGTGTTAATTGTAAACTCTACTTACTAATCTGAATGCCTTTATACATATGTATTTATAAATGCTTTCTTAGTTTTTACTAGCATTTTCTATTTTGACAACTGGCCTTTTTTTACTTTAAGTTATAAAAACAATTCAGTCCCTTGTGCTTAACTTGATAACATAATTATTCCTAATGATAACTGGCTTTCACTTACAACAATTTTTTTTTTTTCATTTTGTATAGCTTTTTTCCAACTTGTATAGCAAATTTTTATCAAGTTTTTTCATTTTTTTCAACATTCAACAGAAAGTTTCTTATTGTACTTTTCATCTGAACAGAGTGTTTTCTGCTACCTGCATACGGCCTGTAAATTTGGTGGAGTTTGTGTTTCGGCTCGCGGAGTTCTGATTTCAATTCCTCTATTATAGATTCGGGATAAATTTTAAATTCGAATTTCAGTTTTTGGCTCGTAGATTGGAGTTTTTGGTCTTTGAAGTGCAGGGCTCTGTTCTTGGCTTCCAGTTCGTAAACCTTCTTCCATCGCATTTCTCGCTCGAGCTCAAATTGTTTCCCCCTAAAATAGACGAATGGAGCATGGTACAATGAAGTCACTATGTTTTGCGGATCCAAACGAACTTCTCTCGCTCTGCCTCGAAGTTGAAGGCCAACTCTTTGAACAGATTTTTGTCCATCCGCAGGAACATACTTAGTACTTGAAGGGCAAGGTCCATAATGTCCTCCACCCACTTATTGTGGCTGATGACATGGAGAGCGGGAAACACGATAGGCATGATGATCTCATAGTTGGCCTCTACCAGACTTAGGACCACCGGATTGACCCACAGATAAAGAGCCTGTTCAGCAACCTATAGTTTTGTTTCATTTGAGGGTTTGGATTACTGAATGTTACAAAATTAAAGTCCTATTTGTATGAACAAATATTAAATACACAAGCTAGCGACATCTTATTTAGAAAGGAGCCCAATTCAGTCTCACCCGAGAACTTGTACTCGACATGCACTTGGCAATCTGACGAAACAGAGGCTCCTGGATTACATCAAATTGTAGCCAATCGGCCATTTCCAGAATCCCTTCCAATTCTTCTATAAACAAGACCTCCTTTTTGGTAGACATCTTTGGCCAGAACCTCAAAAGGCCGACTATCAGCGGTCCGGCCAGGAGGTTGTTCTTTTCGAGGTATTGGGTAATGCATTTCACCAGTTCAGTGGGGTAGAACTCGAGGTTGTCAAGTTTGTGCATCGGCAAGAGGATATCGACCAGAAACTGCTCTTGTTCCGCCTTTAAAGGCACTTCATATCCACCAATTATTCTAGTAGAAAAATCCACAGTCAAATAACTTAAACATACTACACTGGCTAAGCATACTCGGCAAAGACCTCCAAGAGCTCTGGGATCCCATCGACTTGCTCCGTTTCGTGAATGCAGCGAAAGAATACGTTGTTAATCTCACTTTGAATATACGCCCGCAGTCCGCTACACATTTGGTAGGCGCAACACAAAATCGCCTTCAGATATTCCCGTTCTTCATCTAGTTCAGTGTCCAACTGTGCTAAAATCTAGTTGCACCCAAATCCACCTTAGTAAACATGGAGTTCATTGAGGAATCACAGCTTGCACTAACCTTCGGAACAACATTTTGCTCGATCAAACCTCTTTCCTTGTTACTTTCGATCTCCGGACCTCGGAGGTACTCCAAGTAGTTCTCATAGAACGTCTGACGTTGCTCGAGGTGTTCAAAATCGCTGGTAGAAATACAGATTTTCGGTTCGGGGATATCGGAAGTCTTTTCGGAATAGTCCATTGTTAAGGTTTTAAATGCAAATTTTACTTTCGGTTGTTTTATAGGTGTTCGTTGGGTGGCGATAAGTGGATAGAGTAAAAGACGAAAAATTTAGACTGATGTGAAAAGAACAGGTAATGTGATACCATTCATTTGCAGTGCTTTTAGTTTCCTTCCTCCATTTTCTCTGCAAAGTTTGTACAGCCTCTTTCAGAATATTCACACAAGTATTTTATTTTTATTATTGCGATTTCTTGATTTAATTTGCGAATTTAAAGTGCGAATTTGTTCGCGTTACTCGTATAGTAAAAGGGTACGCAGTTTTTGTTGAAAAGTATGTGACAGGTCGAATAAAACACTTGCACAATCCTAAAGTATGTATTTTTCTTTTAAACAATAAGAATACGCTCACTAATCTTTAAGTTTAAGAAATACAGCTGTTGTAGTACAAGTCATACAACATACCCAAAGGCATATCGAAAGCCAGCCGGTCAATAATAATCCTACCTTGTCCGCAGATCCACTTAGATCAATATGTGGGTCGAATTTCTTGGCTGTAGACGTATATATTAAGTGAAATGTCTTACCGAAAGGGTTTTGATCGCGTTTGGCTTCTCACGCTCGGCAAGAGCCATGGTCAAAGGGTCGTTGGCCACGTTTTGCTCGCTGAAGTAGAAGCTCGTTCCCAAAGGAGAGAAGTGCACCTCGTTGAATTGGGAAGGGGTCATCACCATCGCTCCTACTGAGGACCTCAAGGGAACCAGTCGGTGCATCACTTTGATGTTGGGCAAGTACCGCCTGTCCTCCATCTTGACAAACGAATTTAGATAGTTCTCGTAGGCGATGTCCCGCCTTTTGCCCGCGACATTTGACTCTTCCGATAACTGTTCCACCCACGCGACATGTTGCTGTGCCTTTGTGTCCATGAACTGCCGCAGTATTAAATTATAAAAAATCACTTAAGTGTATCGTGTTTTTCAAGAACAAGTTATGACAGCCAAACAAAATGTACGTAAATAAAACTCATAAATACTGATCAGAACACACTGAACATTTACACACAACACAAGTATTCTTGTTACACACAAAGAGCAGGAAAAAGCTCTTGGCTGAAGTCCAGGGACACTGGAATCTATTTGAAATGGGCGCACAGGGCAAGAGCGTGGACTTCAGCGTTTTGGAGTTCGACAACTACAATGACTACATCACCTCGTTCGCCACCGTGAAGGACCACCGCTACCTGGGCAACCTGAGCACCATCAAGACCATCGTCCAGTTGGGCTACCGCACCACCAAGATACCGTACACCCCAGATGAGTACGTGAAAAGGGTGGACATCGCCTTGGAGGCCATCAGGCCCAAGACGTCCCACATTGGGTTGTTCAGCGACCTCCTGGCCCCGACGAACGAGGACCCGGTGCTTCTGGAGTTCAAGTCGCGCGAGTTGCTCAACCTGAACAAGATCCTTTCGGTGAGTGGACCACAGTCGCTGCTGAATCGGCTTGACGTCCTTTTGGGGCTTTGCAAGTAATACATTACTTTGTATTCCAGACAATCGTCTTCACCTCGTACATCAACGTCGACGGGTCGGAGATCTCCGGCTACATCGACCTGGACATGAGTTGGAGGAACTGCTACCGCGAGGCGTTAAAGCACACCGACTGGCGGGGCGTCTTCGCCGGCCGCACCCGGCTGAAGCCCATGCCCCACCACCTCAGCTACTCGAACCCCCGCTACAACATGGTGAAGTACTCCGACAGCGACAACTACCAGGTGATGCACGACCACCACTACGGCCTGATGTTCATGCACCGGGGCGACCACAAAATGATCTCCGTGGGCGGCCAGTTCAACATGTACTCGCGGAACGCTAAGCGGTCGATGGTCTACTCTCCCAAGTTCGGATACGTCGTCTTTTACGACCACTTTGTACGCAAGAAGGTCTAGTTCGGGTGGAGGAGGGCGAAAAGGTCAAAGCTAAAATTATGTCTGAAGTACGAACCTTAAATAATTCGAATATAGAAACGCGACACAATAATGGAAAAAAGCTATACCGTTTTACAAAGCGTAACCATATGTCAAAACTACTCAACTGGGTGAAGTTGACACTTCTGACCTCATAAAAAAAAAGTACATCTTAATCAGCATCACCGGACGATTAGATTAAGTAAGCTTTGTCGGTGCAAAAAAATAGTAGGTTCAAAGGTAATACGTTCTAAGATTTCCTAAAATTCGAAATAAATTTCATGTGGATCGAAACCCTAGGACCATAGGAAAGACCGAAAAACTTGTAAAATATTAAAAATAAAACCTGTTTCGTCGTTATTTTTTATCGCACAAGCGTAGTTTGTAAAATTTAGAGTTTTTATATCCTTGCAGAGGGTATTATAAGAAGACATCTTCAAGACAAAAAAATATATATATTCTTGATTAACATCACGATTTGAATCGACATAGTCGTCTAGGTCTGTACGTCTATCCTCTCTCTGCTTCTACGTAAACTAGTCTTTCAGTTTTAAAGCTATCTTTATCTTTTATCTTTACCAAAAGTTGTATAGTTATTCCACGTAGTATATAATTCGGAACGGGCCGGATAGGCCGACTATATCGGATATCTCCCATAGGAGAGATTGAAAAAAAATTAGCACGCCGTTGTTTTTGACCATATCGTATTGATTTCTTCCAGATGGTGTTTTTTAACTAGTTTCGAATTTCTAATCAATTAATATATAGAGTTAATGGAAATAAGATTATAACAGCGTTGTTTTTATCATACATGCATGGTTTTTGGTAGCTAGCTTCCTTTCTTGGAAATCCAATTATGGACATTTAGCTTTTCCGGCCAGAAGTCATTTTGCCTTTGCGAGCTTTATATTTCTAAACAGTCATAAAAAATGACATAAGAAGATCAGTAAAACAATACAAAGCCTGTGAACTTTGCCACCCCCAATATTATTTTATTGTTATTTATATAATACACAAAATTTTAAGGATTTTCCGTATATATAGGGGAATGTTGTCAGGGTTGGGCCGTTGTCAGGCTTGGGCCATCTCAATATTTTGAATATTCGTTCTAGTACCATATGTTAGTGGGTATCTAGAAACTTCTATCGGTCACTCGAAACTTTCCACGTGACAACTTATTTCGGAATTTCATTTTTCTACGTGCCGTTGTTCTGTGAAAAAAAAGTGCTCGAAAAAGTTTTTTTAACCTGGCCGAAAAGGTGGAATAACACAAGATTACAACATGTCATCCGCAAAGTGAGCATAAAAATACGTTATATAGTTGTTATATTACAAAATACTAAGATATAGTTTCATTGTTAGATATAGTTTGGCTATATCATACCATAATAGACTAATACCGCATGTCGTCAGGGTTGGGCCACTCTTGTAGTCAGGCTTGGGCCATCATAATTTTTACATTTTATTCGTGTATTTTCGATTTTTGTTGTAATATTTAAGTTTTTGGTAGCAAAAATATGCAAAATAAATTAAATAGATTTCATTAAAAAAATATGTTGATGGATTGAAAGAAGATGAATCATTTTTATCTTTTTCCTTAGTGTTTCTCGCTACAAACGAAAAACAACTCTGAATAATTTGATATTTACTGTAAAATCCCAAATAATTAAAAAAATGAACAAAATAATGTCAGATTTACCTGAATTAAATTTTATTCCACCACGTTACGATATTGTCAACGATTTTCTGAAGGTGGCCCAACGCTAACTACATTTTTTTTTTTTTTTCAAACGCCTATAACTTTTTTTGTTTCTGTTTTTTTATTCTCTATTTTTGGTGAACACTTCCTCTCGCTTGTACCTTTCCAAAAATGTATAAACTTATTCTAAATTGTCATTCGTTCAGAACTTATGGACATAGGTCAAAATATGGCCCAACCCTGACAACATTCCCCTACTCTAACATAAAAAAACACACTACGCACTTATGCCATGACTGGATCTCATTACTTTTTACCTTGTAGAATTCATACTTAGTGAACAAACATACATATGTATTTATAATATTCACCGACCGCAATAAACCCACTCTCCTCCACACGATCCACACTAAATCATGAATGAAAAAACTGAAACTATACAATACAATTCAAATGAATCCGTCCTATAAATCACAAGGGAAGACAACATTTTTTTGGCACCGATTCAGAACTATTTTGTATTATCTGAGAATGTTTTATATTGTTTAGAACATGCTGAGCAAAACAAACAGCATAATGTGCTCTCACGGGTCTTTCCTCTCGCGCTTCTTTAATTTTAGCATAGCTCAGATTCTGTTCTGATTTCATATGTGGAACGTTGCTCATTGCATCGCAGACTTCCGAGCATCACGGTTGAAAGTGGGTGAAAATTTCGTCGTTGCCAGTTTACATCATCAAAAAGGCCAGCCGAATCGAGCAGTTGAACTAAATGGAGTTCCTGAATTCGTAGTTACAGAATGTACTCGGTATTTATTGTTCATATTCTGATTTTACTGCCAGTGATCGCTGATAGAAATCAGTTTATGGTGGGTAAGTCAATTTTAAATTAGGTCACAGCCTCGAGTGGGCCTCTGAACAGAATTTTCGCATGTGCTTTAGGTAGTATCTTTACATCGGACAAAGATGAATCGGAAATTGCATTTCGAACGGCGGTGGATCGTGCAAACATATTGGAGCGAAACATAGAGCTTGTTCCAATTGTTATGTACGCCAACACGGATGACAGTTTCATCATGGAAAAAATGGGTAAGCTAAAATAAATCTAGTATTCAAAAGATGGACTTTATTACTAGTTACTACTATATACCATATAACTTTAAAAAACTCTCTTTTAGTGTGCAACCTAATTTCCCAGGGAGTAATCGCCATTTTCGGACCCAGCACAGGCAGCAGTTCTGGCAAGTATTGAAATAACTAAATAGACTACATGATAAATAACATTAGGACTTTGCAGACATCATTGCCTCAATATGCGATACATTGGATATTCCGCACATTGTGTACGACTGGATACCCAATGAATCCATTCCAGATCGGGAGCACTCTTCGATGACGCTTAATGTTCATCCAGATAACCTGTTGTTATCCCAGGGATACGCGGAGATTGTGCAGAGTTTTGGCTGGCGCAGTTTCACAGTGGTCTATGAGAGCGATAGAGGTACGTGCCTTATTAACAACCGTACCTTATGAACAGTCTAAGGAATGGTGACCCCCAGAGCTCCAGCAACTCCAGGATATCTTGCAAGTCGGCGAGCCCAGCAGCAACCCGACCACAGTAAAGCAGCTAGGAACGGATGAGGACCACAGGCCCTTCCTAAAGGAAATCAAGCTCTCCACCGACAACTGTTTGGTCCTGCACTGCTCTCCAGATAACCTGCTAAGCATTTTACAGCAAGCGAATGAGTTGAAAATGTTGGGCGAATACCAGGTGATATTAAAGAGGTGAACATTGAGTCACGTACTCTAATTCCATTTATTGCAGAGCATTTTCATACCCCTGCTGGACACGCACTCCATCGAGTTTGGCGATCTTTCCGGTGTCGAAGCGAACATTACAACGGTCCGCCTGATGGACCCCACCGATTTCCACGTGAAGAACGTGGTGCACGACTGGGAGGAGCGGGAGAAGCGCGAGGGGCGGTACTTCAAGGTCGAACCGGACCGAGTGAAAACCCAAATGATCCTGCTCAACGATGCCGTTTGGCTCTTTTCCAAGGGGCTCACTGAGCTCGGAATCTTCGAGGAGCTCTCTGCACCCGAACTTGAGTGCAGGCGCAAGAAGCCCTGGCCCTTCGGGAAACGCATCATTGAGTTTATGAAGGCGGTAAGCTCTTCCATTATTACATATAAAAATCTGAAAAAAGTAAAAAATTAATTTTATTTTAGTACTATAACTAATAGCAATAGCTTAATTATGGTAAATAACAAATTTTACCGTAAATGCACAGTACTATGAAATTGTCTGCTTTCTATATTTACCGATTCTTTTTTATATTTTCTACTTTTTATTAAACTATCACCGATCACCTATTTGCATATTGCAGCGATCCGAGGAGACGTCCACGGGACGAATCGACTTCAACGAGAATGGCCAAAGGAGCTTCTTCACCCTTAGATTCATGGAGTTGAATGCCAACGGCTTTTTGGACCTAGCCACCTGGGATCCGGTTAATGGCCTGGATGTGCTTAATGACGACGAGGAAAGCGAGAAGAGGGTGGGCCAAAAGCTGTCCAACAAAACATTTATTGTGTCCTCCCGCCTGGGAGCCCCTTTTCTCACGCTGAGGGAACCGGAGGAAGGAGAGGTCCTGATGGGGAACGCCCGTTACGAGGGCTACTCAATAGACCTCATCAACGAAATTGCCAAGATGCTGAATTTTAAGTACGAGTTCCGAATGTCTCCCGACGGAAAGTACGGGGCCCTGAACAAGGTGACCCAAACTTGGGATGGAATTGTGAGGCAACTTATCGATGGGGTAGGTTTAACTTTCAATGAAATATTTGTTCTGTTTGAAGACTTTACAAAATTACTTACTACTTACTAATACTACAAAATTACATTCTCTGGCAAGAATCTATTACTCAAAAGCTTGAGTTTTTAATACTAGAATATTTAATGATATATTTCCTTTCTTGTTTGCTTGAATATTTCTTGAACATTTCAATTATTTTTTATTTTTACTTTTTAGAATGCCGATCTGGGCATCTGTGACTTGACGATGACGTCTTCCCGACGCCAGGCCGTGGACTTCACACCCCCCTTCATGACCCTGGGAATCAGTATCTTGTTCTCCAAGCCCCCAGCCCCACCCACCGACCTCTTCTCCTTCCTGTCGCCCTTCTCGCTGGACGTGTGGATCTACATGGGCTCCGCGTACCTCTTCATCTCTCTGCTGCTGTTCGCCTTGGCTCGGATGGCGCCGGACGACTGGGAGAACCCCCACCCCTGCAAGGAGCCCGAAGAGGTGGAGAACATATGGTCCATCATGAACACCACCTGGCTCTCGATCGGCTCTTTGATGGGACAGGGCTGCGACATTCTGCCCAAGTGAGAGGAGATCTCCGGAGCACATAGTTCCCTTTCTGAAGATCACTTGTTTTTCAGGGCTGCCTCAACCAGATTGGTCACTGGAATGTGGTGGTTCTTCGCCCTCATGATGCTGAACTCCTACACGGCCAATTTGGCCGCCTTTCTGACGAACTCCCGCCAGGCGAACTCCATCAACAACGCCGAGGATCTGGCGGCCCAGACCAAGATTAAGTACGGCGCGATGGCCGGCGGCTCCACAATGGGTTTCTTCCGGGACTCGAACTTCAGCACGTACCAGAAGATGTGGACCGCCATGGAGAGCGCCAGTCCCTCGGTCTTCACCAAAACGAACGACGAGGGCGTCGACAGGGTGCAGAAGGGCAAGAACCTGTACGCCTTCCTGATGGAGTCCACCACCCTGGAGTACAATGTGGAGCGGAAGTGCGACCTGGTGCAGATTGGCGGCTGGCTGGACTACAAGAGCTACGGCATCGCAATGCCCTTCAGTAAGTGTTGATCGGAGTGCAGTTTCAAAATGGGATTAACTATATCTGCGTAACATGCTTCCAGACTCCCCGTACCGCAAACAGATCAGCGGAGCAGTGCTGAAATTGGGCGAGCTTGGCCAGCTGGCGGAACTGAAGCGCAAGTGGTGGAAGGAGATGCACGGCGGAGGGAGCTGCGAGAAGAGCGACGAGGAGGGAGGAGACACACCCGAGTTGGGGCTGGAGAACGTGGGCGGCGTCTTCCTGGTGCTGGGACTCGGTTTGTTTGCAGCCATGGTCCTCGGCTGCACGGAGTTCCTCTGGAACGTAAAATCCGTGGCTATCGAAGAGAAGGTGAGGATTGTATAGGATTGTACTTTTATCAAGATATCCTTCAGTGTTTTGGAGTACTCGTACATTTGCTTAGATTTTGCAGAGAATTGGTTCGGTAAAGTAAAAGTAATAACTATGATTTAAATAGAGTTAAAAGATGTGGGCTAACATTCCGTTCGACTTTTGCTCTCCTCTTTACAGATCTCCCTAAAAGAAGCTTTTAAGTCAGAAGCGTTGTTCGCGGCTAGAATTTGGATCACCACTAAGCCAGTGCACACGAGCTCTGGCTCGGGCGGCTCATCCTCGTCCAGTTCCTCTTCAAGCCGCTCCAAACACTCCTCAAAGTCTCGTGGTTTATCCATGAAAAGCCTCAAGAGCTCTGGGGACCACGACGTAGAGGCATCGGTGCACAACAAGCTGAAGAAGATCGGCTCCATGTTCTCGCTAAAGTCGCAGAAGACATCCACTCCGCCTCCCGAGATCGGGTGGAAAGTGGACAAGGCAACACAGATCAGTGAGGCCCATACTTCTGAAGACGAACCCGAGTTGGTTACGGAGGTGGAGCCAGAGCAACCGCAACATCGACATCATCACCATCACCATCACCACCGCCATCATCACCTCCATCATCGAACTGAAGTGGAGCTTGAAAAAGAGCCTTCGCCACTCGACTAATGAGGGTTGGGTGAATAATTAATACGACGCATTGACATCATAAATCAATTTCCCAAAGTCAAAACTCTTCAACGCAGAAATTATTAAATACGTGTGGCACTTTTGATCATAAGGTACAATATTTTGTTGATCAAGAAACACCTTTTCATGTTTTCAACTAAGGACAAGTTTGATAGCATCCAAAGTTTTATAGGACATAAGTTTTCATTGGCTACTGGAACCATACCAATTCCTTAAATTCATTTCTCTGAAAACGATTTCCATGCCAAATTACGTAGATGTTCCAATTAACATTCACCCAAAAATCAGCATTTAATAAACATTTTTAAAATTAAAAACCCAGCTACCATAAATCATTTTTTGTAAATTATACAGAAAACTTTCACCAATTTTAGTACCTACCTTTTACCCGATGTAATACCCTTTAATTTAAAAGACATAACTATATAATTCGGCTTAATAAATCGATTTAGTACAATTTCTTATTTATACCCGTTATCAACAACAAAATTATTTCCGGCATATAATATATGTAAGTGAACTAGAAATAAATTCTGGGAATCATTGTGAAAGTTCCTTCACAAAAAAAAGGATAAAAAACGAAATTTTAATTAATGTAGTAGCCAGCTTAAATCAACTTTCTACCGACAGTATCTATCCGTTGCATCTAACCTAAGCGGTCTTTGGAGACTCCTCAAATTGTTTTAAATTTAAATAAAGTATTCAAGTTCTTTTGGTTAAAGGTGGAAAAGTAATTATTTAGTTTTCGCTCTTGATTTGATTTTACATTTACTCCTGCTTTGTATAAATCGCCGGTTGTATAAAAAAGGTATTATAATTTCAGTCAAGACACACATTATTTGTTATGATAAGCATTTCCCGGGTCTTTGGAACATTCAAATCGACAAACCCTGCATCTAAACTAAATTCAAATGCAGATATGATATTTTTTTCAAAATTAAAGATGTATATTCTCAAAATCCTAGATCTAGGTCCCATTTGGTTACTGTTAAACTTCACCAGAAATTGTGCTTATATTCCAATTATATTCAAAAATGTAATAACCACATATTCGTAAGTGGGGTTTTTTCGTTTTTATTTGTTTTTCCATTTTTTTTTTTTTTTTTCAGTTTTTTAATATTTCTTTTAACATTTTTTTTTGTTTTTAATTTTTATGTCAGCGTAATAATACATACTTTAATCATTATGGTAAATATTGTTTAATGTTTTTGGATTCGAAGTTTCTCTAGTATTTATTTTGTCCTATTAAATAATATTTGAAATTATTTTAAAGAAATACTTAAGATTTTCACTTTCTTTTGCTCCTTTTTTGGCTTCAAATTTTTTTAAATATTTACGAAGTTGTTTTTATGGTATATAATTTTTGCAAAGCTGGTTAAATACGTTGATTAATTCAGTTAAGGTACATTTTTTTCTTCCCCGTATCCATTCTTTTTACCTAAATTTAAACATATTTCTATATTCTTATCGCTAAATTGATATCATACAAAAATATAGAGTTGAATTAGTCGAATAAGATATTATCTGTTTGAATGCTAGGACATAAATAAGTTAAAAAGATTAACAACAGAATCGGCATTTTTTGGGAAATATTTTTTCACAGATACTTTAGTATATACATAATCATACTGAAACTAAAAGTGGATATTCTTATATTTTACAATTAAAAATACTTTTTTGAAGAGTATTTTGCTTCTAGTTACACCTTAGGGAAGGTTTGTCATAACATTAGCTTGAGGCGATTTATCTAAGGTAATGTCCTGGTGGAATTCTCTAGAGCTGCTAAATCATCTGCTGTCGATCAACTATGACCATGTCCTTGTGGCATCGTCGCCGTGGTCAATCCTTGGCGGCAATTGCCACGGGCGGAAACTGTCGCTCGTCGTAGAGCTTCGTTGGAGTGTCGATGGCGTCGCGCAGCTTGCGGAACTTGGCGGAATCTGGCGGAGATTGGGGACGTTGGTAGGCGAGTTCTTTCAAAATGACCGCCTGGGTTCGCTCACCTGACATGGCATCCGCCTGGTCGCCCTTCAGGATGCCCGCGTAGCTGTTGTCCTGCATCGGGTCCGGATTCTCGATGAGCACACTGGCCGCACAGCTCTTCAGCAGCGTCAGCGAGGGCTGCGTCGTGCCCGTTGGCCCTGTGGCCTTGATCTGCGACCTCAGCACGCTCTCGCTCAGCTGCAGCTCGATCACACCCTCCAGAGCGCCGCGCAGGTCGTGGACGGACAGTAGCTTGCAGGCGCCGCCGCGCTCCGCGGAGAACTCGTGCACGTAGAGGAAGCCGTCCTCGCAGGCAATCAGGAGGCGCAGCTCCTTCTGCACGCGGGTCAGGGCGCACATGTGCCTCAGGCCCCCCTGCGCCAGCTGCACGGTGGCGAAGGAGCGGTCCTGGGCCAGGACCTCGCTCACTTGAGTGGGCAGCAGCAGCGAGGACACCGCCTTGGAGAACATTCCGCCCCAGCTGGCGGCGGGCGCGGCGGGCGCGGCGGACTTGTGGCCCTCCTCAGCTGCTGTGGCTGCAGTCGCTTCCGAGGCAGAGGTTTCCGATTTGGCAGCCACGTCCGCTGGAAATGAAAGCGAAAGTTTAGTTTAAATCGAGCCCATGTCAACTTCAAGCAGGTTACATAAAAACAACTTTCTTTCGCCTATTTATATCAACAGCTATAAAGTCGAAATGTCTTTCGTTGACGAATTCTATAAATTTAACTGGGACTTTTTGAACAAGGGACCTTCGCACAAGTCAAACAACATATCATATATGAACAATATTTTTTTACAACACCTTTAGGTAAAAAATTTGTCAAACTGAAATATTAAACTTTGGTGACTGGCAATTGGTACTCCTACTTGAAAAGTGGGCTCTACATTTTTATGTCCGTACATTATTAAATAAAATAAATTATTCCTTGCAATCTTTTACTGCTGAATGCTAATATCGTGACGCTTTGCGTGTTTTTTAGTTCTTTGATTAGATTTTAACAAAGAACAGATTGTAAGTAGTTGTTGACAATAGTAGTCATTAACCGAAATCAAGCTTTACGTTATTTTTAATTAAAAAAAGCTATTAATCTTTAATCTTTTTTACAAGTAGAGGACGCTAACACTGCTAAACCATGTCAAGAAGCAACCCCAAGAAAGGCATGAGGACAGGACTGCGTTCTCCTTCTCAGGACAGCTACTCACCTATCGCCCTCAGTTCGACAGCCTCCACCGCCCGCGCGTCGATCTTGAAGACGTGGACCGTCTCGGTGTTGGAGGAGGCGCAGAGGAAGTCGCCGCTGGCGGAGAAGACCAGGGAGGCGATGCGCACGCAGCTGACGCCCCGCCGAAACTCCTGCACCCGCTGGCCGTTCTTCACGCAGAAGACCCGGATGACGGTGCCACGCTCTGAGGCGGTGGCCAGGAGGGCGCCGCTGGGCGAGAAGGCGAGGGCCGAGAGGGGCGTGGCGTGGGCCCGGATCGTCATGCCCGTGCGCAGCTTGCTGGCGTTGAAGATGCGCAGCTCGCCGCTCGTCTGGCAGACGGGGAAGGCCAGGTGCGAGTTGAGGGAGAGGGCGCAGAGGCCCTGCTCGTTCGGCGCGATGTTCTCGATGGAGTGCAGGATCTTCATGTCGCGGATGTCGTGGATGTGTATGCTCTCCGCCAGGCAGACGACCAGCCGCTGGCGGTTCATGCGGACGCACAGGATCTCCGACGGGTAGAAGCAGTTGCAGATGTCCTGCTTCTTCTTGAAGTGCAGCATCTTGAGGCAGTTGGGCTTCTGGGCGGTGACCAGCACCACCAGCGAGCTGTTGAACAGGCGCTCCACTATCCGGATCTGCTCCGTGTTGTCCTTTGCGAAGATCTCCTCCACCTTGTCCTGGCTGGTAATCGAGTAAAGGCGCAGGCCCGTGGGACTCAGCACGGAGAGGGATCTGTCGGGAAGGGGAAACCATAAAATTACTTGTTTTATTTTATATATGTATGTACATTATATTTAGTCGAATTGCAAAGCTTTCGGAAAATGACTTGCAAGTTGATAGTATTTTTTCCGTTGATTTTAAAACAAAGCCCTGCAGATCCATAGCTCCCAGCCGATTTCAAGCTGCCTGAACCCAACTACAAAATTGACAACATATCGAAATTCCAAATTTTTATTGCAAAATAAAAAGAAAATAGATAAGCACAAGTTGTTGCCTTTCAAAATATAAGAGAGAAGACAATAAATAATTATATTAAAAATTCGTTTCTAAACAATGTATATATTTTTTTATTTAAAGTGCATAACACTTTTAAAACACATTCAATTTAAAATTCCATGATTTTACATATATTGCAATTCCATCACTATTAATGGATTTAAATAATTTGTATAATACGTTCAGATCCTATAGCTTGGACATTACGGCAGCGTAATAGCTACCACAAGCAAAACGTGTTGAACTAATTTGGGGAGGCGAAATAATAGCACCCTTAAGTCTCGTTAAGTGAAATGAATTGCTTAATTAGCCCTCTCGGGCTTCCAAAAATTGCCGTAGTGGACGGTATTTCACGTCCCCATGGCGGGGTATTGGTTAAAGTTTTCAACTAGCAATAACCGCACCTCAGTAGAACTTCATCGGTTACGGTATTGCCACTGCGCAAAGATAACTTTCCACTGCGGCTCGACCTATACTCCATGCAGGCACTGCCAGAACCAGTTGGGAATTGTATGCGCACGCAGGCGAAAATTTCTCAAGCAACGAATTCAAAAGGTGCAGCATGCTTTTGGGCTCCACTTGCGTTTGTGTTTGTAGTTGTGATTCCAGCTGCTGCGTTCGAGTGCTGCTAATGCACAAGCGAGATTTGGTCAAACATTATTGGGGTGGTTTTCGCCCAGCCGGCTGAGGAAATATTAAAAATTTGTTTGGAAGTAAAAACAAAGTTAATAGTTTACTCTTCGCTTGCATCACTCCTGGCTGACAATCCTACTGTTGGGCAGTAAAATAAGCATTAAATTAGAGAGCACAACCACTTGTTGAGCTGACAGCAGCTCAAAAAAAAGGAAACACAAGTGAGAAAAATCGATAATTGTATTTACAAATCGCATTGTTGGCCAACACCATGCGTAGGAATAAACGAAAAATAATAGTTTTAACATGGGGATGTTAAATTTATAATTTGGTTTCTTTTCCACTGAATTTGAACACAAATTACAAACATTCAACACTTGGCGAAAGGTTTCTGCGAATCAAACACTTGCTTTATCTTGAATGCGTTAACTTTTATTTTCAATCTTTTGTTTACATAATTAAGACTAGCCACCGAAAAAGTTAATTAGGAGGAAACATTCGGATGCACAAGAATGTGAATCACCCCTCGCATAAAATACTTCAATTTTTGGCGCAAGTTTCAGATTTCCAATTCCTCATATAATAGGGCTTCCAATCCTTTTTCCATTTCCATCTACACAATCTTGAGATCAAACTTTGAACATTTTTGAATTGCGCACGGCACTTTGTACTTGGTGTGCTTATTGCCAGGTCCTCCGGCTCCCTGCTCAGATCAGGTCGCTGGGCGACAGCTGGGACTCTCCCTCCGCCAGGTAGATGTGCATGGCCTTGAGCAGCAGCGCGATGCCCAGCTGCTTCTTCTGCTTCATCGTCCACGACTGAGCGGGTCCGTAGTAATCGCCGCGCTTCAGGTTGGTGAGGTGCGCCAGGCCCAAGGCGTCGATCATGGACGCCTCGCGGGTGTACGCATCAATGGGCAAGATGTTGTGGAAGACGTGCAGGCAGACAACTCCGCTGCCCTGCTGCCAAATGTCCAGGATGCGCTCCAGCTTGCGGCTCCCCATCTTTGCGTCTCCCGGAGGCGGCGAGCGGAAAACATCTGGCTGCAGGGCTCGAAAGCCGCCGCCGCGCTCCCTGCTCGACTTCTCCTTGTCCCGCTTCTGGTGGAGGCGGGTGTGCTGGCGCATGGCGTCGTAGAGGTGGGCGTACGGCCGCGAGGACTTGCCCTTGCCGACGTAGAAGATGGAGTCGAGGAACCGCTGCCACACAGCGAACTTCTCGAGGAAAGCGCTCTCGCCGGGCAGGTTCCGCGAGATGCGCGGATCGATCAGCATGTAGATAAAGCTCTGCTTGAGGTGCCCCTCCCGCACGTTGTTCTTGGTTACGCCGGACTTGGCGAAGTGCGCCGCCGAGGCCGCCTCGTGCGGCAAGTAGTCGCTGATCCTCGCGAAGTCCTCCGGCGATCGCAGCGTGCGATGCAGCTCCACCGAGTAGCGGATCTGCGCCTCCTGGGCGTGCTTCTGGGCGGCCAGCAGCGCCTCCGTGTTCCGCTTGTACTTGATCAGCTGCTTGATGTACAGCCGCTTGGTCGTCTTGGTAATGGGACCGACCGGGGCGCCCAGCTGGGTCAACTCGCGGCGCAGGGCATCCGTTTCGTAGTCCAGCGGGAGGGTGTGGTTCGTGCTCACGCTGCTTTCCAGATCGGGGTTCCGCTCCCTGGGAGCCTGTTTTGTTGGCTCCCGCCCCTCGCTGTTCTGCAGGAACTTTGCCTCGTAGAAAACCAAGCCGTTTTCGTCGTCGGTGTGAACGTAGGCCTCCTTGATCTGCAGGAAGTACTCGTCCTGGCGCGGAGAGTTCTCTGCCGCGGCGTCCTCCTCCCCCTGGGCCGTGAAGAAGCTGTGCTCTGGCTCCGGCTCCACGACCACGGCCTGGGAGACCTGCTCCACCAGCAGCTCGAACACCTGGCGGCCCGAGCAGGGAGCGTCCTCCGGCTGGCCCTTCGGATTCTCCTCGCCCCGCAGCTGTTGCTGCAGGTGCTGCTCGTAGCTGAAATCCTCCTGCCCTAGGGCCTCGTCCACCAGCGCCTCCACGTGCTCGTCGTACTGGTGGAGCAGCGACTGGCGGGCGCGCGAACGCTCCACCTTTTCTCGCCAGCTCTCGATCAGCGTTCGCCGCTTCGGCTGGTCGGGGTCCAGCGTCTGGTTCTCCCGCTGGCTCTGGATGAGCTGCGTGAGGTGGGCCTCGGTGAGGGCGAACAGGTTGACCGACTCCTCGTCCGGCAGGGGTGGAATCGAGGGGCATTCGACCTCCGGCGGCTCTGGGAACTTTGGCTGCGGACGATGCCGCCTGTGGGTGATATTTATGTAGTATGGGGAGGTGACGTCGTGGTTGTACCTCTGCTGGTTGGGGGTCAGGGCGTCGACCACCTGGACCCGCTGCTGCTGCCTCTTCTGGCGCTGCTTCTCGCGGAAGATGTGGTCCCGCAACAGCTGCAGCACCTCGAAGTGGCACTCCTCGATGGCGTAGTGGACGGGCAGCTTGTTCTCCTCGTCGGCCAGGTCCGCCCGGGCACCGCGCTCCAGCAGCATCCTTACCAGCTCCGTGCGTCCGTAGAGACTGGCGATGTGCAGCGCCGTGGTCTGTCCGTCGCAGAGGGCATCCACGTCGAGGTCGGGGCACTCGAGGAACCGCTTTAGGATGCGCTGAGCCAGTTCCACGTTCTGCATGCCGCACACGTAGTGCAGGGGAGCCAGCCCTCGATCGCAGGGCGCAATGCCTGCGTTTATGCTGTTCCGCTCCAGCATCGACAGGATGTCCGACTCGTTCTCGTCCTCCAGGGCGTCCAGGAGGGTCAGAGCCAGGAAGTTGGCGCGCTGCTCCATCGCTGCTTCTCTGCGTATCGATTTTTACCCATTCACCCTCTCGCTCTAATTGCAAACTCCAACAATTATCGTTTAATTCTCGCCTTTTCAATGTCAGCGCTTTGTTGTTGTTGCTGCTGTTGCAGTGCCTCGCCAGTGTGGCCGTAGTCGGTAAGTTGGCGGAGCTGCCAGATGTTCGAAGTCCCATTTGGTAAATGGTACTTTTTGAGCGCCACTTTTAAAACCGGTTTCTATGTCTCGGCAAAGTGAGCTCAGCAATAATTACACTAAGTTTTGGCACATAATTGGCTCGAAAGCACGCTCTAAGCGATAAGCTCTACCCAATAGCTTGATATATGAGCGCAACACGTGTTGTTGCTGCGTCCGACTCTATTTATTTTTTCTCTTGAAACCGAAACTAGTTCCCGCCAAAGGCGTAACCGTCGCTAAAATGGGGCCCAAGGTTACTAGGCCCCTTGTTATGCGATAGCGCGTTGAGGTCTCTAGTTTGTTGTTGCCTGCTTGAAGTTGTTTTTGTTTTCGCGTTGTTGGTAAACAAACGCAGTGATTAACAATAATAAACCAATACGTTGTTAGCCACTTTTTTTGCAGCGCATCGAAAACAACCACACATTATTACAGCAGTCAAAAGTGCACCTGAGGTCGTTCGCATTGAAAAATTCAGCTGAATGAGCGATTGCAAGTTGCCAAATAAAGAACAGCAAATTTAAAAGCAATGATGACTCTCTCAAAAATACCTTATTCAGATCACTTACAAAAAATTAATAAAGAAATAGCAATTGTTTATTAAGCTTTAAAACAAAAATTTCAAGCTACTGTAAATAAAATAATAAAAAAAAATGTAATAAAAATTAATTTCATTAAACATATTAAAAAAATTTCATTGACTCATTGAGATAAATTAGATAACAGACAAGTAACAGCTTTTAATAACAAACTGTTTATACATTTTGTTAACTTCTTTAAAAGTATCGCTCTGTCAAAAAAAATCAAAGGAAACGGACCCATTTGATAATATTAAAAAAATGTTTGCTTCGTATTTTTGCGTCCATTCACCCGCGCGGGCTAATTGATTTGTTTCTGATTAGAAATTTCCCTGCTCTCCCCTGTCTCTCCGCGCTGTTTGCCTCTCCACTTGCCGTTCTTTGTTCTCTTTTTGTCTATGACGCGCATCTATCAGCTGCCTATTTTATTGCAATTTCACTAGGATTTTTTTCGACTTTCGCCATAGGCTGTAATTTTGATTGTTTTTGTTTATTCCTATTGTTGTTGTGGTAATAAACGAAGCAGAATGCGGGAGTTATGCAGATTTGCACTTTTTCCGTTGCTTTGTTTAGTACCAATGACATCAGCTGATTGAAAATAATCGCAAACCGTGCAATAGCGAAACTGGTTAATTAAGCTTAAGGTTGAAACAGTAATCTCTCCGAAGAGCAAACATCTGTTTGCGTACTAAGAAAGAGAAAACTTTAATCTTGTTCTAAAATTGTTTACTGTTTTTAAATGCCTTCTTCAGTACAAAGCTTTACATGAATAGATTATCACGACATCAGCTGTTGCGCATAAAAAGCGTGTGTGCGAGTGTGGGTGCCCCATACAGTGGTCATCGTTGGGAAAATACTGCGCTTAATAGCCCATTAAACGGCCAGTGTTGGCTAGCGAGGCCGAAGGCATTCCCCTATATATCTGACTGTCTTGTTGGACAGTGTAATCGGTTACTTTCCCACCCCCGGGAACGGTATTTCAAAATAGGTGAATGCATGTCATTGTAATTGGAACTGCTTGTTTGCATGTTCTAATAAACTACATACACACGAGTTAATGACGCCAATCCACGCTCACCCACAAACACACTCCCCACAGCAGCTGTTTTCGCCTTGTTTACCCGTCTCGTTTGTCGATTTTTGTATCTCAATTGTTAGCCGTGGTTTTGCCACTTTTTCGCTACGGTGACCTTCCTGGCTTCTAACCAAGGATTTCAGCACCTTTGTTGCTACTTACGTAAAGTCCTGGTTAAAGTTCATCTGATATGTGGCCATTGCTGCTGGATGTTTCTGATTGTATCTATTTATCGCGTTACACTTTCACTGGCCACTGGATACTATGGTAGCTTTTTTATTTGCGGTGTCTTATTGCAGTGTTCCGCCGTTGGAGCACACAAAAAACACAAATCTACGCAGGCAGATGAGCAATGCCAATTGATTTGCGTTGAGTTCGAAAAATAAAATTGGTTTCGTTTGCGTCGTCTTTGTTGTTTTGCACTGACCGTTTCTGTTTTCTCGTTCTATCTATCAACAAATTCCCCCTACACACACACAAATCATTTGCTCATTGGAACTGGTTCATGAAACCGAACCAGCTCCATTTCGTAAGATACTAAATGTACTGTTAGAAACTTGTATAACAGAAAAAGTACCAAGTTTTGTAGTTTCGAACTTTCTTGGCAAATATGGTGAGTCCTTTTAATTTCCCTTTTATAGCCCTCAAACTAGTATATTTGTATATTGATGTTGTAATATTACAGTATATGTATATAAGACAGGCCAGTGGCAAAACTTTATAGGCTAAAGGTAAAATTGCAAATG
Source organism: Drosophila ficusphila (assembly GCF_018152265.1). Classification (NCBI taxonomy): domain Eukaryota; kingdom Metazoa; phylum Arthropoda; class Insecta; order Diptera; family Drosophilidae; genus Drosophila; species Drosophila ficusphila. Next base: position 1,269,803 of record NW_025064569.1, read on the forward strand.
GTTTTTAGAATAAAGACCACAAATCGATTTAGAGACTCCAAAGTTATGGTGGGGATCTTTACATATTTTTTTTCAACTTACTGTATTCCTAACATAAATATGAGCTGACAGTGGAGTCAGACTTTTTTATAAATACACCCAAAAAATATACCAAAAAATAATATAAAAATAACCAAAAAATATACATTAAAAAATACGTAAAGTATAACAGACTTTAGTTCCTCATATACCTTCAAAAGCCAACTTGCTCCAAGCTAGTTTAATATTCAGTATTTTCGGGAAAAGAAGACACAGCCACACCGAAACTCACAATCGAAAATAAAGCCTTTTCTTTTGCTTTAAATTAGGTTTTTTTTTCCCGTAAAATCGCAGTAGCCGCGGCAAGAATAATGCAAACTAGACTACTTTAATTGCCGTGTGAAACGAGAGCGTGAACTGCGAACAAATGTGTCGCATTTTCGGTGCCCATTGTGCGGTTTTGCCAGTTTAGTGTACACCTACGAAAATTTTCACCCGTACTCGGGGACGCATGAAAAATGGCGGCGTCCTCAGCTGCGGTTGCGGCGACCCCCGATCGCATCCCGGTTCCGGCGGAGGCGCTATCCGAGGAGTGCAAGGATGACGACGCCCTGACCTCCACACTCCACACGTGCGCCAACGACCCGGACTTCGCGGTTATATGCGCCTTCCTCCAGAAGTTCGCCAAGGATTTGGGCCTGAGTTTACCGAGCTTCAAGCATTTGCAGGAGTGGTTGACAAACAACAACGAAGGTGAGTGTGTGTGTTTGGGAGAGCGTAGTGTGTTTGTGTGTGCCTGGTGGAGCTTTGATAAATTAAGTTATGTCAGGCTTAATTATTCGGGATAAGCTCAGATGAAAATCACAGAAGTTGTGTGTTCCAAGTTGCTCTACTGCAGTATAGTTAATTTCACTTCGAGGGGGAGAGAAAGAGAGCACTCGTGCTTACTTTTTTGTGAGAGAGAGAAGAGAGTGCAACAGAGAGCACCAGTTTTTGTTTTCTTTTCAACACAAGCGCAATCAACAAAAACAAATGAGTGGAGCATGTAAATATTCCCTACCAGTATGTTGTTGTTAAAAGTAAATTTGTTTACCTTTGTTTTTGTATTAAGTTTATACTTATTAAAAACTGTATGTTTTTATTATTGTAAATTTTTTTTACACTGCTTGCAATTTAATTGCAGTTCTTTTTCTAAAAAGTGAATGAAATAAGACGAACAAACATTTGTTTAAATATATGTATATAAAATATAAAACATATTATAAATATTATAAAAAAAAGTAAAGCTGCCTCCGGTTTACAAAATATAATTATACAATTACAATTTTAAAACAGCGTAACATTTATTTTGTTTAGGGAACCTCAAAAAAAGTAATATACACTTCTGTTAAAATACTTACTACTACTATTACTAATACTTACCATCACACTACTTGGGCTGTGATTACCCAAAGAATAAAATAATAACTTATCCTTTTTAGTACCCGAATTAAGGGACTTGCACATAAAGCTGCTGCGAAAGACTCGAAAGACGGTCCACGAGAAGAGCTGGGAGTCGGCCCTGAGCAAGTTCTGTTTCGGCTACTCGGTCCAGGATGCCTGGGAAATCGAGCGGTTTGGCTACAGGAACTCCAGCCTCAAGGTCAAGCTTCGAATATTTCGGGTAAGAGGCGAAACTGAAGTCACCAGTGGGGTATTAGTGCTAACGAGTCTCTCATCCGTCCAGGAACTCCTCGAAAGTCAGTTCGAGCGCAACGCCAAGTTCCGGGCCCACATCCTCACCCTGAACGCCGACACCCTGCGCTCAGAGCCGATTGGGCGGGATCGGCTGGGTCACGCCTACTGGCTGACCCAAGACGCCGACTGCAACCTGCGCATCTACCAAGAGCACCTGGACGAGGAAATCTGGCAGGTGGTCGCCACGAACCGGGAGGAGTTCGTCAACCTCATCGCCAGGCTGCGCGGCAACGAGGTGGTTCTGCCCTCGAAGGACATCGGCGAGGCCGACGAGGACACCAGCAGCAGCAACAGTTGTCCGGCAAAACCGCCTCCTCCAGAGGAAAGGGAAGAAGAGGACGAGGATGAGGAGGGCAATGAAGACCAAGAGGAAGAGGAAGAGGGACCTGGAGGAGGAGGACATAAGGGGCAGCCCGTGAAAACGGTGCCCAATTTGAAAATAAAACTGCGCTCTCCCGAGCAAGAGGAGCAGAAGTCCAAGAGGGTCAAGGTATTTATAGCAAAAGCCGAATGGGGATGAATCTCAATCTCGATCTTTCAGCCACTGCTCATCAGCCAGACGAAACTGGGGGGCAGCGCTTCGCCGGCGCCAGCCAAGAAGCGAACCATCGAGGACGTGGACAGCAGCCCCACAGCCGACCAGGAGGAGCAGCAGAAGAAGCACCGACCCACTCTGCTGGACACCAAGCGCATCAAGAAGCCGAGTCGCTACGAGAGCACCAAGGACGAGAACGAGGGAGAGTCCGGAGAGGAGGAGGAAGAGGAGGACGATGAGGATTCTGAGTTGGATGAGGGCGAGGAGGAGGAGGACGTCGATAGTGCGGCGGCGGATATCGAAGAAGACGACGACGAAGATGAAGTGGGTGAGGCGATTGAGGACCCAACAGTACTGGTGAAAGGTCAAGGATCGGGACGTGACTGCAAAGCAATCCCTTATTCTTTTTTGGAGAATCATCTGAACGACCTTGACTTCGAGGTTGAGCCGGAGGTCGGGGAATCCATCGACGATCCGGTGCTCCATGTGATGGGCCAAGGATGGGGAGCTGCTTGCCTCGTGGGCAATGGCAAAAACGAAGCTCCCGTGGAGGAGACGACTACGGAGTCTTCGGAGCCGAAGGCCACCTTCTTTTTCGGAGAGCCGGGATGCCTCAAGCTGAGCCCCATGAAGCAAACTCCAAAGCCTGAGGCGAAGCGCAGCATTTTCGCCAGCTTAAACGAGGAGAAAACGAATGGGGAGAGTGAAAGGAGCCGGGAAGCGACCCCTCCCCGAAATGGCAGCGAACTCAAGGAGGCTCCAGCGAGCGACGAAGCTACACCACCTGCAGCCGCACCGAGCGAAAAGACTAATAAAAGCCAAGAAGCTACCGACGAAGAAGTTCCAACACAAGACGTCAAAGAGAAGGAGTCCGGCGATCAGCAGAAATTCAAAATCAACGCTGTCGAAAAAAGCGAAAAAGATGAAAACGTAAACGAAGTAACAGAAAAAAATATAACAAACAACAAAAGCAAAGATTCAGTAATGCAAAACCACTCTGATAAAGGAGAACCATCTTCGCCTAAGGATAAGGAACTGCTGCAGAACGCAGGAAAGGAAGACACTTTCAAAGCGCACTTAAAAGAAGAAAGCAATGAAAGTCATCCAATTAAGAAAGAAACCGAATCCTGTGAAACTGATAAACCATTAGTAACTGATGATCTGAATTCTACTAAGGATTTGGAGAAGGCTGTTATAGGCGGTGTCAAAGTGTTGAGTGAAGAAGAAACACCGAATAACACCAAAAATGAAACCAGAACTGAACCGGAAACGGAAACAAACGCCACAGAAGCAGCTTTAGACCCTGACCCAAAGGAAGTGGGCACCGATTCAGTTGAGAATGCTGATAAATGTGAACCCCTCGTTAGTCCTCCCTCAAGCAAAGTCGACGAAGTAAGTCCTACCAACGAAACGGAAGTTAAGCCAGAAAAGGTTAAAGATCGCTTTGAAAGCGGTTCAGAAACGGCTGCGAACGACAATAAACCCTCCAGTCTGCCTAAAGATCAGATAAGATCTATTGGCGATGCTATTGCAACCTGTCACGAAACTATCAAAGGCAGCGATTCCTCCCACGCAGAAGATAAACCAACGGAAATGGTACAAAGTGAAGTGCCGAGTACTTCGAAAAACCTGATTTCCCAAGGGAACGACAAGCCAACGGAGAACGATGTTAATCGCAAGCCGTCTGTAGTGCCACCTCCAGATGGTGAGCCAATATCTGTACCTAAGCCTTCTGTGCTCCTGAATCGCAAAAGACGGCTTAACGACTCTCAGCCCGCTCTGAGGAACTCCACCTCCGAGAGCGAGGTGCAGGAGGAGGAGCCGCAGGACGGAGACCCAGCTCTTAATGACCAGGATGTGGGGGGCAAGCGCATTAAGATGCGACCCAAGACCACCAACGTTGAGACCAGGCGCAAGATTGAGGCTCAAAAAACGCAGATCGAGGAGACAACGTCCTCCAGCGGAGAGGAGGATCCCCGCAGCCGGAGAAAGATTGTAGCCACTGTAACCAAACAAAAGCCCACTCTCGAAGAAATTATAGAGAGGAAACTAAAGAAATCGACGGAGGGCAGCCTGCCCGAAAAGGATTTGCCGCAGCCCAAGTCTGAAAAGAGTGCCGAGAAGACGCAGCCGGTCAGAGAAGCTACACCTCCGACCAGCTCCTTCAGTCCACCAAAGAAGGCACCGGTAACCAAGCCACTAAAGAAGAATCTCCTAACTCAACTGCGGCAGGAGGAGAGCGAGGAGGAGGCCATCCCCAGGAAGCGGACGAATAGCGAGACCATACCGCCCGCGGTTTCTGTTCCCAGCACGGCTCCCGGTCACCTGGAGGAGCGCCAACGCAAGCGACGGAGCAGCGAGGACGCCAAAGAGACGTTTTCCAAGGAGTCCTCGCCGAGCGATCCATCTCCCCCGCCGTTAGCGAGAAACTGAAGCGCAACAACGAGCAGGACATCAAGGAAGAGGTTGAGGATCCCCTTGCAGGGACAGTCAAGAACTCGCCGCCTCCCGTTAAAGAGGAGTCTTCTCCGCCCGAGGGGTCTGCTCGGCGCTCTGGTCGCCGCGGAGGTGCTGCTGTCGTGCACTCCGAGCTGCCTCAGCCCAAGAGGACGCGAGGCGGAGCCAAGGACAAGCACCCGACAGAAATGAAAGCCGAGGAGAAGCACGAGTCCGAAGAAGACGAGGAATCCGCTAAAGATTTAGCCAATCAAAAGTCCGAGGCCAAAGGGGATGCGGTCAAGGAAATACCAGCAGAGGAGACAAAGCCGGAGGAGAAGGAGGACGTCAAGGAGGAACCAAAAGAAGAGCCTAAAGCAAAGGTGGGCCGGGGAAGAGGACCAAGGAAGAAGCGTGAGGTTGACACCACCAACATCATCGAGACCAACGACTCGGAGACTCCAGTGCGTCAGTCCCGGCGCATTGCCCAGCAGAAGATCAAGGAGGAGGCGGAGCGCAGAAAGCAGGAGGAGGTGGCTCTGCGCACCATGAAGCAGGAGCTCAAGAAGAAGAAGAAGGCCGCAAAGGAGGCAGACCCAACAGTGCTGGAGCCCTCGGGAGAGGAGTCGGAGTCCGAGGCCAGCGAGGCGGAGGAGGAGGCCCGCAGTAAGAAGAAGAAAAAGTGCCCGGGCAAGGACGGCTGGTCCTCGGACTCAGAGGAGCAGCCCGAGAGCGAGGAGGAGGAGGAGGAGCCGCCGCACTACGAAACAGACCCTGGCTCACCGCTCTTCCGCTCCGACCACGAGTTCTCGCCGGAATCCGAATTGGAGGACGAGTCCCAGGTGGTGCCCATGAAGCGGGCGCGCACAGTGCGCAAGGAAAACGCCGAAGACCAAGAAGAGGTAACCAGAAAACTTAGTTATATATTATATCCATGCGCTTAAGATATAACTTGTATAACAGGCAAATGGCATTAGAATCTCAATACGATTTTAGGCGCGAACTTATCCAGCAACGAATCTCCTCAAATTCGAAATGGTTGTAGTAGCTTTATTCCTAATCTTAAGCCCAAAATGATAGATTTCGATCGGTATTAAAGCGATTGCCCACTACTTTAGCAGACTTTAATAGATGCATGTAATCAAGAGCTGAAAGTAATGCTTTGAACAAACATCGTTTTCTTCAACAGGAGGATGCGGAGGAGGCGTGCCAGAAGTGCGGCAAGTCCGACCATCCGGAGTGGATCCTGCTCTGCGACACTCCCGCCTGCAACAAGGGCTACCACTGCTCCTGCCTCTCGCCAGTGCTCTTCTACATCCCCGAGGGCGACTGGCACTGCCCGCCCTGCCAGCAGGAGCAGCTCATAGCCGCCCTGGAGCGCCAGCTGCAGCAGTTCGACTCGATGGTGGCCCAGAAGCAGCAGGAGCGGATCCTGGCCGAGGAGCAGGCGGAGCTGGCGCGCCAGGAGCAGGAGGCGGCCTCGCTGGCGGCGAAGGACGGCAGCTCGAAGAGGGAGAAGGAGGAGGACGAAGACGACGACGACGACGATGATGACGAGAAGGACGAGGAGGCGCTTGGCAAGCCGGAGAAGGTGAAGAGGCGCCGCGGAGACGGGCGCAGCAACCGGCGAGCTGCCAAGCGGGGGACCAGACGCCGCCGCGGAAACGAGTCCGACTTCAGCAACGGGAAGTCCGGGGGCAGTGGCTCCAGATCCGGGTCGGGATCGGGCTCCGGCTCGAGCAGCGACAACAGCAGCAGCTTCTCCGACTCGGACGACGAACCCATCTACAAGTTGCGCAAGAGGCGGCAGATCAATGTGAGCTATCGGCTGAACGAGTACGACGACCTCATCAACTCGGCACTGAAGAAGGAGATGGACGAGGTCGCCGGCGCAGGGAACCTGGGTCGCGGCAAGGACATCTCCACCATCATTGAGGCGGACAAGGAGAAAGCGCGACGCGAGGATCTGCCTGCGGAGGGAGCGGCGCCGGAAAAGAAGGAGGAACCGAAGGCCAAGTCGAGCGGCAGCAGCCACTCGTCGTCCGAGGACGAGGTGCCCCTCAAGCGCAGCAGCAAGTTCAAGCAGCCACCGGCCAAGAAGAAGCCCCGCAAACTGACCACCTTGGATGTGAGCAGCGAGGAGGACCACGGCAGCGATGAGGACTTCAAGACGTCCAGCTACTCGGACGAGGACACCTCGCAGTCTGGATCCGGAGACTCCGACTCGAGTCTGGAGGTGTACAGGCGACCCGGTCGCGGGAAGAAGCAGCGAAAGGCAGCCAGGAGGGCGGCGCGGGAGAGGCGCAAGGACCGCAAGTTCGTGGTGGAGGAGAGCGACGAGAGCGAGGAGGAAGACCAGAAGCGACGGGCTTCAAAGAACAAAAAGAAGAAGAAGGAGGACTCGGACTACACCGAAACGGAGACGGAAGATGACGACGACAACGAGTTGTCCGAGAACGTGGACAGTGCCGATCTGTGCGACGACACCACTTCCGAGAGCGAAGACGGCGCCTGGAATCCTTCCAAGAAGAAGAAGAAGGCGGCGGCGGCCGCCAAGAAGTCCAGCTCCGCGGCTGGCATCGCCAGGAAGTCGCCCAAGCTGAAGAAGCTGGCCACCCAGTCGGCGAAGAAGGCCAAGCGCCTGGAGTACTCCGACGACGACATCAGCGAGAGCGAGCCGGAGGAGGAGGAGGACGAGGACGAGGATGACGAGGCCGGTGCGCCCTTGTCGGGCAAGGGCTCCGGCAAGCAGCCCCGCTCCCAGCCCCTCAAGCCTAGCGCATCCGCCGCGCAGTCAGGCAAGGGAAAGGGTAAGGGCAAGGCCAAGAAGAAGAAGCCGCCATCCTCCGACGAGGAGGACGGAGCCGCCTCCGACGACCGCACCCGCACCAGGGGACGCCGCTACGCCTACATCGAGGACGGTAAGTGCTGCCAGTACTGGAGATACTCTTCGGTGTTGCAACCCTTGGAGCTTTTTGCCTTGTCAGTTGGGTTCGAGTTACGCATTTTGCACTGAGGCTTAGGACAACTTAGCCTTTAAGGTTTAAACCCCCAGAAGCTTCTGTGTCAGCAAATACAGTAGAATCCTGTTATAACGACTCCGCTTATAGTGTCCGTCCGGGTATTGCGACGAAAACTCGATTGCTTGATTGGTCTTATAGACTTATATCCTTTTGCTTAGAGCGTCTTCCGGGTATAACGACGAAAACTCGTCGGTCCCTTGAAAGTCGCTATAAGCGGATTCTACTGTATATGTAGTTCGTGAGGACCTCAGCTATCCTAATTGCTTGAACTTAATCAACGATTGGAGGCTTAGATAGTTCGGTTGGGTTAGAGGTTTGAAACAACTTAATGACATGAGGACATCGACTGTAGCAGTATATCATAGATAATAGATACCAATTCGACAGGTAGATAGGCATCCACTTCACCAATTGCTGACCAATTACCAATTCCATTCTCTCTATCCCTTGATGCAGACGACGACAGCTCCGATGGCGGCATCAAGCCCGGAGTCCATCGGCCTGACACACCGCCCGAGGAGCGCCAGAAGTTCATACAGCGGCAGGAGGAGATCAAGCGGATGCTGGCGGAGAAGAACGCGGAGGGCGCCAAGCTGGCGGCCACGCCCCGCCTCACACCCATCAAGTCCGGTGCCGCCGTGCCCGAGAAGCGAACGCCCGGCAAGGCGGCGGGCGGAGACTCGCTCTCGACGGTGCCACTCTCAGTGATTCGGCAGGCCAAGGTGCTGGACATCGACTACCTGCAGCGCAAGGGCGAGGCGATCGGGGACCTGGACGACGTGGACGAGTCGGAGCTGGATGACGCCGAGCTGCCCGACGACTTGCCCGAGGACATGGAGGACGCCATCGCGCGCATGGTGGAGGAGGAGGAGCAGTTCAGCGCGGCCGTGGCAGCCCGCGAGTTGCCTGGCGCCGAGGAGGTCCTGCGCACTACGCCCTCCAAGCAGCGGCAGCCCAGCAAGGCGGCCACCGATCACGCAGCTCCCGCTCCCGCGCCCAGTGCGTCCGGCCTCCAGGAGCCCCACCGCAAGCGGCTGCCCATGCCCACCATGCATCCGCCGCTCCTGCGCCACCAGTTCCCCCTCTCTGCCGGTCCGGCACACCCCCCCGCGTCCCTGCTGCCGCCCCACCCTCCCCACGGCATGCACCCCATGCTGCAGCGCCACCTCTCGCAGACTGTGCCCCCGCCGCAGGCCATGCACCTCCTGCAGAACGCCCTCTCCGCCCCGCTCGGCCAGCCGCTGGGCTGCGGCAGCTATGCGAGCGGCCCCCCGGGTCCGCCCAGCACCTGCCCCTGGTCATGTCCATGCCCTCGGCGGCGGCAGCCGCGCACCTCATGCAGTCTGCGGCCGCCTCGGCTGCAGTGCGTCCGCCGGAGGCAGCTGCCGCGAGTCCGGCGCCCGACTCCAAGCCGAGGGGCCGGCGGAAAAAGGTGACTCCGCTCAGGGATCAGCTGCAGAAGCAGCAAACGGCCGCGGCAGTCACGGCCGCCACTTCCTCCTCGACGCCGGGTTCGCTCCCTGCGGAGAAGGCGAAGGCACAGCCGCAGCCGCTCTTCAAGCCGCACGAGGACGCTCCCGCCAGTGCGGCCCCGCCGCAGGCCTCTGTGATCACGCGGATGCCGGCGCACCTGCCGCCGCCCCACGGACGAGGTCACGGACCGCCCGGCGGCATGTACCCCAGCAGCGCGGAGCTGGCGCGGTTCTACGGCCAGGTGGCTGGCCAGCAGCCCAGCCCCGCCGGCGCGGCCTCCCGCTCCCCCTCGTCGTCGTCGAGCGGACCCCCGAGGCACCTGCTGCGGCCGCAGCTGCCGCCTGGATTACCACCGCCCCACGCCTCCCTGCGACCCACCTACGGACCGCCGCCGCCTCTGCGCGGATCCGGCCCACCCACGTCGACGGCGAGCGGTGGCTCCGGCAACCCACGGCCACCCTACCTCCACGGGGCGGAGCACCACGCCGGACCCTCCGGTCCGCCAATAGGGGGAGTCTTTGGCTCCGGACCGCCTCCAGCGAGGCACGCGTCGCCCCACTTGAACCCCTACAGGTGAGTCGGAAATTCAGTCGAGCTTAGTCTCACCAGTCTCACCATCATCGGTCCTTTCCAGAGCCCCTCCTATTTACGGCAACCCCAACTTCTCGCCTCGGGTCGGCGGCCCTCCAGGACCTGGCAGCATGCGGCCAGGATCCGTGGACTACGCAGCCGGAGCACGTAAGCATAATAACGAGCAAATCACTCACTGTAGTCGCTTTTGCCGATTGGTTGTTCCTACCACTTGTGGTCTGGCCTTAAACATATGCTGTTTTGCAGGTGGATACTCCCCGTACGGATACTACCACCCGCCCCCGCCGCTGAACACGCCTCCCGCGCACGCAGCGCCCAGTTCGGTGATCGTGAGTGCTCCGCCGGCAGGGCCACCAACGAACCACTCGGTGTCCGCTCTGACGCACGGGAAGAGCCTGGTCGCAGGACCGCCCCCCCGCCGCAGTACCTCCTCCAGCAGCGGCCGGCGAGGCCGGCAGCCACAAGCCTCCCGTAGCCTCTGTGATAACCAGCAAGAAGCTGACCACTCTGGAGGCGTACCCAGGCGGAAAGTCGCCGATCGCTGTGGTCGGCGAGGTGCCAGGCTCGGCAGAGACTGCCAACTCACCTGCGCCCATCGCCGAGGATGACTCGGGATCGGCTCACGACACCAGAGCTCCTCCTCCCGCAACGGGAGCAGCTGCCGTGGGCGAGTTCAGTGGCTTGGTAAGCTACTTCAGCTCGCAGCAGGACGACTACGACACATAACAAACGCCGACAGGCGCCTAAGAAGAATCTGTACATATAGTAGATTGTCATTTGAGAACGATTGCGATCGTCTTGCGGAGTTGAAAGAACTAAATATAATGATTAGGAATGCAATCACGGCAATATTTTATCCTTAACAGTTTTGTGTTTAAATCAATGTAGATTCGGTACTGATTCAAATTCTCTGAAAAGTTGTCCAAAGATACTTTTTATCCCCTATGACGATCACTACATGAAAGTATACCTTTAAATACTTTAAATTGTTTAGATCGGTTGTTTTGGACTACCACTCATCCCGGTTTTCTTTTTAAAGTTATTTCATTTTCCTTTCTGTTAAGCTAAACAAACATCGCCTAGTATTTTAATTTTATCTGTATATTTTTTGAACTCTAACAAAGTAAGCATAAGTTATATATGATACATACCATTAATACTATCTAAATTTAAACAAGTACGATCATAAATAAATATAGTCAATAAATATACACTTAAACTCGTGCAAGGCTCATTGCATTGACATGTAAACAAATTATATAACGAGTTAATTACATAACTAAGCAATTGAAACGATAATGCAGTGCATACTCTAAAAATTATACTACGCATCCATTATATCATAACGCAAATGGTATACTTAAATCAAAGATGGACACAAACCTAATGTTCATAATAAAACTATTTATCATTAGTTACAAATATTTAAAAGTAAATATTTTGTCGTTCAACATCAAAAGTAAATTGGGTGTGGATTAAGTACACAGTTGGAACTCAGAATGAGTTTGGAGGCCTTTTCGACCGAAGAGCCCCTAAGGTAACAAGCTTAAATAGGCAAAAAGTTTGCATTAGTTCGCTCATTTGTATACCCATTATAAGAAGAGTAATAGGGATCCACGAGTACACCTATACCAGTCTGACTGCCGGTTTGAATACACGTCGAGATCTTGGGGAGTAGTAAGAGCTGGAAAATTGGCATTAAAATGTACATATGTATGTTCTTGTTGTTTGTAGCGCAAGTTTGTTCCATTTTTGTGCCATGCCCACTATTTTTGTTTTACAAAAACATGGACTCTACTCACAGAGAAGCCTAGGCGTCGCAGATTTTCATGATAGGAATATCATGAAAATCTGCGACGCCTAGGCTTCCTACGCAGCGAAAAGGCTTTAAAGAAAGTGCCACGCCCACAAACCGCGATTATCTTTCATTCATACCTCTGTTGGGGTGCGTCCGTCTTGATATCCGGTACTCCAAACTTACCCAAAGTAGATACCTAAGCCAACGCAGCTAACTATGTCTACGCACGATCCTTAGACAATTCAATTCATCTGACTCCATATATGGGTATCAGGTATCTGATTGTCGGGGCACACGACTATAGCGTTTAATATCGGTAAAGATTAAGATAAACTAAGAAGACTCTGGGATTGCAATATATTTGAAAGCTATTTTCGATTGCCGGAGTACTGATATACATATATTTATTTTTTGGCACATTGGCCAACCCCCTTGAAAAATCGAGGAGTATCAAAAGTCCTTAACTGCCGCATATCAGCGTGTTATATACAAGTTAAGCAGTCTTGTCGAAGCGGCCAAGCAAAAGTTTGGCAATGCACTCATGGCCTACACCCGAGGTCACCTTTGTATAACCTGGATCTTTGTTGGAGCACCGCTTACGCGACTTTGCTGATCTCTCGACAGGCGTAATGGGCCGAGTTAATGTATATGAAAGCGGTCGCCGAAGTCGCGCAACGGCGATCAGGCCCTTCTCCCCATCGATCCGCTTGCAATCAACGCTCGTCTTCACATTTTAATAACTTTATATGTTTATTTATTAGCTAAAATCTCAACGGGAACTTTGCGTAACAACAAATATTCAACAACAATGGGCGACGGCGCTTGTTAATTTAACAAGCGGTCCCCGCGCGAATGGCTGTGGCGCTACCTGGTCCACCTGTTGCCTGCCATTTGCCACCTGTCGCCTGCCGCCTAGAAGCGGAACCGCTTGGCGGGCACGTTGTACTGGTAGCCCGACTCGACGGGAGCTGGAGCTGGGGCTGAGTACACTGGAGCGGGGGCAGGAGCAGAGTAGACTGGCGCGGGAGCGGGCGCCGAGTAGACTGGAGCGGGAGCTGGAGCTGGGATGTCCTGGACAGGAGGCAGGTACTCAGGAGCAGGAGCTGGAGCGGAGTAGACTGGAGCGGGAGCAGGGGCGGAGTAGACTGGAGCGGGAGCAGGAGCAGAGTAGACTGGAGCAGGAGCTGGGATGTCCTGGACAGGGGGCAGGTACTCAGGAGCGGGAGCAGGAGCTGGGGCAGAGTAAACGGGAGCGGGTGCTGGGGCGGAGTACACTGGAGCCGGAGCAGGGGCGGAGTAGACTGGAGCTGGAGCTGGAGCTGGGATGTCCTGGACGGGGGGCAGGTACTCGGGAACAGGAGCAGGGGCGGAGTAGACTGGAGCGGGAGCTGGAGCGGAGTAGACTGGAGCGGGAGCTGGAGCGGAGTAGACTGGAGCGGGAGCTGGAGCGGAGTAGACCGGAGCCGGAGCCGGGGCGGGGATGTCCTGGACGGGGGGCAGGTACTCCGGAATGGGGGCGGGTGCCGGCGCAGAGTAGACTGGGGCGGGGGCAGGAGCGGAGTAGACTGGAGCCGGAGCCGGGGCGGAGTAGACGGGAGCCGGAGCCGGGGCGGAGTAGACTGGAGCGGGAGCGGGCGCGGAGATCACCTCCTGGGCGGGGGGCAGGTAGGCCGGAGCGGGGGCCGAGGGGATGTTGAAGGTCGGCGTGGGCTTGTTGTAGTTGTAGCCGCTGCCCAGGTTGAGGTGGGACACATCGGCGGAGGCCACGGCGATGGCGCACACAGCGAAGACGAAGAGTTTCTGGAAGGGAAGCGGAAGCGGATGAGCAAAGAGGGCACGATGGCACGGCAAGGTCGGCGGCTGTCTGGCCAGCGGTGAGTCAAGTGGACGGGGCACTCACCATTGTTGTTGATTTGTTGGAGTGGCTCCTAAAGTTCGTTGGATCTGCTGGGAAGCTCTGGTCGCAAGACGCTCAAGCTGAATGATGACCCACTGCAGATGGGTCGTCACTTTTATACGAAAGCTGGGCTCGGCTCGGTCTGGGCCAAAATAAGATTGGCCAGCCGTCTACCGGTCTTCGCGTCTTCGGCGAGGGCTTGCGCTTCTTCTTGCCGAAGAAAAGGCAGTCCGTTTTGAAGAGAGTGCGGCAGCGATCGTTAACCCTGCGATGGGTGTGGGGCGATCACAGCTCAACAAAATTAAATCTGTAAAAGTTCGGCCTGACTTACATCCGTAGGCTTTAATTTACATCGTTATGACTTTAACTTGTTTAAGAATAACAAATAGATATATGTATTCGTTTTTATCAATTAGTTCCAGATCCCTTCGCCAAAGGTTTTGTCCCTTTGTCAGTGCTCAAAAGGAAAAGGGAACCTGAAACTCAATAACTGGACTCGAATTTAATTTCTGAATGTGCAGCTTAGGATTTCTGTTTATGGGACTTTACAAAGGCAAACCATATTTGCCGATTGGATTAGTTCAAGGCAATAGTCGACTTAAGATCATCTCAACCAGTAGATATTCCCTCCAAAATTAAATTCGTTACAATAATAGTAATTCAAAGTAAGTAAGCTTTGAGACAGAAATCATTTGGTGACTATGCTGATCTGAGTGGATTCCAATTGAAGGCAACATAAGAAGTGCTAAAACCCTACAATTGTTCAAAAACTAGTGATTAAAGTCTACCCTAAGACCGCTGTTAGTTGCTTGTCTTTAAAAAAATTACCAAGCTAAACCATTATAATAGACAGATATGGAAAAGGGCGGCCCAGCAAAGGGTTAAGTCCGTGGCTGCGCACAGAGGCAACCGCTCGAACCGCTCGACGTTATCGGAAGATTTTGATGGGCTCGGCAATGTCAACAGGGCACAAACCTCCACCGAGTGGAGTGGATTGAGCGTCCGCGGGACACGCCAACACTCATTTGCATGCGCGGCAGCTGCCACGCAGCGATTTAAGGGCCTCCGCCGGCTAATGTCAAAGGTCAGCCGATCCACGCTCGCCGCTGCAGCTAGCGGAAATTAGTCTGTTTGGCTATTAGCCGGTGCTAATGGCCAAACTACATGCTTGGCCGAGCGCTCAAGGATGTCCAGCTCCGCCGCAGCCTCGGTGAACTTGTAACTAATGAAATGAGCAAGCAGGCTGAGCTGCTCCGCTGCAGGCGATTCCACTGGGTATCGCATGGGTATATCCGAACTCTAGGTGCCCTGTAAGTCCCAGCCAGTGTGCTCTTCGATTGCTTTCCCAAGGGCCAAATTAGTTTCACTTTTGCTCCCACTTCTCTTGTCTTTTTTTGACTGTTTGCCACTTTTTTACCCAATCGTGAGGAGGCACTTTTCCCCACCTCTTTTTGATAGGTCTTGTATCACAGCCAATATAGCGTTATAAAACTGAAAAAAAGGCTTTGGTAATCAGTTTATGAAAATGATTTTATCAATAAAAAACAATATTACAAAAAAGAAACTGATGGTGCAGGGTTGTAAAAAATATAATATAATATATAATACTATTAAACATATCACCACAGTTATCATCTGGTTTTTCTACGTGTACGACCTTCACACATTTCATGCGCTTTGTTCATTTGTTGTATAAAAACCCATCGAGACCCCTGCATATTGGTTAATTTCTAATGCATGAATGCAGCATCCAAAAGCATATTTCACTTTAAACGAAATCTATTGATGGCGTTTCGCGAATTTGCTTAGCCTACTTTAAAAAACTAATACAAGATATTGTTACGAAGAAGAAGAAGCAGATGGACAGCAGATGAGGCGTAAGCCGTTTTAATAATGCCATTAAAAAAAATCACACAGCAACAAACATTTAATTTGACCAAAATAGCATGGCTAGCAGAAAATACATTTTCGTCGATACTTTTTGCCCCAGGTCTCACTTAATTAACCAATTAGCTAACCACGTTCAAAGGAAATAAAAGTAAAATGTCCAATTTATGCACGACCAACGCACGCCAATTTCATTTGTTGCACGCCAAGAATGCTTTGTGAGTCTAAAAAATGATTAAATAAATGAAATACCATGTGGACTTAGCCTCTCGGATTAGCATACCACCGCAGTTTATCATTTTGAGCATTGCCCAATAATAATGTAAATCAAGTGGCCGACCGAAGCTCGACATCTTTGACTCTAATTAGTTGGGTCTACCAACTTAAATGAGCTTAAACAAGAGCTTTTGGCCTAGCGAAGCCCAGCTTTGGAAGTCTTTATTGACTCGCCACACAGCAGCCATGATACCTAAACGGTTTTATTAATATAATGAATTGACTGCATTTGATGTAAATAATACTTTGCGGGAGGAATAGCATTATGTGAGAAATAAAGCACACAAACTGCTAGGTCAAAAGGCCTTTCGCTTGTCGCAAATGTATTAATTTCCAAAGCGTTTTAGCTGACTAATTATTAAACGTATGTATTTAGTGTCGACCAATTGCGTATAACAATAATATTTAAAATTTATCTTTCGTTGTCCGTTTCTCTTCAAACTAGTCTCTCAGTTCTAAAGCTATCTTGCATTGTTTGGAACAATTTTCTGTGGGATGATGAATCCAAGTTTTGTCGATTTGGTTCTGATAGATGTATCAGATATATTTTTTCCCAAAACCGTTTTCCAAACAATCAGTGGTTTTTTCAAATGCTCCTTTGAAAGCTGAAATACTTATGGCATAAAAATTTTTTTTGGATACGTGCAGCTCTTGCACAGCTATGCACCTTCGGACATTTTTACCATTTCATCGCCTTCTTGCAGTCCTCGAGAACAAATCTATATTAAATATTGATGATGTTTATTGTTCTAGAGCCCTTAAATGAGTATTTTTCAGAAACACTTTTGACAAGTCGTTTTTCTTTGTCATCTGTTTTTCGGGATCTGGGTTTTTCCCTGGTGGGTTTGGTACTTTGATTGCTTTCAATATGTCCTAGAGCATTGTAAGCCATTTTGCGGGAACATTTTAAGTCTTCAGAAATCTCTAAAATCGTTTTCCAAGCTGATTTAAGAGTCTGGATGACTTCCTGCTGTCCTTCTAAGCACTTAGAAGCTGGTGGGATTGCAAACACATCTTTTTATACTCTCTAAGTGACAACAAGAAATATCAGTTAACTTTAACCAAAAAATACGAGACCACCGTTGTCAAAAACTAAAAATATGAAGAGTGTGCTAAACTGGTGTCCAGTCTGATTTTGAGGTATTTAGGTTCAGAGGCTTGGTAAGGGAAAACGGTAAAAGCGAATGGGACAAAATTAACGGTGCATGTTGTCCTATTAATAGAGCAAACGTACATATATAAAAAAAATTCGGCGAAAAATGAAATTGGTGAAAAGGTGAAATTGGAGTTCAAAAATGGGGGGATTGCATAGTGTGCTAAACTCGTGGCCACCACTGTATGTCGATCAAAATGCATAAGGGCTAAACAACAGCTATATGATATATGTAGTTGTCCGAATTTGATAAAATTCAATGCGTGATTCAAGAAAGCTCTATATTCCAAAAATCATGCTTGTTTGATGAAAAACAATGATGTTATAATTTTTTTTTTCGTTGTTTCCATAAAGATTTTTCGATCTTTCCTATGGCAGCTATATGCCAACGTTGTCGGATTTAAATGCAATTTTTTTCTCGATTCAAGGGTTAGTAAAAAACTCCATATTTTGAAATATATATATATTTGTTTCGATCTTTCCTATGGCAGCTTTATGATAGAGTTATCCGATTTTGATCAAATTTAATCCGAAATTCAATAGTAGTTAGAAAACGCAATCTGGAAGAAATCGATCTGACCAAAACCAAAGGCGTGAGAATTTTTATTTCATTCTCTCGTATGGGAGCTATCCGATATAGTCAGCCGATCCGGCACTTTCCGACTTATATGCTGCGTGCAAAAACTATACAGCTTTTGGGAAAGTTTCAGCAAGATAGCTTCAAAACTAAGAGACTAGTTTAAAGAGAAACAGACAGACGGACAGACGTACAGACGTACATATTTCGATTTTGATCGTGATGCTGATCAGGAATGTATATACATTATGGGGTCTGAGGTGTCTCCTTCACTGCGTTGCAAACTTCTGACTGAAATTATAATAACCATTGCTCTGGAAGGGTATAAAAAGAAAATTTACTGGTAATATTGGTTTTCTTCAAAAAAGTATTTCCCTGACCTCTTTTTGTGTAAAGCTGTATTTAACAAAACTACATATGTACATACATATATGGATTTCTATTTTACACCATTGTGGGCCAGTTACTACGTTTTCATAACTCTTGTCTCAAAGATAGTCTTGCCAATAGAATGATTGTAAGCTTTATTATATCAAACACCCCACGGTTTTGTACTATGCATTGTTTTATTCTTTATTTTATTATTTCTTTATTTTGAGAATTTAATTATGATTTATTGTTCGACCTTCAGCCGCTACTGTGATATAAACTCTAGCTTGTTAAAAATTATTCTCTAAGTTTTTAGTTCGTTAAGCTATTATTTTTTTTATTCTAAGTACAATTTATTAATTAATTCTTTGGGGTCATGTGGTACTGAAATGTTTCGTCTCGTAATTTAATATAAGCCCTACTATTACGCATTAACTCTGTATCTTTTACCCATTTACGGGATATCAGTGAAAGAATTTATGAATCCTGGCGGTTCCAACAAGGATAATGAAAATTTCTTTATCGGTCCTTAAAACGTATGCGAAGTTACAAGTTCGTCAGACGCTTAGAAACCGGAGAAATTTAATCGCAAAGATTTCCGTTTCATAATTGGTTCGATACAACCCAAACGTATAATATTTTATATAAAAAGGAAAGGAAGCTTATATACCCTTGCAGTCATCACAAACGTCGAGCATTATGTCTAAAGGTTTAACAACATCTATTGTTCATATGACAGCTATATGATATAGTCGTCCGATTTTTAGGAAATTTAATTCAAATTTCAAGAGTTGTTTAAAAACTCTATTACTCTATTACCGATTACCACCGACCAACAATCGATACCAGCGAGTGCGCCATCGAAGTTTTTCTATCAGCTCTCGATTTCGCCAGTCCGGCAGCTCGGAGGAACTGTCTCTCTTTGTGTCGAAGTCTGGCAGCCCGCTAGCTTGTCAACAAAACAAACATTTTGCTTTCTCATCGCGAGCGGGACTGTTGTGGAATCGGACCGAGCGGATAAGCCGTTCGTGGTGCGCTGCGAGCGAATGTGAGTGAAAAAGAGTGGCCAGGTCGCGCATTTGCGCCGCCCGCAATTGTCGAATATCTTGTAATAAAGTCGGTGAATAAAATATGTGTGCAAGACCGGAGACCTTTTCGCAGTCAGCATTTTGCTGATCGGGATACCAGTGGCGGAGTTTTCGTTTCGGTTCGTGCCATCTCGCTCGCACCGCAAAGGTCGTCTTTGCTGCGGGTGTGGGTGTGTGTTCTTGGGCAATGGGGAGTGTGGAAAACAAGCGAAACAAAGTGCACAAAGGCGTTGATTAAGTTTTAAAGCTGCACTAGCACACCGAAGCCAATGTTTATTCGCGCAAAGTAAAAGAAAAAATAGCGACTTGAGCGCGCAATAAGTTAAAATTGAAGGTTATTTTTTGTGCGTGTGTTGCGAGTGTTTTATTGTAAACAAAAAAGCAAGTGTTGAGTGGGGGAGAGGAAAAGACAGTGAGAGCGGAGAACGTAGAGAACGGACTAGCAGAGAGCGCACGCTCGCTCACGCGAAGAAAGCAGCGCACAAAGCGAACGCTGAAAATGTCAATAAATTCTGCGAAAGGTGAGGAAAACGCAACAAGAGCGCCGCCGTAGTGTAAAATAAACCCAATCCAAGCAACTCGAAGAAAGCAGCCGAGAGGCAAGTGCAGAGCGTATTTCGTGCGTGTGTGTGTATATGTGGGCGTGCGTGTGTGTCGGAAAGTGCGAGCGTGTGTTGGTTCTGATTGGACGGTGTGTGCAGAAAAGTCTTTCTGGTTTCGATTCGGTTGCAACAGTTTCCGCGTTTGCAGCTCCAACAAGTTTTGTCTTTTTTCGCGGCTGCATTTTGTTTATTTTATTGTCAATTCGCTGCCCGTCGCTCGTTAACCCATACAAGAGCGCTCGCCTCGCCACTGGATGAGTAATTTACCGTTAATAATTTACAGGTGAAAAATCCGAGTGGCCGCCGATTTTTGTCGTGCAATAATTTCCTCAATTGCCATTGTTTTGCGTATCGCTCCCAGTCGGACAAATAATTTACAGGAAAAGTTATAAGCCGATCAGTACGCACGAAGTGCAAGCCAATTAAAAAAAATTGTATAAGTAAAATGTAACAAACTAGATTGTGCATTCAAAAAACAATGTCCAACCAAAACTCCTGACTGGATTTTTTTTGGTAATTCTGCTCAGCCAAGTAACGGAAATTTATAAAAATCTTCATAGACTGAAAAAGGGACAATTGGAACTTATTTTAAAATGGTAAGCTGAACATTTTCAATATGTAAAATATCTCCAAAAAATAAAATAAGCTTACTTCATACAAAAAATCTAGTTGGTTGAACATGAGTATAAAATTTGCATCTCGGCATCAAATCTTTTTTCTTCTAAGGTTGAACGTTTTTCGAAGGTTTAGTTTTAATATCTGAAGGAAATGTTTAGACATCTACATATCAAATCAAGTAACTCCATTCAAGGGCAGCGAGTCACCAACTTTTTATTTTCCCAACGCGTACACATAAGGCCTCCGCACCAAAAAAAAAAAAAAAAAGAAAAACATTCGAGCCCCTGAAATCAAAACAATTTAATTAACGCCCCAATCTGCGGAAATATCGGAACGGGGATTCGGGAAGTCGGTGACTGGACGGCCACTTCAATTCATAAGCAGTGAAATGTAACGGCGCCGTTGGCCACTTGAACTACTTTCATGTGGCGAAGGCTCTGGGCCGACTTTGAATCCGAGCCAGCGCACAGTTATCCGGATGCTGCCATAAATCCAATTTTTCAATTTGTTTAAAAATTTGGATTTAAAAATTTGTAATGCTCATCAATTCTCGAATATTTGAACTGTAATTCACCAAAGTATTAGCTAGTTTCAATTCCGATTACATAAAAATTTTTAACCTTAAAAGTGACAAGTGGTGAAAATCCTATAAAAATATAATGTAATTTTTTTTTATTTACGAACAAATGCAAATTACCATCCCCAAAACCCCCGAGTTCAAATTATGAACTCTCTACGTTGAGTTTCTGATTTATGACCACTTTTCCCATATAGCCGGACCACTGTGCAGCGCTTGGCTGACTCACTCGTTCTACATAAAGCTTATTATAGCGAGTACTAGGGATATCTAAAGAAGGTATCAGTGAGTTTTTAAAAATTACTTCGAAGTATCACAATATAAATTTAATAATAAATTTTAGATTTCGAGTTTGTAGAATTTTTTCCTAAATGTAATGTCGATCCATATATATATTTAAGTAAATTTTTTTTTTTTGGTGCAGGCCACCGGAAATTGTTTCGACAATGAGTCGAAGAAAATGAGAGCAGAGCTGGGCTCGATCAGAAAATATCTGAGGAGAATTGTTGGCCGGGTATAGCACTGCATGTCTCTGAACAATATGGCCCAGGCACGTTTTGAACTTTACCACACATTTCTTGGCTGAGTCTTTTGCTCTTTCTGCTTTCGCGTGAGGCTTGACCTAGAAAAATCGAAGACTGGCCAATTTTGCGGCTGCCAATGCTGCTGATGAGGTTTAGCTTGGCTGAATTTGGAGCTGCAGAAGGGGCTGTCTCATAAACCATTTTAAATGTCTGGCTCATTATTATTTTGACTGCGTCGACTCGCGGTTTTCGTGTTTATTGCCTGTTCTTATTTAGCGCGCTCACTCTTTTGCCGATGTTGCAGACTTAACTCTTTTCATTTTGTAAGCTGGGCTACGCACTCCTTCCTCCCCCACACCCCTCCACCCCTCCACATGTCTGAAGGTTAACCGCAAGTTGATTGGCTCCGCGTTTCATCCTTCATGTCCGGCAGCTTATGTTCTTGAACTCTTTTGTAAGTGCGCGACCTCAGATGTTAATTTACAGCACTCGTTCTCATAACTTTGGCTAAAGAAATAAAAACTTTTAGTCACATTTGTTTAGTTGCTGCCACTCAATATTGTAAGAAAAAAATTATGTTTCCAACAATTTAAAATATTTAAGACTGACTCCATATGTCAGAAAACTAACTTTTCTAGTCATATCTTTCGGTGATCTTAAACCGCTGCTGCTGACTACTTTTCGTTCGTCAGTTGGGTGCCAGCTGTTAACCGGTTCTTTACTATGCCTCTGGGCGTTCCAGCCGCCACCGATTTCCCCTCCGCGGATGCCCACCTCCCCCCCAGGCATCTCACCCCCACTTCGCTATACATAAATTGATACATGCTTTTCGACGTTCGCTGTTCCTCTCCCTGGCTTTGACTGTGACTGCTAATTAGCAGTTAACAATTGCAACATTGACCTCCTCACCATACTTTTTTTTCTACTCCAGCTCACAAGCCAGCCACGAGAGTAGCGAGAACGCTTTCTGCTTTGTTCCATTGTTTAAGGCGAAAGATCCAACTAAAAGATACAATAACATGGCAGCAGGTTTACCTTGTTGTAACCTCGCCAAGAACTCTGGGTGAAAAGCGGCAAAAAGTACCCAGCCAAGTGGCAGCTCTTTTCTTCCACAGAACCAGAGAAAGAGCTGAAAGGCAGCTCCATTTGCTGCTAACAGAGATGCTTGCCGTTCTTTAGATTTCATTTCTTAAAGGGCTATTTTATTTTGTTCAGATGTTCGTAGGACGGAAAGTAAAGTAGTAAAGGAAAAAACGCATAAAACTTAAATCAAGATTGTTGATTTTACAGAATCTTTGCGATCAAAGAATACTGTCATTTGGTTCAAATACACTTACAAAATCTACCATGTGCGCTTGCGTTTAATTATTAGCGGTGCATTAAGGTGTGCAAACAGGGAAGTGGGTAGCGGGTATCTGGCTTTTTCTTCTTTTGGTCTTTTTTCAGTTTTTGGCCATTGCAGTTGCCTGCCGCTGCTGTTGCCTGCCGCTGCTGTTGCCCTCTCGCTATTTTCGTGCCATTTTGTTTGATTTTTGCAACTGGCAACTTTACCGATTGCCATAACTGTGCAGCCGTTTGTTCGGTTGCCGTTGTATGTTGCCTTTGTCGTTTTTGTTTTGTCTATACGTGTCTATATAAACATGATCACATTGCCCGATTTCTTGGCTTGGCTCGCCACTTTTCAGTTGGTGGTAGAAGGTAACGCGGGACCGCAGAAAAGACGAAAAACATGTTGCCTAAATGTTGCTGCTGCTGCAGTTGCAGTTGCTGTAGCACTCAGTTGTTGCTGATTGTTGTGCAACATTTGGAAGCATTTTTGGACTCCATTTGAACTTTGTTGAAATTCAAAAGGAACGTAGCCTATTTGATAAATTTGGGATCACTGGATTAGATTTCCCGTCTTTTTATACATATTAAAATCAATAATAACAATAATAATTCATGCTATTTAAATAAATTTAAAATAGTGGCTTTCAACTACGGTAGTTTTGTTGTGTTGTGTTGATGTTTATGGCACATGACATAAAAATATTAAATACTTAAATCAAGTAAAATCTTTTTGCTGCACACTTAAAATTCGGTTGTGAAAAAAAATAAAATAATAGAAACTCCTTCCAAAACAATAAGGTATCCCACCTTTTGTCCATCACTCAATTAAGGATAAAACCATCAGAGAGTCTACAGAACGCAAAGAACAACAGATTTTTTTGTTTATTTATTTATAAGACTGAAGGTCAGCCAATAAATCCCCAAAAGCGATGCTAAAGAAGCTCAAACCAATCAGGGCCCAGACCAGCCGAAATTTATGACCATTAGCCAATTTAATTTATGCGAAGAATAACTTGGTGATGAATAAGAAGCTGCCGGCTCTGCTCTGCTCGGCTTGGCTTGGCTTGGCTGGTGGGATCAGGCTCGACTGGACTTGAGTTTAGAAACGAGAAATCGATAAAAATCTCATCAAATCAAGGCAAAACGATAAAAACGGATTGGCGCATGGCTCCAGACAAACGCCTTTAGATACCCCAAACATTGGCTTTACTTCAACTCGAGCTTCTTCTGGTTAAAATATTGGCCGTGAATTCCAGAAAAAGCCAATCAATAAATTTTTTAGAAACTATTATAATGCGACGTAGAGGATCGAGAAGTCGGGTCTGGAAAGCATTGGCCAAAGCTGGAAATCTTCTATCTGAATTTTTTTTTCACAATCTACTTGCGACTGATGACTAACCACTCGAATATTGCCACCATCCATAGGTTGAGCTAGGAGGGTTCGCCTTCAGTTCGTGTGGATTTTTTATTTGCTTGCCCCTACGAGGGCCTATCAAAGATTTTGAAGAAGTCGATTGAACAACGGTTAAGTTCTCTGTATTAATATTCTATCAATTAATAAGAACTTGCTTTAAAATTCATACAAATTTTTGTTTAAAAAAAAATTGTACCTAAGCTGGTAGGGTGTGCATATTTTGCGTAAAATCTTATTCCGCCCTCGTACGCTTTGCCTTTTCTTTTGTCCTCTCAGTCGCTTTGCTTGATTGGTTCCACTCATTCCTTCTTCACCATTGCTCCCCACCAGAAAAAACGTGTTTCTTTCTGCTTCAGGTTTATTTCGGTTCTCGGCATCTCAATGCCCAGTTAAGCTTTTAAGAGTATAGCTTTTTAAAGAATATGACGCTGCGCATAATGACTGCATGATGCAGTTCCCTAATGAAAATTAAATACTTTGAGGTGTCGTGAAGCTTAATGGCCGCATTACTATAAATTAGTCCAATTTATGTTTTAACATTTGAAACATATATTGGAGCGTAATTTTACCACCTGTTAATAATTACCTTGTTAGATTGTCCTTGATTTTTTCACACAAGGATACAAAACATAACGAGTTCTTTAGAATATTTTATACAAATTATGTGTTATAGATTAATAAATTTCTTTAAGTGAATTGCTTTTAAACAAAATAAAATAATTTAAGATGATTTAAATATTTAAAAATGATTTAAATATTTTAAAATAAGTTACATATTTTAAAATGATTCAAATAAATCACTTAGAATGATTGGTAATTAGAAAGCATTTGTATTCCAATTTTGTTACTAAAAAAATTTTTAAGGGGTTATATACCTTTTTCACCAGAGAAATACAGGGTTTTTATTTATTTTTTTTTAGCATGTTACCATTGTTTTATTTAAATACAATATAAATTTTATCAACGTACGTGTCCTTAAGTAAATTCGTATAAAATTTCGAGTGAAAATATTCATAATTGTGGAAGTTATAGTCCTTGCCGCAGAAGTCCTTTTTTCAGTAGTGGCGCTCACGGTGAGCATGAAAACAAGGAAACGGCTCAACAGAAAAAAAAAAAAAACTACGTTAGTATATAGTGTTACCTAGTTCGTGAACGAAGGATTTTACGAAAAAAATTTTTATACAGTTACAGTGATTATTTTTTCAAAAAAACTGATTTTTTGAGGTCTAATAATTTAGTTTTTCGCTCCAAAAAAATAGAAAAATTTGTCGAAAATAAAATTCCTTCGTTCACGAACTAGCTATTGAATCTACAAACAATCCCCCAAAATTTCAAATCGATCGGTGTGTGGTTACCGAGATATCGTGCTCACCGCAATGACCTTTTCTCAAAAATGCGATTCCGAGATAATCGCGTTTAAAGTTTTAGCTGGACATTAGGTTGTCGTGTACACCGTGCGCTATGAACGGCTGTATCTTGGGTTCTAGTGCCCCGATCTCTAAAAAATTTTGCAGAAAAATTGTTGAAAGTATGTAAATTAAAAAAAAATCATAAATTTTTTTTCGATTTTTTGATTTTGAAAAAGGTATATAACCCCTTAAGACCGCACCGTTCATACAAACGAACAGACAGATTACATTAAAATTAAAACTAATATTTTTTTTATTAATTATTTGTCGTTAATTATCCGTTTATTATTTGAAAAAAATGTTAATTTGGATGTTTAGCAGCAAATTGTATTTTTATTTTTAATTTAATTTATTTCCTTCAAAATGCAACTTCAGTCAATAGCAGCGCGTTAAACAGGTTAGGACCGCACGGCTTATTAGTGTGTCCATCTTTTAATCACAAATGGCAGATTGACGCAAAAAAATAATTAGAGTCGTACATATGTATGTATGTACTACATGTTCATACATATGTATGTAGATATGTGTAAAAAAATTATCACATTTCTAACAGGAAATACAGTCACGAAAGCAAAGACTGTTTTGTGTCGCGGCTACTGCGAATATTTCCCCTCTTCCAAAAGTCAACCAACGACCTTGGGAAGTCGCCTATAAAATACCATTTCGTTGGTGTGTGTACATTCATTCATATGGGGAAAAGTACCAACAAATCGCTTTTCACTGTTTTGAAAATGATTCACTCCGCGGTTTGTGTATAATGTAATAAATATTAAATACACCGAATTATTTAACCACGAAAGGCTGCTTAGTAGTTTTACAAGTTGTCTTGCTATTATCTCAAGTCTCTCGATCAACGTGTGTAATAAAAGTAGCGCGAAAGTAAATTAATAAAGTTAATATTCGATAGATAAGAACATTTTGATTGATAAACACCTGTTCCTCTTAAGATGGCTGAGAATAAACTCACACATCAACATCGGTGTGGGCCGAAATTTTACTTAGGTAGTACCAAAGAATGTTAGGGAAGCGAAATAAATTTTTAATAGCAGTCATATGTACATACATTTATAAAGTGAAAATTTGCTTCTGTTTCAGATGTTCGTTTAAAGTGGTAATTTTACCATTTACCATTCGTATCCTTGTACCCTTGAAAATTAAGTATAAACTAGATTTACTATTGTTTTGACTATTTTAAACTATCTGATTAATTGCACAGTATTTCATCATGACTAATGGTTCTCTTAAGCAATTTTCATATGAGTCTAAAACACAAAGTTCCTATTACGTATTAAAACAAGAAAGAAGGCTAGCTTCGGAGAGCCGAAACTTGTATACCCTTGCAGTCATCAAATATATCGAATAAAATTCATAAAGGTCGATTTTTCTATGCAGTTTCTCTATTTTCGACGATTGATAAGACAACTACATATGTATGTACATATATGATATAGTCGTCCGATTTGTATGAAATTTAATTCGGAATTCAAGAGTCATTAGAAGACTCTGTATTCATAAAATTATGCTTGTCTGAAGAAAAACAACGATGTTATAATTTTATTTCGGTTAATTCTATATAGATCTTTCGATCTCTCCTATGGCAGCTATATGACATAGTTTTCCGAATCAAGGGTAGTTAGGAAACTCTATGTTCTAAAAATCATGTCCTTGGGATAAAAAACCACAACGTTATAAATTTCTTTCCATTATTTATATATGTATATATATTTCGATCATTTTCTATAATTCGAAATTCTACAGTACGTAGTTAAAAAACACCCTATAGAAGAAATCAAGTAGATATGATCACAAACAACGGAGTTATAATATTTTTTCCATCTCTCGTATGGGACCTGTTCAATATAGTCGCCCGATCCGGCCCTTTACGACTTATATACTGCGTGCAATAACTACACAAATTTTGGGAATGTTTCATCAATACAGCTTTAAAACTGAGAGACTAGTTTACATAGAAACAGACAGGAGGATGCTGATGCTGATCAAGAACATACGTATGTATATATATACTTTATGAGGTCTGAGGTGTCTCCATCACTGCATTGCAAACTTCTGACTGAAGTTATAATACCTTTTGCTCTGCAAGGGTAAAAAAAACAAGGAAGCTTCGGCGAGCCTAAGCTTTTAAATTCTTGCAGCTATACCTTGAGTTTCTTAAACGACTAGACTTATCGCAAATCTTTAATAAAACATTTATTCCTATTGTTACAAGTTATTTCAAATTTTTCATTATTTTCTAAACTTTTTATATGGAAGATACAAAACATCGTAGTTCGATTTACATATACATAAATATATAGAAATAAAACTTTATAGACACAAATTGCTAAATGACGAGGAAATTGCAGGATTTCCTATAGCTTCTCCGATTATTCCTTTTCCGGTTATATGATCTTTATGATATAAATGTCCAACTTTTTCGAAATTTATTCGTCTTTCAAGTCCTTAAAAACTTTTCATTAAAAAGAACGAGTTGATTATTTGTTATATTACAATTTTATATACATATGTAGTTTAGAACATTTTACATTTAGTTATGGTGTACTTAAACTTATTTTTGCCAACTGTTCCGATCTCAACCGCTCCGATTTTTTTAAAATTTCAGCCGGATTAAACTTGTAAACAAAATTGGTCTTAACATATTTGTTCAAAGCACAAAAATGACGAGTAGGAAAATCAGCAATTC